>NC_138964.1:212229537-214629537 GCF_055761805.1 Camellia sinensis | reverse complement strand
CAAAGGATCTGTTGTCTTTTTCCCCCAAGGGTTTGGGGCGAGGTCGGATCCTCTCCCTCGCAACCGGCTTTGGCGGTCGGTCTGCCTGTAACTCTTTGAATTTTTGGGCTTTGGCCAAGATAGTCTAGTCCTCCGCCTATTGAGCCTTCCTCCTTGCCTCCAACTTCGTTCGGTCGAGGTCCCCACCACTCGGCTGTGGACCCAACCTTGCCTCACGACAGCTGAACGAGCTCGTCCCATCTGGCCCCTTCCTTCTCCCTCAATTCCTTTACCCTCTTCACCCTCTCCTCTACTGCTACTCCCAGCTTTGGCTCCACAGACTTGGTGGGCACTTTCCAAATAGTGCGCACTCCAACCCCTCCACTGGCAGACACATAGAACCACCGTGGTCTCCACCCCTTGATCGACGACTGCAGCCCTGCCACCAGCCCTTTCCCTGCTGCTGCCTGCAGAGTGACCCAAGTCTCTTGCTGACCTGAGGCCTTGTAACATGCGAAGAATTCGTCTACTGTCATGGCCGCCCCTTCGTTCGCCTTCGGCCACGCACTTGCACAGGCCAGTAAGATCTTCCACGCATTGGGCATTAGTTGGCCCGGCGCTACCTCCAAACGATTCAGGACATCTACCACCACTTGCGGCAGGGGCAGCCTCAGTCCTCCCTTCAATGCTTCCTCATAAAAGGCAAACTCCCCTGGCCTGGCGTCGGATGGCCTTTCCATCGATGTCGGCAACAATAACTCTATTTCAGCAGGCACCTGGTATTTTTCGCGAATAGCCTCCAAATCCGCTGCAATAACCGTTGATCTATCTGCATTTGTATGCCAGTGATCTAGCTCTGCCTAGCTGATTGGCTTTAGAGCTGCTATCATGGTGGAACTATGGGATCGTACCACCGACTCCCCTACCCTCTCCATCCTATATTACTGCGCTAACTCCACTGCATCATCATCACCAAGTGGATCCACCCTGACATTCGTAGTTTCTTCTTGGGCCATTTCTATGGTATGTTTGCGAATCACTTCGGATGCAAGTGCAAGGAAATTGAAAAAATGTTGCAGAGGTGTATCGTGAGCAACAAAGGAATTCACACTTGGAATATTTTGATTTTTCGTAAACAAGTAAGTGAATCGAATAATGCCAAAAGCCCACGGTTTGCCTGTATTCCAAGGATCTCAATTAATTTTCGCCAGTTTGAAAACTTTTCAAATCATCCGCCAAAACTGTCTTTTCAACACCCAGAATGACCTATCGATTCATTTCTGATCCAACTACTAATCTCCCCCCGCGTGATGTTACCACGTGTACAACCACGATCTACTGTTTCCTCCCATTTCCCTGTCTTTTTCACTTCAGATCGCCACGTGACACGCCGCCTCTCGAGTCCTCCACCTCACTCTTCGCAATCGGCTCTCCTCGTGATCGACCCTCCCACTCGGCCAACCTTCGCGGTCGGCCCTCCTCATGGTTGACCCTCCCACTAGGCCATCCTTCGTGGCCGGTCCACCTCGTGGTCGGCCCTCCTCGTGGTTGGACCTCCCACTCGGCCACCCTTCGCGGTCGGTCCACCCCTTCGGTCACCTCTGCCGGTCGACCCCCATCCTGCCATTCCCTGACATCCTCATTCCCTTCATTAGTATTCCCTTCGTTGGGCTAAAGCTGCACTCGGGAATGGGGGACTACTGACGTGGCTAAGCCCATAAAGGTCATAGCCCACTATAAACAACCCAAGCCCATCACTTGGAGCCCAGTACATAACCCAGCTGGTGGAGTCCAGAACAGCTAGAATCCAACATGGCACAAAGAGCCAGTGACATTCAGACATATAGCAGGCAAAGGACAAGCCACATCAGCAGACAAAGATCTGCAAAGTTATTGCCACTACACATCACCATTAATGCAGCCCATCACAACATTTATTACGACAACACCTCTCCGTCGGAACAGCACCACCTTACCCTGAACAAGGTAAGCTACAGCATAGACTTTCGGCGAGGAGGGCAGGTCGGAAGGGACAGCGAAATGATTATCAAAGGATATAAGCAAACGTTGAAAACAAGAAGAAGGTTAAGCTTTCTATCTCCAATATCTCTCTCTACATTCTACTTCGTTCCCTAGGGGACTACCCCGTTCCCCGTTGAACTTGTTTGCAGGTTATCTGGTGGGCTTGATCATTCGGACGTGAGCTTGAAAAGCTGGGATCAGTCCGACCCATCCCTTGGAACAAACCGTATTATCATAAATTATACAAAACAAATTATTATTATTATTAATAATAAATTAAAAAAGGCAAAACAAAGGTGATATTTGACGTAAAATTGTAGAATCCTGTCAATGATCTAATTTTTAAAGACCAGTTGCACCCGAAATCATTTTATTGAGGATACATTTGCCTAACCGTCTTATATTGATCTTTCTTACCTCACTCTTTAAAGTTGTGTTTGGTTGGGAGATTTGAAAAAAAAAATAAAAAGATAAGTAAAATATAAATAAAATGTCTAAATTTCTCTTAATTTTACATATATATATATATTTTTAAATCTCTTTCAAAAAAATTTTATCAAACACAACCTAAAAGATTATACGTCCAATATGGAGTGCCCCGTAACAAATTGTATGACGCAACTGATAAATTGTCGTGCGCTACCATTGAATTTCCTTAATTACGTTGACTTTTGACTATACCGACTAGATCGCTTGGGCTTATATGCCAGCATAGTAAAAAATTTTGTTACCGGGTTTTGGACTGCTCGTAATTTTTTAGATTTGAAATTTGTATTTTAGATTTTGTTTGGATTTGAAATTTGTATTTTAGGAAGAAAAGTTGATATTATATTATGAATTGTTATGATTGTTTGATTGAGAAACGTACTAGAGTGATTTGCCAAATGCCTTAGTCTTCACGAGACCGATACACAAGGCGGCCCTGGGATGAGGCTGGGATGAGGCACCAAGGATCCTCTAGAGTGATTTTTTCTTAAAGTTTTTTAGAGTGTTACATTGTGTGGTTGAGATTTATTGGTAAGTCACATCACTCTAAGAAACTTTAGGAAAATTTCACTCTAGAGGATCCTTGCTTGGGATGAGGCGACTGATGCGGTTGTCTCAGGCTTTTAATTTTAAATAAAATTTAAAATTTTTAATTAGGAGGGTGTATCATGTCATGTTATTTTATAATTATTTTAATATTAGTTCAATATATTTATTTTTATGTTATCGTGTGGTGTTATTTTAATTCATGTTCGATTGATATTTAATATAAAAACTTTCACTTTTAGTTAAAAATAACTTAGTAAGTGTATTGAGAGATTAAAATTTTTCTCATAAGTTGAATTTTATAAAATTTATTTCAACTAAATGAAATTATTCATAGAATGTTTGATTTTAATTCAATTGCATTTTTCTAATTAAAAAAATTGCACCTTATTACTATATATTTTTTATTAGATTGACTCTAAAATAGGCAATAAAAAAATATATATCTTAAATGAAAAAAAGATATTAGCGTTAATTATTATTTTACATATTTTTTTATTCAGTTAGATAGAGTTAAATAAAAGATTAAAAAAATGTCATGGCATCCCTTAGTGAACATTCAAATATATAACTAATAATTTATGCTATTGAGTTGTGTCATACTTGGATTCATGTTGAAAATAGTCAACCTTAACTTGCTAATTTTATATATTACTTGAGTTGTGTCGAAAATTCTCATCCTTACCCCCAATTAATTTTTGTTCTTATAGCATTGGTAAGATAAAAAATAAAGATTCGATTCAACTAATTGAAGTTCAACTATTATATATATATATATATATATATATATTGTTATCTAAATTTTGTTAAATTATAATGCAATAAAAATAAATTTTTATCTTTTTTGTTTTATCCAAACAAATTTTTTTTTTTTTTGAAATAATGATATATGAAGAGCCCAATTTAAAAAATTTGCCTTAGGCCTCTAATAAGTCAGGGTCGGCCCTGCATGCATTGAGCATTTGTGTATTATCAATACACACTCTTGCATATTTTTAATGTGTAGGTTTAAGAAAACATCTAAGGAATGGTAGGGTTAAGTATTTCTTTACCTCAATGAAGTAAAAAAATTTCTCAAGTATTGAGCCCTTCTACTCCTCTCTTCTCTTCTTCCTCTCTTGCTTTCTCTTCCTCTCTCCCTCTTGTTTGCTTAGTTGCGTATGTGTGTGCAAGAGACTACTGAAGAATGCTCCTAATTGTAGGAGTTTGAGGCCTAATTTATTATTATTATTATTATTGTTGTTATTGTTGTTATCATTTTAGTTTTACTTTATTTCTCTTTTGGCTTAGGAAATACCACCTAATAGGATAGCTTACAGCTGCTGCATATCGTGGCTGCCTTGGCAAGGTCTTGAAATTTGCCATCTATGCATGTGGGCATAGAGTGGCAGCAAGCAAAGGCGTGCCTGGTATGCTTGGGCTGAATTTCTCTTCCCAAAATGAATTTTGATTTGATTTGATTTGATTTTTTTAAAAAAAAAAAATAATTGAATAAATATATATAACCTAGTCACTGGATATTTTGCTCCCTACTATCCACTGATTAATTCAGTTACTATTTATTTAACTCATTTAGTTTCCACAACTGTATTTTGATACAGAAATTTAATCACACCAAGACAAATAATTTTATTTAAAAGAATTTAATATTGATATTAATTATGGTGCTATTAATATTATAACATTATAATTTAATAGTTTAATAATCACTATTGATTGACTTAATATTATTATTAATAATCTAATTAGTTGTCTAAAAATTCAGGTTCTTACATCGAAATTCGGGATATTCGGATAGAAAACAAGAGTCCTAAAAAATGAGAGGACCTCAGTCTAGATAAAGATAGAGCTCTTAGGGAGTTTATTATCTCTATCTAACTGGGAGTCCAAGATGAGCATTGAACCAAAGTCTATTGAACCTCAGTCTAGATAAAGATAGTGCTTGTTATAAAAGTAAGGCATCCTTGCAGGTCTAAGGTATGTTTTTTATGCTTTGTCTAGTGAGTTAAGCATTATTGGCTGCCTTTGAAAGATAATTACTGACTTGATCGTCGGAGTGCCCTCGGGTGAACGAACCACCGTTGGATTTTTATCTTTCTGTAGTAGGTTGTTCAGGCTTAATCTATTCTGCCGATGCTCTCTTGCTGAGTTTACTTATTTGGTTGTGTGGTCAAAAATCAACACTCACAAAATTGATGGAGTGTCAAAAAATAATTACAAAATTATTTAAAATTTTATAATTTTAATTATTAATATTTATAAAAAAAATTCTAATTTATATTTATTTTTATTAAAATAACCCGTAATTTCCATTATATTACAATAATCCCGCTGACAAAATTAAGGACACAGAATTAATCTCATAATTAATCATATAAAATAATTTTGGGAAGCTTTTTTGATAAATTTACTTTCTAAGAGCTTTATTCCATCCAACCCATATTCTTTTTGACTATTCCATTAGGTCCTATTTGAGATAAGAAGAGCAAAATACCATTTTCATCTACTTATGTTCCATTTAGTTCATATTATTTTCTTATGTTTCAATAAGTCCTATGGGTGACATAATTACCAAAATACCCCTAATGTGAATGTTTATACCGTCAATGTGAATGTTTGTATCGTCAATGTGTAGGGGCCCGGCCAATGTCGATCCTCGTGGGTGCCCAGAAAAATTCGAGTCGGGTCAAGGCGGGCTCAGCCTGTTGACAATGTGAATATTCACATTGACATGTTAACATTCACATTAATAGGAGTGTAAAATTGGCTCGCGTCCCGTGGCGGCGTGAAACCCACCGGCGGCCCGGGGCGAGCCCGGTTTGGCCCATTGACAATGTGAATATTCACATTGACATATTAACATTCACATTGATAAAAGTACAAAATTGTCCCGCGGCCCATGGGCGAGCCCGGCCCGGCCCGGCCTGTTGATAATGTGAATATTCACATTGATAAGTTAACATTCACATTGATAGGAGTGTAAAATTAGCCCGCGTCCCGTGGCTATCCAAAACCTGCCCATGGCCCGTGGGCGGCCCCAGGCGGGCCCGCCCCGCCCCATTGACAATGTGAATATTCACATTGACATGTTAACATTCACATTGATAGGAGTATAAAATTGGCCCACGGCCCAGGGCGAGCCCTACCCGGCCCGTTGACAATGTGAATATTCATATTGACATGTTAACATTCACATTGATAAGAGTGTAAAATTGGCCCGTAGCCCGTGGGCGGCCCGAAGACCGACTGCAGCCCGAGGCGGGCTTGGCCCGACCCGTGACATTATGAATATTCACATTGACATGTTAACATTAAAATTGATAGAAGTGTAAAATTTGCCCGCTGCCCGAAGCTTGCTCGCGGCCCTGCCCGGCCCGGCCCGTTGACAATGTGAATATTCACATTGACATGTTAACATGCCCATTGATAGGAATGTAGAATTGGCCCGCGCCCGTGGGCTGCCAGAAGCCCGCCCACGGCCCGGGGCAGGCTCATTTGGGTCCGAGTCCGAGCCGGTGGGTTGAGCCTCGGGTCGGGCCGATGGGCCTAGGCCTAGCCTCAGGCTTGGGTCGGGCTTGGGCGGGCCTGGCCATTTTTTTTTAATTCTTTTTAATTTTTTCTATCAAAATTTTATTATTTTTCACAAAAAAAGACACTAGGCCTTGGCGCAGCCCGGGCCTCGGACCGAGCCTTGAATGGGCCTTAACCAGGCAGATGGGCCAGGCCGGGCTTCAAAGTGATGGCCCAGGCCCTAGCCTAGGGTCTCGGACTAGGCTCGAGCCCAGGCCCAAACGAGCCTTTCCCGGGCCGCGGGCGGGCTTCGGGCAGCCTACGTTCTTTTTTACAATTCCATTAAGTCCTATTTGAGGTAAGAAGACCAAAATGTCATTTTCATCTACTTATATTCTATTTAGTCCACATTATTTTCTTATGTTTTAATAAGTCCTAAGGGAGACATAATTACCAAAATACCCATAATGTGAATATTCACATCGTCAATGCGTAGAGGCCCGGGCCGGCCCATATCGAGCCTCGTGGGTGTCCGAAAAAATCCTGGCCAGGCCGGGCCGGCCCACGGGCCAAAAAATTAGGCCCAGGCCCTAGCCCTGGCATAAGGGTATTCGGGCTTTCGACGGGCCGATGGATCGAGCCTCGGGTCGGGCTGGTGGGCCTGGGCCTGGGCCTAGCCTCGAGCTTAGATCGGGCTTGGGCGGGCCTGGTCATTTTTTTTTAATTCTTTTTAATTTTTTCTACCAAAATTTTATTATTTTTCACAAAAAAAGACATTGTGCCTCGGGCGGGCTGGGTTTCGGACCGAGCCTTGAATGGGCCTTAAGCAGGCCGATGGGCCGGACTGGGCTTCAAAGTGATGGCCTAGGCCCTAGCCTAGGGTCTCGAACATGATCGGGCCCGGACCCAAACGAGCCTACCCCGAGCCGTGGGCGGGCTTCGGGCAGCCCACGGGCCGCAGGCCAATTCTACATTCCTATCAATGTGCATGTTAACATATCAATGTGAATATTCACATTGTCAATGGCCCAGGCCGGGCCTACCCTAGGGTCTCAAACATGATCGGGCCCGGACCCAAACGAGCCTACCCCGAGCCGTGGGCGGGCTTCGGGCAGCCCACGGGCCGCGGGCCAATTCTACATTCCTATCAATGTGCATGTTAACATGTCAATGTGAATATTCACATTGTCAATGGCCCAGGCCGGGCCTACCCTAGGCCGCAGGCAAGCTTCGGGCAGCGGGCAAATTTTACACTCCTATCAATGTTAATGTTAACATGTCAATGTGAATATTCACATTGTCACGGGTCAAGCCAAGCCCGCCTCGGGCTGCGGTCGAGCTTCGGGTCGCCCACGGACTGCGGGCCAATTTTACACTCTTATCAATGTGAATGTTAACATGTTAATGTGAATATTCACATTGTCAACGGGCGGAGTCGGGCCCGCCCTGGGCCGCTGGCCAATTTTATACTCTTATCAATGTGAATACTAACATGTCAATGTGAATATTCACATTGTCAACAGGAGGGGCCAGGCCCGCCCCAGGCCGCCCACGGGCCATGGGCGGGTTTCGGGGAGCCATGAGGCGCAGGCTAATTTTACACTCCTATCAATGTGAATATTCACATTGTCCACGGGTCGGGCTGGTCCCACTCCGGGCTGCGGGCGGGCTTTTGGCCGCCCATGAGCCGCGGGCCAGTTTTATACTCTTATCAATGTGAATGTTAACATGTCAATGTGAATATTCACATTGTCAACGAGCCGGACCGAGCTTGCCCCGGGCCGCCCATGGACCGCGGGCGGGTTTCGCGCCACCACGGGACGCAGGCCAATTTTACACTCCTATTAGTATGAATGTTAACATGTCAATGTGAATATTCACATTGTCAACGGGTCGGGCCCGCCCCTGTTCGCGGGCGGGTTTCGGGCCGCTCATGGGCCAATTTTACATTCCTACCAATGTGAATTTTAAATATGAATGTTCACATCATAAAATTGCTAACCGTTCAAAAAATATTTATAAGGGTATCAAAATTAAATATAAGGGCATAAGTGTCCAAGAAAATAGTGTAAATCAAGAAAAATGACTTTATGGAATAAAACTATACATACATGGGACTAAATGGGTTAAAAAATTCCTTTATGAACTTCTTGAATTAAAACACTTCTAAATAGAATTTATCAATAAAAATCCCATAATTTTAATTATACATCATATGGTACAATTCCTATAAAACATACAGTTACGTCAGATTATTCAACTTACATTTCATGTGATTGATTTTGTAAACTTATTGCAGTCGTAGTCTTTCTCCAAATCGGTTAAAAAATAAAGATTTTGTTTAGATGTAAATCTATTTATATTGAGGGTAATTTGGCAACCCAGTTAAAAGTTAAATTTTAGCTTCTAATTCATTTTGAGTCATATTATTTCTTACATTTTTTACACACAAAAGATAAAAAAAATAAAAAATAAATAGTCAAAAAGTCAATTTTTTACCAACTTTCCAAATCACTCCATTATAAATAATTTCATATTGATTAATAATAATAATAATAATAATAATCATAATAAAAAAAAAAATTTGGATCATTGTGAACTGCTAGACTTGTGAATTATTGTAAGCACTGTTTACTTGCTTAGTGGGATATTGATAAGGGAAAATATCAAAAAATGATAATAGAAAAAATAATTACAAATTCATAAAAGTTTAATATTTATTTGCATTTAAAAAAGTCAATTTATTAATTTATTAGCTTATTTGGATCATATTATTTCTCTAATTTTTCGCACATCTTTTCATAATAAGCAAAAAGCTAGTTTATAAGTCATATCCAAAACAACCCTTAAAAAAAGCAGCTTGACTTATTTGAGTCATATTACCTATTTATTTTTCTGTATGTCTTTTCATCATAAGCAAAAAAACCAACTTATTATAAAAATACGTGCAAAAAATAGAGATTATATGGCTTAAATAAGGCAATAAACCAATAAGTTAATTTTTTTTAGATGTTGCCAAAGAGATTTTAGTATATAAGTCATCTGTATATTTAAAGGAAAATACTATGATACACACCTTTCAAAGGGTGTGTACTGTATATACCTTACAATTAAAAAAAAAATAGTATAATTTCAAACTTTATGAGTCATAACTTAAAAAAAAGTCATAATAAAATAACACATGAAATATAATAAAAAAATCTCACGAGTCATAATCAAAATAAGTTCATAATTAAAAAAAATTAATTATAATTAAAAAAGAAAATAACATAGCTTAAACGTAAGGATGACAATTTGAACCCGACCCGATGGGGCCCCGACCCCCCGACCCTGACGTGAGCAGTTTTTTCCCGAAACATATCTCCAATTGGGCAGGGATGGTATTCAAAAATCCATCCCTGATCAATTTCAGGCCGGGGACGGGGATAAGTGTCCTAGCCCCGTACCCAACCCGTCCCCGTCCCCGTTTGTTAAATTATTATTTTACCCCTATATATATATATATATATATATAAACCGTTGATTCTTACCTCTCTCTCTCTCTCTCTTTCTCTCTCTCTCTCTCTCTCTCTATTTCTCTCTTCCCTCTACTCTCTCTCACTCTCGCACCTCTCCTCCTCCTCAACGCCACCGCCACCGCCACTGTCCGCGACGTTGATTGTCCTCCTCTGTCGTCCATTGCCTCCGTCGTCGCAGTTACAGTCACCAATTGCCTTCGTCGTCGTCGTCGTCATCGTCGATCGTCCATCGCCTTCGTCGTTCTTTCTCTCTCTCTCTCTCTCTCTTTGTCATAGATCTGTCCCCCCTCTCTCTCTCTCCGTCACAGATCTGTTTGTATATCTCTGTGTCACAGATATGTCCTCTTTCTCTCTCTCTGTGTAGCAGATATGTTTGTGTATGTATGTATTTGTATACATGTTGATGATTTTGTTGATGTTTGTGGATCTGTAACCTGTTGATGATTTTGTTGATGTTGATATTGAAAATGAAACAATTGGGAATGATGATGATGATGTTGTTGGTCATGATGTTGTTGATGGTGTTGTTGAAATAGATTTGGACCGGAAAATTTTCGGGGTTGGGGAAACCCGATCCCCATAGGGGGCGGGGATGGAGGCAGTAATAGGTTCTCCGTCGGAATCGGGGCCAAGGACGGAGAGGTTTTCACGATCAGGGATCGAGACGGGGAGTGTGATCCCCAGCCCTGCCCTGTTGCCATTCCTACTTAAGGTTGCATAAGGTAAGGATGTTTATAGTATAATTTTCCATATTTTAAAAGTTTGTAATTGTTTTTTGAAATTCCTACATTTTTTTATATTTTTCTAATTAAGCATTATTTTGAGAACTAATTATTTTTAATATTTTATGAAATTCGTTAAAAAAATAGAGATAATCGTTAATTTCTGATAATTAATTTTAATTCTTTTTTGATTATTTTAATATGTTTCCAAATGAGTAGAAAATGATAATAATTGTTTGGACATGCAAATTGTTAGAACAATTAGTCTTGAATTTTTCAGTTGGTGGTCTTTGAGTCTTTAAAACTTGGCGATAATCTTGGTGTTTCAAGTCGCGTTACTTAATTATTTTCCTAAAAACTATATTTGCACCTACCAAAAGGTGTGTAGGAGGTTACATTAAATTCGTCTCCAAAATACAATAAGGTCTTATCCAAAGATCAAGGCTACCGGTGTCTGTACTAACAACAATAGATCAAAATACTCTAACTATAATCCAGAAAACAATGACATAATAATCAGGTCTGCAAAATTTGATTACCAGTAAGAAAAACAGAAACTTACTTAACAAACTCTTACCAGTAAGAAAAGCAAAAACTTACTTAACAAACTCTTGATCGAAAACATTAAATCGAGAGAGAGAGAGAGAGAATTGCAAAAATACTTACAGGTTTTTGGATGGATTGAAATGGTTGATTTTGTAACTCTCAATCATATAATCGAGTGCATGTCCAATCAATAACTATGATCGAATTACTTCAGATCGGACACGCAATCGTTTGATTCGTTGGTTGACTCATCTCCAACAGATGCTACATCACTGCCACGTCGATGCGAAGTACAAAGTGCGCCATCAAGCGCCACACGTGCGTGTGCGGATGGTGTACCATCCTTGAGGTGTGCGTGCATGTACACTAACATCCATTCCACAATTTCATATTAAAAAGAATATTCTATATAACACATTATTAAGTGCTCCATATTTTTCTTTCTTTTCAATGTAGGACAAAATCCCTAAGTTTATTTCAAGCTTTCCAAAGAAAAAATAAGGAAAGTTTCGAAAACGCTCAAAAACTAAATTATAAATTTTGAAAATTTCCCAACACAAAATAGAAGAGAAATTTTTGTATGTCAATAGGGTATCATATGATATTACTTTTCATCAATCACAGATATATATTTCTATTATTTTTTAAACACCTAACATAAATGGTGAATCTTATAATCATAATCAATCACAATAATAAAAATATCATATGATATACACTCTATCTATATATAAAAAGGGTCCAGCTTATCTTCAATTAGAGATCAAGACTAGACCGTCCAGTCCGGCTCGTGGACTCATTTTTAGGCATTTTTTTGATTATTCGAACCATTCAATATATAGAACTCATCGAGTACTATATTCTTATAAAAAATAATATTGATTGGATATTAATAACTATTTGATCGGATCAGATTTTCATTAACCGTTTATTGTTTATGGTTAATTTTTTTAATACAAAATAGATCTGATCAAATAGCTATCGATATCTGATCAATGTGATTTTTTACAATAATATAGTACTTGGCGAGTTTTATATATTGAACAGTTCAAATTATCGAAATGAGATTCAAAAATAAATCCAGAAACTAAATTGAACCATCTAATTTTAATCTCCAACTAAAGACTGTTGTACCGATATAAATGCGCTGTTTGAGAAGTTAGTTTTTAGGTTTTTTTTGTTTTTTTCATTAAAAGATAAATTAGTTACAAAATTAAAAAAAAAAACAAATTCAAACAAAATATCGCATCAAATTTCATAATTATTTCATTTTTTCTCTTACAAATATTATATCCAATCACAAAAGAACCAAACTATCTTTCTAAACATTAAAAAAAAACTTTCTCTAATAATATCCTACAATTAAAAAAATTTATAAAAAAAATTCACTTCTCAAACATTCACAAAAATTACTGAAGATAGCGGTAAGAATTGGAGTGAGGATCCTCTCCTTGCAGCTTCTGTGCTTGCGCCCGTCCTTGCAGGCCTTCGGGTCTACTTTTAGGCCCAATTTTGATAATCCGAACCGTTCATATTTTATGATTTATTCAGTATATCATACCTGTAAAAAATCAAGTTGATCGGATATCAGAAAGCATATGTTCGGAAAACTGTTTATTAAATTCTTTAAAAAATAGTGTTTAGTTCAATTTTTCAAACACATACTTTCTGATATCCGATCAACTTGATTTTTTACAGGTATGATATACTGAATAAATCATAAAATATAAACGGTTCGGATTATCAAAATTGAGCTTAAAAGTAGACCCGAAGGCCTGCAAGGACGGACGCAAGCACAAGCTTGTAAGGAGAGGCTCTTGACTCTAAGAATTGGGCATCATAGTGTTCAGAATTGAACTACCGTACAAATAACCACAAATCCAGCTATTACCCACACACTCACTCTCTCTCTTTCTATCTCTGAATTTAATGAAAGGACCATAGCCCATGCTTGGGGTAGTTGAGTAGTTGACTGGTGCAGAGTGAGGATCACACGACAAAGGTAACCGATGAACCATAATCTGAAACAACCCCACAGGTATCAGATGTGATGATTGTAAAGAGAAAAATTATTTGGTGTTGTTAAAATAAATTTACAATCATGCTAGAGACTATTAATTTAGTGATTCTAAATCTACCATTAATGAGGTAAAAAAGTTTAAAAAAAAAAAACAAACAACTCAACAGTGGGTGGAAACCATTATCACATCATTAGTAGTAGCTCTAATTAGAGCTTTCACTCATTTTTCATAAATTTATGTGGTATTTTAATTTACATGGTTGTTCAGGATGTATTATATAAGTGTATTTTTTAATTTTATAGCTAAAAAAATAGAGAAAAAATTTATATGTTTAGACTAATTTTTTTTTACTTTTTATAAAAAGATGTATAATAAAATATTATAGTAAAATCAAAATAATCATTCTGCCTTTATTGACTTTTTAACTTTTAACTTTTTAATTTTTGAATAATTGAATTTAAAAGACAAAATAATAATTTTACTCTCTAGGCTTTTCCCATAAGCTTTCTTCAAATAGTATGAATTTTTTAACATTTTTAGCCTCCGTTTGGGAAGTGGGTTGGTTTTTTAAATTTTTAGCTTTTTTGGCTATTTTAGCCTGGGTTAAAAAGTTTGGTTTGGGAAGGGCTTTTTAACTTTTTGACTTTTTTGACTTTTTTTGTGAGAGAAGAATGTAATGATTATGGGTTAGATGTGATATTTTATTTTTTGTGACTAAAATTGCCTATTTTGTCTTTTGTGGCTAAAATAGCCAAAAAAAACCCCGTTTAGCTCTTGCCAAACGAATAATTTTTTGACTTTTGTAAATTATTCCAAACAATCCCTAATTTTAATTGATTAAAGTAGTAAAATATGATAATTTTTTGATTTTGACAAATTTGAGAGAAAGAGAGTCAAATGGTAAAAAGTTGAGGATAAGGTCTAAATTTCGAGTTCAATTGTCTCATCATTAATTTAAAGATTTTAAAATGAGATTAATCGAAATACATATAAATTAATCCAAAGACTCACTTTTTTTTATTAAAAAAAAAAAAAAAAACCCTCAACAAGTATTACCTTTTGTTTTTTTGTTTTTTTTTAACCACATAACAAGTATTACTTGATAAATGAGATGGAGCATTAATTCAAGACTAGTAAAGAACAACATGTGAACATATGGCTCAATTTGGCAATGCTTACAAACTCAATTTATTGGCTAACAAATCAATTTCTCAATAAATAAATAAATAAAAAGTTAATTACCTAAAAATCCTATTTATAATTGTTATTGTAGTTCAGGTTTTATTTAAAAAATTTTGAACCAATAAATTCTGCTTAATAAAATTAAGAATATTATCAATTTTTCTGAATTTTTAAAACTAGGAATATTATCAATTTTATATTGCAATGTTCTAGATATTGTTTTATTAACTAATGAAAAAAAGAGAGCATGAGATTAAATATTTTTGTCCTTCTATTTATTGGTTTGATTCAACTATCTACTAAAATAAAAAACAATATCAAATTTTTCCAGTTTAATTTTTTCTCTTTCCTCTTTCATTCTGAATCATTTTTTCTCTCACACACAACTATAATAAAATATCAAATCATCCAACCTCTCAAACTCCAAAACTATTTTTAAATATACAACCAAACAAACCAAAAAAATTTCTAAACTCTCTACAAAAAATTTTTTGAAAATTTATCTCAAAACACAAACCAAACATACCCTATATATTTACAAAAATGTTCAGAATATAAAAAGTGTTCAAAATATAAATTTAAATTTGATGTGCAGCTACTCTTAAAAAAAATATATATATACAAAAAAAAAATTTGATGTGTGAACTTTCAAATTTACTCGTAGCTTTCAAATTTTAAACACTTTGCTAGATAACTTTTTTTTAAAAAAAGGTTGTAGTATAAGTTTACTGAAATGCAAGCCTCCCTGAAGTGCTAACAATTGGAATAAGAAATGCTTCATATCGAAGAACAAAAGGGTTATTATCAAGGAATATAATTCCGTGATGCTTTGAAAAGTTAGTAAAAAATTTAATTTTTATTTTTGACTTTTTTAGTGATTTTTTTGACAAAAAACTGGTCTTTTTTCTTAAAAGACTAAAAAATAAAAAAACTGACCTTTTTTAGCTTGTTGTCAAACTACTCCTATATAACACACACAGGGCCTCATTTGAATTTCCAAAATTATAGAACAATACACAGGTTCTGATTAATTAACCAAATAAAACATCAAGGATAGAGGCAAAAGGAAAGAGAAAAAAAAAAAGGTACTTATTACAAGTCGTCAAATTAAACAAGCTTGTAAGAGAAACTCTCGTATCAATATCTCAACATTCTTTAACAAGATAAAAGTTAGTATAAAGAAAGCAGATAAAGATGCACTAAAATAATACTGGCGATATGTAACCTTCCCCATGTTTCATTACTTTTTTCTGCTCCTTTCTCCCAGACAACACGAACACCCCATATATCTCTCTCTCTCTCTCCAATTGGGCTGGTAATTTAAAAAATTATATTCAGAAAATAAAAATAAAATTTTAAAAAAATATTACTCTTCAGTTTTTAAATAAATAAATTTTTAAAAATTTATTTAAATTATTTTTACTTAATAAATTGTAAACAAAAACTGCAACAAACAATATATATATATATCACATGCACCTAAATTAAAATAAGTTAAAAAAACCCATTTGAGAACTTGAGTTTATAATTCCAAAAAAAAAAAAAAAATTATTACAAATTGTGAAATCATTCCCTTTTATGTACAATTTTTACATTTTGTACAACTTTATATAAAAAGTCAAATAATTAATTAAAATTATCAATTTTTAAACGGTCCAAACTTATTTAAATCTACGCCAAACACCACACAATATGCTAAAGAGGAGAAAAAAGTAGGAGATATACCATAGGACATGGGAGAATAAAATAAAAATAAAATAAAAAATTATACCTTAGGACATGGGAGAATAAAATAAAAAAATGGGGTCAAATTATGCTCCCAGATCCTTCTAATTTGTTTTTTTTTTTAATTATATCAATTTAGTTTTAAAAAAATTAGTGAAATATCGCTTCAACTTTGTATAATAAGAAAGATCCAAAAAAATTTCTGTGCCGAGACCAAAACTTTTCTGTCGGAATAAGTTGGATTTTTTATGTAAAAATGTTAAGAAATCATTACTATAAAAATATTATGTCTTATCTTATAAAATTTTAATATCAAAAATATTTTAAAAAATCACCCTTTAGTTTATTTAATTTTCATTATATTAATTTTACCAACAACTATTTCATCTATCAAAAAAAAAATGTTAATATGCTAATAATTGAATTAAGTTGACATAATATGAAAATTTTAAAAATATATTGGTATAATTTGCTCAACAAAATTAATAACATTAAAGTTCATGACACATCAACCATAAATCCCAAGAGAGAAAGAAAGTAGGAGGACAAGACGAATTAAAAATGAAAATTTAATTAAGATAATTAAGAAAGAAAACAGATGGATAAATAGAAAGTGAACAAAGTAAATTCCCTGTTTAGAACAGTCTCTCATTTGTTAATCCTCAATAAAGTGATCACTAATCATTGATTTTAATTAAACAAATGAGCAAACTAAGACCACCTACTCTCTCTCTCTCTCTCTCTCTCTCTCTCTCTCTCTCATTCCTACTAGTTTCTCCATCATCATCATCATCAAAGATCAAGAAGAAGAAGAAGACCCATTAGTACCAACAGCATTTCCACCACCATAATTTACAGTCTCATGGTGGTGGTGATGGTGGTTGTTAATGGTGTTAATTCCATTGCTGTTTTGATTGTTAGAATCCAATTTTTTTCCAGAAGAAGTGCTTTTATTGTTATGCATCCAAACCTTGAAAACGCCTCTGCCGACTCCAACATTGCTGCAGAACTCGGCGATTACTTCATCGTCCTTCTTCTGCATCTTCCACCCAACTCTCTCCGCAAATTCCAGCATCCTCTCCTTCTGATCCTGCGTGAATTTCGTTCTATGTCTCTTCCGCCCATTTGGGTTACCCGCCCCGGATGAATTTACCGGTCTGTTTTCCGCCGGTACTTGCCCCGATAACCCGGCACTGAGAGCGAGGAGCATGTGGGGTGCTGATGGGTAGTAGGCGGAGGAGATCGGCGGCGGAGATGCTGAATTAGGACTGCGCGGTAGCACCGGAGGGTGGTGGCGGTGCTGCGGTTGGTACTCGATGACGTGTTGGGCGGTGGAGGGTGGTGGTGGGTCTTCCGGCTCGCGGCGGTGGAAATTGCGGTGGCAGCCGCAGGCGGCGCATTTTAGCGAGGTGGGGTCGGTGGAGATGGAGGTGGGGGAGGGCATGAACTCGCCGCAGCCGTCGACGGCGTGGCCGCCCAGGGTGGCGGCGTGGTTCTTGAGACATTCCTTGTAAGCAGCCACCGCAGGCGGCGGCGGCGGCGGCGGCGGGCCATTCAGGTGGTGGTTGTGGTGGAGAGGGTGGTGGTGGCGCTTGAGTACGCCGTTGGTGGAGGATAAAGGCTTGGTGGGTTGCACCCGGGTCGGAGCTTCGGTTTCTGGTTCTGGGGTTTTAACTGTGGCGGCGGCGATGCCGGTGGTTGTGGGGGTGGCTGTGGCAGTTTCCATGGATGAAACATCAACAGAATTTAACAGCTGATTAGAATTAGGGTTAGGGTTTTGCTCAAAACAGAGAGGTCTTTATCCATGGAAGAAAGAGAAATGGAAGAAGAGGAGGCTAGGCAGAGAGAGAGAGAGAGAGAGAGAGAAGATAGTGGTGGTTTTGGAGATGATGATGATGATGAGTAGTGATGACTGTAGATAATAAAAATCTGGGTTTTGTGGTTGTCCTTCTTAACCATTTTTTTTTATTATTTATTTTTGTACTTTTAACTTGGGTTCTAATCCATGGTTAGTTTCCTGACCCTACTTGGGGTTTGGATGTTATGTCATGCTTGTAATAAATAAGCCTATTTTACTTACAATTGAAAATAACAATGCTAGAAGGTCACAATTTTTGTAATTATAATGGCTTAAAATTGTCAAAATGACGTCGTTTTGGGTGCAAAACATACCAAAACGACATCGTTTTGACAGTTTTAAGCCATTGTGACCACAAAAATTGTGGCCCTCAAACATTTTTCAATTGAAAAATCGTATCACTCATGATTTTTTTTTAAAAATTATTGGGAAATCTATGATACACTTTTGGGAAGAGCTAAATTAGGTTTTTTTTAAATTATTTTAGTTATAAAAGATAAAATAGGGTATTTTAGTTATAAAAAATAAAATATCACAGCCACTCCATAATCATTACACTATTTTCTCACAAAAAAAGTTTAAAAAGTCAAAAAGTTCTTCCCACACCAAACTTTTTAGCACAGACTAAAATAATAAAAAAAGTCAAAAAATCAAAAGTCAACCCGCTTCCCAACCCAACCCACAGCTGTTTTGGTGTTAAATATGATTTATTGGGGGTGTTAATTATATATAGTGTTAGTTATGATTTATTATGATATAAAAAATATTATGAATAATACTATATGCACAGTGACAGATGATGTGGCACAATTTTAAAAATTTTGAGTATTTATAATTTCTATAATAGGTAAGGTCAATAATAATGTCATACCACTAGTTGGTGCCTGTAGCGTCACCGAAATGTTATAGATCCCAAATTTTATACCAAATAAATGACCAAATATCTAACATGAGTGTAGGGTCCGCATTACCTCACATCCATATGAAATATTTGGTCATTTATTTGATAGAAAATTTGATATCCTTAACATTACTCTTTAATTATATTTCCAAAACAACTCTACCTAAGAGCATCTCCAACCACATCCTCTTCAAAAGAGGATGGAAATAATATTTTTTATTCAAAAAGTAAATATAGAGGAGGTCACTACTCATTCAAACTCCAACCACAAACCTTTATTTCCTTCATTCAAACTCCAATCAAAAAGTAATTTTTGTTCATTAATAAATATTTAATTTTAAAATTTTTGTAAAACATATTTAATATTATACTCATTTTAAAGGTATGATTTTATACTTTTTATTGATGTCATTTTTATAAAAATTAAATTTACACATTAAAAGTTATTTCGAATATAATTAAGAAATATAGAGTGAATAGTGTTTTAGAGTCTCTTCCATTTTTTCATCTTCCCTCTATATTTAGCGGATCAATTCATCCTCCTCGATATAGAGGATGGGTTAGAGTTATTTTTTAGAGAGGATCCTCCATATTTGAAGATATGGAATATGGGTTGGAGATGCTCTGACACATTAACTAGATATTGAGTGGGACCCATGTGAAGTTGTGAAATTCATAAGTATTTCTTATAAGAGTTATACTAGAGACTCCAAATAAATTAGGAAAATGTTATAGACCCCAAATAATTTATCAAATTTTCTATCAAAGCACTCATATGGGTGTGGGACCCACACAAACTTACATGTGTGTAGGTCTTACACTTATGTGAGAACTTTGGTAGAAAATTTGGTAAATTATTTGGGTCCCTAGCATCACTAAATCAATTATTAAATTTTCTATCAAACCTTTCACATAGGTATGGACCCATATAAGAGGTTTGGTAAAAAATTTGATAATTTATTTGGGATTTATACCATTTTTCATCTTATAGTTGGTATGTTAGTTGGTATATTAATTAGAATTTATACCATTACTCTAATTTTTATGTTGTTTAGTTATGTTTTTTTTTTTGGTTGACTCTAAAAAGATTTATTTTTGACATTTGTGGTAATTAATCCCACAAATGTCATACATATAATACACTATTTTGAGGGTGTGCATTATTGTCACAATCCAAACCCGCTCCTATAAATTTAGCGTCGTAACCGACCATTAATCCTTAGATTACCAAAGGACTCTTAACATAATAATATATAATTAGGGATTGCGAAAGCAAATGCATAAAATATGCATAGTCCACCGAGCTGTGAGAATATACATGGGATAGATAATCTTAAATTTTTATAAACATATGAGTAACGTCAAAAGATCCAGTATTTACACGTCACTTCATGTACATATAAACAGAAAAATTTGTTCGTTGAGCAAAAGAAACAAAGTCTTATGCATTTAAAACAACATAGCCACTAGACTTTATAGACACCTCATTTTTTATCGTCGTCAAGACTTGAACGTCATCATTTGTGCACTGAATGCAGGTGACATCCAGAATAATTATAATTCATATATTTACTTCTAATTTTTTTTAAGTATGTAATGATAATTTCAAACCCTTGTTTGTTTGACACAATTTAAGATAAGTTCTTTTTTTATGATATTTTTCATTTAACAGTTTTAGTAATTCATTGTTGTATATAGGATAGGTAAGAATATTATTTTTCTGTCAATTTTGTTAAATGACAAATTTTGACTAGAAATATATTTATAATTTTCAGAATTATAAGAAATAATTTATATTTTAAGCAAACTCAAAATTTATATTTGTAATTTATCTTTCTTTTTCTTCTTCTTATTTATTTATTTTTTATTTTTTATACACACACCTTAACTTGTAGACAAAATTTTTGATTTTGCTCTTGACTACTACCATAGGTAAATAAGTTATATTACAGCTTTCAGGTATGCTGGTTATTCAACTATAAAAAGAGAGAGCCCTTCTATTTATTTTCTGCAGCAAAGCAATCGGCTTGCTTGGTTTTGATTTTTAAAAAATTATTTTTAGAAAATTTTACTTTTTTATTTTTCGTATTTTAATGTTTTCAATGAATTTTTTAAAATATTTTAAGCAATTTTTTTAAAAAAAATTTTAGACACACCTAACATAAATACACTTAAAAAGTATAATATTTGTGATTTTTTTTTATAAAAAAAAACACTAAATACCAAAAAATACCCAAAAAAATAATAATTCAGTATATTTTTCATATTTTTGTGTATTTATTAATTTTTAAAAATATTTTTTCATAAATATTTTATTATTTAGATACATTTAAATAAGGTACATCTAAAAAAGTAAAAAATTGCTTAACATTTAAAAAATATTCACTAAAAATAAAAATACAAAAAATACAAAAAATAAAAAAATCAATTTTCAAAAAACTAAACTCAAAAAATTGAAACCAAACACACTGACCCAAGATTTGAATTTTCTTTTGAGGTGTGTTAGAAAGAAGGAAAATCTAAGAAATGGGTGTTAGAAATGGAGTTGAAGTTTCAGAAGTTGAAATATGGTACACAGAATTTAAATAATAACAAAAACTCAATGAAATAAAAATTTGTCAAAACTTAAAATAAAATAAACTCATTGAATTAAAACATTAATATTCAATGAGTTAGTTATTTCCTTCAAAAATGTTAGAGACTCTAAAATTTTATTAAAAATTCTGCTAAATATCTCACATAAGTGTGAGATCCATCCATATAAAACATTTGATAGAATTTTAATAAAATTTTTTAGATTTCTAACATTACTCATCCTTCTATGTTGTCTTCAATGGTTTGGGACCACTTTTTGGCTAGCTTTCAAGTCCCACCCCCCAAAAGTTCACAATTGATTTTGAAAAGAAATTCAATGCCGCACAAACATTCACAACTAATAGATGGTATTATCATAAGAACAAAAATTCAATAATAAATTTCACAACACGAATGTATGATAGTTGTTGAATTGTCTTGAATTAAATAATTATATTTGAATAGTTAAATTTAGGGTAAATTACAAATAAAACCCAAGGTTTAGCGTGTTTTGCAAATTAAATCCTAAGTTTTTAATTTTGACAATTAGAACCCTGTAATTCATTCTGTGTCACAATGTAAGCACCCGTCCATCTCTGTTTCATGAAATAACGGAGAAAGCCATTTTTGGTGCCTAAACCAACCCAAAACGACGTCGTTCCTTATAAGACTCATATAAAAGTCCCCAAATCCTGAATTTCACCAATTAGGGCTACAATTTGCCCTAATTTCTTCGATTTCGTCGACTTAGGGCAATACGAACGACGAATCCACTACTGAACGAAACTCCATTTCAGCCATTACGAAATATGAGTGAAGGAAACAGTTGGAGTGGAAACAATTGGGGTGAATCGACTCGTTGCAGTTGTGGAATGAGAGCAAGAATCCGAACTTCATGGACCCATGCGAACCCAGCTAGGAGGTTTCTTGGTTGTCCAAATTATGGAGTAAGTTTCCCAGTCCTGTGAATAATATAAAGTTTGCGTATATTGTTGTTTCCTAAAACTTGACTTTGATTAGAATTTTGTAATTTATTTACTTTATTTATTTAATTTAATTTATTTATTTATTTGTATTTTTTTTTTCCAGAAAAACGGGGCTTGTGACTTTTTCTATTGGTATGATCCACCTACTTATCCTCATGGTAGACAAGTGTTGCCGAAGTTGGTGGAAAAGGTTGCAAGCTTAGAGGAAATGATAACTGAGATTGCAAGATTGAAGAAGGATGTTCAAACTTATCGCTGTAGACAGAAATGGATTGTAGGTGTATTGATTGTTGCAGTGATTGTAATTGGAATGTTAATAGTGACCAGTTAGGGAATGTAGGTTGGTTAGTTAGCTAGTTAGCAAGGTAGTTAGCATTTCTAGTTTAGGAAATGTAATGCAACTATGCACTTGCCAATGTGAACTTAATGTATAATTTTGAATGAAATGAAAAATCTTTGTTTTGTTTGTAATGTGTATTTGGATTGTGATAATGTTTGTTTGGTTGTATACATTTTCTAATGAATTTGATGCATTTGCAAAGCCAATGCTCTGAATGTGTTTGATAAAATGTCCAAGTGAAGGGAAAACAGATTACAAGCTTGTAAAAAATAGATTAAAAGCCATTGTTGAACCTATTTCAAACCAATGGACAGCACAATCAAGCATGTATAATAACCATTCAATTGGTCAACCTGTTCCGCCTATTCAACTTGTTCCAAGCATGTAAAAAACCAAGCATGTAAAAAACATATTAGTAACCATTGTTCAACCTGCTCCAAACCAATATACAACACATTCCAAGCATATATAATAACCATCCAATTGGGTACATCATTGATGTCAACCATGTATAATAACCATCCATCTATTGCTCCAAACCAATATACATCTTTCATCATTACAAAAAGAAGCAGTTCACCATCCATAATCTGTCTTCAGGTCACATGACCATTACAAAAAAAACCAATTCATAATTACAACATTCAGTTCACTATGTCTCTATTAACACTGGCCTAACTACCTAAGACCTGTTCAACTTCATCTCTTCTCATGGTTGCTGCTGGTGTTAATGTCCTTTATGGTGGCTGCTGCTATTGTCCATGTTGTCACCAGTTGATGCTTTCCCAGATATTGCATCTGATCTGAATCTCATGAAAGTTTGTCGAGTCCTCACCTGTTAACAAAAAATTGTTAAACCACAGTTTGAGCATATATGGAGATCAATTACAAGTAGAGCATACCAATATATTACTTACATTTTTTGATGAACTTGCAGCTCTATCCTTTTTACCTTTGACAGGCCCTTTGCATGTTCTTTGAATATGCCCATGTACACCACACTTGGAGCATTTCAGGCTGGTACACTTCCTCTGCAACTTGAATGGGTTCTGAGGCTCATCTGGGTATCTAATTCTCTGCTTTTAAGGCCTACCGGTTGGCCTTTTCAACTTAGGAGGAAGTAAAGGCTAACAACCTGTCTTAGGCCACTGATCTTGGCCATTAAGTGGATTTATTAGTGCCTCATAAGTTCTCAAGTAGGTCTCTTTTTTGAAAGCCACATGCACATAATCCTCAACTCTCTCTTTTTGAAAGAAAATAGCAACCACAGCATGAGGACAAAGGGATTCCAGTTAGATCCCACTTGAAGTAAGTGCATGTCTTATTCTCTAGGTTGACAACATAACCATTTACTCCATATCTAACTTCAAATAGAGCACCCCTTGACCAAGTAGGTATCTATACTCTAGATTTTACCTTTGACCTCTCAATCTTAGTTTGTATATTTGCACATATTGGCCCTTGATACTTCATCATTTTGTCCCTACATTCATGTAGCCTCACCATCAAAGCCCTCCTGATCCACTCTAACATGGTGAGGATGGATCTATCTCTAGCTGGTAAGACACAATTGTTAAAAGACTCTGAAATATTGTTTAACAATCTATTACACTTTGTTCTGGGATTGAATGCATGCCTACACCACTGAATTGGATTAAGTCTCATCATCCAATCATATGCTCTACTGTCTATACTATGCAACTTAGTCATATGCTTTTCCCAATCAATCCTTGTATATGCCTTTGCAGCTTTCCATACACAACTCTTTAGCTCCTTCTCTCTAAACTCCTTTTTAAAATTTGCATAAAGATGTCTGACACAAAACCTATAATGGCCTTCAAGGCACAATTCTTCAAGAGTTGGAACTAGTCCCTGCAAAACATAAATGTCAAAATCATGAATAATGAAAAACATTAAGGAACATAACAGAATAATGAAAAACCCATTAAACATAAATATACCTTTTGTTGATCAGTGATAAAGGTCCATCCATACTCTGCACTTGTGCTAATACATTCAAACAATTCTCTACAAACCAAGTCCAACTTTCTTTATTCTTACTCTCAGCCACTGCACAAGCAATTGGATACATCATGTCGTTTCCATCCCATCCCACAGCAGCAAACAATTGTCCTTGACAGGGTCCTTTCAAATGACAAGCATCCAAGCCAATCAACGGCCTCATACCAGCTAAAAACCCTCTTCTGATTCCATCAAGGCACACAAACATTCTCTGGAACCTAGGCTTGATTTGAAGTTGAGCCCTCCATACATTAATGTCAACTCTTGAACCTGGATTGGTCCTTTATCAACTCAGCAGCATAATCCCACAGTTTTGTATATTGTTCAGCATTTGTTCCCTTAAGTTGCACCAATGCTTGTTTCCTAGCTCTGTAATATTTCATTTTGGATACTTTTATAACACAGTCATCTTTCACAATGTCCTTAAATTCATTTATTTTCCAAGTAGGGGTGGTCTTGAATTTGTTCACATACTTAGATGCTAGTTACTTGTATGTTCTTGTAACTTTTGTTGCAAGTGTGTGTAGGTTTGTATGTCTTAATTTATAATGTGTTCTAACATAAAGCCTCCACTCACATCCATCACTATAGTTGACTTGAACCTTCCATGTCTCACTTTTAGTGAATTTGACATCATAGCCTCCTTTCACTGCATATTCCCTCACAACATCTTTAAATTCAATGGCATTATTAAATAACATTCCAATTTTAAATTTTAAAATTAGCCATATCAAACTTAGGCCTAAATTCAGTGTACTTTGGCTTCCCATTACCCTCCTCATCAGATCCTTCAGGGGTTAATAATTCCTTCTTAGGTGAATCCTCATCATTCATAACATATTCCTCAAATGCATTGCCTCCTTTTCCATTTGGTTCCTTCTCTACATTACCATAAAACATGATATTATCATCAGTAGGGTCATCCTCACCTTCAGTACTAGCTATGAAATCACTATTTGATGAGTTGTCATTTTTCGCATCTTCACTGTTTGCTTCATTTTCATGGTTATGAGACTGAGGATATTGAGCATTTCTATCATCATTTATACGGACATCGGTAAGGAACAAAACAGGGTGAGGGGTGTCTATATTGTGTGGCACATGATGCTCAACAAATAATTCTAATGTGTTTGCAGAGCCTATCAACATCAACAGTATTAAACACATGTACTTTACCCCCAAAGTAACTCCTAGGCCCACCATTACTATCTACAAAATACCTACTATAATGTAAAACTAATTTCATATTTATATCATCCATTGCTACATTCACAAATAAAAAAATATATCACAAAAAAAAAATGCATAAAAAATCAATGGATTGAACAAGTGGCATGGGACCAAAAATGGAGGTATACAATTTGATAAATCAGTAGTCCATCACTCAGTCAATGCAGTGGTCCAACCACTCAGTTAATGCCGTGGTCCATTAATGGAGATAAAAAATTTCGTAAAGCATCCAAGACATTAAAGTAACCAACACACACACATACCCATGCAATAAAATAAGATACAAACATAGTGTAATAACCCTCGTCATTGTTTACCGAATAACCATCGATTACCGTTAAACTGAACTGATTATGACTAATAATTGAACTGATTTAAATATTGAACTGATTGACTGAAAACTGGAACTAACTTGACGGAGTATATATGTTTAATTGTAATTCTATCTGTTGATTGTTTATTTGATCTGTTCGTATTTTAGTGTTTAAACTGCTAATTGAAGGCCTTATCGGCGGCCGAACCGGAAACCGATTAGTGTTTTGTGATTAACGTAATTTATGTGATTTATGGTATAGTTATCCGAAAACCGATTTGGAATGATAAAATTAGATTAGAGTAAGTTAAATTGCATAGTTTGACTTAACTACAACTTTGCCCTTGAGTAGGCCACTACACCAAACCTTGTTTTAGGCTTGACCTTGTATACACATTGAATCAAAACATTTCATCAGTCCATTCTCCTTGTTCAACCGGCCATAGAGAGGGGGAAGTGAGAGAATTGAGTTTACTTGTAAAATTGCTTGATGAATTGAAGATTGATTTCATAATTGAGCTCCTAAACCTTGAATACAAGACTAAGGTAGGAACTCATCTTCTTATTGTTATCATTGAGCTAGTTCTTGCATGTTTCATACTTCATTGTAGGACTAAGTCATGATTTGGTTCAAAAAATGTTGAATTAGAGCTCATTCCATGCATGCATGTTCGAATTGTTGAATTTGAGTTGATTCCATGGAGAATTGTTTCATGCATGCTCATGGTTATGTTAAGTCCTTATTTTCATCTTGTTTTTGGAACAATTGGCTCCTTAGAGCATCAAATTGAAGCTTTGAAATGAGTTAAATTCATGCATGTTTGCATGTTCTTCATATTTATGGAAATTGGTTTGAATTGGATTTATTTGAAACACCCTTGGGCCTTGATTTCACAAATTAAGCTTTGAATCATATTAAGTATGAGTTTTGAGTGTGTTTTCTGGAAAATTGGCCCAAGAGGATCGAAATTTATGGTTTAAAACTTGGTTTTGAGCTTGAGGTTCAAATATGGAATTTCCAGAATTTGGACTCACGCTCGAGCGGGGTGACTGGCGCTTGAGCGTGGAAATCGTGCTCCCAGCATTTTGTTCTGTTTTGAAGTCCGCTCGAGCGGAATAATTGACGCTCGAGCGGGACGTTGTGTCTCATGCTCGAGCGGGTGTCGAGCGCCCAATCGAGCGTGATTTCCGCCTATCCAGCACTTTTAACTGTTTTGCAGAACGCTCGAGCGGGTAAGTCTACGCTCGAGCGAATCCTTTGTTTGCATGTCCGCTCGAGCGGTTCAACCTACGCTCGAGCGTGACCCCTGTTTTCTGATAAGTCTAAGAATGTTTTTCAAGTGCATCTTTGCATCCTCATCTTATTCTAGGCATTCTCAGGCCTAGTTTAAGGCATCTTATTGAGGATATAGATGTAGAACACACCGAGGCAATTAGGGATTAAGTTATTATTTTCCCAACTGTGTAGCTTAGTGTGTGTTCAATCTGTAACTGTGAAGGGTTGGCGATTGGGGACGCGCTCTAGCTTTACTGTAGCCCAGAACTCTGTGAGTAACAACTGTGTAAAGATATGTTCAAAATGATTATCTTCCGAACAATTGAACTGTACTGCTTTCTGAACTGATTACTGTTAACTGAACGAATGTATGTCCTATATTCTGAACTGTATTGTGGCATCCTTAGCACCTACTGTTTACTGATACTGTTACAGAGATCTCTGTCGGTTCCCTCGTTGGAACCACTACTGTTACTGACTGATGGCCATCATTTATTGCTCGGTCTTTTAAGACCTACTGTTTACTGTACTGTTATGCTAATGGATATACCACATATGACTGCACTGACTGAACGACTGAAATACTGATTTAATGAACTGTTTTCATTACTGTAAGGACATTCATTCTTAACCCATTTACGCATTGTGTTATTCACTGGGCTTTAGCTCACTGTTCATATATATATGTAGGTGTGCAGGCACCAGACCACAGCTAGGAGCGCCGGGGTAAACTCCCGTTTTGTCGAGCCAACCTATGTGCCTCACTACGAGGTTCCGAGCCTGTCAAGTTTTGGCTTAGGGGTGTTTTAGTTCCCCCTTCTGTCCCTGTAACTGTTTGTTTACTGTACTGTACTGTTTAATAGGGATTAGGTCCCTGACCGAGTGATTGTATATATGTATATACTGTTTTGTCTAACCGTATATATTTGAATGAAAAGTCTTTTTGCATACAGACTGTCACAGCTCATTGGACATTGTTTATTTACTGTATTGGCTTCCGCCAGACCCCTGTACTCTGTATTATTGTATTACTGTTAAGCAGGCCTTCGGTAATCTCGGATTACTGGCCGGTTACGGTGCCAAACCCATAGGGACGGGTTTGGGTCGTGACACATAGAGTTTGCCATTACTTTATTCACAGAATCAGAAAAAGAAAAAACAAAATTTCATATACAAATTACAAGAAGAAAGAAATTACAAGAAGAAAGAAACAAAACAAATTGTATAAATCACTTACCACCACTCCAAATAACAGTAACCAGCAGTACTTCAAACTCAGGTCTAAATTTTCTTCCAAATCACAGCAATCCCTTTGCCCCTAAATCGACGAAATCGAAGAAATTAGGACAAATTGTAGCCCTAATTGGTGAAATTCTAGATTTGGGGGCTTTTAGATAGGTCTAATAAGGAACGACGTCGTTTTTGGTTGGTTTATGCGCCAAAAGTGGCTTTCTCCGTTACTTCATGAAACGGAGATGGACGAGGGCTTACATTGTGACACAGAATGAATTACAGGGTTCTAATTGTCAAAATTAAAAACCTGGGGTTTAATTTGTAAAACACGCTAAACCTTTGGGTTTTATTTGTAATTTTCCCTTAAATCTATTATATTATGTGTTATTTTATTATTAATTTTTTATATCAAGAGTCGCAAATAATGTGGTATTATTATATTTTATTTTTACTTTGTGAGTAAACTTCTTTTGATGATAATTTTAAGTAGTTATTTAGATATTTTTATGCTACTTCAATCTTTTATATATATATATATATATTTAAAATCAAATTTTATACTATTAATTATATGAAGCTTCAAATCTTTACCCAAAAAAAAAATTATATGAAGCTTGTTGAATATTTAGAATATATGGAAGCCATGAATTAATTATCATGCTTCAAAAAATGCCAAAAGTGATGTGTTGGGGACCAGCAATAATTTGACCCATGTTGTGATCCATGATCCATGTCTTTCTGTTCTTTGCCTTGCCCTTCAATTGCCATTGGACTGCCTCAATGCACTATTTGGCCTTGTTTATTGAAGTTGTTAATAATATATATCTATTTTTTAATTTTGTGAATTTATAACACGTTATTTTTTTAATTTTAATTTTATAAGATATAAATAATTTAAATAAGTTAAAAATTATTTTAAAATTTTAAACAAATATTTTTATTTTTTATTTTCTTATTATCAAATTTCAATTTTAGAAAAATTATACTAAATAAACCCATATCAATGATGGATCCAGAAGGTTGTGTGGGAGCTGAGGCTTCCTTCATTTTTTTTTTTTGTTTTGTTTAATGCAATACAATTAGTTAATATAAAAATTATTATTTTTAAAATTTTAATACCAGTTTCTGTCACAAGAAGTTTTTTTTTTTTTATCTTCTGAAAAGTATTCAATCAATTTGGTTTAATTATTTAAGAAAATTTTAAAATTGTGTATACCCATCCTATTATTACCAAGTTAACTCCAAACAATTGCCTAAGTGATCATAGAGAGAGGGTACTTAGACCATCTCCAATTCTTTATCAAATTTTTGATGAAAAACTAATGAAAACGATGCTCCAATTGTTTCTTTAGTTTGGTATCAAATGGAGTAATACTTTTTTTTATCATATGAAGGGAGCATTTATTAGCCGATCAACTAGCCAGATTTGATAAAAGGGTTAGAGTGCTTCGTATCATATCAAGGTTTTACTTTAAATTTGATAAAATATCTAATATGAGTGACGTTTTAGGTTGAGTTAATGGAGAGACGTCGAAATGCATTGTAATCTAACTATTAACGTACAAATCATTATCTTGTGGAAAAAAAAATATTACCGAGTAAACTCGGAGAGTATACTCTGTTTAGTTATCCACCTTTCAAAATCAGATTTTGAGTTTTTAATTCGGATTTTTTTATTATTATTGTACGGGGAGCAAATATTCAAGCAAGCCCGTATTCCTTTCTTCCGAGCTCCGTTACTGTCCGATCACCTGCGAGCAAATAACGATGAGCTACCCGGCGGTGTGTGGCCGGAAAACCCCTTCGACGATCAAGTTAGAACACACACAGGGGATAGATAGAGAGAAGGGAGAGTGTTTAGTGTATGTCTCACCAAATGTTCATCTGTCCGCGTATGGGGGGCGCAGACTCGCTTATATACCTTCTGCGCCCCAAATCTACTCCCATCCGTCTCTCGACACGTGGTGCTGCTATCCCATCTGTCAGCACAAATCTTGCTGAACACCACCTAACCAAACTGCAAGCCCACTCTACTGGGAGCTCGGCAGCCGGGCTGCATCTTCTCGGCTATCAACGGCCGTGCTATGCAACTGGCCAGAATGATCCGCTCGTCGCGCTTAATGAGGACCGAGCTCGGCTGTATCCCAGCAAAGCCGAGCTCGGGACAGCTCATGCTGGTTTGCCGTCGGCCTTCCTGCCGGGCTAACTCATGAACCCCGGTCCAACCACGCCTTTCCTGGTGCCGGATATCTCACTTGACTGGCCTCTATACCATGCAGCTATGTAGCTCGGTCCAACCACGCCTTGCCTTAACCGAGCAAATCCTTTCAGCACAGGACCGCGCTACCTCGGCCCAATCTTGTCCGGCCCAAATCTGTCCGGCCATTACCACGGCCCAATCCAGATCATAAATCTCTCTCTCAATTATTTTTATAGTTTTTTTTTTTATAAATATTTTGACCATTTTTATTTATTTTTTAGATACTTCTAATCTAGATTAGATGTATTCAAAAAGTAAAATATTTGTGAATAAATCTTCAAAAAAAATTAATAAATACAAAAAATAAATGATTTTATATATTTTATATTTATTTAATTGTTAAAATATTTTTCAGAAATATTTGATTTGTGGGCTACATCTAAATTAGATTAATCAAAATATTAAAAAAAATATAAATTAAAAACTTAAAATATGATTTTGACAACCAATAGATAACCAAATAGGGCAAAATTTTGGAGTTATTACATCCCAATAATGTCAGGAAAAAACTAAAAATTTATAAATTTAATTATTAATATTTATAAAATTTCTCATTAATTAAGTCATTAATTTTTTAATAATCTATTATTCATTTGGATTGTGGATTAACTTTTTAACTTTTTGGCTATTTTAATATGGCACTAAAAAGTTTCATTTGGAATAAGTTTTTTTGACATTTTTGACTTTTATAAGAGAAAAATAAAATAATTATGATTTAAATGTGACATTTTATTTTTTTGTAGTTATTTTAACCAAAAAGCCCCCGTTTAACTTATACCAAACGAGGGTTATGTAATATTTCTCTAAAATCTTTCACTGATATTATGTTTGACATGAGTTTTTTTTTGTTATTTTAGTCCTAAAAAATTAAAATATGCTAAAAAAATAAAATAAAATATCATATTTAAATTATAATTATTTTATTTTTTTCATAAAAATTAAAAAAACTTATTCCCAATTTTTTTTAAATTCTAAATTAAAATAATAAAAAAATTAAAAAATCAACCTACGTCATAAACGAAGTTTAAAGAGTAATCAGTGTGTTTGGTTTGAGTTTTCTGGATTAAGTTTTTTGAAAACTGAATTTTTTAATTTTCGTATTTTTTTTGTTTTTAGTGAATATTTTTAAAATTTTAAACATTTTTTTTTATTTTTTTTAGATGCACATTACTTAGATGTATCTAAAAAGTAAAAAATTTGTGAAAAAATATTTTTAAAAATTAATAAATACATAAAAATACAAAATATGTACTGAATTGTTGTATTTTTTTTTGTAATTTTGGTATTTAGTGAATTTTTAAAATATTTTTTTTATAATTTTTTTATTTTTTAGGTTTATTTATGTTAGATGTGTTTAAAAAGTAAAAAAATTACTTAAAATATTAAAAAAATTCAGTAAAAATAAAAAAATACAAAAAATAAGAAAGTAAAATTTTTTAAAATAGATTTTTAAAAAAATGAAAATAAGCCAGGTGATAATTTTAGCTCATTTTGGAGGAAAACCGAACCTGCAACACTGAAGCTTTTACTGCAACAAACCTTTAATTTGTCAAAGTTTTGGCAGAGGAAGGGAGGGAACTCTGCACCACTTTAACACTCGTCCTGACAATTCAGATGCGCACTAAACTAAAAGAAAAATGCTTGGGAGCACTAATTAGTGCTCCCACTAATTAGGTGACAGTGGGTCCCGTCATTAATGATGTGATGTTTTGGTCTTGGAGTTGTGTTTTTTTTTGTTTTTTTTTACTTTTTTAATGCATTAGTGCTATTAGTGGTGATGTTTTTAGTGGGATGAATCATTGTTGAAACTAAAATGCTCTGTTCACATAAAAATAGAGTTGTTTTAGGAAGATAATTAAAAAATATTTTTTAAAAATATATATATATATATATATATAAAATGTACAACATATTTTGATTTAAATAAATCAAAAGTTAGGAAATAATTTTTAACTTAGGGGGTGTTTGGCAAGAAAAAAAATAGTCTAGTTTAGGCTAAAATTCACAAAAAGGCAAAATAAGTTAAAATAGCTAATAAAACAAAATATCACATTAAACGCATAATTATTTCACTTTTTCTTTCACAAACATTACATCCAACCATAAAAAAAATCTAATCATCTTCCCAAATACAAAAATTTTTGCCGACTAAAATAGCTAAAAACTAAAATAGCCTATTAAAATAGGGGGAACTTACTGATAAGTCCCATGTACCAAGTTCAAAACCCAGCTAATCCTAAAACAAAATACTTGCACAAATTAGTCCAATACATTTTTAATTGTTACCAAAAAATTATTTTTCTTTTTTTTTAATTTACAGACACTGTTCACATCTTACTACCGTAGAACTTCCGTCAAATGGTCGCTGGAGACTCGTCGGAATGTTCAACATCGCCGGGAAGTCGCCAGAGTATCACCGGGAAGTCGCCGGAGTTTCGCCGGAAGTTCGCCGGAGTGTTAAGAACGTTAATGAAAGTCGCCGGAATGTTCAGAACGTTCACTGGACGTTAAGAACATCACTGGAGACTCACCGGAATGTCTAGAATATTGCCCGAAAAAAAAAGAATAAATGGATAAATTATAGCAAAAAAAATATAGCAAAATGTGCTAAATATTGATAAACTAAAAGGAAAAAAAATGAAACGACAAAAAACAGCAACAATGGGGAAAACATATGTTATTTTTCAATTTTTGTAAGGTTCAAGCAAATAATCTCTAAATAGTGATCAAACTGAAAAGTAAGTTTTGAAACTGTAAAATGTTACAGTTTCAAAACAAAAATCTATTAAGCATCTATCCTTATTAATCAAACTGAAAAACATGTTATGAAACTGTAAAATTTTACAGTTTTATACCATGATTCATTCCAGCACAAAAAAAATTTGAAACTGCAAAATTTTACAGTTTTCACCGCCTGTAACTAAAACTCGAAAACTGCTTGTTCAGAATTCGAAAATTTTCTCCATTAGAACAGAAAAACAGAAGTGTATAGCAGAGAAAAAAAAAAAGAGATCGAAGGAGAAAGGCGCATGTAGAGAGAGGATTGTACTCCGGCAATTAGTTTTTGTTTAGATCTAGCGAAATCTGATGTAGATCTACATCAGATCTAAGTAGATCCACTCATCTTCTTCGTCGGAAATATATCATCTTCTTCGTCGGAAATATATCATCTTCATCGTCGGTGAGAGTGAAGTCACGAGTTGATTTCGATGGTTGGAGGTTATCAGTGAACCCCGATCAATGAAGAAAGACATGATCACCGGTCGTCGTCCATGACAAAGACGATGAGAGAAAAATGCAGAAAAAAAAAACGAGAGAGGAAGGGAAGCAAAAAACAGAGAGAGAGAGAGGAAAGGACTTTTGGGTGTACTCAAAAAGTTATGAGATTAAATGGTGTCCACATATTCCACATGGAACCTGTGGGTAATTTCCCCTTAAAATAGCAACTTCCCAAAGGAAGCCTTACTTTCTAGAACAGGTCACTTTCTAGAAGAAGTCCTAATTCAACAACCTAGAGATTCAAGAGAATGATAAAAAAAAAATTAACCAAATATCTCAAATGAATATGAATTTATATAACATTTTTCAAATTAATTTGGTGAGCTTTTTAAAATCTATCATATATAGCGTTTGTTTAGGATGTGGGTTGATTTTTCGACTTTTTAATTTTTTGATTATTTTAATCTGAGACTAAAAAATTTCGTTTGGGATAGGTTTTTTGACTTTTTTAACTTTTGTGAAATAAAAAAATAAAATAATTATGATTTGGATGTGATATTTTGTCTTATTAAGTTAAAAAGTCTATTTTATCTTTTTGTGATTAAATTAATTAAAAAGCCAAAAGGTGTGACATGCCAAAGGAAGGCATAGCGTTTAGTTCATTTGGGATGTAGGTTAGGTTTTTGGTCTTTTGACTATTTTATCCTAAGATTTTTTATTGTTTAGTTCGCTTGGAATGTAGGTTGATTTTTTAGTTATTTTAGCCTGAGGCTAAAAAGTCTCGTTTGAGATAGGTTTTTTTTTTATTTTTTTAACTTTTGTGAGAAATAAAATAAAATAATTATTAATTAGATGTGATATTTTATCTTATTAGACTAAAAAAGTCATTTTATCTTTTTGTAATTAAAATAATTAAAAAATCAAAAAATCTGACAAGTCAAACGAAAGCTAATGAGGTGGGATGAAATCATAGTCCCATTAATATTTGTTCTTATACTTACTTTATTAAAAGAGTAATAAAAAATATATTACAAATTATTATTTATAAGAAAGTAAAGAATCATCATATCATTTTATTATAATAAACGAAATAAAAATATAGTTAGATATCCCATTTTTTTTGACATCTTATTTTTATATTTGAATTTTATTCTTTTTATTTAAATACCCTAATTAATTATAACCTTATCCCAACTACCATCTGCCATCTAATCTTTTCACTGATATCCTTATTATGTCATATTTCCCACCATCTTCTTTTCCCCTTCTCCACACCCGTTGAGATCCTTTAGAGTGTTAATAGTAGAGTGATTTCTTAGAGTGAATTATGAGGGCGCGACACTTGTCCCACTAATAGAATTAAGGGTTGAGATCAATCCCTCACCAAAATGACGTCGTTTTGGTGGAAAATTTTTTTTTTTAAAATAAGAGTGAAATAAGAAACGGGAAGAGAGAGAGAGAGGACATAGCCACCAGAGTTTTTCTCCATCTCCGGTGCACTCTCTTTCCCTCCTGACGACCCCACCCCACCCCACCCCTCCCCTCCCCTCCCCTCCCATCCTCTTCTGCTAGAGAGAGAAGCAAGGTGCCTATTCAAATATTATTTGCCTAGCTTGTAGCTTTTGTGGTAATGGATGAGCAATTTGAAAAAAAAAAAAAAAATTAAAAAAAGACAATTAATGTTGACCATAGTTGATTTGGGGAGAACATATTTTTAGGCTTTCCTGAAATACTCACACGCCATGTCCGCTAAATTCGCCTCTATAATTTCGAGAAGTCAAGTACAGTATCTTTTTGTTCTATTCTTTATTTTAGATTTTTCTTTTGGATTTTGCATTATTATCATTAACAAATATGTATATGTATAGATTATATATGTGAACAATGATGCATACATACATACGTACATACATACATACATACATATAGACACTTTTGTTCTTAATCGTGAACCTTTTTTGATCAGGTGGATCTACTTGACTTCGTAGACTGGTCCGGAATTGAATGCCTCAATCAAAGCACCACTCAATCTATTGCCAATGCTCTGATGTATGGGTTTAATTTAATAAACATTAAGGTTTGTATTAGTGATTGAATTGGGGTCTTTCCTTCATATAAATTATTGGCTATTGATTCATGTTTTTGTGCTGGAACATAAAGTTTTTGCAGAGATTGGTACTTAGGGTTTTGCTTAGATTTCTGTATGTAATTTACATTTTTTTTTTGGGTAAGTAAATTAAATTATTACCGAAAACGAGATATCACAATGAAGCTCGAAGATGGAGAAAGGGAGGGTGGGATGGGGTCGCCAGGAAGGAAGGAGTGTGCACCGGAGATGGAGAAAAACTCCGGTGGCTGTGTCATCTCTCTTTCTCTCTCTTCGTTTCTCATTTCACCTTTTTTAAAAAAAAAAAAAAAAATTCCCCACCAAAACGACGTCGTTTTGGTGAAGGATTGATCTCAACCCTTGGTTTCATTAGTGGGATAAGTGTCACGCCCTCATAATTCACTCTAGGAGATCACTCTACCATTAACACTCTAGAGGATCTTAATGCCCTCGACACCCCCCCCCCCCCCCCCGCCTTTCCCCATTACTTGCAACCCATTCCATTCATTTCCCTCACCACCTCCCCTTCCTTTCCGGAGGCCTCAACGACTTTATGTTTCTTTTTACAACAATAATACATTCCTCTAAAATTAAAATTTTAATTGAGTTTTAGTGAGGTAGAAAGTTAAAAAATAAAAAATAAGACCAAAACATTACATCAAATGAGTCTGATATACACATTAGAGCTATTAGAACTCACAAATTAAAGTCCAAAAACATTTTTGTTCTTTTTATTCCCTCAAATGGAGATAGGATTCACAATCCAATTCATCACATTAAACATCTTGAAAAGCTCAATCGAGCTAAATTGGGGGGACAACAGTCAACATCCATTCAATTCAGATGGCCTCCATGAGATTCGAGGAGGACGATCGGAGGAGGATTCGCAGCATTGTTAAAGATCTGGTAACTGACTCACCCCTTATTTACCTATCTTTGGATTTATTATGTCTATTGTTCTGGAATTGCCAAGGAGCCGGCAATAACAACTTCAAACGGAATCTAACAGAAATCATTTGAGCCCATAAACCTGAAATTTTAATCCTTATGAAAACTACAGTGCCTTATAGCCGAATGGGCAATCTCTTCAATAGGTTGGGCTTTACAGCCTCAACTATTGTTGACCCTGTTGGACATGTGGGAGGGATATGGATTGTATGGGACACAAGCTAAGTTAATGTTAGAGTTTCTTCAGTCACTCCCTAGGCTATCCATGCTACTATTCATGAAGAAGATTATGAGGAGTGGGTCTTAGCTGTTGTTTATAAGAGAGCACCTATGGAATAATCAGGAAGAAGTGGCGGAGAATATGGACAAGCCATGATTAGTAGCAGGGATTTTAATGTCTATGTTAGTTAGGGAGAAAGAAGAAGCTTCAACACAAGACTCAACGCTGCTTGAAACCAGAAGTTCTTTGATGGAATCAACAACTGCAACTTAATTGATTTGGGGAGCTCTGGACTTAAAATGACTTGGACCAATAACAGACAAGGGCTTACCAACACAATGGAAAGACTAGATAGGGCTTTGTGCAACACAAAATGGAGAACCATGTTCCCAGAGGCTACTGTGAGAGTTCTTCCCAGAACATACTCAGACAACTCCCCTCTTCTTTTCTACACCCAAGGTATCCATAATCTTAACCCCTCAATAGGCCTTTTAGATTTGAAGCTGCTTGGATGACTCATCCTGGCCTTATTGATGTTATTAAAGCTTCTTGGACTGTTATGAACCATAACCTTATTGATTCCACTGCTGATTTCACTTGTAAAGTTAAGGAGTGGAACAAAGAAGTTTTTGGTAATATTTTTAAAAGAAAAAGGCATCTTCTTGCTCGTATTGAAGGCATCCAAAAAATCTTAGCTGACTATTTCTCTCATAGCCTTCAAGTCCTTGAGAAGGAGCTTATTGCTTAATATAATTCTACTCTGTTTTAGGAAGAAATCTTGCAGTTCCAAAAATCCAAGTCTATACACATTGTTATTGGTGATAAAAAATACTAAGTATTTTCACCATTACCAAGAGAAGAAAACTTAAAATTAATGCCCTTAAGGATAATTCTGGTAATTGGCTCATTGACACTGTTGGTATTAAGCCACTATTCTTGAATATTTTAAGAACCTCTTTAATGGTAATCCTATAACTCAAATGGACCATTGGAGTTAGTGCTGTTCATGGAAACTGTGCACCCGCCTAACCCGTTTGAACCGACCGGATCCGACACACAACGGACAGGCAAGACATGGTAGATGGTTGGATGTGGTCTATTTTATTTGTTTTTTTTGGATTTAAGATCGGTTGTGGTTTTTCTATTTTTTCATCCGTTGAAACTGACCCAACCGACAAATACCAAGCTTCTCATATACGCTTCCACCCACCTACCAAGCTTCTTATAAACGCTTCACAGTTTACAAGGTCTGTCTCTCATACATTTTACAAAGTTTGTTTCTGTCTCTCACACTTCACAAAGCTACTTCTGTCAAGTTGTCAACTCTTTTTTCAAAGAGAAAAATTCAAAAGGCTCCATCAATTTACAAGGAGAAAATTTGAAAAGGCAAAACAAATATATATAATGAGAGAGAGAGTGCACCAAATCAGCTCCATCATTTATTTTTCGAGGAGAAAAATTGAAAAAGCAAAACAAATATATAAAGAAAGAGTAAGAGAGTGCACCGAATAAAATAAAAAAAAGTAAAGCAATCCACTATGTTTCTTTTTTGCTCTCTCTCATGTAACAAATCAAAGCTTCTCCTTGTTTTTTTATCTTTGAAGTTCAATCTGTGACTTTTTTTGAGATGTGCGAACCAAGATCTTCAACCCTAAAAGAGGGTTATTCTCCAGAGATTCAGGTATCTCTCTTTATTCATTTTGGGGTTTTTATTTTTGATGTTTTGATTTATAATTTATAGCTTATTGTTTGTTAATACTTCATATTTTGATTCTCTAATCATGGTTGATTTAAGGGTTTCTAAATATTTTTCATTTTCGTGTTTTGATTTTCTGATTCTCTGTTTCTTATTGTTATGTTTTCATTTAGTGTTTGTAAAATGGTTTGATTTGTTCATATTTTGATTAAGGGTTTGAAAAATATTATGAGATATGTTCATGTTCTGATTTAGGGTTTAAAAAATATTAATATTTGTTTATGTGTTTGTTGTTTGAGGGATTTAAAAATATTATGAGCTGTTCATGTTTTGATTTAAGGTTGAAAAACATTATGATTTTGTTCATGTTTTAATTTAGAAAAAATATTATGATTTGTTTATATTTGGATTTAGGGTTTTAAAAATATTAAGAGTTTATGTTTGATTTAGGGATTGAAGAATATTAAGATTTTGGTTCATGCTTTTATTTAGGGTTTTAAAAATATTATGTTTTGTTTATATTTTGGTTTTAGAAAATTATATTTTTGTTCATGTTTTGATTTAGAGATTGAAAGATTTTGGTTCATGTTTTTATTTAGGGTTTTAAAAATATTATGTTCAGTTTATGTTTTGGATTTAAAAAATTTTAATGTTTTGATTTAGGGTTTGAAAAATATTATGAGATGTGTTCATGTTTTGATTTAGGGTTTAAAAAAATATTAATATTTGTTCATGTGTTGATTGAGGGATTTAAAAATATTATGAGTTGTTTATGTTTTGGTTTAGAGGTTGAAAAATATTATGAATTTGTTCATGTTTTGATTTAGGTTTTGAAAAATATTATAATTTGTTTATATTTTTATTTAGGGTTTTAAAAATATTAAGAGTTTATGTTTTAATTTAGGAATTGAAGAATATTACTATTTTGGTTCATGTTTTTATTTAGGGTTTTAAAATATTATGTTTTGTTTGTAGATAATGGATCTTCCTACTAATGATGCCCTTGTTGATGGCCAACCAGCTGCTACTGCTATTGGAACTCAATTCTAACCAGTAGTTGATACCAAAGCTACCGTCCTAACTCCTGCTGACAAGCCTCCAGTTCCATCCAAAGCTAAGAAGGCACGTGTTTAGGCTAGTGGCAAAGTTAAATATAAGGTATGGGATCATTTCAATAAAGTAAAGGATGAAGATGGAAAAATGAGAGCCGTATGTAGGTATTGTCAAAAAGAATACTCAGCTGATTCTAAGTCTCATGGGACAAGTAATTTATTGGCTCATTTTGCCTCATGTGTCAAGTATCCATATAGGGAAGTGGAGAAGGGACAGTTCACTCTGTCTTTTCAATTTAAAAAAGATGGAGTAGAGGGAGTTGACCTTGTGATAACAACTTTTACAGTAGAAGCTGCAAGAAAAGCTCTTGCTGAAATGGTGATTATTGATGAACTACCCTTTAGGTTTGTAGAGGGAGTTAGGTTTCAAAAATTCTGTCAAATCTTGCAATCCAAATTCAATAAAATCTCATCTCGTATTACAATTTCTAGAGACATTGTCAACATTTTTAACAGAGAGAGGGATAGCCTAAGGAAAACATTGCATGGTCGTAGAGTTTGCCTAACCACAAACACAAGGACCTCCATACAGAACTTGAACTATATGTGTCTTATAGTTCATTTTATTAATGACAATTGGACACTTAAAAAGAGAATTATTAACTTTTGCCTAGTTGAAGATCACAAGAGTGAAACCATTGGTAGGAAAATTGAGTCATGCTTGCTTGAATGGAATATTGATTGCATTTTTACATTGACTGTAGATAATGCCAGTTCAAACAACACCATTGTTAAGTTCTTGAAAAGAAAAACAAAGGATTGGAAAGGTACTATTTTAGGTCATGAATTTTTACACATGTGTTGTTGTACACACATTCTCAATCTTATTGTGTGTGATGGTTTGAAAGAGTTGAATTCATCTATTGCTTCTGTGCTTGCAACTGTTAGATATGTGAGGTCATCTCCAAATCAGTACGAAAATTTTAAAAAGTGTGTTGAAAAGGAAAAAATTGAGTCAAAGAGTCTTTTGTGCCTTGATATTTCAACTAGGTGGAATTCCACCTATTTGATGCTAGAGGCAACAAAAAAATTTGAGAAAGCCTTTGAGAGACTCCAAGAGGATGACTTTAGCTATCGGGCTTATTTTGGTGGTGATGAATTTGGTGGTGGTGAGCATGATGGGGATGGGGATGGGATGTGGTAAGAGGACCACCCAATAAGACTGTTTGGAATAATTGTAGGGTCTTTTTAAGATTTTTGAGACTCTTTTATAATGCCACAAAGAGGTTTTCAGGGTCATTGTATGTCATTTCAAATTGCTTCTATGATGAGATGTTTGTCATTCAAAACAAAATTGAGTAGTTAATGAAGAAAGATGACACACTTTTATCTACAATGGCAGTTAATATGAAAGCAAAATTTGATAAGTATTGGGGTGATGGGGATAAGATAAATCTTCTTTTGTATGTTGCCATGGTACTTGACCGTAGGAAAAAAATTGAAGTATTTGAATTTTTGATTCTCACAAATTCTTATTGAGAAAGTGGTGAATGAGATGACGGGCAAGGTGAAGGATTGTTTGACTTGTCTATACGAGCATTATGCTTCACATGATTCAAAGAGTGGGCAAGAGCCTAATGTGAGTGCAACTTCTGAAATGAAGGTAGATGATGATTGTGATGATTCACACATGCTCATTGCTGATTAGTTTAATTCATACTTGGAGGAGGAGTATTCTATTGTGTGTAAATCAGAGCTGGATAAGTGCTTTGCTGATTTTTGTAAGGGTTCTAAGGATGAAAATTTTGATATATTAGGATAGTGGAAGTCTAATTCTTCAAAATATAAAGTTTTGTCACAGGTGGCCCGTGATATTTTGGCATTACCAGTCTCTACAGTTGCTTCAGAATCAGCATTTAGTATAGGAGGACGTATACTTGATCCTTTTTGTAGTTCGCTTTCTCCCATGATGGTCGAGGCCCTTATATGCACACAAAATTGGCTTCAATCCACTATTCCAATTTCTCTTTGAAGGTCCATGGATGATGTTGAACAATATGAACAATATGAGTCAGGTACTATTCATTTATTGCACATATATTAAATTTAAATTGAAGTTTATTTCTATAATTGATTAATAATCTTCTCTTTCTTTCTTTCTTTTTTTTTTTTAGCAATTTCTGGTGCAAGCCCAACAGTAAGACTGTTATATATTCATATTTATTTATTTATTTATTTTATTATCCTTATAGGCTTTATATTTTCTAATTTCAGTTGCTTATTTGCAGGACATGAGGAAGCAAAAAGACCAATGAGCCAACAACTTCTAGTTTTTGTGAATATGTTTCTTGTTTTTAATTTTAGTTTAATGGTGGAATAGCAGTAGTGATGAAGTTTAACAATGACGTACTTTTTGTGGCAACAACAAACATGTTTTTGAGATGTAATTATGTTTTTCATATATATATGTGTGCACTGTGCAACATAGAACTTTTTGGGGGATGTACATGCTAAATACTATTAGTTTGGTTTTTGTGGCAACTTGTGCAGATTACAGGAACAATGTGGTGTACTTAATTGCTTCGGTTTATTTTATTATGAGATGTTTTGGAGGGTTATTTTATTACAGAAACAATGTAATCTCTAAACTGTTTTGGAAGGTTATTTTATTAATTTTAATTTTTAATGTCATGTTTTTATATGGTGTGTTTGGAAACTTTTAAAGTGCAAGATTATATATTGTGACAGGTTTAACTTGTGAAGTGTACAAAATTATAAAGTTTAATTTATCATTATGTTAATTTCAATGGGCTAACTTTTGTTGTCATTAATGGAGTAATTTTAATTCTGAATTGGGCAGTAAGCAATTTTATTCCTTTAATTTTGGATAAAAAAATGATAAAAAAAGGGGCCCAATATGTTATCAGCCCAATCCGCCCAAACCAACCACATCCTATCCAACAACCCGAATATCAATTCGATCGATTTCGACAAGTGATTGGTTCGAAAACGGTTGGGCTGAATGTCAATCCGAACTGATCCGGTCGGCTGATGGGTATGTATCCAACCCGAGACCAACCGACCCGTGAACAACCCTAATTGGAGTAATCTCTCTCCTACCCACTTCACTCAAGAAGATAGTGATGGCTTAGCTAAACCTTTATCTAATTATGAGATTTTGAGACCTATGAAAGATATTGGTGCCTTTAAAGCACCTGGTAGAGATGGCATTCAGGCCATTTTCTATCACAAATACTGGAATATTGTGGGCCACTTTGTGTGTGAGTTTGTGAAAACTTGTTTCCATAATACAATGATTCCTGTTATCATTAATGAGATTCTTATTGTGCTGATTCCTAAGGTTGATATCTCTGAAATCATTAGACAATTCAGACCCATTAGCTTGTGTAATATCTCTTATAAAATCATTACCATGCGGTAGAATTAGACCCCTCTTTGATAATTTGGTGAACCCCAATCAAAGTAGCTTTATCCCTAGTAGGTGCACTACTGCATTGTTTTCAAACCCGGACCGGACCGGCCGGTCGGACCGGTTGAACCGGGAACCGGGCCTTGTTCCGGTCCGGTCAACCCCCTAAACCCGGATTGGGGCCAAAACCGGGAAAACCCGGTGACCCAGTGGTCGAACCGGCCAGAACCGGTCTATTTTTTTTTTTTTTTCTGGGTTTTACTTTTTTTTTTATTTTCTTTCTTTTCTTTCTTTCTTTCTTATATATATATATATATATATAAATATATTTCAAAATTTTGACTAAAAATTCTTATTTCAAGAGTCTCCTCTCGTAAGAAAGAGTCTCATTGAAAGCTTGAGAAGATTATGAAAGTCTATTCCTATTTATAGGAAAAGATTTTTAAAGAGAACCTACAAAATTCTATGTGGGATTCAATCAAATTATTTGAAACATATTGATTGGAGGGAGAGTTGAAAATTTTATTTCCCTCCAAAATTAAATCTAGCATTCAATCAATTTATTTGGAGGGAATGTTTAAAAAATTTAATTTCTTTGAAATAAGTGACTTTTTTTTTTATCAATTATGACTTTATTAAATATTATTAATAAATATTATGCAACAATTTTTATTTTTATTTGATTATTTATATATATTTTTATTTATTTATAATTTATAATTATATTTTTTAATTATATAATATTAATTATGACGTCACGGTTCGACCGCTTTGACCCGACGGTTGAACCGGTGACCCGTCCACCCGGTCCCTTTTCCGGTTCGCTCACCGGTCCGGTTTTGAAAACATTGCACTACTGACAACATTATCATTACACAAGAAATTTTGCACTCCTTGAGAAACAAGAAAAGAAAAAAAGGTGGAATGATTTTCAAAATTGATTTAGAAAAAGCTTATGATAGATTGTCTTGGGATTTCATTAGAGATACCTTACTTGAATTCAAACTTAATGACAACTGGATTGAATTAATCATGAGCTGCGTTTCTAATAAGCACTCTTTTATCTTGTGGAATGGTGAAATAATTGAGCGTGTTCATAATGAGAGATGGCTTAGACAAGGTGACCTTCTCTTACCCTACCTTTTTGTGCTTTGTATGGAAAGGCTTTCCAATATGATCAACTATAAAGTTAAAGAGGGCTCTTGGAGAGGCATCAAGGCCTCTAGAAATAGCCCACCCTTATCCCACTTATTTTTTGCTGATGACCTCATCTTTTTTGCCCAAGTTGACCAAATGAGCTATGAAACAATTATAGAGGTCCTTTGTGATTTTTGCGAGATGTCAGGCCAAAAAATTAATCATGTCAAGTCTAAACTCTTTGTTTCCCCTAATATACATAGAAACTTAGCTAAACCCCCTCACCCAGGATCTTGGCAAATATCTAGGCTCCTCTCTACTTCACAAGAGAGTTACTAAGGGCATATTCAATGAGATCCTTGAGAAGATGAAAACCAAACTTGCAGGTTGGAAAGTAAAAACTCTAAACATGGCAGGAAGAGCAACCTTTATTGAATATGTTACTTCTGTTATCCCCTCTCACAACATGCAAATCATGGAACTTTCTAGACATACACGTGATGAGATTGATAAACTTAATAGAAACTTCCTTTGGGGTGATACTGAGATCCATAAGAAAGTCCACTTAGTTAACTGGGACAGTGTGTGTAAAAGTAAAGCTGAGGGAGGATTAGGCATTAGAAAGGCTAGGGACCATAATGCTGCTCTTCTTACTAAACTTGGATGGAAATTCCTGAGTGAAAGAAATAAGCTTTGGTGTCAAGTTCTTTACTCTAAGTATTTGAATCACAACAATTTCTATAATTGGCCTCAGAGAACACAAACCTCTCACATTTGGAAAAGCATTTGTAAAACTAGGGATACTCTCAGAAAGGGGGTTAAATGGATTGTTGGTAATGGTGAGGATGTTTCCCTTTGGAATGATTGGTGGTGTGGTACTCAACCCCTAGCTAAAACAAACAACACCTACCAAACCAATGACATTGACAAAGTTAGCTCAATCTTAGATGAGGAAGGCAATTGGAACATCGATAGACTTGCAACCCTTGTCACTCAACATGACCTTACTGAAATTCTTAAAATTTACAGACGTAGATTTGTGACCTTCACAGATACACCTGCTTGGATTGGATCCACTTGTTGTAAATTCTCTACTACTTCTGCTTTTAATATTATTACTAATGCTGTTATGGATGGCAGAGATTGGCATTGGATTTGGAAAATCAAAATCCCTCAAAAATTGAAATAGTTTCTCTGGCTTATTTTAAGAGGCCGACTGCTAACCAACATTTGCGCCTTGTGAGAAATTTGACCTCATCAGATTTATGTCCTAGATGTGGCCAATTTAGTAAAGACATGCAATATCTACTTAGAGATTGCGTCCACTCTAAGGAACTTTGGATCCACATCCAAAGCAACTCTTGGTGGGAGAAGGATTTGATCATTCTCTGTATGATTAGATGTCATCTAACATGAAAATCAACAGATTTCTGTATGGATCAAAATGGTTTCTGTTTTTTATTGTTACTCTTTGGTAGATCTGGAAAGATCGCAACAAAATGGTTTTTGAAAACTCCATGAATCCAATCCAAAACAGCCTCAAGACTATTAGAGATTATGTCCATGAGATTGATGAGGCTTTTCAATCCCCTCTCCATTCCCAATTTTCTGTACCTAAACTAATTAAATGGTGTTTTCCCATTGTAGGCAAACTCAAACTAAATACAGATGGTTGTTCAAAGGGAGACCCAGGTCAGGCAGGTTATGGAGGACTTTTGAGGGGCGAGACAAGCACTTGGTTATGGGGCTAATATGGCAAATTAGGCCATTGCACAAGTCTGGAAGCAGAAATTTGGGTATTATATCGAGGGCTTACCATAATGTTCTAGAAAGGGATTACCAATGTAGAAGTGGAAACTGATTCAGAACAAACCATGCACCAAATTCAACATGGTCTAACTCCAAACTCTCCTCTCAAGGCTCTTATTGAAGATGCTAAATTCCTCTTCCACAGATGTTACTGCTCACTGCTTCATACATTGAGAGAGGGAAACAAAGTAGCTGATAGGTTAGCTAATATGGGAGTAACCCAAGAAGAACATGTAATGATCTTTGAAGATTCCCCTGCTGAAGTCACAGCTCTCCTCATAGACGATATGACTGGAGTGTCTGTAGTGAGGCACTAACCCTCTGGATGGTGTATTGAACTCCTGTTTCTTTGTTTGCTTTAATTTCCTTTGAATAAAAAAAAAAAAAAAAAAAAAGAAGCAGAAAAGCTCAAGATCTTTTAGCCTAGTGATATGGAGACAAGAAATAAATACTTAGAAAAGAGAGGTTAGGGGTTTAACTTTCTTTGAGTATTAATCTAACAAATAATCATAAACTTTTACCGACCCAAAAAAGAGGGGAACAAAAAAGATAAAAATTTTATTTCACCTCAATATATAAAAATAACAAAATCACTTTTTATATATTAAAAATTTTTACATAAATTTATAAATATAATTCAAACCAACTAATATTATCATATTGTACATAAATAAATATAATTTATCTTATATCGTTCTCTTGCTCAATTTAGGCCAAGTTTGGGTACTTCCAAAAAAGTCAAAAAGTCAAAAAGTTAGTTAACACTATTCACCAAAAGTCAACAATTACGGCTGCACAACTCCCAATTCAAATTTTTCCCTACAAATCAATTTTTACAATTTTTTATTACACATTTTTCAATAAAAAGTCAAAAAGTTAACTTAAACATCCATATTTTCAACCTCAATTTTTTAGTCTAAAAAGACAAAAAGTATACTTTTTTAATCTTCCCAAACTTGACCTTAATCTTGTTAATAATCCCAAATAAAATCCTTCTCTCACAAGTCTCTTGTTTCCATACGCAGCATAAGTACAACATCATCCCACGTGAACATTGCATATATTCTCGGCATTTTGAGAAAAAGTTAAGAAAGTTGATTTTTTGATTTTTTGATTTTTTTACTTAAAAAAGTCACTAAAAAAATTATTAAAAAAAATTTAAAAAGTTAAAAAATTATTTTTTTATCAATTTTCTAAAACACCACTCCAATGATCATTTTCGGCGTCGAGTAAAAAAGGAATAGTTGTGTGAAAAATGTCTTTTGGATCTCAATATTTTGACGTTAATATAATTACAAATATATAATTAATTATGGTGTTGTTTGGGAAGTGGGTTTAGGGCCAAAATAGTCACAAAAAATAAAATACATTTTTTAGTCCCAATAAAACAAAATATCACATCCAACTCATAATTATTATATTATTTATCTCATAAAAAAGTCAAAAGCCCTTTCCAAACTAGACTTTTTAGTCCTAGGCTAAAATAGTCAAAAAAATGAAAAAATTAAAAAGTCAACCCACTTTTCAAACCAAGCCTATATATTTTTAAATTTTAAGAGAGATAAGTGTAATTTATCCTACATATTATGGTTGTAATGAAAAATTTATTATTAGTAAATAGAAGCTTCACGACATCCCAAATTTAAAGTTATTTTTATACGGGATTATATTTTATCTCCTTCATATTTGGTCATATTTTACTTTGTTCTTTGATTTATTTATTTATTTATTTATTTTTGACCTTTTAAGTTTTAAATTTTTGTAATTTACTTCTAAAATTAATTTTTTGTTCAAAATTTTGACAGAAAATATCATATTAACTATCACATTACATAAGAGGTATATTATTATATTAGAATTTGAGTTTGTATCAGATGTATGAATTTGAACATAAGTTAGATTTTTGAGTAAATTAAAAAAAAAATGAGCCTAAAAAAAATAAAATAAAAATTAAAAAAATAAAAAAATAAAAAAAATCGGATGTCAAAATGAGAAACAAAAATGCCTTAGACCCCAGCTGGGGGTGCTGGGGTCGGCTCCTATTGGCCCAAAAAAGACTGTTTTTTTTTTATTTTTTTATTTTTTAGATTTTCGGGCAACCCCAGTGCGCCACGTCACTAGAAGTTAACCCCCACCATTTGGGGTCTGAAGCACAACCCAATGAGAAAATAGTAAAAAGTAAATGGGCTTTTATCAATTTTGGAGGGTTGAAAGGTTTGACATTGATTCTGAATTTTATAACAAATCTATCCACACCGACGCCTGGTTTTTGGCGTTTAGTGCATGAGAAACACGAAAACTTAGCAACTAACCACAATTAGATTTGCAATTTAGAGCCACGTGTTCTGTATTTTACATATGTGACGACACGTGCATGTTGTACTTTGCGTTTAATCGTTGCCACGTACACTATCATTACGTAGCGTTCAGTTCAAACCGAGTTTCTAATTTAAAAGTCAATAATCTCGTTAACCAAAATAAAAATGACAGACAAATCACAAAAACACTATTGATAAAATTTTGTTGTTTGAATGAAAATTTTATTGTGTCCGTTTGATAAAAAATCAATAATTCTTTTTATTGTTTTACTTTTTTTATAAAATAAAAAAAGTTATTTATATAAACAAGTAACACGTGTAATTGGACGAATAACAAGATATTTGAATATATAATTGAATATTTAAATAGATAATTGCATATAATGGAGGAGGGAGGGAGTCAAGGCCTGCAAAGTTTTAATAAAATTCTACTTTGGCCTCCCAAATCAGTTATATTTTACTATTTCATTATATTTAAATATGTATAATTTCTCCAAATCATTCATATTTTACAATACATTACCATTTATATATATATATATATATATATATTAGGTGAATTATGTAACATTTTAAATCCTAAGTACAAACGTATCCTTAGTCTTTGTTGATTAGGTCCAGGGTACTTTCACACTGGCATTTTGGGCTTGGGTATTGGCCCAAGCATAATGGGTCCACAAAGCCTAGAGTTATTGTTAAGAAACATGTTTAAGGCCCATGAAGATAGGTTCCCTGTAGTGTATATTTTTGGGCTATGGGGAGGTCTCATGGGCTGCTGGTAGACCTGGTGAATGATTCTCCTGTGACCAATGTCATCTACCAACAAGCGGTCCCTCACTCCACCATTTGTAATAGAATTTCTATAGTGAAACCGAATCTGGTTTGTGGTTGAAGGATTTTTTTATGGGTAGCTAAAAAAAATATATGTATATGATGTTTTTAAGTGCAATAACCAAAAATCATTTTCACCTTAAAAAAAAAGAGAAGATTTTCTCAAAAAATAAAGTAACTTTTATGGCTAACTTACCACTCAACAATCTCTTTGTTCACACTACAAGAAAAAGGGCTATTTGAGTGGAATTATTTGTGATAAGAACACTTGCCAACTTAAAAATGTATTATTAGCTTGGCAAAATAGGATTGGCCCCCCAAAAAATCTGCTTGCTATTTATTATTGAGTCTGCAGATTATACTGTCTTAAAAATATATTAGTTACGTTGGCAAGAGTTTTACTGCCTCAAAAAAATTATTTAATTTTGTATTCATTTTTTTTGGCTCCAAAATTTCCCTCGTGCATCTCTGTAATAATCTCGACCCATGATCAATTGTTAAGCCATGATTAAGTATGCCTAATAAGTAATTAAGAAAAAATTCTGAGTTAATTACGTGTGCATTGTATTATGTGTGTTTATATCTGTCTATCGTAGGAATATCTATTCATGTTTCTGTTTTGTTCTAAGAATTGAAGGCCTTATCAGCATCCGAACACAAAATTGACTTGATTTATGTGTTATGTGGGAGTTTTAGCATTTTATGGTGGGTTTAATTAAAATTTGATTCAGAACGATTAAATTAAAATAATTAATGTCAATTAATTAACCAACTCTTAATTAGGCATATATAAGGCTCATATGACCCCACTAGTTCATTTTTGCACCCTTATTTCCTTATCTTCAAGCTCCAAAATGTGTGAGAGAGAGAAAATAAGAGAAATTGGGATCGAAAGCTAGAGGAAACGGGGATTGCTAGGAATTGAAGAGCATTTAGAAGTTTAAGCCTCTACACTTGTGAATTCAAGGTTTAAGGTAAGAAATCAAGCCTTTGGTCTTGCGTTTGAGTTGGTAAGTTTATGAATATAAGAGATTTAAGTGTTTAACATGAGAATTGAGCTTAAGAGCTAGAAATGAAGGAATTTGCATTAAATCATGTATGCATGCATATATTATAGCATTTTGGGTTTGAATTTCAAACAAATCCCCCATGCATGTGTCTATTTTGACTTTGTTTTGAGAATTCATCACATTTCTTACCATTTAACCTTAATTGATCATGTTTTGGAAAGTTCAAGTTCATAACAAGTCATACATGTCATGTTCATATCATATTCTTAAAGTTTGAGTTTGAATTTGTACAATTGGCAAGCTTTTGGGCTTTAATTTTGTGAAATGATCTTGAATTCTTAATGTTTTACAAGTTTTCAAGTTTTTCCTTATAGCGATCCCGATTTTGACCCGTCATTTGTTGTATTTCGGACTCGGGTTTAATGTTTCCATATTGTTGTTTACCTCTTTTCTCCCTTGTATCTCTTGAAATTGGCCTTTGGGTTGTTGTGATTGAGTTTGAAACAGATTGGTTGCATGTTTTTTCCCAAACTTAGTTGCCCAGAATTTTGGTCATCTACTCGAGCGGGCCTTATTGCGCTCGAGCGGGAGTTGCAAACTCTCAGTACTTGACGCGTCTGCAAAAGTACTGGAGGAGTGTTTTTCACGCTCGAGCGGCGTTTCCTATGCTCGAGCTAGTGGACGCTCGAGCGGCTTTCTTTACGCTCGAGCGGGTTGTCTGTGTTTGCATAACTACTGGATGTGTGTATTCTACGCTCGAGCGGAACAAAATATTGTGTCTGATGCTCGAGCGTCAAACCCTACGCTCAAGCGGACTGCGCGTATATCAGATCGCGAAAAGCACTTCTACATCACTTTTTCTGATCTATTCTTCTTAAAACCCTAAAGTGAGACCCTCTCTCTCTAGATTTTCACCTAGATCTAGCGATCTATCCACCGTTGTGCCTTCATTAAAAAGGTAGAGCTCCTTAAGATCATTATTTTGAACCGATTGAAGTTGGATTTCGGCATCTTTGAGGCTTCTCTCTTGCTTAGCCCGTCTTCTCTCTTTGAGGTAGGGATATTCTACACATTGTTATGATTTTTAACCTAGTTATTCGTCGTTATGTGTGAATGGTGAACTTTGGGAGTATTTTGAACACAAACCTAGGGTTTGGGTGAGATGTAAAAGAAGGGTTGCCTATGTAGTGTTATATAATTGACCGTGGGGTTTGATTATAAGAGTTTATTGCGTTAGAAATTGTTGATTTTGGCCTTTGGGCAATATTTGGAAAGAGGGGGAAATTGCCCTAAATATGTTGAATTAATTATTTTGTATAAATAATGAAATTGATATGAAAAATGTAAAACGGGGAGGATGTGTGAATGAATGGTGTAGTTGGATTTGTTAAATCACTCACTTATGGAAAATTAGATGAATTATCTATTACAATGATTGTTTATCTGTTTAAAAATATCTGTCTTGGGCTATCGGTGGAAGATAGTTATGATGTAGAAACTGCATGAGGAATAGGTGGATTGAAATTAATCATCTAATTATGAAATTGAATATGACGGTATGTTAGATACATTGAATATGTGAAATTGATTGTCATTGAATATGACGGTGTTTTAAATACATTGTATACGTATATTATTTGGCAGAAGAAATGGGATGTACTCCATGTTTTGGGAGAAGATAGGAGATGGACTCCATTGAAATTAAGTTGGCTGGAGTGTTCAGTGTGAAAGTTCTAAAATCATTTGTATACATGGGTGCCGATCCCGCGGACGAAATTTTCATAAAATGGCAAGATTGAAGTGCCTATGTGATTATTGTGGTGATTGGAAGCCCCTGAGTTACAAATCTCAGTTGGGTCATTCGGGGAGCTGTAGTCTTGGCCTGGGAATTTAATGGAAATGAATTAAATTGAAAGGAATAGAAGGAAAAGAATTGAGATACGGATATCAATATTGTTTACCTATGTGGAGAATGTATGTTGTTACAAATATTGAAAAAAATGTACATAGACTCGACATTTATATCTTAGTTAAATCTCATATATTGTGCTAGTTTATCTCTATTAGGCTTTGGCTCACCCTACTTGGGAAACCATTTTCAAGTGCTGGTGACATGCCACCTCCAAGGGTATAGCTTGGGAGGACTAGGGGTTGAAGGCTCTATTTTGTTATATTTATGCTTAAATTTTTATTCAAGCCGAGGGCTTTGCATGTATAGAGAGCTTAAGACTCTTTCTTTTGTTGTAACCAAGTGATATCTTGGAAAGATGTAAGCCCGTAGGACATTTATTTTGTTATCATTAACTTGTGTTACATGCTGTACATTCAGAATGAATGCTTATGAATGTATAATGCATGTATTATCTTTTGTAATAGAAACTCTGATGAATGTAGTATATCATTTTAATATGTTCACAGATCTTATGGAATGGGTTATTTGTAGTATATTTTGGAGGCGTTACATTCTGCAAGTATTTCTGGGGCATGTAATCAACAAGAAGGGTAGCTCTGTTGACCCACACAAAATCGAAGCTATTGTGGACTGGCCTAGGCCAACTAATGTGTCAGAAGCTCGTAGTTTTCTAGGGCTTGTTGGCTACTATAGAAGATTTGTGAAAGACTTCTCAAAACTTGCTAGGCCGTTGACACAGTTGACACAGAAAAATGTACCATTTGATTGGAATGATCAACGAGAGTCAGCCTTTCAAGAACCGAAAAATAGATTGGTAACCGCACCAATTCTAACTTTGCCTAACGAAACTGATGGGTTTTAGATTTACAGTGATGCTTCCTACAAAGGTTTGGGGTGTGTGTTAATGCAGAACGGGAAGGTAATTGCTTATGCCTCTCGGCAACTCCGTCCACATGAAAAGAACTATCCGATCCGTGACTTGGAACTCGCAGCTGTGGTTTTTGCACTAAGGATTTGGCGACACTAATTATATGGAGTGACTAACGAAGTGTACGCTGATCATGAAAGTCTGAAATATTTCTTTACCCAAAAAGAACTGAACATGAGACAGAAAAGATGGCTGGAATTGATCAAAGACTATATCTTGCAAATCTTGTATCATCTAGGGAAGGCAAATATCGTTGTAGATGTATTTAGCCGAAAATCTATTGGGTATTTGTCATGTCTGCTTACCGATCAGAGAGAGTTGTTATGTGACTTAGAGAGGAATGAGATTGAAGTTATATTGCATGAACATGACGGGTTTTGGCCACCATTTTTGCCCAGCCTGCAATCATTGAAGAGATTAGAGAGAAACAACTTGAAGATGAGTTTTTGAAGAAAATTGTTGACGAGATTAACTCAAAACCAAGGCCAAGATTTGCGTTTAAGAAGAATGTATTGACATTTTAGGGTAGACTTTGTGTACCTGACCATTCTGAATTAAGGAAACGTGTTATGGCTGAGGCCCACAACTCCAAATTTGCTATGCATCCAGGGAATACAAAGATGTATCATGACCTGAAACAGACTTTCTGGTGGCTTGGAATGAAGAAATGTATTGCAGATTTTGTTGCAAGATGCCTACATTGCCAATAATTTAAAGTCGAACATCAATGACCCGCTGGTTTGCTACAGCCACTTCTAATAGCGGAATGGAAATGAGAGCACATTACCATGAATGTCATTGTGGGATTGCCTCACTTTTCTCGAGGTATGGATTCTATTTGGGTCATAATTGACCGTCTGACTAAATTTGCTCATTTTCTACGTGTTAAAACTATTTATAATGCAGAGAAGCTGGCTAACATTTATATGAATGAGATTGTGAGATTGCAAGGTGTGCAAATATCCATTGTATCTGACAGAGATTCGAAGTTCACGCCAAAATTTTGGCAGAATTTGTAATAGGCTTTAGAGATTGAACTGCAATTGAGTAGTGCCTACCACCCACAAACAGATGGCCAATCTGAACGAACCAATTAGACTTTAGAAGATATGCTCAGGATATGTGTGTTGGACTTCCAAGGGAATTGGGAGACTTACCTTCCTTTGGCTAAGTTTGTGTACAACAACAGTTAACCATTCAAGCATTGGAATGGCACCTTATGAAGCTTTGTTTGGTAGGAAGTGCCGATCTCCAATTTGCTGGGCTGAGGTTGGTGATAGACCATTGTTGGGACCGGAACTTGTACAAGAAACAACTGAGAAAGTGAAATTGATTCAACAACGTTTGAAAACTTCATTGAGCCGTCAAAAGAGTTATGTGAATGTCTGGAGATGGGGCAGAGAATATGAAGCTGGTGACCATGTATTTATCAAAGTAACTCCAATGAAAGGCCAGACACGATTCGGGATGAAAGGAAAGTTAACACTAAGATACATTGGCACATATGAAGTTTTAGAGAAAATCAATCCAGTAACATACCGAGTGGCTTTACCTCTGGTCATGGAGAATATGCATAATGTGTTTCATGTCCCAATGCTTCAGGATTATTTGAGAGACCCATTGCACGTAATCAAGCCAACCCATGTACTTCTGAAAGATGACTATACGTACGAAGAGAGGCCAATTCAGATTGTGAATCGCAGAATTAAGAGATTGAGGACCAAAGAAATACCATTGGTAAAAGTTGATTGGCAGAACCACAGAGGAACCTATACAACTTGGGAGATACCCTAACTTGTTTCCATTGGACCCGGTATTCTTCCAACACGAAGGTAATCTGAGTTTGGAGGACCAAACTCTTTAAAAGAGAAAGACTGTAATAACCCTGACCCATGATCAACTGTTAAGCCATGATTAAGTATGCCTAATAAGTAATTAAGAAGAAATCCTAAGTTAATTATGTGTGCATAGCATTATTTGTGTTTATATCTGTCTATCGTAGGAATATTTGCTCATGTTTTTGTTTTGTTCTGAGAATTGAAGGCCTTATCGGCATCCGAACACGAAATTGACTTGATTTATGTGTTATATGGGAGTTTTAGCATTTTATGGTAGGTTTAATTAAAATTCGATTCGGAACAATTAAATTAGAATAATTAATGTCAATTAATTAACCAACTCTTAATCAAGCCTATATAAGGATCATATGACCCCACTAGTTCATTTTTGCACCCTTATTTCCTCATCTTCAAGCTCCAAAACGTGTGAGAGAGAGTAGATGAGAGAAATTGGGAACAAAAGCTAGAGAAAAGGGGGATTGCTAGGAATTGTTGGAGAATTGAAGAGCATTTAGAAGTTTAAGCCTCTACACTTGTGAATTCAAGGTTTAAGGTAAGAAATCAAGCCTTTGGTCTTGCTTTTGAGTTGGTGAGTTTACGAATATAAGAGGTTTAAGTGTTTAATATGAGAATTGAGCTTAAGAGCTAGAAATGAAGGAATTTGCATTAAATCATGCATTCATGCATATATCATAGCATTTTGAGTTTGAATTTCAAACAAATCCCCCATGCATGTGTCTATCTTGACTTTGTTTTGTGACTTCATCACATTTCTTACCATTTGACCTTAATTAATCATGTTTTGGAAAGTTTAAGTTCATAACAAGTCATAAATGTCATGTTCATATCATATTCTTAAAGTTTGAATTTGTACAATTGGCAAACTTTTGGTCGTTAATTTTGCAAAATAATTTTGAATTCTCAATGTTTTACAAGTTCCCAAGTGTTTCCTCAAGTTTTGGGCCCAAGAGAATGTGTTTTGTTGGTTTGAAAATGAATTTTGAAGCTTGGACGCAAATTTGGAAATTTCAGATTCTGTCTCTTCTGTAACGCCCTCAAAATAATAACATTAAACCCAATAAATAAGACAGACATTGATATTCAAAAGTTCCACATTCTTTCATTTCTCAGAGTTTCATTACAAAAAGTATTACATGTTAACAACAAAAGCAAATGCCCTACAGGCTTACAGCTTTCCAAGTTAACACTTGGTTACAACCAAAAGAGTACTAACTCATACACATTAAGCCCTTGGCTTGTATTTACATGTAATACATCAAAAAGTAAAACGACACCATTATGTCCGTCTTAGCCTCCCAAGATATGTCCTTGGAGGTGGCATGCTTCCTGCACCTGAAAATGATATTCCCATATAGGGTGAGCCACAGCCCAGTAGAAATACACTAAACCAACCATGAACAATGACTAAAATATTAGTAATTGATAGATGGCCAACACTGATACGATCACATAAATCACATATTTATGTCATACGACTTATGAGTCCAAATTACTTTTCATTTTCCCTTTTTCAACAGATAGGCATATAAGCACTACCCACATTCTCAACAGATATGTATAACAACAATATCCACATTCTCAGATAAGCAAATAAGCTATATCCACATTTTACAACAGATATGTATAACAACAATATCCACAGATAAGCATATAAGCTATATCCACACTTCACAAAGATAAGCATAAGAGCTCTATCTTCACTTCTCTAGACAAGCATATGAGCTGTATCTACGGAGTTCATCCCCTATCTTCTCCCAACACTATCCGGTTTAGAGGTACATCCCCTATCTTTCCCTAAACCGCGGAGTACATCCCCCATCTCCTCCTCTACACATAACGTATACAAACACATTGGTTCTATATACAATCACTCAATACATGTAGTTAATGTATTCTATCAACCGTCAAGTTCCATGACACACTTCATTGATTAGTTTCAGTTTGCCTAATCATCATGCATTGTCTACAACAATCACGACTATCCTCCACCGATAGCCCAAAGCAGTTATTTCTAAACAGAAAATAAATGCACAATGGATATTCAATCAACATTTCATTTCCTCATTCTTCTCAATTAATTATCCCAATTAATTAAACAATGTAATTAGGTCAATTCCCATAATTAACATTTCCACCCTTAGATCCCATTTTCATCAACGATTTAACATCAATTCCATTTCTCTATGCCAAACATGCATCTAGGTTTATTATGAATAAAACCCTAACTTTTGTAAAATTACACAAAAGCCCCAAACTTTCACAAAATTACCAAGCCAAGCCCAACATCTCAAAATACCAAAATTTAAAGACAAAATCCATAGAGAGGAGTAAGATATCCCTACCTCAAATTCGGAGTTCCAAGGGAGAAGACGACAAAACCCAACGTGCTCCAAAACCCGAGATTTTCAGATTAAAATGAAGCCCTCGACGATCAACAACTTTTTTGTAAAGGCTAAAGGTGAGCAAATCACTCCTACTAGATCAAAACCTAGAGAGAAGGTAGAGTCTAGAGTAAGAGGCTCAACAATGGTGATTTTGGAAAAGTAAGAGAGAGAAGAGAAAGTGAAAAAGTGACTTGAAAAGTCACAATTTCGGGACTTAAACCCAGTCGCCCGCTCGAGCGTAAAACACCCCGCTCGAGCGTCACTCACAGACTCCCGCTCGAGCGTCCAAACTTCCGCTCGAGCTCCGGATGCACTCTCCCAGCATTTATACAGAACCAGGCCTCCGCTCGAGCTTCCAACTCCCCGCTCGAGCGGTACTCACACAACCCCGTTCGAGCAGCCAATCCCACGCTCGAGCGTACAACGCTGCACAGGAAAATACTGAATGGGTATAATCTTCGCTCGAGCACTAAAACCCCCGCTCGAGCGTACAGGCCAAAATCTGGGCAACTAGTTTTGGTTTCTAAACTCGACCAACCTGTAACAAACCCGCCCAACACATCCCATAACTCAAATACTAAGTAAAAAGGATGTAAACAAGATAATAAACAACTACCAACATCCACGGACACATGTTCGGATCACGGTATAACAAGGGTAAACCTGGGATCGCTATAACCTCTCCCCCTTAAAGAATTTCGTCCCCGAAATTAAGCACAAGTTTTCAAAACAAGTTTTTTTTTTTTTTTTCTCCATTTTAAACAATGTTACACTATAACATTTAACAATCCGACCCATTACCGGCCATCCCCTCCATTTAACAAGAGGCATTTCACAATATGTAAACAACATATGTACTTTCAACATGCATTAACATTACGCATTATCTTTCCAATTCCAACAATACATTCAACACATATAGTGTCACATTCAACTTCCATACGAGGCAAGTTCCAAAACATACTTCCAATAAACCAAAACATTTTCAATGTTTCACAACTTAAGACATATATGAAAGCTCTTAAGTTCAACAATTGTTCAAAATTTAAACACAAAATTACATATCAACAAACAAGTCCGGATATTTCTCTCGGACTTCCAACTCACGTTCCCAAGTGGCCTCCTCCACTCCGTGATGTTTCCACAAGACTTTCACCAAAGGAATGGTCTTGCCACGCAGGACCTGATCCCGCCTATCCAAGACCCGAACCGGTCTCTCCTCATACGAGGCATCCTCATCTACCTCTAAATCGGTCCAATCCAACACATGTGATGGATCTGGCTCATACTTCCGAAGCATACTCACATGAAACACGTCATGCACTCCGGACAACTGTGGCGGTAAGGCTAACCGATAAGCAACCTCACCAATCCTCTCAAGGATCTCAAAAGGACCAATAAACCGAGGGGATAACTTCCCACTCTTTCCAAACCTCATCAAGCCTCGCCTAGGTGATATTTTCAGAAAGACATGATCACCTACCTCAAACGCCAAAGGTCTCCTCCTACGGTCGGCATAACTCTTTTGTCGACTCTGGGCTGTAACAAGCCTCCTACGGATAAGTTCAATTTTCTCCGTCGTCTCCCTAACCAACTCCGGACCCAACAAAGGTGCATCACCCACATCGGCCCAACAAACTGGAGACCTACACGGTCGGCCATACAAGGCCTCAAACGGTGCCATACCGATGCTAGACTGAAAACTGTTGTTGTAGGCAAACTCTACCAAGGGCAAGTGCCTCTCCCACGTCCCACTGAAGTCCAGGACACAACCCCGAAGCATATCCTCGAGGATCTGAATAGTACGCTCGGACTGCCCGTCAGTCTGAGGATGATAGGCCGTACTAAAGGTCAACTTAGTACCCAAGGCACTCTGCAAACTCTGCCACAACCTAGCAGTAAAGCGAGGATCTCTATCTGAGACGATCGTCACTGGGACCCCGTGCAATCTCACTACGTCCCGAATATACAAGTCGGCAAGATGATCTACCGAATCTCTCACGCGCATAGGAATAAAGTGCGCCGACTTAGTCAACCGGTCTACAACCACCCAAATAGCATCACTACCCTGCTGCATCCTCGGAAGACCTACAACGAAGTCTATAGTGATATGCTCCCACTTCCACTCGGCAATAGGCAAGGGTTGCAACAAACCCGCTGGCCTCTGATGTTCGGCCTTCACTTGCTGGCAAGTAAGGCACTTCGATACGAAAACCGCCACATCTCTCTTCATACCCCGCCACCAAAACTGGCGACCCAAATCCTGGTACATCTTAGTACCTCCCGGATGCACCGCAAGGCGCGAATGGTGAAACTCTCGGAGTACTTCCTCTCGGCAAGACTCCGGTACAAACAAACGGTCTCGGTATCTCACACTCAGGTCGGGATACACCGTCAAACCCTTCTCAACTTTCCCACTGGAGATCTTCTCTCGGAGAGATTCTACCTCAAGGTCACCTCTCTGTGCCTCTAACACTCTAATCACAAGTGTAGGCTGCGCAACAACAGAAAACAAGGCCGCAGCCCCAACAGATTCGCCCAGTAGCAAATCAAACTCGCCAAGTGCTCCCAACATCTCCCATTCCCGGATGGCTATACAAGCTACATCACTAATGGATTTCCTACTAAGGGCATCGGCCACTACATTGGCCTTTCCCGGATGATAGTGCAACTCAAAATCATAATCTTCGATGAACTCCATCCACCTTCTCTGCCTCAAATTCAAGTCTTTCTGTGTAAACAGATACTTCAAACTCTTGTGGTCCGAGAACACCTCGAACTTCTCACCATAAAGGTAGTGCCTCCAGATTTTCAAGGCAAAGATCACAGCCGCTAACTCTAGGTCGTGTGTGGGGTAATTCTTCTCGTGTATTTTCAACTGACGTGAGCCATAAGCTACCACTTTCCCCTCTTGCATTAACACACAACCCAAACCCTCTCGTGAGGCATCACAATAAACCGCATAACCCAACCCTCTCTCCGGAATAATCAACACCGGAGCGGTGGTCGATCTAACTTTCAGCTCTTGGAATGACTTTTCACAAGTCTCACTCCACACAAACTTGACTCCCTTCCGAGTCAGTCTAGTCAACGGTGATGCTAGCCTGGAGAAATCTTTCACAAACCGACGGTAATACCCAGCCAATCCCAGCAAACTGCGGATCTCAAACACACTCTTAGGCTGTGCCCAATCTTGCACTGCCTCAATCTTGGATGTATCAACAGACACCCCTTCCCCGGATACCACGTGACCTAAGAATTTGACTTCCCTCAGCCAGAACTCACACTTCCCAAACTTGGCATACAGCCTATGGGCTCTAAGCAACTCAAGCACCACTCTCAAGTGTGCCTCGTGCTCCTCCTCTGAAGGTGAATAGATAAGGATGTCGTCCACAAAGACGACCACAAATCGGTCTAAGAACTCCCGGAAAATCCGGTTCATCAAGTCCATAAAGGCTGCCGGTGCATTGGTAAGCCCAAATGGCATCACCAGAAACTCGTAATGGCCATACCGCGTACGGAATGCCGTCTTCGGAATATCCTCTTCCCCGACCCTCAACTGGTGGTAACCCGATCTCAAGTTTATCTTAGAGAAACAACGGGAACCCTTCAACTAGTCAAACAGGTCATCTATACGGGGCATAGGATACTTATTCTTAACCGTAGCCCGATTCAACTTCCGGTAGTCAATACACAATCTCAAGGCACCATCTTTCTTTTTAACAAAGAGGGCCGGCGCTCCCCACTGCGAAACACTAGGGCGAACAAAGCCCTTATCGAGCAATTCCTGGAGCTGAACCTTCAACTCAACCAACTCTGCTGGAGCAAAACGATAAGGTGCCATAGAAATCGGCGCCGTGCCGGGCACTAAATCAATAGAGAACTCTATCTCTCGGTGAGGTGGCAAACTAACAAGATCTTCGGGAAAGACATCCGAATACTCACAAACCACCCTCGGCAACACAATCTGTGTCTCATCACACTCACTACTCTCAAAGCTAGCAAGTAGACCACTAAGCTCACTTCGCCCTCGCAAATCAAACCCCGGTGGCAAAATACAACCAACCCGGTCTCCCAAGAAATGGAACCACTCCCCGCTCAAGGTACATAACGTGACCCTTTGGCGGTAGCAATCGATAACAGCCCGGTATGACGATAACCAGTCCATACCCAAAATAACATCAAAACCCTTCATGGGCATGACAACAAACGGAAAAGGAAGCCTATAGTCGGCGACCTCTATATCACATCCTCTAACACCCTGTTTCAGGATCAACTCACCACCCAAAGGCGATACCACACAAATAGGAGATGCTAACTGTGCTAACTCCAATTCCAAAACCGATGCAAATGCAGCAGATACAAAAGAATGAGATGCACCCGTGTCTATCAACACACTAGCAACCGAGTTGCAAAACAGAAAAGTACCTCTCACTACTGATGGAGCTGGCACTAAATCCTGCGCGGTAACAGCATACACGCGCCCTGTAGGCCCCTGGTCTACTTGCTCACCTCTCGGAGCAAAAGACTGCTGCACAGACTGGGATGACGAAGCTCCCGGATTGGCCCTCGAGGCCTGCACAGACTGAGCTGGCTGAAAACCCTGCGTCTGCCTAGAACCAGACGCTTCCGAAGTGGCACTCAACTGCGGGCAAAACCTCTTCAGGTGCCCAGGCTGTCCACACTGATAACAAGACAAGGGCTGCCCCCTGCCCAAACTCTGACTCTGCGGTCTAGCTGAAGAAGAAACAGCTCTCTGACCCCCACCCTTCTGTGGGCAAACAGAAACCTTGTGACCCAGCTGGCCACACTTGTAACAGGTGAATTCCCCCTGACCACCTCTCCCGGAGCCTGCACTCGGCACTAGGAAGGTCGATCTAGCAACACCACCCTGCGACTGTTGAGGGTTAGAACCCCTCTGTCTCCTGCCATCACCCTGACCATCCTGGCTCCTCTTGGAGCCTCTCTGCCCCTCATCCTCCTCCTGCATCATGAGCTCCATATAAGCTGCAGCATCTACCAGGTGTCTATACTCTCGAATGTAAGACCCACCAACTCTCAACTTGAGGCCCCGCCTCAACTTCCGCTCAAACTCATAGCAACGGCGTTCCTCGAACGCCACCAGTTCCGTTGCAAACCTGGACAGACTGGTAAAAGTAGCCTCAAACTCGGCCACTGACAAGCCCTGCTGATTAAGCCGGCTGAACTGATCCCTCAGCTTCTCCCTAGCTGCTGCAGACAAAAACCTCTCCTGAAAAGCATTCACAAACGCCTCCCAAGTACCACCCACACGAGCCTTCTCGTACTTCCACCATTGACCCGCATCTCCCTTCAGTTGGAAGGATGCCAAGGTCACTTTCAGTGCTCCGTCCTCGATGCCAAGCATCTCGAACGTCTTACTCATTTGCTCTAGCCACTCATCAGCCTTCAGTGGCTCATTCGGATCCCCAATAAACTCATCCGGATTAGACCGGAAGAACTCCCGCTTCAAGAAAGAAGGCCCTGCCTCAGCGGCCTGATTCCCAGCTCTAAGAATACCCAAAGCTCCTGCTATCTCTCTGGCCAAGGCACCCATAGCCTGCTGACCCACTGGTTCGGCCACATTGGCCTGGCCAACTCCCTCCTGCACTGCCGGAATCTCACCCTGTAACGGTACCTCCTGCCTCGCAGGTCTACCACGCCTAGCACCTCTTCCTCGTCCTGACATCCTAATAAAGGTAACACAGAACATTAGCACATTCACAAATGTGCCGAAACTAAACACTCACGTCCTAATGCATGGACAACTGTAATTCATTCCACGTAAGCACATAAACACATAAGCACTTACAAATTTCATTTCCGGATAATGATAGTCCTGAGGCGTTACTAGAGTTCCGGTTAGAAATAGCATTGATCAAGTGCTTTTCCAACAAGACTCCCAGAAACCCAAGGATCCAATCAACATCCTAGAAATTAAATCCCATACCCACATAGTCACATAAGCATGTTATCAAGTAAGCACATAGCATATGATACTACATCTAAGTCTCTATCAAGCGAGACAAACCCATTGTGATCCTATTCACTTCCCATGTACCCAAAGTATTCGAACCCGGTACGCTCTGATACCAAGTTGTAACGCCCTCAAAATAATAACATTAAACCCAACAAATAAGACAGGCATTGATATTCAAAAGTTCCACATTCTTTCATTTCTCAGAGTTTCATTACAAAAAGTATTACATGTTAACAACAAAAGCAAATGCCCTACAGGCTTACAGCTTTCCAAGTTAACACTTGGTTACAACCAAAAGAGTACTAACTCATACACATTAAGCCCTTGGCTTGTATTTACATGTAATACATGAAAAAGTAAAACAACACCATTATGTCCGTCTTAGCCTCCCAAGCTATGTCCTTGGAGGTGGCATGCTTCCTGCACCTGAAAATGATATTTCCATATAGGGTGAGCCACAGCCCAGTAGAAATACACTAAACCAACCATGAACAATGACTAAAATATTAGTAATTGATAGATGGCCAACACTGATACGATCACATAAATCACATATTTATGTCATACGACTTCTGAGTCCAAATTACTTTTCATTTTCCCTTTTTCAACAGATAGGCATATAAGCACTACCCACATTCTCAACAGATATGTATAACAACAATATCCACATTCTCAGATAAGCAAATAAGCTATATCCACATTCTACAACAGATATGTATAACAACAATATCCACAGATAAGCATATAAGCTATATCCACATTCTACAACAGATATGTATAACAACAATATCCACAGATAAGCATATAAGCTATATCCACACTTCACAAAGATAAGCATAAGAGCTCTATCTTCACTTCTCTAGACAAGCATATGAGCTGTATCTACGGAGTTCATCCTCTATCTTCTCCCAACACTATCCGGTTTAGAGGTACATCCCCTATCTTTCCCTAAACCGCGGAGTACATCCCCTATCTCCCCCTCTACACATAACGTATACAAACACATTGGTTCTATATACAATCACTCAATACATGTAGTTAATGTATTCTATCAACCGTCAAGTTCCATGACACACTTCATTGATTAGTTTCAGTTTGCTTAATCATCATGCATTGTCTACAACAATCACGACTATCCTCCACCGATAGCCCAAAGCAGTTATTTCTAAACAGAAAATAAATGCACAATGAATATTCAATCAACATTTCATTTCCTCATTCTTCTCAATTAATTATCCCAATTAATTAAACAATGTAATTAGGTCAATTCCCATAATTAACATTTCCACCCTTAGATCCCATTTTCATCAACGATTTAACATCAATTCCATTTCTCTATGCCAAACATGCATCTAGGTTTATTATGAATAAAACCCCAACTTTTGTAAAATTACACAAAAGCTCCAAACTTTCACAAAATTACCAAGCCAAGCCCAACATCTCAAAATACCAAAATTTAAAGACAAAATCCATAGAGAGGAGTAGGATATCCCTACCTCAAATTCGGAGTTCCAAGGGAGAAGACGACAAAACCCAACGTGCTCCAAAACCCGAGATTTTCATATTAAAATGAAGCCCTCGACGATCAACAACTTTTTTGTAAAGGCCAAAGGTGAGCAAATCACTCCTACTAGATCAAAACCTAGAGAGAATGTAGAGTCTAGAGTGAGAGGCTCAACAATGGTGATTTTGGAAAAGTAAGAGAGAGAAGAGAAAGTGAAAAAGTGACTTGAAAAGTCACAATTTCGGGACTTAAACCCAGTCGCCCGCTCGAGCGTAAAACACCCCGCTCGAGCGTCACTCACAGACTCCCGCTCGAGCGTCCAAACTTCCGCTCGAGCTCCGGATGCACTCTCCCAGCATTTATACAGAACCAGGCCTCCGCTCGAGCTTCCAACTCCCCGCTCGAGCGGTACTCACACAACCCCGCTCGAGCGGCCAATCCCACGCTCGAGCGTACAACGCTGCACAGGAAAATACTGAATGGGTATAATCTTCGCTCGAGCGCTAAAACCCCCGCTCGAGCGTACAGGCCAAAATCTGGGCAACTAGTTTTGGTTTCTAAACTCGACCAACCTGTAACAAACCCGCCCAACACATCCCATAACTCAAATACTAAGTAAAAAGGATGTAAACAAGATAATAAACAACTACCAACATCCACGGACACATGTCCGGATCACGGTATAACAAGGGTAAACCCGGGATCGCTATATCTTCGCTCGAGCGACAGATCCTGCACTCGAGTGACAACCTTTATTTTTGCACTTCCGCTTGAGCGACCAAAAGGTGGCTTGAGCGTAAAATGCATGCTTCTAGAAGTTTAACATTTTTGTAGACTGCTCAAACGATGAAAGTTGTGCTCGAGTGAAGACTTTAGTCTCACGTTCGAGCGACCATCGAGCGACCATTGGGTGAAAAATTCACACAACATGTACTTTTGCAGAGTTTATAGACCGCTCGAGCGACAGAAGTTGCACTTGAGCAACCACTCACATTTTTTTTTTTGCATGTCTACTCGAGCGAAGGAAGTTGCGCTCGAGCGAGACTCCTGGTTTCAACAAGTTTTGTTGAGTGTTTTTAAGTGCATTTTAGCATTCTCATTGCATCCTAGGCATTCCTAAGTGTCACAGGTTACCTTGCAAGGCCAACTCTGTGACATTTTGCTCATGGTGGTGTGTCCATTTGAGTGCTTAAAAGTGGTCATTGGAAGTGCCTCAACGTGGCCCAGCATTGGCCCCAAGCAGCCTAAGGCATGTAAGCCACCAATAGCCAGCAAACGGCAAGGCCGCAGCCCATGCCAGCAGGCAGCACTAGCTACCAGCAGTCGCAGCCCATGTTAGTAGCAGCACACAACTGCAGCAACCACTAGCAACCCATACTAGTAGCCAACAGTAGCATGCCAGTATGCCAGTAGCCAGGCATGCCAGCAACAGTAGGCAGCAACAACAGCAGCAGGTAGCAACAGGCAGCACCAAGCACCAGTAGCAGTAGCCAACAGTGTGGATTTTTGGTGCGTTGTTTGGGCATCCAAATGAAGGAGTTTCGAGTTAAAATTTTTACTGGAGAGTGTTCTTGGGGAAAGGGTTTTCTCGACCAAGTTTCATGATTTTTCTCAATTTGTGAAATTTATGAAAAATCATTATGACTCCTCAGACATGTTGATGTTTCCTTCTGCCAGAGGGCTAAATGCTTAACAACCATATATACGGGGGCAAGGTGTCCCACCTACCCACCTCTCCGCCCAAACTGGGCTTTAAATGAGCAACCTTGGGGTAACTCAAGGGCGGGTTTTAGGCATCCAGAAGGGTGTCTAGAGTCTCCACGTGGGTTTGGGAGCCCCGTGAACAGTGCAATAATGTAAGCACTGTGCGTGCCTCTTGAGGGAAAGGTTTGACACGTTGTCTTCCTTATGCTACACGTTATGGCATCTTGGGGACTCATGTCAGACCGAATGGGCTGTCGAGGCACCACCAAAGGCCTCGTGTGCCAACTTAAGTGCTTGGTTTTGGTTCAGCGTTGCACGAGGGGATCCCGTGACTTAAGCTAAGCGGTTGGAAGGAAACACCGTATAAGTGGGCTATTGAATGAAGACACTAAGCTATGCATTGACTAAATCCATTAAGGGATTACATTATGCTACAAACAAGCTACGGATTGAGACGCTGCCTTACTTATGTGACATGTTGGTGCAACGCTAAGGTGCGCAATGGCCTTAGGTGGAATCTAACCCACGTGTTGGTACGAGGACTATGTCGTGGGCAAGAGATTGACCTTCGGTGGCTTGTGGGCTTGACATGACTGTTTGGCCATCTGATATGCATCTATTATGGCATGCTTGACCTTGTGACACTTCGAGATGCTATCAAAGACCCAACATACTATGTTGGCTTGTCGGCTAAGTCGAGGGCTTTCACTAGCACATTGTTGTGTGGCTAGGCACCTTGATGACATGAACCTAAGTTGGGTGAGCACCTTGCTTAAGGTAAGCTTGGCGCTATGAAGCGATTTATGCCATGTTTGGTGCACTTGAGGCGTTAGGCCTACTTGTGGCATCCGGGTGAAAACGAAGCTTCCTTGTGGAGTTATTTTGCTAGACAAAACATTGGGCCCTAATGTTCAAATGGGTGAGATCCCTACTATTCAATTTGTCAATAAACTATGGCGGGCTTAAACTTAGTGGAGTTTGAGTGCCACATGGGCAAAAAATTAATCCGCTGCGCCCCCAGAGGAGTCGACCCATGACACGAGGCCAAGATTAAGACATAATAATGAGGATAAGAAGTAGAAACATACCAAGATAAGAAAGAACTAAGTTAATGATTCTGAGTGTGTAATTCAGTACATATTCGCTCTGTATTTGTATAGGTTACGCGCCGCAAGTTTTCTGATTTGTCTGCTCTGTCTGTTTGCTTTGGAGCCATCTATGAGTAATAACTTAGTAAAGCTATGTTATTTAGTTTCTGTATGATGTAATAAGATTTGTTTTATGGAACGATTATGTTTTCTACAATGAATGATTGTCCATATAGTGAAAAGTATTCGTGGCAACAATTTCGTGGCTCAAGTATGTTATCTGTTCTCGGCCCAGAGGTTCCTTTATGGATTTGACAAGTTATCTATTCCCGGCTCAGAGGTTCCTTATGAGACTGACAAGTATGATCCTTAATACTCTGTATGTAATCTGTGAGCGCTAATGGATATACCATGTAAGATTAAGCATGAACTATGTTTTCTGTATATGATTTGAACAAGAATATGAATGTGAATCTGTTTCGGTTTCCCGAATCTTATACAGGATGTCATTTATTTAAACCCTTTACCCTGTTATTATTCACTGGGCTTTTGCTCACTATTTATATTATGTATGTAGGTGAGCAGGCACGTGAGTAGGCATGTGAGTAGGCCTAAGCTGCTACTTGGAGAATTTTGAGTCAGCCAGCTACAGTGCCACCCGAGGAGGTTCCCGTTATCAAGCTTGTGAACCATGTTAAAGACATCTATTTTGTATTATTTTGTTATCCGTACACTGGGTTAACTCCCTTTTTGGTTGTATATACATGTTGCCTTATGCCTTATGTAATGATGAGGTCATGTGTGTATGTATATAAGTTTTAAATTTTCTGTCCCATGTATGTCTACATAGTTCGTTGGACTATGTATGTTTTATATACCTGCTTCCGCTAGCCCCAAATTATATGCTCATTTGTACAGAGGCCTATGGTAATCCAAATATTATTGACCGGTTACAACGCTAAACCTATAGGGGCGAGTTTGGGACATGACAACCTCTTTCTCAGCCTATTTCGCTTTTGTTACATTGTATGCCATCGCAAAAAATAATTTAAAATAATTTAAAACCACATCGTTTTAAAACCTGATATATATATATATATATATATCTCCTTCCGCTGTTTTGTTCTCTTTTTGCCCTAAATTCCATCTTGGTTCATCGAGCATATAACTCTTCATCGACACCACCAACTCTCCATCTTTATCGGCACCACCGGCTCTCCATTTCCACTGACACCACCGACTCTCCTCCTCAACCCATACCGCTGACTGTCCTCCTCCTGTGGGTAAGCACTCTCTTTCTCTCTCTTTCTCTCTCTCTCTCTCTCTATATATATATACATATATATCAGTCTCCTTTACTTTTTCTTTCTCTGTTCTGTCATTTATTTCAAATCACTTTTTTCTTCTCCAGCGTGTAAGCAATCTCTCTCTCTCTCTCTCTTGCTCTCTGTATTTCTCTCTTTTCCTCTATCATTTTCCTCTCTCAAATATGAAACCAAAGATCCCACATTGTTTTTGAAATGTTGAACTGAAAGAGTATATTATTTGAGTGTTCAATTTGTTTTCTTTCACCCTAGTTTTTTCTGAGCTCTCTCTAGAACCAAACTTGGGAATGGTAAAATTGACCACTGTAAAAGGAAAAAAAAACACAATATTGTAAGTGAAATGCTTTGTTTCTATATATTAGGGATCGATGGTGTATATATATATATATATAATCTATAATTGATTGGCTTTACAGTGAAAGGTGACATTGTATACTTCTTGAAAGTTTTGTTCTGATGAAAACATCACCCAAAAAAAAAAAAAAAAAAAGTGTGCAATACACATTTGGCTAAAATTTGCTTATTGAAGAAAGAAATAACACAAGCATCACTGCTTGGTCATTGAAAAAATGAGACTCCAGTCATCTAGTATGTAGTTTAAAAATGTTTACCCATGTTTTGTCACTACAAAATAAATTAGAAAATAGTGATTGTCAAGCATATCAACTAAATTTCAATAAAAAAATTCAAATTATTAGTTACAACGCCACTAACAAATATGTGCATATGTAAATATTACAGTGTATATTGATAAATCTTGTTTACCCAAAAAAGACCATAGAATTATAGTTCTTTATTTAATAAAGTTAAAAATGCAAGTGTTCTTTTTATGTGTAAATTATGTTTTTAGGATTTTTTTTTTTCCCTTCCCTTTCTTCTAGATGGGTTGTGTAGTGCCCAACTATAGCGATCCCGGTTATCCCTTTACTGTTATGATGTATTCCAGACTCGGTTCCGTGAAGTTGGTAGTTGTATCTATCTTGTTGTCATCCTTAAATTCCGCTTGATTGAGTTTTAGGATGTATTGGGCAGAGTTGTTACAGGTTGGTTAGGCTTTGGTTTCAATTCTTTGTCGCCCAGTTTTCTGGAGGTCCGCTCGAGTGGGTCTTCTTGCGCTCGAGCGGAGATTGCACGCTCCCAGTATTTTTGGTGCTCTGCAGAACTTCTGCTAGCATGTTTTTCACGCTCGAGCGGGTTTCTTTACGCTCGAGCGGGTACTCTTGCGCTCGAGCGGGTAGTACCTTTTGGTGTAAGTTCTGGGAGGGAAAAATCTACGCTCGAGCGGACTGATTTTCGCGCTCAAGCGGATGTACTTTATTCTTGTGTCTTGGCGCTCGAGCGGGACTTATTGCGCTCGAGCGTACCTAGTTTTTTGTTCTTGACGCTTGAGTGTTAGAGGCACAGAGAGGTGACCTTGAGGTAGAATCCCTCCGAGAGAATATCTCAAATGGAAAGGTTGAGAAGGGTTTGACGGTGTATCCCGACCTGAGTGTGAGATACCGAGACTGTTTGTTTGTGCCGGAGTCGTGCCGAGAGGAAGTACTCTGAGAGTTCCATCATTCACGTCTTGCGGTGCATCCGGGAGGCACTAAGATATATCAGGATTTGGGTCGCCAGTTTTGGTGGCGGGGTATGAAGAGAGATGTGGCTATTTTCGTGTCTAAGTGCCTTACTTGTCAACAAGTGAAGGCCGAGCATCAGAGGCCAGCGAGTTTGTTGCAACCCTTGCCTATTGCCGAGTGGAAGTGGGAGCATGTCACTATGGACTTCGTTGTAGGTCTTCCGAGGACTCAGCGGGGTAGTGATACCATTTGGGTGGTTGTAGATCGGTTGACTAAGTCGGCGCACTTCATTCCTATGCGCGTGAGAGATTCGGTAGATCATCTCGCCGACTTGTATATTCGGGACATAGTGAGATTGCACGGGGTCCCAGTGACGATCGTCTCAGATAAAGATCCTCGTTTTACTGCTAGGTTGTGGCAGAGTTTGCAGAGTGCCTTGGGCATAAGTTGACCTTTAGTACGGCTTATCATCCTCAGACTGACGGGCAGTCTGAGCGTACTATTCAGATCCTTGAGGATATGCTTCGAGGTTGTGTCCTTGACTTTAGTGGGACGTGGGAGAGGCACTTGCCCTTGGTGGAGTTTGCCTACAACAACAGTTTTCAATCTAGCATCGGTATAGCACCGTTTGAGGCCTTGTATGGCCGACCGTGTAGGTCTCCAGTGTGTTGGGCCGAGGTGGGTGATGCATCTTTGTTGGGTCCGGAGTTGGTTAGGGAGACGACGGAGAAGGTTGAGTGTAATACCCCTGTTCCGTAATGCGTTAATTGGCCCTTAATATGAATTTGATTATATGTTTAATATGATTTGGTGTGCCATTATGTGATGTATGTGATTCTAGAATTCTATCTGTCCACCGTAGGAATATCTATTTGAATAATCTGCTTTGGAATTAAATTGAGGGCCTTATCGGCCACAAAACTCAAAATTGATTATGGCATTGTGGTTGGCATAATTTTTAGAGCCTACGGTGAAATTTAATTGAAAATTAATTCTGGTCAATTTAAACTGATTAAATTGATAAATTAAGTACCCCATTATTTTATATTAAAATATTTGTTAGTGGGGCTTGTTGTATATTTGCATTGCACTCTCCTTTAGCTCTCTTAAAACTCAAAATCTGAGTTAGACAATTGAGAGTGAGAGAGAGGCCGACTATAGAGAGAGAAAGGAAGAGACTTGAGCAATTTTTGGCTTTAGCTTGGGAATTTGAATATTTAACTCAAGAATTGACTAGAGTTTGGAAGATTAAAGCTCCTAGGTGAGTAACCAACCCCTAACTCATGAATTTGAGTTGTGATTTCGTGAATTGAAGATTAATTTGTGATCTAGAACATGAAAGGAGTTGGTTTTGATGAATTTGAAGACTATACATGCATGCATGTATGTATTGTTTTGAATTTGCATATTTGAGCTTGAATTACATGACTCATGTTGCAATTTTGGTTGAAATCCATGTATTTGACCATCTTTTCATCATATGAGACGAGAATGAAGGTTATATGTCACATGCATGTACAATCCATGGAAGTAGAAGCTTTGAATGCATGAAATGGTTACATTGGTAATGAGTTGGTGGAAAATGAGCCATGCATGTAGATAAATTATGAAATTGAGCTTCAATATGTTGTAATTATATGTTTGTACCATGTTAGTACATGATTATGTGAAGTTTGGACCGAAATCATGCATTTAGAGCCTTTGAATGTCGAGATGAAGCTCAAGAACTCAATCTGGAAAACCCAGATTTTCGATGTCCGCTCGAGCGGGTAAAGTGCCGCTCGAGCGGAGAAATCGAGCTCCCAGCATTTTCTGCAGACATAGTTCCCGCTCGAGCGGGGAAGTTGACGCTCGAGCGGGGAGCCATGTAGACAGGCAGTCCACTCGAGCGGCCGAGTTCACGCTCGAGCTGGAATTGAAGGCAACCAGTACTTTCGCAGACCTAAGAGTCCGCTCGAGCGGGTAAGTCCACGCTCGAGCGGGGACCCTATTTTCTGAAATCCTGTTTTTGCATTTTGTGTTATGTTTTCCGTTCTCTTTCACTTTCAAGCACTCTTAGGCATATGTTAAGCATTGTAAATGAGTTAATGAGATAATAATAAAGCCTAAAGAGGAATATGTGAATTAAAGAACGGATTAAACTGTTAATGACCCTTTTATGTTCATGAAACGTGTAGGGTCAAGCTCCAGGGCAAATCCACAAGCCGATCACTGTGAGTAATATCGATATTTGAATGCTTGTGAATGTCCAATTGTCTATTCCCTTATAAGCTTTATGAATTGCTAATTGGGATTATGGACGTAAGTCTGATATGAATAAACATAAATGGACCCAAAGGTCGTTTTGATAAACATAAATAGACCCAAGGTCGTTTTGATAAACATAAATGGACCCAAGGTCGTTTTGAAGTGAATGAGTGGGCCGAAGGCCGTTCTGACATAAATGAATGGGCCAAAGGCCATTTTGACACGAATGTATGGGCCGAAGGCCGTTTTGATACGAATGTATGGGCCGAAGGCCGTTTTGACATAAATGATTGGGTTGAAGGCCGTTTTGTCATAATCGAGTGGGCCGAAGGCCGTTTTGAAGTGAATGAGTGGGCCGAAGGCCGTTCTGACATAAATGAATGGGCCAAAGGCTGTTTTGACACGAATGTATGGGCCGAAGGCCGTTTTGATACGAATGTATGGGCCGAAGGTCGTTTTGACATAAATGATTGGGCTGAAGGCCGTTTTGTCATAATCGAATGGGCCGAAGGCCGTTTTGACATAAATGATTGGGCCAAAGGCCGTTTTGACATAATCGAATGGGCCGAAGGCCGCTTTGACAAGAATGGAGATCTGAATGGGCCAAAGGCCAGAATGTTTGGAGTTACAGTCACTTGATTTATATTTAGCTATATATCAGTTAAGTAGGAAAATGAATTGGGCCCAAGGCCGTTTGGAGTACGTTGTTCTACATATTATTTATATGACTTCTGTATTTGACATTATTCACTGGGCTATCGCTCACACTCATTCATGTGTTTGTAGGTGAGCCAAGAGAAGTCCAAACCCAGCCCCAGTAAAGTCTGCCAGGAACAACATGAGTTTAGAGAGTCAGCCTTGTGTCTCACGCACGAGACTCAACCTTGCCATTCTGTTATGTATTTCCATTTTGTCTTGTTGGCAAGGATCTTGTGTATTACGGCATGTAGTTGTGATATGGGTTGACTCAGTTTAGATGATCATGTCTGTAAAGGATTTTCTGGTACTGTATTTCGTTGTGGGTTATTAACGTATATGCGTATGGTTTGTTTTAAAGTGCATATAAGCACGGCTCTATGGACAAAGTTTTAAATTGCTTCCGTTTGGCCCCCATTAACTCTGTTAAAATACTTTTGGTTTGGTTTGAGGCCGTAGGTAATCTCATGATTACTGGCCGGTTACGTCCTTAACCCATGGGGGCGGGTTCGGGTCGTGACATTGAGCTTATCCATAGGAGGCTTGTTACAGCCCAGAGTCGCCAAAAGAGCTATGCCGATCGTAGGAGGAGGCCTTTGGCGTTTGAGGTAGGTGATTATGTTTTCTTGAAAATATCACCTAGGCGAGGTTTGATGAGGTTCGGGAAGAGTGGGAAGTTATCCCCTCGGTTTATCGGTCCCTTTGAGATCCTTGAGAGGATTGGCGAGGTTGCTTATCGTTTAGCTTTGCCGCCGCAGTTGTCCGGAGTGCATGACGTGTTTCATGTGAGTATGCTTTGGAAGTATGAGCCAGATCCGTCCCATGTATTAGATTGGACCGACTTGGAGGTAGATGAGGATGCCTCGTATGAGGAGAGACCGGTTCGGGTCTTGGATAGGCGGGATCAAGTCCTGCGTGGCAAGACTATTCCTTTGGTGAAGGTTTTGTGGAACATCACGGAGTGGAGGAAGCCACTTGGGAACGTGAGTTGGAAGTCCGCGAAAAATATCCGGACTTGTTTGTTGATGTGTAACCTTGTATTGGTAATTTTGTAATATCGTTGAACTTTAAGAACATTATATGTGTCTTAAGTTGTAAAACATTGTGAATGTTTTGGTAAATGAAAATTTGTTTTAACATTGCGTATGTTAAGTATATTGTGGAAATGCAAGCATGATGATAATGTTGCATGTATTATGGAATTGTGGAAAATGAGTTGAAATTGGTAAATTTCAAAGGAATGTATGTTGATAATGCAGGTTGTTATGTGTAATGGGAAATGCCTCTTGAAAGAGAGGGGATTGACCGGTAATGGGTCGGGTTGTTTAATATTATGTTGTAATATTGTTGAGAATGGAGAAAACCTGTTTTTGAAAAACTTGTGTTTAATTTCGGGGACGAAATTCTTTAAGGGGGGGGGGGAGGTTATAGCGATCCCGGTTATCCCTTTACTGTTCTGTTGTATTCCGGACTCGGTTCCGTGAAGTTGGTAGTTGTATCTATCTTGTTGTCGTCCTTAAATTCCGCTTGATTGAGTTTTAGGATGTATTGGGCAGAGTTATTACAGGTTGGTTAGGCTTTGGTTTCAATTCTTTGTTGCCCAGTTTTCTGGAGGTCCGCTCGAGCGGGTCTTCTTGCGCTTGAGCGGAGATTGCACGCTCCCAGTATTTTTGGTGCTCTGCAGAACTTCTGCAAGCATGTTTTTCATGCTTGAGAAGGTTCCTTTACGCTCGAGCGGTGGCGCTCGAGCGGGTACTCTTGCGCTCGAGCGGGTAGTACCTTTTGGTGTAAGTTCTGGGATGGGGAAATCTACGCTCGAGCGGACTGGTTTTCGCGCTCGAGCGGATGTACTTTATTCTTGTGTCTTGGCGCTCGAGCGGGACTTATTGTGCTCGAGCGTACCTAGTTTTTTGTTCTTGACGCTCGAGCGTTGTTTTCTCCGCTCGAGCGGAAATGTCGTATATCAGTTGGCAGCTGGGCGTTTTAAATTCACTTTTTTACTTTCTCTCTCTCTCTCTCTTACTTTCTAAAAAGCCATTTTGAGAGTTCCTCTCTCTAGAAACTCCCTTCTTTCTAGGGTTTGATCTAGTTAGAGGGTTTCCTTTTCCTTCGGCCTTTGTAAAAGTTGGGTTTATCGTCGAGGGCTATCCATTGATCCGAGAATATTGAGTTTTGGAGCACGCTGAGTTTCTTCACCTTCTTCCCTTGAGCTCCGAATTTGAGGTAGGGATTCCTACCCACTCTTATGGTCTTTGACATAGATTTTTGGTTGTTTTGATAAAGTGTTGGAGTTGGGTAAATTTTGGGACTTAGGGTTTCAAAATGTTAAAAGAGGATTTGTTATTTTGAGTCTAAAATATGTATTGTGGGTTCAAAATAATGATATCGTTGTTGGTTGTTGATATTTAGACCATTGAGTCAATATTTGAAAATCGGGTAGAAAACCCTAATTTTGGGAAAATTGTGACTTTATGGAATTGAGTTGGAAATAATGAAATTGGTGCATTATATGGTTGAATAGTGGAGTTAGATTTATTAATCGCTCACTTTTGAAAACATTGATATTTTATCTGTTGGAGCTTTTATTCTCTGTTTAGAAATAATTGCTTGGGCTACCGGTGGAGGGTAGTTTTGATTGTTGTAGACAATGCATAATGATTAGGCAAACTAAAACTAATCAATTGGATATGTCATAGAGTATGACGGTTGATAGAATACATTAACGTTATGTATTGATTGATTGTGTATATGACCTTTGTGTATAGACATTGTGTGTGTGGGAGAAGATAGGGGATGTACTCCACGGTTTAGGGGAAGATAGGGGATGGACTTCTAAACCGGATGTTGTTTGGGAGGAGATAGGGAATGGACTCCACTGATACAGCTCATATGCTTGTCAGATAATGTGTTGATATAGCTCATATGCTTATCTTTGGAAGTGTTGATACAGCTAATATGCTTATCATTGGAAATGTTGATATAGCTAATATGCATATCTGTTGAAATGTGGATACAGCTTGTATGCCTATCTGTTGAGATGTTGATACAACTAGCATGTTTATCTATTGTAAAATGGGAAATGTTTAATATGAGTCATTGTCTCATATAAGTGGTTGGCCAGGTTCTGAGCCGTTGATATAAATTGTGAAATTGATAAGAAATGGAAATTGAAATGAAATGGAAATGGGTTATGAATTGGTTTATGAAAATTGAACATTTATCAATTGCTGATGTCTTAGTTATTGCTCATACTGTGTTTAGCATATCTCTACTGGGCGTTGGCTCACCCTTTATGGGACATCATTTTCAGGTACAGTTAGTATGCCACCTCCATGGACATAGCTTGGATGATGATAAGAGTTGAAGACTCTTTTTGTTTATTTTGTTTGTATTACATGTATATCAAGCCAAGGGCTATTTTGTATAGAATTAATACTCTTCTTTTGTGTAACCAGGTGTTGACTTGGAAAGCTGTAAGCCCTTAGGGCATTTGCTTTTATTGTTAATATGTAATACAGTTGTAAGAATTACTCTGATGAATAGAAATGGTTGGTTTCTTTTATATCAATGCATGTCTAGAGTGATGGGTTTTATGTATTTTTTTGAGGGCGTTACAACAACTATTGAACTTCCATATGCCAGGAGGTAATTTTTTAGTTGTCTTAAACTAATATAGTACTCTTTGAATGTGTAGTTAACTACTTATTTCTATTTTTTAATTGGAAAAAGAAAAGAATGAGAACTCTAAAAAGTCTCCTAATGTACCCATAATGGCATGAATATAGAGTTTGTTGGATGGTGTGTTAAAAAATTACATAATCGAAATAGGGAGAAAAAAAAGAAAAGAAAAAGAAGTAACATTTAAGCCAAAACATAACCAAAAAACTAACTAATTTGATGGAGATGCTCTAAAGCCAACTCACTTGCCAAGTTGTCGTGGGTGAATTGTGCTTTTATAACATTGCTCTTGTTAATTTTAGAAAAAAAAATGCCATTCTACAAAATTTCTACATAGAATTTTGCACTAGAATAATGAATTAGTGTTATTTGTGTAATTAAAGGTACTTCAATAGAATCTTTGTTCAATTAGTATATCATTATTTTTATTAAAACCTAACTATATTCACTCTTTGTGTGAACATGTATTTATAAAAAATTAAAAAAAAATACTAATAATTGCTACCATACAAATAATGTCAAATATCATTTAGAATTGTGATGACTAAGTATTGTGATGTAATTTTCACAGGAAAAGTTCAGAAAAGTAAGACAATGGATAAGAGTTGGGTTGATTCTAATGTGCCTCTAAATATCTTGCAAGACCAGTAGAGGGAGGTTGTGGCATACTGAAGTGGTAAAGAAGCAAATGTATGTATATTCATGTACCTCTTGTATGGCAATTATACAATTCTTACAAATTTGTATAATCTATTTTTATAGGATATTGCTATACAATTCTAAAAAATCAGGAGTTTCGTGATCCAACACATAGGACTGGGCGAACGTCTTTTGCCAACTTAAGAAATAAGGTAATGATTTGTATTTGCAACTATATAAAAATTACATACATGTTAACTCTTATATGTCTGACAATTTCAGATGAGGGATAATAGAGAAAAAAACTGACAAGATGAGTGTGTACATTAAGGCACGCGACATGAACGATTCAGATGTGAAGTCTTTATTTGTATGTGCCTTTGCATATTGGTTTCATATTTTTATTTTGGTATGTTTCTTTTATTCTAATATTTGTAAATTTTAAGGTGGATATAATGAGCAACTATCTAGGATACCTAAGCCCCTCCAGATGAATGATGTTCTAGAAAAGATTTTTCATGACGTGGTAGGAACATATGGACACGGATACTGTAAGACATATGGGACATATGTAACTTGAAGTGTAGTGTATCCCAAAGAAGTTAGTCCATCGCAAGCGTCCTCGTCATTGACAGTTGAGGAAATCACTCAACAAGTATGCCACATAGTCACTCAGGGGATCGAGAAGAGGCTCATAGTTGAGATTGAGCAGAGGATTAACAAGAAGTTAAAGACGGAGTTTGAACAGGTGAGAGCCTGAATGGACTTCATAAGATTCCAAGGGGGCACAGGTTCTATACAGGTAGAGTATAATTAATTAATTGAATATTTTTAAGAAATATTTTTTCCTATGTATTATATTTAATAACAAATAACAAATTTCATTTATATACATTTTGGATGCCTGTAGTGGACATCGACTAGTGAGGGAGATGACACCCAAGATGATGAATTGTTAGATTCTCATGAGCAAGTATCTCTTTTATACTTAATACAATATTCACAAACACACATACGATTCAGATTAAGGGTTAGCCTACTGAAAATCCTTAGTGATGTTAGGAGGTTGAGGGTGAACCTAATGAAAACTCGGATATGTTGTATTTATTGCATAATGTAATATTAGTGGTGTTAGGAGGTTTGAAGGTGAGCCTACTAAAAACCCGATTATAGAACTGTTTTAATTTGAACTCTTTCTCTCATACGAAAGCTCTCATATAACAATAATCGTCATTGTTAACGTTTTCTAAAAGTCACTCCTGGCTTTGTAATATTAGTGCAATTGCCTTGAGTTAATTGGCATAGTTTAATGACACAATTAATTTTCTCAATAAACAGATTATGGTCCACACAATCAAGTCACATCTTTAATATATATCAGGTTGGAAAATTGATTACCACATTGTTGAGTTTGAACACTCAATTTGGGGTAAAAATAGGACATAGACTACTAGAATTGAACTCAACTTTGATGTTTAGTTCTTGTTGGGCATGCAACAGAATGTGAAATGGATTTGTTCAAGGTTTAATGAGTTCAATTGAAGGTAAGAAAACATGATTTTTTATGGAACAAGTAATGGGGACAATTACTAGAAGAAATCAGTTGTTGATTTGACTAAAAAACAGAGTTTATTTTCTGTAGAGTTTTTTTTTTTTTTTTTTTTTTTTTTAACTATAGCTGCTACTCTTGTTGGAAATATTTTTATAGGATTAATTGTTCACCTCCTTGGCGGTATTGTTGGCTTTCATTACATGTTTCATTTAATTTTTATTTTTATTTTATTTTATTATTATTTTTTTTCAGGTTATGCAAAAAGATTAGTGGTGGTAGAGATTAATGGTGGCATGGGGCTAATTGTTTTTTTAAACATCTATCTTTATGTTTTTGGCCAGTCATTTTTTTATTTTTGTTTTCGGGTTTTGCAAAAAGATTAGTGGTGTAGAGATTAATGGTGGCATGGGGGCTAATTGTTTTTTATTTTTATTTTTTTTAAATATCTATCTTTATGTTTTTGGCCTTCCATTTTTTTTATTTTTGTTTTTAAGTTTTGCAAAAAGATTAGTGGTGTGGTAGAGATTGATGGTGGCATTGGGGCTAATTATTTTTTCGAATAATTTTTGGCTGCCATCTAAACCTAAGTGTTGGATAATTATTGTCACAACCCAAATCCGTCCTTATAAGTTTAGCGTCGTAACCGGCCAATAATCCTTGGATTACCGAATGCCTCTTAACAATTAGACTTATAATTAGGGGCTGAGGAAATAAATACATAAAAAAAAACATACATAGTCCATCGAGCTGTGCAGACATACATGAGACTGATAATTTTAAACTTTTATAGACATACGAGTGACGTCAAAAGATACAGTATTTACACGTCACTTCATGTACATATAAAAGAAAAATTTGTCCATGGAACAAAAGGAACAGTCTTATACATCCATAATAACATAGCCACAAGACTTGGCTTGATCTAGAACCTCCTCGTGAGGCGCAAAAGGTGGCTGACAAATACAAAAATGCTTCAAGCATCATCTTAAGCCTGATCACGAGTTTGCTCACCTACATACATAATAAATAACTAGTGAGCGGAGGCCTAGTGAATAATAACAAAGTAAAGGGGTAAATGAATGATGTTCCATAACCATTTCTGAAACCAAAGTTTACATTCGTATTCTCATTCCGTGCATATATATATATATATAAATTAGAGTTCATGATTAATCTTACATAGTGCATCCGTTAGCGCTAACAGATCATATACAGAGTATCATAAATCATGCTTGTCAGTTCTATAGAAGAACCTCCGGTCGAGTAAGAATAACTTGTCAGTTCCATAAAGAAACCTCCGGATTGGGAACAGATAACTTATCAATTCCACCTAGGAACCTCCAGTCGGATAAAAATAGCTTGTCAATTCTATAAGGAATCTCTGATACCGGGAACTTATAACATTCTTGAATCATAGCATAGTGTCACAAATGCTTGTTAGAGTTGGACAATCATTCATAGTATAAAACATGGCATTTCATCGAACAAATCTCATTCCATATACAGAAAATAATTTACTTGAACATAGCTTTACTAAGTTATTACTCACAGATAATAAATGCTCCAAGTAAACAAATAGAGTAGGCAATTCAGCTTCCTTGTGGTGCGTGACCTACACAGCATGACAGATACATACATTGAAACACATGTTCGGATTATACATAACTTATTACATTTGTTCTTAGTGTGTTTCTACCCTTTATCCTCATTATGGTGTCTTAATCTTGGCCTAGAAATGCTTAGGATGAAATGAGGATGCAAAATTGCACTTGAAAACATCTTTTAAAACTTGCTGAAAACAAGGTCTACGCTCGAACATGGCTTTCCTCGCTTGAGCGGACATGCAAAATGTGAGGGTTCGCTCGAGCGGTCTGTAAACTTTGAAAAAGTACTGATTACTTGTTCTTCATGCTCGACGGACGCTCGACCCTCGCTGGAGCGTGAGACTCAGACCCTCGCTCGAGCGTGACTCTTGTCGCTCAAGCGTGCTACAAAACACAAGAACTTCTGAGGGCTTGCATTTCAAGCTCAAGCGTACTTTAGGTCGCTCGAGCATAGATGCAAATTCTGGGATTTCCAGATTTGTTCCCAAAGCTCAAAACTCAAACTTTAAGCATCCAAACTTGATTTTTCTGGGCTAAAACTTAAGGAACACTTAGAAGTTCATAATATATCATGAATTAAGGATCTTTTCGAGAAATCATGGCCAAATGGCTTGCCAATTGTGCAAAATTCAACTTAAAATTCATAAATAATCCATGAACATGACATGCATGAATTTCTTTGACCTTAAGCTTCTTAAAACATGATCAAATGTTACAAAACAACTTGAGACTTAATGACTTCCCAAAGTTAAGGTGAATTTAAGACATGCATGAGGGAATTCTTGGAAATTCAACTCAAAATGTGAGAAAATATGCATGCATGTATGGAATGACTCAATTATCTGCAATTCTAACTTTATTCTTGCATCAACCAACCTAATTCATTAGAGTTCAAGTCCTATAAATCATAATTGTACACTCTAGGGGTTGAATTGTTACCTAGACTTCCCAAAATGTGTGCTAGGAGTTGAATTCTTGAGTTTCCAAGCCCAATGCCTTCAATCTCTAGCAAGAGCCTCTCAATCTCAAGTGTTGACATCCAATCTCACTCTTAGTCTCTTTTTTCCTCTCTCTCACGTTGTAACTGTTGGTGGCTTAAAGATGATATCAAAAAGAGGCTCAAGTGGGGTGTATAAGCCTTATGTAGGCTTGGGTAAAAGTGTAATTAATTAAGGCCAAATAAGTGGACATTAAGTTAATCTAATTAAATCGTTCCGACTTGAATTTCGATTGAACCTACCATAAATTCTTAAAAATTCTAAATAACACGTAACCGAAGTCAATTTCTGAATTGGATGTCGTTAAGGCTTTCAGTTCGCAAATCAAAATAGAATTATGAACAGATTTTCCCATGCTAAACAGATAGAAACACATATAAGGCAACGTGTGATGCAAAACTTCACTTTAATCTCTTATTAAACATAATTAAGCATGGATTAACGTTAATCATGGGTCGGGATTGTTACAATTATGTACTTAATATTTAAAACTTATTGATATCTTATGGTTTGTATTAACGAATTATTGTTAATATTTTGATTTAATTGAACTGGTGGATTTATATTGATTAAATATGTTTTTATTAATATTTGGTTTGAATGTGAGTGAATGTGTATTGAAATGTTTTTTATTTTTTATTTTTATTTTTGGTTGGCTTAACATTTGAATTTGAATGAATAATATATAGGAAAATTTTAAATAATTAAAATCTTATTTATAAAAAATAAATATCTATTTACAACTATCAAAATACCGTCGCAAAAAGAAATATATTTTACAAAAAAAAAAAATTTATATTTTTTGTGATGGCAAAAAAGCATCATAAAATCTGATGGTGGAAAATATTGTTTTTTGTGAACATGAGTCTGTTTATTAACGACGGCAATACACTGACGCAACAGATAATTTTAGCGACAGCATTTGTCTCGGATACTAAAAGTAAATTTTTTCATGTTTATTTGAGTCGGTAAATATCCGTCCATTACCGTCGCAAATACTTTGAGATGGTAGGCTTGCTGTCTCTAAAACTATTAGTAACCCCATTAGGGTTTGTTTGGCATTAAGGTTTGGGTTGGGTTGGGGCTATTTTAGCCACAAAAAGATAAAATAGGCTAAAAAGTCAATAAGACAAAATGTCACATCCAAACCATAATCATTTCATTTTTTTCTCACAAAAATCAAAAAAGTCAAAAAGTCCATTCATAACGAGGTTTTTTCGTCCCAGGTTAAAATAACCAAAAAGCTAAAAAGTCAATCCACATCTCAAACAATGGCTTTGTCTTGTCCATTGCCATGCCGACGCTCAAAACTTTTGAGACGATATGAACCACTTTCGAAATGGCATTCTGCGAATGCAAAAATCTCCGTTTCCAGCTAAATTTTTTGTGTGTAAAAACTACTTCAATTTAGATTCGAAAAAACATTTAGAAATCATATGTTGTGGCTTTCTGATGGGAACAGTTGATTCATATCCTTAAAAGTGCAAAAAGAAGGCATAGTTCCAAATTGTTCAAGAATTGTGATGTTGAGTTTCTTGATACTTTACTTTCCACTAAAATTGACTATATTTATCACATACCATACTCACCAATCCTCTTTAGATATGGTAGCTAAAGTCATTAATTTTGAAACTATAATTGGTGTCATGGTAGGAAAGCTAATAAACTTCTATACTAGGGCCTATACACAATTCATTGGTGGATTTAGTGTGTGCCATATAGAGTCTAAAATTGAATTTTAAACATATTTGTTGAATTTTGTACCCCACCAATTACGAATGTACCGCACAATTTGAGAAGTTGTTATTTTATAATTATATTCAAAACCAACTATACGAGACAGATAATAAACGGATTCATAGATAATAAAAACAAAAAAAGTAGGGTGTTACTTGCAAATAGTTTCAGGTCTTGGTGTAGTTAATTTTTTAAAAAAAAAAAATTGCAACCGAGAGATAAAATAAAAGAATGAAAAAAGAAGAAGAAGAAGAAGAAGAAGAGAGATAGTTGGGCAATAATTGGAGTGCATGTGGGGGAGGTGAGCTGAAACATGGGCACATGCACAAACATGATGACCCTCTCTCCCTCCTCATTTCTCAACTTTCGTACATGTCCTTAGTCTTTCCGTGATTATAGCCTGCACTGCACGATCTCTCCCTTTCTATTAACACTCATTTTATATTCAATTTTGCAAATTGTTTAATGGAACATCCTGATTATATATATTTGCATCAGTGATTATCATATAAAAAAATTTATGCAAAATAATATGATGTATTATCAATATTTCATTTTAAAACAACATAACCACAAAAATTATTTTTAATTATTGTATATATATATATTTTTTTTGGTTACATGTATACAGTATTTTTTCTTCAACAATGATTCATCCCACTAAAAATATCACCACTAATAGCACTAATGCATTAAAAAAGTAAAAAAAAAAAAAAAATACAATTCCAAGACCAAAACTTTTTTCTTAAATGCATTTTCCAACTTTACAGGAGAGCAGTGCCCACTGGTTGAAGAAGGATGCAGTTGGGTGAGGAATTACACATGGGGGAGCAGAGGTGCAAGTTCCCAACCAATTATATTGCACAATTAATTCCCTTTTCCTCATCTATCTTATCTTAACCCCCCACCACCATACTCAGAATTTGATGCCTGATAAAATGTGTTCTTTTTGATGACTCTCAGCCCGTTTGTTTTCAGAGATAAAATGGAGGGGATTCATAATAAAAGGATTGATAGTGAAGGGATTAATAATGAGAAATTGTTAAATTATTTTTATATAAAATAATAAAACAAATAAAAAAATATAAAAAAAATTAAACATTATATTAAAAAAAATTCCCAATGTATAAAAAAATAAAAAAATTTCTAATCCCCTCACTATTTTTCTAATACCATCTTTACCTCCTACTTACCAATCCCCCTTCCTCCTCCTTACTAATACCAAGGGATTACTAACGGAAATGCTAGAGACCCCAGCATTTTGGCACCCCCAGTGCCACATAGGGGGTTGCCAATGGCCAAAAACAAAGAAAAAAAAAAAAAAAAAAAACAGTTTTTTCAACCAATCACAAAGGACCCCCAGCACCCCCACTGGGGGTCCCAAGCTTTATTCGGATTACTAATTCCCTCCCTATCTCTCAAAACAAACACCTCATTCTCAATCCCCTCCTTACTACCAAATCCAATCCCCTCTCTATAACTCCAAACAAACAGGGCCTCACTCCTCTCTCTCTCTCTCTAACATAAAACAATTTTATTCTCAAAATACTCAATTTTTATTGGGGAAATTACTTGGTAATGATGTCAGAGGAAAAAATTTACAAACTGATGAAAAAGTTTGGAACATTAATTATTAATATTTGTAATATTTTTTATTTGTTTATAAATAGTTTTTGATTGACACATGTCATTGTAATTTTTCCATTTCTATTAGTAAGCAAACAAATGTGACCTTTGACATCTCTAATGCTGAGTTTGGTTGGGAGGATTTGGGACTGGATTGTGTTTGGTTGGGAGGATATAGTAAGAGATTTGAAAAGATGAAGGGAAAAGGTATGTGAAACTAAGTGAAATGTAAATATATTTCATTCATAGTTCATCTAATTTTTTTATTTTCATTTTTAAATCACTTTTCAAATCCCTTATAAAGGGCTTTTCCCTAAGGCATTGTTTAGAAGGTAGAGTTTTATTTATGACAAGATTTGAACTTTTAGTCACCTAATGATATGCAGGATTTTGGGCCTTTTAGCTGAGTAGGTTCAAATAAGGGTTTCGCATAGATCCAATGGCTCACCTGGTTTAACTTTTTAATCGCTTGAGACAAACTCGAGATTTTAACATCATTTTAGAGTTGACCTTGAGATAAAAAATTTAGTCCAATGTCAAGCTAGTTTTTTTTTTTTTTAACTAGAATGTCAAGCTAGTTTGACTTGAGATTTTAACATCATTTTAGATTTAGACTTGGAATAAGAATTTTAGCCCGATTTCAATCGGACTTGGGCACGAGACTTTCTTGTGCTTTCAAGTCTAGGGCTTGAACCAGTAGATATCCACTCTTGGTTTTTTTTTTTTTTTTTTTTTTTTTTTTTTGTGGATTGTATATATACCGTTGATTTTTTTTTTTTTTTTGAACAGTAAGGTTATATTGAAAGGATGGACATTTACATCAACTGAAAGTAGAAAAGCTAATTCTTGAGGCAAAAAAGACACTCAACTGACAGACGAAATCGATCTACACTGAGCATTGTCCACCCAATGAGCAACTTTGTTGTTGGACCTTCTTGACCACAAGAACACACAAAGTTGAGCTTTTATAATTTGCTTCACAAATTTTTTGGATTCAAAGTCTTCGTTTCACTTATGTGAGAGGCCTCATCCATGAGATTTACCTAACTCATTAAAGCCAATAAATAGTTGTACTGTAAATACCAAAAAAAAAAAAAACACACACACACACAACGAGACATTCTATTATGTGAAAAAAAATTGGGAACCTATGTGGCATGACCTTTTGAACCTCTTGAACCTGAACCTTTTGAACCTTATCCATATAAGTTTGAATTTGAATTCAAAACTTATTTGGATAACCATTCAGGATATCTATATCTATCATATCAATAAATATGGATAAATGGATAGATAGATATTGGTGGATATATATCTGATTATATATTTTAGATAATATATTGATATATATCAGATATGTTATGTGGTTTTTACCCATAACTTTTTTTGCACTGTGACTTGTGTGGGTGATACTCATTTTATAATATCACTCCACTGCTGGGTTCGTTATTCGAATTCTGGAAGCACGTGATTTACCCACAAGGTTCTATCACCTAAAGGTATGATCTAAATGTTTTTCCCGTTGCGTTATAATACTTTATGATTTACATTGGTATCAGAGCCAATATGGATATTTTCGTGCTTATTTTTATGCATTAAAATATGTGTATATTTTTATATAAATATATATATACATGATATATGCATGAATATTAATAAAGGAGGAAGATGTCCACTCTCATTAGATTGAGAGTGTAAAACACCTTATTTTTATGGTCATTAAACGTTATTTTTAAGACCATAAACGTTTTTATTGTGAAAAATGGAGTTCAGGAGTACTGAAATTGGACCAGAAAACACCCCGGAAGGCGGCGCGTGTGCCTCATGAGCTAGATGACGCCGTCAACGGCGGCACGCTCCTCCACGCGCTCTCACGCGCTGCCACGCACTTTCACGCGCGCGCCATCCGCGTTGCGTGCGCGCACGCCGACACTAAGCCGCGTGCTGAGCCGCTCGCGGAGCCGCTTGCTGAGCCACCTCTGAGCCACGCCGTTTTTCCTCCGCGACTTGGCTGGCTTAGCTGCTGGTACTAAGGCGCTGTTTGTTTTGTTTTAAATTCTGAATCGTGTTAAATGGTCATAATTAATTCGTTATAACTTTGTTTTAAGCGTGGTTGGTACCGTTAGACTCAGAATTAAATTTTCTATATTCTATAAAATTTTCAAAATTTTATGAAAATAAAAAATATTTTTCCTGAAATAATAATTCATTATTTCTGCTTTAAAATGCATCTGGTGTTGCATGATTAAGTTTTTGGGGTTGAATTTTTTATTGTAGACTATTATTGTAGTTTACTATTTACTGGCATGGTTATTGCATTTTACTAGATTCTGAAATATTTATTTTTAATTTTATGTGTGTTTATTAGTTATTTAAAATTTCAGAAAATTTTAGAAGTGATATACTTTCTGTTATGGCATGATTTGAATATTAAATACAACATATTGTTGTTTTTTGCCCAGAGTTTCTAATATGTTGTAATTAGAATAGCATGATTAATTGTTATTTGTTTAAATTCTATTATTAATTGTGACATAGCATGAGTTGGTTGTGGATCTACATTGTGATATTATTGTATGGAATTAGAATTTTTTTTTATCATGCTTTTAGACATGCCATAGTCAGTGGGAGGTTATTCGGTTGAGAGAACTCCCGAAAACTAATATTTTGCGCATAAATTAAATTAAATTTTGGATAATTGTCACATGTGGCGCAAGAGATGATTACGAGCATAGCGGATTTTTGATCTTGCGACTTGTGTAATATTGTCACTACTTAATTTAGATTTTTGTGACAAAATTATATTATGCTAATCAAATTAATCCCAATGCGAATTTCTCTCTAAATTGCCTTAGCTTATGGAAGTTAATTGGTTGACCTAGACTTAGTAGAGATATTCAAATGTGAACAATGTAATCCTATTCTTTAGATGAGCAAAAGTCTTGGAGACTTTTGGTCAGACCTTAATTGAGCCAAAGTAAGGAAACATGACTCAAAATCGCTGTGGTTTTGTTGCCTTGTTTGGCACAATAAAAACTAATGTGTGCGCTATGGTTAGCAGCACGCTACGTAGTTTTGGTTGGCGAGTTTTGGAGTTATGAAATTAGTAAGCCCTCAATAGATCTGTGTATGATCTTGACTATTGAGCTGCACGGATTGAATTTGTAATTTGACTTGTAAATAATGTTACATCATTAGATGAAGTAACATTCAAGAGTCACGTCATCCAAGAAATGCGATCTTAAATAAATTAGTCATTAAGTGTAAGACAAATAGCCAGTATGAGCAGTGTTTTGCTCTCTACCCAATTATTAGGAGTGGATGGAGCAAAATTTCATGCACTATAATAGTGTGCGTTGAAATATCACGTGAAGTTAAAAGATTAGCGCTTAGAAACTGCAAAATCTATTAACACTAAGTGAAAAGATTAGCGCTTTGTGGCTACAAAATCTATTAGCATGGCTAACTTGTCTAAGTCTGGACACTTACTGTTTCCACACTTGAGTGTGAGACATGATGAGGTGCTTCTTTTTGTGATTCTTTTACTAGGCTAACGTTTTGTTTTGAATAACGTTTACCACTAAGCGCAAACGTTGCAGCATAGTAATGAAAAGGTCAAGGCTGACAAGGTTGTTATGACTCTAAGAATTTGACGCATCGCTTGTGAGAGCATTGTGTTGAATTAGACTCTTTAGCCTAATTCGCGCTTAAGTTACTTCAGGAGCTGTCATAGAATGATATCTTATTCTCTCCTTCTTGTGGATAGTAGAATTAATTGCAAGTAACTATGAAGCGAGAAATAGAAATGGCAAAAGGAGTATCGTCATCTTTCAACTAGATACAATAAAGTGTATGGAGAATAAAATTGACTTGAAGGTGCAGGTGATTAGCACTTACTAGTTAAATTTGCGACTTAGGTGCACTTGGTATCTCCATGACATCTTTTTATGATCTAGTGAATATGAATTAGTCGCGAGTCATTACCTAGTTGAGCCTAAACCTTTAAAACTTGTCTTCGAGAACTTACACATTAAGATGATTGGAATTAGTTTATGACATTAGTCATGAACCGGTGGCTTATTATACTTAATCACATTAATGAGATGATGATACGATGGTTTGAGTGGGCCTTCTCGGGCCCACTCGCTTATGACATCCTGCTCTCATGTGAATGTGTAACTTTGTTGGCAATGGGTGTGCACAAGTAAGTAGGAAAGCCATAGAAGGTCATTTGTATTGGCGCATTTAGCCCACTATGATATTTGTGACTAGACATGTGTAAGGGTATGATAGCTAAGCCTCAACCTCAACACATTTATAGATTACGATACGCATCTGAGTCAAGACTATTTGATCTCCCATAAGTCAAAAGTTTTGAGATGATTTTTGACATTGCACATATAAGGTTGAGATCAATTAGATAACAGCTTTCGTGCTTTTAGTTTTGACCAAGGTGGCGAGTATCTATTTGAGTTATTTTAGAAAACTCTGTGAAGAGAAATGGACGCTTAGAAAATTGATTATTCCTAGTACTCAACAATACAATGGTGTAGTAGAGATAAGGAATTAAATATTGTTAATGTTAGGTGGATAATGGCGCAAAATGTTTTTCAATTAGGAATTGCACTAGTTTGTTGCCTATATCCCTAACTAAGTGCCCTCCATATCAGATTTTACACTCCATTTGAGTAATGGGTTAGCGGAGAGCCATCTATGGGCGATCTATAATCGTTAAGCAGCTTATCTTTATTTTTACTTCTCATAAGGTTGCGAAGTTAGGACCTAGAGTTCTATAGTGCATTATTGTATGTTGTCTTGTAAACGCATAGGGTCACGTGGCACATTATTGTATGCTGTCATGTAAACCCTCCGAGTCATGTGCATATAGGTAAGCAGCTTTGTGGGAGTGTAACTAAATCACATAAAGTTTTCTTAGTAAAGGTGACATGAATAGAGTTTTTGGAACTCTATAAGATAGAGAATTCTAAGCATAGTGCTCTATGTAGCTTAGTTGAGAATGGAAAGAAATTTCCAATATCCTAGGGATAGTGGAAGCGATGTGCCTACTAATGGATTACTCCATTAGAAAAGAATACTCTACATTCTTAGTTGCATGGTAGCGAATGTGAAATTTTTTCACGTCATCACTGAGTGTTTGAGAAGGAAACATTCATGATTGTTCCGCAAGATGATAAAGAGCCTAGGATAATGCCAAAGGCTCTAGTCCCCTGTTTTTAGGAAGTGGATCGATGTTGCGCAGTTTAAGACAAAGTCTTTGAGAATTAACAATTTCTATAATTTGGTTGACTTTCCATTATGACGCGAAACTGTTTTGAGGTTATGCGCAATTTGGATAGTCATTGTTGAGGCATAAGGCTCGCTAGATACCGAAAAGTCGCACCATTAAGAAAAGTGTAGACCATGAGAAGACTTTCTCCTGGAGAGTGAGGTTATTTCGACTTAGGCTATGATTAACATAAGTTCGGAACATTGATTTGTGGACATTGTGACCTAACTTCTCGTTGGAGAATTGGATAAGTAGATCCGTAGGGATTTACCTTTCTGTTTTTATAGGGAAAAGTTAGGAGCGCAAAAAGGTTGCTAGTTCCAATCAATTTTTTACAGCCTAAAACAGTTATCCAAATAGTGGTTCTTAGATTTCGTCAAGCCATGATAGGCCGACGATGATCGATGAAGACCATTGAGGTATGATCAATGGCCCAAAAAAACTTTTTCCTTACTTAGTCATTATGAGCCAGGAATTTATAAGGTTGTCACCACCTAGGGTGGGCAGTCCTCTATTTTAGAGATGATGGACATGGGTGATGTAACTTATATGCTCGGATGTACGATCCTCAGGGATTATTTTTGGGAAAGTTCTCGATTTGTTTTCGATGACTTACATAAGGAATATCCTAGAATGATTCTAGATGCAAAATTGTAAACCCATTGACTTACCTATCAGTAAAAGCCAGAGCCTTAGCTATTGAATGTATCCTCGGATTGTCTTTGAGAGAAATAGATGACCTATATTCCTTGTTTTTTTTTTTTTTTTTTTTTTTTTTGTGGGAGCCTGAAGTACGCTATGTGGGCGTATTCGGCATGATAAGTGTTATCTTTGGTAAATGGTCAACTGAGTTGTTTAGACATTGACCATGTTCATTAGATTGTGGATAAAATACTTTACTAGTAGTATGTTAATTTGCTCCTTGTAAGATTTAATGTGCTAGTTGGGCGCATCCAGAATGAACGCAAATTGGTTACCAAAATATCTTTAGAGAGGTTATTGCGCAAGAGGTAGTGATCTTGAATCATTTCATGTGAGGCGCACATAGTGGATTCCGTTGTATATACTTATCGCAAGAGGTGCTGATAAGACTTATGTTTGGAATCTAGAATTGTGATCTTGAATCACTTCATGTGAGGCGCACATGGTGGATTCCGTTGTTTATACTTATCGCAAAAGGTGCTAATAAGGCTTATGTTTATAATCTAGAATTGGCCAAGCTGTGGTCATATTTTTTTTTAGATCGATCACTTATTTATTGTGAGATGATGGGATGTTGACACTATTATGGTTTGTGTCATAATGATTAACAGATGATGATGTCAGCAGGCAAGATTGGCTCACTCACACGAGCAATCGCCCTTGGCGCTTGGGAGCGAGCAAGGATGAGACTAGTGGTTTATTTTTATTTGGAGCCAAGAGAGGCTTAAATTATCCACTATGCATGTCGCCTTGGTTATAACCAAGATGAGGTCATGTTAAGGACCAAACATGGATGTTAGTACCTACTTTCCATGTTGTGCCTGTTATGATTAGCCAGATGCGAAATCTCATTTGGTGCCTGGAAGGCGAGCAAATAGAGAATTCGGGTTAGGCGCTAGAAAGCGATTAGACTAATATCTGTACGGTGTATCGAGTATGACGTCACTCTTTTTGAAGAGTTACTCCACCGTAGCATGTATTCATACTATATGTGCTTCGCGACCGAGTAATGAGGTAAGAGAATGGATCCCTATTTCCTCACCGTGTGAATTTTACCTGTCATTATTGATATGACTTTCATTTATGTACCCTTTTGTGACTTTTGACTATGTCATAAGGTAAGGGGTTGATGTTCTGCTACTTTGGTATGTTGCCTGCGATCATGTATGATTCGGCTTTAAGGGACATCACTAGGAAAGCAGTCAATCCTAAACTAAATGGCATGAGGGCAAAGAGAAGATCATCTAGTATTACACCACTGTTATATATTCATTGCCGGTAACTCACATCGCTTTGTATGAGAGGCGAATTGAGTGTGAATATATTGCATGAATTAAGAGGGTCAAACATGCTCTTTTTGAGGGATTAGAGATGTTTTTGGACCGGTGTAATTAGATGGGTCTGGGGTATATGAGACACTATTTCTGTTCTTTTTGGGTTGATGCCTCTATGCTGGTTCATTTTGAGTTTCTAGTATAGAGCTCCCACATGCAGGTGTTCTCAGCAGTCGCACGGTGCATTGGCTAGTATGAGATTGTTCATTTTTGGAGAGATTGAGATAGAAATATGGCAATGTCTGCCAACTCATGTGCGAGTGGGAGATGTTAGAAATTGGGCGCCCATGTGGCATGACCCTTTGAACCTTTTGAACCTGAACCTCTTGAACCTTATCCATATAAGTTTGAATTTGAATTCAAAACTTATTTGGATAACCATTCAGGATATCTATATCTATCATATCAATAGATATGGATATATGGATAGATAAATATTGGTGGATATATATCTGATTATATATTTTAGATAATATATTGATATATCAGATACGTTATGTGGTTTTTACCCATAACTTTTTTTCCAGACTCTTTCTCTGACTCTCTCCCATTAAACAACGATTAAGCCATTTTGCACTATGACTTGTGTGGGTGATACTCATTTTGTAGTAGCACTCCACTACTGGGTTCGTTGTTCGGATTCTGGAAGCACGTGATTTACCCACGAGGTTCTATCACCTAAAGATATGATCTAAATGTTTTTCCCGTTGCGTTATAATACTTTATGATTTACAAAGACAAATCGACACAACGATTTTACGTAGAAAAATCACAATTGGACACCTCCAATTGTGATAAAAAAACCACGAACAACAGCCACAAAACAATCCACTAAGAAGATGTAAAGGAATTACACAGGTATACTCTCAATTACCTAGCGAATCCATGCCTGAATTGAACCAACCCCTATGTGTCTCTTCCAACCCCGTCTTCACCTTGGAATTGTTTTAACGATGAGCCACTCCAGAATCCACCAAAGTTTCAGGCTCGTATTCTTCAGAATCCACCGAAGAACAACTCTCTCTTTTGTGTAGAACAAAAAAATAATCCTTTGATGTCTACTCTTTAAACCATGAGTTGAATACTTAATCAAAAATATCAAAGAAAACTAACAAAATATCCCCTCATATAAACCGTAGAACCCAAGAAGAAGATCTGGAGAAGTAATCCTAGATTTGGAGCAACTTGCGAATTTATAGAATCTGAAATCGCGAGATTCGCTCGAGCATGAGAATGGACGCTCAAGCAGGGACACTATATGACGTGTTCCAAACCAGGATGTACGCTCGAGTGGGGATTTCGACGTTCGAGGGTGAAAACACGGATCACAGTATTTTTGCAGACTCATCAAACTTTTGGAACTCAACATTCTCTGCTCGAGCGGACATGCAACTTTGAATGCATTGTTTTATTTTGCTTCGGGGGCGCTGCCCCGGACCCGCCAAGGGGCACTGCCCCCTCGACCCCCACGAGCTGACCGGACAGCTCGATCCCCGTCATAATCAGCGAAGTGACAATCTTGAAAGCATTAACATCACAAACTTCTCTGCAAGGCATAATTCGAGTTGGATTCGCATCTAAAAACTCATAGCCTCATTGAAATAAAAAGTGCAAAAATAAGTACAACTGAAAGGAGTTTTGTCAAACGGGATTGTCAAGAATAAAAACCTAACAATCTACCCTTTTGGCAATGCCGTGACAAAACACACCTAACAAATAAAATCATAATCACCCCAATCCATTACAGCCAACAAAAACAAACTTCTATCTCAAGGTCATGTTCTGCAAAACAGCTATTAGTGCCACAATCTCCAAAACAACTATTAGTCCTACAAGCAATAAACATATGGCTAGATTATCTTGAAGCATGAGATGGAAAACATGAATAGATGCGACTTGGAGATTTTAAAAGCATGTAGCATGAAAACCTGAAAACTAAGACACATGCACCCGACACATGGCATGAATACATGAAATCCTAAGACACATGCACCGGACAACATTACTCCTCATTTTTGTCATGAATTGACAAAGGAAGCTCAATCAACTAAACCATGCAAGAAGGAAATAATAAAGCAACAGTGCATAGCATCATGCAAACTAACTAAAGCCAATCTCCCTTTCACTCAAAGCAACCACAAACACTATACAGAAAACAATGAACAAAAATAATATGGTGGAGCAAGTAAGGAATTTCAGATTTATACCTTGAAACACATAAGATTATCCAAGAAGCACAATTACTTGAAAACACAATGTGCACAGCCTCTAGAAGATTCCTCACAAAAGAAAGTGATGCATTATGTGAAAAGCCTAGATCCCATGATAAAAGTGTATGTGTAACTCTTGGAGTTCGACAAACACTAGATTCAAATCCTACCAGTGAGCTGAAAGCTGGACCTTCGGCAAGAGAATCTAGGCACAACAAAAAAAGTCAAACCACTAGGAATCAAGGGGTATTTGGTGAGTATAAGCGGAGGCTCCCCCTCAATCAATGAATCCTTTATTTTTTCCTCTTTTTTTTTCACATCTTTTTTTTTTTCTTTCTTTTGCACATTTTTTTTTTCTTTTGCACACTCATTAGCGGCTGACACGCTCAAGAGTATGGAAACCGAACCAGAGAAGCATGGATATAATAAGGATGGCCTGGTTGGTGACTCTGAGGTAGCCTTTTCCTCATGCTTGGACTACAAAGAACAGAGGGGAAAGCCGTGGAAATGAAAAAAGATGGAAGATGGTTAAGAGACTTAACATCACCTATGATATGCTAGTACAGGTCAATTCATCTAGAAAAACAAAAGATACAATGCCAGAAGTCCATAGAGAAAAATGATCACAAAGGCAGAAGACTCCAAATTTTGCTAATCCAAGAGTGTGTACAGAATGAGACATACTAATCAAAAAACACACACTCCACAATGAGTAATGACCACAGAAGGCACACACATATTAACATGTAATTGATATTCTTATCAATTCCAATATGTACCAAGGACCACTTAAAAATTTCAAGTTTGCAAAACCATACTAAAAAAATCTTTTTGTTTTGTTTTTTTTTTTCATTTTTTTTTTTCTAAACAAAGTAATACAGAAAACGAACAGGCACACATTAAATGACAAAAAAAACACAAAGAAACCCAAAAACAAAAACACTACTTAACACAAGTCAAGTTTTCTCACCCAAATCGCTTTAGTATGAACAAAGTTGTGAGAATTGCGGTTCTTGAGTGGTGTCTTGACGTTGTGGTTCCTTTCCCTTTCAATGGGAACCCGTCTCGACGTGGTTTCCAACTTCCTACTTCTAGGTCTAGGCAAATGCAAACTCGCTCCATGTTTGGTCTCAAGCACATCAAAACAATGAGGTCTAATATGGCCCTTAACCTCATTACCACCAATGAAGTGTCTCCTACCCAACGAGATGTTGGAATTTCTTCCATCTCTATGAGACGCTCTCCCATGCAACTCATAACAATAAGGGTGAATATGACCATGTATACCACAATGATGACAAATAAAAATAGAGTGTACCTTCTTTTCTTTGGCCTTACCAACTCTAGGAAGTTTGAAAAGTCCGTCCTCATGTTGAATTTTTTGCTCTCTCTTTCCTTGAGTTCTTCTATTTTTGCTCTTTCTTACCACCAAAGCCAATACCACTCTTGTCAGAACAAATTTGCTAAGACCCAATGATATTGTCCAAAGTCTTTGATCCTCTGTTCCAAAGACCAATGGTAGCCATAGCACACTTAAGTTCTTCCTCTTTCTTGATCATTAGTTCTTCCAAAGCAACTTGAGACATCTCGAGAGTTTCAATCTTTTCTTCATATGTTGCATAGATTTGCTGTAGCCCATTCCTCTCTGTCTCACAAGTCAAGAGTTTTGAACAAAGAGCTTATCGATCATTAGCTATCTTGACGGCATCAATCCTAGCCTTGGAAATCTCCTCCTTAAGTTTGACATTCTCACTTTCACATGCTTTGAGTTTCGTTGTGAGTTTGTCATTCAATTTGGATAAGTTAAGAGACTCCTTATACAACTTTTCATAAGCTTGCTCAAGCTCTTCATCATCACTCTCCGAGGATTCATCATCAGTGGCATTCTCAATCGACCTCTTCGGATACTTTATTCATTCTTCAATTTCGGAAGCCGCCATGAAAGTAAGGAATTGTTTATATCCCTCTTCGCCGTGATCTTCATTGTCACTTTCATCTTCATCAGATTCTGATTCATCATCCCAAGTGATAGCGAGGGCTTTCTTCTTCCTCAAACGAGTGGGGCGTTCTGAAGCAAAGTGGCCAAATCCTTGGCATTCATAGCATTGGACTCTTTCAGAGTTCCCTTGTATCTTTCCTTTCTCCTTCTTGGCTATAGAATTAATTTTGAGTTTATCTTTGCCTTTGGATTTATGAGTATGAGTAGAGTCCAAACGATTAGGATTCTTTTTCAAAAAAGATTTTTTAAATTGTTTTATAAAAGCATCCGTAATCTTGGAATCTATCTTACAATCCTCATCAGAATTCTCTCCAACTCTATGAGCACTACTAAAAGCAATAGAATATTTTTGTTTCTTTTTGAAATTCCTATGTGCTTCATAATTTTGGAGATTTCCAACCAAGTGATCCAGCTTGAGTTTGTCAACATCTTGAGCCTCCTTAATAGCCGTAACTTTTGGTTGGAACCGATCGGGTAAGGATATCAAAATTTTTCTCACAACTTTGGATTCTGGTATTTTTTCACCTAAATTGAAGCTAAAATTTACAATGTCACTCAACTTCGCATAAAATTCATCAAAAGTCTCACTATCTTTCATTGAAAGGTTTTCGAAACTAGACGTGAGCCTTTGAAGTTTTGAGCGTTTAACAGAAGGAGTGCCCTCATGAATAGTTTGTAAGATATCCCAAGCCTCTTTTGCGACTTCACAATTGCAAATACGACTAAACTCTTCAGGTGTGATAGCGTAAAAAACAGAATTGATAGCTTTACTATTCCAGCTACTATTTTGATAATCAATTGTGTCCCATTTATCAATTGGTTTGACGAAAGTTACTCCATCAACGGTAATTGTTGGTTCGGTCCACCCATTCACGACAGATTGCCAAACTTTTTCATCTATAGATTTCAAAAACGATCTCATCCGAGCTTTCCAAAAAGAATAATTGGATCCGTCAAGTAGGGGTGGTTGAACCATAGAATTTCCCTCACGTATTAAATCTATTATCACAAATCAAATAAGATCTCGTTCTAAAATAATATTTAAAAAAAAAATTAGAACGACCTGCTCTGATACCAATTGAAAAATCTATAAATCCCCTAGATGTTGATTTGTGATTATGTATCAATTTTAAGCAGTAAACAACAATCCTAATCAAATAATTAAGACAAATCGACACAACGATTTTAAGTGAAAAAACCACAATCCGACACCTCCAATTGTGATAAAAAAAACCACGGGCAACTGCCACAAAACAATTCACTAAGAAGATATAAAAGAATTACACATGTATACTCTCAATTACCTAGCGAATCCACGTCCGAATTGAACCAATCCCTATGTGTCTCTTCCAACCCCGTCTTCACCTCGGAATTGTCTTGACGATGAGCCACTCCAGAATCCACCAAAGTTTCAGCCTCGTATTCTTCAGAATCCACCGAAGAACAACTCTCTCTTTTGTGTAGAACAAACAAATAATCTTTTGATTTATACTCTTTAAACCATGAGTTGAGTACTCAATCAAAAACATTAAAGAAAACTAGCAAAATATCCCTAGATATAAACCCTAGAACCCAAAAAGAAGATCTGGAGAAGTAATCCTAGATTTGGAACAACTTGCAAATTTATAGAATCTGAAATCGCGGGATCCGCTCGAGCGTGTGAATGGACGCTCGAGCGGGGACACTATATGACGTGTTCCAAACCAGGATGTATGCTCGAGCGGGGATTTTGACGCTTGAGCGTGAAAACACGGATCACAGTATTTTTGCAGACTCACCAAACTTCTGGAACTCAGCATTCTCCGCTCGAGCGGGGAAATGTCCGCTTGAGCGGATAGGCAATTTTGAATGCATTTTTGCATTTTGCTTCGGGGGCGCTGCCCCTCGACCCCGCCGTGGCGCTACCCCAGACCCGCTAAGGGGCGCTACCCCCTAGACCCCCGCGAGCTGACCGGGCAGCTCGATCCCTGTCATAATCAGCGAAGTGGCAATCTTGAAAGTATTAACATCACAAACTTCTCTGCAAGGCACAATTCGGGTTGGATTCGTATCTAAAAACTCATAGCCTCACTGAAATAAAAAGTACGAAAATAAATACAATTGAAAAGAATTTTATCAAACGAGATTACTAAAAATAAAAACCTAACAAAAAGAATAAAATTTATAATTTTATATTAAGTAATTAAAAAATATAAAAAAAAACATAGTATATAATGATTAATTTTAAAATATAAAAATATGCCACTCCACAAACATTCATCATGTGTTCCATTACGAAGCTACTCACATGCATTGGGTCTCCCTCCCATGATCCACCCACCTTTCCCGCACTTTTTCTGAAAATTGCTAATGCCTTCCCCTTTTTTTTTTTTTTTCTCTATTATTGATAGGACTTTATCTTTTCTTTTATAAATAAAATATATAATTATTAATAATTTTAATTTTCCACCTTTTCAATATAAGGGTGGCCGGCCCGGACCCACATCCACACAACTCATGTAACAACTAACCCAACTTCCTCATCTTTAATGCACCGTACCTGCTGAAATTACTACACCACCACCCATTTCTGCTTTTTTTTAATTTTTTTTTATTTTCTATTTTTGTGTTGCAAAAACAGACAGTAATGATAGAGATCTCCTACAAAACATAATTCTCACAATCCTTAAAATGATCGGAATTATTTATGTTACTGTTAGACGCAACTCTCAAAAAAATTTTAAACACATTAATGGTTAATACATCCGTGAGGGTCCTCTTTTGTAGGAGTCTCAAATATTTTTCCAAAAACAGAATACTAATCAAGATAGTCACATATATTAAGTAAATTAAAATTACATCAGTTATTCAAGTAGAAATATTTTATGAAGATGATGAAAAGTTATTTTTTAATTTTTTTTTGTGAAAGAGTGAATTACTTTCCAAATAGACTGTAATTGTGGTTTCTACAGTGTCTAATTGTGTCCCAATTATGAGAGTAGTTGATAAAACTTTAAGTAGCATAGTGTGTCAGTAGTAAAATTGTTCTTGTACAAATTTTAATAATCAAAACCTGCTTGGAAAGAGACACAAAAAGAAAGATGAAAATTATGATTGTGATTAAATTGTATGAGTGAGCATGTAACCATAGAAATTGCATTGGATATCAAGGCGAGTAAGTGTCACTTTGGAAACATAGCAAAAAGTTATGTTTTTGGACAAAATATCTAAAAATGATAGTGCCAAAAACGTAGGTGTAAAATTATAAATTAGGGCCTATGAAAAAAAAAAAAATTTCTTATGTTGGGTAAGGGTATTTTGGTCATTTTAATTTGATTTGACACCATAAATAAATATTAAACTAAAAAGTAAAAAGTCAATTTTTTATCAACTTCCCAAATCACTTTTCAAAAAGTTAAAAAGCTTGATAAAAAGTCAAAAGTCAATTGTCAATTTTTTGCCAACTTTCCAAAACACCCCTAAATGTAACCATTTCCGAACTATAAATTATTCTTATATTTGACAAGTAAGCCCAAAGAGATATTAATATTGGACAAATAGTCAAATTACATAATCTAAGTCATCGTTTGTGAAGTAGGATTGAGGTAGGTTGAGACTAAAATAATTACATAAAGATAAAATAGATTTTTTAGTTCTAGACTAAAAAATGTCACATCTAAATCATAATTATTTTATTTTTTTCTTACAAAAGTAAAAAAAAAAAAAAAAAAACACTAAAAAATCTATCTCAAATGAGATTTTTAACTCCAGACTAAAATAGTAAAAAAGTTAAAAGATTAGAAAATTAACGCACATTCCAAACGTAGCTTAAGCGAAGAAAATTTGAATAACACTAAATTATATATTTGAAAAAATTAATTACTAATCAGCAGTGTGAAAGTAAGACATGTGTTCAACGCAAGTAGGCACATTTATCACATGCAATCACATGAAATGTACTAATTTGCAATTAACTTTCTCAAATTTAAAAAAAATATGAAATTTAAAATGTACCCAAAAATTTATTCGGTAATATGCGTAAATCAATTACGAAATGTATTTTTGGAAAGTACGGTGACCAAGTTGGACTGTCCATCAACAAGATTGTGTAACAATTTTATGTAGGGAAAATGTTTGAAACTTTTATAATTTTTTCATAATTTAATCTATAATAATATAATTTGATAAGTGTCAATTTTTGATATCTTTTAACAATTAAGTTAAAAGTTAATTTTTTAATTTTTTAATTTTTTCAGACAATATCACCTCTCTATTTCTCTATATATTTTTCAAAAAAAATTATAAAAATAATTTTAAAATTTTCAAAATAGGCCTTAAATTGATTAAACACTCAATAATAATATAGATCTACCATCCTTTTTATTTTATTTTATTTTTTTTTAACGATTGGTAGATCCACCATACTTACCACATCATATGAATGCGCATTGATAAGGGGTTTCATCCTCTGCTTTCTACTCATAAAATGCCCTTCCTACATCCGTGAACACCTGCTACTGTCCCATTTACTTGTCTACCAACCATCCATCACCGACAAATCAAAATGTCATTTAAGGCCTCGTTTGTAAATATATTATTTTAATAATTTTTTAATTTTTTTTTGATTAAAATATGAGATATAAAAACTAATATATTTGGGATGATTTTTTAATTTTTTATGAAAAGATATGCAAAAAATAAAAAGAAAAATAAATCTTCGACTTTTTAGTATATGTTATAGGCTTTTTCATTTTTTTTAGTAATTTTTTAATTTTTAGATTAAAATAGCTACTTGCCAAACGAAATCTAAATCTCTAAACAGAAAAATTATTAGTTAATTTAGGAGTATTAGGTAGTTATGTCCTTAATCAATTATAAATTCTGATGTTTTCTTATATTTTTTAATTAATTAACATAAAATTATGAGTCCGATCAACCAATAGGCATGGTTTGACAAGTGAGTTTGGATAGATTTGGGGCTATTTTAGTCATAAAAGACAAAATAAGTTATTTTAATCACAACAAATAAAATATCACATTTAACTCATAATCATTACACTATTCTCTCACAAAAAAATAAAAAAAGTCAAAAAGTCTTTCCCAAACTAAATTTTTTAATCCAGATTAAAATAATCAAAAAATTCATAAAATCAACCCCCTTCCCAAACGACACCTAACTCCTTTCAAAAAAAAAAAAAAAAAAACTACCGCGACAGGTGTCAGTTGAAGCCCAGTGAGCCTTCATTACAAGCCTAGGAAGCAGAGCAGGCAAGTAAAACAATGTAGCCCCACACTTTACACTTTTGCCCATAGGTTCCACCATTTATATGTAGCCCACACCGCCCCCCCAAAACCAAAACAAACTCAGTACCAAAACGTCTCTCTCTCTCTCTCTCTCTCTCTCTCTCTCTTCTTCGGTCCACACCAGACCAAGGGGGGCTTTGTTTGTTTCCATGGCTAAGTTTACTGCTTTCGTGTTGCTAACCCTGTTTGCCATTTCCATGCTTCAAACCCTGGTGAGATTTCCATTCCCATCCATACATGAATTTGATTTTTCTGTGTTCCCAAACACACACACCCTCTTTCTCTTTCTTTCATAATGAGGATTTAATCACCCACATTTTTATTTTTGATTCTTGGTTTTCTTGGTTTTACAGGTCCTGGCATCGCAAGGGGGGCATCACTTTAACAGAGTAAGTTTGCTTTTTCTGTTTTTTTTTTTTTTGGTTTTTTTTTGTTTTTGTTTTTTTAGGGCATTATGCACAATGCGAGAAAGTTTGGCTTTTCTATTATTGTTTTTGAGGCATTATGGTTATGGAAAGCAAAATTCTTAGGATGTTTTGTTTCTTTTGTTTGTGTTTTTTTTTTTAACAAAGAAAGATAAATGCTGATATGGTTCGTTTGTTTTGTTTGTGATTTGCAGAACCATTATGGACCTGGGAGTCTGAAGAGTAACCGTGAGTTTTGGTTTCGTGTGCAATGAAATATTGTTTTCATTTTACTCATTTGTATTGTTCTCATTTTTCTGTTTTGGTAATGTTTGATAATTGACTAAAATAATTAAAATAAAAAATCAGTGCACAATTTTTTTCTTATGAAACTAAAAAAGCAATTCCCAACCACTATTTTCGTTCTCTATAATTTTTTACATTTTTTTAAAACGTAATTCGACTCTGAATACAAAAATTAAAAAATATATATATAAATAAATAAAATTTTATAAGATTAATTTGTGGGGCCAATTTTTAAAGAATTCATGAGTTGGCACTTCATTAACTATATAGTCTTCATTTGACATAAGTTAAATTGATATTTTATTGGTTAAAATAGACACAAAATGTTAAAATAGGTTTTTTGGTCCAATAGAATAAAAAATCATAATTATTTCATTTTTTTTCTCTCACAAAAGCTAAAAAAATTTTAAAAAAAAACTTATTTAAAACAAGATTTTTTAACCCTAAACTAAAAAAAAAAAAGTCAAAAACTCAAAAAAAAAAAAAACTCAAAAAGTCAAAAAAAAAAAAAAGTTAAAAAGTTAATAATTTTTTGAAATTAAAAATAGTTTTTGATATTTATTTTTATCAATTTATTTTTTATTTTTTAATAAAATTCTAATTTTTTATTTTTAAAAATCAAACTAAACATGACCTAAATATTTTTTTTTATTAATTCGATTGAAATGTCATCCAGTGAACTTAAAATTTTCCTAAAATTTCGAGAAAATCCTTGTTCAACGAGTATGTTGAACCACACAATACGTATTTAACTAGCGGCTCATTTTAAAGTTTGGAAATGATATAAATAAATTTATTTTTAAATTTTTTATAAAAAAATATATAATATGATGGAGAGAGGCCTGTTTGAGAAAAAAATTTAAATCACTTTTTTTTCTTTTATACATTAATCAATCATTTTTTTTCTCACCCTCAATTATTTTTTCTCTCATATACATATACTTAACTACAACAAAATATTAAATTATTCTAAATTCTTAAACTTCAAAACAATTTTTAAAATATATATCCAAACAAATCAAAAAAATTTCTAAACACTCTAAATTTTTTTTTAAAAATTTATTTCAAAACACAAACCAAACATACCCAGGGGCAATTTGGAAAGCAGGGCCGGCCTTGAGTTCGTCGGGGCCTAAGGCGAATTTCGAAAATTGGGGCCCTTTTATATTGAAAAAAAATTTATGAATACAATTTTTTTATTTGTTTGTAACCATAAAAAAATTTACTTACACATATAATCATTAAAATTATAAATAAAACAATTTAATAAAACAAAATTAGAACAAAAAAATTAGGAAAAAATTATTCAATTAAAATTGATAAAGACCTAGGTAAAAAAATTTGAGCAGAATTATTTATTCCACTAAAATCTAATAGATAAAGGAGGTAAAAATAAAAAAATAAAAAAATAGGGCCCATATATTGTATCTATTATTTTTCTTGAGCCCAAACACTTTTTTTTTAATATATATTTTCATTTTAATAAATATGGACCAAACTACACTTATAAATAAATATGGAGTAAATCATACATGGACCTAAAAAAATATTTTGGGGCCCTTTAAATTGATCCTAAAACCAAAAAAAAAAAAAAAACATTGAGCTTATAATATTTTACCAAATTTAGAGGCCCTATTTTTGGGCCAAATTTAGGGGCCCTATGTTATATATGTTTATATGTTTTACCAAATTTAGGGGCCCTATTGTTTTTTATTTATTTATTTATATATTTTCATTTTAATAAATATGGGCCAAACACATTTATAAATAAATATGGACTAAATTATACATGGGCCCAATAAAACATTTGGGGCCCTTTAAATTGATTTTAAAACCAAGAAAAAAAAAAGGTTAAACCTATAACAATTTTTTAAATTTGAGGACCCTATTTTTGGGTCAAAATATGGGGCCTAAGGCACAAGCCTTACCTGCCTTAGGGCAGGGCCGGCCCTGTTGGAAAGCTAGCTAAAAGTTAGTTTTTAGCTTTTAACTCATTTTGGGTCTCATCATCTCTCATATTTTTTATACATAAAGGTTATGTTTGATTCATAAGACTAATAGTGAAGTATTAATAATCATATTAAATTAGTGTATATTCACTATTTAATTGGATTAATATCTATTGGATTAAACAATTTCACCCCTACCCTATTACTAATAATCCTACAAATTTGTTGGATTAATTATCCATTGGATTAATAATCCTAAACTAAAATATTAAAACAAACATAAGATAATTGGATCCACAGATTATAATCTCAATCCCATGCTGTAACACTATTAAAAACTGTTAATAAAATTGTAACACTATTAAAAACTGTTAATTAACTTCATGATTTATTAATAAAATAACTTGTTTGTTATAAAATTAAAAAATTTAGGAGACATAATGTAATTTTTAGAATTGTAGAAAGTAATTTGTAATTTAAGTAAATCTCAATAAGTGTAATTGTAATTTATTTTAAAAAAATACTATGCTAAATAAGTGTAGGCCAAACAAGGCCTTAACTCCTCGTTGTTTCTGCCATCGTAACATGCGCTTGTGAAAGAGATAGTGTCACGCACTGTATCTACATGTGATTGTCACAGTCCAATGACTGTGTAGTTATTGATGAAGTAGTTGATCTGACACCGCCCTCGTATCCCGTCAACAAACTCTGACTGTTGGTCAAAAACAAGCGCTTTTTTTATTTTTTTTATTTTTTTATTATGTGCAACACTTTGACTCTGGTCAAAAAGTTCAATGCGCGATGTTTGGAAAAATTGATGTGATTTGCCAGTAAATCTCAACCACACAATATAGTACTCTAGGAAACTTTAAAGAAATTTCACTCTAGAAGATCTTTGGTGATTATGACACAAATCTTTAAAAAATTACATAACATTAAAAAGACACAAATCTTTAAAAAATTACGTAACATTAAAAAGAATAGTTATTTTCTCTGTTATTATGTTACTTTTCCTGTTCTAAAAGAATAGTTCTTTTAGGAGGTTTAATTTTTTTTGATAGTATAATTATTATAATTTAAAAATATTAATTTTTTAAAATTATCTTTTAATAGTACATTTTAAAAAAAATATAAACTGTCATAATTGTACTTTTGTATTGTTAAGTGAATGGCAAAATTGAAAACTCATATTATTTTAGTTCTTGTTTTTTAAAAAAAAATTAACATTTTGAGATAATGGAAAATGAAATAAAGAATCACACTTGAATCTCATCTACACTTTGCTAATCTGTGTAATTTTCTTGTAAAAATTTTGAGACTTCCAAAACTCTATGATAGTGGTGTGTATTATAGTATTTCTTTATATATTTTTTTTCTTCTCATTCTCATTTTGGTTTTTTTTGTTTTTTGGGTGGAAATGACCAGAATGCCCATCACAATGCTCAAGGAGGTGCAGTCAGACCCAATACCACAAACCATGCATGTTCTTCTGTCAGAAGTGCTGCAAGAAGTGCCTGTGTGTGCCCCCTGGCTATTATGGTAACAAAGCTGTGTGCCCTTGCTACAACAACTGGAAGACCAAGGAAGGAGGTCCCAAGTGCCCTTAATTTCAAAAAAAAATAAAAAAATAAAAAAAAATCAAAACAGTTGTGTTTATCATTATTTACTGCTTTACTACTACTAACTATATTATTATAATTATATATGTAATGTCTTTGTGATCTGTTTGCTGTTTAGTTTTTTTGGGTCCTGATTATCTCAATCGATCACTGATGTAACCAGTCAATCCTTTTAAGAATTGAGAGTAGCTATATCTATGAATGGTTCATATGTTGATGGCATGTTTGATTGGGTGGATTAGAGCATGGGATTAGGATTATTAATGTGTGGGCCCAATTATCTTATGTTTGTTTTAACATTTTGGTTTAGGATTATTAATCCAATGGATAATTAATCCAACAAATTTGTAGGATTATTAGTAATGGGATAGGGGTGGGATTATTAATCCAATGGATATTAATCCAATTGGATAGTGAATCCTACACTAATTTAATAGGATTATTAATACTTCACTATTAGTCTTTTGAATCAAACATGACCTGAATGTTTTTATGTTTTCTAATATATATCATGTTTTATTTATTTGTTTGAACTATTTTCTGAGAATTGAATGGTTTTTAATCCAAAGTTGGACATGCATATGGCTCCCATTATTAACTTATCAACACAATGGAGTCTGATATATCTGTTAGGAAAATGTCTCGTAGTTCAAATTTTGTGGCTCAAAAGTGGCTCAAATGGCCAAAACGACGTCGTTTTGGCCATTTTTATGTTGTTTTGTACTCAAAACGACGTCGTTTTGGCTATTTGAGTCACTTTTGAGCCACAAAATTTGAGTTACGTAGCATTGTCGTATCTGTTATTTGATGGAAGTTCAATGACAAAAGCTAACATTCTAAATAAACAAGTTGCTTAAACTAATGAGTACTTTATCGGATTCTGAACTTATGAGAGAGGCAAACATTTGTTGCAGGAATGAAGATTTTTTTATTTGGTTGCGCCCCTTTCTCTAAAGCGGCTTTGATTTGGTGGGATCCTCTCTCCCCCGTAAGCTCGCACGGGCACTAAATAAACATTACAAATGGTTGGGTTGGGACGTGAGTTAGTTTTTTAATTTTTTAGTTATTTTAGATTGGGGTTAAAAATCTTCGTTTGAGATAGATTTTTTAATTTTTTTTTACTTTTTAAAAAAAATATAGAAAATAATTATGCATTAAATGTGATGTTGTCTTATTGAGTTAAAAAATTTATTTTGTCTTTTTATGATTAAAATAATCAAAAAAAAAATTAAAAAGTCTTAACATGCCAAACGAAGGAAAAGTGCTTTGCCCAACATCTGCTGAGCCGATCAAATTTAACAGGGTAATTTTGAATTACTGAATAATGCTTTAAAGTTGTTTTGCTATACAACTATGAAATATGGATATTTTAAAAAATATGTCATATTCATATCGGATATTTTATTAATGTATGTATACGTATCGGGTACATGAAACACGTACTAAACTATTTTTCTTAATTTTTGACGTACCCAGACATATCTATTATATACTCAAGTCGTACCGTACTTTAGTTAAAACAATATTTTCTTCTATTATAAAGATAAAATTCCTTTCATTAGACTTTTTTTTTTATTTTTTGTTTTATACTTAACATGATTTTAAAATTAAACTATGATTTGTAAATTATTTAATATATTGACACTTAATTTTGATTTATACATTTATTTTTGGTATTAAATATTAATTATAGGTTGGACCTTAACAAATTAAATTATTTAATTAATTTTTTTATTACTCTAAATTAAAAATAAATATTTTTTTACAAGCGTATCAATCCGTATCTGCATTTTTTTTTTTTTTAAATTTTACTATATCGATTTACCCGTATCGTATCAGTGCCAGTACTTATACTCATACCCAACACTTATACTCATACCCAACGCTTTGTAGCTATACAACTATGCACTTTGTTGTCCCTGTACTGTAGACGATGCAGAAATTTCAGTTGGGGCCATTTGAGAATATCATCAAAAAGTTAAAAATTAGTTTTTTTTAATTATTTTAAATCACATCATTTTTTACATTAAAAAAAAATTAAAAAATTAATTTTTAACTATCTTCCTAAAAATAATAAAAGGATGTCTAAAAGTTGGGAGAGAAAGATTGATGTTAAAAATATGTATGTGGGTACCAATGCAATTTCATTTCTCAAATAAATAAATAATATTGATTGTGGTCTTGATGCTAAAAATAAATAAATAATAAAAACTCGTTTAATTATTTGGATACCTGTTAACCATTATAATATCATTTTACTATATTTAATTTCAAGTGTATGGTTTAAAAATTAAAGGGTAAAATGATTTTAGTTTTGGGATCTCAGAGCAAAATTATATTCAGAGTAATAGATGATAGAGTCTAGGTAATCAACTTAAATACAAAACAAAATAAAATAAAATACAATTTAAATACAACTTAAAGGGTAATCAATTTAAAATAAAATACAATTTAAAGGGTAATCAACTTAAATACAAAACAAAATAAAATATCATTTTTTAGGGCCGAGCATAGGGTTATCTGATCTTTGAAAATCGCCTAACCCAAACTACTCGCACATATTTGGACAGTTTTGCAAAATCGTTAGGGTCAAATACGTGTTAGAATTTTTCTATTTTGTGGGTTGAGAGCTGGTTGCGAGTTTTACCCGCATCTGCACTCACCTGTCCTCATCTTTTTATATATGTATTTTTAAATCTGGTCCATTAGATTTTTTTGTAAGTTTTATAGAAGGAAAAGATAAAATTGGTGGCGGGTTTTTTCAATCTTAAAATTGTTCTCAACATTTGAGTTCTCTGTTGTTTTGAATAAAGTTTCAAGCTTTGTTTCACAAATTATTTATTTGTTTTCTAGACCACAAAACAAGGGTATAAAACCTTTATTTTATTTTTTTTCTTTTTCTCCTGAAGAAAATTCTTAGAAAGAGCACTATGATTTTCTATGAAGACTGAAGGTTAAACAAATTATATAATTTTCATTTTCTATGGAGTTTTCGAGTTTTCAAATGTTTTTATTTTATTTTATTCAATGGGTTTGGATGAAATTTGACAACAATTTATTTTGGTTCCCAACTAATTATTATTGCATTTTGGTTTTTGGATGAATATAAAATTTAATGAAAAATTATTTTTAGGTAAATTTAGGATTTATTTTACTTTAATTGTGTTATTGAGTACTAGATAGTGAATGAATTTTTAAAGTAAAAAATCTAGGGTTCGTTTGGTTTGTATTTCTGAAAAATTTTGGAAAAATTTTCTCTATAAATAAGTTTTTAAAAGTAATCAAATCAAACAAATTTTTTCAAAAAAATTTCTCAAAACTTGTAAACCAAACAAGTTTTCCAAACAAATCTCTCTCTCTCACACATCAAATCAATCACTTTTTCCAAAACTCTCTCAAAATAATTTTTCAAAACATCTTTTGAAAAAAAACAAACCAAACAACTTTTCGTACTTTTTATCTCTAAAACACATCTCTCAAACACAAACCAAACATACCACTAATCTCTCGTGCATCCGCAAACTCTATCTATACAAATCATAACCTATACTGTAAGTAATTACGAATTTAATTTTTTCCAAATCATAAACATGCGGACGAATCCAGGCCATAAACTTAACTGTCAAAAGCCAATTTGTGAGTACCCTACCATTTTTTAGTTTTCTATGCCCAATTACTAGTACAAGTGTAAGTGTGGGTGTGGTAAGCCCATAAATGGACCATAGCTGACCATAACTTATTCCATTCGTTTAAGAATTAAGCTAAAGAAAGCTAAAGAAACAGGCCCAGCTAGCAAAAAAAATAAAAATAAATAAAAATAAAAATAAAATTTTTCCTTTTTGAATCACTCTATGAAAAATCATTATAGAAGATTCGAATTCCACTATTGGAGATGAATTTTAAAAGGTTTTGTTAAATTTTGGCTTTAGGGAGTATTTAACACAATATGTGTGAATGCTATGTGTGTAGGTCAATTTCTGACTACACTGCCAAACAGATACTCAGCTGGAAAACACCGGTAGAATAGATAAAACTCGAACAACCTCTTACAGAAAGATAAGATACCGGCAGTGGTTCATCCACCCGGGGGCACTCCGACGATCAAGTCAGTTATTTCTCAAAGATTGCAAAAGTGTTTAACTTACTATTTAGAATACAAAAAGCGTACCTTAGATCCACGAGGATGCTTCTCTTTTATAGTGGTCAGTGGCATAATCCCAATAGAAGCCTAACTTCAATGGACTCTGGTTCAATGCTAATCTTGGACTCCCAGTTAGATTGGGATAAACTCTCTAAGAGTCTTATCTTTACCCAAACTGAAGTCCTCTCTCATTTTAGGACTCTTGTCCTTTACCTGCTTATCCCGGATTTCAGTATCTTCGTAGATAACCTCCACCTAGTCGAGATTATGTCGATGTCATGTCCAAGACACGTGGCACCTCGGCTGTTACTCTGGTACCACCTTGGCCACGTGTTGTCATTCAAAAATTATGTCTCCACAACTGCTCCCTAGGTTCTGTTACCTCGGCATCCTGAGGTGATAGAACCTATATCGTTTCTTCTATTTAGCAAGTCGGCTAAGCTCACTTTGTCCTTCATTACCGAGGTCATCATCCGTCGGCTTAATACGACCAAGACTTAGTCTGTTTTGTCAATGCCTTGGAACCAAAACCCAAATTTTTTCAAGTTCTTTAGCCGAGATCATACCCATAACCGAGATCATGCTCAATTAAATTAAGAGAGTTCAACATGCGTATGAGCTGTCACGCACAATATTTCAACCGTTTCTGCCACGCGTCTTTCCCCTACTAAGCCGTACCTGACACGCACCATCAAGTCGCATCGCTCTTGCGTGCGCCGTCTGACAAGCACGCCGTCCTAGGCATAGTAATTGCGTTTTTGCCGCCATTTTGTGTGTTTGATCAAAATCATCTCTCTCTCCGCCTTTTCACTTCTTCATCACTGTTTTCGTTCAAGTGCTCTCTCTCTCTACTCTCCAAATCCTCCATTGTTCCAAACTTTCAAGTTCTGTAACTACTGTGTTCACCTCTTCCGGTGAAACTTTTGCTGCCCTTCTCCGATTGCTACCATCATCTGACTCCGGCGCACCTTACACCTCCTTCATTCTCTTTGGTGAGTTATTTCTGTCCCCTTTGTTTCAATTTCTTGTTGTACTTTAAATTGTTGCGGTTGTATACTGCTACTGTAATTACATCTATGTTCTTCATTCTTCATTTGTGCATTGAACTCAATCATGTATGAGGGCATGTTTGTCTCATGTTTTTGCTTCTGCCCAATCTCACACTACTCACGTACTTGTTCATTTTGCCACTGTTTTTGGCCTCATACTCTTGTACACATTTTGGTCACTGTGTTCTTGGAAATTCATCACTATTCTTGATTCTGAATCACTGTTCTTGTTTCTGTTTTTTGTATCTTTTTCTAGATTCTTGCCTTCAATTCTTGTTTGCATAGACTTAGGTGTTGAGATTTGTTGTAAGAACCTACGAATTTTAGGAAAAACTGAAACGAATTCCCCTTAGATCCTCAAAAATTCTGGCCCTAGCTCACATTTAGGTTTTAGCTGAGGTCCTTAAAAGCTTTAGGCAAAAAGCACTCCTTTCTGAAATCCGATATCTCGTCCCTCTAGCCGACATCATGGGTGTGTGAAGGTGGAAAGTAGACACCCCAATTAAACTAGAATATTTTAGGCAGGAGTTCGCCATCCCTGCCGATGTCCACCTCAGGTTGGCTGGGGAGGAGGACTCCATTATGCCTAAGGACAACTCAATGCCCTTTCCAGTCGTAGCTTTCATAGAATGTGGACTTAGGCTTCCTCTCGATATTCTCTTCCGAGAAGTCCTACACTACTACAAACTGAAGCCAATGCAGCTTGCCATTAACTCCTACCGAGTTACTAATGGTATAATTGCCTTAGCCAAGAGAGCGAATGCAAGGGTTACGACATCCAATACTGCTACACCATATGCGGCTTGAAATCGGAAGAAGGCTATATTTACTATCTTAAACCGAGGTCAACAGAATACAAACTCATTGCCGACCTCCTTGATTCCAACAAGGGCACCGGGGACGATTATTTCATCATCTCGGGCAACTGCGAGTTCCTTCCAGATGACGACCTTCACCTCTACCCTCTTAGCCGTACACTGTTCAGAGAAGGAGATGGTAAGAGCCAAGTGTTTGCTTCTACTTGTTTCTCATGTCTTTTTTACTTTGATATTTTTATATGCTCTAACGTCTGTTTGGTTTTGTTTTGCAGTTCTCCCCCAGCCTCCAAAGGACTTCCGAAAAAACTTCTTTCCCAGTAAAGACTTCAAGAAGTTACTAGACTTTCCTGTTAATCAACGCAAGGCTCCTTTATTGCTCAACTTTATCCTGACGTACAAATCTGTTCTTCCTGACGTCCCAAGAAAATGGAAAAGCAAGTCTCCTCCATCAGCCATAACTCCTCAAGCCGAATCATCAAGGCCTGACCAAAGATCAACATCTAGTCCTGTGGAACAGCCATCAACCTCAGCTCCACAACTAATCTCTCCTTCCCAACGCAAACGCTGATGCCGAACCGTAGCCACCGCTGAGATGGGTCGTAAGAAGGCTGTAGCAGATAACCTTCTTGTTGACATCCCAAACACTGTCAACACTCAACCATCACCAGTCCAGTCTCAACCAAAGTCGAACCAAAAAGGCTGAAGAAAACACAACCCAAGGCAACGGTAACTCAGATTGACACTGAGAATATCTTATGTAACAACCCTCACCACTATTTACCGATAAACTACCGATTACTGCTAAACTGAGACTGATTATGATTGGTAATTGAACTGATTGAAATACTGAACTGACTAACTGAAATTCGAAACTGAATCGATTGACTGTATCTGTTTAATTGCATGTTTATCTGTTTGACTGTTTAATTATCTATTCAGTTTTTATGTTTAAACTGTTAATTGAAGGCCTTATCGGTGGCCGAATCCGAAATTGATTGATGTTCTATGATCGTTAGAATTAATGTGAAATTATGGCATATTTATCTGAAAACTGAATTGGCATGATTAAATTAGATTAAAATGGGTTAAATTGCATTGTTGACTTAATTACTATTTTGCCATTGTGAGTGGCCACTATCTAAGACCACCTTTGGGCCTTATTACACCTAGATCAAACATTTGCTCAGCTTATTTCTCTTGTTCTTGCCGACCAAGAGAGTTAGAGTGAGAGAAAGTGAGTTCCTCATTGATAATTGCTTGTAGACTTGGAGATTTTAGAAGATAATTGTGAATTTGAGCTCCTACACCTTATAATTCAGACTTAGGTAAGAGAATTCAACCTCTCATTGTTGTGTTTAAGTTTGTTCTTGCATGGTTTTGAGCAAAGTTAAAGTCTAGAGCCAACATATGGCTCAAATTGTTGAATTAGAGCTCAATTGTTGCATGCATGTGCATATTGATAAGTTTTGAGGTTGTAATTCATCATTCCTCACTTCCATGTCTATATTTTGAGAGTAGACCATGAATTTATCATGTTTTTGTAAGAGTTAGCTCATTTGAGCTTGTATTTAAAGCTTGAAAGTGGTTTAAATTCATGCATGTTGCATCGAAGTTAAGTTCATGAAAATTGGTTTGAATTTGAGTTGAATTGATCTTCCATTGGGTTTTGATTTTACAAATTGAGCTTTGAACTATATTATACTATGTATTTGCAAATGTTTTCCAGGAAATGAGCCCAAGAGGATTGAATTTAATGCTTTGAAAGTTGAATTTGAGCTTGAGGTTCAAATTTGGGAATTCCAGATTTTGAACTCACGCTCGAGCGGGGTGACTGGCGCTCGAGCGTGAAATTCATGCTCTCAGTATTTTTTTGCACTGCTTTGGTGTCCGCTCGAGCGGAGTAATTGACGCTCGAGCGTGACCTTGTGTTTTACGCTCGAGCGGGTGTCGAGCGCCCAATCGAGCGTGAATTTCACCTATCCAGCACTTTTGACTGTTTTGAGGTACGCTCGAGCGGTTGAGTATGCGCTCGAGCGGAAACCTTTGTCTGCATGTTCGCTCGAGCGGATTAACCTACGCTCAAGCGGGACCCCTGTTTTCTGAAAATTCTAAAAATGCTTTTAAAGTGCATCTTTGCATCCTCATTTCATCCTAAGCATTCTTAGGCCTAGTTTAAGGCATCTTAATGAGGATATAGATGTAGAACCACACCGAGGCAAATTAGGGATTAAGTTATTATTTTCCTAACTGTATAGCTTAGTGTGTGTTCAATCTGTAAATTGTGTAGGGTTGGCGACTGGGGACGCGCTCTAGCCTAATTGTAGCCAGAACTCTGTGAGTAACAACTGTGTAAAGATATGTTCAAAATGATTATCTTCTGAACAATTGAACTATACTGCTTTCTGAACTGATACTGTTAATTGAATGAACGTATGTCCTATATTCTGAACTGTATTGTGGCATCCTTAGCAGCTACTGTTTACTGTTACTGTTACAGAGATCTCTGTCGGTTCCCTTGTTGGAACCACTACTGTTTACTGATTGATGGCCATCATTTACTGTTCGGTCTTTTAAGACCTACTGTTTACTGTACTGTTATGCTAATGGATGTACCACATATGACTGAATGACTGATGTACTGAATTAACGAACTGTTTTCATTACTGTAAGGACATTCATTCTTACTCTCTTTACGCATTACATTATTTACTGGGGTTTAGCTCACTACTTATATATATATGTAAGTGTACAGGCACCAGACCGCAGCTAGAAGCGTCGGGGTAAACTCCAGTTTTGTCAAGCCAACCTATGTGCCTCATTGCGAGGTTCCGAGCCTGTCAAGCTAAGGCTATAGGGTGTTTTAGTTTTCCCCCTTCTGCTCTGTTTTGTAAACTGTAGACTGTTACCGTACTGTTTAACAGGGATTAGGTCCCTGAACTGAATGATTGTATATATGTACATACTGTTTTGTCACTGACTGCATATATGTATGAAAAAGTCTTTTGCATACAGACTGTCACAGCTCATTAGACATTGTTTATTTACTGTTTTGGCTTCCGACATGCCCCTGTACTCTATTTTACTGTATTACTGTTAAGCAGGCCTTTGGTAATCTCAGATTACTGGCCGGTTACGGTGCTAAACCCATAGGAGCGGGTTTGGGTCGTGACACCTTACCTATTTTAAAACTGGCCGAGGGCGAGAAGTCCTCTTCCGCCGCCGAGAAGAGGCCTGCCGAGGCCGAACCATCCGAATCCAACAAGTCAAAAAGGCCGAGGTTGGCCTCTGCGGCCACTTCGGGGTCTCTCAAATCCAATGCCCCCTAGGCCCCCCCAATCACAATTGAGGACAAGCCAGTCAGAGTTGGTGACAGCGCCGATGATATTGAGGTCGGCGTTGCCCTCTCTACTGCCTTGCTCCTTCCCAAAGATCTTGACCGTAACGCCGAATTAAGCGAGTATGAAAACTTCGCTCTAATGCTGCAACACTCCGTCCAAGTAAGCCTTTAACACTTGGTACTTTTCATTTTCTACTATTTCATACTTAGAAAGTTTTTACTAACATGTGTTTTTTCCATCTCTTCTAGGTGATTCAGCATGGCCACTCCTTCGCGATGTAAGCCTTTGCTATCATGAAGGAGTTGGCCAACAAGACCAAGGAGACTGCCAACTTGTCCAAGTCCTTTTGCAAGGCCGAGGGCAAAATGAAGGCCTTGATAGATCAGGCCGAGGCAACCCAGAAAGCTCAGGACGAGGTCGATGAAAAAGTTGATGCTACAGAGGCCATTGCCAAGGTCCTTGTGGCCGAAAAGAATGAGGCCGAAGCAAAGATGGTCGAGGCCCAAAAAGAACTTCAAGATGCCTTGGCCACAAAAGAGACCGAGATCAAAGCGATAGATGAGAAGGCTTATGCCGAGGGGGCGGTCGACGTCAGAGAAGATTATAAGAAACAAGTCAGACAGGCATACAACAAGGGCTATACCCTTGGTTAGATGGCTGCTCTGAAAGAGTTGGCCATCCCCGAGGACTCGCCTTTCCGAGAAAACAGCCGCATTGTCCTGCCATTCCCCCCTACTCCAAGCCAATCCGAGGACAAGGCTGAGTTCGATGAGGAAGCTGAGACCGAAAAGACGGTAGAAGTTCTTGGGGCCAAGTCCCCAACTTTGAATGAGCAAGTCTTGGACTTGACTCAGGATGAGGACGAAGTCTCCAAAGGTGCCTTATTTGAATGCAAGTACAACTTTCTTTTTGTATTTCTTCTAAGTGTTTGAATGCTTGCCTATCTTGTATGCTTCCATTCTTAAAATATTCTGCATGACTATGTAATTTCCTCGGGGTAAAATACCTCGGATATACTTACTAGTAGTTTTATCTCAGCTTTCAACTAACACTTGAAAATGTTTTTTATAATATTTTCACAAGTGTTACAACTTGCCACCTCACCCTTACTTACCAAGGCTTTTGTCTTCCACTGTTTTCCAAATCTTGGTAATATGGTAATCTCAACAATATTTTATAGATACTTTTTTAGAAATAACTTTGGCTTAACTTAAACTTGTAAATTGTTCTCAAAATTTCAACAAGTGTTAAACAAATTTTTCTTTCAACATGACCCTGACTTCATTTCAACTTGTAAATTTTTCTCAAAATTTCAACAAGTGTTAAACCAATCTTAGCTTGTAAATTCCAACTCCCAGGCATCATCCTCCAGCCGTCTGTAATAACCCTCACCACTGCTTACCGTTAAACATTGATTACCGTTAAACTGAACTGATTGTGACTGATAATTGAACTGATTAAAATACTGAACTGACTGACTGAAAACTGGAACTGGATTGAATGAGTACATCTGTTTGAATTGCATTTTTATCTGTTGATTGATTATTTGATCTGTTTGTGTTTTGTGTTTAAACTGCTAATTGAAGGCCTTATCGGCGGCCGAATCTGAAATTGATTGATGTTTTATGATCATCATGATTAATGTGATTTTTGGTATATTTATCTGAAAACTATTAGGTATGATTAAATTAGATTAAACATTGATAAATTGCAATAGTTGCCGTAATTACCATTTTGCCACACTTAGTGGGCCACTACCTCACGCACTTAGAGGCTTGTATATGCTTGATCAAACCATTTCCTCAGCCCATTCCCTTTGTTCTTGCCGACCAAGAGAGGAGATAGGAGAGAATTGAGCTCATTTTGTTGAATTGCTTGGAATTGAAGTGTAAATTGTCAAATTGGACTCCTAAACCTTGAATACAAGACTAAGGTAGGAAACTCATCTTCTTCTTGTGGTTATTGAGCTAGTTCTTGCATGATTCATACTTCATTGTAGAACTAAGTCATGATTTGGTTCAAGAATGTGGTATTATAGCTTCATTTCATGCATGCATGTTTGAATTGTAGATGTTTGAGTTGTTTTCATGGCAAAAGGTTACATGCATGTTCATAATTATGTTTAAGTCCATGATTTCACCATGTTTTGAAAAGAATTGGCTCCTTAGAGCATCAAATTGGAGCTTCAAAATGATTTGAATTCGTGCATGTTTGCGTGTTCATATTGTTCATGAAATTGGTTTAAATTGAGTTTGAATTAAACACCCTTGGGCTTTGATTTCTTAAAATTGAGCTTTGAAACGTGTTATTCTATGTGTTTATAAATGTTTTCCAGAAAATGGGCCCAAGAGGATTGGTTTTGATGCCTTTGAACTTGGTTTTGAGCTTGGAGGTGCAATCTGGAATTTCCAGATTCTGCACTTCCGCTCGAGCGGGGGAATCGCCGCTCGAGCGTGGAATCCGAGCATCCAGTATTTCTGCACTGTTTTACAGTCCGCTCGAGCGGAGAACTAGGCGCTCGAGCGGAGTCATGTCTCAAGCTCGAGCGGGCGTCGAGCGGAGATTTCACACATCCAGTACTTTTACAGTACGCTCGAGCGGGAAAGTTTACGCTCGAGCGTGTACCTTTGTTGCATGACCGCTCGAGCGGGGAAACTTGCGCTTGAGCGGGACTCTGTTTTCTGAAAATGCTTTTAAATGTGCATCTTTGCATCCTCATCCCATTCTAGGCATTCTTAGGCCTAGTTTAAGGCATCTTGTTGAGGATATAGATGTAGAACACACCGAGGCATTAAGGATCAAGTTGTTATCTTTCCCAACTGTGTAGCTTAGTGTGTGTTCAACCTGTGAACTGTGTAGGGTTGGCGACTGGGGAGGCACGCTCTAGCATACTGTAGCCCAAACTCTGTGAGTAACAATTGTGTAAAGATATGTTCAACTGATTATCTTTTGAATACTGAACTGAACTGTTTACTGAACTGGTATTACTGAATGAATGTATGTCCTTTATTTCTGAACTGTACTGTGGCATCCTTAGCACCTACTGTTTACTGTTACTGTTACAGAGATCTCTGTCGGTTTCCTCGTGGAGCCACTACTGTTTACTGACTGATGGCCATCATTACTGTTCGGTCTTTTAAGACCTACTGTTATTGTTATGCAAATGGATGTACCACATATGACTGTTTACTGTACTGAGCAACTGAAATACTGATTGAAATGAACTATTTTCATTACTGTAAGGACATTCATTCTAAACCCCTTTACGCTTTATGTTATTCACTGGGCTTTAGCTCACTGTTTATATATATATGTAGGTGCTCAGCCACCAGATCGGAGCTAGGAGCGTGGGTTAGACTCCAGTTTTGTCAAGCCAGCCTTTGTGCCTCACTGAGAGGTTCCGAGTTGCCATGCTATGGCTTTGGGGTGTCTTGTTTTTCCCCCGTCTATCTCCATACTGTTTGGATTACTGTATAGACTGTTAACTACTAACCGTACTGTTATCAAGGGATTAGGTCCCTGTACTGTGTGACTGTAAATTTTGTATAGACTGTACTGTTGGTATATGTGAATGCATGAAAAATCTTTTTGGCATACAGACTGACACAGCTCAATGGACATTATTCATTTACTGTATTGGCTTCCGCCAGGCCCTGTACTCTGTTTTACTGTACTACTGTTCTGCAGGCCTTCGGTAATCTCGGATTACTGGCCGGTTACGGTGCTAAACCCATAGGGCCGGGTTTGGGTCGTGACACCGTCTGTTCCCTAATGTGAACTTAAGTTCCACTTGGGTTCTCATTAAGCATGTACCAATAATCTTGTCGCCGAGATCAGATTCAAACTGAGACTGGCCTCGGTCATCAACCTCGGTCTCCTTGTTAATCTAACTGATATAGGTTAATTCAACTTAGTTCAACTCTATTATATGCAAGTATAGAAACTCTGCCGTATAGTAAGTCTAAGTTATTCGTCATGTTTCAATCAAAAATATCGCCAACTTAGTTCAACTCTATTATATGCAAGTAGAAACTCTGTCATATAATAAGTCTAAATTATTTGTCATGTTTCAATCAGAAACATCGCCAAGTGACTGGTCAGTCATACTACACAAGTTTAAAAATCAAGCTAAGACTTTATTATTACTTTGGCTAATAACAAGAAACTTAAAAAATAAGAAATCTAATGATAGAAAAACTTCAGATTGCAAGTATTCCAAGGTCTTGGCAATCTTTGCCTTCACTGTCTTCAAGCCGATATGCTCCATTGCCCAGGACCGAGATGATTCTATAAGGTCCCTCCTAATTTGGGCCAAGCTTGCCTTCTCTAGGATCCTACTCGTTGTCAATGACCTTTCTCAAGACGAGGTTCCCAACTTGAAATTCTCGTGGGTTAACCTTCTTATTATAAGCCCTGGCAAGCTGCTGCTGGTATAACCTCAGCTGAATTGTTGCCTTCTCTTTTTTTTCTTCCAGTAGGTCCAGATCTTGAGCTAAGAATGCATCATTAGTCCCATTCTCCACTCCCTGGGTTCTGATCCCTGGGATGCCAACCTCTAATAGGATTACTGCCTCTGTGGCAAAAGCCATGGCAAATGGGGATTCCTAGTTGATCTCCTCGGCGTAGTCTGATATGCCCAGAGTACACTGGGTAACTCATCCACCCACTTTCCCTTAGCTGCTTCCAGCCTCTTCTTGATCCCATCCAAGATGACCTTGTTGGATGCTTTTGCTTGACCATTGCTTTGAGAAAAGCTTGGAGTAGAGTAATAGTTCTTGATTTTGTACTTTGCACAAAAGCTCTTGATTAGCTTACTGTCAAACTATGTACCATTGTCTGCTATTATTGCCTTTGGAATCCCGAACCTGGTGATGATATTCTTCCATATGAAGCTTTTCACACCAACATCTCGAATCTTTGCAAGGGGTTTAGCTTCCACCCACTTGGTGAAGTAATTTGCTGTCATTAGCAGGTAATTCCTTTGTCCAGTTGCTTAAGGCAGTTGTCCAACAAGATCCATGCCCCATTGGGCAAATGGCCAAGGGCTGGACACTAGGTTCAAGTCCGCTGCTAGTTGGTGTATCAAAGGTACAAACCTCTGACACTTCTCACATTTTCTAACATAGGCTTTAACATCTTTTTGCATATAGGGCCACCAGTACCCCTAAGTAATGGCCCTATGAGCAAGTGACCTGCCTCTAGTGTGGCTTCCACATACTCCTTCATGTATCTCATACAAGAAGTCTTTAACTTGTGAAGGATGCACACACCTCAAAAGGGGTCCAGTAAAAGATCTTCTGTAGAGATGTCCTTCTGTTGTCAGACTAAATCTTGTTGACTTTAGTCTGATCTTGTGTGTTTCTTTATGATCATATGGCAGTTTTTCCTCTTTAAGGAATACTATTCTTGTATCCATCCAGCTTGGTCTCACTCCACACACATTGCTTCATGCTCTGTGTTCAGTGGTTCTATGCTTGGACCTGACAAGTAGTCCACAATTATCATCATTACCTTTCCATGTTTCATTGCACAAGCCAGGTTGGCCAAAGTATCAGCATGGCTATTGTCATTTCGGCTAACCTGCTGTAGTCGGCAATTTTAGAATAAGGTTACCAGTCTGCCCACCTCCTTTACATAGGCCGACATCCTTTCATCTTGGGCTGCGTATTCGCCTGTTGCCTGGTTGACAATAAGCTGGAAGTCACAGAAGACTATTACTTCATCAGCTTCCATTATTACTGCCAGCTTTAATCCTGCGATCAGTGCTTCATACTCTGCTTCATTGTTTGAGGCTTTAAACCCCAAACGAACGGATTGTTCCAGTATTTGCATATCTGGTGATACTAGTACTATTCCTGCCCCCGCTCCTTGTCGGTTTGAGCTCCCATCAATAAAAAGGCGGAAGGAGTCACCGATATAAATACTGCATGGCTTGAGTTTCTTTTCTGTCCTTTGTTTGGCTATCCCTGACTAGGTTTCTCCTTATTCCCTTCGACCTCGGCTCAACGGAGCCCGATGTGTGATGGCGCCTGGTGTGAACTCGGCCATGAAGTCAGCCAAGTTCTTGGTCTGAATTCTAAGTCATATTGGCCTAACGCCACTGCCCATCTGGCTATCTTGCCTATCAGATCTCCCTGCTGTAACAGGGACTTCAAGGGATGCTCAGTTAACACCACAATTTATTGGGCTTGAAGGTAATGATTTAGCTTCTTGGAATCCATTACTAAAGCCAGGTGTTAGCTCCTCCAATGGCAAATATCTGGTCTCTGCATCTGCTAGGGGTTTTACTCACGTAGTAAACTGCCATTTGCTCTCTTTTTTCTTCTCTGATTACCACTACACTCACTGTATGCTCTGAAACTGCCAAGTATAAGAACAGTTCCTCTCTAGGTACTGGATTTGAGAGAACTAGAGCTGTGGTTAAATACTTCTTAAAGTCGGCCAAGGCGACTTCGCACTCTTCTGTCCATAGGAAGTCTGTGGCTTTCTTCACTAAGCTGAAAAAAGGTTTACATTTGTCAGAACTTCTGCTGATGAATCTGTTTAGGGCTGCAGCCCTTCCAGTCAGCATCTGCACTTGTTTTGCTGACGTTGGGCTCTTCAATCCTAAGATGGCCTTGATCTGGTCCGGGCTAGCCTCAATGCCTCTTCTGGTAACCAAATATCCCAAGAACTTACCAGACCCAACTCCAAATGCGCACTTTGATGCATTAAGTCGGAGCCGATATGTTCTAAGGGTGTCAAAAACTGCCTTTAAGTCTTCCAGATGATCCTCAGGTTCCTTGGTCTTCACGACCATGTCATCTAAGTATACTTCCACTGTTTTGCCTATTAGATGCCTGAACATCTTGGTCACCAATCTCTGGTAAGTTGCTCCTGCATTTTTCAACCCAAAAGGCATCACTTTGTAGCAATACAGCTCTTTTGGGGTAATAAATGTTGTCTTCTCCTCATCTGGGGGGTACATAACTATCTGATGGTATCCCTTGTATGCATCCAAGAAGCTCATCCTTCCGTGTCCTGAAGTGGCATCCACCAATTGGTTAATCTTGGGTAGTGGGAGGCTGTCTTTGGGACAAGCCTTGTTTAGACTAGTAAAGTCCACACAGACCCTCCACTTCCTATTCTTTTTCTTCACAACCACCTTGTTCGATAACCATGTCGGGTAATGTACCTCTCGAATGGCCCTCATCTCCAGTAGTTTATCCATTTCCTCTTCCACTGCCTCGACATGCATCAACGTCGGCCTTCTTGTTCGCTGGATGACAGGTTTAGCTGACCTGTCAACATTCAGTCTATGGTAAGTGACCTCGGGGTCAATGCCAGACATCTCATACGGCGTTCAGGCAAACACCTCAATGTTTGCTCTCAAGAACGCTTTTAGCTCTTTTTTCTCTTCCTCGGCCAAGCCCGAGCCGAGAAGAAAGAAGCGCTCGTTATCTCCTTGTTAGACAAAGATTTTCTTTAGGACTTCCTTACTCTTCTCGGCTGTCTCTTTGCTGACGTCATGTAGGACTTCCATGTCTTCATCTTCAATCTCTACAGCTTCTGCTTCTCATATGTTGCAGGTGGATTTCATTGCTGCCATGGAGTAATTCTTTGTCTGCACTTGGTCCCCTCTGACCCCCTCAATTCCATACTCTGTTGGGAATCACAACAACTGGTGCAATGTTGAGGGAACAGCCCCCATTGTATGCAGCCATGGCTTTCCCAGAATAGCATTGTAAGGGGAGGGGGTGTCAATCACTGTGAACTCAATTTTATCCTCTTGGTGCTAGCCTGCACCTCCAAACTAACTGCTCCTAGGGGCCATGTCGGCATTCCATTGAACCCGACCATTGGACCATTAGATTGTTCCAGATCATCTTGGTGAAGGCCAAGCTCCTTGTAACACCTGACATACATGATGTCACAAGAGCTGCCATGGTCAATTAAGATGCGCTTCACTTAGCATTCTCCAATCTAGAGGGATATGACCAAGGCATCGTTGTGTGGATGTTGCACCATCTCTAAGTCGTCTTCAGTAAAGGTCATCACTGGTCCCTGGCACTTGTTTGCCCTAGGTCTTTTCTGCCTGACCTGGTACACATGTTGTAAGTGTTTTACCTTCTGAGTCTCCCTACGTATTTCGTTCTCGTTGACCTTTGAGTGAATCACATTGATCACTCAAGGTCTACCTGCCTGTGGTTATGGTACTGGAGGAGGTGGTGCTGCCGGTGCCTGAGGTAGTCTTGCTTGCTCTTCCCTTGTCCTGGCCTCGTCTACAAGGTCCCTTAAATGACCTTGTCTTACCAGGTCCTCTAGATGTGTCTTCAGGGCTCTGCACCCCTGATTCAGATGTCCATCTTCATTGTGGTAAACACAGTGCCTGCCAAGGCTTCTTCCCATAAATTCGCCCAGAACCCTTGCTGGTGCTCTGTAATAGGACTGATTTCGGATTTTCTCCAAGACTTTGTAAACTGGGATTCGAAATACGGTTGTGACTGTCTGCGCAACCCTTAATCTTGTCTCTTGCTTGTTGTACCCGCCATTACCTCAGCCTCGCTTCGGCAAGCGGTTTCCCTTCTCTTGTTTTGACGCCTTTGTCCCCGCGTGTCTTTTTCGGCCTTCGCATACTTCTCAATTCTGGCCATCAGTTCTTCTATACTTTTTGGCAATGTCTTTGCCAATAATTTTCGAAACAAACAATCATCTTTCAGGCCGTTCTTAAAAGACAAGACCACCACCTCTTGGTTACATCCTGGTATCCGGTTGAATACCTCATAGTACCTCTTGGCATAGGCCCTAAGGCTTTCATCCTCGCTGATTCTCAGAGCCATCAGGGAGTCCATCCTTAATGGTTGTAGCTTGTTTGTCACAAACCTGGCCACAAATATCTCGGCCTGGCCTTCCCAGGTTTTCACAATTTCTTTCGGCAACTTGTGAAACCAGTTCGATGCAATTTCCCCGAAGGACTAGGGGAACACTTTGCTAAACAACGGCTCGTTCCCGGTGTATAGTGCCATCGAGTTTAGGTACAAGCCGACGTGAAAGTTAGGGTTCGACTTTCCGTCGTATATCTGGAATTTCGACATACTGAACCTTTCCGGGGCCTTAAATTTGTCCAACTCTACCAAAAGATTACCTCAAAATTTTCTTTCTTCCTCTGGAGGTAATCCCTCAGATCCTCCTTGGTCCGTCCAAGAGCTCGGCTATCTCCGGATTTCAACCTTTTCGGCGCGCTGCTTCTGGTGTCATTGTTAGTCCTCTTGGACCTCCCTCCATTGGTCATGTCGAAACAGAGTTCCTTTGCCTGAACATCCCGATGTTCTTTGGTGCAGGCTTCTTTGGTTCGACGTGTCTTCTGGGATTCTTTTCTTGTTGATTCCTCATGCCCGACCTCTCGCGAAGGTCGGTGAGAATGTCCCTTAATCGTGTCGTGCTGAGGGGCTATAGGGATTGCTTTCTGTCCTCCCTTCTAGGCATTGTTCTTGGCTGCTGGAATCGGCGTGTCTTGTAATGGGAACGGTGGCTGCATGACGTTGTTCTGCATCATGAAATTAACGACCGTTTGCAAATCGGCCAATTTGTTCACCATTCCCTTCATCTCTTCGTCCCTTCGCAAGCATCTATCCTTCCATACCTGGAAGTCGTCCTCGTTATAATACCCGCCTCGATCTGAGTTCTTTGGTACGTCGCCCTCCTTGCCGACGTCTTTATTCCCATGATTTTGATCTCGAGTCTCCTCGTTGCAATTATCCTTCTCTGCGTTAAGGTCAACATGTTTCCCACTTCCAGTAGAGAAGTTGTCCCCAACCTTCTCTTTCTGTCCGTCATTGGCCATTTATTCTCCTTTCATTCCTACAGACGGCGTCAAATTGTGTGGGTCAATTTCTGACCATAATGCTAAACAGGTACTCAGCTGGAGAACACTGGCAAAATAGATAAAGCCCGAACAATCTGTTACAGAAAGATAAGATACCGGTGGTGGTTCATCCACCCGGGGGCACTCCGACGATCAAGTCAGTTATCTCTCAAAGATAGCAAAAGTGCTTAACTCACTATTCAGAATACAAAAAGCGTACCTTAGACCCACGAGGGTGCCTCTCTTTTATAGTGATCAGTGACATAATTCCAATAAAAGCCTAGCTTCAATGGATTCTGGTTCAATGCTAATCCTAGACTCCCAATTAGATTAAGATAAACTCTCTAAGAGTCTTATCTTTACTTAAACTGAAGTCATCTCTCATTCTTAGACTCTTGTCCCTTATTCGCTTATCTCAGATTCCAGTATCTTCGCAAATAACCTCAGACTAGCCGAGATTATCTCGGCGTCATGTCCAAGACATGTGGCACCTCGGCTGGTACTCCGATACCACGTCGGCCACGTGTTGTCATTCAAAAATTATGTCCCCACACTATGAACACTAACAAATGTGCTAACATACTAATTAAATAATATTAGATGAATCTCACGCCAAATAGAGGGACACAATTTAAGATTTGAAGCATTACTAGTAGAATGATCTTATTGCCTTTTTTTTATTTTATTTTTTTATTTTACTTACCCTGATAAGAGATGTCAACAAAATATATAATTAAACATTTTAAGTTTAAAATTAAACAAAATGATATTAAAACTTCTCACTCTAAAACAATTATAGAAAAAAAATTATTACAGTAAATCCTCATCCCAAAAGGTGGTTGGTTAGACGGTGCCGTCCATAACCTAACAATACCATCGTACCAAGGTAGCTTTCCCATATTTTGGCGTTTCATTTTTTTTAAGAATATGAAATTGAGTTATTTTAGAAATTTTAAATATTTTAATAAATTTTTTATCAAATCTTTCATATAAATGTGAGACTTACATTGTGTGAATTTCATATCCATGAGTCACATATTCATGTAAAAGATTTAATAAATTATTTAAAGTTGAGAGCATTTTCTATCTGAAATTTTATGGCCCAAGTGAATTCACTACCTTCATATCATAGCGGTCAATATAAGCCCAGCCCACACACGTGTCAAAAAACACCAACATGTTACATGTCTATCAACTGTTGTCTACACGCAAAACACGGGGTTAATAAAAGAAAAAATTGTGAGGTGACTAGTGTTATATGTATTAATTAATGTATCAATTGATAATATGATATAATTTAAAATATTTTTGATGTTTGTAATTTATATAATAAGTGAAATCAATAATAATATAATAACTAATATTGATATTGTTAAAATTCAAGTATTATTGATTGATATCTTTATGATTGATGTGTGTATTACAAATTACAAATGGTGGTTTATATAGATGTAGGTGTAGTGGATGGTGGTGGTAGGTGAGTGTAGTAGGTGAAGTGGGGTATGTAGTGGAGTAGTGGATGATATATTTTAACAGCCCCCCGCAAACTCAAGGAGGATAGAAACTAACCAACTTGAGTTTGAAGAGAGGAACAAAACAAGAAAATACATAAAAATAAAAAAAAGAAAATACATAAAAAAAAAAAAGATAGGGGACACTGTATGGTCGTGTCAGACCGTCGGTGAAGACTCTGAAAGGTGGTGCCATAACGTGGTAGAGGACACTGGATGGGTGTGCCATAACGGTGTAGAGGACACTGGATGGTGGTGTCATAACGGTGTAGAGGACACTGGAGGGTGGTGTCATAACGGTGTAGAGGACACTGTATGGCTGTGTCATAACGGGGTAGAGGACACTGGAGGGGTGTGTCATAACGTTGTAGAGGACATTGTATGCTAACCGGAATCAAAGTCGGGACAGTTTATAGGGTCATGTCGGACCGTTGAAAATGCTAACCGGAATCAATGTCGGGACAGTTTATGGGGTCATGTCGGACCGTTGGAGATGCTAACCGGAATCAAATGTCGGGACAGTTTATAGGGTCATGTCGGACCGTTGTAAAAGTTGCACCCTCAAAAGGTGTGCCCAATTTTTCAAAAGGCGTGCCATCAAAAGGCGTGCCCACTTTATCAAAAGATGTGCCATGAAAAGGCGTGCCAGTTTGTCGGGCGTCAAGAGGCGCGCGATGCGCGTGGCTGCCTCGACTATAAGACAGAGGCTGATGCTGAGGCAGAGAAAAGCTGTGAAAAACCTCTGAAAAAAACGTCGTTGTGCTGAGAAAGAGAGTCTGAAAAACTCTTCGTTGTGCTGAGAGAGAGAGTCTGTAACACTCTGTTGCCCAGAAAAAATGGCCTCGTCCTCGTCTTCCCATGGACTGCTCACCCTCTTTCCCGACCTCAACGAGTCAACAAGAGAGAGAACTGGTGCGGTGGCACTGGAAACTCAACCAAGCGCCCCGGAGTTTGCTCCGTTGAACTTTCCGATGCGGTCTGTGGAGCAAAGAATGGCAATGCAGTCAGATGTGGAGGCCAACCAGTATACTTTGAAGTCTTGCGTGGAAACCATGACGGCGGTCACAAATTTGTCGAACCGGCTGCAGAGTAGGACAAATGAGGTGCAGCAGTTAACCTCCCAGCTGGCTCTGCTCCAACGCATGTATAAGGATGCGCGAGCAGAGATAAGTGTGCTGAAAGCAGAAAATAAGGAGCTGAAGCGGAAGGCCACCGTGATGTGGCGATTTGGAGGTCCGCCATATGCTGCAGTGGAGGAACAGGCTGGAGGCAACTTGCTTGGTGGCCTAGGAAGTACGGAGGCAACGCCGTCAAGGGCTGCCCAGGACGGAGGCAAAAAGAAGAGACCGGCGGCAGAGTAGAGAAAAAAAAATCCTGTCTGGGGATGTGGTTGTTGTGTGGGTTTATTTGTTTTTTTTTTTTTTTTTTTTTTTTTTTTTTTTTTTGGTTGTAAAATGGATCGGGGTGAGCCCCGATAGGAATAAAATGAATTTGGGGTGTAGGTCGTCTTCTTCGTCTTTTTTTTTTTTTTAATTTTATTTTATTTTATTTTATTTTATTTTTATTTTTATTTTTATTTTTAATGTAAAATGGAAGATAAAATAAAATAAAAAGACGAAGTGTGGTGGAGTATATGGCATAGTATAATATGGTAGAATATAGGATAATGGTGTGGTGGGAACGTGGTGGTGTGTGAAGAATAAAAAATAAAAGGGGTCGCTTTAGGCAGGTTCGTGTCGGCTAGTGGAGGTGAATATGAAAAGAAAAAAAAAAAGGAAAAGAGAGGGTGTAAAGGGAGAGAGAGAGAGAAAAGAGATACAGGGGCAAAGCAATGTGGGTGTCGTGTGCTGTTCAAAGAAGGAGTAAAATAATAGAAAAGAAAAAGAAAGTGGAGTGGGAATGTGCTAAACCAAAACTGCCGAGATAATGAGATATGGTGGTGAGGGAGGACCTCATGTCCACAATGGCAGATTGGTCTGCATCTCTCGTGGAGGTGGGCGTCGTTGCCAGTCCATAGGTTGCGCCAAGGGTGCTCAAGGAAGCACCATGTATTGCAAGGCTCATGGCGGTGGAAAACGTGGCAGATTCGGCAACAGTAGCGGAGAAGACCTCGAAGTGAAAGCTCCGAAGAAGAGAGCGGAGACTTGGGTCCAGGAAGAGACTCGGAGTCTGATCAGTTTTCGCCGCGATGTTGATGGTTTCTGCAACACGTCCAAGTCGAACAAACACTTGTGGGAACAGATCTCGGCCAAGATGAGAGACAAAGGGTTCGATTGATCGGCGACTATGTGTACTGACAAGAGGAGGACATGTTCTTATGGGATTCTGCGTATGTTAGAGACGTAGCAAATGGGACGACCGGTTTTCCTGGGAAGTCAAAATCTGCTTTTGGCTCTAATGCTTCAATGAAGTCAAATAGTTATAACTCTGTAAAATCAGATGCCGCTCTTGCTAGCAAATTTTCAACTTTGCCCTTGGATTCTAGGTCACGAAAATCTGCTGCCAATATCCACCTCCGCGAACAGTGGTCCGTCGGTGACGGGTGCAAAACAAGATGGTACCTGGGTTGGTTTTGATGGATGAAAATCGGGCATGCAGAAATAGTTGGAAGATGAGAGGTTCGGCGGGCGGCCAAGACGAGGCTGCCGCCCACCGGTGAAGCGAAAATACTAGGTTCTTAACCTTGCTCTGATACCATGTTAAAATTCAAGTATTATTGATTGATATCTTTATGATTGATGTGTGTATTACAAATTACAAATGGTGGTTTATATAGATGTAGGTGTAGTGGATGGTGGTGGTAGGTGAGTGTAGTAGGTGAAGTGGGGTATGTAGTGGAGTAGTGGATGATATATTTTAACAGATATACTAATTAATATGCATGTAACCCCACTCATGTAAATTTTATGTGAATCTCATACTTATGTAAAATATTTAATAAAAATATTAATAAAATACTTAAGATCCTCAAAATTACTCTAATACCATTACTCTAATAAAGAAAGCTCGTGAAAATTTATGAGGCGTGTTGAATTATTAATTTGAGTTATGCTAAGGGTCACAAATAAATTACTAAATTTTTTACCAAATTTCTTATATAAATGTGGAATCCATACACATGTAATTTATATAAATTCTACAACAATATAAAAAATTTAATAAAAAATTTAATAATTTATTTGAGATTCATAACATTTTCTTATTAATTTTGATTCAATAATTTGGTCAACAATATCATCACTCTAATAAAGAAAGCTCGTGAAAATTGATAAGACGTGTTGAATTATTAATTTTGATTGAACATTTTGTTTTTTTGTTTTTAACAACATTATTGACATAGGTCCCGTTTAATAGAGCTGTGGAAAAGTGATTATGATTTATAACTTAACAGTTTATAATTTATAGCTGTAAAAATAAGTTAATTTTTGACTTATAAATTAAGTTTCTTCTCCCTTACTCAAAGAATAAGTCGATTTTTAACTTACAAAAAACTATAAGCTGTATTGTTAAGCTGAACCAAGCACATCAAAATAATTTAAATTAAACTAAAAGTTGAAATAAGTTAGAAATAATCCCTACCAAACAGGGCTATACACATGTTATGTGGTTGGAACTTGCGTAGCTTTTTATTTTTATTTTTAAATAATTTACCTTTTATTCTTTTATATTTAATTATTTTTAATTTTTATTTTAACTCTTCATGTTTTAAGTTTTTTTAAAATTTATTTTAAAGTTAACTTATTTACAAAATTAAATAAAAATAATACATAAACAGTTACGCAGTATAAAAATCTTTTATTATATATAACTTGCATCTTTAATATAAATTTAAATTTTAATATAATAATATATTTTTATATTATGTAGTAGCAAATGTGACATTTTATGTTTGATTTTAAATAAAAATTAATTTTAAAAGTAAATTGAAGGAAAAAAAAAAAACGCACACTGTCAAAATGAAGAAAAAAAAATTTAAGAGTCAAAATGAAAAAATAACCAAATATAACAGAGTCAGTGTAATTAACTTTTCTTCTATTTTCTTTTTTATTTTTTTTTTTATTTTGGTGGTAGAGAAAAACATATCCACACAAAATGTGGAATAAAACCCTTATCGTGATTTCTATCCAAACAGAAAAGTTTGGCCTAAAAGTTCTCTACCGATCTTTTGTGAGCTAAAGTGATTTTTTTTTTTTTTTTTTTTTTTTTTTTTTTTTAATGAAAATCGAAACTTTTAGATTGTAGGAAAATTTATATATATATATAACTCTATGATTTAATCCTTGTAACAAAATAAAATTTTAATTTCATCAATTTAAAATTAAATATTTAAATTTATTTTCAATTTAAATCATTTACTTATTTTCGATCTTTAAAATTAAATATTTAAATTTATTTTCAATTTAAATCATTTACTTATTTTCGATCCCATGTCTATTTATTAGACTAGAGAGAAGCTATTTTCATTGGAATATTTTTTTAATTTTATCAATTTATATCTTAACCTCGAGTCCATTTTTTAGAGTACATATATTTTTTTTAATAACTGAGTGTTCGAACTAGCTTATGTATATCTTGACTAATCTCAAAATTTAGAAGTTAACGATCAAGCAATCTTTCAATGACCCTTTAAGATAACTCGAATTTGAAATCTTAGAAGTTATTTTCAAATTTTTATAACCTCTTAGAATTATCTCTATTAAGATATTCTGACACTCTCTACTCAATCTACTTATAAAAATATTTTGAGACACAAATAAATATACATATATTTTTTTGAAATAGAAAATCTTTAGCTAACAGCAGACCAGACCTAGTGGTTGGTGCATTGAAGGAAAGGGAAGGAGACAAGGGTTTGTTTGTTTTCAAAGATAGAACGGAGGAAATTGTTAGCGAATGGATTGTTAGTGAGGGGACTGTTAATGAGGGGATTAAAAAAAATGTGTTTGTTTAATAACCAGTAGACTAGTAATAGTTCATGTTTGTTTTGAGAGATAAAAGTGAGATTAACCATATAAAATTTCACAAATACGCTTTGCATTATTATCAAATTTAGGCTTATACAACTAAAGAATAAATAAATTTTTACTCAATGTTATTCTTCTTCTTATATATATATATATATATATATATACTAGTGTATGCCCGTGCCTAAAGGCACGGTATAAATAAAATAAGTAAACAAAAAATTAAAAAAATATTGACCTTAGAATGCTTTTGAGAATTAATCTCAACCCTTAAAACAAAATGTATCTCTAAGGCATTTTGATATATATATATATATATATATATATTATAAAATGACCAAATTATCCAAAGTATATATATATTATACACGGTTAAAACACTCTTCCCTACTCTCTCTCTTATTTCTCTCTTCACATCCGCTGTTGCCTATCGCTGACACTGTCAAGCCGTCTCGCCCTCGACTCTTCGCCGTCTTCACTCCACCCTGCAATCCTCTCTTTCTCTCTTCGCAATTTTTGTTTGTCAAACCCGCAAACCAAGAGAGTTCTAGTGGTGTCACAAACCCAGATCTGGGTGACTCATCGACGGCGACAATGTTGGTCTCTTGACCTCCCTTCGAATCTCTACAAATTGATCAAATCAAGGTTAACACAAAAAATTTGAAGATCATTGCTTCAAAAGCCCTAGGGTTAGCGTTTTGCAAGATCGATGACAATTTGTGGCGGCAATGGTGAGGTAGTCTCTCTCTCTCTCTCTACTGTGCTTCACAAACGATTTGAGATCAGATCGCATTGTTGAATTCGATCTTCCTGTTCAATGGTAGTGACTAATGATGATGAGCAACGACGGTGATGAGTGGCGGCACCTTCAGCTACTTTTTCTCTCTTGGTCAATCTTAGGCTAGAACACAACACTCATCTCTTTATCTATATTGCAACACCAATTGAAGAAGATTATGGCAAATGAGAGAGATCCACCATAGTCCAAAGGGAACTCAATCATTTCCAGGTCTCTTTTGTGAGAATGTGAGAGAGAACGCGTATAAAAGGAGTTGAAGAGAACGTGTTTGGTATTAAAACTTATAGGCAGATGTGGGAGAGAGAGAGAGCAGAGGGTCTTTGGGCAGGAAAAACATTGCTCTCAACCGTTAGATATTGATTAGGAATCATTCCAGCCATTCAAATGAAATGTATCTCTAATACATTTTGATACATTTTCAAAAACTCTTCTGTCTTATTATATAGATATATATATATATATTTTAAATATTAAAGAATCCAACTATTAAATTTTTTTTTACTCGATGTTATTATTTTTCTCTTTTTTTTTTGTTAATATTAATGAATCCAATTATCAATAAATTTTTACTCAATTTCATTCTCTCTCTCTTTGTTTTTTTTTCCTTTTTTTTTTTTTTTGCAAATATTAAAGAATCCAACTATCAATAAAATTTTACTTAATTATTTGTGTTTAATATTACACGAGTCATATTATGAGCCTCATTTTAAGTATTATAACAAATTTAACAATAAGCACAAGGGTAAAATAGTCAATTAATCCATGCTCTCAAGAGATTCATTTTTGAATATCATATCCCCTAGGTCACTACTAGTCTTGTCATCCAAGGCTTTTCATAGTCCCATGTGGCTCTTATGCTATGTTTAGTTGGGAACATAGTCCAAAAACGTGGCTGTCAAAAACAAAACAAAATCCCTTTGGGAAGTGCCAAAAACGCAGCCCTAAAATTACAAATTAGGGCCTATAAAAAAAATTAAAAAATAAATCTATTATGTTAGGTAAGGGTATTTTGGTCATTTTAATTTGATTTGACACCATAAATAAACATTAAACTAAAAAGTAAAAAGCCAGCTTTTTACCAACTTCCCAAATCACTTCCAAAAAAGTCAAAAAGCTTGGTAAAAAGCCAAAAGCCAGCTTTTTACCAACTTCCCAAAACAACCCTTAGGGAGGAATTTGGAAAGAGAAAAGGAAAAGGTGTATGAAACTAGGTGAAATGTAGGTATATTTTTTTCACATTTCACCTAACTTTTCTTTTTTCCTTTCCAAATCCTTCCTCAAATCCCTCAACCAAACACAATATTAATCCTATAGCCACTTTCCAAAACAAACATAATTTTTTTTGAATCCCCACCTTAATACTAATCACAATCGCACCGTCCAACTCTAGAATGAAATGGAGCCTAGAGGAAATGAACATCCCATCGACAAGCATTTCTAAACTGTTTTTCACATAACCAGTATTACTTTGCCTGCTTCAATGGAAAGTGATATCTTAGGTTACATACATGCAATGTACGTGGTCATTTTAGGTTACATACATGCGATGTACGTGGTCATTTTATAATATGGTTGTATTAATAATTTAATAGCGGGTTGGTATGCCTCTTGAAATGACCTCTATAGATTGAAATTTCATTACTTGTTGCTTTTCCCTCATTTTCCTTTTTTATTTATTTATGTTATTTAAAACTATAATGTTGTCATGTATGACTACTAACTGGACTTTTATTCTGTGTTTGGCTGGGAAATTTAGGAAAAGATTTGGAAAGGAAAATGAAAAAGGTAGGTGAAATGTGAATAAATCATGCCTATATTTCACATAATTTCAGACACATTTTTCCTTTTTCTTTTTAAATCTCTCAACCAAACACAATATTAAACAACAACAACAATAATAATGATAACAACAACAACTAGTTAATCCCGCATTATATCTTTGTGCATCACTACTTCATAGTATTATTTTTCTTTTGTATTTTATTTTTTTTCTTGAAGCTCTTCTTGTATAGGGAATTGTGTTCCATAATATATGTTCCTTTCTTGTTCTAGGATTATCTTCTATAATATTTATTCTTTTTTTGTTCAACAAAATCTCGCTCACTAACCAAAAATAATAACAACAAAGTACGATGGCGTTTATGGATGAATATGGTGAGAAATTTCTTTTGAGAAAAGCTACTTTTCGAGACATAGTTACTCAATTTTTTTTCTACAGTGTGCTTTGCGCTGGAAATTAAAATTTGAGTAAGAATAATACTGTGTATACTAATTAAAGTATACATGAGTATACTAACAGATGATATAATATTATTTATATAATTTTAGATATTTATAACTTGTATAATAAAAATGATCAATAATAATATTATAATATTAGTTGGTATACTAGTGTGTAAACTAATTGATGCATGTAGTACCACCGTTTGAGTAATATATGATTCATGTATAGAATAAATTTAAATTACAAGATGGTAATTTTAGATAATTTATAAGTTGATAAGTCTAAGTTTGTAACTCATTTCTTTTTGGTATCATTTTCATTTTTATTTTCAATGCATATGTTTTTTTTTTTTTTTTTTTTAACGTCGAAGTCCGAAAAAATCCATCATCTTCAAATTTTTGCCAGAATAGTTTTCAAAAGAGGGTGGTCTAAAAAATTTATAAATTACAAGTACAAAAGTTTATAAATTATAAGTAGAAATTAAAAGTATTTATTTTTAAAATTTCAAATAAAAATTTTAAACAAAAAATTATTTATACCTCATAAATTACCACCAACATTCAAAAAAAAAAAAAAAAAAAAAAACTGACACAGACGTCTCATATGAAAAACGTTATAAATAATTACTAAATGCACTAATGTCCAACTATTGAAAACAATGTATTAGAGAGTTTTTCGTACGGATGCTCGTGTGTTATAAAAATTATAGTAATATTAAGGAGTTATTTGGGATGTTCTAAATAAGTGTATTTTTTGACTTTTTATAAAAAGATGTGTAGAAAAGTAGAGAGAAGATGTTGATTGATGTGACTCAAAAAAGATAAAAAGTATAGACTTATTTAGTCTTCCCAAACAAGACTTAAGAATATAGAAATTAATGGGCAATTTGGTAACTTGTTAAAAAAAGTTAATTTTTTTACTTTTTAGTTTTTTTACATAAAAAAGACACTAAAAAGTCAAAAAAGTTAAAAAATTAACTTTTTATCAATTTCTCAAAACACCACGAGGCATAACTCTTTTAGAAGGGATAAGTTTTACATGTAGGTCTCATATATGTGGGCCTCGCTCTTGTGAGAGAATTGTATTGATTTTGTGTTTTGGTTTTTGTATTCTTAATATTACTGTTAGAAATTCTACTATACTTATGTCGAGGCCGAAATTAAGATCTCTGTGTACTGTGAGATTTTTTAAGAGGTGGTTTCCTTTGTCAATTATATATTTTTATCAAAAAATCAAAAAATCACTATAAATTGTTACATTACTCTCTCTATTTTTCTGTATATTTGTTTTTATAAAAAGTAAAAAAAATACTAAAATAGTCTATTCTCAAACGAGGCTCATAGTCATTTTTTTTAAAATGATTTTTTGGATGACTGAAATTTAATTTTGCTAAAGTTGAGAGTACAATAATCATTTCACATTCCAATTCTCAAACTGTAACATTATCAATCTACAATCATTCTAAAAAAAATTACCCTAAACAATCCTGTCTCTAACAAGAGACTATGGAAATTCAATCTAGACTTGAGGTCCTCGCGGTTCGGTTGCGTCCGAGAAACTTCTAATTTGTCATCCGTCTGTCGAATTGGCGGATTGAAAAAATCAATCCGCATCAATCCACCAGATTGACGGATACGGATTGACGGATTTGCGGATGAATGCGAATCGATTTGGCGATTTAAACTTTTACAAATTTTGAATATAATACAACTTGTCAACATTTTTTTTTTTAGATAACAATCCAATTCAACATAACTAAAAGATTATCAAATAAATTATCAAATACCAATAATAAATACATATACGAAAACCATCCATTATCAAAACTACTTCATTACTTTTTTTTTATTAAAAAGCTATTTCATTTGATTTTTTTAAAAAAAGGACAAAATTGAGCCTTATATTTTTCACAAAAAAATACCGAATATCAACACTTGCCATTTGATAAAAGAATTTTCAAATTGAAAATACAACAGAATATCTAAACTCTTTTTTCAATTCAAAACGCACACAGAACATCTAAACAAATTGAAAACACAAAATCTTATAAATTACTAAGAGTGCTCGCGGTTTGGCGGTTCAATTACAACCAAATGAACCTCAAATCTGCCATTCGTCCAAAACTAGGCGGATTAGAAAAAATCAATCCGCAATCGTCCGTTGGTCATCACGCATTTGTAAAAAATGCGACGAATCAATTTAGTTCGATTCAGTGAATTTAAACGGATCAAAATATTTGTTGAGCACCCCTAATCTAGACTTTGAGCAATGAATCCAAAGATCTTATCTCTTAATCAACTCATATTAATTTTTGAAAGAATTACAAATACAACCCCGTTTTGTAGCTCGAAAATTATGAGGCTCGAATGGCCCGAGTCCAAAACGACGACGTTTTGATTTTTTTTTTTCCTTTTTCTTTCTCGTTTTTTCTAAAGATGAAGAACATGAAAGTGAAGAAGAAGAAGTAGAAAAGAGAAGAGGAAGTTGGACATCAACATCTTCATCAACACATCATCATCATCATCAATAACAACTTCATCAACATCTTCATCAACATCATCATCATCATCATCAACAACATCTTCATCAACATCATCATCATCATCAACAATTTTATTTTATTTTTTTTCTAGATCCAAATCTACTTAGAAAAAAAAAGAAAAAGAAAAAAAAGATGAGAAAACAGAGTCTGAAAGAGGAACATCTTCATCAACATCTTCATTATCATCATCATCAACACATTATCATCATCAACAAATTTTTTTTTTCCAGATCCAGATCTACTTAGAAAAAAAAAAAGAAAAAAAAAAGAGAAAACAAAGTCTGAAAGAGGAGATCGACGATACCCATCGGCGTCGCCACCATCACCGTTGATCATCTTTTCTCCATCTTCTCTGTCGCCTCTTCTTTCTTCCTCTTCTCTTCTCTTCTCTTCTCTCCTCTCTTCTCTCTCTCCTCTTGTCTTCCTTCTTTCTGTGTTTGAAAGAAAGAGAAAAGAAAAATGCGCAAAATGACGTTGTTTTAGGCAGTCGGGTCATTCGAACCGGAAGAATTTCGAGTTACGAATCATTTTTGTTACAAATAACTAGAAATCAAAAAAATTATTTATAGAAAACAAAAAAAAAAAAATTTATAATATTAATTAATATTTATAATATTTATATTTTTTATAAATATTTTTTTTTTACTCCACTTTTTTGGCAATCCCCCTTTAATTTGCCAGCGCGTTTTGAGTTGAATCACGTGTGTACTCTCACTCAAACTTAAAAATAATATGCATGGTTATACGAATCCATATTGGGATATCGCATTGGCCGGGCAGTCACTTCTGTGAAATTATAAGTTGTTTTATGTAGAGAGTTAAAAGCTAATTTTTTATTTTTTAAATTTTTTTTAAAAATAATTTATAAAAAATATAAAAGAATATGTAATTTAAAATGAATTAAAAATTAAAAGATAACTTATAGAATAATGCTTGAGACCCCCTTTTGGGGGTCACCCCCTCACCCCCCTTTGCCACGTGGCAGGGGGTGATTGGAGGAGCAGGAAAAAAAAAGAAAAAGAAAAAGAAAAAATAGCCAATGAGAGAGAGAGGGGGTCAAAGGGCGTGGGGGAAAAGGGGGGATGAATCATTACTCTTTATGATATATCGACTATAATATACTTGTAATAGAGGTAGGCACGGGTCAGTTGCGGCTACAGAACCTCCAATCCACTATCCATCCGTCAGATTGGCGGATTGGAGAAAATCAATCCGCATCCGTCCGCCAATCCGGTAGATGTGGATTGAGCGGATTGGCAGTTTGGCAAATGGATGCGAATCGGTTTAACGGTTTAAAATTTTATAAATTTTTAACATAATTCAACTTATGCACTTCCTTTAAAAAAAAAGAAAGTATTACAGTCAATAACTTAAAAAAATATTACAATTACTGCATGCCTCATCTAAAGCAAGAAAGTTTGAAATTTTAAAATATCACAATCACTACAATCACAGCATACCTCATCTACATAAAGTATTACAATTTGTGTTTCTTAAAATATAAAAACAATTCAAATCACCAAACCCATTAACAGAGCAATAGTAGAGATTGTATGTTTCTATATTGTTACATCTATATCTGTTTTTGAAAACAAAAACCAACCAGCATATGTCATATTTTCTATTTATTATTTTTAGAGATATATTTAAAAATCAAAAAATATAGATAAATAATATGCTTATTTTTTTTAATTCAAAAAAGATATTCAAGTTGAAATTTTTTTTTCAACAGAATATTTAAACTCTTTTTTAATTGAAAATATAAACAGAATATTTAAACAAATTGAAAACACAAAGTCTTATAAATTACTATGGGTGCTTACGGTTTGGTGGTTCGGTTGCTGTCAAAGGAATCTCAAATCCATCATCCGTCCGCCAGATTGGCGGATTAGAGAAAATCAAACCGCAACCGTCTGCGCGTTATTATGCATCCGTCCAAAATGTGGCGGATCGGTTCGGTTTGGTCGATTTTGACAGATCGGTATATCCGTTGCTCACCCCTAATTTGTAAAAAATTAAACTAATCAAATATTGTTAATTATTTCATCGAATTTTATTTATATCTACAAAAATAAATAATAAATATAATTTAAATTATAAAATAAATAAAAATATAAATAAATAAAAAGATTAATTATATCACATAAACTTAATTTTTTATAAATATAATATATTGTTTATAATTTTAAAAAATAAATAATTTAAATTATTAAAAGGAGTCCAAAAATAAGTCATACGACCGCGTAATAATAACACAACACCTTTAAAATATGTCCATGGGTCTCATTAAAGTACCAGCTAACACGCTCCCAAGCCCAAAAACGACAACTCCTAATTTAAAACTCTATAAATAAATAAACCAATTTCACGCCAAACTTGAAACTTGTAGTACTCTCTCTCCTCCTACTCATTCGCTGAAGCACCTTTGAACAGTCAACCATCTATTACTGGAATTGGGATACTCTCCCACTCTCTCTCCCTCTCTCTCTCTCTCTCTCTCTTGCTGTTTTCTTTTCTCTCTCTAGAATACAATGGAGGCAGAACCGCGAGATGCGCACTCTGTTACGATTCCGCTGTTGCTCGGCGATAATGGTGATGAGAAACAGACCAAGCTTGCCAATAAGGAAACCGAAGGACTCATCGTATCCTACGGCAATACCTCTTTCTTCAATACATGCTTCAATGGCCTCAACGCTTTATCAGGTTCTCTCTCTCTCTCTCTCTCTCTCTATATGATTTGCTTTGATGTTTTGCTTTTCAAAAGAAAAAAGTAAATTAAATGTACCCAAAAAAAAACAAAAAAAGGTTTTCGATGTTGGGTTTCTATCACATTCAAAAATGAATCTGAACCTAAGTTGAATTTTTTTTTTTTTTTGAAGAAGTTTAGGAATAGAAGCAGATCATAGAAGACAATTTTGTGTGTATTTTTTTTCCCGTGTGCATGCAGCTGCGGACATGGAAAGTTAAATCGAACTAGGGTTGATTGGGTTCAACCTACTCTTCATCCTCGTTTGGAAAGTTATAATTTTAGATAAACAGATAAAAACTCAACAAAAAAAAGTCAAAATTTTTGCACTTTTACACGTATTTTTTGTAAAAAGTTGAAAATTCTTTCAAAATATTGTTTTTTTTTTTTTTTTTTTTTCCATTCATATTTTAAGTCAAAAAAATTATTAAAACAGTTATTTCTCAAATCAGTCCGTCATATAAAAAGTTGCATATTGTGAGGTAATTTCTAGTTATGGGAGGAGGTGATGATGGTGGTGATTGGCGGCGTTGTTGACAATGGTGGTCGGAGGGGGTGATTGTGAGTGAGGAAAAATAAATGAAAACTTTGTTTAAGAAAGAAAGAAAGAAGTGAAACTAACTATTTTTATTAGTAGATTTTATTAACTATTTATACTTTTTTAAAACAAAAATAGACACCAAATTATTTAAAGTTTTCCAAAAAAAAAAAAAAAAAGGAATTTAATAATGCATATTGTGTGTATTTTTGCTTCATGGGTTACTCTCCTTTATTTTGTTGATATTTCTGGTTTTATGCAAAAGTATATATTTGCCTAATATTTTGATGAAATCGTTTCATTTTCTCTTCCCATTACTGATGTATTGTGACATATAAACAACCAGATTGTTCTAAATCTTTTTGCATTAGTTTACTATGATTGTTAAAGATGGTAGATTAGAACTAATGAACTTTTCAAAATTCCAGTTTGCTGTCCCAGTAAATTTGATAATAGATTTCTTCAAGAATTGTTTTTTTGTTTTTTAATTTACTTTCTAAAATTAGAGATGAGAATCATGAGTATGATAGGCACCGGAAAGAGAATCTTGCCAACCAATTTAACAAAAAAAATATAAAAAAACTGCACAAGCTTTGATTGTAGGCCTCCTTTAACTTTTTAAGTTTTTGCTTTAAACCTTATATTAGTGAGTTGTACAAATATATCTCATTTCTTGGTTTTAGCTTATATGCATTCTCAAATCTAATACCCATCTCTCTTTGCTTGTTTTCCATCCATCTACTTGGGATTCAATTCAAGCTTTTTAGCGTTTTTCACTGACATTTTGACTCATAACGTAACTGCAACTAAATCCCACCTCTGTTCTTTCCTCAGGTGTTGGAATCTTATCAATTCCCCATGCAATAGCATCGGGGGGTTGGTTGAGCTTGATACTCCTGTTTGCCATTGCCATCGCAACATTCTACACAGGCATGTTAATTAAAAGATGCATGGATAAAGATCCAAATATAAGAAGTTATCCCGACATAGGCGAGCAGGCATTTGGGAGCAAGGGAAGAATGGTGGTATCGGTTTTCATGAACATGGAGCTCTACTTAGTTGCAACAGGCTTCCTGATCCTAGAAGGCGACAATTTACAAAATTTATTACCAGATGTGGGATTTGAGATTGCCGGATTGAGCATAGGTGGAAAACAAATGTTTGTCATGGTTGTTGGGCTTGTTATACTTCCTACAATATGGTTAAATAACCTGAGCATTCTATCTTATATCTCTGCCAGTGGAGTTTTAGCTTCTATGATCATCTTGGGCTCAATTTTGTGGGCTGGCACGTTTGATGGCATTGGATTTGAGCACAAGGGAACGCTTATAAATTGGAATGGAATTCCTACTGCTGTGAGCTTATACGCCTTTTGTTATTGTGCCCATCCGGTTTTCCCCACCCTATACACTTCTATGAAAAACGGAAGACAATTCTCCAAGGTAATGCATAGTGTTTGAATCATCAAAAGCTAAAAAGTACGGACACAGATACTTGACGTGGGCACCTCAACACATAATTCTTTTAAAAAATGCAGTGCATTCTTGTAAATTTACATTGTTATTATTTTATCAATGTATATTAATATATTTTGTTCAAATTGATAACTAGTTTTATATGTCTTAGCAATAGATACATGTCTGTGTCAAGCGTATTTGACTAGTGTTGATGTCCGACAGACAGATAAAACATGAACATGTCAATTTCTTAGAGTGTCAATGCTTCTTAGACTAGAGGTGTTTTGGCCTTTTTTTTATGTTACTGAGTTCCAATTTGCTGTCCTTCACTGCAGGTGTTGCTCTTATGCTTTTCCCTCTGCACCATCACATATGCATCAATGGCAGTTTTTGGGTACATGATGTTCGGTCCAAATGTACAGTCACAGATAACCTTAAACCTTCCGGTTGGAAAAGTAAGCTCGAAAGTGGCAATATGCACTACCCTAGTCAATCCCATAGCAAAATATGCATTGATGGCAACACCAATAGTGAATTCTATTGAGAATCGCTTTCGATCACACTACAGTAAAAGACCCATCAGTTTCTTGATCAGAACCATCTTTGTGATCAGCACTGTCATCGTAGCCCTGGCTCTCCCATTCTTCGGGTCTCTCATGTCACTTGTTGGTGCTTTTTTAAGCATCACAGCCTCAATTATACTTCCCTGCGTGTGTTACTTGAAGATTACAGAGACTTACCGGAAACTTGCGTTTGAAATGATGATCATATGGGGGATTGTGGTTTTGGGCATAGCTATTGCAATCAGTGGTACATACACTTCTGTTTTAGAAATAGTTGGGAATTTGAAAGCATGAGATAATAATAGTTTCTCTTTTGCGGGACTACTAGGATTTCTGTTGTGTAATCTACTAGGATATTAGTAGAGGCAGGGAATGCTTTGGGCATTCCTCAATGTGATGTTTGTAGGACAATCTTCCCTACATATATAATTTTTCTGCTGAGCAATTTGTATATTTTTGTATGTTTTATTGGATAAGAATGTTTTTGTATCATGTTTAAACCATCACGCCCTACTTGCACATAAGAATTACACAGAAATTGTCGAGACAAATGTGAAGGGACCAAAAATAGTTATAATAGAGGCAAGCCGGCGCTTATACTTTTGTTTCTGTTTTGGGATTGTCTGTAATTTTTCAATGTAAGAACTTTTTGTTAGCGGTCAAAAAATAAATAAAAAATAAAAAAATTGTTAGAAATCAAAACTTGGGCCGGCTCGTATTGGTTCCAAGTGCTACTATGGGCCCAATGTAAATGCATTGGCCCTGCTCTATGGCCAGCAGGTTGGCCTGTTACCCTTGACTAGAATGAGGCCCAAGGTTTGAGATTTAGAAATCCTTGTGCTCTCAAACCCACATGCTTCAGCCTACAAACCTTTTCAGTTCACCTACTAACACACAAAAAAACCTAATATATAAAAATAGATTTCATATAATTTTTTTTTGGGTAAATTAAAAATACACATTCTGAGATTTGATTAAAATACGAATCGCTTTTTGTAATTTTAGAAAGGGAAATGTTTGAGAACTCGAAAATGTTTCCCCCTAATCCCCCGAAATTTAGAAACGACGTCATTTCTAACACTTTCTTTATCAGACTTCTTTATCAGACTCCAAAACCCATCTCTGGCTACGCGCTACTCACTCTCTCCTCAGCTTCGAGCATCCTCTCTCCAGTCGACTCCATTGGAGCCCTTAATCCTCTCATCTTTCTCTACTCACTCTCTCTCCGAGCCCTTAATCACTTCCAAATCCTCTCATCAGCTACGGGTGTGGACTCGCATAACAGATCTACTCATCAGCTACGGGTATGGAGTCGCATATCTGTGGACTCGCAGATCTTCTCTTCAACTACGGGTGTGGACTCGCAGATCTTCTCTTCAGCTACGGGTGTGGACTCCCAAATCTTCTCTTCAACTAGAGTTTGTGTTTATATGTTATGTTGATTTTTGATTCTTATGATTGTTATGTAATTAATTTTAGGGTTTTCTTCTCTTCAATTAATTTTAGGGTTTTGGTTTTGTGTTGAATTCGTAGATGTTATGTTGATTTCTGATTGTTATGATTGTTATGTAATGCCCAATTTGTGATATTATTAGGGTTTTGGTGTAAATAATTGTTGTTGATAAGTCCTGCACAGTGTGATATTTGTTAGGGTTTTGGTTTTATTGCCCAATTTCTGATTGTTATGGTGTAAATATTCTGTTTATATATATTCTGTTTAAATGCATTTTGTGATATGTGGTATGGAATGTATTAAACAGAATGTATATAGGTTTGAAAGGAAACCGAAAAGAGTAGAACAGGTTCAATAATGTATAAGAATGTATGAAATAGCATGAATTCCATCTACTTAATTTTGATATTTGGTATGAAATAGCAACAATCCCCCAAACCCAATTTTGTAACTATTTTCATTCTGTTAAGACTCAGATTCAGATTTGAACATGTTATGAGTTAAGCATTTGATTCATTTTTTGTATCAAATGATTAGCTATTACTTCTATCTATTTACAAATTATATTGGTCTATATGCATATTTGATTTGTGGGTTTGTATTTTTTTTTTTTTTTTAGAGCAATTCGAACATGGGTCTTACTATATCATTAAGTGCTTTATGAGATGATCTGGATTTGGTTTAGGAATAATAATTGCTACCATAAGAAATTTTAAATGGGTCTTCAAAGAGGAGATTAACTGGATTGGCATGTGAATCTGGGTTTGATTGTTGGTTATCTCTGGTGTGAAGTTTCAAGACTCATTGGTGTTTTCTTCCAAATTCTGATATTGGGATGGGTTGTCGGTGCTCTAAACTCAGTGCATGTTGTTGGGTTTCGGAACCAAACAGGCCAATTCATGAGGCAACGAAAGTTGATTTTGAGGTTTGGACATAGCAGTGCCTTTGGAAATGTTTGTTTTAGAGACTGCAATTTTCTTTGGATTGAATTCAATTCATATGGGTTTTGCATTCAATTCATATGAATTTTGAAAAACTAAATATAAATTTTGGACATAGCTTTGTATGTATCATGTCTGTGTTTTCCATTCTGTATGCAGATTACAAAATGGCTTGTTCCTCTAGTAACAATAGCAACATAAGATTGAAATGAAGATTGTGCGATTGTGGGATAACAGCTGCCAGGCACACTGTCAAGTCAAATCAGAATGGAAATAAAGGCCGTGTGTACTTTGTGTGTCCATCGAAATATGTAAGCAGTATGGAAATTTGTTTGGAAATTTATTAGCCTCATTTGATTAACTGATTTTCATGCATTGTAGGTTAGTGAGGAACACTGCAATTACTTCAAGTTTGCAGATGTTAATGATGACGACGAGATCTTCAATGCTACACCTCGTACATCTATAAGAAGCGAAGAATTTAACGATCAAAGCACAAGGGTTTATGAGATGGATAATGAATTTGAGGAGCATGGTAGAAGGCTTCGAAGGGTGGAGATGAAATTGAATGTGATGCTTTATGTCATTGTATTTTGTATTATTTTCTATTTTATAATGTAAATTACTAAGTTGATAGCTTTTAGGGAATTTAATGGATGTAGTTATGGACTTAATGGACTTGATGCTTTATGTCATTGGCTTTGGATCTTGATTTTGTATCTCACTTTTGCCTTTGGATCTTGATTTTGTATCTCACTTTTGCCTTTGGATCTTGGTTGATGTTATATAATCATTCGGTTGGATGTAATATGTGTGCGTTTAATCCGTGTTTGTGTTTAATCTGTATAAGGTTGGGATGATTCACCTTAGGTGTGTTTAATCTGTGTGTGTGTGTTGGATGACATTTGGTGACAGGTTGGGATGTAATATGTGTGTGTGTTTAATCTGTTCACCAGGTTGGGATGTAGGAAGAAGAACTTTTAACTGTCTGCTTGGTTTGTGAATGGCAAATTTGTTCACCAGGTTGGTTTGTGAATAGCAAATTTGTTCACAAATTTGAAGCTAGTTGATGCAATTGAACATTCAAAAACTCAAGTGTAAGAATGTTTGTCTATGCTGATCAGAGATAGATGCACACATTAGAAGCATGACCAAAAGTTGAGAGGAATTATGAAGAAGAGGTCTCAATGACAAATTCCATCTGAAAAAGAGAAGGTCAAGTTAATTTATTTTAAACTTAAATGTTGGTTTTGCTCAAAATTATGGTTATCAAAATAAATGTGTTGAGAAACCTGCTAAGTTTGACTGTGTGGACATAAACAAGAAAGGAAAAATACGCCTTACTTGATGTGAACCAGTATGAGAATAACTATCAGTTTCCGTGTCACCAACTGATCCCTTGAAGAGCTCCAAAATCAATTTAGGCAAACCAACAAATTACAATTCACATTCTGGATAGAATTCATATTTGCCATTCACAAACCAACAAATTTGAATTCACATTCATTCTAAACTGCACACAGAATTTTGTGACACAACACAGAATGTCCAAACACAGAATTTGTCACATTCATTCTGCTCCTTTCAAAACAAGTTCACAGGAAAAAAAAAAATACAGATCTTCCAGAATCTGTTAAAACCTGTCCAAAAATTCAGAATCTGTTTCGTACATGTCCAAAAATACAGATCATACAGATCTGTTAGAACCTGTTAACATTCATTCTAGAATCTGTCCAAAAATTCACATTCAAATCTGTAAAAACCTGTTAACAGAATCTGTTTGAACATACAGATCTTCACAGAATCTGTTTGAACATACTGATCTTGACATAATCTGTTTGAATATAAATACATTTTACAAAACCTGTTTGAACAGAATCTGCTGTTCAGAATCAAATATAACCTGTTAAAAACATACAGAACCTGTTTCAATATAACTTCTTCAAAATATAATCTGTTCAGCATGTGTTAAGAAAAACCAGTTCAAAAAATAAAATATCTGTTCAGCATGTGTTACAAATTCCATACTACGAAACTAAAAAAAAAATTGAGCATTTGGATCCACATCTATTTTGAAGTCGACAAAAGTTGAACCATCTATATTCGCCATTCCTGATTCACTCAAAGATGAGCTTCCAACTTTGTCCACCATTTGCGATGCGCTCTCTTGTGTCCCGTCCATACAAGGAAAATAGTAGGATTGAGCTTCCGGCACCTTATGATACATAATAACAAAATATCATTAATAAGTTCAAACATTTAAATAATACCATACAAAACCAATTGAGTGGACCATGAAACACATACCCGATCGTACATATTATTTTCCATTCCATCTGTACAACCAAAATTCAACTTACGAGGTTCACATTGACCCATCTTACGACCCTATAGTAACACACATTGGTGACAAAGTTAGTCAAAAAGAAATTCAGAAATTTACATATAAGCAAAAAATTAAAAAATATACCTGCACTTTTGTTGCCTTTTTATTCTTTCCCTTTAACCGATTCACTATTTCGTCCACCTTGCTCACCTTCCGTTTTGTACATGGACGGCCTCTTCGGCGAGCAACCAAAGGACTAAGCACCTTGCGAGTAGTACTACAAGGTGGCACATTACTGCTACAAGATGGGACAGTACTACTAGAAGGTGGCACATTACTCGCACAACGAGATTCATCTTTTCTAACTCTTTCCTTGATTTCTCTCAACCCAAGTTGAATGGCTTTGTGTTTACCATCATCGTTGGAAGCAATTTCTATAATTTCATCCAATGTCTTGTGGTAGTTCTCATGTACCTTTGCATTGAGGGCAGCCCCGGATTTCGTGTATGTTGTTGGAATACATGTGTACCCTCTTTCTAAATCTTTTCTTCATCTCGACATAATGTACTTATTAGGAACCTCATATATGCTCCTCTCAATGAGCACACTAAAGGAATGGGCACACATGATCCCCCTAAACTCAAACCACCGACACACACATTGCATTTCAAATTTAGTTGAATTAAAGTAAACAAGAAATTCAACTTTCTTCATTTTCTCACCCACAAGCACAGCTTCCTTGACATGATAGGTACAAATGGATCCCTCCTCCTTCACAAGATTCGCATGACAATACAGTAGTCGCTTCAATTCTACTTGAACTTCTTTAAATTTCGCATTTGTGTAGGTTGCACGAAATTGCTTCTCAAACTCATACACCGTTGAACAATCATACAATCTGTCTCGAGATTTGAAGTCTGCTTTGGTCTCCTTCTCCACCTTACTTCTCAATGCATTGTCGTACTGTTCAACAAATTGCTTTAAAGTAGTCTTTGAGTTGACATAGCCATCAAAAAACGCATTCATGCTCTCACTTCGCTGTGTAGTTGACATGCCAGCCCAAAATATATCTTTCACATAGGCAGGAATCCACCTATGTCGCTCAGCATATAATACTCCCAACCACTCGTTGTCATGGAGGCTAAACTTTTCAATCATCGTTTGCCATTCCTCATCAAATTCATCTTTTCTGAAAGAATCATAGACTGCACTTTGTAAAGCGAATTTAATGGCTTCATATTGGGAATATCCTCTCAATTTCTCGGGAATTTTCTTCATTACATGCCATAAACACCAACGATGTCGAGCTTCTGGGAAGACAATCTGTATGGCATTTTGCATAGCTCTGCACTGGTCAGTTATAATAGCATTTGGAGGAGTGGCTGACATACAATTCAACCATTCTTTGAATAGCCAAACAAAAGTGTCCGTGTTCTCATTAGATAATAGCCCACAACCAAACAAGATTGACTGTCCATGGTGATTAACTCCTATAAACGGAGCAAACGACATATCATACTTGTTTGTAAGATAGGTCGCGTCAAATGAGACAACATCCCCAAATGCTTTATAAGCCGCCCTACTCCTTGCATCCGCCCAAAACAAGTTTCGAATGCGACCATCTACATCAAAGTCAATTGCAGAGTAGAAGTTTGAATTTTCTTGTTGCATCCTATGAAATAAAATGCAACTGATTCGGCGTCTCCTACCCCAAGCCTCAATCTTCTAGCATTTTCAATGTGGTTCCTTACATCTCGTTCATCAAATGTTAATGCCTCATATCCCCCCGCTTCAACAACTATAGAATGAAAATTCCTAGATACCCCTATTCCTGCTTCATCATTTATTTCTAATTTTCTCTTCACAGGAGTACGAATCCTCTTATTCATTGGAAAATGGCGTGAGTCACTAGGAATTAAATCATGCGTATGGTCAAGCACAATTGTAGTTAACTTATATCTTTCATCCGGTTGTAAAATCGCTCTTATCCTAGCTTTACAATCAATTTTTGATGACAAAGATGGTTTCAGGGGGTTTACTTCTGATCTTTTTGTCCTCTTCTGCGCCCGAGTACATTCAATTCCAAAGTATTTCACCTTTCCATCCGATCTAACATTCTGTGTTCTGTAAGCTATAGCAAATCCAAGGTTTTTAGCATATTTTGCATAAAACTCGTGAACTTCTTGCTTTGAGGTAAACCACATCCCCTTCTTAGGTTCTTCAATTTCGTCACTCTCATTTAATGAAGGATTGTTCTCTGCTTCCTCAACTTCCTCACCCCCACTCAATGTAGGATGGTTTGAATCAATGTCCATTGTACCTTCAAACTCAAATGCGAAGTGTGAAACAGTTTGTATACATCACACAAATCATGTTCATACAGGTTCTGTTCATAAATTATGGTTATGTTCATATAGGTTCTGTTCATACACAAATTATGTTCATCAAACTCAAATGCAAAGTGTGAAACAGTTTGTCCAAAACAGGTTCTGTTCATACAAAAAACTTATGCATAATGACTTAACTGGGTTTTGAACCTATCACTTAGAACAAAGAGCACATTGAGACACATTTAATTACAAAAATGGATAATACCCTTGGACAAGAAACAAAATGAACTAGGTTAGTCCACAAAAATGGATTTCTTGATTGTCTTTGGATAATTAGATGAACAACACAGAAATTCTGAAATCGACAAATTCATTTTTGTGAAATCCAGAAATAGATGAATAGCATAGAAATTCAGAATGAACTAGGTTAGTCCACAAATTCAGAAATCCATTTGTGGATAATACCATTTTTGAACTAGGTTTCTATAAACATAATTTTGGAGTCTGATAATACCTAGCTGATTTATACATAATTCCCTCTCCGGTCGAGTTCTCAAACATTTCCCTCTATAAAATTATGTATAAATCAACTAGGTTTTTATAAAATTATGTACAAAGATTACCACTACTAAATCAATAAATACATTACTAACAAAACAGCAGCATTCTATGAACTAGATTTCAGAAGAAGAAACAGAGACATACCCTTGGACAAGAAACAGAATGAAGAAGAAGAAACAGAGGCCTCAGAAGAAGAAATGCCGAACAACACAGTCACTTCGGCAGAGTTTTTTGCTGGTCGTCGGTGGTCACCCAGGTCAGTGGTCGATCTCAGTGGTATTCTTCTTCGACGGGCTCCTCTTTCTCTCCTCTCCTCTCTTTTCTTCTTCTATTTCGCGCGTGGTGTTGGTAGATTGACAGTGATCTCAAAACTCACCTTTATCAATTTCGGGGGATTCGGGGGGTAAGTTTTCGAGCGACGTAGCGGAACTGTTTTGGAAATTACATTCCACCTCCTGATATTTTTAATTTCATAACAAATCGTCCTTTTATTAATAAATCATTAAGTCAATTAACAGTTTTTAATGATATTAGAAATATAGTTTAATTAATAATTTAGGTAATTTTATTATTGCATAGAAGAGCAATTATAAATTTTATTTTCTTAGTTAATTCTGTTAAATAAAAAATACTAACAAGGAGGTAATTGTAATTTTTCAAACTACAGAAGGCAATTTATATTTTAAGCATATCTCATGGGATGTATATGTAATTTACCTTTTCTTTTTTTTTTCTTTTTTTTATAAGGGTTATTTCTAGGGAGCTTTTTTGATAAATCCACTTTCTAAAAGCTTTATTCTATCCAACCCATATTCTTTTTGACTATTACATTAGGTCCTATTTGAGATAAGAAGACCAAAATAGTCTTTTCATCTACTTATGTTCCATTTAGTTCACATTATTTTCTTATGTTTCAATAAGTCCTATGGGTGACATAATTACCAAAATACCCCTAATGTGAATGTTCACACCGTCAATGTGTAGGGGCCCGGCCCATGTCAATCCTCGTGGGTGCCCGGAAAAATTCGAGCCGGGACGGGTCGAGCTCGGCCAATTGACAATGTGAATATTAACATTGACATGTTAACATTCACATTAATAGGAGTGTAAAATTGGCCTGCGTCCCGTGGCGGCGCGAAACCCGCCCGCGACCCATGGGTAGCCTGATCCGGCCTGTTGATAATGTGAATATTCACATTAACATATTAACATTCACATTGATAAGAGTATAAAATTGGTCCGCGGCCCATGGGCGGCCAAAAGCCTGTCCACGGCCTAGGGCAGGCCCGGCCCGGCCCGTTGACAATGTGAATATTCACATTGACATGTTAACATTCACATTGATAGGAGTGTAAAATTAGCCCGCGCCTCATGGCTGCCTGAAACCCGCCCACGACCTGTTGGCGGCCTCAGGCAAGCCCGACCCGGTCTGTTGACAATGTGAATATTCACATTGACATGTTAACATTTACATTAATAATAATATAAAATTGGCCAGCGGCCCAGGACGGACCCGGCCCGGCCCGTTGACAATGTGAATATTTACATTGACATGTTAACATTCACATTGATAGGAGTGTAAAATTAGCCCGTGCCTCATGGCTGCCCGAAACCCGCCAACAACCCGTGGGCGGCCCAGTGCGGGCCTGGCCATTTTTTTTTAATTCTTTTTAATTTTTTCTACCAAAATTTTATTATTTTTCACAAAAAAATGCACTTGGCCTTGGCGTGGGCCGGGTCTCGGACCGAGTCTTGAATAGGCCTTAATCGGGCCGATGGGTCGGGCCAGGCTTCAAATTGATGGCCCAGGCCCTAGCCTAGGGTCTCAGACTAGGCTCGAGCATGGGCCCAAACGAGCCTTTCTCGGGCCGGGTCGGGCCGGCCCACGGGCCAAAAAATTAGACCCAGGCCCTAGCCCTAGCCCTAGCCTTAGCGCAAGGGTATTCGGGCTTTGGACGGCCGATGGATCGAGCCTCGGGTCAGGCCGGTGGGCCTGGGCCTAGCCTCGAGCTTAGGTCGGGCTTGGGCGGGCCTGGCCATTTTTTTTTTAATTCTTTTTAATTTTTTCTACCAAAATTTTATTATTTTTCCCAAAAAAATACATTGCGCTTCGGGCGGGCTGGGCCTCGGATCGAGCCTTGAGTGGGCTTTTAAGCGGGCTGATGGGCTAGACCGGGCTTCAAAGTGATGACCTAGGCCCTAACTTAGGGTCTCGGACATGCTCGGGCTCGAACCGAAACGAGCCTGCCCTGGGCCGTGGACGGGCTTCGGGCAGCCCACGAGCCGCGGGCCAATTCTACATTCCTATCAATGTGTATTTTAACATGTCAATGTGAATATTCACATTGTCAACGGGCCAGGCCGGGCCTACCCCGGGCCGCGGGCAAGCTTCGGGCAGTGGGCAGATTTTACACTCCTATTAATGTTAATGTTAACATGTCAATGTGAATATTCACATTGTCACGGGTTGGACCAAGCCCGCCTCAGGCTGCGGTTGGGTTTCGGGCCGCCCACGGGCTGCGGGCCAATTTTACACTCTTATCAATGTGAATGTTAACATGTCAATGCGAATATTCACATTGTCAACGGGCCGAGTCAGGCCTGCCTTAGGCCGCTGGTCAATTTTATACTCTTATCAATGTGAATGTTTATATGTCAATGTGAATATTCACATTGTCAACAGGTCGGGCCGAGCCCGCCCATGGGCCGTGGGCGGGTTTCGGGCAGCCACGAGGCGCAGGCTAATTTTACACTTCTATCAATGTGAATGTTAATATGTCAATGTGAATATTCACATTATCAACGGGCCGGGTCGGGACCGCCCCGGGCGGCGGGCGGGCTTTTGGCCGCCTATGGACCACAGGCCAATTTTATACTTTTATCAATGTGAATGTTAACATGTCAATGTGAATATTCACATTGTCAACAGGCCGGGCCGGGCCCGCCCCGGGTCGTCCATGGGTCGTGGGCGGGTTTCGGGTAGCCACGAGGCGCGGACTAATTTTACACTCCTATCAATGTGAATATTAACATGTCAACGGGCCGGGCCGAGCCGGGCCCGCCTAGGACGGTGGCGGGCTTTTGGCCAGCCATGGGCTGCGGGCCAATTTTATACTCTTATCAATGTGAATGTTAACATGTCAATGTGAATATTCACATTGTTAACGGACCGGACCGGGCCCGCTCCGGGCCGTCCATGGGCTGCGGGCGAGTTTCACACCGCCACGGGACGCGGACCAATTTTACACTCCTATTAATGTAAATGTTAACATGTCAATGTGAATATTCACATTGTCAACGGGTCGGGCCCGCCCCAGCTCGCAGGCGGGTTTCGGGCCGCCCACGGGCCAATTTTACATTCCTACCAATGTGAATTTTAAAATATGAATGTTCACATCATAAAATTGCTAACCGTTCAAAAAATATTTATAAGGGTATCAAAATTAAATATAAGGGCATAAGTGTCCAAGAAAAAAGTGTAAATCAAGAAAAAGGACTTTATGGAATAAAACTATACATACATGGGACTAAATGGGTAAAAAAATTCCTTCATGTACTTCTTGGGTTAAAACACTTCTAAATGGGATTTATCAATAATTTTACCCTTATTTCTAAGAAGCATCCACACCAAACTTTTCAATTTTTTAGTCAAATTAAAACTATTTCATTATTTTAGCTATTCACCTTTTAGTACCTACTGTATCAAACTCTTTATTCTAATTTATTCTTATTAAATATTATTTCCTTATTGTGTTTATTAATCTTTCTTTTTTTATTAAATTGATAAGTTATTAGCCAAATAATTCTTAAAAAAGCAAAAAAAAAAAAAAAAAAATTGCTGTTGACCGATTGGCCGATCGGACGTTCGAGCGGACATCCAGTAACACACAAATAGCAATGAACAGTGCCTCGTTTGTTGTAACGAGTTACTATAACTATCGTAAATTTTGACGAGTTGTAAGCAAGTTTAATCAAGTTTATTTTTTTAAGTTTTTGGTTAAAAAATAGGGCAAATTACACAAATAGTCCCTATAGTTTGGGGCTTGTGTCACTTTGGTCCCTTACTTTTCAATTGTGACACATTTGACTCTGAATTTTGAATCTTATTCCAAATAAGGACAATTGAATATATAATTAGATTTTTCAAGGGTAAAATTGTCAATTTGATAAAATATAAACTAATTTGACAAAAGTAAATGTCAAACAAATATTTTTGAATTTTTAAAAATTATTTCTACCTACCAAAAATAAAGTTATGTAAAATTAATAAATCTTTTAGATATTTTTTTTACCAAATTAATTTTTATTATGTGTTTGGATGATGATCATGTAAAATTAATTTAAAAAAATTAATCGTGTAATTTTTATTAATTTTACATAATTTTATCATTGGTGGATAAAAATAATTTTAAAAAAATTAAAAATATTTTTTTGACATTTATTTTTATCAAATTAGTTTATATTTTATCAAATTGACAATTTTACCCTTGAAAAATCTAATAATATTTTCTATTGTTCTTGTTTGGAATAAGATTCAAAATTCAGAGATAAATATGTCACAATTAAAAAATTAGAGACTAAAGTTACATAAATTTCAAATTATAAAAACTATTAATATAATTAATCTTAAAAAATAATTTTGAAAAGTTGGATGTAGATGCTGTAAGAAAAAAATGTATACAAAAAATGTACAATAAGAGAGTACAAAAAGAAAAAAAAAAAAACAAATGACAAGACAGTGAAAGTGCGAAGCCGTCAAGTGACTCACGAAAGCTTATTAGAGTAAGAAGTCAACCTCTGTCAGTTGTCTATCCATCTAAAGAAAAATGGTTGGGAGTACTAATTAGTGCTCCCACTAATTAGGTGACAGTGAGTCTCGCCATTAATGATGTGATGTTTTGATCTTGAAGTTGTATTTTTTTTTTTTTTACTTTTTTAATGTATTAGTGCTATTAGTGGTGATATTTTTAGTGGGATGAATCATTGTTGCCATCTAAATTGTGTGTTGAACTCCATGACCAATTTATTTGAAAATCATATGTTTTGATTATTTACAGTGTGTGGTTTTAATTTTTTAGAAATGAAATTTTTTATTTTTTTTATTTTTAATAAATATTTTTAAAATTTTATTTTCTTATTTTATTTTTTTACATTTTTATATGTATTTTACTTAAATGTATCTAAATAGTAAAATATTTATAAAAAAAATATTTTAAAAAATTAATGACTACACAAAAATACAAAAAAATATATTGAATTTTCATTTTTTTTAATATTTTTGGTATTTAGTAAAAAAAATTTAAAAAAATCAAAAATATTGTATTTTTAAAGTATATTTATGTTAGGTGTGTTTAAAAATTAAAAATATTAAAAAAATTTAGTAAAAACAAAAAAAAAATATGAAAAATAAAAAAATAAAATTTTCTAAAAAGTAAATTCTGAAAATAGAAATCAAACAAAGTGATTAATGTTGTGAAAAAAATGTCAAAATTCTAAAAGTCAGCCAAGTTTTGATATTTGGATTTGAATTTTAGGATTCGTTTAGCAATGATTTTTTTAATTGATTTTTAGGTCAAGTTTGGCAATTCAAAAATAATCCATTTTTTTGTCTTTTTATCTTTTTTTCATCACATCACCTCTTTTCTTTTCTGCACATCTTTTCGTAAAAAGATAAAAAATACACTTATTTAGGTCATCCCAAACAATCCCTATATTTTTTTGATTTTTTTAGCCTAGAACTTTTTTGTTTGTTTAGTTTTTTTTTTGGTTTTTTTACTTTTTGCATTGGAAATGATGTTCCTAATGTAAAATGACAAAATTGCCCTCCACTTAGAAATAATACTTTTTTTTATTTTTTACTTATATATGGATCAATTTGATTATTTTACATCCGAACTCAAATATTTTGACATTTTATAATTTTGTAACTTTTTTTTTATTCATATATAATTATTTAACCCATAACACATGTCAAACTGAGGCTTCGAATCTTTTTTCTCTATCCTTATTACTATCCCTTTCCCTCTCCAACCATATGCTTTTTGACTTAGTTCTCGTTTAGGAATATACTTTTTAAATAATTTTTTTTTATTTTTTAATTAAAATATAATATAAAAAAATTAATATATTTAAAATGATTTTTAATTTTTCAATAAAAGGTGTGCAAAAAGTAAAGTAAAAATAAAATCTTTGACTTTTTTTATATAAATTATTGATTTTTTAATTTTTTTTAATGATTTTTTAATTTTTTGATTAAAAAAATTATTTGCCACACGAAGCCTTGATAAAAAAGAAAAAAAATTCTTCTTTTTCATTTTTTTTTTTAATACATGCCTTTCACGTGTCAATCATACAAAAGCACGAGCACTGGCTGTTTTAAGTATTGATTAAGGGGCTATTTGAGAACATAAATAAAAAGTTTAAAATTAATTTTTAATTTATTTTGAGTTATATTAATTTTTACATAAAAGAATTTAAAAAGGTAAAAAAATCAAAAAATTAACTCTTGACTGCTTCTCAAAACATAAAAACAAAAATAAAAACAAAAACAAAACAAAAATGAAATGCAATGAATTAGTTAAGGGTTAACAATCTCTAATCAATCGGTAAGAAAAAGATATGCACAAGCTTTTTGCTGGGCACACGCGTCACTCACACACAAACCCACTGTGTTACGAAAAATAAATAAATAAATTCCATCCTCTCGGCTCATTTCATTGATGCTTCAAGTGAAATATGGAGTTAAATGGACTTTTTCACTTTTGGAGGTGGGGCCACGTTAGAATGCGGATGCCACCGTAGAATATAGGCCCCGTTTGGTTTGGACGTAAAGGTTAGAATAAGATTAGGATAAAAGTGGGAAGTTATTTAAGAATTGTTTAGGATATTCTAAATAAATGTACTTTTTAACTTTTTATGAAAGATGAGTTATGTTTGAAATGATGTGGTAGAGATGTAATATGACTTAAATAAGATGATGTGACTAGAAATTGTTTAGAGTGTCCTAAATAAGTGCACTTTTTAACTTTTTGACTAAAAATTTGAGGAAAAAATATGATTGTTTGAGTTAACTTTTTGACTTTTTATGAAAAAATATATATTAAAAATTACATAAATTAGTGTGTAGGAGATAAGGACAATAGGCAATAGGCCGTATCGTCTGGGAAGTGAATTGATAATAAGAAATGGTTGTCTACTTTTCGGACATTGCATTGAACGGTATTGTTCGGTCCGTGGAGGCCATCACAGATCCCATTTTGATAATCTGAACCGTTCAATGTGTAGAACTAGTCGAGTACTATATGTCTGTAAAAAATCACGTTGATCGGATATCGATAACTATCTGATCGAATTAGTTTTTTTTTCAACTGTTAACTATAACACCATCTTTTTTTTTTATATAAAACTGATTTAATCATGTAGTTAGAGATATCCAATCAACGTGATTTTCACAAATATATAGTATTCGACGAGTTCTACATATCAAACAGTTTAGATTATCAAAACGGGACCCGTGATGAGCCCCCACGGGCAGAACAACACTGTATTGTTTGTGCACTCCACCTGTGCAATTTTTCCAAATCATTTAAGCACCTCAGCAACAGTCTGTGGGACGGTTCAGACTGTGCTGTAATAATTTGTGTGTAAATTTTTTTTTTTTTGTGAATAGTAATAACTTTTTAACATTTTTAGTAACTTTTTAACTTTTGTAGATTTTTTTGGGTATTCCAAACCAACCCTTAGTGTTGTGTTTGCTTGTAGAGTTGGAGAAGAGATTAGGATGGAGGAGGTGATTAAGATGGAGGTTGGAAAGGGGATTGAGATAGAGGAAATAGAGATAGTATTAGAAAAATAGTGAAGGGATTAGAATTTTTTTTATTTTTTACATATTGGGAATTTTTTTTTTTGAACGTTAATATTTAATTTTTTATATTTTTTATTTGTTTTATTATTTTATATAAAAACAATTCAACAATTTTTATACTAACAACTATCATCAAAACAAATAAAATTTTACTTAATCTTGTCACTATCAATCCCCTCACTATGAGGGATCTTTTGGGAAATATGTTATTATCCACTTCTCAGATTATAACTCACTTCCCTCACTCACAAAAAACTGATTATAATCAGCTTTTAATCATCTTTTAACCAAAAAACTGATTATAACTATCTTCTCAAAATAGTCCTGAATCCCCTCCATTGTATCTCTGAAAATAAATGGGCCATAATATATTGTAAACCAAACACATACTAAAGCCTTGTTTGAAAACCAAAGAAAATAGTCAAATATATATAATATATTGTAAACCAAACACATGCTAAGGCCTTGAAAAGCAAAGAAAATAGTCTAATGTATTGTAATATATTACTTGTAGTGACCCTCATTACTCACCTTAGCCTCGGGCATGAGCATTTGTATAATCTTGTTTTGCTAAGTTGCAGTAGTGAATTTTCTTGACTTGTCCTAACTAGAATGAAATTTTGTCTTGGTTTGTACTTAGGTGAAATTTACTTGTTGAGCCTTGTTCTTTTCTGGTGAGTCTAGCCGAGGTCACCTTAAAGCCAGAACCACCTTGAAACCACTTTGGTTGACCTCTACCTTCGTCCTGGCATATTGGCCGAGATGTCATCTTCTAGGCCAAGGTGTATCATCAAGGCCGAGAGGTGTACCATCTAGGTCGAGATGTTATCCTTAAACCCAAGTGATCTTGTTCCGGATTGGTGCGACCTAGACCGAGGTGTGGCACATCTAGGCCGAGGTGTGGCACAGCTAGCCCAAGTGTTATCCGTCCTAGCCGAGACCATAGATACCTCACCTACCAGAGCCGATGTTTTCACCCGATGTCTGTACCTTGTCAGAGTGCCATGCCGCTTTACTTGTTAAACACCCTTTCACCATACTTTGTCTGGTTTGTCAGCCACCTTTTCGGGGAGAACCAATCAACCGTTGCCACGTGTCCAAGCTGAGTGTTAAATCAGCCGGCAGTGAGTAGAACCTATCATTTTTGTATCACATCTTTGTCTTGAGAGAGAGAAGCTCTAGAGGGAATTTTAGAGTGAAGGGGTGGACCTTCGAGCTTGATTCTTAGAGATCTAACCGTTAGATTCGTGTATTAAGGTTAGATTCTTGATCTACTCTTATTGTTCTTATTGTTCATCTAGCTGCATTGCATGATCGAGCACAATTTGTAAGCCATGCATCGATTTAAAGTTTGGTTTTAGAAAGAAAAAGTGTTATTCATGTGTTCTTGAATAAAAGTCTTGTTTGATCCGAAAGCTTGCATCAAGATTCATGTTTTTGTGTTTGTTTTCATAAAATCTTCGAGTATGGGTACCCAGGTCTATGTTTTTGAATTCATAGCATGAAATCTCAGATTTTGTAATGATAAGTTATGATCTTTGCATCCATGTTCTTCATGTTCTTCAAGAAAGGGAAAACCCAGATTTTCCCAACTTCATTTCCTTGAGCGTGGCCACCGGGACCACACCTCGGGAAGAAGGTGTGGGACCTCGGCAATAGCCTGGTTGGTACCCAGCATGTTTTTCCCGAGAGGAGAAACAGTGTTTTGCCTTGGTTCGACTTAGTTTTGAAGGAATGCCGAGATCATTTGCATCCATGTAAAGCTTGTTTGAAAGTACATTCAGTAGACCTTGCCGTGTGTTTGTAGGACTTGGACTCTCGCTTGACCCCGACGTTGAAAAACTAGGTGAGTGGTATTTTTGATAAAGCTACGTTATAAAGTTTTGATAAAGTTTTGCTTTATTTTGAAAAGTATTTGCTAAGCATGAATGACTATCCCTATTTGTGTATCAAGTATTAGCTTTGATCTTGACAATCTTGAAAGTCTGTACGTGCTAGGGGACTATAAGCATTTGTAGCACAATCTTGAAAGTCCGTACGTACTAGGGGACTATAAGTATTTGTAGCACAATCTTGAAAGTCCGTACGTGCTAGGGGACTATAAGCATTTGTAGCACAATCTTGAAAGTCCGTACGTGCTAGGGGACTATAAGAATTGGTAGCACAATCTTGAAAGTCCGTACGTGCTAGGGGACTATAAGCATTTGTAGCACAACCTAGAAAGTCCGTACGTGCTAGGGGACTATAAGCATTTGTAGCACAATCTTTGTTAATGTCACCCATGTGGCTTGAAAGACTTGGATTGATGAGCTCGATAGCTTTGTTAGATGAACTCGATTTATCCCACGTTTGTCATGAGCTATGATTATGCATTGTTTTGTTAAAGATCTCGGGTGTCATACATGCAAACCCTTTATTACTTGTACCATTCACTGAGTATCCAAGCTCACCCTCTCTATATATATATGTAGGTGTTGAGCAGGAAGGCGGTGACGCCTAGGTGTGACTCGCCAGCTTATTTTGGGTTTTTGTTATGTCGGCTTAACTTGTATTCATGTCGGCAGTCTTGAAAATTATGCTTCTCGGCTTATAATGCTTGTAATTTACTCATGTCGGCCGGAGAAGCCTTTTGATCAAGATGTAAAAAAAAATGTACTTTGTACTTTATTGTATTTGTATTCAAGCTGTAATATTATGTAAAGTTGTATGTCATTCCATGTAGCTTACGCACTGCTCTTATGGACCACTTGTATCTTTAAATTATTGCTTCCGCACTTATGAGCCCCATATATACTTATACTCTGTTTGTGTGTGTGATTTTTGAAAGTTGGCCTTCGGTAATCTCGGATTACTGGCCATCACGGGACTAAACTACTAGGGGCGATTTGGGGTCGTGACAGATTGGTATCAGAGCACAAGTTTCTTATAGTACGTTATTCACACACTTTGAGTCCTAAAGAGCATAGGATTTTCCGTAGGATTGCATCATTATGCTTGCTACTTGACAATGTATGCATCATTTCGGCGTGACTATTTGCTATTGCATGCATATTGTTTGATCATCTTGTTTTAAAGTCACATTTTGCACACTCTTAGCATCATGAGAAAAGGTAGACCACCCGTTGGCCGAGATCATCCTAACGACAGATTGGATAGATTGGAGAGACTGGTCGAAGGTTTGGTCCGTGAGTTAAGGCAACCTCGGCCACAGGATGCTAGTACTACTTCTACCCAGGCCGAGCAGACAAATGGCCGGCATGCAGTCCCACCTCCGCCTCCTCCAGTGCCGCAAGTGCCATCACGACAAGCTTTATATGGGGACGGCACCATAGCCTTGATCAGAGAGTTTAAAAAGATGAAGCCGTCGAGGTTCTCTGGGGGTATTGAACCGATGAAGGCCGAAGCGTGGGTCTTGGAAATGGAGAAGCTGTTCGAGATTTTTCCCAGCACCGACGCCTAGAAGGTGTCATTAGCAACATTCACCTTAGATGACGATGCACGAAGATGGTGGATGATGACCCGAGAAAGCAACCCAGGTCTGACTTGGGCTAGATTTTTGGAGCTGTTCTACAACAAGAATTTTCCCCTTAGTGTCCGAGATCGCAAGACCACGAAATTTCAGACTCTGACACAGGGTAACAAGACAGTCGCCGAATACGACCGTGCTTTTACCGAGTTGGCGAGATATGCACCTCACATGGTCTATGATGAATACAGAAAAGCTAGAAAGTTCGAAAGTGGATTACGTGGACCAATTCAGGATCGAGTTAACATGCTCAATTTGCTGACCTACGCCGGAGTGTTGGACAAGGCCATCCTGGCAGAGGCTAACTTGAACCGATATCAGAACTCAGGAGAAAGTCAGAAGAAGAGGCAGAACTATGACAATCGCCGAGCTCCGTTTAACGCCAAGAAGAAAGCGAATGTGGGCAGCTCCAGCAACTCGAACCAAGAAGGTAATACTAGGCCGACGTGTGCAAGCTGTGGGAAGCCGCATTCCGGAGTTTACCATTGGGCATCGGGAGCTTGTTTTGAATGTGGTGAAATGAGTCATCGTGTGAAAGACTGCCCGAAGGCAAAGACTGATGATGGTAAGAAGAATGGGAATACCTCGGGCTATGCACAGAGAAATAACATCGGGAGGGCACAAACGAGACAGGGCAGAGTTTTTGCATTGGTGCCAGGAGCCACTCAGAATGCTGAGACAGTAGTGTCAGGTATACTCCCAATCTGCTCTTAAGATGCATATATATTAATTGATTCGGGATCTACGCATTCATTTGTATCTGCTAAGTTTGCCGAGAAGTTAAATAGGGAACAAGAACCCCTTGACTATATGTTATATGTGTCTACTCCATCTGGGAGAACTATGATTGTTGCATCCATTTTTAGAGCGTGTGTTGTTGCGATTGAGGGTGTAGAATTGTTGGTTGATTTAATGTCGTTAACCATGACTCACTTCGATGTCATATTGGGAATGGATTGGTTAGTAGCAAATCATGCATCCATTAACTGTGATTCAAAGAGTGTCATATTGAAACCCCCAAACCAAGCCGAGGTTATTTTCCAAGGTAAAGGAGTAGTACCCCCACCTTACTTAATCTCATCCATAAAAGCCTATAAGTTGATCCAAAAAGGGTGTCAGGGCTATTTCTGCAGTATACTAAGTGATTCGAATGGGAGTGTCGAGTTAGCCAACATACCAGTTGTCAAGAAATTCCCCGACGTCTTTCCAAATGACTTGCCTGGCCGCCTTGTTGATAGAGAAATAGAATTTACGATTGATATTACGCCGGGAACCCAACCTATCTCCAAAACACCCTACAGAATAGCCCCAGCCGAACTTAAAGAACTGAAACTGTAATTACAAGAATTGTTGGGTAAGGGATTTATTAGGCCGAGTACTTCACCATGGAGAGCACCCGTTTTGTTTGATAAGAAAAAGGATGGCACACTTCGTCTTTGTATCGACTACCAAGAACTGAACAAAGTAACGATTAAAAACAGGTATCCGTTACCGAGGATCGATGATTTGCTTGACCAACTACAAGGGGCACGAGTCTTTTCTAAGATTGACCTCAGGTCGGACTACCATCAGCTGAAAGTTAAGGCCTAGGATGTCGAGAAGACTGCCTTCCGGACAAGGTATGGCCACTACGAATTTTTGGTAATGCCTTTTGGAGTGACCAATGCTCCTGCAGCATTCATGGATTTAATGAATAGGGTCTTCAAGCCGTACCTAGACGAGTTGATCTATTCCAAGAATGAAGTTAAGCATGAGAAGCACTTGGGGCTAGCCTTACAAGTCCTAAGAGACAAGAAATTATATGCCAAGCTTAGCAAGTGTGAATTTTGGCTCTCCAGTATCTCGTTCCTAGGGCATGTGATTAACGAAGAAGGTATTTCAGTCGATCCAAGTAAGATTGAAGCCATTGTGAATTGGCCGACACCGACTAATGTATCTGAGTTTTGTAGCTTCCTGGGTTTGGCCGGCTATTACAGGAAATTTCTGAAGGATTTTTCAAGGATTGCAGTACCACTGACACAACTAACTCAGAAAGGAGTGGCGTATGAATGGACCGAGGATAGGGAGTCCGCTTTCCAAGAGTTAAAGACGAGGCTGGTTACAGCGCCGATACTTGCTTTACCGTCCGACAAGGGAGAATTTCAAATTTATAGTGATGCGTCACATAAGGGATTGGGCTGTGTGTTAATGCAAAGAGGTAAGGTTATAGCATACGCATCTTGTCAGTTAAAACCTAATGAAAAGAATTATCCTATCCATGATTTGGAACTGGCAGCCGTGGTATTTACTTTAAAGATATGGCGTCATTACTTGTATGGAACTTCTTGCCAAGTTTTCACAGACCACAAAAGTCTGAAGTACTTGTTCACTCAAAAGGAACTGAATATGAGACAGAGAAGATGACTCGAACTGTTAAAGGACTACGACATGCAGATTCAGTACCATCCGAGTAAGGCAAACTCCGTGGCCGACACGTTGAGCAGGAACTTAGTCGGAAATTTGGCGTGCCTGGCAATGATTTCAGTAGAACCGACCATAATTGAGGAAGTGAAGACTAGGCAAACGGAGGATAAGTTCCTCAAGAAGGTAATTGATGAATTCGTCACCAAGCCAAGGCCAGGGTACACCATTGAAAATCGAGTGCTTAAGTTTGAAGGGAGATTGTGCGTGGCCGATGTCCCAGAGTTGAAAAGGAAGATTTTGCAGGAAGCTCATAGCTCCAAATTTGTCGTTCATCCAGGAAGCATCAAGATGTACCAAGATGTGAAGCAAATCTTCTGGTGGTCAAATATTAAAAGAGAAATAGCCGAGTTTGTATCCCAGTGTCTATGTTGTCAGCAAGTGAAAGCAGAACACCAGAGGCCAGCAGGGCTTCTTCAACCCTTGTCAATCCCTGAGTGGAAATGGGAACATATTTCCATGGATTTTGTGATTGGTTTGCCGAGGACGCAAAAAGGTATGAACTCAATTTGGGTTATAGTCAACAGATTTACTAAGTCAACACACTTTTTGCCCGTCAAGACTACATTCAATGCCGACCGACTTGCTGGATTGTATATGAATGAGATTGTGAAGCTTCATGGAGTGCCGATGTCCATAGTGTCAGACCGAGATTCGAAGTTTGTTTCTAGATTTTGGCAGAGTTTACAAAGGGCTTTGGGAACCAAGTTGAAGTTTAGCACAGCATTTCATCCCCAGACCGATGGACAAACAGAAAGAATGATTTAGACACTCGAAGATATGCTCAGACTATGTGTGTTATATTTCAACGAAAATTGGGAAGTACATCTACCGTTAGTAGAATTCGCTTACAACAACAGCTATCAAGCCAGCATAGGCATGGCACCGTACGAAGCTTTGTATGGAAGGAAGTGCAGGTCGCCGATATGTTGGACTGAAGTGGGAGATAAAGCCTTGATTGGTCCCGAACTGGTTCAAGTTACAACCGAGAAGATTATGCTCATTCAACAAAGGATTAAAACCGCACAGAGCCGGCAGAAGAGTTATGCTGACCAGAGAAGGAGGGAACTAGAATTTGAGACTGGGGATCATGTATTTTTGAAGATCTCGCCGACGACAGGGGTTTCAAGATTTGGGAAGAAGGGTAAATTAGCACCTCGATATATTGGGCCATTTGAAATTCTTGAGAAGGTCAACCCTGTTGCCTACAGGCTTGCCTTGCCACCAGAATTAAGCCAAGTCCACAACGTGTTTCATGTTTCGATGTTAAGGAAATATATTCGAGATCCACGGCACGTGATTGATTATTCTGAGATTGTGGTTAATGAGGATTTAGGCTATGAGGAAAGGCCGATGAGAATTATTGACAGGCAGGAGCGGCAGTTGAGAAACAAATCGATACCAATGGTAAAGATCGAATGGGAGGGGCATTATGGCAAGGAGGCTACATGGGAAAAGGAAGAGAAAATAAAAATCCGTTATCCGGAGTTATTTGTAGTGCCAGATAACTAAAGTTTGGAGACCAAACTTCTCTAAGGAGGGTAGACTGTAGTGACCCTCATTACTCACCTTAGCCTCGGGCATGAGCATTTGTATAATCTTGTTTTGCTAAGTTGCAGTAGTGAATTTTCTTGACTTGTCCTAACTAGAATGAGATTTTGTCTTGGTTTGTACTTAGGTGAAATTTACTTGTTGAGCCTTGTTCTTTTCTGGTGAGTCTAGCCGAGGTCACCTTAAAGCCAGAACCACCTTGAAACCATTTTGGTTGACCTCTACCTTCGTCCTGGCATATTGGCCGAGATGTCATCTTCTAGGCCGAGGTGTATCATCAAGGCCGAGAGGTGTACCATCTAGGTCGAGATGTTATCCTTAAACCCAAGTGATCTTGTTCCGGATTGGTGCGACCTAGACCGAGGTGTGGCACAGTTAGGCCAAGTGTTGTCCGTCTTAGCCGAGACCATAGATAGCTCACCTACCAGAGCCGATGTTTTCACCCGATGTCTGTACCTTGTCAGAGTGCCATGCCGCTTTACTTGTTAAACACCCTTTCGCCATACTTTGTCTGGTCTGTCAGCCACATTTTCGGGGAGAACCAACCAGCCGTTGCCACGTGTCCGAGCTGAGTGTTAAATCAGCCGGCAGTGAGTAGAACCTATCATTTTTGTATCATATCTTTGTCTTGAGAGACAGAAGCTCTAGAGGGAATTTTAGAGTGAAGGGGTGGACCTTCGAGTTTGATTCTTAGAGATCTAACCGTTGGATTCGTGTATTAAGGTTAGATTCTTGATCTACTCTTGTTGTTCTTATTGTTCATCTAGCTGCATTGCATGATCGAGCACAATTTGTAAGCCATGCATCGATTTAAAGTTTGGTTTTAGAAAGAGAAAGTGCTATTCATGTGTTCTTGAATAAAAGTCTTGTTTGATCCGAAAGATTGCATCAAGATTCATGTTTTTGTGTTTGTTTTCATAAAATCTTCGAGTATGGGTACCCAGGTCTATGTTTTTGAATTCATAGCATGAAATCTCAAATTTTGTAATGATAAGTTATGATCTTTGCATCCATGCTCTTCATGTTCTTCAAGAAAGGGAAAACCCAGATTTTCCCGACTCCATTTCCTTGAGCGTGGCCACTGGGACCACACCTCGGCAAGAAGGTGTGGGACCTCGGCAATAGCCTAGTTGGTACCTAGCATGTTTTTCCCGAGAGGAGAAACAGTGTTTTGCCTTGGTTCGACTTAGTTTTGAAGGAATGCCGAGATCATTTGCATCCATGTAAAGCTTGTTTGAAAGTACATTCAGTAGACCTTGACGTGTGTTTGTAGGACTTGGACTCTCGCTTGACCCCGACGTTGAAAAACTAGGTGAGTGGTATTTTTGATAAAGCTACGTTATAAAGTTTTGATAAAGTTTTGCTTTATTTTGAAAAGTATTTGCTAAGCATGAATGACTATCCCTATTTGTGTATCAAGTATTAGCTTTGATCTTGACAATCTTGAAAGTCCGTACATGCTAGGGGACTATAAGCATTTGTAGCACAATCTTGAAAGTTCGTATGTGCTAGGGGACTATAAGCATTTGTAGCACAATCTTGAAAGTCCGTACGTGCTAGGGGACTATAAGCATTTGTAGCACAATCAGCATTGGTAGCACAATCTTGAAAGTCCGTACGTGCTAGGGGATTATAAGCATTGTAACACAACCTTGAAAGTCCGTACGTGCTAGGGGACTATATGCATTTGTAGCACAATCTTTGTTAATGTCACCCATGAAGCTTGAAAGACTTGGATTGATGAGCTCGATAGCTTTGTTAGATGAACTCGATTTATCCCACGTTTGTCATGAGCTATGATTATGCATTGTTTTGTTAAAGATCTCGGGTGTCATACATGCAAACCCTTTATTACTTGTACCATTCACTGAGTATCCAAGCTCACCCTCTATATATATATATGTAGGTGTTGAGCAGGAAGGTGGTGACGCCTAGGTGTGACTTGCCAGCTTGTTTTGGGTTTTTGTTATGTCGGCTTAACTTGTATTCATGTCGGCAGTCTTGAAAATTATGCTTCTCGGCGTATAATGCTTGTAATTTACTCATGTCGGCTGGAGAAGCCTTTTGATCAAGATGTAAAAAAAAATGTACTTTGTACTTTATTGTATTTGTATTCAAGCTGCAATATTATGTAAAGTTGTATGTCATTCCATGTACCTTACGCACTGCTCTTATGGACCATTTGTATCTTTAAATTATTGCTTCCACACTTATGAGCCCCATATATACTTATACTCCGTGTGTGTGATTTTTGAAAGTTGGTATTCAAAAAATACTCTCGACAGGCCAGAGATGGTATTCAAAAATCAATCCCCGTTGATATTTGGACCGGTGATACATGTCTACGCCCCGGACCCGCCCCGCCCCGCCTCGCCCCAGCCTATGTGTTTAGGGTTTGGTTGACACAATGACACACACTCACACAACACAAACACAAGGCTACTGCTGCTGCTGCTGCTCTCTCTCTCTCTCTCTCTTCCTCTCACCGTCGCTGTCTAGGGTTTCTCTCTAGTCCCTCACCGTTGCTGCTATTTAGGGTTTTGCCTCCCTCTCTCTCTCACATACACACGATGGTTGTTGCTCACCGCCGATCCTCCCTCACCGCCGATTTCAAAGGGTATCTCTCTCTCTCTCTCTCTCTTTAAACTAGATCTAGAGATTTCGATCTGAGTGCATATACATATATCTGAGTTCTATTACTATTTTCGACCTCTTTTTTTTTTTTTTTCCTCTGAATGTATTTATTTTAAATATGAAACACTAATCATGTTTTTTAAGATTATGAAATTTATTTATTCATTATTCACTAATCATGTTTTTTTTTCTCTGAATTCTTTTTAAAATTTTGATTTCTTTTTTTGTTTTTTAAGATTACGAAACACTACTTGCCTATATCTTGTTTTCATAAAAATCATTTTTTTTTTAAATTATTGATCTGTCATTGATATCTATGATCTATTATTGCGTGTTGAAGACAACCTTAATTTGATGTGGAGAGTTGTCATGAAAGATTAGTGAATAATGAATAATTAATTAAGTAGATTTGGTTTGAAAACCTCTAATTTAACAAGATTTAATTTAATGAAGATTGGCTTCATTGATTAATAAACTTCTTTTGGACATTCCAAGTCAAATTGTTCACTGAAATAGCCTCTAATTAGTGTACACATTGTAATGTTGAATTAATTCAATCCATTTTTTTATTTGTTTGTTTGTTAACATTACTAGGATGATATTGCTGCATCTGTTAACATTAATTCACTCCATATTATTTTTATAAAGGTTAAAAATATCAGATGTTAACTCTCAAGTACCAGTTAACTCTAAAGTACCAATTAACTCTCAGGTATCATTTAAGAGCAAGGCCTCACAACAATCATCGCCAGCTACCAACTAACCTATGAACTCACCGTCTCCTCTATCATGCCCCAATTTTAATTACTCGGAAACATTACCAAAAGCCTGTAAATTAGGTCAATTTTTTTTTTTTAAAAAAAATATCTATTACCCTTGAGTAACATAAACATAATGGCCCTGTTTGTTTCACTGGATATAAAATGGAGGATATTAAATTATATTATGTTAGATAGACAAAAGGGTAAATTAGATTTTTTAAATCATATCTCAACCAAGGGGATATGATATAATGGGGAGTGGTGGTGGTATTGTATATCCTCCACTTTTGGGGGATATAAAATCCCATGAGATATTATATCCTCTTTGAAAAAGAATTGCAAACATGAGATATGAGGACTCCACAAGATATAATATCCAATTCCACTCTTTATATCCTGGAATTAAACAGGGCCAATAGTACATGTTCTCTCTCATGAAGAATACAAACAATAATAATAATACATGTCAAACTCCCACTACGGAGTTACAAATAAATAAATACAAACATCAATGTTTAAAAAGATTACACATAAAAGGTACATGAACTTCTTAACTCTCCAACCAATCAATCCGAATTCTCTTCCTGTAAGAAAAATGAAACAACGAGGGGTGAGCATAATTACCCAATAGGAATCTCATAGTTCAAAAACAATAACCATCATATAGATAGAAATGATCATGCATGCAAGGTGATACTAAATAGTACGGTGACATTTTATAATTTCAAAATATCACACGTAGCGTATCTTTTTCTCGAAACTTATTTGAACATTTAAGGAAAAACCTTCGACCATCAAAACTATCCCTTTTTATTAGAAAATCATAAATTCTTTTTGAAAACAAATATGTTTAAGGAATAACATAATTTTAAATTTATTAACCAATTTCAAAATAGTCCTCATTTAATTTCCATCTTAACATTTGTCTTTTTATTCCCATTCTCCCCTTTTACTAGTTACATTTATTATAAATTCATAACCTCAAGTTCAAGTTCCCTTAATACTCAAAATAGCCCTCACACATTCCATTCCCACCAATCTATTCATATTTGTTGTAACTCTTTAATGTAGAAATCCAAATTTTCTCTATATTCAATAACAATTACATCACATCTACATTTGCATTATTAATTATAATCCAACATATCACAACTACATCACACCCACATTTGCATTATCAATTAGAGTTCAAACATAACACAAGAATAATAAACCCTTTTTAATACAATGTCTCAATTATTTACAAAACAAAACTCGTAGTTTTCCCTTATAGTCACAAGCAATCCAGTGCGTCTATCATCACCAACCTCTAATCCAATTACCATCTCATTTTCCATTCTTTCAAATAATGCCATATTAAACACCGGATCCATTAACAAGTCATCTCCATGAGTCACACGCTTTACTGGTCACAAGCCGAAAGGAAGGCGGAACCTCACGCTTTACTGGTCACAAGACGAAAGAAACGTGGAACCTCACGCTTTACCGGTCACAAGCCGGAAGGAACGCAGAATGTAATAACCCTCGTCACTGATTACTGATTAACCACCGATTACTGTTAAACTGAAACTGATTTTGATAAGTAATTGAATCAACTGAAATACTGAATAGACTGACTGAAATCTGGAACTGAATTGACTAAGTATATCTGTTTAATTGTATATCTATCTGTTTGTCGTTCAATTATCTGTTTATGTTTTTGTGTTTAAATTGCAAATTGAAGGCCTTATCGGCGGCCGAACCGGAAATTGATTAGTGTTCCATGATCAGTAGAATTTATGTGATTTAATGGTGTAATTATCTGAAAACAAATTAGGCATGATTAAACTAGGTTAAATTAAGCTAAATTGCATTAGGTGGACTTAAGTGCCAAAATGCCACTTAGTGGCCACTATCTCACACATTTAGAGGCTTGCATACTTTTGACACAAACACACTTCATCAACCATTTGTTGTCTATAACCGACTTTATAGAGAGAGAGTGAGAGAATTGACTTGATCTTGAGGGTTTGGCTAGAAAACTTGAAGGAATTGTTAGAGAATTGTCCAATTGAGCTCCTAGACCTTGAATACAAGGCCTAAGGTAGTGTAATTACCCTCTTGTTTGTGAATTGAACTCGTTCTTACATGATTCATGTCAAATTTAGTGGATTAAGTCATGAAATAGCTTCACATGTTGAATTATAACTTAATTCATGCATGCATGGTTGTATTGATGAATTTTAAGTTGTTTTCATGGCAAATTGTCACATGGATGTTCATAATTAAGCTTAAGTCCATGATTTCATCTTGTTTTTGGAACAATTGGCTCACTAGAGCATCAAATTGAAGCTTTGAAATGATTTGGATTTCATGCATGTCTTGGTTGTAGCATGTTCATGAAAAATTGGTTTGAATTTGGAATTAATTGACTCACCATTGGGCTTTGGTTTTTCAAATTGAGCTTTGGAAATTGTTTTATATTGAGTTTGGATGTGTTTTCCAGAAATTGGGCCCAAGAGGTCGAGTTTTGAGCTGTAGGATGCTTGGTTTGAGCTTGGGAGGCAAATCTGGAAATTCTAGATTTTGAACTCACGCTCGAGCGGGGTGACTGGCACTCGAGCGTGGAAATCGTGCTCCCAGCATTTTGTTCTGTTTTTAAGCCAGCTCGAGCGGGGTAATTTACACTTGAGCAGGACCTTGTGTCTTACGCTCGAATGGGTGTCGAGTGCCCAATCGAGCGTAAATTTCACCTATTTAGCACTTTTGACTGTTTTGAGGTACGCTCGAGCGGTTGAGTATGCGCTCGAGCGGAAACCTTTGTCTGCATTTCCGCTTGAGCGGAGTAACCTACGCTCGAGCGTGACCCCTGTTTTCTGAAAATTCCGAAAATGCTTTTAAAGTGCATCTTTGCATCCTCATCTTATCCTAGGCATTATTAGGCCTAGTTTAAGGCATCTTAATGAGGATATAGATGTAGAACACATCGAGGCAAATTAGGGATTAAGTTATTATTTTTCCCAACTGTGTAACTTAGTGTGTGTTCAATCTGTTAACTATTTAGGGTTGGCTTTCGGGGACGCGCTCTAGCTGCTTATAGCCCAGAACTCTGTGAGTAACAACTGTGTAAAGATATGTTCAAAATGATTATCTTCTGAACAATTGAACTATACTGTTTCTGAATTGATTACTGTTAACTGAATGAATGAATGTCCTATATTCTGAACTGTATTGTGGCATCCTTAACAACTACTGTTTACCGTTACTGTTACAGAAATCTCTGTTGGTTCCCTCGTTGGAACCACTACTGTTTACTGATTGATGGCCATCATTTACTGTTCGGTCTCTTAAGACCTACTGTTTATTGTATTGTTATGCTAATGGGTGTACCACATATGACTGAACAACTGATATACTGAATCAATGAACCGTTTTCATTACTGTAAGGACATTTCATTCTTAACCTCTTTACGCATGATGTTATTCACTGGGCTTTAGCTCACTATTTATATATATATATGTAGGTGTTCAGACACCAGACCGGAGCTAGAAGCGTGGGTTAGACTCCCCTTTTTGTCAAGCCAACTACTGTGCCTCGCAGCGAGGTTCCGAGCCTGCCAAGCCTTGGCTTAGGGGTGTTTTAGTTCCCCTTTTTGTCTCTGTAACTGTTTTGTTTACTGTACTGTACTGTTTAATAGGGATTAAGTCCCTGTTCTGAATGACTGTATATATTGTACATACTGTTTTGTCTGACTGTATATATTTGAATGAAAAGTCTTTTTGCATACAGATTGTCACAGCTCATTGGACATTGTTTATTTACTGTATTGGCTTCCGCCAGGCCCCTGTACTCTGTTTTACTGTATTACTGTTAAGCAGGCCTTCGGTAATCTCGGATTACTGGCTGGTTATGGTGCTAAACCCATAAGGGCGGGTTTGGGTCGTGACAGAGTGGTATCAGAGCGATACTTACCACGAGTTATACTGCACACACGTGTCCAAATGAGCTATAGGGTGTCCTAGAAAAGTAATAGGGCATTACATGAGCATGATAAGTGTGTGGCTATGACATGACTGATATATGCTAATGTCTTAATCTGTTTAAACACATGACTGCCTATGTTGATAACTGTTATAACTGCCTATAGTGAAATGGATAATGCGAGAACTGCAAATGAATCTGAATCCTCATCCTCTGAGGCAAGAATGGCAAGACTGGAAAGAATGATGGAACTAATAACTGAAAGACTAGATCAATAACAGAATCAACAGCCCCCACCTCCTCCTTCGGTACAGTCGGAGCAGAATGTGAATGTTAATGATGAGGACATAATTGCTCTCACCCATAAGTTCAGCAAAATGAAACCGTCATCCTTCCAAGGAGGCCTTGAACCGTTAAAAGCTGAAGCGTGGGTTCTCGAGACAGAAAAATTGTTTGAGGTTTTTCCGTGCTCCGAAGCACATAAAGTGCTATTGGCCACCTTTACTCTGCAAGAAGAAGCTAGAAGGTGGTGGATGCTTATCCGTGATGACAATACTGTTTTGATGTGGGCTCAATTCAAAGGAGCCTTCTTTGAAAAGTACTTCCCTTAGTGTATTAGGGACAAAAAAGTAACTGAATTCGAATAGCTGAGACAGGGCACAATGTCCGTTGCTGAATATGAGACAAAATTTACTGAACTTGCCCGTTATGCACCATATATGGTTGACACTGACTACAAGAAGGCCAGAAAGTTTGAAGGCAGCCTTAATGTTGCAATACTCAACAGAATAAATGTTCTGAAATTACTGAATTACGTAAATGTTCTTGACCGAGCCTTGATGGCTGAATCGAACATCGAAGCACTGAAAACTGAAATACCAGCGTCTGAATGGCGTGGTAAAAGGCAGGGTTATAAATTCAAGAAAGGCAAGCATAACCCATTGAACAAGAAACAGAATACGGGGTCAGCAACTAGCCCCAGCCAAGGGAGTGGTTTTATACCACCCTATTCTGAGTGTGGCAAGAAGCACAAAGGGGTCTGTTACAAAATATCTGAAGCCTGTTACAGATGTGGCAAGGTGGGCCACATGGTTAAAGACCGCCCCTCTGCTCCACAAGCCAGTAGTAAAGCGGCACCAAGCGTGACAGTATCAACTGTCGCACCAAAACCGAACCCCAAAGCTACCGGGAAAGAGCCCATGAGGCAGGGCCAAGTGTTCGCCCTAGTACCGGGAGACGTGCAGAATACCGAGACCGTTGTGTCAGGTATTCTCTCTATTTGTACTCAAAATGCTTATGTACTGATTGATTCGGGGTCTACGCATTCATATGTGTCGCATGCTTTTTCACGAAAATTGAATAGACCATTAGAACCCATGAATTATCTGTTAGCTGTATCATCACCCATTGGGGGATCTATAACCTGTGCATATATGTACCCTGCTTGTGAAATTATTGTTGGAGATGCACATTTGTTTATTGACTTACTGCCCCTGAATATTGATCATTTTGATGAAATATTGGGAATAGACTGGTTAACGAAATACCATGCTACCATAGACTGTGTAACGAAACAAGTAGTTTTCTGCCCATCGGGTTTACCCGAATTTGTGTTTAATGGAGTTGGAGTAGTACCTCCTCCATACTTGATTTCATCTGTGAAAGATGTTAAATTGATTAGAAAGGGGTGTAAGGGATATCTGTGTTCTGTATTGACTGTATCTACTGATGATAATGCTAACGTGAACAATATTCCTATAATCAGAGAATTCCCAGATGTTTTTCAGATAATCTGCCAGGGGATTTGATTGACAGGGAGATTGAATTTACCATTGATGTGATTCCAGGAACGCAGCCAGTATCTAAAGCTCCTTACCGAATGGCTCCAACTGAACTGAAAGAATTGAAAGTGCAACTGCAAGAACTGCTAGATAAGAAGTTCATCAGGCCTAGCACTTCGCCATGAGGCGCTCCTATTTTATTTGTGAAGAAAAAAGACGGCTCACTGAGACTGTGTATTGACTACCGTGAACTGAACAAGGTAACTATGAAAAATAAATACCCATTGCCACGTATTGATGACTTATTTGATCAGTTACAGGGTGCTCAAGTGTTCTCTAAGATCGACCTCAGATCAGGCTACCATCAGTTGAAAGTTAAACCAGAAGACATTGACAAAGCTACTTTTCGAACGAGGTATGGACATTACGAATTTTTAGTTATGCCTTTCGGAGTTACCAATGCACCTGCTGCATTTATGGACCTCATGAACAGAATCTTTAAACCATACCTTGATGACTTTATTGTAGCATTCATTGATGACATACTGATTTACTCCAAAAGTATAGAAGAACATGAACATCATCTGAGACTTGCCATACAGACCCTAAGAGAACAGAAACTTTATGCTAAACTGTCTAAATGCGAATTTTGGCTCGATTATGTTATGTTTTTGGGGCATGTTGTTAGCAAAGATGGGATTTCTGTTGATCCACAGAAAATTGAAGCTGTAGTAAACTGGCCTAGACCAACAAATGTGACAGAAGTCCGAAACTTTTTGGGACTAGCCGGGTATTACAGAAGATTTGTCAAAGATTTCTCTAAAATTGCCTTACCGTTGACCCAGTTAACTCAGAAGGAGATATCATTTGACTGGACTGACCAAAGGGAATCAGCATTCCAAGAATTGAAAACTCGACTTGTGACTGCACCGGTTCTTACCCTACCTTCAGGTACGGATGGTTATAATGTATTTAGTGATACTTCTCATAAGGGTTTGGGGTGTGTTTTAATGCAGAATGGGAGAGTTATTGCTTATGCTTCCAGACAACTGAGACCGCACGAAAAGAACTACCCGACCCATGATCTGGAACTTGCTGCAGTAGTATTTGCACTAAAAATCTGGCGTCACTATCTGTATGGGGCGACATGTGAAGTATATACCGACCACAAGTGTCTGAAATATTTCTTCACACAGAAAGAACTGAACATGAGACAATGGAGATGGCTAGAACTGATTAAAGACTATGACCTACAGATTTTGTACCATCCAGGAAAAGCCAACACCGTTGCCGATGCACTGAGTCAGAAATTGATTGGAAATTTAGCCTGTTTGCTTACCGAGCAGAAGGAATTGCTTTGTGACCTTGAAAAATCTGAAATTGAAATTGTTTTACGAGAACAAGGTGGAACAATAGCTGCTATTTCTGCTCAACCAGCACTGATTGAAGAGATTAAAGAGAAACAGCAACTGGATGACTTCTTGAAGAAAATCATCGAAGAAAGGGAAACTAAACCAAGACTGGGTTTCAAATTTGAAAATAATGTACTGAAATTTCAAGAAAGGCTGTGTGCACCAAATGATTCTGAATTGAAAAGAAGAGTTCTGCAAGAAGGCCACAATTCAAAATTTTCTATCCATCCAGGGAATACGAAAATGTATCAAGATCTGAAACTGAATTTCTAGTGGCCGGGAATGAAAAAATAAATTGCTGATTTTGTATCGAAATGTCTTCATTGCCAACAAGTTAAAGCCGAACATCAACGACCTGCAGGCTTATTGCAGCCCTTACCCATACCGGAGTGAAAATGAGAACATATCACCATGGATTTTATTGTGGGATTGCCTCGCTCCAGTAAAGGTATGGACTCAATTTCGGTTATCGTTGATAGACTGACTAAATCTGCTCACTTCTTACCTGTTAAGACAATTTATAATGTGGACAAATTGGCTATACTCTCTATTGATGAAATTGTTAGACTGCATGGAGTGCCTGTGTCCATTGTTTCTGACAGGGATTCGAAGTTTACATTAAGATTTTGACAAAGCCTACAGACTGCATTGGGTACTGAATTGAGATTGAGTAGTGCTTATCATCCTCAGACAGATGGCCAGTCAGAAAGGACCATCTAGACTCTGGAGGATTTACTGAGAATGTGTGTCCTTGATTTTTAGGAAAACTGGGAAAGCCATTTACCATTGGCTAAATTTGCCTACAACAACAGTTATCATTCAAGTATTGGTATGGCGCCTTTCGAGGCATTGTATGGTAGAAAATGTAGATCTCTGATTTGTTGGGCAGAAGTTAGAGATGGGCCTTTGCTTGGGCCCAAGATTGTATACGAAACGACTGAGAAAGTGAAACTGATACAACAGAGACTGAAAACCGCATAGAGCAGACAGAAAAGTTATGCTGATGTCAGAAGACGGGATAGAGAATATGAAGTGGGTGATCACGTGTTTGTGAAAGTGACACCGATGAAAGGCCAGACTCGTTTTGGAGTCAAAGGCAAGTTAGCGCCGAGATACGTCGGACCATATAAGATTATCGAGAAAATCAATCCGATGGTGTATCAAGTTGCGCTTCCTCCTGAAATGGAGCATATGCACAACGTCTTCCACATCTCTATGTTGAGGGACTACCTCCGGGATCCTTTTCATGCGATAGAGCCGACTCGTGTAGTGCTGAGTGATGACTACACTTACGAGGAACAGCCTATTCAGATTGTAAACAGACGGATCAAGAAGTTGAGAAACAAAGAGATCCCATTAGTGAAAGTTGACTAGCAAAACCATGGTGGCGTATGTGCCACTTGGGAAAGGGAATATGACATGGCTAAAAGATATCCTGAACTATTTCCATTGAATCCTGTTTTCTTCCAAAATGAAGGTAATTCGAGTTTAGAGGACTAAACTCTTTTTAAGGAGGGGAGACTGTAACAACCCTCGTCACTGCTTACTGATTAACCACCGATTACTGTTAAACTGAAACTGATTTTGATAAGTAATTGAATCAACTGAAATACTGAACAGACTGACTGAAATCTGGAACTAAATTGACTGAGTATATCTGTTTAATTGTATATATATATCTGTTTATCGTTCAATTATCTGTTCATGTTTTTGTGTTTAAATTGCGAATTGAAGGCCTTATCGGCAGCCGAACCGAAAATTGATTAGTGTTCCATGATCAGTAGAATTTATGTGATTTAATGGTGTAATTATCTGAAAACTGATTAGGCATGATTAAATTAGGTTAAATTAAGCTAAATTGCATTAGGTGGACTTAAGTGCCAAAATGCCACTTAGTGGCCACTATCTCACACATTTAGAGGCTTGCATACTTTTGACACAAACACACTTCATCAACCATTTGTTGTCTACAACCGACTTTATAGAGAGAGAGTGAGAGAATTGACTTGATCTTGAGGGTTTGGCTAGAAAACTTGAAGGAATTGTTAGAGAATTGTCCAATTGAGCTCCTAGACCTTGAATACAAGGCCTAAGGTAGTGTAATTACCCTCTTGTTTGTGAATTGAACTCGTTCTTACATGATTCATGTCAAATTTAGTGGATTAAGTCATGAAATAGCTTCACATGTTGAATTATAACTTAATTCATGCATGCATGGTTGTATTGATGAATTTTAAGTTGTTTTCATGGCAAATTGTCACATGGATGTTCATAATTAAGCTTAAGTCCATGATTTCATCTTGTTTTTGGAACAATTGGCTCACTAGAGCATCAAATTGAAGCTTTGAAATGATTTGGATTTCATGCATATCTTGGTTGTAGCATGTTCATGAAAAATTGGTTTGAATTTGGAATTAATTGACTCACCATTGGGCTTTGGTTTTTCAAATTGAGCTTTGGAACTTGTTTTATATTGAGTTTGGATGTGTTTTCCAGAAATTGGGCCCAAGAGGTCGAGTTTTGAGCTGTAGGATGCTTGGTTTGAGCTTGGGAGGCAAATCTGGAAATTCCAGATTTTGAACTCACGCTCGAGCGAGGTGACTGGCACTCGAGCGTGGAAATCGTGCTCCCAGCATTTTGTTCTGTTTTTAAGCCAGCTCGAGCGGGGTAATTTACGCTCGAGCGGGACCTTGTGTCTTACGCTCGAGCGGGTGTCGAGCGCCCAATCAAGCGTGAATTTCACCTATCCAGCACTTTTGACTGTTTTGAGGTACGCTCGAGCGGTTGAGTATGCGCTCGAGCGGAAACCTTTGTCTGCATTTCCGCTCGAGCGGAGTAACCTACGCTCGAGCGTGACCCCTGTTTTCTGAAAATTCTGAAAATGCTTTTAAAGTGCATCTTTGCATCCTCATCTCATCTTAGGCATTATTAAGCCTAGTTTAAGGCATCTTAATGAGGATATAGATGTAGAACACACCGAGGCAAATTAGGGATTAAGTTATTATCTTTCCCAACTATATAACTTAGTGTGTGTTTAATCTGTTAACTGTTTAGGGTTGGCTTTCGGGGACGCGCTCTAGTTGCTTATAGCCCAGAACCCTGTGAGTAACAACTGTGTAAAGATATGTTCAAAATGATTATCTTCTGAACAATTGAACTGTACTGTTTCTGAATTGATTACTGTTAACTGAATGAATGAATGTCCTATATTCTGAACTGTATTGTGGCATCCTTAACAACTACTGTTTACCGTTACTATTACAGAAATCTCTATTGGTTCGCTCGTTGGAACCACTACTGTTTACTAATTGATGGCCATCATTTACTGTTCGGTCTTTTAAGACCTACTGTTTATTGTACTGTTATGCTAATGAGTGTACCACATATGACTGAACAACTGATATACTGAATCAATGAACCGTTTTCATTACTGTAAGGACATTTTATTCTTAACCTCTTTACGCATGATGTTATTCACTGGGCTTTAGCTCACTGTTTATATATATATGTAGGTGTTCAGGCACCAGACCGGAGCTAGGAGCGTGGGTTAGACTCCCCTTTTTGTCAAGCCAACTACTGTGGCTCACAGCGAGGTTCCGAGCCTGCCAAGCCTTGGCTTAGGGGTGTTTTAGTTCCCCCTTCTGTCTCTGTAACTGTTTTGTTTACTGTACTGTACTGTTTAATAGGGATTAAGTCCCTGTTCTGAATGACTGTATATATTGTACATACTGTTTTGTCTGACTGTATATATTTGAATGAAAAGTTTTTTTACATACAGACTGTCACAGCTCATTGGACATTGTTTATTTACTGTATTGGCTTCCGCCAGGCCCCTGTACTCTGTTTTACTATATTACTGTTAAGCAGGCCTTCGGTAATCTTGGATTACTGGCCGGTTATGGTGCTAAACCCATAGGGGTGGGTTTGGGTCGTGACACAGAACCTCACATATCCCAACATATCACACGCTTTACCGGGCGCTACTCCGAAAGGAAGGCGGAACCTATTTCAAGCGCTACGCTTTGCCGGCTCAAAATATGGCAGGAAACGGACCCCGAAACAACATTACATTCCATAAATTTTATCAAGTCATCTGTCATTGTGATTATTGGGCAAAGCCAACACATTATCTATTATTCCCATAACACATTAGTTCAGAATGCATCCACCATAAGTTAAAATTCCACTTACATAACAAGTACACATATGTTCCACCACCTTTATCTATTACTCACCAAGTCATTCACGTGTTCATAATTCTTGGGTTCAAACTATTTCTTTACTTTTTCATATTATTATCAAGTCTTCCAAATCAATTTTCACAACACATCGATTATCAATTACCATATGAGGCTTTAAATTAAATCTCTAGCATTAATTTCTGTGATTCAACTCCTTTACGTAACACCGTCATATTTCACAATCTCCCATTTATTGTTACTCACACTCATCTTAACCCAACCTTGACTTAACACAATTTAATATAACTCAATGCAATTCAACATAATATAATAAGATTCTTAAATATTCACTTCATCATTTTATCACAATTTTCACATCATCCTTACCATTAGTAATTTATTTTCCCCAAGTTTGGTTTCATATTATAACATAATTTAAATTATTAACATTGAGGGGCTCAATCGCAGCTTTTACATAAATTTCTCAAATTCTTTAAAATTTTTATTGAACTTGTACATGTGTAATTTAAGACCTCAATTTCATGATTCTACTATTAATTGGAGCAAAACCATTAACCATTTTCATGAGCCAAACTAGGGTTTTTAAGAGAAATTAAGACTTTTCACAAAAATACATTTTTTAATAACCCATTTATTACTTTTATACCCAAACTCATGACCCAAGATCATAACCCAATAAATAACCCAACTCTCTTCAAACCCTAACCCCTAAACTCATGATTTATCACAATATGCATAAAAATATGAACTTTTGTATTTATATAAAGAAAATACCACAAATCTATCTATAAATGAGGGTATTGAAAAAGAACTAGAAACCCCTACCTCTAGAAGCCAAGAGATGACGACCCAAACATCAATGGCGATGAAACCACGAACTATTCGGACCAAAAGGATGCCCTTGACGAGATCTGCACTCTTTCTCAAAGGACTATGGTGAAAAGATTACTCTAGGTGAGTAGATCTAGAGATCTTAGTGCCAAAAGTTTGAGTTTAGAGAGAGAGAGAAAGAGGAGAACTCACAGTTTCAGAGAGAGAAAAGAGGAGAAAAGTGAAATGAAACTATGTTTGGAGCCTATTTATAGTAGTAGAAAAGTAGCCCTGAGGTCAATAAAATAATAGGCCCAAAACCCCCCCAAGGTAGGGCCCATTCGAACTGCAAAATTCAGAAGAAAAAAAAAAAAAAAAAAAAAACACAGGGGTCGACCCTTCGAGCAGAGGTGTCGACCATTTACGTAGAAAAGACAATCTGGCAACAAGCAAGGGGGTCGACCCTTAGACAGGAACGGTCGACACTAATTTCCAGCAACTAACACACAGATTCTATAATATACAAGGGTCGACCCCTCCCAGACTAGTGTCGACCCCTGTGGACAACAACAAGAGGCAGGTGTCGATACCACCAAGGCTGGTGTCGACCCTAAATTCTAGCAACACCTCCAAAAACTTCACCTACAGTAAGGGTCGACTCTAAGGAAGGCTAGTGTCGAACCCAGAATAGAATTTCTAAGTTCCCAAGAAACTTTTTGATAAAAACAAGCGCAAACAAACAAACCTAATGAGTTTAAATCGGATCATACTCCTCCAAAACCAACATTTAACAACTCCAAAGACTCCCAAAAAGAAAATAAGGGAATTAAATAAACACTCCAATGGATTAAAGGATGCGGGTGTTACAAACTCCCCACCTTAGGAAATTTCGTCCTCGAAATAGAATAAGGCCAAACAAAAGGTAGTATGAACCTAATAGGAAACACAACCTCTCACTTACAACTAGTTCTACCCTTGGGATAGATTCCCAGATTCAGATTCAATATCGCAACACCCTGAGGACACCCAAACAAGAAAAATTATAAGGAAGAGATCATGATCACTTGTTCGACCAACATACTCGTCGGAGTCCAAGAGACAAGGAACAACGTCAATTACTAGTACTCCCAAGGAAAATCAACAAATCCTCAACTAGCAACAACTCGCACCACTACCATAGCTATAAGTACACAGCAGGGTGAGAAATATTATGCCAAAAGTATAGGGAATACGAAATAACCATGGATAGTTAGTTAGGCTAAAATATTTACATAATTTAATTTGATATAACAATTTATTTAAAATGGCAGAAACTGAAATACATAAATCATGTAAATAAATAACCATAACCACGGTACAGAACTGAACAGAACAGAGGTCACAGGAATGACAATCAAAACAGAGGTCAATGGATCCATGACAAACAGAGGACCACAAAGTGCCCAAACAGAGACCAATGGTTATTTAAGTCTCCCAAGGCGTGGGACTCCTGTAATGGTACTTATAAAACATAATTGTTTATAAGGTCATAGTTAAATATTTTCTAAAATTTAAACAAACATATCCATGGGTTTCTTTTTAAACAAATAGAGTTCAGAAATTAATCCACGTAATTGAAATATTAATATAATTTATAAAATGTAACTTGTATAAAATAAATTATGATAAGTCAAAACATACGTAAAATATATTATGGTGACTCAAGATATAATATAACTCACCATAATATTGATCCATAGCCTTACTTTCCACTATCACAACCTTCTTACTATAAGTTCCTACCGCCAGTATCTTGCGTGCCTCTCTTTTTTTTTCCTTGTGTTCTGCTCTTGCGCAACTCCTCCCTGTAATAGGGAGGCAAAAGTATTCTCAGGCCAACACGTGGCACATCTCAAATCCCCCCTAGATTTGATCATAAATCACTATAGATTTATGCTTATCTAATGAATATTTGTGATATTTACACTTTGGCTCAGTTCTCTAATATGACTATATAAACAAATTAAACCCTAATTAAATTACATTTTATCGCATACCAACAGAAAATTATTTATTTATTTTACTACCACACCCATTATTATTATTATTATTATTATTATTATTATTATTATTATTATTATTATTGGTTATGGTATTAATTAAATATTTAGGGTGTCACATTTCTCCCCTCCTAAATAAAAGTTTGTCCCCAAACTTGACGTACCTTAATTTATGAAGAGGTACGGGTATTTGGCTCGCATTTGACTTTTAGTTTCCCATATCGCTTCTTCGATTCGATGATTTTTACATAAAACTTTTACTAGCGGTTTGGTCTTATTTCGAAGAACTTGATCACGACGATCAAGAATCTGCACTGGTTGCTCTTCATAAGAAAGGTCCTCTTGAACTTCCAAGTTCTCATAGTCGACGACATGTTCTGGATCTCGAAGATACCTTCGAAACATTGCAACGTGAAACACATTGTGGACATTGGATAATTCAGGTGGTAGTGCAAGGCGATAGGCTGTAGGGCCAATCCTTTATAGTATTTCAAATGGCCCGATGTAATGTGGGTTTAGCTTTCCTCGCTTTCCAAATCAAATAACTCCTTTTGTTGGTGAGATCTTGAGGAACACATGATCCCCTACTTGAAATTCCAAGTCCCGTCTCCGTTTATTTGCATAACTTTTCTGGCGGCTCTAAGTAGTGCGAATTCGCTGTTAGATGAGTTGGATTTTCTCACTTGTGACTTGCACGATCTCGGGGCCTAACAGTTTCCTATCCCCAACTTCCGTCCATTATAGAGGTGTTCGACATCTCCTTCCATACAGAGCTTCGTACGGCGCCATTCCAATACTTACTTGGTAGCTGTTGTTATAGGCGAATTCCACTAGAGGTAGGTGCTCATCCCAGTTACCTTTGAGGTCTAACGCACATACATATAACATGTCTTCTAACGTCTGGATTGTTCTTTCGGATTGCCTATTAGTTTGTGGGTGATAAGCCGCGCTAAATTTTAGTTTGGTTTCCAAAGCTTCTTGCAATTTGTTCTAGAAATGAGACACGAAGTGAAGGTCTCAGTTAGACACGATTGAAACTGGGATACCTTGCAAACGAATAATTTTCTTAATGTATAAAGTGACAAACTTATTAAGGAGTACATGATTTTGATTGGCAGAAAATACGCCGACTTTGTCAATCAGTCCACTATAACCCATATTGCATCATTCTTCGAAAATGACTGTGGTAGCCTGACTACGAAGTCCATAGTAATGTGCTCCCATTTCCTTTCAGAAATAGGGAGTGGTTGCAGTATTGCTGCAGGTCTCTGATGTTCTGCTTTAATACGCTGACAATGTAGACATTTGGAGACATGGCTTGCTATGTCTCTTTTCATTACTGTCCACCAGTAGTGTTCCTTCAGATCGTGGTACATCTTTGTTGTTAGACTTATTTATTTTGATGATTTATTTAATTATATTTTAATTTATTTGAAAGAGAAAAATAGAATCCAAAATTTATTTTGATAATTTATTTAATTATATTTTAATTTATTTGAAGAAGAAAAATTGAATCAAAATATATTTTGATGATTTATTTGAAAGAGAAAAATAGAATCAAAATATATTTTGTCCTATTATTTCTCACCTAAACCTTTATCATAATGTTGTTAGAATGTATTTAATATTTGATTAAATCAAGAGTTCAAACAGCCTAAAACAGAGGTTCACACAGCCCAGTGCAACAACAGTTCAAAAGGTTCAAAAGGTTCAAGTGGAAGATATTTAAATTTGTAATGATGGAGTGGAAGATATTCAAATTAGTAATGATAGAGTACAACGGTTATAAACGGCTATAAATTCAAATAAATACAATGGCTATAAATTCAAATGAATACAACGGCTATAAGTTTCATTATATATACCAAAGCCTCTAATGTAAACAAGTAACAAAAAAAAAACTAAAAAATATTCTTTGATCTAAAACCACTCTCATCTATTCTCTGAAAAATTTTCTAAGAAGTGTTCTTCAATTTTTGTTTACATCCTCTCTCAGAAATTATACATTAAGTTGTATAGCTTTAAGCCCATCTTTCTTGTGTGAGGTTTACAGAAAATCTGGAGCTTCATTTTATATATCTATCTTTGACAGATAATTATTGTAGCATTCTGTGAAAGCAAAAACACTTTATTTTCAACCTTGTAAGAGTGTAGTACACTCAGTGTTCTTGACTTAGAAAGTCTGTGTAAAATCTGTGGAGGATTACTCCATCTGTAAAAAGGTTGTTAGCACCCTGTGAAGTTAGAAGATAGTGAAAAATCTCAAGTGAAGCTTGAGGAGTGGATGTAGGCTTGGTTGAAGCCGAACCACTATAAATCTGTTTGTCTCGTCTTCTCTAATCTCTTTACATTCCTACTGCTGCTATATCTATCTAGTATTCATGTGCTAATTATTTGATTTACCATGTATGATAGTTATTCTTCATTGTTATTTTGCTTGATCATTTACTACTAAGTTCATCATTGTGCTTGTTAATAATTTGTTATACTAGTAGTTAATTTTATTGGGGTATTATTAATTTTAATTTGTAGAAACCTAATTCACCCCCCTCTTAGGTTACTTTTTGGGTAACATTTGTGTTGCCAGGGTGGACTACAAATCTCGAGTTATGTGTTTCTACCAATATCTTCTTCTTGAGTTCCGGAATGTCGAGTACGCAAATTCGATTTCGAAATTTTAGTATCCCATTGCTTATAGTGAAATTAAGATCAGGCGTACTCCTTTTCTCATCGTACTTTTCTTCAAAAGTTTATCTTCACATTGGCGTGCTCTAATTTCTTCAATCAAGGTAAGTTCCATGGTTATATTGGCGAGCAGTCCATTGATCTTGCAGGAAACGAGAGTACATGCCAAACTTCTGGTCGTCTTTCGGCTTATTGCGTCTACCACCACGTTAGCATTGCCTGAATGGTGATGGATCTTTACATCATAGTCTTTCATAAATTCTAGCCACCGTCGTTGTCTCATATTCAGTTCATTCTGTGTGAACAAATATTTAAGACTCTTGTGATTAGTGTAAATCTCGCAGGTTGCACCGTAGAGATAATGACGCTAGATTTTGAGGGCAAAGATCACCGCAGCCAATTCCAGATCATGAGTTGAGTTGTTCTTCTCGCGTGAGTCTTTAATTGGCGTGAGGCATAAGCAACAACTTTTCTATTTTGCATAAGAACACAACCCAAACCATTGTATTAGGCATCCCTATAAATTACGAACCCATTTTCTCTTGTAGGGAGTGCTAGTATAGGAGCTGACACAAGTCCGCTTTTTAATTCTTGAAAGCAACGCTCTTGTTTGTCAGTCCATTCAAAGGATGTGTTCTTCTGAGTTAGCTGGGTCAATGGTGATGCTATCTTTGAGAAATCTTGCACGAAGCGTCGGTAAGACCCAAGAAACTCTGAATTTCTAACGCATTAGTATGTTATGGCCAATCTACAATTGCTGCAACTTTTGGGGGGTCAACCGAGATGCCATATTTGTTAATAACGTGACCGAGAGAGTGTACACCAGTGATCCAAAATTCACATTTCTTCAACTTGGTATAAAGTTTGTGATCACGTAGTGTTTGTAGAACCGTTCAAAAGTGTTATTCATGGTCTTCCGGTGACTTGGAGTATATGAGAATATCGTTAATAAAGACGATAACAAACTCATCAAGATAGGATTTGAACACTCAGTTCATGAGGTTCATAAAGGCTGCTGGGGCATTTGTGACGCCAAAAGGCATAACAAGAAACTTGTAGTGCCCGTAACGGGTTCTGAAAGCAATCTTTTTGATGCTTTCCGTTTTGAATTTTAGTTGGTGATAGCCCGATCGCAAGTTAATTTTTGGGAATAGTTGGACACCTTGAAGTTGATCGAACAAGTCATCGATTCGTGGCAGAGGGTACCGATTCTTGATGGTGACCTTGTTCAGCTACCGGTAATCGATGTATAATCTCATCGCGCCATCCTTTTTCTTCACGAACAATACTAGAGCTCCCCAGGGTGAGGTACTAGGTCGAATGAAACCTTTGTCCAGGAGTTCTTGGAGTTGAGTCTTCAGTTTTTTTAATTCCGTCATTGACATGCGATAAAGGACTTTTGATATTGGTTGGGTACCAGGTTGAGTGTCAATGATGAATTCAATTTCCCGATCAACTGGGGTACCAGGTAGATCTTTAGAAAAAAATCTAGGAGTTCTCGTACTATGGGGATTGTATCAATGGTGGGAGCCTCTTTTTGTGTATCGATCACATAACAAATATAACTATAACAACCCTTCCTTAAGAGTCGTTGGACTGTCATGGAGGATATAATACAATGAGGGTTGGAAACTCCAGTCCCATCAAAGACAAGCTCGGGTTAGTTTGGTAACCTGGAGGAGACCTTTTTGGTTTTACAATCAATAGAGGCGTGATTGGCAGCCAGCTAATCTATACCTAAGATCACATCAAAGTTTCCAATGCAGAGGGGAATCAAGTCTACATATAAGGTTTTGCTTTTTAAGGATATAGTACATGATCTGTACACATCAGTACTATAGGCAACTAACCAGAAGAAAAATATACAGACAATATATATCCTAATGGTTCGGGTGTTGATGCCAACTTGGCAGCAAAATGTGGTGCAACAAAAGAATGAGTTGACACAGAGTCAATGAGGACGTGAGCTAAATGACCATAGACAAAAAGTATACCTGACACAACGTTTTCGGTAACTTCTGGTTTTCCAAGTACTAAGGCGAAAGCCCTCCTTTGGCATTTTTGGTCCTTCCTCTCTCCTCTAGGTCTTGCGGATTTTCTGACTGGGCTAGAGGGGTTGGTTGTAGGATTGGTCAGCTTTGGACAATCCCTCAGCAAGTGGCTAACTTGACCACATTTAAAGCATGCTTCCATGTCTCGATGGTATTGTCCCTAATGAGCCTTCCCACAAGTAGAACAAATTGGAATAGTGCCATCTCGGGGGTTGGTAGGACCTTGATTGCCTGAACTGGTTGTGCCCATATTCATCTTTTTGCGAGGCGCAACACCGGATCTTCTGTTGTCTCTTTCCCAGAACGCGAGGCTTTAAACCCCTTTTCTATAATGTACGCCCGGTCTAGCACTTTTGCATAGGTTAGCAGTTTGAAGACCTCGAACCTATCTTTAATTTTAGCATCCAATCCTGCTTTAAATTTTCTTGCTTTTCGAGTTTCGGTGGGGATGACGTATGTCGCGAACCGAGCGAGTTGTGTGAACTTGCTCTCGTATTCGGCCACCATCATGTTTCCTTGCTTTAGATGTATGAATTCTGATGCCTTCTATTCCCACAATGAATCTGGGAAGTATTTTTCGTAAAATACTTCCAAGAATCTTGCCCAAGTCGTAATTTCTTCTTTCTCCAGAGTGAGAAGCCACCATTCCTGTGCATTATCTTTGAAAGTGAAAGTGACGAAAGTTACCTTATGTCTTTCGGTGCAGGGTAGGGCACGAAAAATATTTTCTATGTCTTTAACGCAAGCGTCTGCTACCATTAGGTCTGGACCACTGGTAAATGTGGTGGGTTTCAGATCCTAAAACTGTTTTGTGGTAATCGGCTCTTCTCGCCGTTCTAATATCCCATTGTTAATGTTAGTCTGCAAGGCTTGCAAAAAGTTAGTAATCGCTCTTTCCATGATTCTTTCCATTGATTTAGTGCCACTAACTGATGACTCACTTCCGTTACCATTATTGGCCATTCTACAAAGTAATAAATGAGGCATTACATCCATAACGCTACATATATATAAGCATGTATAGCGCAATCTATATCTATATAAAATACCAACTTTACTATTTTTACAATTAATATTATATCCTTGTTTCAAGTCAAAATATGCTAGTGTCTCATCTCTATGGTGCAACGAAACAAAAAACAAAAAAGACAACAAAAATGGATTAGAACACATCATGGTTAGCGTATAAAAAGGTTTTCTTCTACAAAATCTAGAGTGGTGGGTCAAACGGGCCAAACAACCATGGGAAATAGTGTTGCATAAAAAGGTCAAATTCACATCCTAACTGGACCACACCAAAACATATCCACGCTGCCTGGAGTATGAAAATGGGAACGAAATATATGTATCCCAAAAATGCTCGATCTCGATATATGATAGGTCATTACTAAAATCAACATTTTGAATATTAATAATCTCCAGCGGGTTAGGGACAGTGGTAAAAATGTAGTCCTCGGGGTATATATTTCCCCTTCTTGCCACAAAATCTGGGGGCAAAGGGCCTACGATGTAGTGCGGGCGATCATGTCCAGGTGCAACGCCGAGGACATGAGTGGTCCGAGAAATCCTCCATGTGTACAGGCATGGCTCTGCCTCTATAGTAAATGTGGGACATCAGTAAGATCAGTCTATATATAAATTGGCCAACCCATCAATTGGGCAAGGCCTGAATGCAGTCCTCTAATTATATCTTCTGAATCTTCCTATCCTTCAGGTGAGGTGGGGGCGAGGTGCTCTGCTAAAATCTCATCCAAATTAATGGCCCCAAGCTCATACCAAAATGCCTCATCAAGGTTAATCTCGGACATTCCTACATCACCAGAATAAACATAAGATTTTACATAAAATGACTAACGTCGCAAGTAAATATTTATTTATTTATTTTATTTTATCATGTTTATCTAGCTATATAGTTTTATTTATAGATTTATTTATAACTTTTCAAACTTTCTGATCAAATTAAAATAGCATTTTTATTTTTATTTTATTTGAATGAGTCATTACTCTAATGCCACCTTGTCACGACCCAACCCCAGGGCTTAGAGTTAGAATCACAACTTACTAATTTATTCTAATTGTGGCAAATTAAATGGCGTAGGTGGAGGCAAAAGGAAATAAAAATAATTAAATAGAAAATTTACTTCATTTTACTATTTTAATAAGAGAAAATATATATATAGGGCTTTTATTATTTTATTATTCAGTGACCGGCCCCGAGTAAAAAAAAAAAAAAAAAGGGAGCAAAAATAAAATTTAAAAAATTTAAAAAAAAGAAAAGAAAAACAAAATAGTGGTTCAACATCAAATTCTCGTGCGGGTTCTACTACGTGAGGTTATGGGTCTTCCTTACATCTCGTCACCTGAAAGGGTAACAGCTATAAGTACACAACAAAGTGAGAAATATTATGCCAAAAGTATAGGGAATACGAAATAATCATGGATAGTTAGTTAAGCTAAAATATTTACATAATTTAATTTGAAATAACAATTTATTTAAAGTGGCAGAAACTGAAATATAGAAATCATGTAAATAAATAACCATAATCACGGTACAGAACTGAACAGAACAGAGGTCACAGGAGTGACAGTCAGAATAGAGGTCAATGGATCCATGAAAAATAGAGGATCACAAAGTGGCCAAATAGAGACCAATGGTTATTTAAGTCCCCCAAAGCGTGGGACTCCCCGTGATAGTACTTACAAAACATAATTGTTTATTAGGTCGTAGTCAAATATTTTCTAAAATTTAAACAAACATTTCCATGGGTTTCATTTTAAACAAATAGAGTTCAAAAATTAATCCACGTAATTGAAATATTAATGTAATTTATAAAATATAACTTGTATAAAATAAATTATGGTAAGTCAAAACATACGTAAAATATATTATAATATAACTCACCTTAATATTGATCTTTAGCCTCACTTTCCAATATCACAACCTTCTTACTATAAGTTCCTACCTCCAATATCTTGCCTTCCTCTTCTTTTTTTTTTTTTCCTTGTGTTCTGCTCTTGCGCAACTCCTCCCTATTTATAGGGAGGCAAATGTATCCTCAGGCCAACATGTGGCACAACTCAAATCCCCCCTAGATTTGATCATAAATCACTATAAATTTATGCTTATCTAATGAATATTTGTGATAATTACACTTTGACCCAGTTCTCTAATATAACTATATAAACAAATTAATCCTTAATTAAATTACACTTTATCGCATACCAACATAAAATTAATTATTTATTTTACTACCACACCCATTATTATTATTATTATTATTGGTTGTGGTATTAATTAAATATTTAGGGTGTCACTTTGTATCTGATTTGAAATCTGCTATGGGACATCATTCATTAAATTCTTTACTCCGTTATTATTCGCTGGGCTCCATTCACTATTTATATTATGTATGTAGGGGAGTAGGCACATGACCATGCCTAAGTTACTGCCTGGAGAGTTTGGGTCAGCCAGCCACTATGCTTCCTAAGGAGGTTCCGTTTTGAGATCCGATCAAGTTTATGACAAACAAGTCTTTGGGACTTTTGTACTTTTTTATGTTTTGTCCGAACATGTTTTGTAAGTTCTGTATTTGTGGGTTTGGTGACGTATGACTAATGTATATATACGACTTCACTCTTTATGTATCTAAGGTTTAAATTTTTGCCTCATATATGTCTATACAGCTCAATGGACTATGTATGTTTCTCTATTTGTTTCCACTAGCCCCTTATGTTTTATGATGTTCAAGTCAGAGGTCTTTAGTAATCCAAAGATTACTGGCCGGTTACGACGCTAAACTTATAGGGGCGGGTTTGGGTCGTAACAATAATAAAAGTAAGCTTGCAATCGCAACTGATATATGAACTGCCAGCAATAAAAAAAAAAGGATTCATGGTTGTCACAACACACTTTATTGATGATTCATATACATTGCAAAGTCGCATTTTGAGGTATATATTTGTAAATTTGTAAATCATATAAAAGTTCTATCTTATTCAGTTCAATTTGCATGTTATTAATACTGGTTCATGAATATTGTATTTTAGGTTTATTTATGTTCTATGTCCACACACAAAAGAAGTTCTTTGTGATACTTTACTTGAGTGTATGATAGACTGAAATATTAATAAAAAAATCTCTACTATTACTGTTGATAATTGCTCCACAAATGATGCCATGATTACCATGTTGATGGATAGGTTCAGTAATACATCGCTTTTGTTGGGTGGTACTTTGTTTCATATGCGTTGTTGTGCGCATATTTTGAATTTGATTGTGAAAGATGGACCGGATGTCATACGAGTGGGTGTAGAGAAAATTCAGGAGAGTGTAGCTTATTGGACAATAACACCTAAATGACAAGAAAAATTTGAAGAAACAGTCAATCAATTGCGTAATCCACATACTAAGAAATTAGGACTTGATGACTAGGTGGAAATCAAACTACTTGATGCTTCAAACTGTCTTATTGTATAAGGATGTCTTTTCTGGTTTGAAAAATAGAGAGCCTCAATATAAGACCGTGCTAAGTGAGGAAGAATGGGAGTTTGCTAGAGAGATTAGTGGGAGGTTTAAGATATTTTTTATTAGCACAGAGTTATTTTCTGGTACTAAATATCCCACAGCCAATGTTTCTTTCCTAGCTTTACGTGAGATTAGGATGACATTGTCTCAATGGCTCTTTTGTGAAATTGAATTGAGTAGAACAATGGCATAAAAAAATGTGGAAAATTTTGATAAATATTGGTTAATGATACATGGTATTATTGGAGTTGCTGTTGTACTTGATCCTAGGTATAAAATGAGTATATTAGAGTTTATTTTGAAAAACTTTATGGAGACAAAACTGAAGATGAAATTGACAGGGTTCGTCAGATTTGTTATGATTTGTTGCAAGAGTATCAACACCGAGTTGGTATGGAGATCGATGTTGTTGGTGAATCTTCTATTCATCCAGAAATTGTTACAGAGATCCTTTCAGAGTATGATTTGTTTATTAGTAGAAAGAGAAGTAAAAAAAATGAAGAATGTAAGATCAGAGTTGGACCATTATCTAGAAGATGATGTTTTGTCAAGAATTTCAGGTTTTGATGTTTTGAATTGGTGAAAAGCCAATGGACCAAAGTATTCAACCTTACAGGCAATAGCTAGGGATGGGCTCCCCGTCAAGGATTGGGGATGGGGACGGGGATGGGGAATTTATCACTTTTGGGGATCGGGGACGGAGAATGTAGTCCCCGGCCCTGCCCTGCTCTACCCCGTTGCCATTCCTACAACGCAACTCTGTTAGACCATATTTAATAGTTACTCAATTTTGTCATCAAATTTGAAGATGAAAAATGAATATTTTTCCTACTTTAACGGTTGCATCAAATATGTATCAAATTGAAAATTTTACTTTTTTTTTATCAAACTGAGGACAAATGCGCCTTTCATCAAATCACTGTTCATTGTTGCTGCCAGATGTCCCCCCAAATGTCCTCCCTGATGACCCCCTTAAGGCAAAAATTTGTAAAAAGTTTGCACTGGTCGGTCGACCACCTGGTTGTTCACCTCAAGGTAAAGAAAAATTACACTGGCCGGTCGACTGACCGAACATTTGCCCGATCGATCGGTATTCTGATGAAACTCCAAAATTTTCCATTGAAATACTTGATATTAAATGAAGTTTTTACTCAATTATTTATTCAAATTTAATAAAAAAAATTAATGTACAGTTAGAAATGCTCTTAAAAAAATTTCATTTTTACCCTTACTCATCTTATTTATATCATTTTGAATAAACTGAAAAGTTTTTTAGCAAAATTATCAAATAATTTTAAACTAAGGAAAGTCAATAAACTAGAGTACTAATTTTTTTTTTTTAAAGCTTAGAATTGATTGACAATTACTTTTTTTTAGTGTTTTTTTTTTTGTCGTTCTTTCTTACTCTTATAGGATAGGGTTGTTGTTGCTAACTCCCAAACAAATAACTAATCAAATATGGATAACCAGCAAACAAAAATAATTAGAACAGTGTTGACCAAGACTTTGAACAAAACCAAACAAGAAACTTTTAGAAACAAAACATGGGCTATATCATTTTAGCTATGAATATAACAGAAAAGATAAGATTTAAGTTTCAAGCATACACTACCATGAATGAAAAAGGGATAAAAAAAAATAATCAAAAAATCTAAAAAGAAAAGGTTTACTTAGAAAAATCAGACAAACGAGGCCTTATATGATTAGTACTTCTAAATGTATGAAAGATGCTTCAAAATTCAAGCACTTGCTCAATTCCCATTCCAGTCCACAAATGAGAATTACCCCCAAGAGAGGGAAAAAAAAAATAGTTAAGGAAAAGTTTGGCTACTTTTTGAAAAACAAGTGGATGGGGGCGGAGAAGGAAAACTTTCTCCCTATTACACGGGCATCACGTAATCATGTCATAAATTAATTACAAAATATTATTTTATATTATCAATCGTTAAATATAGCAATAAATCTTACTCTATTTACCATTTCCATTTTTTTTTTTTTATTTTTTTTTTTGAGTACCAGAAGTCCACTCTTATAAGCATATAATGACTATTTGTGGAGTAGATATTGGATGTACTTTATATCAATGTTGGATTTAAAGCAAACTTTTTGGTTCTACAAAAACTAAAAAGGTGGTTGCTTTTTTGGTTCTACAAAAACTAAAATAGTAATTTTAACTTTTTAGCCAAAAATTTTGTCAAAATTATTTCATCCTTGCATCTTTCTGACTTGAAAAACTCAAAAAATGGGCTTTGCGGGGATAAACACTAAAAAAATAAAAAAAAGGAGTATGATCTTTCCGTGATTAATAATATAATTTTTTTTTTTAATAATATCAGTGGAAATTATTCAATCAATTACAAAGTTAAGTATTAAATTTTTTTTGTTTCAAAATGTGTAAATGCTTATCTGTCTCCTAACTTACATTCATGGTTTAAGTCATGGTGAGTATTAGGGGTGAGCGTGGATCGGTTGCGGCCACGAAACCTCCAATCCCTCATCCGTCCGTCAAATTGACGGATTGGAAAAAATCAATCTGCATCCGTCCGCCAATCCAGCGGATGCGGATTGAGCGAATTGACGGTTTGGCGGATGGATGCGAATCAGCTTAGCGTTTTGAAATTTTATAAATTTTCAACATAGTTTAACTTGTGCACTTCCTCAAAAAAAAAAAGAAAAAAAAAAGAAGAAAGTATTACAATCAATGACTTAAAAAAGTATTACAATTACTGCATGCCTCATCCAAAGAAAGACAGTTTGAAACGAATATCACAATCACTGCATGCATCATCCACATATTACAATCACAGCATGTCTTATCCACATAAAGTATTACAATCTGTGGTTCTTCAAATATAAAAACAATTTAAACCACAAAAAACTATGAACAGAGCAACAGTAACGATTGTATGTTTTTGTATTGTTACATTTATATATGTTTTGAAAACTAGAACCAACCAGCATATATCATATTTTTTATTTATTATTTTTAGAGTTAGATTTAAAAACTAAAAAATATAGATAAATAATACATTTATTTTTTTCAATTCAAAAAATATATTCAAGTTGAAAAGTTTTTTTCAACAAAATATTTGAACTCTTTTTCAATTGAAAACACAAACAAAATATTTAAACAAATTGAAAACACAAAATCTTATAAATTACTAAGGGTACTCGCGGTTTGGCGGTTCGGTTGCGGCTAAAGGAATCTCAAATCCGCCATCCGTCCGCCAAATTGGCGGATTGGAGAAAATCAATTCGCAACCGTCTGCTCGTCATCACGCATCCGTCCAAAATGCGGCAGATCGGTTCGGTTCGATCAGTTTTGACGGATCGGTATATCCGTTGCTCACCCCTAGTGAATATAAATTTTAAAAATAATTTATTTTCTTAAAAACAAAAAATCTCTTACCTAAAGGTAATCCCACTAATATGAACTCTCCAATTAATGGGTGACATGACTTAAGGCAGAGGTGAAATAGAGGGAGGTGGTACTTCATGTACTAATTAATATATCAATTAATATATCAATATATGTTATAATATTATTATTGACTGTACTTATTATATAAATTATAAATATTCAAAAATTTTAAATCTATGTCACATCATTTATTAATATACTACTTAATATGTCAATTAATACATATAATATTATTCAATAGAGTGCTACCGATGAAGATTAAAAATAGTAATCACATGATTTATTTCAATACACGAATAAAAAGGGAAAAAAAAATACATTTTGGGTTTGATAAAAAACAAAACAAAAAAAACAAAAACAAAAAATCCAAAATAAGATGCTATTGAAACTTGGATACTTTCGGAAAAGAAAGTTGGAGAATCAAAAGAGAGAAAATGAGTAAAAAAGGGAAAAAGAATGAGAAGATCTCAAGGCCACATAGAAAACTTGTGGCTGAAAATTGTTTTTGGGTTGCACACGTGGCGCACCTAGCTTCTTCAACCGATTTAAAACGTGACTACGAACCACAACCTAACCCCCCACCGCATCCAGTGCCACCCCACCCCACCCCAACCCAACCCAACCCAAAATCGAACACAACTCGCGCGAGCTCGAAGAGAGAGAGGGCACACCAACACTCACACACACACCTCTCGCGTTGTCAGATCGATCTCTCTCTCATTCACAGTGATCCAATCCCAAACTCCCTGGACTACTCTCTCTCCTCTCTCTCTCTAGAAGTTTTCTTTAAGGACAGTGCAGAAATGTCGGAATCAAAAGACCCTGCGATTAAGCTCTTCGGAAAGACGATTCCTTTGCCGGAGATTCCGCCGGCGCCCGCCATCGCAGTCTCCGGCGGCGGAGCTCCCTCTCCCTCTCCTCCTCCTCCTCCTCCTCCTCCTCCTGTTGATGATCCTTGTTCGCCTGACTCGAACAGAGTCGAAGAAGATCAAGAACCTGATAAGGTATTATGATTGGATTGGATTGGATTGGATTGGATTGATTTTTTTTTTTTTTTTGTTAATAATTTTGAGGATGACCCATTGTTTGGAACAGTGAAAGGAGTAAAGGGTCGAGCTTAGTTATGCTTGATTTTGGGAATCCAATATTTCTAATTAGTTTGTGTCAATTAATTTTCAAAGATAGTGTAATTCTGGTTTGGGATTCAAATCTAGCATTTTCAGACATGTTTTTGGTAATTTAAGGTTAAGTCTTTTTTGGGTTTTCTGTTCTATTTATTCTTTTAGATCAATATGTGGAAAGTTGAGATCTTCCAAATAATTGTTTACTCTTCAGGGAGGAGATAAGGAGATGCTATTTAAGCAATATACTAGAATAAATTTAGGCTAATCTTTACTATATGTTTAAGGAGTTCTAGTTTGTATCTATGAATTTGCTGAACAAGGGATTATTGATTCCTCCAATAAAGTTAGTTTGTAATTTCATTTTCACTATCTTAATTTCAAGCCCCTTTTGCTAATTAGCTGTTGCGTATAGCGTGCTTCGAAGATCTTATCTATGCTAGGACTATTTGGGAGATGTTTCCAGTCTAGATTCACATGTTTTATGAAGAAGATTTTATTTTTATTTTTTTCCCATTCTATAGTGAAATTGATCAAACATGTTGACTTTTCTCCTTGTGTGACTTCTAAAGTTTTTAATAAGCAAAGAAATCTTTTTTTTTTTCCGGTCTTGTATGATCTTTTAAGCTCCTGCTTACTGGTTTTTTGTTACTGAGTTCTGATATTGCGTTTTTTATTCCAGTTCTGTTGTCTTTTAGATATATTCGGGGTTATTATCACTTCATATCAAGTAACACTTGAATTATCAAACCTTGTGGATGCCGAAAACAAGACTTGCTGCTCTCTTTGATTGTTTAGTTGTGTACAAGGTAGAGAAAACATGGAATACTATAACAGCCTCCAAGTCCCGACTTGCTATAAGATTTTATGCCTTCATTTTTTTCCCATATGCGTTCCTGCTAATCAATTGAGAACGCTCAAGTTAATATTCATCGCCATAAAGATGTCACTTTCCAAAAAATCTTGTATACTTGCCAAGATGAGGTTGAGTTTCAGTATACATATTAGGAGAATTTGATCTGGTTTTAATATGATAATAGAAGGTTTCTGTTTAAATTTTTTGGAAAATTGGTTCTGATACTCAATATGTATTCCTCATTAAATTTTTTGATCAATCCAGGCCCCGGCTAATCGAAGTGATACTAATCGGGAGGATGGAGCCCAGCCTATTACTTCAGAAGAGATTGCTGATCCAAAAACGCCATCTGTTGACAATGAAGCTGTAATATTAAAAACTTCAAAGACCGAAGAAGACCAAAGTGAGACTATTAACTCACAAGAGAAGACCCTAAAGAAACCAGACAAGATACTTCCATGCCCACGCTGTAATAGCATGGACACCAAGTTCTGTTACTACAACAACTACAATGTCAACCAGCCCCGGCACTTCTGTAAGAACTGCCAGAGATACTGGACAGCTGGTGGGACCATGAGGAATGTTCCTGTGGGTGCTGGTCGCCGGAAGAACAAAAACTCAGCCTCTCACTACCGTCACATAACCGTATCAGAAGCTCTTCAGAGCGATCGAGCAGAGATTCCAAATGGAATCCACCATCCCACTCTGAAGCCCAATGGCACTATCCTCACTTTTGGTTCGGATGCTCCACTTTGCGAGTCAATGGCTTCAGTTTTAAACATTGTGGAAAAAACGTTGCCAAATCATGCTCAAAATGGGTTTTGTAAACCGGAGGAACTAAGAATCTCGGTTTCTTATAGTGGTGGAGAGAATGGGGATGATCACTCTAGCGGATCCGCAGCCACTGGTGCAAATTTGAAAGATGATGTTGGTAAAAATGGGCAACAAGATACGAAAATCAAGAATTGTCAGAGCTTCTTTCCTCAGGTACCGTGTTTTCCCGGGGCTCCGTGGTCGTACCCTTGGAATTCTGCTCAATGGAGATCCCCGGTACCCCCACCTGCTTTTTGCCCACCAGGCTTTCCAATGCCATTCTATCCTCCACCGCCTTATTGGGGTTGTACTGTACCAGGCATTTGGAACGTCTCTTGGATAACACCGCCAAACCACACAGCTCCTAGTTCTGGTCCTAATTCCCCGACTTTGGGGAAGCATTCTAGGGATGAGAACGCGCTTAACCAAACCAATTCTGGGGAAGATGAGCCACAGAAAGAGAATAATCCTGAGAAGTGCCTCTGGATTCCAAAAACTTTGAGAATTGATGATCCTGGTGAAGCTGCGAGGAGTTCTATATGGGCAACATTGGGAATTAAAAACGATAAAGTTGATTCAATTAGCGGGGGAGGTCTCTTTAAGGCCTTCCAATCGAAGGGTGGTGATGAGAAGCATCACATCTCTGAAACCTCTCCGGTATTACAAGCCAATCCAGCAGCATTGTCTAGGTCATTCAACTTCCATGAGAGTTCATAAATGGGTAACTTGAAAACTTCTTGACTTGCGTTGTGTTGGCAATGTTTACGAATCACTGTAACTTTGTATCAAATCGTGATTCAAACACCAGCATCATCTGTAGGAATCGATCTTCAGAAGAGAGAGATTTTGGATTAGCTTAAGAAGTAGGTGATTTCTACTTCACTTGGATAGGTGCTTTTATTTCGAGCAGATGGTTTGCTGAGATTTTAGTCCATGTACATATTTATATATGAAACAGGGGGAACTATATAAGATGAGTTTGTGTACCAAAATCCCAGATGTAGTAAAATAAGTTTGAAACGAATAAAATTTCAAACTTTTTCTCATGGCATATGTGCTTCTGATTAGAATTTCAATCCCTTCATGATTTTGTGAGTATATATCTAGTGATATAGGATTGAGGGTTTTTCTTTGTTTAGTTGTAAGACCACTGGTGATTCAATGGTTAAAATTTGATCTACCAATTTTGGAGTTGTGAGTTCGAATTTGAAGATAACCATTTTGTGGAAATTATGTCAAAAGATTAAATTTGTATCCAATCTATTCCTCTCAGACCCTCATCAAATAGGGACCAAATTAGGTTTTTTTTTTTTTTTTTTTTTTTTTGGTTGAGGCCTCGGCATTGAATAATATAAGTGAGGTTGAAGAGTTGGGGCAATTTCAAAACATGTGAGGTTCTTGTAGGCCCTCCACTCTGCAGATAGACTTGAATTCGACCACAAAAGGGCCAAGCACCTTTCTTTATCAGTACCAAAGAATCCAAACAAATAGCTTAATAAAGTGGAAAGCTGATCGTAAAGTTTTCCTTTGCTTCTGCCTTTTATTTTCCCTCTTTTTTCTCTCCTCTTTCAAGCATTTTGAGATTGTGTTCGGATCTTAAATTTGTAAATTAAATTGTAGTGAAAAATGTAAACAACAATACTATATTCATAGTGTGTTTGGTTTGTGTTTTGAGATAAATTTTCAAAAAAAAAATTAGAGAGAGAGTTTAGAAATTTTTTTGGTTTGTTTGGTTGTATATTTTGAAAATAGTTTTGGAGTTTAGGATGATTTGATATTTTGTTATAGTTAAGTAGATGTATGTAAGAGAAAAAGTGATTGGGAAGGAGAGAGGAGAAAAAAAAAAGTGATTGATTGATATGCAGGAGAGAGAGTAATTTTAAAAAAAAAAATTCAAAAAATTTGAATCAAACAAAATTTTGAATTTTTTTTATAAAAATTGTATCTTGAGATACAAACCAAACAAGCCTATATCTTTGGATTATAATTATCCATTCACAACTCACTAACTTTAAATCTATATCATACACCTTATATAGCATTTTTTGAAAAAAAAAGAAAAGAAAAATGAATGAAATAAAACTTTTTTTTTTTGGGACAAATCTTTTTTTGTTCATCACAAATTTAAAATCTAAACACAACATTAGTGATCATGAAGTGACAATTAGTATAAAAGTTCTATTTAAAAAAAAGAAAAAACTCTTTAGAAATGATCATTGATGTTCTTACAGATGGAAGCATGCTTAGCATTTTGAAAGAGAAAGGATTTCACTTGAAGGCCTTTTATCAGTAATCTTGGTAGTGATAAAATCATTGATATAACACCACAAAGGGAGATTTTTGACTAATTAATTCATTTAGGTCTATAATCCAAAATCAAGGCCAGTGTGTGTTTCCTATGGATTAGGCCAAGAAGGAAATACGTAGATATTTATGTTATTGTTATGGACAGAAATGAAAGCCACCATTTTTGCTTGAAGCTAGCTGTCTCTATGGGACCCCAAGCATGTGATCACATTAAATTTTCTTGACATGGTGCCCTTTGTTTTTGTTTTCTATTCCTTTTGTTTTTTTGCATGATATGTGCATTTTTTTTTATTATCTCCTATTTTTCTGTTTCTATGACTAATTATTCATACATTTAAATTGTGTACTTAGATTTTAGATTTCGAAAAAGATAAATTAGTTATTTTTAAAAATAAATTTAAGATCGAAACATAACCCTCACAAAGTTTGACTAGATTATGACCAGAAAATTGATATCCGCAGATGATTATTGATTTTAATCTAATAATTTTAATTTGGGAGAATATTGGTATGAAATTTTTTAATATAACATGTTAACGAGATATGAATCAAAACAAAATACAATAACAAGATTAATGTCAAAGAAAATTTTAATACAAATACAACATACGATCCACATCATTTGACTTTTAACAAAAAAAAATTATAATAAATAAATAAAACCTCGTTATGGAATAGGAAAATAAGGTTTGTTTCAGCAAGTAACAGCCAAACCCTTGGGATTTGGAAGATGCAGGAGAGTCAACTCTTGTATTGGTATTTATCCTCCTTGGGATGCGCCCAAAGGCACGCGATAAGAAATGTCGAAAATATTGTACATTTTTTTATGGGTAAATTACAGGTCAATCATAAGTAATTGATTCAAATATTGGGTTAGACTTCTTTTATGTCCGTTATTGGATTGGAATGTATTGTTAAATCTGTGAGGACTTATCATAGGTTCTGTTTTGATTGAATATCGATAATTATTTGATCGGATCAGATTTCTGTCAATGATGAATATAATTTTCAAAATAAATTATTGACAAAAATTTGATCCGATCAATTAATTATCGGTATTCGATTAACGTAATTTTTTATAGAGATAAAATATTCAGCGAGTTCTATACATTAAATAGTTCAGATTATTAAAATCAGAATCTGTGGTGGACCCCACGAGCCTAATAACACCGTCCAATCCACTCTATGGACTGGAGACAAGCTGTCCCCTTAAATATTTATAAGTATCTTACACTTTTTTAATGTGTCAATAAATTAAAAAATATTTATTTTGCTCTAATTCTTTTTGAGAATATTGATGGATAAAAAATGAGTAGAACTTGTAAATAAATAAATCCGGTAAATAGAATCTATTCTCATATTTTATTACACTTACTTTCATATATAATATACAATACTTTCAAATTTTTTAATATGTGCCTTAAAAGATACACATTAACAAAATTCTAAATGTATATTCATCTCTAAACAGTAATCCTAAAATTAGTTGATTCATAAACAAATCAATAAATAACTTGCAACCCTCGTTATGGATAACCTTAAAAGTAATATTTTTAAAGGTCTTAACTATTTTCCATTTATTTTTACCAAATAATACACCAAATTTGAGCGGACTAATTCTTTATGGCTTGTGCCTTATTCGATATAAATGTATATAAATTTATAAATGTCTTGAAGTAAATTTCTTTGCCAATTTGAGCTTTCAAAAAAATTTAATGAACGAAACTCCAATTAGGTTGATAGAGCCTAATTCAAGTTCAAGCCAAGGTTAATTCAACTTCAATATTGTATTACTTGACATCTACTGTGAAAATAGAGAAATAAAAAAATAAATAAAAGCTAATTGAAATTCAACGCTGATAAAAAAAAAATTAATTCAAAAAAGAATAGAGGTGTAAGAAATAAATATAATAAAAGAAGTGTGATTCAAAAGAAAAAGAGATAAAACAAAAGAAAATAACTTGGACCCGCACAAGGGCACTTCCACGACCCCTTCTTTCTTTAACTAGCGGTAATCCGTGCGATGTACGGAAAAATAAACTATATACATTTTGTGTGATATATAAATTATTCTAATATTATATTTTTATAGCAGCAAGCCATGATGTTAGGCCATCTTGGTTGATGTTAACAATAATTAATCTACAAAATTTCACAATAAAAATTTGATATACATAAAAAATTGTTAATTATAAAGATTGTTAAGATAATAGTATTACAATCACTTGCTAACATAAATAATTTGTATCAGACTATAGTGTCATGCAAAAAAAAAAAAAACAAAACAAAACAAAAACAAAAACAAAAACAAAGCATTAAAAGAAATAAATTGTATAAGTTATCATAAATTTACTTATTTTAAATCAATGATTTGTATTATTATTGTGGGACCAAATTATGAATAAATCTCAACTTTTAATTATAATTTGTAAGTAATCATTCTCCATAACTTGAATAATACTTGGATAGTTCCTACAACATTAAAAAAAAAATTCAAGATAAGAATTTCGTAGAATTATAAAAATTATATAAGAAAATAGTTTAATCCATTTTATTTATAAAAAAAAATGATGACAAATTATTTGAATTGTATTTGAAGATATATAACAAATGATAGCTTTAATCATTATATACCACTACAAAAAAAAGTGTTTTTTGCGACGGCAAAACGCCGTCGCAAATGGTCCATACGCCGTCTCTAATACTTTTTGCGACGGTAATTTGGTTTTTTGCGACGGCAAGTGGGGGTCGCGACAAAGGGGGTTGCAAAAGGGCTTTAGCGACGGAAAGTGCCGTCGCCATTGTTTTTTGCGACGGGAGACTGCCTTGTTTGCGACGGCAATGTTCTGTCGCCAATAATGGAAGAAAATCTGAGTTTTTGCGACGGTACAATATTTCCGTCGCTAAAATGGGTTTTTTGAGACGGCAAGAATGTCGTCGCTAAAAGTGTCGTAGCTGATAACTATTGCCGACGGCAACTTGAGCCGTCGCTAAAGGTTTTATTTTCAATTACATTCCATAGCTTTTGCGACAGTATGGCTGCCGTCGCAAAAGCCTCGTAGAATTTTTTTTTGCGACGGGTTGTTATGCCGTCTCAAAAAAAAAAAAAAAAAACCTGTTGGGAAATTATTAAAAAAATTAAAATAACCTGTATTAAATGAAAAATAACTATAAAAAAATCCAAAAATTACATAATAATATAAATGCATACATAAACAAAAGTTGACAAATAATGAAAATTCATAATGTTGTTCCATTCATAACAATACATAAATAAAAATTCATAACAATAAAAATTATGCCACTACATAATGTCGCATACTACATACATAATGTTGTTCACAAATTTAAATAACATAAATCAATATCAAAACCAAAAGTTTTCGTCTTGATTCTTTCGTGGGTTACAAAAACAAAAGTTGGTCATAATCTTTATACGCTCGCATTCCACAAGAAGCAAACTGCTACTCAGGAAATATCTGAAAAAAACAAGATAAAAATAATTAATAACCCTATAATGGTGTTAATATTTTAATTACAGAAAAATATAAAAAAAAAATTGACTACTATATAATTAGAAAGATAGTTTAGTAAATAATTTTGACTAGACCGAAATCCGACTCTAACTCCCAGACCGGGAACCCGATTCGAGCCCCGTCTTCTCCCACAAGTCTCTCGTGCCTAGGCAGTCGCGTGTGCCAAGTTTCGTGCTAAACCGACGTCATTTGGTGATTTTGGAGCATTAACGCCTCGAATTCAAGTTTCTTAAGGAACTAGTTTGCCTAAAGTGAAATCCGGCTCTAACTCCCAAACCGGGAACCCGATTCAAGCCTCGTCTTCTCTCACAAGTCTCTCGTGCATAGGCGGTCGTGTGTGCCAAGTTTCGGGCTAAACCGACGCCGTTTGGTGATTTTGGGGCGTTAACACCTCGAATTCAAGTTTCTTAAGGAAGTAGTTTACCTAAAGTGAAATCCGGCTCTAACTCCCAAACCGGGAACCCAATTCGAGCCCCATCTTCTCCCACAAGTCTCTCGTGCCTAGGCGGTCGTGTATGCCAAGTTTCGTGCTAAACCGACGCCGTTTGGTGATTTTGGGGCGTTAACACCTCGAATTCAAGTTTCTTAAGGAAGTAGTTTCCCTAAAGTGAAATCCGGCTCTAACTCCCAAACTGGGAACCCGATTCGAACCTCGTCTTCTCCCACAAGTCTCTCGTGCCTAGACGGTCGTGTGTGTCAAGTTTCGTGCTAAATCGACGCCGTTTGGTGATTTTGGGGCGTTAACACCACGAATTCAAGTTTCTTAAGGAAGTAGTTTACCTAAAGTGAAATCCAGCTCTAACTCCCAAACCGGGAACCCAATTCGAGTCTCGTCTTCTCCTACAAGTCTCTCGTGCCTAGGCGGTCGCGTGTGCCAAGTTTCGTGCTAAACCGACGTCGTTTGGTGATTTTGGAGCATTAACGCCTCGAATTCAAGTTTCTTAAGGAACTAGTTTGCCTAAAGTGAAATCCGGCTCTAACTCCCAAACCGGGAACCCGATTCGAGCCCCGTCTTCTCCCACAAGTCTCTTGTGCCTAGGAGGTCGCGTGTGCCAAGTTTCGTGCTAAACCGACGTCGTTTGGTGATTTTGGAGCATTAACACCTCGAATTCAAGTTTCTTAAGGAACTAGTTTGCCTAAAGTGAAATCCGGCTCTAACTCCCAAACCGGGAACCCGATTCAAGCCCCGTCTTCTCCCACAAGTCTCTCGTGCCTAGGAGGTCGTGTGTTCCAAGTTTCGTGCTAAACCGACGCCGTTTGGTGATTTTGGGGTGTTAACACCTCGAATTCAAGTTTCTTAAGGAAGTAGTTTACCTAAAGTGAAATCCGGCTCTAACTCCCAAACCGGGAACCCAATTCGAGCCTTGTCTTCTCGCACAAGTCTCTCATGCCTAGGAGGTCGTGTGTGCCAAGTTTCGTGCTAAACCGACGCCGTTTGGTGATTTTGGGGCGTTAACACCTCGAATTCAAGTTTCTTAAGGAAGTAGTTTACCTAAAGTGAAATCCGGCTCAACTCCCAAACCGGGAACCCGATTCGAGCCCCGTCTTCTCCCACAAGTCTCTCGTGCCTAGGCGGTCGTGTGTGTCAAGTTTCGTGCTAAACCAACGCCGTTTGGTGATTTTGGGGTGTTAACACATCGAATTCAAGTTTCTTAAGGAAGTAGTTTACCTAAAGTGAAATCCGGCTCTAACTCCCAAACCGGGAACCCGATTCGAGCCTCGTCTTCTCCCACAAGTCTCTCGTGCCTAGGCGGTAAAAAATGCCGTCGCTAATAATTCGGCATTTACTAACTATCCGCGTGGTTTTATTACCGACGGGACAAACGCCGTCGCTAAATCCTTTATTTGCGACGGTATAAGTTGTCGTCGCAAAAAACCATTTTTTGCGACGGGAGGCGCGCCGTCGCTATTGCTTCCGTGTTGTTTGACCCCTTTTCTTGTAGTGTACCCAAAAAAAAAAAAATTATATAGGTTACTCAATAACAAAATGGTCGAATATAATTAAAGTCATGGACATTGAATTAAATCATATGGGCTCTAAATTGATAACATAATCTAATAAATCAACTAATAATAAAAGAGAGATATCAACAAATATGTAGTATTTCTCTACCATCTTTGTACTATATTCATTAATTTCATATATCATATGAAAGTTTTACTTGTCTCAATCTTTCAATAAAATAAGCACCAAGAAAACAAATTTGATAAGAAATTAATTCTAAACTTTATTATTAAAAAAATAGAAATTTCAAAGAGAAAATTTAGAGATGGGATTGAAAAAATACTATAACAAATGACAATCTTATAAAAAAAAAATAAAAACAAAGAAAAAGAAAAAACATATAGCAATGATCTAATGTAAACTATTTTTAAAAATTAAAAGAAAGAATATCAAATTATTACCTTGGATAAATATAGTGACGGAAAATAATTTTGTGAGATTTTTGTATTGCCTTCTCCCATACAGCTTTCATTATTTAATTATTAATACTCTTCTTATTCATAGCCAACCATTCTTTTTTTATATATATCTTTATCACTTGGTAGATAATAACAAATAATAAAAATTATGAGGAGTAGGTTAAGAGGAGATAAGAAGTTATAGATAAGAGTATTTCACAAGATAAAAAATTTAAAATGAAAAAAGATAATATGTGATAAAAGGAGAAAAAAAATATAAGTAAACCAAAATAAAGATTTAGATAGATATGTTTTTGATAGATATGGATTAACAAATCATATATTTATCTAAATTTTATTATTTTAATTTTTTTTTGTAAATCAATTAGTTAATCTTTATCTTTATCTGTGGACCATGGAATTAATTTTTATAAATTATTTATCAATTCTTATATGTTTATTTATCTATAAGTCATGAAATTATTATTTTTCAAATAATTTTTAAAATTTTTATCTTTATCTAAATGTCATGAAATAAATTTTCATAAATTATTTATATTTTTTTATATGTTTATTTATAATGAAATTAATTAAAGTACAAAGTGAAGGGCAAAAAACATGAGTAATTTTTTTTAAAATCAATTTTTTAACCTTTATTTTTATCAGTAGGCCATGAAATTAATTTTTATAAATTATTTATCAATTTTTATATGCTTATTTATGGGAAGAAATTTTAAATTATCTATAAGTTATGAAATTAAGTATTTAATTTTTATCTTTATCTGTATACCATGAAATTAATTTTCATAAATTATTTATCAGTTTTTATATGTTTATCTATATGGAGGAATTTTGAAATTCAAATCTTTATCCATAAGCCATGAAATTAATTTTTCTTTTAATTAATCAAACAAATAGAAAATGGAGGAAAATAGAAAACACGAAAGATAATCTAAAAGGGTTGCCACGTAGGAAAGAGATAATTTTAAAATTATAAGAATTTAGGAATAAATATTTACAGATTTTTGACAAAACCACTACATTTGATTATATATATAGTATAAATTGACCAATTTTTTATTTTTTTATTTTTTTTTCCTCCTCCTCTAATCACCAGCCTCTACGTGCATGTGGGTGGTAGGAATGATAATTTGAAGGTTCTCAATCACTTCCCAAAACAAAATGAGTGGGCTTGGCAGGCTTTGCATTGTCACAAAAGCAAATATGCCGACTTTTTTGAAAAAAAAAAATAATTTGATTTAGTTTTTTTTTTTTTTTCGTTAGTGGGAGAGGACCTAACTTTGTACCAGTAAAGTTCTAAATTGTCCAAATGAGTACAATTAATTAATTATTATTGTACAAAGGCATGAATAAAGCAACGGGAAAGTAAACTTTAGCAATAATCAAGCTAATTGAATAATAATAAATAAAACAAAAAAGTGAATTATGGTAACATGTGGTGCTTCCCATCCAAGCCATAATAGATATGGAATTCATTCTCGAACTTCCATGTGCATTCACAAGCTCCCTCATTCAAATATTTATATAATATTTAAAATTATTTGTATTCATAAACTTTTTATGTTCTTAATGTCATTTTTTATTCACAAGATTAATAGTAAAAATATTAATAAGTTCATTAAATTAATGTGATATTCACTATTTAATTGAATTAATAGGATAAATTATTTCATTGTCCGTTGTTTGATTTGCATTGGATAAGAAAACATATGAATATAGGATTACAACTATATTTATCTTTTTTTCCAATCTAACCCTCCATCAATATTTCTTCACAATCTTTACTTTATCAAAATTTTTTCATAAACGTGGTTTTTGAAAAAAATTATAAATAAATAAATAAAAGGTAAATAAAAATACAAAATACAAAGGCCATGTTTGGTTTGTTTTTATTTATTTTTAAAAAAAAATATAAACTAATTTGATAAAATAAATATCAAAAAATATTTTTAAATTTTTTAAAACTATTTTTAACCTTCTTAAATATAAAATTATATAAAAATTAATAAGTATTTTAATTTTTAGTCAAGGATAAAAGAGTTTTTTATTTTATTTCCCAGCTCAGAATATATAATCTCACCCCTATCCCATTATTAATAATCCTACAAATTTGTTGGATTAATTATCCATTAGATTACTAATCTTAAAACAAAATTTCAAAACAAACATATTTGATTCACATGATTAAAGCATGGGGTTGAGATTATTAACTTGTGGGCCCAACAATCCTGTGTTTGTTTTGAAATTTTGTTTCAGAATTATTAATTTAATGGATAATTAATCCAATAAATTTGTAGGATTATTAGTAGTGGGGTAGGGGTGAGATTATATATCTTGAGTTGGGAAATAAAATAAAAAGACTCTTTTACCCTTTACTAAAAATTAAGAAACTTATTATTTTTATATAATTTTATATTTTAGAAGGCTAAAAATAATTTTTAAAAATTAAAAAATATTTTTTGATATTTATTTTATCAAATTAGTTTATATTTTAAATATATATATATATATATTAAAAAACAAACCAAACATGGTCTTTGTATTTTGTATTTTTATTTTACTTTTATTTATTTATTTATAATTTTTTTCAAAAATGCTTATGAAAAAAATTTGATAAAGTAAAGATTGTGAAGAAATGTTGATGAAGGGTAAGTTTAGAAAATAAGATAAATATAATTGTAATCCTGCATTCATATGTTTTCTTATCTAATGTAAAGCAAACAATGGACAAAGAGATAATTTATTATACTAATCCAATTAAATAGTGAATACCACACTAATTTAATAAGATTACTAGCCTATCACCCGTGTTATGCACGGATTGTGTTTACAATTATCTATATATGTGAATTGTGATTTTAAAATTTTTTTTTAAATGTCTTCTTTTTTTTTCTTTTTTATATTATATTAAAGTTTAATATTTTGATAATAATCATATGTGTTAGACTTTTCAAGGAATTAAATGTCTTTTTTTATTATTATTATATTATATTAAAGTTTAATATTTTGATAATAATCATATGTGTTGGACTTTTCAAAAAAAAAATTTTATGCTTGTTCTTAATGCATTAAAATATTAGTATGAGGGATAATAATCATATGTGTTGGGACTTTTCAAGGAATTTATATGTGTTGGATTTGAAAGAATTTTTTTTTTTATGCTTGTTTTTAATGCATTAAAATGTTATTATGATGGTAAGACTTGGGAGTTGGGAGAAGTTAATAAATGTTAAGATTTTTTTTTTAAAATTAAAAAATCAAGAAATTTAGATTGGGAGATTGGAGCTCCCACAAGGCTTGAGGTTAAAAACCCCCTTTTACTTAATATATAGTATAGATTAATACATTCACTATTAGTCTTGTGATTCAACATGGTCTAAGAGTATTAATTATCAAGGACATGTTTAAAATGTTTATGAACCCACATGCATTTCAATTCAAAGATTTTGTTTTCAGCAAAAAATAAAAATAAAAAACAAAAAAACAAAAAAACAAAAACAACAAGAAGAAGAAAATAAACTTATAATAGAGCTAAACATTGACAAATCTTTTATTAATTTTTTTTGACACATTAGGCACAAAAATAAATTAAATTGCTTATATTTATTGAGAGGGTAATTTTTGGTGAAAATTGGGCCGAGCTATGAGATGGACTTTATGGCCAAAAGTAAGAAGGACTGGGTAAAAAGGGCCGAGAAGTTACTCCGGCCTAAGAGAGATAAAGTTACTCCGGCCAAAAAGGGATGAAGTTACTTCGGCTCAGGAATTGTGAAGCTACTTCGGTCTGGACAACTTGGAGTTAGTCCGGTCTCCGAGTTAGTCCGGTCATAACGTATACTGGATAGATCGGTCAGGACCTTGTTACTCGGTAGCTCGGTCCCAGCACCCTATGGTTCATACAAGGGAGAACCGAGATAAGGCGTAACGAGAGACAGAACCGAACCAATGATAGTTCGGCTTATTCTGCGGCTGTGCATAGCCGTAGGTACTTCGGTCAAATGGTAGTTCGGCCGTGGTAAAAACCATCCCACTTGGTTTAAGCAGTGTGGGGGGTGTAAAAGGATAAGCATTATCCTTTAGGAGTATGAATCCTAGGAGGACTCTGCATGAAGGAATAAAAGTCCTACTAGGATTGTGCCACTCGAAACCTATAAAAGCTCACAAGCATCACCTTGGAGGAGGTAACATAACACAACACAACATAAAATTTTGCTTCCTGAATACATTGAGCTTTGTCTATTTGTCAAGTTTTCTGACTTAGGCATCGGAGAGGTTTCCGGCACACACCCGCCGGCTAGCTCACGTTTGTGTTTTCAGGTGACAAAGCGACGTCGTACGGAGGAGCGTGGACTTAGTCAACAGGATTATACGAGGAGAATTATTTCTTTCCCGTACAATTGGCGCCATCTGTGGGAAAAACAGACAGAACAAAACCTCTTGATTAAAGCTTCTCCCCTTTACATTCAATGGCACACATTGAAGAATTGTCGCAGTCCGCCGTCGACGGACTAACTCCAGATAGGGGCGCAAGGCGTGAAGGATTACCTTCTGTCCCTCCCATGGCGGACTTGGAGCCCCAACGACATAACTCCAGGAGGGATGCTAGGGGAAGGCGAAATAACAGCCCCCATCGCTCTCACTCACAAAGTTCTGACAGGCAAAGACGGAGGATTGACCCCCAAGCTCTGGAAGACCGCGTGAAAGAGCAAGATGAATTGATAAGAAAGATGGCGGCGGACATGGAGGCCTTGAAACGACAGATGAAGAAAAAAGAAGTGGTGACAAGAGAGGGGCGCAAAAACAAGACGCCCCCTCGCCACTCAGAGAATCATAGTATGAATACTACACCCTCACAGGGAGAGAGTAGAAGCCTCAGGACAAGCGATACTCAATCATGGTCTTCTAAAACTCGTCCCTCCAGGTCTGAGAGGACGAAGTCTGAAAGATCATACACTGAAGGAAGCACATACTGGCCCTCTCATTCGCATCAAACTCGATCTAGACAAATGGAATTACCCAGATCATCCGACTTACGAACCGTGCTCAAAGAGAAAGCACGATACAAGGAGGATGCCAGGGCGCGGGATCCGCACAGAGTTTCTGCCTTACAGCGGTTGGCTCCTCGGACGCATGGAAGCGTCGAGGTTGGAATGCCAATACCGCGCCCAGCCTACGAACCAACGGACAAAGCATTGGCAAGACTACAGACTTCGCCGTTTGTTCCAGCGATCGAAAACGCGCCCCTACCATCAGGCTTCCTTCAGTCGAAATTCACCACATAAGAAGGGAAGACGGACCCGTACTCACACTTAAGCCACTTTCGCCAAGTCATGGCAGTTTGTAGACGAAACGAGGCCTTAATGTGCATACTCTTCCCGTCTAGCCTTGGCGACCTAGGCTTGACTTGGTTCGAGAAACTTCCTGAGGGCAGCATAGCCTCTTGGGCGCAATTCGCAGAAGCGTTCGTAACAAGGTTCCGAACGAACACTAAAACCCCGGTGGAGATCGACCAGTTACTCTCCATCGACATGGGCGATAAAGAGACCCTAAGATCCTATAACAGTCGCTGCTGGGAGACATTCAATCAAATTGGGGACTGCCCCACCAATCTCGCCATTGCACAGTATAAAAGAGGCCTTCCAGTTGGGAACAGACTGAGGGACTCGATCACCATGACGCCACCCCTCACTATGGAAGCCTTGATGGAAAGAGTGCACCAGCACATCAGGGTAGAAGAGGATGGCGCACGAGCCAAAGCAAAATCTAGTGCGACCGCAGTACCAGAAAAGAAGACCTCAGCGAAGGTCAATACAGTAGATCGTCAGAGCAAAAACGGACGTGGCAGACGAGATAACGGAGAAGACCCGGATAAAAGATGGTTGAGAATCCGCACTGCCATAACCACGGTGTTCAAGAAACCGATATATTGGATTCTTAGCGAAATAAGAGATGAGCCTTTCGTCAAGTGGCCAGCCAAGTTAGGAGAAGCCCAGAAGGACTATGACGAAAGATCGCGGTGCACCTTCCACAAAGAAAAGGGACACCGCACGGAGAATTGCACACCATTGAGACAACACCTAGAAGAGTTGGTGGCAGCAGGCCACTTGGACAAATACATTGAAGGAGGGACGCTACCAGCCCCCCAGGATGACAATAACCCTAACGGAATGCCAATCGACGCCCCACCTCAAGGCATTATCAATGTAATACATGGAGTCTTTGAACCTGAGCATGTATGCGAGCTCAGGGGATCAATCAAGAAGGCTGAGCATTTTAGAGAGGTGTTAAGTGCCCAACCTGCCATCAAAAAGGGAAAGACAGAGGCAACAAACGTCATGTCTTTTTCGGATAAGGACTTGGATTGAATATACTGTCCTCACAATGATGCTCTGGTCGTCACTCTCCGAGTCAAGGATTTTGACGTCAAGCGGATTCTGATTGACCAGGGTAGTTCATGTGAGATCATGTACTACGACACATTTAAACAACTAAAGCTACAAGACAAAGACTTGGCGCCAGCAGTATCTCCCCTAATTGGATTCAACTCCATGCCAGAGTGGCCCGTCGGCAAAATAATTCTTCCAGTCAGAGCAGGAAGCGTAACAAAACAAGTGGAGTTCTGGGTATTGAAGGTCCCCTCCACTTACAACATCATCTTGGGCAGAACATGGCTGCACGCCATGCGTTCGGTGGCGTCATCCTACCACCAGGTAATGCGGTTCTCCAACGACACCGGTATAATTGAAGAAGTCTATGGAGATCAGATCATGTCAAAACAATGTTTCGCCATGGTAAATGGCAGCCGCGCTGCCAAAGGATACGTTCATTCGGTGGAGGAACCTGAAAGCAATGAACTATTCGCGAACGTCGGCAAAGAGGCTGATCAAAAAGCGGTGGAGGACTTGGTGGAGGTGAAAATAGATGAGAAGAACCCGGATAAGTTCTTCTTGCTCGGCTCGTCGTTGTCCAGCACCGAGAGATTCGAGGTCTTGGAATTCTTGACCTCTAACATCGAAGTATTTGCCTGGACACCCTACAACATGCCAGGCATTGATCCAAACTTCATCAGTCACCAACTCAATGTCCACCCATCCGCTAGACCAGTCATTCAGCGCACACGCAGATCGGCACTCCACCATGCCGAAATAGTGGCGGAAGAAGTAGGCAACCTGTTGGAGGCAGGAGCAATTAGAGAAGTGCACTACCCAAGATGGATCTCCAACACAGTCGTAGTGCCAAAGAAAAATGGCAAATGGCGAGTCTGCGTCGACTACAAAACAGTCAACAAGGCGTGCTCAAAAGACAGCTTTCCTCTACCGCGGATAGATCAACTAATGGACCTAACGGCGGGGCACAACCGACTTAGCTTTCTGGATGCATACAGAGGCTATCACCAAATCGCCATGCATGAACCAGACCAGGAGGTCACATATTTTACAACTCCAAGAGGACTATACTGTTACAAGGTCATGCCCTTTGGCCTGAAGAACGCAGGGGCAATATTCCAACGGATGGTCACCAAGATGTTTGAACCATTGTTAGGCAGAACAATGGAGGCTTACATCGACGACATGGTGGTCAAAAGCAAAGATGAAAATGACCATCTTAAGGACCTAGGCGAGATGTTTGAGATCCTTAAGAAGCACAAGTTGCGCCTCAACGCATTCAAGTGCGCATTCGGTGTAGGATCTGGCAAATTTTTGGGCTTCCTGGTAACCAACCGAGGTATAGAAGCAGACCCCTCCCAGATCAAAGCAATCCAAGATTTGGAGAGACCCAACTTTGTAAAAGAAGTACAGCATCTCACCGGTATGGCGGCTGCACTCAACCGATTTATCAGCCGGTCGTCAGACAGACTACGACCATTTCTCATGCCTTAAAGGCCAAATTTGAGTGGGATGAAGAATGGGACCAAGCTCTGGAAAGCTTGAAGGAATATATGTCTTCCCCACCACTGCTTGTTACCCCAGTACCTGGCGAAGAACTCTTCTTATACTTGGCGGTCTCTCAGCACGTAGTTAGCGCAGTGTTGGTTCGTGCAGAAGGAATCCAACACTTGCCCATCTATTATGTCAGCAAGACGTTGTTGGGAGCCGAAATAAGGTATTTGCCACTAGAAAAACTGGCATTAGCCTTGATGATGACCTCCAGGAAATTGGCACACTACTTTCACGCCCACACCATAGTCGTCCTCACAGCTTTCCCACTAAAAGCTTTGTTTGAGAGGGTGAACTTTTCTGGGCGAATTTTGAAGTGGGCAGTAGAGTTAGGACAATTCGATATCAAGTTCCAACCCAGAACCGCAATAAAAGCCCAATCTTTGGCAAACTTCGTCGCAGAGTTTACACCTGGAAGTCATCATATCTGCCTAGTCGACCTAACTGACACCACCGAGTTAGGGATGGAAGTTGATGTCGGAATAACGCAACCCCTAGTAGAAGGTACTCAGTTAGACTCCAAGGCAAACCAAACTAAAGAAAACAAGGAAGAAACAAGCCAAGGCTCACCAACAGTACAATCAGATGGCGAGGGGCAGACAACAAGCATGGACCTTGAAGAAAACACCATTCTTGACCCCACGGCATCATCTGACCCCTCCACGTGCTGGAAGTTGTTCGTTGGAGAGATGTGGAAGCTCTTTGTGGATGGAGCATCCAACCGGCATGGTGCAGGGCTTGGCATAGTCCTCATCTCCCCAGACGGCCTGGTTGTAGAGCAAGCAATCAACCTTGGCTTCCCAGCATCAAACAACGAAGCGGAGTATGAAGCGCTTCTCGCGGGACTCAAATCAGCATACTACATGAAGGCCACCGAACTAATGGTCTACAGCGACTCACAGCTGGTAGTAAACCAAATTTCTGGCGACTATGAAGCAAAGGATGATAGGATGGCCAAGTACCAAGAGTTGGTCAGAACAGAAATTAAGAAATTTGAAGTAGTAAGGATAGAGCAAATCGGCAGGGAGGAAAACAGCAGAGCAGACGAACTAGCAGGCTTCGCCTCAATGGCAGATTCCTCCATACCTCATCCACTACTAATCGACTACCTACCTAGACCAAGCATAGAAGACCCCGAAGCAGAAGAGGTATGTTGCATAGAACTAGGCCCCTCTTGGATGGATCCCATCATCCTGTTCTTAAAAGACGGCATCCTACCAGAAGAGAAAAAAAAAGCCAACAGAATAAGAACGAAATCGCAACGATTTTGGCTCTCCCCATCCTTAGCATTATACAAGAAGTCATTCTCAGGACCCTACCTAAAGTGTGTACATCCCAGCAAAGTAGAAGCATTCTTGTACGAGATACACGAAGGGGTGTGCGGAAGCCATCAAGGAGGAAGATCGCTAGCTTACAGGGCCATTTCACAAGGATACTGGTGGCCATACATGCAGGCAGACTCGGAAAAATATGTGAAGAAGTGTGAGAAATGCCAAAAATTCGCACACCAAATACATCAACCAGCAAGAGAACTCCTACCATTAACTAGCCCATGGCCTTTCGCAATGTGGGGCTTGGACATAGTAGGACCACTTCCAACAGCACCCGGCAACAGGAAGTTCTTTCTCGCAGCAACAGACTACTCCACAAAATGGGTAGAAGCAGAAGCATTGGCATCAATCAAAGAAAAAGATGTGAAGAAGTTCGTTTGGCAGAATATCATCACTCGGTTTGGCATACCAAAAGCCTTAATTTCAGACAATGGCACTCAGTTCAACGACAGAATCTTTAGAGGCTTTTGTGAAGAATACAAGATAGAGTTCTACAATTCTACACCGGCATATCCTCAAGCAAATGGCCAAGCAGAAGCATCAAATAAAGTTGTCTTGGATGGACTGAAGAAAAGGTTAGAAAAGGCAAAAGGCAAGTAGGCGGACGAACTTCCTCATGTTTTATGGGCTTACCGCACCACACCTCGACGATCAACAGGAGAAACACCATTCTCCTTAGCCTATGGAATGGAAGCAGTAATCCCACTGGAAGTTGGCCTCCCCACAATTCGAAGCGAAAATTTTGATCCAGACTTAAATGGAGAAGCCATAACATTGGAACTCGACCTTGCAGAAGAAAGAAGAGAAAAAGCACTGGTTCACATTGCTTCATACCAACGAGAGCTAATTAGAAAATACAACAAAAAGGTACATCCAAGGCAATTCAAGATCGGCGATTGGGTACTGCGCAAAGTAATGGGAAACACCTTGGTACCAGGAGATGGAAAGTTAGGGCCAAACTGGGAAGGTCCTTACAAAGTGGTAAGGTTAGCAGGCAAAGGGGCTTACCATCTAGAAGACAAGGACGACAAAGCAATCCCTAGGCCATGGAACACGGCCAATCTCAAGTTGTTTTATTTTTAGCTTTTTCTCTTTCAAACATATGTAATTTTCTTTTTCTTCAATAAGACAATCAATTCTTTTCAGCATGATTCATTCTCTGTAAAAGTTAGCTTTAGTAAAGTTAGGAACATTGCAAACCTTTTATTCTAAGTTAGCTGGAAAAAACTAACTTAGAGGTTGGCTGTAATAAACCAACACCCTTCCTAAGCCCAGGATAAGGATCCAGGCTGCAGGACGTTTTGGCCGGAATAACCAAACATTGTTCTAAGTTAGCTGGAAAAAACTAACTTAGAAGTTGGCTGGAATAAACCAACTCTTAGTACTCTTCAGCCGATGTATGGGGATGGCTGAAGAGTGGTTGGCTGGATTAAACCAACTCTTTGAACTCTTCAGCCGAAGTATGGGTATGGCTGAAGAGTGGTTGGCCGGATTAAAACCAACTCACTGTACTCCTCAGCCGAAGTAATTATGTCGGCTAAGGAGTGGTTGGCTGGAATAAACCAACTCCTGTTACTCTTCAGCCGAAATAAGGGTATGGCTGAAAAATGGTTGGCTGGATTAAACCAAATCTGTGTACTCCTCAGCCGAAGTAATTATGTCGGCTAAGAAGTGGTTGGATGGTAAGCATAAGTTAGTTCGAACAAGTAAAAACCGAGATAAACGTTGGACATATCAAAGTGCAAGCATACAAATCAAAACCGGAATAAGAGTTCAAGCAAAATTTTCATTCATTGAAAAGCAATTACAGAGGGGCATAGCCCGGTTACAAAGACAAAAGGTAACAACAAAGAGAAAAAGAACAAAATCAAGAGAAAAGATCTTCAATTTCGGCATCAAAGGCAGCATCGGCATCGACATGAAGACTGGTTTCTGACGGGAGCTCGTTCTCGGTCGCAAGGGTGGTTTCGGTCGGAACCACGGTTTCACCTGGTTATTCAATAGTTAGGTCTTCCACCGTGGGCTCCGACCGAACTGCCTGATCTACATTGACAACCGGAGTATCCTCAGAGGCAGAATCTTCTTCAGAATCTGAGCCTTCAAGAAACTGCTGTTGCATGGCATTTGCATACTTCACAAGGGAGTTCGGTATGAAATAGGCTAGAGGGTTGAAAACCTCGGTCTGTGGATCATGACCGAGCTTCTCAACGGCTCCCCTCCAGCCGCACTTAAAGAACAGTTCCTTGGCGGCCTCACACTGTTTGACATATACATCCTCTGCCTTCTTGACGCCTTTCTTTTTGGCCTCTTTTGCGCTCTCCTTCACTTGGGATATTTCGGCATCTTTCTTCCTTTCAAGCTTCACCAGCTCGCGCAGGTACTTGTCTTTTAGGGCAATGGCAGCCTTCTGCCTTTCTGCCTCGGCCGAACTAACCAATCCGGCCAGTCGGCCGTTCTCAGCTCGGAGCTCGGCCATTTGCTTTCTGGCCTCCTCTAGCTCGGTCGTTTTTGCTTCAGCTTCTGCCGCGGCTTGCCTTGTTATTTTCCTAAGCTCCAGCACTTTCCTATGAGTGATTTAGTTTTTCTGAATGGCCTGACAAAGCGAAGATTTCCCTTTAGCTGAAGTAAAAGTTGAAAAAAGAAAGTAGACAGAGAAGACGACCGAAGTTACTTACCAGAATCATGGATTTGGTCGAAGACCGGATGGCCTTCAATTCGGTGTTCAGTTATTTTTGGTGGTGCTCCATGTCTTTGGGGAGGCACACACTCTTGGCCAGGTTGAAGGCCAACTGATGGTCTTTCTCAGCAACAATCGAGTCTGAGTCTTGAATGTCTCGGTTGTTGAAAGTAAGTTTTGGTGCCCAACAACCGGTAGTTCGGTCAGAAGACTCCGGTTGAGGGCTCGGTGGTAAGCTCGGTGGAAGAGCAGGTTCTTCTTCATCGACCAAAATTTGTTCGGTTTCGGCAGTCCGGGCTCGCTTGGTTCGGCGGAAAGAGGACGGCTGTTGAGAAGGGAGGGCCACAACAGCAGGTTGCAATTGGCTGAGGGGCGTTACTTCGGGCCTGGTTGTCTCGGTTAAAAGCGCCCTGACTCTGTTCTTTTTTTCCATCTCTTCTTCAGCTGTCAGTGGGATCAGTCTAATCTCGGGTAAGGATGGGTCCGGTTCTGGGGCCTCTTCAAGGAGAAAGTCGGTTACTCTAGCTTTCTGGCGACCACTGTATCGGTAGGTCGGCTCGAATTTCAGCAATTTGGCCCAACTACGTTCAGGATATCGTAGTGCGGCTCGCAAAGTTGCAAGATTTGGATAGCTGTATAAGGAATGAAGGTGGGCAGAATCTGCGAAAGAAGAACTGTTAGTTCGGTTGATAGACTAACAAACCGAAATAAAAAAAAAAAATGCAAGGAAGAAGACCGAAGTGAAATTACCGGGCTCTCATTTTTTCCAATTTATAGGTCGGCCAGGAATTTGGGCTTGAAAATCCTCAAAGTTTCCACAGACCCAGAAAAAATCGTCGTCGTTTAAGTCTTTGTCCGGTGTATATTTAATTATCTTCTCTCGGCGGCGGCGTATCCTAAGATAATAGACCCACCCATCTTCTTTTGAACCAATTGAATATTGGTGAAAGATTTCGGCCAGGCCAAGGTTTAGTCCGGCTTGGCGGTTCAGTTCGACTATTCCCATAATTATGCGGTATGAGTTGGTGGATAGTTGGGTTGGGCATAATCTAGTCTGCCTAAGAAACTCACAGATTAAGGGTTGGACTGGAAATCGCAGTCCGGTTTCTACAATGGACAAGAGGGTAAAAGGGACAAAGCCTTCGTTATCCCAAGGAATGACATCTTTTTCGGCTAAAGACAGGTGGACATCATCAGGTATGTTATAGTCCTTTCTGAATTCGGCTAGGCCGCCTGGAGTGTCTACTGGGTACCTATACTTCCCCATTTAAGGAATAAGTTATGAATAAGTTATATCGGTGCAAAAGTTGTGCTCAGTAGCTCGGTTGAGCACACGGAGGAGTGCCTGGGCAACCTAAGTCTGCAAAGTAGAAAACAAAGGGGTTAAGCACAGATCATAAGACCGTGCTACAAATTAAAAGCAAGGTAAAAAAAAAGCCCTACTTCGGTTTTATGGACAGGTTCTATCTCGGTTCAGCAAAAATGATTGGTAGCTCGGTTCGAGCAGGGTTTTTATTAGCCAGACCTTGGCAAATATCTCGGCATATTGGCTTTGGAATCAATTTCTAGACCGGTTCATCGTCTAGGGGCAGCTTTCTAAGTTCGGTCTAAAAAACTAAGAAAGCTGGATTAGCCCCAAAAGCATAAATCGGTTGAACTATGAGTTTTTGTTACTCCGGTTGAGCCTCTAGGGGCAGCTTTCTGAGTTTGGTTTAGAAACTAAGAAAGCTGGCTTAGCCCCAAAGGCCCAGCTCAGTTTAAGACCGAAGTTCCTAGTTTAATGGGTTCAAAACGTCGTTCAATGAGCTTATCTCGGCCAGAGTGATTCGGGGGTTGGTAACCTACTGAAACTACTGATTATTTCTACAAGCTATAGTTCGGTTATTGTCCAAAGTGATTTACCTATATCGCATAAACAATATCCTAGTTCGGTTGCTACATGATTTTGGATCCAAGACTTGTTTTCTACAGAATAGTTCACACACATGGGTTCTGCTAATATTTTTCCATGGAAGTTCAGAAGCAAAAACAAAAATGAACAAGCATGTTTCGCAAAAACATAGAAAGCAGAAAGAAGAAAAACAAAACAGGTTTTCTGAGGCTTACCAGAAGAAGGTGAAGCTGAAGAGGGGAGCAACAGCACCAGCAAAAGAACACGAGCTCAGGGAACTCAGAGGCTGGGGAAACAGAGGCACGAAGAGAGAAGAAGATGAATAAAGAAGGTGAATGATTCAAAAGTGAAAGGGGTGTTTTGTGAAAAAAACGAAAGGCAAAAAAGCGGGAACTGTTCAAATTTTTCGCTGTACGAGGGTGGCGTGACAGCTGCCCACAGCCTATCAGAGCCTGCCACGTGTCATTGGAAAGTGAAGCGTTACAGTCACAGTGATTGAAGAGACGTTTTGACCGGACAAGCGGAACCCGGAGTAAAGTAAGCTCGGCTGGAGAGGTTAACGGGTTTTTTAGCCCGACTGAAAAGGCTTAAAAAAGTTAGCTCGGCTGGTCACCAGGTAATCCCAATTATGCTGTACAGATGGAATTAAGGGGCAATTGAGAGGGTAATTTTTGATGAAAATTGGGCCGAGCTATGAGATGGACTTTATGGCCCAAAGTACGAAGAACTGGGTAAAAAGGGCCGAGAAGTTACTCCGGCCCAAGAGAGATAAAGTTACTCCGGCCAAAAAGGGATGAAGTTACTTCGGCTCAGGAATTGTAAAGCTACTTCGGTCTGGACAACTTGGAGTTAGTCCGGCCTCCGAGTTAGTCCGGTCATGACGTATACTGGATAGATCGGTCAGGACCTTGCTACTCGGTAGCTTGGTCCCAGCACACCATGGTTCATACAAGGGAGAACCGAGATAAGGCGTAACGAGAGACAGAACCGAACCAATGATAGTTCGGCTTATTCTGCGGCTGTGCATAGCCGTAGGTACTTCGGTCAAATGGTAGTTCGGCCGTGGTAAAAACCATCCCACTTGGTTTAAGCAGTGGGGGGGTGTAAAAGGATAAGCATTATCCTTTAGGAGTATGAATCCTAGGAGGACTCTGCATGGAGGAATAAAAGTCCTACTAAGATTGTGCCACTCGAAACCTATAAAAGCTCACAAGCATCACCTTGGATGAGGTAACATAACACAACATACAATTTTGCTTCCTGAATACATTGAGCTTTGTCTATTTGTCAAGTTTTCTGACTTAGGCATCGGAGAGGTTTCCGGCACACACCCGCCGGCTAGCTCACGTTTGTGTTTTCAGGTGACAAAGCGACGTCGTACGGAGGAGCGTGGACTTAGTCAACAGGATTATACGAGGAGAATTATTTCTTTCCCGTACATTTATTAATATTTGTCTCACTACCTTTAAATCTAATAATATCAAAATCTAAGTAAGAAATCATATAATTTCAAAATTTAGGTCAAATCATAACATATATTTCATTAATATAGGATGTTTTGTATAAATAATTTTGATGAAATGTAATTAAAGAAATACATACCTCAAATCGTCAACCCTTGATGCTTTCTATTTTATGACGCTCAAAAAAGCAGTTGTTGACCCTTTTTATTTTTTATTTATATTTAATAAATTAATAATAATATTCTCTTTTTATTTTCATCAGGTAAAACCTATAATATAATATGACATTCCAAAAATCATATTTTAGTATTAACTATCAACTCCACCTAGTGTGTTAAAAGTTAATATGGCATTAGGCATTAATCATTCATGTCAATTTTAATATATTTTTGTGGGAGCTGAATAAATAGAAGAGTCGGAAAGTGCGTACCCCAAAAATCAGATATTATTCGGCTCCATATTGCGTGACTAGGATGCCGAATACGTTAGGAAGGCCGAATAGCCGGAGATCAGTAGCTCCGAATAAATAAAAGGGAAATGGGATAAACGTAGGCTCAGGCCCCGAGGCCCAAAAAGTAAGTATAAATACAAGAACCACAGATTTAGAAAGGTACGTAAGAATCACTTCACTTAACTTAGTAAACAAGTTATCCTGAGTGTCTGAACTGACTTGTCCGTCGGAGTACTAATTCCGGCACCCCCGACCGGGGTGTTTGTATCTTTTCAGGTGACTAGCTGAGGATCACTAGCGTCTCCCAGGATCTGAAGAGTATTTCCAAACCACTTCTCCACAATTTGCGTCGTCTGTGGGAATACTCAAATACATCAATGGCAGGCGTGACTGAAGATCCTCCGATAGCTACTGACGAGACCACACAGAGAGATGACCTCACTCCAGCAAACTCGCTTGGACCAAAAACCATCGCAGGCAAACCAAACAGAGGTTGGACAACATCATCGCTAAGAACGAACGCCTTCGTCGTGATCTGGCCTCGGAAATAACAAAATCCAAACAAACAGTGCGCCAGGCTTCTGAACGACCCCCGAGGGCAGATGATCGACGATCTCGAGCCCGACAAGAAGAAACTGACAGCCACTATGCCTCAACAGATCATCTTGAGGAGTTGGCAAAGGACGAACGTCTCCAATAATGCGTCCGGAGGAATGCGACCAAAACACCTGCCTTTCCAAAGGATGCATTTCCGCTTGACACCGTCCACATGATATACAGCCTGCCAGCAGCCCCGGCCATGCATGCAATCCAATCACATCCAGGGCCCTAACAGCAAATCACACCAGCAAAGCGGCTCCGAGAAACGCCCAGTATCACCTTTGACGACTCTGATTTGATCGGTTTAACACTCCCTCACATCGATCCATTGGTTGTTGAGCTACGCGTAAACCGGTTCACCGTCGAACGCGTTCTTATCGACCAGGGCAGTACTTCGGAGGTTATGTATTATAAAACCTTCATCAAACTCGGATTCAACGAGTCAGACCTGACTCCGGCTCCTTATCTACTATTCGGTTTCAATGCCAATCCAGAGTACCCATTGGGAAAGATCAGCTTACCCGTTCAAGTAGGTTCCAGAACGGTGGATATGGAATTCTTGGTCGTCAAGCTGCCATTGCCGTACAATCTCATCATGGGTCGATCGTGGTTACATACCTTGCAGGCCGTCCCAAGCACCTATCATCAACTGCTACGTTTCCCAACAGAACACGACATTGAGCAAATCTGCGGCTCCCAGAAATCGGCACAAGCATGTTATCTCCTTGCCGCCAAAACGCCAAAGGAACTGCAAGTAAACTCCATTGAGGTGCCGAATCGAGAGATCCTTGATGACATTGGGCGGCATCCAAACGAGAAGGCCATGAAAGGTTTAGACCGAGTTGACATCGATGGAAGCCCAGAAAAGTTCTTCATGATCGGCGCTTCTCCGAATCAGGCCGACAAGCAGCAGCTGATCTCTTTCTTGCTCAACAACCTCGACGTCTTTGCGTGGACTCCGTACGAAATACCAGGAATAGACCCGTCAGTTTCACAGCACCATCTGAATGTTGAACCCAAATGTAAGCCGATCATTCAGAAAGGCCGACGGTCAGCTGGGAGCACACTGCCGCCGTTGTTGAGAAGGTAGACAGACTGCTTGAAGCCGGGGCAATTAGAGAAGTCACTTACCCTACGTGGCTCTCCAATACAGTGGTGGTGAAGAAGAAAAATGGGACTTGGCGAGTGTGCGTCGATTTTACGGATCTGAACAAAGCTTGCCCTAAAGACTGTTTTCCTCTACCCAGAATCGACCAGCTTGTCGATGCGACAGCACGACATCAACGCATGAGCTTCCTCGATTCTTACAGAGGCTACCATCAAATCGCCATGCATCTAGATGACCAGGACAAAACCGTATTCCTCACCCTAAGAGGAATCTACTGCTACAAAGTTATGCCTTTTGGGCTGAAGAATGTAGGGGCAACCTACCAAAGACTGGTTACCACCATGTTCAAAGAGCAACTCGGCCACACTATGGAAGTATACATCGACGATACGGTGGTCAAGTCCAAAGAAGAACAGAATCATATAGCCGATCTAGAAAAGACATTCAGCATCTTATGCACATACAGAATTGTAACAACCTTCGTCACTGTTTACCGATTAACCACTGATTACTGCTAAACTGAGACTGATTATGTTTGGTAACTGAATTGATTGAAGTACTGAACTGACTGACTAAAATCTGGAACTGAATTGATTAAGTATATCTGTTTAATTGTATGTCTATCTGTTGACTGTTTGATTATCTGTTCATGCCTTTGTGTTTAAATTATGAATTGAAGACCTTATCGGCAGTCGAATCTGAAATTGATTGATGATTTGTGATCTTTAGAATTTATATGATTTTATGGCATATTCAGTTAAAATGTAATTTGGTATGATTAAATTAGATTGAAATAAGCTTAATGTCAAGAGTTGACGTAATTACCATTCTGCCACATGAGTGGCCCACTACCTAGACTATATTTGAGCCTCACAACACTTTAACAAAACATTTCATCAGTCCATTTCTTGTTCTTGCTGACTTGAGAGAGAGAGAGGTAGAGAAAGCTTGAGTTCTTCACAATTTGGCTTAGAGTCTTGTAGAGATTGAAGGATTCTTGCATATTGAGCCTCTAGACTTGTAATTGAGGAACCTAGGTATGAATTTCATCCTCCTTATTGTGTATTTAAGTTCTTTCTAGCATGGATCATGGTAGTTTAAAGAGTTAAGTCAAGAATTGGTTCAATAGTGTTGAATTAGAGCTCAATTATTGCATGCATGTATATGTATTGAAGTTTTGAGGTTGTAGTCCATAATTCCTCACAGGCGTGTCCATGTTTTGAGAGTAGACCACGATTTCATCATGTTTTTGTAAGAGTTAGCTCATTTGAGCTTATATTGAAACTTTGAATTGGTTTTAACTCATGCATGTTCAATTGAAGTTATGTTCTTGAGTTTGGTTTGAAATTGAGTTGTTTGAAACACTCTTGGGCTTTGATTTTACAATTGAGCTTTGGAATCATGTTAAACTATGAGTTTTGGGATGTTTTCTGGAAAATTGGCCCAAGAGGATCGAAATTTATGTTTTAAAACTTGGAGTTGAGCTTGAGGTTCAAATCTGGGAATTCCAGATTTTGAACTCACGCTCCAGCGGGGTGACTGGCGCTCGAGCGTGAAATTCGTGCTCCCAGTACTTTGCACTGTTTTGAAGTCCGCTCGAGCGGAATAATTGATACTCGAGCGGGAGATTGTGTCTCATGCTCGAGCGCCCAATCGAGCGTGATTTTCACCTATCCAGCACTTTTGACTGTTTTGTAGAACGCTCGAGCGGGTAAGTCTACGCTCGAGCGGAAACCTTTGTCTGCATGTCCGCTCGAGCGGAGTAACCTACGCTCGAGCGTGACCCATGTTTTTTGAAAATTCTGAAAATGCTTTTAAAGTGCATCTTTGCATCCTCATCCCATCCTAGGCATTCTTAGGCCTAGTTTAAGACATCTTAATGAGGATATAGATGTAGAACACACCGAGGAAAATTAGGGATTAAGTTATTATCTTTCCTAACTGTGTAGCTTAGTGTGTGTTCAATCTGTAATTGTGTAGGGTTGGCGACTAGGGATGCGCTCTAGCTTTACTGTTGCCCAGAACTCTGTGAGTAACAACTGTGTAAAGATATGTTCAAAATGATTATCTTCTGAACAATTGAACTGTACTGCTTTCTGAACTGATACTGTTAATTGAATGAATGTATGTCCTATATTCTGAACTGTATTGTGGCATCCTTAGCAACTACTGTTTACTGTTACTGTTACAGAGATCTCTGTCGGTTCCCTTGTTGGAACCACTACTGTTACTGATTGATGGCCATCATTTACTGTTCGGTCTTTTAAGACCTACTGTTTACTGTACTGTTATGCTAATGGATGTACCACATATGACTGAATGACTGATATACTGAATTAACGAACTGTTTTCATTACTGTAAGGGCATTTATTCTTAACCTCTTTACGCATTACGTTATTCACTAGGCTTTAGCTCACTGCTTATATATATATATATATATATATATATATATATGTAGGTATATAGGCACCAGACCGTGGTTAGAAGCATCGGGGTAAGCTCCAGTTTTGTCAAGACAATCACTGTGCCTCACTACGAGGTTCCGAGCCCGTCAAGTTATGGCTTAGGGGTGTTTTAATTTCCCCGTCTGTCTCTGTATCTGCTTGTATAACTGTATAGACTGTCACCGTACTGTTTAATAGGGATTAGGTCCCTAAACTGAATGATCGTATATATGTACATACTGTTTTGTCTGACTGTATATATTTGAATGAAAAGTCTTTTTGCATACAGACTGTCACAGCTTATTGGACATTGGTTATTTACTGTTTTGGCTTCCGCCATGCCCCTGTACTCTGTTTTACTGTATTACTGTTAAGCAGGCCTTCGGTAATCTTGGATTACTGGCCGGTTACGGTGCTAAACCCATAGGGGCGGGTTTGGGTCGTGACAGAGTGGTATCAGAGCGATACTTACCACGAGTTATACCGCACACACGTGTCCCAATGAGCTATAGGATGTCCTAGAAAAGCGATTAGGGCATTACATAAGCGTGATAAGTGTGTGGCTATGACATGACTGAATGTGTGCTAATGTGTTAATCTGTTTAAACAAATGACTGCCTATGTTGATAACTGTTATAACTGCCTATAGTGAAATGGATAATGCGAGAACTACAAATGAATCTGAATCCTCATCCTCTAAGGCAAGAATGGCAAGACTGGAAAGAATGATGGAACTAACAACTGAAAGACTAGATCAACAACAGAATCAACAGCCCCCACCTCCTCCTCCGGTACAGCCGGAACAGAATGTGAATGTTAATGATGGGGACATAATTGCCCTCACCCATAAGTTCAGCAAAATGAAACCGCTATCCTTCCAGGGAGGCCGTGAACCGTTAAAAGCTGAAGCATGGGTTCTGGAGACAGAAAAATTGTTTGAGGTCTTTCCGTGCTCCGAAGCACATAAAGTGCTATTGGCCACCTTTACTCTGCAAGAAGAAGCTAGAAGGTGGTGGATGCTTATCCGTGATGACAATACTGTTATAACCTGGGCTCAATTAGCCTTCTTTGAAAAGTACTTCCCTCAGTGTGTTAGGGACAGAAAAGTAACTGAATTTGAACAGCTGAGACAGGGCACAATGTCCGTTGCTGAATATGAAACGAAATTCACCGAGCTTGCTAGATATACACCACATATGGTTGACACTGACTACAAGAAGGCCAGAAAGTTTGAAGGCGGCCTTAATGTTGCAATACTTGACAGAATAAATGTTCTGAAATTACCAAATTACGTAAATGTTCTTGACCGAGCCTTGATGGCTGAATCGAACATCGAGGCACTGAAAACTGAAACACCAACATCTGAATGGCGTGGTAAAAGGCAGGGTTTTAAATTCAAGAAAGGCAAGCATAACCCATTAAACAAGAAACAGAATACGGGGTCAACAACTAGCCCCAACTAAGGGAGTGGTTTCATACCACCCTGTTCTGAGTGTGGCAAGAAGCACAAAGGGGTCTGTTACAAAATATCTGGAGCCTGTTACAGGTGTGGCAAGGTGGGCCACATGGTTAAAAACTGCCCCTCTGCTCCACAAGCCAATAGTAAAGCTGCACCAAGCGTGGCAGCATCAACTGTTGCGCCAAAACTGAACCCCAAAGCTACCAGAAAAGAGCCCATGAGGCAGGGCTGAGTGTTCGCCCTAGTACCGGGAGACGTGTAGAATACCGAGACCGTTGTGTCAGGTATTCTCTCTATTTGTACTCAAAATGTTTATGTACTGATTGATTCGGGGTCTGCGCATTCATATGTGTCGCATGCTTTTTCGCGAAAACTGAATAGACCATTAGAACCCATGAATTATCTGTTAGCTGTATCATCACCCATTGGGGGATCTATGACCTGTGCATATATGTACCCTGCTTGTGAAATTATTGTTGGAGATGCACATTTGTTTATTGACTTACTACCCCTGAACATTGATCATTTTGATGTAATATTGAGAATGGACTGGTTAACGAAATACCATGCTACCATAGACTGTGTAACGAAACAAGTAGTTTTTCGTCCACCGGGTTTACCCGAATTTGTGTTTAATGGGGTTGGAGTAGTACCTCCTCCGTACTTGATTTCATCTGTGAAAGCTGTTAAATTGATTAGAAAGGGGTGTAAGGGATATCTGTGTTCTGTATTGACTGTGTCTACTGATGATAATGCTAACGTGAATAGTATTCCTATAGTCAGAGAATTCCCAGATGTTTTTCCAGATAATCTGCCAGGGGATTTGACTGACAGGGAGATTGAATTTACCGTTGATGTGATTTCGGGAACACAGCCAGTATCTAAAGCTCCTTGCCGAATGGCCCCAACTGAATTGAAGGAATTAAAAGTGCAACTGCAAGAACTGCTAGTTAAGAAGTTCATCAGACGTAGCACTTCGCCATGGGGCGCTTCTGTTTTATTTGTGAAGAAGAAAGACGGCTCACTGAGACTGTGCATTGACTACCGTGAACTGAATAAGGTAACTGTGAAAAATAAATACCCATTGCCATGTATTGATGACTTATTTGATCAGTTACAGGGTGCTCAAGTGTTCTCTAAGATCGACCTCAGATCAAGATACCGTCGGTTGAAAGTTAAACCAGAAGACATTGACAAAACTGTTTTTCGAACGAGGTATGGACATTACGAATTTTTAGTTATGCCTTTCGAAGTTACCAATTCACCTGCTGCATTTATGGACCTCATGAACAGAATCTTTAAACCATACCTTGATGACTTTATTTAGTATTCATTGATGACATACTGATTTACTCCAAAAGTATAGAGGAACATGAACATCATTTGAGACTTGCCCTACAGACCCTAAGAGAACAGAAACTTTATGCTAAACTATCTAAATGTGAATTTTGGCTTGATCATGTTATGTTTTTGGGGCATGTTGTTAGCAAAGATGGAATTTCTGTTGATCCGTAAAAAATTGAAGCTGCAGTAAACTGGCCTAGACCAACAAATGTGACAGAAGTCCGAAGCTTTTTAGGACTAGCCGGGTATTACAGAAGATTTGTCAAAGATTTCTCCAAAATTGCCTTACCGTTGACTCAGTTAACTCAGAAGGGGATATCATTTGACTGGATTGACCAAAGGGAATCAGCATTCCAAGAGTTGAAAACTCGACTTGTAACTGCACCGATTCTTACCCTACCTTCAGGTACGGATGGTTTTACTGTATTTAGTGATGCTTCTCATAAGGGTTTGGGATATATTTTAATGCAGAATGGGAGAGTTATTGCTTATGCTTCCCGACAACTGAGACCGCACGAAAAGAACTACCCGACCTATGATCTGGAACTTGCTGCAGTAATATTTGCACTGAAAATCTGGCGTCACTATTTATATGGGGTGACATGTGAAGTATATACCGACCACAAGAGTCTGAAATATTTCTTTACACAGAAAGAACTGAACATGAGACAGCGGAGATGGCTAGAACTGATTAAAGACTATGACCTACAGATTTTGTACCATCCGGGAAAAGCCAACACCGTTGCCAATGCACTGAGCCGGAAATCGATTGGAAATTTAGCCTGTTTGCTTACCGGACAGAAAGAATTACTTTGTGACCTTGAAAAATCTGAAATTGTAATTTTTTTACGAGAACAAGGTGGAACAATAGCTGCTATTTCTGCTCAACCAGTACTGATTGAAGAGATTAAAGAGAAACAGCAATTGGATGACTTCTTGAAGAAGATCATCGAAGAAAGGGAAACTAAACCGAGACCGGGTTTCAAATTTGAAAATAATGTACTGAAATTTCAAGAAAGACTGTGTGTACCAAATGATATTGAACTGAAAAAAAGAGTTCTGCAAAAAGGCCACAATTCAAAATTTTCCATCCATCCGGGAAATACGAAAAAGTACCAAGACCTGAAACTGAATTTCTGGTGGCCGGGAATGAAGAAAAAAATTACTGATTTTGTATCGAAATGTCTTCATTGCCAACAAGTTAAAGCCGAACATCAACGACCCTGTAGACACCCCATTTTTGACCGCCCTTAAGACTTGGGCACTACTGATGGTTTGCTCGGTGTTGAGAGATGTGCAGGGCAAAAAAAAAATCAGTTTCTTCGGCTAGAAGAGAGGCAAATCTTTCAAAACACTTTGTTTAGGGTTTTGGAGTTGAAGAAGAGAGGAAAGGAGAGGAGAAAACTAGTTTGGGAGAAGTTCGGCATGAATCCGGGTAGAAGCGAGTCGAGCAGCCCTCGCTGAATCGGGCTTATCTGTCTGTACACTTGGAGTTTATCTATGGGGCCACCACCATCGGAAAGCTTACTCCCGGGGCTTCATTTTGCACTAAAGAATCTCCTAGAGCCAAGTCCGGGTGGAGGAGATATGATTGGTTGAAGCTGGGCATCATCCCGATTTGATCGAGTCTGCGCGGCTTCACCGAAAAGGGCATAACGTTTTGCACAGGAGGAATTTTGATGCAAGGTTTGCGCCATTGGAAAGCTAACTTCCGGGGCTTCAATTTGCATACCCACCGGCCGTTTTTTGACCTTGGAATCATCTATCGGCAATCTATTTTGCCGACCGGCAAAATATTATGCCGACCGGCACTTTATTTTGGCCGACGACCAAATTTTCTGGCCGGTTTGCACCATTTGCACCCTCCAAGCCTGGTGCATCCCAGCTGTGCCAGTTGGAATGCACCAGCACACTCCCCCGTGCATATATGTTGCTATTTTGAGCCCTTGACCACCTTTGGACCCCTCTTTTGCACCCTTTGCTCAAGGCTTCTTGAGGAAGCCTTGACCCCTTATCTTGGCTTCCTCAAGAAGCCTACCAGCTGTCCAAGCTTCTCCAATAAGCCTTGAACCCCTTTGACCCCTTTCCCTTTACTTAGCTTGTAAGTTAAGTGCTTTCCTTGCCTTATATAAGCACCTCTCCTCCTCCTTTGTCTAGGTTAGAGATTTGAGGCAAGAAAAACCAGAGATATACCACATATATCTGATATACATACATACAAACCTCCATCTCTCTCCATATCTCTCTCATTCAACCATCAAACACCTTTGTTCTTGGGCCATTTCTTCATCAACTCATAGCACAAGGCATCCAACGCCCATTCCAGCAGCTTGAGGCTGTCCTCCAGAGGTTAAAAGCTCCCAAACTCAGTCCAAAGGTTCCTAAAGATTGGTTCTACAAGGGTGAGTCTCATTTTCCCTCTTTTGTGCATTTTCTTGGCCTATATCTTAGTTCCTTGTGGTTACATCTTTGGGCTCCGACCCAAAATTCAAATCATCATATTTTGAGGTCCTCTTCATGTTTGATTGAGGACCTCTTGCTGTTTGAGGACAGTAGCTTGCACTTGCTTCAATATCCTCCTTGAATGCCATAATCTTGCATAGAATTTTTGGCTTGCGTGTGATCTGTTTTAGAGCCTGATGTAAACTGAAAATAGGCTTATTTTGAGCCCCTCTTCAACATTGAAGAAGGACTCAACACTGTTTGGGACTTCCATGTTGTACTTCCCTTTATATCCTCTTTTTGGTCCCATTTTTGTATGTCTTGGCAGCCCCTGATGTTGCTGTTTTTGGACCTTGGTCCGAACTAAAAGTGGCTTTATTTTGACCTCCTGAACATGTTTTATTAAGGGTATTTTCTTGTTTGGTGAATTTTTTGTATACCTCATGTTATAGCCACTTTTGAGCCTCATTTTGCATTGTATTTCTAGCATGTTTGTATACTGATTTCGGGGCTGCCATGAACTGTAAATGTGCATGTTTTGGGCCCCTCTTCAATGTTGTTGAAGGGCCCTAACATGTTTGGGGACAGCAGCTGTGAGTTGCTTCATAATCTCATGTTTAGGGCCGTTTTTGTATGCCATTGTTGCCCTATCTTTGTTTGCTTTTTGGCCATGAGTTGTACTAGTAAAATGCTAATTTTGGGGCTGCCTTGCTACTGTCTATTCATTGCATATCCATGTTGTGCATGTTTGATATAGCTATAGGCCATTTCGGGTGCCAAAGTCCATGTTTCGGGACTATTCCATGCATCGGGTGTGCTTTCGCCTCATTCCGGGGCTGTTTTCCCGCATATTTCAGTGCTGAAATCCCATTGGCATGTTTGCATATCATTTTCCATGCCACTGCATTGCATATGCCATTGCCTCGGTTTGCGTGCCCGTGTGCACGCATTTCAAGGCACTTCATTTTCATCCATCGGCCTCTCATGTGAGTGTGGCTGAGGCTCTCTCATGTTAGTATAAGTCCATGTTGCATTCTATATGCCATTTTAGCCGTTGCATTGCATATGCCATTGCCTCGGTTTGCGTGCCCGTGTGCACGCATTTCGAGGCACTTCATTTTCATATTATGGCCACTGTTTTGGGCCTAACTAGAGCTGCCTAATTCATGTTTAAGACCATCCTTTGCTTATTTGCATGCTCATCTTGCATGTTTGCTTGTATCGGCATGTTGCATCCTTAACTCGTATGCCTAAGTTGCATTGCATCTTGCATGCATCACCTTGCCTCTTGAGATGAGTATGATAGAGGTTAGGCCTCCTTGTGTGTTTATTTGGTCTGCATTGCATTTGAAATCAAAGTTGCATACTTGGTTCTTTGGGCCATCATGCATGGAAATGCGTGATTGGTGGTCCGAGAATCGAGGCACATGTCCCTTTGAGTCATTACAATGATAAGAGACATGGTTGGTGCATATATGCCTTGAAATGTGCTGTCATGCTTTGCCTTGTCCTCTGTTGCTATGGGTTGCAGGTTCTGCAGGAATACTCTGCCGACTGGCAGTGTAAGGTGCCGGCCGGCAATCTTTTCTCTGCCGACAGCTTCAATTTTGTGCCGGTGACAACATCTCAGTGCCGGTGGCAATTTCACCCAGCCGATGGTGTCTCCCAGCATCCAAGGAAGCAGTCCTGAAATTTTGGCAGCCTCCAGAGGAGCACGGGAAAGAAAACAGAGGCAGCCTACGCATGGCGGCGCGCTTCCCGAGGCGGTTTACTGTTTTCTTAGAATAATTAATTTGTTAATTAATTTGTAATATTTAATTAGCTCGCGTAGTTAATTAATTTGTAATATTTATTTGGTCCCTCCGAGCGAGGGCAAACTTGTAATAAGTGTGGGTGTGTGTGTGCATGTCTTCCAACCCCCACTTCTTTCTCCTTTTTATTTACCTGCTTATGATGGTAGATTAGGGCACATTTATTTTAGCATACCTTATGCTATGCATGCGTGCATCCATACATTTGTACTGCATGCATTAGGCTCGGTACATCACGCTAACTGCATTCGTACTTCAATTCAAAAATTGACTATGTGATAGTTGATCGCATTTCATATGCCATGTTTAGGGCTAGCCGAGCCTGCCTAGATCGCATTTTGCATGTGATGCATTAGCCACTTTTAACATGAACTAGGACACGCACATTTTGCTAACTAGTTTACTGTTTTGGCACGGAGTACTAGGTAAGCTTTTATGCTTTAGCATATCGCATGCGTGTGAATGTTGCCATGATAGCATGATTACCATGAGGCTAGCTGCTTATGTGATATAACTGCTTGAATGCCTGTGGATGGAGGTTGAATTACCTAAAATGGAATAACACATTAAAACTGTGAATTTTAAAGCCCACTAGATAGTGGCAAAACCATCTTTTCTAAAAGCCCACTTGAGGGTGGCAAAACTTGCATTTTAGCCTACTTGCGAGTAGCAAACCATTTTCAAAACAAACATGAAATGTTTTGTTCCAATTTAGGCGATTTGGTCTATACTTGTTTGCTGCGCGCATAACATAGTAATTCTAGGCTAACAATTGGTTTAAGAACACATAAAGTTTTCAAAAACGGATATCACGGTTAGTAGAGGCCGGTCTTCGGACCGGGCGAAAGGGGGTGCTCATAGCTGACCTTCCCCGATCGTACCCAAGCTCCCGAGCCGAGACAACTCCGGTGATGACGGACATGTGGCCTTCAGCACCGAGTCAGGGTTTCCTAAATTCTCCTATAAAAAATATTTAGGTGGCGACTCTGTATCTGGCAAAGCAGTCCATGTTTGGCACTACTTTTTCAAAAATTTGTTTCTCAAAACGATTTGCCAGATTTGGACACTTTGGTTCAGATTAAGAACCGTGACACAAATCGAGTCCGAACTGTAGCATGAGGCCCACGGGCGCGTCTACAGACCCGCAGGCTTATTGCAGCCCTTACCCATACCGGAGTGGAAATGAGAACATATCACCATGGTTTTTATTGTGGGATTGCCTCGCTCCAGTAAAGGTATGGACTCAATTTGGGTTATTGTTGATAGACTGACTAAATCTGCTCACTTCTTACCTGTTAAGACAATTTATAATGCGGACAAATTGGCTATACTCTATGTTGATGAAATTGTTAGACTGCATGGAGTGCCTGTGTCCATTGTTTCTGACAGGGATTCGAAGTTTACATCGAGATTTTGGCAAAGCTTACAGACTGCATTGGGTACTGAATTGAGACTGAGTAGTGTTTATCATCCTCAAACCGATGGCCAGTCAGAAAGGACCATCCAGACTCTGGAGGATTTATTGAGAATGTGTGTCCTTGATTTTCAGGGAAACTGGGAAAGTCATTTGCCCTTAGCTGAATTCGCCTACAACAACAGCTATCATTCAAGTATTGGTATGGCGCCTTTCGAGGCATTGTATGGCAGAAAATGTAGATCTCCGATTTGCTGGGCAGAAGTTGGAGATGGGCCTTTGCTTGGGCCCGAGATTGTATACGAAACGACTGAGAAAGTGAAACTGATACAACAGAGACTGAAAACCGCACAGAGTAGACAGAAAAGTTATGCTGATGTCAGAAAACAGGATAGAGAATATGAAGTGGGTGATCACGTGTTTGTGAAAGTGACACCGATGAAAGGCCAGACTCGTTTTGGAGTCAAAGGCAAGTTAGTGCCGAGATACGTCGGACCATATGAGATTATTGAGAAAATCAATCCGGTGGCGTATTAAGTTGCGCTTCCTCCTGAGATGGAGCATATGCACAGCGTCTTCCACATTTCTATGTTGAGGGACTACCTCCGAGATCCTTTCCACGTGATAGAGCCTACTCGTGTAGTGCTGAGTGATAACTACACTTACGAGGAACGGCCTATTTAGATTGTAAACAGACGGATCAAGAAGTTGAGAAACAAAGAGATCCCGTTAGTGAAAGTTGACTGGCAAAACCATGGTGGCTTGTATGCCACTTGGGAGAGGGAAGATGACAAGGCTAAAAGATATCCTGAACTGTTCCCACTGAATCCTGTTTTCTTCCAAAACGAAAGTAACTCGAGTTTAGAAGATTAAACTCTTTTTAAGGAGGGGAGACTGTAACAACCCTCGTCACTGTTTACCGATTAACCACTGATTACTGCTAAACTGAGACTGATTATGATTGGTAACTGAATTGATTGAAGTACTGAACTGACTGACTAAAATTTGGAACTGAATTGATTAAGTATGTCTGTTTAATTGTATGTCTATCTGTTGACTGTTTAATTATCTGTTCATGCCTTTGTGTTTAAATTATGAATTGAAGGCCTTATCGGTGGCCGAATCTAAAATTGATTGATGATTTGTGATCCTTAGAATTTATATGATTTTATGGCGTATTCAGTTAAAATGTGATTTGGTATGATTAAATTAGATTAAAATAAGCTTAATGTCAAGAGTTGACGTAATTACCATTCTGCCACATGAGTGGCCCACTACCTAGACTATATTTGAGCCTCACAACACTTTAACAAAACATTTCATCAGTCCATTTCTTGTTCTTGCCGACTTGAGAGAGAGAGAGAGGTAGAGAAAGCTTGAGTTCTTCACAATTTGGCTTAGAGTCTTGTAGAGATTGAAGGATTCTTGCATATTGAGCCTCTAGACTTGTAATTGAGGAACCTAGGTATGAATTTCATCCTCCTTATTGTGTATTTAAGTTCTTTCTAGCATGGATCATGGTAGTTTAAAGAGTTAAGTCAAGAATTGGTTCAATAGTGTTGAATTAGAGCTCAATTATTGCATGCATGTATATGTATTGAAGTTTTGAGGTTGTAGTCCATAATTCCTCACAGGCGTGTCCATGTTTTAAGAGTAGACCATGATTTCATCATGTTTTTGTAAGAGTTAGCTCATTTGAGCTTGTATTGAAGCTTTGAATTGGTTTAAACTCATGCATGTTCAATTGAAGTTATGTTCTTGAGTTTTGGTTTGAAATTGAGTTGTTTGAAACACCCTTGGGCTTTGATTTTACAATTGAGCTTTGGAATCATGTTAAACTATGAGTTTTGGGATGTTTTCTAGAAAATTGGCCCAAGAGGATCGAAATTTATGTTTTAAAACTTGGAGTTGAGCTTGAGGTTCAAATCTGGGAATTCCAGATTTTGAACTCCCGCTCGAGCGGGGTGACTGGCGCTCGAGCGTGAAATTCGTGCTCCCAGTACTTTGCACTGTTTTGAAGTCCGCTCGAGCGGAATAATTGACGCTCGAGCGGGACATTGTGTCTCATGCTCGAGCGGGTGTCGAGCGCCCAATCGAGCGTGATTTTCACCTATCCAGCACTTTTGACTGTTTTGCAGAACGCTCGAGCGGGTAAGTTTACGCTCGAGCTGAAACCTTTGTCTGCATGTCCGCTCGAGCGGAGTAACCTACACTCGAGCGTGACACCTGTTTTTTGAAAATTCTGAAAATGCTTTTAAAGTGCATCTTTGCATCCTCATCCCATCCTAGGCATTCTTAGGCCTAGTTTCAGACATCTTAATGAGGATATAGATGTAGAACACACCGAGAAAAATTAGGGATTAAGTTATTATGTTTCCCAACTGTGTAGCTTAGTGTGTGTTCAATCTGTAATTGTATAGGGTTGGCGACTGGGGACGCGCTCTAGCTTTACTGTTGCCCAGAACTCTGTGACTAACAACTGTGTAAAGATATGTTCAAAATGATTATCTTCTGAACAATTGAACTGTACTGCTTTCTGAACTGATACTGTTAATTGAATGAATGTATGTCCTATATTCTGAACTGTATTGTGGCATCCTTAGCAACTACTGTTTACTGTTACTGTTACAGAGATCTCTGTCGGTTCCCTTGTTGGAACCACTACTGTTACTGATTAATGGTCATCATTTACTGTTCGGTCTTTTAAGACCTACTGTTTACTGTACTGTTATGCTAATGGATGTACCACATATGACTGAATGACTGATATACTGAATTAACGAACTGTTTTCATTACTGTAAGGACATTCATTCTTAACCTCTTTACGCATTACGTTATTCACTGGGCTTTAGCTCACTGCTTATATATATATATATATATATATGTAGGTATACAGGCACCAGACCGTGGTTAGAAGCATCGGGGTAAGCTCCAGTTTTGTCAAGCCAACCACTGTGCCTCACTGCGAGGTTCCGAGCCCGTCAAGTTATGGCTTAGGGGTGTTTTAATTTCCCCGTCTGTCTCTGTATTTGCTTGTATAACTGTATAGACTGTCACCGTACTGTTTAATAGGGATTAGGTCCCTGAACTGAATGATCGTATATATGTATATACTGTTTTGTCTGACTGTATATAGTTGAATGAAAAGTCTTTTTGCATACAGACTGTCACAGCTCATTGGACATTGGTTATTTACTGTTTTGGCTTCCGCCATACCCCTGTACTCTGTTTTACTATATTACTGTTAAGCAGGCCTTCGGTAATCTTGGATTACTGGCCGGTTACGGTGCTAAACCCATAGGGGCGGGTTTGGGTCGTGACAAGAATGAAATTGAATGCTTCCAAGTGTGCGTTTGGAATCGGCTCTGGCAAATTCCTAGGTTACATCGTCAATCACCGAGGAATCGAAGCCAACCCGAGGCAAATCACAGCAATCTTGGAACTCGGCTCCCCCCGTTCAGTAAAAGAAGTCCAAAAGTTGATGGGGATGGCTGCTGCACTCAACAGGTTCATTAGCCGGTCTACAGATCGCTGCCGATAATTCTTTTAGACACTACGGCAGGGTAAGGCTTTTGAATGGTCCGCCGAATGCGAAACATCTTTCAACGGACTCAAGACCTACCTCCGCTCAGTACCTCTCTTGATAACACCCGCCGCTGGTAACCCGCATATTTTATATCTGGTAGTTTCCGATAGGGCCGTCAGCGTCGTACTGCTAAAAGAGGAGGAGGGGGAGCAACGGCCAGTGTATTATGTGAGCAAGGCAATGGTTGATGCCAAAACACGCTACCTTCCACTGGAAAAACTCATCTTAGCCCTAGTCATGGCGGCAAGAAAACTGATGCATTACTTCCAGGGACATAGCATTGGGGTGCTAACAGATTATCCCCTCCGATCAGTACTACGGATTGCAGAAGCATCAAGACGTGTTTCAAAATAGGCTCTTGAACTCAGCCAATACGACATTCAGTTTTTACCTAAAACTGCAATCAAGGGGCATGTGTTGGCCGACTTTGTTGCCGAATTCACCGGCGAGCTTGCCAACCTCAAACCTGACGAAGCTAGACCAAAGCCGAACTAGAGAATTTATGTCGGGGATATTTGGCAATTATACTGTGATGGATCGTCTAACCAAAGGGGCAGCGGCGCCGGAGTTGTAATCATGTCTCCAGACGGCGCAGTAATTGAGCAGGCCGTCAAGTTTGGCTTCGAAGCATCAAATAACGAAGTCGAATATGAAGCCCTTCTAGCCGGTCTGCAGAATGCGAACCTTCTCGGCGCTCGGCGTCTGCTTATGTTTTGTGATTCAAAATTGGTAATCAGTCAGCTAAAGGGGGAGTATGCGGCAAGAAACGACCGTATGGCGGCCTACATGAAAACGGCCAATTCCTTGCTAGCAAAATTTGACCATCACGAACTGAACCAAATAACACGCGACCAGAACACACACGCGGATGCCTTGGCGTGCCTAGCCTCCGCCATCAATTCTGAGATCAAACGGACCATCGAAGTAGGTTTCATCCCGGAGCCGAGTGTTGGTCCTTCGGAGGAAATCCATGTCAATGTTATAGAATCCGCACCAAGCTGGATGAACCCCATTGCTGCATTCCTCTCTTCTGAACAACTCCCAGAGGACAAAAAGAAGCACACAAGCTGCGAAATAATGCCCTGCGATACTATCTGGATCTGCAATGAAGGCTTTATAAAAAGTCTCTCTCTGGTCCATATTTGGAATGCGTGCACCCCGACAAAGTAGAGGAGCTTCTGACAGAGATACATGAGGGCAGTTGTGGTGCCCATTCTGGCGGACGCCCCCTGGCCCATCGAGCTATAACACAGGGGTATTATTGGCCGACAATGAGAGCTGACGCGGAGAGTTATGTAAAAAAATGCGAACAGTGCCAAAAGTTCTCCCTATTAACCCATTTACCTGCCAAAGGGTTGAACTCTATCACCAGCCCCTGGCCGTTTGCTCAGTAGGGACTTGATATCGTAGGACCATTGCCGAGGGCCCTAGGGAACAAGCGATTCTTAATTGTCGCAACAGATTACTTCACAAAATCAGTCGAAGCGGAGGCTTTAACACATATACGAGATGCCGACATTAAACGCTTTGTATGGAGAAACATCATAGCACGATTCGGCATTCCAAGAGCTCTCATCTCAGACAATGGCACCCAGTTCGATTGTGGTGTATATCAAGAGCTATGTAGAAAATATGGCATTCGACCTTACTTCTCTACACCGGCCTACCCCCAAAGCAATGGTCAAGCCGAAGCCTCTAATAAATCCATCTTGGACGGCATCAAAAAGAGGCTGGAAAAAGCTAAAGGCAAATGGGTCGAAGAATTACGGAGTGTATTGCGGGCTCATCGTACTACGCCGAGGAGATCCATTGGAGAAACGCCGTTTGCTCTATGCTTTGGAACCCAGGCAATCTTATCCCTTGAAATCGGCCTCCCAACTCTAAAATCGCAAGTTTTTGATACGGGCCGAAACGACATGATGCTTGCCCTGGATCTGATTCTAATCGAAGAACGAAGAGACCGCGCCCTGGCATCCATGGCACGGTATCAGCAGCAGCTCGCCAAGTCGTATAATCAGCGAGTTCAGTTGTGCCGATATACGCCAGGAGAGTTGGTCCTAAATAAGGTACTTCTAGCCAATCGGAGATCAGCCGATGGAAAATTAGGTCCAAACTGGGACGGCCCCTATCAGATAGAATCCATCGCAGGAACAGGGGCATACTGGCTCTCAGACATGTCAGGAAGAAGCCTGCCACGGCCTTGGAATTCAACACATTTACGTAAATTCTATCATTGACCTGACTTGTGGGCTTGATACTTATACATATTCCACCGTTGCAATACAAAGCTTCTCGTTTTCTCAAGCTCGCTCCCAAGCCTTTAAAGGCCGATTAAGCCTTCTAAGGCCAAAATAAAGTCTCCGGATTCGGAGCCCCCTTTTAGTGCATGACACCTTAGGGCCGATTAAGACTTCGGATTCGGAGCGCCCTTCGTGGATATCACGATTGGCCAAATTAAAGTCTCCAGATTTGGAGCCCCTTTTGGTGCATGACATCTTAGGGCCGATTAAGTCTCCGGATTTGGAGCGCCCTCGTGGATATCATGATTGGCCAAAATAAAGTCTCTGAATTCGGACCCCCTTTTGGCGCATCACATCTTAGGGCCGATTAAGCCTCTTAAGGCTAATTAAGTTTCCGGATTCGGAGCGCCCTTTGTGGATATCACGATTGGCCAAAATAAAGTCTCCGGATTGGGAGCCCCTTTTGGTGCATGACACCTTAGGGTCGATTAAGACTCCGGATTCGAAGCGCCCTTCGCCAAATTAAAGTCTCCAGATTCAGAGCCCCTTTTGGTGCATGACACTTTAGGGCCGATTAAGTCTCCAAATTCGGAGCCCTTTTTGGCGCATCACATCTTAGGGCTGATTAAGTCTCTTAAGGCCGATTAAGACTCCGGATTCGGAGCGCCCTCCGTGGATATCATGATTGGCCAAATTAAAGTCTCCGGAATCGGAGCCCCTTATGGTGTATGGCACCTTAGGGCCGATTAAGACTTCGGATTCGGAGCGCCCTTCATGGATATCACGATTGGCCAAATTAAAGTCTCCTAATTCGGAGCCCCTTTTGGTGCATGACACCTTAGGGCCGATTAAGTCTCCGGATTCGGAGCGCCCTTCGTGGAAATCACGATTGGCCAAAATAAAGTCTCCAGATTCGAAGCCCCTTTTGGCACATAACATCTTAGGGCCGATTAAGCCTCTTAAGGCCGATTAAGACTCCGAATTCGGAGCGCCCTTCGTGGATATCACGATTGGCCAAAATAGTCTCTAGATTCGGAGCCTTTGTGAGAGATGCATTCGGACCACTTCACTGGCCGAATAAATATTCATTGAGAATTGTTCTTAATTCGAGCCGGTCAATGCATGTTTAAACATTCGCACCACGCAACACAAAACATGCCAGTAAGTTGAAATAATACGTTTAATTAAGCACTTAACATTTCAAGACCAAATACGAACGTTGAAAATAAAAGAAATTCTATTTGTTCGGTGAGAAGTCTGTTCTCGCGTTCCAAAGTCTATCTATTCGGCACCCTCATCGTCGCTCTTCTCAATTTCAAAATCGGAATAGGGTAAGTAGTGATGATGATATAGGGGTGAAGCCGAATCAATGCCTGCGGCTTCGAGAGCTTTCTCGGTTTGAAGGGCCTTGATCCAGCCGTGCTTGAATCCACGATTTTCACATCGGCAGACCTCCTCGGCAAGGTCTCGTTTGGTCTTCTCTATCCCGACCTTCAGGTCGTCCTGAAACCCCTTTTCATAACCCGAGGTCCGTTGGGTCACTCCCTCCTCAACGACCAATTTAGATTGACCGGCCACCACCGACGCACTCGTTTGAACATTCTTCAGCTCCCGAAGCTCACGCTCAGCCTTTTCCGCGCGAATCTCCAGACTGCGATTCCTTTCGTCCTTTTTCTCCCTCTCACGTCGCGTTTCCCGTAGATGCATGCCAACTTCGTAAGCAGTATATAGTCCTTTCACGGTCTCATGTATGCCGTCTCGAAATACTTCGAAATCTTGACGTCCGACCACAGATTATTGGATTTTCGACGGGAAAATCTATCGAGCAAACTCGACTGCCACACCTGGGTCTTTAATGATAGAATCCGCCTCCGTCATTGGTCTATTCCTCACAAAAACTGCAAAACTCAACGGTCGTGGCGTCGCATCAGGCTCGATTCTCGGTCGCGGGCGCGGAAAATTTCCCCGTTGTTGCCTGTCCTTTCGGGGTGATCTGCTTCGACGGCTAAGGGGCTGCTGTGTTTCCCGATCCTTAGACGTTCTTCTTCTCATACGCATAGGCTCGCTACTGCGACTTACTACGGCGTCTAATTCAATCAATCTTCGTCCCTCCCAAGATGCCTGAATAGAAATAAGTAGGGCCTGTAGCGTGCACCCGCCCCATTTATCCTTCGATGTATGCAGCTCTCCCGAGGCAACGTCAGTAATCCCAAACGTCAAAAGACGGATGACAATTGCCCAGCCCACGAGTTAGGCCCATTCGGTTTCCCAAGATTCGGCTTCCCAAGCTCGCGACCTGGCTAAGGCAAGGGCAGATTTACTAATCTGGTCGGCCATGTTTTCAAGCGCAAGCGTCGATCAATCTGTGCCTCAGCCAGCCCACGAGTTAGGCCTATTCGGCTTCCCAAGCTCGTGCCCTGGCTAAGGCAATGGCAGATTTACTAATCTGGTCGGCCATGTTTTCAAGCGCAAGCGCCGATCAATCTGTGCCTCAGCCAGCCCACGGGTTAGGCCCATTCGGTTTCCCAAGATTCGGCTTCCCAAGCTCGCGACCTGGCTAAGGCAAGGGCAGATTTACTAATCTGGTCGGCCATGTTTTCAAGTGCAAGCGCCGATCAATCTGTGCCTCAGCCAGCCCACGAGTAAGGCCTATTCGGCTTCCCAAGCTCGTGCCCTAGCTAAGGCAATGGCAGATTTACTAATCTGGTCGGCCATGTTTTCAAGTGCAAGCGCCGATCAATCTGTGCCTCAGCCAGCCCACGAGTTAGGCCCATTCGGCTTCCCAAGATTCGGCTTCCCGAGCTCGTACCCTGGCTAAGGCAAGAATAGATTTATTAATCTGGTCGGCCATGTTTTCAAGCGCAAGTGCCGATCAATCTGTGCCTCAGCCAACCCACGAGTTAGGCCCATTCGGCTTCCCAAGCTCGTGCCCTGGCTAAGGCAATGGCAGATTTACTAATCTGGTCGGCCATGTTTTCAAGCGCAAGCGTCGATCAATCTGTGCCTTAGCCAGCCCACGAGTTAGGCCCATTCGGCTTCCCAAGATTTAGCTTCCCAAGCTCGCGCCCTGGCTAAGGCAAGGGCAGATTTACTAATCTGGTCGGCCACGTTTTCAAGCGCAAGCACCGATCAATCTGTGCCTCAGCCAGACCACGAGTTAGGCCCATTTGGCTTCCCAAGCTCGCGCCCTGGCTAAGGCAAAGGCAGATTTACTAATCTGGTCGGTCATGTTTTCAAGCGCAAGCGCCGATCAATCTGTGCCTCAGCCAGCTTACAAGTTAGGCCCATTCGGCTTTAGAAGCTCACGCCCTGGCTAAGGCAATGGTAGATTTACTAATCTGGTCGGCCAAATACCTAAGCTAAGCAGCCGATCTAACCATAACCGAAAGCAATATCATTCATCAACAACATTTTCCCTAGCAAGTTGAGCACAACTCATGAAATTTTATATATGCAAATTACTAAACAAAAAGTTACAAGCCCGCATGAAAATGCCTAGCAAAAAACTATGACTGTAGTAACACATGAAAAATACCAAATTAAAAACTGTAAAAATACATTCGACATCCTAAAAACTATGTCAGTCGCCCAGATCAGTCATCGGAATCAGACTCCAATGGCTCAACATCCACTTGCTCATATGGTATTGGCATGATCAACAAAACTTTAGCAGCAGCAAAGGCTTTGTGCCAGCCATGTTTGAATCCCCGATTTTCAAACTTGAGGACTTGGTCCAAATACTCGGCGAGTCCAGCATTTTTCCCGGCCTCGAATACTTTGGAAGCCTCCGAGTCGGCTATTTCCTTCGCCGCCTTCATTTCAGCCAACTCAGCCTCGAGTTTGGAGACCGCCTTCTGGGCCAATTTGAGCGTATCTTCACTCGCGTCCGCCTCTTTCTCAGCATCCGATCTCAATTGATCCGCGCTACGAGCCCTCTCCACCTCGGTGTCGGCCCTTGAGGCTTCCTTGTTCGCCCTCAAAGCTTCGACCTTGGCCCTTCTCCTCTAGCCTTCAACTTTCTTTCGTAAACGACCAATCTGTTTGATGGCGTCACGATGGCGACGGCCCATATCGGTTATCCTTCCGACGGTCTGCAAAATAAGAATTAAAACCATAACTTCAACAGTATTTGGATTAAGTGAAGCAAAGTCCGAATATGTACCAAAAGTGCCGATTGGGCGGCTAGTGCTGTCGCATTCAGATCTGGTTCCATCCGGAAAGCCTCCTTGTCAGATGGCAATGACACGGACGTAGCCAAGCTGAATGCGACTTCTGGATCTTTAAGCGCCGAAGCATCAGAAGAAACCGGCATGTTTTTTATCATCGGCTGAATGATAAAAGGAACGATCACATTCGATCCCTCTAATCGAGGACGTTTGCCGCCTTGTTCTTCTGAGCCGGCCTCAAACTCGGCAGGATGTTTCTCTGCCTCTTCCTCAACTTCTTGGCAGGCCTGCACGATCAAAGTATATTCGGCATTCTGATTTTTTGCCATCTCCACCTCAATAACGCGCAAGGACTCTGATTCGCTAACAGGTAGGGAGAGTTGAGATTCGGTGGCGGGTGGTACTTTAGACGAAAGGGCCTCCGTTCTTCGCCGCGCGGCCAACCTTTCCGCATTCGCCTTCCTAGCAAGTTTTGTCAGGCTTAACCCGGCCATGTCTTCGGGGCCTGTGGCGAGAAGATCCTCTAAGCAGTGAAAAACACCGTCAAGTGAAAGATCCCCTCGGCCCGAAGTGGATAGAGGATCGGCCGAATTCAATACCTCGTCAAACTCGGTTTCGTACTGATCTGATTCGATAACATTAGCTACATCCTGCTCCGAATCAGACCCTTCAAAACCAACTTGCCTCAAGTTTTTGAAGTCGGACAAAATAAGAGCGATAAGAGAATCTTCACCCTCCGGAACCAGGATATTTTCCGCTGTCGAGAAGGTCATATATGTCGGCTCGTAACGAAGCAAAATGTGGGTCGCCCTCCCTTGTTTCTGAAGACTTCGACGGCCGAAATACTTGAGCGCGACTTTGATATTTGAAAGAACGGCGTCGTCAGTCGAAGACAGGACTTTCTTCAAATCGTTCCCTGCGCAAGCCAAGTCATAACATTTCAAAGAAGAGGTTTTACAACAAAAATGAACAAATAATAAAAGCGAGAAAACAATCGGCCACCTGGCTCGCCCCTCCGTCTAAGAATAGGGTTGACGTGATCCTTCCCTTCGCCAAATTCCCAGTTACCTTGGACAACGACCATAACATCATCAACTCGTTTCCCAGAATTGAAAAGCATAGTAATTAGCTGATGGTCGATATCCTTGGCCCTAAGGAAGAAACGCCCGTGTCGACTAGAAGACTTAGCCAAGTCATAGCAATGCTGGATGACTGGAATGCCAAGGTTAATTCTAAGGCGACGGTTGAGCACTATAACCCCCATTATAATTCTAAAGAAATTCACATTGAATTGGGAAGGGATTAAACCCCAATGGCGAAGCACAATCCTAAGAAACGGGTGAAGGGAAAAACGGACTCCACCCTCTGCGATTGACAAAAGAGGAAAGACAATCGTGGTTTTGTCCTCCCTCTCCATATCAAGAGTGCCGTCTGCCACAAACGACAGACGGGCATCATCAGGAATGGAGAAAGGGTGTTTAAAGCCAGCAATTTGATCTGATGAGAGAAGGTCTTTTAAATGTTTCGCCATACCCTACAGTTTATAAGAATATGCCAAGGAAAGAATAAACCAAAAGAGTCTTCGAAGTAAGGAATGAGAGAACTTACAAACGACGAAGAGGATATCGGAGAAGAGAGTTGCAGGGACGATTCAAAAGGCAATCTAGCGACGAGCGTCATAAAATACATACTCGAAAGGACGTCAAAATTTTAAATCGCAATAAATAGACACGTACGAGGGGACGGGAAGTCGACACGACAATCGAAAGTGGTGCGCTAAGATATCCGCATGAGGATGAGGCCCACCGCCGAATTTTGGCTCTGACATTTCGAAATTCGGAACCAAGCACTCCAACCAAACTATCGTTGGTAAAGTGCTTGGGGGGCAATTGTGGGAGCCGAATAAATAGAAGAGTCGGAAGGTGCGTACCCTAGAAATCAGATATTATTCGGCTCCATATTGCGTGACTAAGATGCCGAATACGTTAGGAAGGCCGAATAGCTGGAGATTAGTAGCTCCGGATAAATAAAAGGGGAATGGGATAAAAATAGGCTCAGGCCCCGAGGCCCAAAAAACAAGTATAAATACAAGAACCACATATTCAAAAAGGTATGTAAGAATCACTTCACTTAACTTAGTAAACAAGCTATCCTGAGTGTCTGAACTGACTTGCCCGTCGGAGTGCTAATTCCGGCACCCCCGACCAAAGTGTTTATATCTTTTCAGGTGACTAGCTAAGGATAACTAGCGTCTCCCAGGATTTGAAGAGTATTTCCAAACCACTTCTCCACATTCTTGCTTCATGCCTTTTTTTGAACTATAAGGGTTTCATATAAAATAAAAAAGTTTAAATTTAAAAAATAATAAAATAATAGATTTGATATATCAGGTTGAGAGTTTTTATGTCAAATTGACATATGCCAATTTGCTACCTAACCTTTCAAAAAAATATTGGGGATTGGGAGTGGGTGCTGTGACAGCACCCATGTTGTCACACCCCGTATGATTTATTCCGACTCTATTTTGATAATTCGAACCATTCATATTATAAGATTTTTTGAATATATTATTCTTATAAAAAAATGAAATTAATCAAACAAATAAAATCACATGATCAAGATAAATAATAACTCTAAAAAATTATTAAAATCATACTAACCGTTTATTTTTTTAAACATAAACATAGTCTTGTTGTAAGTTACAGATGTCTAATTAACTTGAATTTTTTCATAGATGATCAACTCAACGGACCCTACACTATGAATATTTCGGATCATTAAAATAAATTTAGGACATGCCTTTACAGGCTCACAACACGGTGCTATGCCTATAAGGCACACCACCAACCTCATTTCCCATATTTGGAGGTTTGGATGAAAATGCTCCCAAGGACATTTATTTATTAATCCTTCTTTATTTACTTATGTTCCATTTAGTCTAAATTATTATTTTTATATTTTAATAAATCTTATGGGTGACATAGTTACCAAAATTCTCATAATAATAATATTCACATTGACAATGTAAATATTCCGTGATGTAAACATTCACACTGGCAAATATGAATGTTTACATTATTAAGTTATTAGGCGTTCAAAAAATATTTGTAAGGGTAAAATTATTTATAAAATACCTAAAATATGAAAATTAAAATTAATAGATCACATATCCAAATAATAGAATTATTAAAATATAAGAATATGTTATAAACTAATTGAATACAAACATCTAAAAAATAATTTCTTATTAAATCCCCCAATCAAGAATACATATTATTAGGTCCACAAATAAAATAAAATAAAAAGTCAAAAGACAATTGAATTATTTTTAGATGTAAATTTTGAATATTATTAGATGTAATTATTATGTATTATTTTATTCTAATATTTTAATAACACAAATAAAATTCAAATTTTAATATCAAAATTTGGTCAACCTGAGGAAGAGTAATCAAAATTAATTTCAATTTCTCTTATAGACCCATATTTAAGATCGTGAATCAATTGAATTAGTTTAATTGGTCATGCACTCTTAATTGAGAATTTGGCAAAGTTTAATTTTGTTTTCTCATTATAATTTTGTTTTTATTTTTTTTATTGAGTTTATTTGAATTAGATGTCAAAGCACCAATAAATCTCAAATTTGGAAATGTTAACCCATTTAGTCCCGAAAGTTTTTTGTTGGACTAATAGGTCCTATTTTCCAAGAAGCTTACTATAGGCCTTTTTATGATTTCCCTTCTTTTCAAACATCAAACATTATTCATCAAACATCAAACATTAGCAACGTCCGGATTATTTATCAAACATCAAACATTAGCAACGTCAGGATTATTCGTATCATGTCGGTGAAAACATTAGCAACGTTAGAATTATTCATCCAACATCAAATATTAGCAACGTCAGAATTATTCATCAAACATCATCATCAAAACAACATTAAAAATAATGATTAAATAATTTTTTAAATAACGATTAAACATCAAAATAACGATTAAAATAACATCACACATCAAAAATAGCGATTAAACAATTTTTTCTGATCAAACATCATCATCATAACAATTTTTTTTGATCAAACATCATCCTAACAATTTTTTTGATCAAACATCATCATAACATCAAAAACATCTCAGATCGAAACCCAGATCTAGTTCGAAACACATCTCAGATCGGCTCTGATTCAGAACACATCTCAGATCTGATCCGGAACACATCTCAGATCGAAACCCAGATCTGATTCGAAACACATCTCAAAAACCCACATCTCAGATCGGCTCTGTGAGAAATAGAGAGAGAGAGAGAGAGAGATGGGTTTGGAACCCAGATCTGATTCGCGGAGTAGGAATGAGGCCTCGTACTCCACCGCCTTCATGTTGAGTGCGATTCGAGGCCTCATCACGAATGGGCTTGGCCATGCTCCCAGAACTTTCACTTCGCTTTTCGCCATTGTTTCCAGAGAAGAGAAGTAAACCAACAGTGGATGAAATACTGTTGACGATGCACAATGGTGTGTGCGTGTGAGATGTGTATTTGGTTTGCATAAGCAAGCATGTTACGATGAAGATTCAAGACCACATATGTTTGATGTTGTTTGATGATGATGTTGTGATGTTTGATGTTATTATGATGATGATGTTGTGATGTAAAAAAATGACTAAATGATTTATAAGAAAACACTCAGGACTAGATAGAGTAACATTTTTCAATACGGGATTTATGAGTAATTTTTCCGTTTATAAACATATGTTGTTGGCTTATAATTGTCCATATTGATTTAAATATATATATATATATCCTTGACTAATATGTTTGGTTACAACTAAAAAATCATATTTTTTTTTCTAAATTTTTTTTTTTTAAAAAAAGGGGGGTTTTTTTTTAAGGTCAAGGGGGGGTATTAAGATTTTATAGCATAAAGGACATCTAATATTTTCATAATGTCTAAGGTCCCTCAATTTGATCTAGAGAAATTTTGTCCAGAGAAATTCTGGACTTCCCAAGAATTTCTCTGGGTTCAACCCAGAGAAAATTCAAATCTCTCTAGTCCAGAATTTTCTGGAACTATAAAACTCTGATTTGATCAATTTGTCTTTGGTTCTGCTGCTGCTGATTCAATCACAATTTCCTGCACAAACAAATTAATAGTTCTTCTATGAGTTTGTGATAGATTTTCTTTAAATTTAATGCTATGAATTTCTCTGGGTTCAACCCAGAAAAAATTCAAATTTCTCTGGTCCAGAATTTCTGTGGATAGAATTTTTTTGCAGAGAAAATGAATGAAGAATTTCTTTGGATCACTTTAAGCCAGAGAAATTCTCTCAAAATCAATGAAATTCCTAAAGAAACATTTCCAGAGAAATTCTCTTTAACTCAGAGAAAATTCAGGAATCCACATCTGAATTATCTACAAAGAACGAATATATGTTGTCTTCACAATCTTCAGATTTCCTGATGTATTCAGAAGCTATCTCTTGTGGCATTTCAAATTGAAGTCTAGATCTCTTCAACTCCACTTCAGGTTAGCTCTTTGATTCTAGATTTGTAGAACTGGAGTCAATCAAATGAAGATCCATAGAACTGGAGGCAATCAAATATGAATCGGAGGAGCCGATTGAACAAGAATCAGAATTGCTGGGGTCAAATCGCACCAAAGTCAAAACAACAGAAAGAGGAATTGAAGAAGTACTCGACTTCCAGAAATGAACACAAGACTGAATTTCAGATTTGCAAATTCTTCACAATTTAAACCTTCATGACAACTTGGAGAGAGCAGCAAGTTTTCATGAACAATCCGGAAGAGTTCGTAACTCTAAAACTCAACTTTAGATTGTGCGGAAGGCTAGTTCGCACAAGATCAAACACCAAAATAAACTCTTCTACTTTCAGAGTTTGTAATCAAACCAAGAACAACAGCAAGTTGGACTGATTCACTCCAGGTCGTGCGTCTCTCACCTTCTTTCTCGGCGCTGTCCGAATCAGTGTTGAACAACCCTCTGAATCGATGTTGAAACGGTTCATGGTTGATCGAATTAGAGAGAGAGAGAGAGAGAGAGAGAGAGAGAGAGAGAGAGAGAGAGAGATTACATCTAATGGTAGAAGTGAAAAACTTAGAAATGTGTTCATGTGTGTAGAAGGAGAAAGCAAAAGACTAGAATTTATCTAGATATATGGGTGTAGGATTAAGGGACCTTAGACATCACAAAATAATATTGTGGATCCCTTCCATCACCAAAAGTAGAAAAGGAACCTTAGACTAATTTTCTCAAAAAAAAAATCAGTGATTTTTTTTTTTTTTTTTATTAATTTAGCCTGTTTTAGGTATAGGTTAAAAGTCACTTTTTTATTTTTTTATATGTTTTCTTCAAAAAAGTCAAAAAAAAAAAAAAAAAAACTAACTTTTAACCTACTTCCCAAAACAAAAATGTTACACATTTCCTATCCTCTTAATCTAAAAGAATCTAAAAATTTTAAAAACCCAAAAAATAGTTTCTAATATTTTTTAGCCTTTCCTTGTCTTCAATTAATTTTTTAATTTTTTTTTAAAAAATTAGAGTCTCCTAGTTTAGAAGAATAAAATATGAAACTTAAAAAAAAAAAAAAATCACTAAAACCAAAAAAAAAAAATAACAAACAAGACTGCTAAAAAACAATTATCAAATCTCCCAAAAAATAAAAAGAAAAACTGATTATTTAAAAAATGAAGAAAGAATATTTTAACAGTAAATCTATAGATCATAAAATAAATATCATGAAAAGTTTCATGAAAATAATCCAAGAATGATTGCATAACATATAATAAAACACGACAAACATTATAAACTAAACTAATCCAAGAGTAAAGAATCTTCATGAAAACTTTTCATAATATTTCTTTTATGATACTTAATATTAATATTATTGATATTTTAATTATTACTTTTTAATTATCAACTTAACTTATAATAACCGCACCAAACAACAGCATAGTAATAGGAGTGTCGACTATCTCTATCGTCCATCTTCAAAAGATGAGATTCTAGGGTTATTTATCATTTATCAGATACGAAATCAAGCTCTCTCTAGTGTTTATGAAACTAAAATATATATACTCCATTGGATCTGAAGCCATGGACGGGGGGGTTTCTATAAAACAGTGACTTGGTGGCGGTGCTTTTTCTGTGTTTTTTCAGCTCTTATCCTTCCTAAATCTCCGCCACAACCCACATAATCTGAAGCCTAGATCCAAAATCTAACACCAACCCATTTCCAAGATTTCCAAAAGAAATCATGGGTCGGTCTTTTTGTCTTCCTCTTCTTCTTATTTCATCTCTCCTCCTCCTTTCCTTCTCTCCTGGTAATGCTCTAATTTTTCTTTCTTTTCTCTGTTCTCTCTGTCTCTTTTGATGCTAATTCGTTCTTTTGATTTCTAGGGTCCGGTAGAAAATTGATGCAAACATTTGATAATCAAGAGAGCTCTGCTTCTACTGTTGTATTGGAGGTTTTTTTTGTTTTTTTATATTTACTTTTTTTGAATTTGCATGTTTTGGTAAGGGGGGAATGTAATTAAGTGATGTTGCTGTGTGTTTGTTTCTCAGGAAAATGTTGGATTGTCGAGGGAGATGATTGAGTTGGACTATGTTTACGCAGGGCCAAACACTAATACTAAATCGGGATACATACCCCCTTCTCCTCCTCCACAAAGCTAATCCAGAACGTTTTACATTTCAATAAAAAAAAAAAAAAAAAAAAAAAAAAAAAAAGGTTTTTCATTTCTTTTCTATGGGGTTTGTCTTTGTTGTTATTATGAGGATGATATATGATGATGGAATACAAATGTAAATTTGACTTCTTTGATTTGATTAATTTTCTTTGGATAGTTGTTGTGAGTTGTTTGTGATTACTCTTTACCTTTTGGTATATGCATATGTGTGCTAGTACATTACAAATTTTAATGAAATTAATTCCTTACTTTCCTATGAGCAAGTCCCTTTGATTACTGTTACAAATTTGTACAAGTTTTATGGTTACTGGTGTGTAAGGTTGTGAAAAAAATTGTCAAATTCAACATCTAAAAACTGAAATATTTTTTGGGTAGTGTAGTTAATGTTTCATATTTACTCCAAGGTTTGTGAATTAAAAGTTTGAAAATCGAATATGTTATTTGTGAGGTCAAGCAAAATTGATAACAAAAATAATAGGATGGAGTAAGCACCAATTTCAGTGCTCTAGTATGGCTACGCTGGGCATAAGTTTTTTGGGTTAAAATAGTTTTTAAAAAAAAAGATAAAATAAATTAAAAAATCAATAAGATAGAATGTAACATTCAAACTATCATTTCATTTTTTTTTTCCTCAAAAAAGTCAAAAAAATCGGAAAGTTCATCCCAAATAGGTCTTTTTAGCCTCAAAAATAAAAAATAAAAAAGTCAACTCATATCCCAAACGAAAGCTATATAAAAAATGAAAATTCTCTTGGTAGACATCCTTAACTTTATTTATAAATTACAAGTTATTATAATTTTATTTAAAAATTATATAATATTTACGATACAAAAAAAACAAAAAAAAAACATAATATGTATAAAAAAACAATGCACAACAAATATATATGTATTAAAGGTTCCCGTAAAGATAGAAGAAGAAAATCTATTGGTCACTATCATTGAATTCGTGCAATTCATTTACTCCGCCATTCCTCCGATTATATTTAAATCGTTTAATTATATTTATTAAATTAAATATATTTATATGTATATAATATAATTTTTTTAAATATAACACAATAAGAATAAAATATTAAATTTGACATTCATTTTCAGTTTACTTTTCATCTTACATTTTATAACTTTAATTATTTATAAATTCTTATTTGTAATATACTATCTCAATTTTTCAGTCTTTAAAGTCATAAAGTTTGTCTATCATCAATCCGCCCCTAATATCTATGAAGCATGGACACTCCAAAAATGGTGCCGTGGCAGTGTCCGACACGCGGACACGCCGGGGACACGGGGACACGCCGGGGACACGTACGGGACACGCCAGATGGCGTGTCCCTTTAATTTAATAATTTTTTTGGAAGGGGACACGGAAGGGACACGGCGGGGACACGCGTGTCCATATCTGGACACGCCAAGGGACACGGCGGGGTTCTTTTTTAAATTTTCTATATTTATTTGGGGTCAAAGTATAATATTTAACAAGTAAAAAAAAAAAAAAAAAAAAAAAAAAAAGAAAAACACTAACGGGCAAAGCCCTAATCGAACAACTGAGGTAAGAAATACTAAAATCAGACCTCTCAGTCGAAGTCGAAGCTCTCCTCTCTCTCAGTCGAAGTCGAAGCTCTCCGAAGCTCTCAGTCGAAGCCCTCCGAAGTCGAACGAAGCTATCTCTCTCAGTCGCAGCCCTCCGACGTCTATCGAAGCCCTCCGAAGTCGATCGTAGACCTTCGATCCACTCGTCTGTGTCTCAGTTTCAGTCGATCCAGAGTCTTCGACCTTCGATCTGGTCGTCTTCGAAGGTAAGCCCCTCTCTTGCCTGTCTCTTTCTCTTTCGCTCTCTCTCTCTCTCTCTCTCTCTCTGCTCTGCTTCGGTTCGACTGAACTGTCTTCATTTTTTTTTTCTTTTTTTTTTTTATACGTTCGACCAGACTTGTTTTTTTTTTTTTTTTTTTTTTTTATTTGTTTATACATTTACATATATAAGACCTTTTTTTTGTTTAATTATATGTAAAAAAAATTGTATTTAAAACTATAAGATTTTTATGAGTATATATTAAAAACTGTAAAAAAAAAATTTATACAATATGTAAACTCTTTTTTTTATTTTTTATATATAAAATTGTATTTAAAAAATAATAATTATAGGTTTATATATATACATATATACAGTATGTAAACTCTTTCCTTCTTCTTTGCCTCTTATTTAGTGCTTTTGTGACAAATATTGTTGGATGTTGGATGTTTTCCCCTTATATTTATTTCAAGATGTTGGATGTTGGATGTTGAATCTTTTGCCTCTCTTATATTTATTGAATTAATGATTACTATGTTAGTGTTTGTTAATTTACATAACACATACAAATATATATATTAAAAAAAAAAAAAAATTCGCCGTATCCCCCGCCGTGTCCGTGTCTCCCTTTTTTGAAAATTGCCGTGTCCCGTGTCCGTATCCGTATCCGTGTCCGTGTCCGTGTCCGTGTCCGTGCTTCATAGCTTAATATGATAGGAGGTTAGAACAGAACACTAGTATTATATATGCCTTTCAAAAGTCAAAACCAACCCAATTTGTATTAGAAACTTTGATATGAGGTAAGTTTGCCTAACATTATTGATTTGCTAGTTATTACCAACCTGATATGATTTGTCTTCTCATTGCCAGACCTGATTGCAAATTGCACTCAACAAAAATCTGTTTTGAGTTATCTCTTCAAGCCAAGTAGTTGTGGATGTGGGGGAGTGCACAAAAATATCAAGCAACTATGCCTGTATTTCGAGAGGTTATCGAAAATGACATAAAAGTCACTCAGCTAGTAGGATAAAGAATCCTAAGTTCAATTCATTCGAATGTCTGCTCAGTCGTTAATTTTAAAATCATAAATTAATTGAGATATGTATAAATTGACTTGTATAAATCCTAAGTTCAATCCTGAGCTGTTTGCTCAATGTTTGGTGGGGCTTTTTTGAGCTAACTTATGGTTGTTAAACTTATTTCAAACAGCTTCTGATTCTAACAACTTATTTTAAGTCAAAAAAGTTGTAACCCAAATTTTTAATTATATTGTAGAATTTATACTAATATTATTTAATCTCAGTCAAGAAAATATATAATTTATTATATATTATTATTTTGTGAAATAATATAATTTATTAATCAAAATGTAAATAAATAAGTCTTAAAAAGCTTGGTTTAATTTAAATAAATTTAAATTAATAAAAATTAACAGGGGCGACACGTGTCGTTTTAGCTTGGGCGTCACGAATTCAACCTTTATAAATAAGGGGAAGTTGACTCTGTGAGAGGGAAGTAAAAAAAAAAAAAGAGAAAGGAAAAGCCAGAGAAGAGAAGGAAAAAAAAAAGAGAAAGAAAGAAAAGAAGACCAGGAAAGAAAAAGAGGAAAGAGGGGAAAAATTAGTGGAAGCTAAGAAAATCTTTAATAATGGAAAGAAATAGTAAGGTATTTAAGTTAAGGTGAGTTATATTATACCTTGAGTTACCAAAATATATTTTATGTATGTTTTAATTTACCAAAATCTATTTTATACAAGTTATCTTTTATTAGTATATTTATAAAAGTTATGTTTTATAAAGATTTCAGTTACGTGATTTATCTTCTGAACCCTATTTGCTTAAAAGGAAACTCATGGATATGTCTGTTTTACTTTTTAAAGAATATTTGGCTATGACCTTATATGAAAATATGTTTTGTAAGTACCACCACGGGAGTCACATGCCTTGGGGGACTTAAATAACCATTGACTTAGTAAGTCCCATGCCTTGGGGACTTAAATAACCATGGGCTTAGTGATTGACCACTTTGTGGTCCAGTGTTTGTCGTGAATCCATTGACCAGTATAGTGCTTGGCACTTAGTGATGTACCGTGGTTATGGTTGTATAGTGATTTCCGTACTATGTATGTTATGTATCAAACTCTTTTTGGCCTAACTAATTATCCATGGTGAATTTAATACCTTATACTCTTAGTATAATATTTCTCACTCTGCCATGAGCTTATAGTTTTTTATCACTTTCAGGTGACATGTCGGAACCAACGTGTGGGGTAGGTACAAAACACCTTTTATTGATGTATTTTTTTTATGTAAATATTGGCTTTTTTGGTCAATACATTTTGTAATAAAAATAAACGCTCCAATGATTATTTTTAGTACCCTTATTTAAATATTTCTTCCGCTTGCGTTGTTGATTTGTTTAAAGATTTAGCTGGAGGTAACCTCGGTTACTGGCCATCACGATACTTAATCCTTGGGTACGGGGGGCGGGTTGTGACAAAAGCTGATTTTGAGAAGCTGCTCACCCTTTACTTCTGATTATCAGCTTCTGCTGTGGACATGTTAACTCACGGTTATACTCTTAGATTTTTTTATTTTTTATTTTTTTAAAAATAGAAAAAGGCCCAAATGAACTATAAAATATTATTATTATTATTTATGAGAAATGTAGACAAATAGTGAATAATAAAAAATAAAAGTTAATTGAAAAAGGTATTTCACAGTTTATTTAACGAACACTATTCAGCAACTTAAATCTATAATCCAACAGTTATTCCAAACAGATTAACAGTTTCTGATTAAAGTCATAATCTATAATCTGTTAAGTTATAATGTATAATCTGTTTTACCAGCTACATCAAACAGGACCTATACCTATTTTAAAAAAATAAAAAGAAAATAGACCAAGGCCTAATGGATAATAACAACAATGCATATCTAACAGGTTCAGTTCACCGCATGATCATAGATCTAAGTAATAATATTTGACAAACTTCCTATTTGTTACTACATTTAAATCAAAAGGGTCTCTAAAATATATTAACCAAGTCTGGATACTTTAGAGAAACGATATAAAACAAGTCTAGCATAAACAAAACAAAATTGGGCATATTATGAAGCTTAGGAAGAACATGCAGGCAATTCTGTAGGAGCCGACCGATTCAGCCTCTTCATGGTTTGTTTTTTCTAGAAAGAAATTATAATGAATCAAAATCCACAAGAAGATGAAGATATTTGGCTCCATTGGAAAGTTATAATTCAGTCTTAGAACTCAAAGGCCTCATTTGGGAAGTCGCTATTTTAGAGATTTTTTGATTTTTTTAATAAGCTATTTTAGTTTTTGTATTTGGGAAGATGAGATGAATTTTTAGTTGAGTTGTTGCATTGAAAAGTATGTTGAAATGATGTTTGAATTTAAAATGACAAATTTGTCCCTAAATTATAATTTTTTAAATTAATGTAAAGGGGTAAAATGGTAATTTAGCTATTCATGATGACTTTTGAGGCTGTGACAGCCTACACTGTCCAGCGCTGAGCCTATTTTTTTTTTTTTTTGAAAAACTTTGAACAGTTTTACTTTTTAACTTATTTCTTATTTCAGGCTATAATAACCTCAACCCACCATTCCTAAACAGCGCCAAAATTTTAAACAATATTATTAGAAAAATGTTAGGGATCCCAAATGTTTTACCAAATTATAAGACATTTTGTAGAACATTTGGTAAAACATTTGAGATTCCTACCATTACTCGTATTAATAGTTGATCCCATTGCATAAGCAGGTTTGTTGAGGAAGCCTCAAAAATTTCTTTACATAATTCAGCTATCACAACTTCTTCTTCTTCAAATATGAAATAGCATATTTTATTTTTCTGATTTTTGAAATGGGGTAATAACTGAAGGAGGCCCAATATCAATCAACTCTAAACTCACAAGGTTAGAAAAATGCAATCTGTCCACCACCAACAAATATGAATGTTTAACTTAATCCCCCTAAAATTATGTTGACAATGTTGTGTACCTTGGTGGACCACTGTGGATTGAGGTGTCCTTTTCCCGAAAGCTCAATTCCACGGTTGTAACACCAAAACTATACTAATTTCTTGAGTCTTGACAACTTCCTCTTTCCATTGGAAAGTAATAATTCCATGGAGAGGAATTTAAGAGGTCAATATATAGTGGAGAAGTAGTGGTAGACTGATGGATTTCCTCACCAAAGTCGTGCCATTTGTAACATATTTCTCTCCTCATACCTAGTCAAGTCAATCCGAACATAATGAGTATTTTAAAATTTAAACCCGTGAGTTAAATTTATTCTATACATAATTCATACATATTAAATTTAAAATAGATTACACATTTCATTTTAAAATACTTTTTTAATATCTTATTTTCAAAAATATCTAAGACTCCCTTTTTTTCTCACCCCCTTTGACCTGCTCTCTCTCTCATTGGTTAGATTTTATTTTTTTTATTTTTTTGTTTCCCTTGTCCTTCAATCATCACCTATCACATGTTCGTGAAGGTAGTAGAAGTGTTGATTAGAAGGGGTCTCCATCACTCCTCTCTTATTTTAATATGCGTGGACCAAGTAGCCTTCAAAAGGTTTTCAATCACAATAGTAAAGAAGAAAGCTAGTAAGAAAATACACTGCTTCAGTCTTATTAGTGGATCAACCACAGATATGCTAGTCTCCAAGTGGAGGAATGAGATATATGATGTTGTAAGTCATTTACTTCTTGACCACTTTTTTCTCATCAATTTTTCTCAAATTTTTTATTTTAAGGGAGAGTTTATTAATTGCACCAGATTGTATGTTCTTCTCAAGATTTTTACTTCTCCTACTTTAATACACTTTCAATTATTGAATCATATATTGTATTTTATATCATTAAAGAGAACTGTTCACAGTGAAAATCAAATCTAAGCCATCGAATCTAAGCCATGGAGATGAAGAGTCTTATCATTATCGAGTCAACCAACCTCCATTGACATGTGATTCAATAATTAATAATGCATTAAAACAGAAAGACAAGAATTTAGAAATAGAAAATCTTTGACCCTCCTTTTGTACTTTATATATATAAGAAATTTGAGCAAATTATACAAATAGTCCCTATAGTTTGGGGCTTGTATCACTTTGGTTCCTGACTTTTCAATTGTGACACATTTGACCTTAAATTTTGAATCTTGTTTCAAATAAGGACAATTGAAGATATAATTAGATTTTTCAAGGGTAAAATTGTCAATTTGATAAAATATAAACTAATTTGACAAAAATAAATGTCAAACAAATATTTTTAAATTTTTAAAAATTATTTCTACCTACTAAAAATAAAATTATGTAAAATTGATAAATCTTTTAGACATTTATTTTTTTTTTACCAAATTAATTTTTAATTATGTGTTTGGATGATGATCATATAATGAGTGGTTTTTTTGATGATCATATAATAAAAGTAAAGTCGTTAATTTGATCAATATAAACTAATTTGATAAAAATAAATGTCAAAAAAATATTTTTAAATTTTTAAAAGTTATTTCTACTCACTAAAGATAAAATTATTTAAAATTGATAATTTTTTAGACATTTATTTATTTTACCAAATTAATTTTTTATTATGTATTTGGATGATGATCATATAATGAGTGGTTGTTTTTATTTTCATTAAATTAGTTTTTATTTTTCCAAAAGTCAAATATAACAACTTTGATATTATTATTAAACCAATTTATCAAATCGAAAAATTCAAAATTGAAAATATTTCATATGTTAAATATATCAATTACATGTTAAAAATTTAACAATCATCCATTACATGATTATCATCCAAACACATAATAAAAATTAATTTGATAAAATAAATGTCTAAAAGATTTATCAATTTTACATAATTTTATATTTGGTGGGTAGAAATTATATTTAAAATTCACAAATATTTTTTTGACATTTATTTTTGTCAAATTAATTTATATTTTATCGAATTTACAACTTTGCTATTGAAATTAGGTAATGGTATTTTCAATTATCTTTATTTGAAATACAATTCAAAATTCATGATCAAATATGTCACAATTAAAAAGTTAAAAATTACAATCACATGAATTCCAAACTATAATGTAATTCTACTTGTAATGGACAATTTGTGTGTGAACCATTTCGGCACTTTGATATGTGAGTTATCTTTTTGACTTTTGGATTACAGGTTGAATGTGACATTTTATCATATTTAACTAAAATAACATACTTTATCTTATAAAATTATTTTAATCCAAATATGTATCCCAAACGGAGCCTTACCAAATGCTGAAAGATGTCATGAGTTTCTTATATTAGAAGTCAAAGGTCGGCCACTTCAAAAGTCTACACATTACCTCAGGGCACGGTTTGTTTGGATTTTCTTGTAACAGGTTAAAAAAGTCAGTTTTTATTTATTAAAAAAAAAAAATTGCTTATTAAAAAAAAAAATCACTTAATAAAATTGATTAGTAGGTGTCCCTAGAAAAAAAAATAAAAAGTTGCCAAAAAAATAATTCCAAACGCTTACTAAAGTAATGGATTTGTGTATTAGCATTTTTTTTTTTAAATTTAAAGGTTTACTTATTGATCCATTAAATATTGAGCTGATTGTTACATTAATCCATTACAATATTAATCTAATATTGTAAGTAAGTAAGTAAATAAAAATCTAAACTATTAATTTACAAAAAGTGTCTATGCAGAGAACAATTTGGTTTTATTTTTCAAAAAAACAGTTTTTAAAAAATTTTACTTCTTTATTTTTTGTATTTTAATGTTTTCAATGAATTTTTTTAATATTTTAAATTTTTTAAACACATCTAACATAAATACACTTAAAAAAAATATAATATTTGTGAATTTGTTTTTAAAAAAATAAACTAAATACCAAAAAATATGAAAATTCAATACATTTTGTGTATTTATTAATTTTTTAAAATATTTTTTTACAAATATTTTACTATTTAGATATATCTAAGTAAGGCGCATCTAAAAAAGTAAAAAAATTACTTAAAATTTTAAAAATATTCACTATAAACAAAAAAATATGAAAAATAAAAAATTTAATTTTTAAAAAACTAAGACTAAACACACTAGTTGCTACACAGACCAAAGTCGTGAACTGAAGGAGAGCTTGGTCGTAGTTTTACTATATTAGATCATTGAGAGTTGCCACATAAACTCTAACCCATTTAAAAAATAGTTTTGTTTATTTTTTAGGTTTAAGTATGTAAATTATTTTTGAAAAATTCAAATTGATTTGATAATCCTAATCACATTATTTCATTATATTTGATTTATAATTTATTTTTAAAATCATACTTCCATATATTTTTATAAACAAATATGATAAAATTATGAGACAAGATTACTCCTATTAAAATTTTAAAATATTTTTCATAAATGATATACAAACACCAGCCTAAAAAAAACATAAAAAGAAAAGATCATCAAAATATACTGTGTGACAGACCCACATGACCTAGTTGCACGGTTCAATCCAGTTTCAAAATGAGTTCAATAATTATGTCTTCGTTTGGGAAGAGTCCATTTAGGTTAATTTTTTTGACTTTTTGATTAATTTAGCTAGCTAAATTAGCTCTATTCGGAAAGAATTTTTGATTTTTTTTAGTTTAGATGTGATGATTATGAGAGAAAAAATAATTGATTATGATTTAAATGTGACATTTTATCTTATTGACTTATTGAACTTATTTTGTGTTTTTATACTTTAGCTATTGTCAAACGAAACTTATATACTCAAAAAAAATTATTCAAAAAGTACGTCTATGAACTACAATCACTGCCTTTAAGACTTATTTTGAGAAGTGGGTCAAAAGTCAATTTTTTACTTTTTTTTTTCTTTTTTTTTTAAAAAAAAGTGTAAAAAAATAAAGAAGGGATGTGATTAAAAAACTAAAAGACAAACTTTTTAATTCAAGGCTCTTTTGGGAAGAGCCAAAAAAAGCTAAAAGTTAATTTTTAATCAATTTTGGATCATATCATCTCTCACATTTTTTATACGTTTTTTTAAAAAAATTAAAAAAACCAAAGAATTTACTTTTAACAATCTTCTCAAAATAGGCCTCAATTGTTAAAATAGGCTTAAATCTCTACCGTACAATTCACTGACCTAGTTTGCCAACTATATATTTTAGTTAAAAAATCAAAAAGTTACTATAAATTATCATATTACTCTCTCTACTTTTCTATACATTTTTTCATAAAAAATTAAAAAATTACTAAAATAGTATGTTTTCAAACGAAACGTAACATTTTCCTAATAAATTTGTTTGAATTGAGATAAGAATTCTCTTTTTCTGGTATATATTGCCTCATTTGAGATGAATTTTTTAATTAAAATAATCAAAAAATAAAATAGAACATCCAATCATATCATTATTTTTATTTTTTACACTTATTTTATAAAAAAAATTAAAAAATCAATTAAAGTAATTTATTCTCAAACGGGACTTACATTATAAATTAGGATTTCGTGTTTGAGATGTAAGTTGATTTTTAAATTTTTACTTTTTTGAAATGAACTCTTTGATTTTTTAAATTTTTATAAAAAAAATATATAATAATTATAACTTAAATATAATAATTTGAAATTAAAAATTTATTTTGTATTTTTATAATTAAAATAGCCTCAATCTAACCCAAACTCACATCGCAAACGAGTACTAGGTAGGCCAGACTAGGCTCAGCCCAAAATCATTACCAAATCATTCAACCAGTTTACGAATGCGAGCACACAGCTCCCATTATAGTTTTTCAGCCCACGAAAGTCCATCACAACCAGCTTCAACAAGAAAACTCCCTCTCCCTCTCTCTCTCTCTCTCTCTCTCTCACTTGGCGTGTCTGACCCTCTCTACATCTATAAACCAAGAAAATCAAACCATTGAGATGAGAAACTTCTACAGATTGCTATGCGATGTACGTTTTGATGTCCATTCAATGACTTAGATAGATGACTCTTCCTTTTCCTCTCTCTCTCTCTCTCTCCCCCTTTCAATCTCTGCTTTTCTATTCTTTTCGTCAATCTTTATAAGTTTTTGATTCAATCTCACAGCAATACTAGGCCACCGACAAATTTCTGTATTCAGGTGCACTCAATCTCTCTATTTTTGCGGTTTTTTGAAGGTGGGTCGATCTCGATTTGAGTTTAATCGCCTTGGTTTGATCTACAATTTGGGTAATTTACGTGGGTTTTCATCAAAGATCAGTTTTTTTCTTTTTTTTTTGGTTTTTTTAATTTCTCGGTTCAATCCAAATGGTCTGTTTCCATAGCTCAATTACGGTTGACCAACAGATAGAAATGGCCAAATCTGTGAATTCAACCGAACTTTGCTCGAAATTGAGGAATAAAAAGTCGCCCAATTCGCCGAATCAATTGAGCATTCCATCTTGCGGACAATCTCGATCTGCTTTGATCGATGTGGTGATCTTGATCGCAGTGATGGGTGCTTCTGGGTTTTTACTATTTCCTTATATAAAGTTGTTAATCTTCAATGTCATCGAGATTGTTAGAGCAATGGTTTGTGTGGTGAGAGAGGAAATTTCAAGGACTCCGATGATTTATGGGTGTTTAGGACTTAGCATTTCATGTGCAGTGATAGCTGTATTGGCAATCACAGTGTGTACTAGTAGAAAATGTGGTAAACCGGGTTGTCGTGGGCTGCGAAAAGCAGCAGAATTCGATATCCAGCTTGAAACAGAGGAGTGTGTGAAGAATTCAAATAGTTTAACCAAAGATGGATTAAAGAAAGGGTTATTCGAATTGCCACGTGATCACCATCGAGAATTGGAATCAGAGCTTAAGAAAATGGCACCCCCAAATGGAAGAGCTGTTCTGGTTTTTCGAGCGAGGTGTGGGTGTTCTGTGGGAAGAATGGAAGTTCCGGGACCGAAGAAGACTCGCAAGATTAAGAAGTAGTGCTGGAAATGGGGGCTTTTCAATTTTACAGGAAGCATATTTTGATACAGGACTAGTTATATAATGCAGAGAGGAGTGCCTTTTCTGGTTAATCTTATTTGAACTATATATTGTCTTTAAATAAACTCATATCAATAAGTTGTAAGGATAATATCATAATATATATACAGCTGGCTATGGGAAATGAGAGAATCATTCCTTTCATTAGCATCACTTTTGTTATGATATTTCTTTCTTTCAATTGCTGATTAGTTTTAGAATTATTCATCTTCTTTTGGGTAATGAGTTGCTAATATGTTTGGATTTAAATATAGGTTCCGACTCATTCTTTTGTTTATGCTTCAACTTTTTTATCCGGTTGTAATCCATGCAATAACTTGAACTAGAAGATTTACCCATAATTATTTAACTTAACTTAGTTGATGAAATTTGAAATTATGGTGCCCCACCCGTCATATGGGATGGAAATTGTTTCGTACTTCTCTTTCTTGATTTGTACCGAAGTGTTTGTTCAATGATGAAACTGTGAGATGCCATTCCTTCATAATGAGGTATGTAATAATGTAACTTCTGTTTTGACAATTTTGTTCTTGTTATTGTTCAGGATGAATTATGGCAGCTTTAACACTCGTAACTTCTATGAGTTGTTACAATACTCTCTTACATGATTTGCAACATATATCTGGATTCTAAACTCTTTTCAACTGCCACGCATTTCCTTCTGGAAGCATTAGATTATATATAATTTTGGGAGCATATTTCTTCCATTGATTTGGGAGTGTATTTTTTATTTTTTGCAGCTAATCGAAGAAGAAAGTGGGGAGTTATAACTTTGGTGTATCTGTGTTCTTTAAGATTTGACCCACTTCTTACAGGGATATGGAGAACCTTGATGTATACCACTCTATTGTTTCTTCAACTAAAATTGATTTTATGATGGATGTCTCTGACATGGAGATCCGATGTATTATGCTTCTTTTTTTCATATAAGTTGATAAAAAAGATATTTTACTTTTTCAGTGTTGTGGATTTGGCTCAGCTAAATGATTCTCCAAACTGTGCTCAATATACTGTGAATGCATTTTTATTATCAATGAGGATAAAACAAGGTTCTCAAGTCAAAAACAGCTTTTCAGCCATTCCAATTTTGTGTTACCTTCCAAAATTTAACAGAGTTTAAATGAATGGAATATGAAATCCGCAACACTGAAAAAGTAAGTTCATGCTATTCAGATATAAATGTATTCTTGGTCTAAGTTCCTTGATGGTATTCAAAGGATTCCGCAAGACCACCACATTCTGTGTTCATGCTATTCAGATATAAATGTATTCTTAATACGATTCCCATCAATAATGAAACCAAACGCATGTGCCTTAAGCTTTTCCTTGTGATTTGAGTTACATGTATGAGTTTCGCATATCTGGAAATGTTTTTGTCACAGGGAAAAGTAGATTTAGTAAACTTCTGCAGTCCAGAAAATGAGCTGTATGTTTACTTCATATTTATTTTTGTGATTGTGATGGCATGCTTTGAAGTGGAATTATTCTCATTGAGCTTGAGAACCATTTGTAAAGTCAATTGAAACAGAACCTTTGAAATTTGTTCGAATAGCATTTGGAGGTGAATTTTCCATTTATATTTTAACATAATTGAATGGAGTCTATTTCATTGCTTGTACATCTTAATTTAGAACTTCTATAATGTCTGTTTTCTTTAACTATCCTAGGTGGATGAGCATAAGATGGCAAAATTTTAGAGACATTAGATCTCGAATCGATGTTAGTTGGGCAATCATAAATGTAGTTGAAATTGACATCTATCAGTAGAAGTCCTCTCCACCTCTATTTTTTCTTCGTTAGTAAAAATTGATGCTTTTGATTAGTGATTGTATTTGATGCCCAATCATTTATGTAGTGGAGCATGACACAAACCTAACTGTGCACAAATGCAACATAAGAGCAGATCAAGCATGGTTTTCTAGCTATTATAATGACAAGCATCATTATGATTGTGTGGCTGTATGTAATTCATATCGTTGTGTGGCTGTATGTAATTCATATTGTTGTAGTAACATAAGTCATTATTTTTGTGGGACACTTGGTGTTTTCTTTTTCATATAATGTGAGTTGTTCTTTTGGTGGGACACTAAGTATATCTTTTGATTTATTCCAATAATATGTCACTTTAATTTTGGTGGACATTATTATTTATTTAATCCACATCCTTCTTTCATGATAACTTTTCACTTTACATCTCATCTAATGGATCCTTTGTGCAATATAATTGATGGACTACATTTACTAATGACATTTTATAGATAGATTCTATGGACCTTCACATACTAAATGCAATGTACCACTGGCCATTTGAGTATCTCTTGTTCTAGGATATTTTGAATTGAGAAAGCAGCTGCATCTGGAGTATAAGATAATCAGTTGATTCCTTTTTCCAGTTTTTTGTTTTTGTTTTTGTGTTTTTTTTGTCTTCCTTAGGTATGTATAATCACTAGATGATTTGCTGTAATCACTAGCCGGTTTTGTTTGGTCCAGCAGGCTGATTTTTGTTTGACCAGCTACCCAACATGGGTCTGACTGGTGTTTGTGTTGGATCCAGCAGGTTGATTGACCTGGCTACCTTAGTGATGTGGATCGTCACTGCGGTATTTTCAAACTCCTAGTGATATGTGAAATACCTTATAGCATAATGATGTTGGAATTGAGTATATTGAATCATATTACAAAGATGATAGACAAGACGAACATTGACAAACTCTCTGTATGTAAAGATTTTGACCCAATTATTGCTGAAAATCTTATAATTACTAGTACCCTTGTGTATGCTATGAAGCTGCTTTATTCCTTTTCTTTTCTCCATAATCCCCACCTTGTAGTGTCTCTCGCCTTTCAATCTGTGGAGGATTTTCTCAATGCAGCAATCAGCTGAATGCAAGCTGACATGACATCTCTGTTTGGAACTGTAACATACCAGTCAAATCAATCTTCGAGTGTCTTCTTGGGAAAGGTTATTTTTGTTTCTTTCCTTTACATTAGGTGTGGATTTCATGCTAACGCTTGACTGGGTTTTGGAATAAAGTGACCCCTTTTTGATAAGTAAAACTTTACTTTGATAGTTGATCTGATCCTTCTTAACACTACGTGCAGCCTTTTTCTGCAAAGTTTCAAGCAGGAAGTACATAGGGCCAACTCAAAGATCACTGGTTATGTTTCTTCCTGCAGTGCGCACACACACTCACAGAAGCCGGATTCTGTGTTTCCCTCCCAAGGTATGCATTGAGCTTTTATTCAGCGTCTGATGTCATTTTCCGAAGCTCAAATAGTGCAGAATGAAAAGCAAGCGAGCTAGAGGTCTGTACTGTCAATTTTTTAGTTTCTTACTCACTCTGGTTGCAAATTATCTTCTCAAAGCTGAGGTAATGTGCAAAAGAGACTGATAGATGTTAGTAACAAGTGCTAGTGGATGTAATAGAAATGGTAGATGATCATTAGAAGAGACAAACTAGACCATCGTTTGATTAATATTTGAATTTTTTTTGGAATTTTCACTTATTTTAATCAATCTCACAGATTTACTTGAGCAGGATCTGTTCCATTAGGCTTGTTCCTCCGTCTCCTTGAGTTCCAAAGAGAGCTCAATGCAACTAAAGTTGGGTGAGCGGTTGATGAACATCTAAAGAACAGCGTTGGAAACACATACAGTATTAGAGGTATAAAAAATGAACCAAACTACTTGAGCTCAACTTGTGTTCATCTTGTTTGAGATAAGTTTGAACAAGTTCTAAAACTTGTTAATTTTCTAACGCTAACTAGACCTTGGCTCAGACTTAGGTCACTGACAAACTGGTGAAAAGGGAGGACAATGCATCAAATGACTGCATGGAAATTGGAAAACACATTGGCATGTTAGGCTGCTCAAAGTCTGTGTGTGCTGTCGAAGGTTGTCGAAGGTTGTCTATCCAAGGGCTTTGCGGGACTTTTCTCGGTTCATTCCTATTTGCAGTTTGATATAGAAAGGAGATTCTCCTATCCATGTCTTTGCTGTTTGTAACAATATATATATATATATATATTTCAATTTCTTGGAGTGATTTTTTTCTTTTTTTCTTTTTTTCTTTTTTTTTTTGGGGGGAGGGGGGGTCTGATTAATTTTTGGATGAGTTAATTCTGAGTTGTTTTTGATTGACAAAAACAATAAAACAAGAATCAATCAGTGTGTTTAGTTTGAGTTTTTTGAATTAAGTTTTTTAAAAATCAAGTTTTTTTTTGTGTGTTTTTTTTTTAGTGAATAGTTTTGAAATTTTAAGTATTTTTTTCAACTTTTTTGGACACATCTTGCTTAGATGTGTCTAAAAAATAAAATATTCGTGAAAAAATATTTTAAAAATTAATAAATACACAAAAATATGAAAAATGTATTGAATTTTCATATTTTTTTTATATTTTTGATATTCGGTGAATTTTTTAAATTTTTTTTCACAAAAATTATACTTTTTTAAGTGTATTTATGTTAAGTGTGTCTAAATTTTTTTAAAAAAAAAACTGATTAAAATATTAAAAGAATTCAATAAAAACAAAAAACAGAGAAAACAATAAAGTAGAATTTTTTGAAAAGTGTTTTTAGAAAACTCAAACCAAACAAAGTGAATGATTTTATTTGTTTATATCATTTGATAATTTTTTGATGGAAAAGACTGTTTGGTTTTGCTTTCATAATATGTTTTTTTAAAACCAAACAGATAGCAATGCAAGCTCAATATGTTGGGGAAACAGAAATTACTTTTATTCTTGCCAATAAATAATTCGCACAGAGAAAATATAATCTTATTTATACACAACTGTGAAATTTCTGTCAACACAAGGACAACGAGAGGACAATTAGCAAATGCATTTGTTCACTTATTTATACACATTCTCTCTTGTCAAAAAACAAAAAAAAACTAGCCTAGGAAAGGTCGGCGAAACGAGCAGTTTGACAATATTTACCCAGCAAACCAACCAAAACTACTAAGTTTTTCTTTCTAGAATGCTTGATCCCAAAACATAACAGCCTAAGCAAAGAGATATCCCAAAAACCTAAATCATAGGTATCGAGTACTGAAACTCACCACTGGTACTTGGCAGCTACAAGCACTTCTTCATACTTCTGAGCAGCGTTGTCCCAACTAAGGTCTTGCATCATTCCCCTTCTCTGAATCCCCTCCCAACTGTTTTTGTACTCCCGGTATGTCAACAAGCAGTTCTCCAATGCGTGGGTTAGCTTACCTGTCTCCGCCCTATCAAAAGTCCACCCAAGCCCTGACTCATTATATGGATCAAAAGGTTGCACCGTGTCACGTAGTCCCCCCACCGCATGAACAACTGGAATAGTCCCATAGCTCATAGCATAGAGCTGGTTCAGTCCACAAGGCTCAAATCTTGATGGCATTAGTAAAATGTCAGCACCAGCGGTTATCCGGTGAGCCATCTTTACCGAGAATCCAACCCATCCCCTGATTTTGTTGTGATGTTGAGACGCGATATGTCGGAGCATCTGTTCTAAGTCGGCTCTTCCCGTGCCCAACATGATAAGCTGCACGTCCTGACCCATCATCCAAGGAATAGCCTCCACTATTATATCAATGCCTTTTTGGTTATCAAGCCTCCCTATGAAACCAATTAATGGGACGTTACCGCGAACGGGCAAACCGAGCTCCCTCTGTAATGCCTCCTTGCATTGTGCCTTGCCAGTCTGGAGGGTCTCGAGGGAGTAATTTGTGTACCCATCGGATTTCAAGTGAACATCCAATTGCGGGTTCCACTCTATTGTATCAATGCCGTTCACAATCCCCGTCAGCTTCCAGTCATTGTCATTGATTATCCCATGTAAGCCCCATCCACCTTCAGAAGTTTTCAACTCCCAAGCATATCCGTGACTTACTGTAACCACACGATCGGCTGTCTTTAGACCGGCTGCAAAGATGTTGAGGTGCTCACCTCCTACTGGATCGTACAGCTTAAAAAGGTCCAAGTAGTGTGGTGGAAGATCCAAGTAGGAAAAATCATCCACTGGACCACGACCCTGGATTTAAAATTTGGATTAGATATAACAAGAAATAAGGACATCTCAACAACAGAGTAATTCTTGGAATTTAGGAAACAGTTTTGAGTGACAATGATTGGAAATTTGCTTGAAACATCATGTATGAATTACTCAACACGATGAATTTACTCTTTCAAAAGTAACAACCAACCAATTAAATGATTTGGTTCCTGCATACCAAACATGTTCTTAGTTCATCACTACTTTCAATATCACCAAGAGAATTTGAACAGGATTCTGATATAAATATATCAAGATTATTAAGAAATTGACAATTTGACAGTAACTTCAACTGGCTATGTATAATAAGGAGTTTTGTAGAGAGATTTTAGGATTGTCTGACATTCAATGCCTAGTTTAAATCATATTTAAGCATCTGTAGATAATAAAACAGTCAAGAAAACGAAAATAGCATCGTTGAGGAAGATTATCTATGCTAGGGATGTCCACTCCATATTTCATGCATGAGTGTCAGGTTCTCTTTAAGCTCTTTCTTTTTTTTCTTTTTTTTTTTTTTTTTTGGGGGGGGGGGGGGGGTGTTCCATGACCAAAAAGTAACTTTTTTCCAATTACGAAATGTAACAAGTTTTTTGATTCTATAAACCAAAGAGCAACTAAATGGAGTGATCAAGATGATTGGTGAAATAAGGTCAAGTTGATCATTTTCGCATATATTTAGAGAAAGTTTGTGCTGAGTGTGCATTAGAGTTATCTCAAAAATTTACAATGTTTAGGGAACAAACCTGGTGAGCTATATTATGGATCACAAGGACTGACCGAGTATATTGCATTGATCCATGGTCACGATAGTACGCTTTCAGATAAACCGGTAACAGTGCAGTATGCCAATCATTGGCAATGAAAACCAAATTTCCGTCTCCATAGCAGACCCCACCACACGGAACATACCAAGGAACCTGAAAGTAACTAGTTATCTACTACTTCATTTAATGTTTGGGCCAATAAGGAGGTAAAATGAAAAATATCACTAGGGATTAAAGCCTTACATAGACCATTCCATTACAATTTCCAGACTTAACCAACCTTTTTTTTCTTTTTCATTTTCTCGCCCCTCCTTTTATTTAAAAATAAAAATAAAAACAAAAGACTTACCTGATTCGCTTAAAGGCACATTCTCCACTTATCTATATATATATATATATATTTTTCCCTTCTTTTTAATATAAAAATACAATTTTCACATACAAACTTTGAAAAAGTAGGAAAGTGAGGGATATGTCTCATGAGTTAATAAAATGGTCTACAACAGAGTAGTAGCAATATAAACACGCACTGAGTCTGACAGATGTTTGTAGTTGTTCTACCATGCCATGTGGATGTAGCGAGACCCACAATCCCATGAGTTCTGAAGGAGATCCATTGAGGCCAAAGAAAAAGAAAACTCTCTCTCTCTCTCTCCCCTTCCTTTTTTTCCCTTTTGCTATTGTTTCCCATCTAAAATCATTTAAATTTATCATGAGATTAAGCATGGTAACAGCATATTTGATTGTTTTCCCTTTTGATTAATTGGTACTTACATTCATGTGACTGCAAAAAAAACATGATCTAACATTATACCTCAACAGCGGCTTTGCAAAACAAAACCATGCGTTTCAAAATGTCCTGCAAAAAATGAGGAAAAAGGCAAAGTTCAAAAAAAAATAAAATAAAAAATAATCTTTAACCCTCAAAAAGGAAATTGGGACATTATTTATCAAAATACCAATGAAGCTAACTAACGGTCAGTACACAGAATCAAGACATGGCATATTTGAAAGAACTCATCTACAAACTTGTTAGTTGATTCTAGATTCATAGTGATCCGTTTATACTTTTTGAAATTGTGATGGAAGATTAGAAGAAATGTTAAGAAATAGGGACACGTTGGTCACAAACAATTATATCTGGGACAAAAATACATGACAGTCCTACAAGACATAAAAATATTAGAAAAGAGATAACAAAGTAATTATTTCTCTTGGAGAGTATTATAGCTACATCACATGAAAATAAATCTTACCATACGGTTTCCTCCATATATATCATTTTCTATATGCCTAAATTTAGGACTCTCGATAAAAACAAAATCTACACCATCGATGTAGGTTTGGAAGTAGACCACCTCCATGTCCTGCAAAGTTAGACAACAAAGTTGCAATGAATATTTAGTTACATAGACCATACACCAACAACAAATGAGTTACATCTAATTACTGCTACTACCTGCCCATCCACCTTATACATTTTCCTAACACCAGAATCTTGAGGTTCACCATAATTATCATAACGAGGTGCCACAACCTAAGAGTTTAAAACGAGTTAGTAAATATGGGAATCACAATTTATTTTATGCCATCTCAACCAAACCAAGAAATTTGTAGGATGTTACTGCCAATTAAATCTTAGGGACTAATAAGGTGAATGCTCTTTTAAAATCCTCTAGAACATTTGACTCCCATCATCTTGACAAACAAAAAGAAAATTTCGTCTTTTTTTTTTTTCTTTTTTTTTTTTGTTCTTTTTTTGGGGGGTAAGAAAGAAGCTCGAACCTTCTAATACATTAACTATAGATAGTCAAGGTGATTAAGTATTGGCATGACGAAATGGGAGTATAACAGTAACCAAATTATAGTCCAGTTCAGCCAGGATCCATCTCCAAGTTTGAAATTTAAAAATAAAAATAAAAATATTATTTTTATCCATATGCAACAACCAGTTTTCAACAAGGCACTTCAGCATGCCATGTTATTCAATGATGAAATTACAAAGTTACCATAACCCTGTGTCCACGCCGAGCTAAAGCCTTTGGTAAAGCTCCAGCAACATCTCCAAGCCCACCTAAAAGAACTCTCCATAAATCAGTAGACAATTATGCATCTATACATAACAAACACATGCGCGCACACACAAATAGGGAAATATATTAAATAAAATAAACAACATAAGTAAAATAAATATGAAGTAGTGGAGCCCGTATTCAAAATGAACAAATTCAAACTTCAGATGGAGGCTGGCTTGTATAAGTGCATCTATGGAGCCATGGATTGTTTACAAATGGTATCCAAACGTTTATCTTGCAACTATAGCTGTGTCTTGTATAGCCATCATTGACTAGTTTTCAAAATAGTTATCTTTTAAGCCTATATTTGTATTAGAATGTAAATATTTTTCGTTTTAAAAACCAGATACATTTTGGAGACAACTGAAACACAAGTCTATTGCCTAGGGCCCTAGGCACGTGTGAGACACGTCTAGGGTCATGGCACAAGTTTGGAAAAAAGAAAATCAAGGCCAAAGAATAAAACAAAAAAGTACAAATTTATCATGTTTATCCCTTCATGTTTTTTAAGATTTTAGCTACCCGTTTGTTTTGGGAGATAGAATTGAGTGGATTGATAGTGAGGGGATTAATAGTGAGGGGATTGATAGTGAGGGGATTAGTAGTGAGGGGATTGATAGTGAGGGGATTAGTAGTGAGGAATTGTTAAATTATTTTTATATAAAATAATAAAACAAATAAAAAAATATAAAAAATTAAAAATTATATTTTAAAAAAAATTTCCCATATATAAAAAATAAAAATAGTAAAAAAATTTCTAATTCCCTCACTATTTTTCTAATACCATCTCTACCTCCTCCTTACCAATCCCCTCTCCAAGGGTATTAGTAATACCAAGGGACTAATAGTCCCAAGGCCTTCTCCCAAAACAAACAAGGCTATTACTAATACCTTGGTATTAGCAATCCCAATACCCTCTCTTTCACCCAAAACAAACGGGAAAGCTTTACAACATCCAGTTTGTTACAAGCCACAAAACAACATTAGTTTTTTGTTTGTCTTAATTAGGAGGGAAACAAATAAACAAATAAATAACAATTTGTTATAACTAGAAGTTCATATGTAACGAGGGAGAAAATTTCCCAATTCTATTTCAGTTCACGGGCTTATGTTAAAGTACCTGTTTTTGACCAAGGAGCACATTCAGCAGATACAAGTATGACATTCATAACATTGGCCCCAGCCAACGGAGGGGGCTTCACATCTTCACTTGTAGGCATATTTGCCTCACCATTCACCTCCTGTAAACTTGATTCTTTCACATCTTCATGCTGTTCATCTTTTGGACTGGATGATGCAGATGAACTTGAAAGAAAGGATGGCAGCTCATCAGACCAAACTCTTTCTGAAGTTGTGTCTCTCATCCGTTTGTGGGAATCTACATCCAAGGATCTTATTTCATGAGACAAGACCTTCTCATCTTCATTTTCTCGTGCATCATCTACTGTCAAGGGAACATAGCTGCTAGATAAAACACCACTAGTATAATCTTCATTAGTATCACTACCATCATTTGAAGTGGTATCTAGACTTGGGAAAGAGCTATCCCTCTCTTTATAAGAAGCACCATCACCTTCTGAACTAGTTTTTATAGATGTAACTAGTTTCCTTGTTTCAGCAATCTGCCATGGGAAATGAAGATTAATAAGAGCATCACATTTCAACAGCTTATGAAAAGAAATGAGTGAGATGAGAAATCTGTAGTGCTTGAGATGATCAAATTTTGGTTCCTGATAGAAAAGAGAAATAACCCATTTCTTTCCTTTCTAAATAGAAAGGAATTGAGAGAAAATCAATGGCTTTGCAGACCCATAACCAGCAGCTGCCAGACAAACAAGCCATAAAGGCATTGTCAATTGTCACCATTCTTCCCTGGCCTCCACCTTAAGCTCAAGTTGGGCTACCTCATGAGTCGAGACCATTACAAGTGAAAGAACATACAATCTGCAGCCTTTTTTATTTAGTCTAAAATCTAAGAAACAGACACAACTTAAAAATATATTTTTAAAAAAAATACCTGAATTCTTGAGATAGATTATAAGAGTGGACAGATGCAATATTAAACACACAAGCAAGCCCCTACTATTATGTATGTAACAAGAAGCAATTGCTCATGGCGGAATGTTACAATTGTACAAAATCAGAAATGAACTGGAGGTTAGAAATAAAGATGAAAATCAGAAATGGCAACACTGTTACAGGGATAAGAGGTTAGAAACAAAGATGAAAATCAGAAATGTATGCCGATTTGAGAGGTGGAGGTAGAATCAACTGCTGACAACAAGAGACAATCTGACTTGATGGTAATCATTGTTTTACCTTGTAAGCATCAGTCAACATCAATACGTCTATATTGACATGCATTGGTTTGGGTGGAATCCTGTTAGAACAATTCGTCTTGAATTTTTTAGTTGGGGGTCTTCGAGTCTTAAAAACTTGGCGATGATCTTGTCTATGTTAAACAGAAATTTAGTGCTTCAAGTCGCGTCACATAGTCACTTTCTTAAAGACAATATTTGCACCCACAAAAAGGTGTGCAGGGGATTACAGCAAATTCGCCTCTAGGATACAATAAAGCCTGATCTAAAGATCAAATCTACCGGCACCTACATTGACGACAGTAGATCAGAATACTCTTGATATAATCAAGAAAACCAAGACACTAATAATCAAGTCTGCAGAATTTGATTACCAATAAGAAAAGCAGAAACTTGCTTAAGAAACTCTTGATCGAAAACTCTAAATCAAGAGGGAGGGAGAGAGAGAGAGAGAGAGAGAGAGAATTGCAAGAATGCTTTTTAGGATTTTGGATGGATTGAAATGGCTGATTTCGCAGCTTATTTATAGGCCTTGACGCATCTGATCAAATGGTCATGTCCCTTGATCGTATCCAATCATATCTGACCGTTGGATCAACGATCTACGGTGCAGATCATTCTCACACCGAATAGATGCCTTGACTAATCACATCTTATCACGATTGGGTACCATCTCATCCGTACAATCGCGCGCATCTCCAATCAACGGCAATGATCAAACCGCTCCACATCGAACACACAACCGTTCGGTCGATTGGTTGACTCATCGCCAATGGATGCCACGTGGAGCTGATTGTATTCCACGTCACCCATGCCATGTTGGATCTACGTCATCGCTCCAACCTGTCCGATGCAAATAGAAAAGCGCCTTCATGGCACCTTGCGCCGATGCATCTGTGCTAAGTGCAAAGTGCGCCATCAAACGCCACAAAGCCCACTCCACGAGCGCGCACGTGTGCATGTGCATGTGCGTGTGCGTGTGCGTGTGCAAAGCACTATCCTAGCGGTGTGAGTGCATGTACACTAGCATCCATCCCATAATATCATATTCAAAGAAATATTTCATGTAGCACTTTATTAAGTGCTCCATGTTTTGCTCTCTTTCCAATATGCTTTCAAAGAAAAACATGGAAGGTTTTGAAAACACCCAAAACTAAACAATAAATTTTGAAAACCCATTTTGAAAATTTCCCAACATTCCCCCACCATTTTCTAAATATCAGATGATGATTCTTGGTTCACTTGGCAGCCTTATGCATAGGTGAAGATATCTTACAATTTGAATCATTCACTTAGTGAAGACATCTCAAAGTTAGTCAAGATGGCATAGTAGACTTGTCTTTGAACTAGCGATCTTATACGACTAACCGGACATGTCTCGTGCACAGTACAGGTTACCTCAAGTATTCAAACAAACCGATACGTGGATTGGCCTTGTGTCTATATCCTGTTTCATGAGCACTCTAGAGTCAAGCCCTTGGACTCATAGGAAACAGCACCACCTCCTACACTCACATAGATAAGCTTACTGAGAGTACCTCTATAATTTACAGTACCCTAACAACCCAAATGTAAGCTTTTTAAGAGTTTGCCAACTCATTCTCGTCTTTCCACATTACAGGTACCAAGCACTTCAACCTTGGAATGAAAATGAAATAAAACTAAGTGTTTGCAATCACGACATATGGTGTACTTGGGCTCATTGAACTCAAGACTTGATATTTTTTCAAGCATTAAGTCGAGTTTCCACTAGGAGTGATTATGTTAAGTGGGCTTAAGACCCATCCCCTTTGATGTTTTCCACACCAAATCCCTTGCAAGTCCCTTTTGTTAAGGGGTCAGCCAAGTTTTCACTTGACTTTACATAACTAATGGTAATCATACCTTCTATGATTGCTTGACACAGCTATGTCTCAGTCCTATATGTCTGGACTTTCCATTATAGGCATGGCTATAGGCCCCTTTCTGTCTGTCTATGATCTGGACAAGAATGTGAATAAGATCATGTATATGAATATGTTTCTGATTAAAATTTGATTGCGTATAAGACTCTGTTTTGATACGAACCCTAATCTCTGTGTATGATTTATGATTTTGTTTCTGTACGAAGCTAAGGTCGAGATTGGGTTATGAGCATGTTTATGAATATGGTTATGCTTCTGTTTTGAAAAGAATTGCAGTTATATTCTCGATGAATGTCATTTCTTCTGATATAAGATAACTTGAGTTTGGAGGATCAAACTTTTTAAGGTGGGGAGACTGTAATAACCCCGATCCACAATTAGCCACTAATCGGTAATTAAGGATGTTAATTAAGTGAATAAAATAAATTATGGTTTATTATGTGATTTGCATGATATTGGGCTTACTATCTGTTACTTGTAGGAATATCTGTTTGGAATTTCACTTTAATATGTAAATTGAAAGCCTTATTGGCATCCGAAACCGAAATTGACTACACCGATATGTTATTTGGGATTTTTAGAACCTTATGGCAAGTTTTATTAAAAATTATTTCAGAACGATGAATTGGGTCATGTTTGGTTAGCCCAATATTCTAATTAATGTATTATAGCATCATAAATATAAATATGAGCCCCTTAAGCCCATTTGAGCTCATCCTTGCCCATTTTGAGTGCAAAAATCTGAGGAATTATCTTAGAGAGAGAGAGTACAATTCTAGAGAGAGAAAGGAAGAGATTAAGGAGAAATTGAAGATTTTGCTTGAGTTCATCAATTTTGTGTAAGAATCTAGCTAATTGAGGACTCTAGGTAAGATTACAACCTCTAGATTGTGCATCTAAGTCATTTAACATGAGATTTCTTCAAGATTATGTGTTTAAGGGTGTGTGTTGAGCTTAGAAGGAAGATTTGAGTGGCAATTCATGCATGTATGTACATTTTCTTACAAATTGAGCATGATTTCCATGAATCCTCTCTTGCATGTTTGAAATTCATCTTCATTTGGGGAAATCATCAAGTTTTAAGTTGTTTTGTGGTATTTGATCATGATTTGGGAAGCTCAAGACCAAGAAAACCCATGCATGTTGTGTTCGTGAACATTCATCATGTTTTAAGTTGAAATTGTGAGTTTTTAACAAACCCTTGGGCCATAATTTTATGAAATAATCCTAAATTCTTCATGTTTTATAAGTTTACTATGTTATCTCAAGTTTTGGGCCCCAAGAGATGTGTTTTGGATGGTTGAATTCAAGTTTTGAGCTTGGGAGGTCAATCTGGATTTTCCAGAAATTTGACCCACGCTCGAGCGGGGACTTTCACGCTCAAGTGTGAACCTTGAATTCATGCACCACGCTCGAGCGTGGGTTGAACGCCCGTCGAGCGTGAAAACCTTGCATCCAGTACTTTTTAGAGTTTACAGTCCGCTCGAGCGAGGAAGGTCACGCTCGAGCGGAGCTTCATTGTCTGCATGTCCGCTCGAGCGGGGAAACCCACGCTCGAGCTTAGACCTCATTTTCAAAAAATTTGACTAAGTGTTTCAATTCATGTTTTGGCATCCTCATTGCACCTTAGGCATTCCTAAGCCTTACTTAAGCCATGGTAATGAGGTTTTAGACTAGAAACACACTAAGAAAAGAATGTACTAAGTTCTGGGACTGCAAGTGCGTGTGTTTTAGGCAATGTGATAAGAAAGATTAAGAACTAATGTAATGAAAGCTAAGCCTTAATGGCCACTTGAATGTGTAATGATAAGACATGCTTGTGTTATGTATTTTGTGAATGTAGGTCAAGACTCGAGGATTGATTGGCCATTGCTGGAACCACTGTGAGTAACGTTATCGTAAAGATACGTTTATATGAAATTATGTTCCAAATGAAATGTGATAAACTATGATTTCTGAAATGATATCTGTTTACGTGAACGAACATCCCAAGTTTGAAATCTATTATGGCATCCATAGATAGTCCCAAGTCATGGGGGACGGCATGAAAATGCGGGTCCATGACATACAAGTTTACGAGATCTCATTAGCCACTTCATTATGGTGATATGTGTTTAATCGGTATCCGGAACCGATTACTCTAGTCGGAAGACGTTCTGTAATGTGTTCTATGGGATGTACCATTATTACGTTCTGATATGAGAATGACTATGCTCTGATCTGTTTTCCGCTTATGATATGTTCGGATTTCGTTCACTAACCCCTTTACTTTAAGGTTATTCACTGGACTATAGCTCACTGTTTGTATATATATGTATATCGGTGAGCATTCTGGAGTTCAAGCCCGAAGGCTTTTGTTCGGATCTGTGTGTTTGTTGTCAGCCAACCACTGTGCCTCACGTGGAGGTTCCCGAAGTGTCCTATATTCAGTCCCTTGGGTCCTATATATGTATAAGACTTGATTTGATGTTGTTGGCTATACTTAAAATACTGTAATGTGTGTGAGTATAACGTATGGTTGACTACCGGTTATGTGTATAAAGTTTTAATTATTCTGTTTCATATAAGTCAGCACAGCTCATTGGACAATTATATTTATATATTTGCTTCCACTAGCCCCTTAATTTTGTTAATCTGTTCAGAGGCCTTCGGTAATCCAAGAATTACTGGCCGGTTACGATGCTAAACCTATAGGGGCGGGTTTAGGTCGTGATAGCTACAAACTCAGACGCCATGGTTGAGTCTGTTATGCATGTTTGTCTCTTAGAATTCCAGGAGACAACTCCTCCTCCAAGAGTAAAAATCCAACCACTTGTGGACGAGTTATCTTCACGGTCAGTTATCCAATTGGCATCCGTGAATCCTTCCAGCACTGTTGGATAGCCATTATAGACTATTCCATAGTCTATTGTTTTCCTCAAGTACCTAAGTACTCAGTTAATAGCATGCCAATGCACACTACTAGGATTACTAGTGTATCTACTAAGTTTTCCCACTACAAATACAATATCAAGTCTAATGCAAGTCACAGCATACATCAGGCTACCTATCACTCTTGAATATTCTAGCTAATCAACAGCTTTTTAAGTATCAAGATACAATTTTCAAATTTGAATCAAAATGTGTAGACATGGGTGTAAAATTATGTTGATTAAATTTCTTAAGAATTTTCTCAATATAGTGCGACTAGGTAAGAATCAAATTATTGTCCTCTCGTTTGATCTTAATACCCAGAATTACATCAGCCAAGCCCATGTCTTTCATACTATAACTAGACGACAAGAAACTTTTAGTATTTTCAATGACATCATTGTTAGTACCAAAAATAAGCCTGCCATCTACATATAGGCATATGATTACACCTCTATTGCCAGTAAACTTACTGTACACGCACACACACTTATCAGATTCAGGTATCCTAAAACCATTTGACACTATTACTTTGTCAAATTTCTCATGCCACTAGTGACTTCACGTGTTTATACACTTTGTGTTCTTAATCCTGTACAACAAATCCTTCCGGTTGTTGCATGTAGATTTCCTCATCTAACTCTCCATTTAGGAAAGCGGTCTTAACATCCATTTGATGGATTTTAAGCTTGTAGATTGAGGCTAAGGCAATCAACACTCGAATGGTGGCGATTCTGGCCACCGGAGCATGTGTATCAAAATAATCGATAACCTCTTTTAAGTAAAACCTTTAGTAACTAATCTTACTTTGAACTTGTCAATTGTGCCATCAACTTTCATTTTCATTTTGAAAATCCATTTACAACCAATTGGTTTGGATCCAAGTGGCAAATCAGCAAGTATCCAGGTATTGTTACCTACGATTGAATCCATCTCATCGTTTATTGCTTCTTTCTAGAAAGCAACATCTTGATACTTCATAACCTCCTCAAAGAAATCATTGTTTGCTTACAATAAGCTTTCTTAGTTCCTTTTACAAGGTTAACTATAAAATCAGGGCCAAATGACTTCTCAGTCCTAGCCCTCTTACTCCTCCTCAACTCAACAGGCTCATTAGGTTCATTAGGCTCAATGGGTTCATGTCGTTCACTTTCCTCTGTAGACATCAAAGGAGTTAATTTATTTCTTTGATTAGAATCCAACCTTGGAATGGTTGTGAAACAATTATTATAAAATACCGCATCACGTAATTCAATGATGGTATTTGTTTCTACTGAACAATTAGGCTCTACTACCAAAAACCTATGTGCTTTGCTATGTATAGCATAGCCAAGGAATATGCATTCAATTCCTTTTTCACCTAATTTCTTCCTATTAGGTAAAGTTGCTCTACAGCCCCATGTTTTCAAGTAACCAAGATTAAGTTTCTTGTTTTTCCAAAGTTTATAAGGAGTAACATTTCTTCCATTGAAAGGAATTCTATTGAGTATGTGACAGGCAGTGAGCAGGGCTTCAACCAAAAAACTAGAACTTAAACTAGAGTAAGAAAGCATAGCATTAATCATTTCTGTTAATATCCTATTCTTTCTTGCAGTTATTCCATTTTGTTATGGTGTGGAGAGTGTAGACTTCTCATGAATAATACCAACATTTTCACAATATTCTGAAAAATGGTATTCACCGCCTCTATCAGACCTAAGTCTCTTTATTTTGACATTACACTGATTTTCTATTTCTATCTTAAAAATCTTGAATTTATCAAGCACCTCATCCTTTGAATACAAAAGATAGATATGACAGTACTTAGAAAAATCATCAATGAATGTTACAAATATTTCTTTCCATCTCTAGTGGAAGTACTATGCATGTCACATACATCACTATGCACAAGTTCAAGCAAAGATGTGATTTTATCTACTTTAGGAAATGGAATACGAGTAATTTTAGATTGCACACAAAATATGCATTTTCTAAACATATCAATGTCATACTTAAGAATTAAATCTAAATTAACCATATCATGCATTTTCCTAGTATTAACATAACCTAAACGAGCATGCCAAAAAGAAAGAGAATCAACAATATAAGCAGAAATAGATATATTATTGATAACGTTAAGTTTGAACATTCCTTGATACATGTAGCCCTTCCTAACAAAAATCTCACCCTTAGACAGGACAAATTTGTCTGACTCAAACACTAACTTGAAACCATGCTTATTAAGCAGGTTTCCATATACAAGGTTTTTCTTGACATCAGGTACATGATAAACATCATTAAGACTTGAGACTTTTCCAGATGTGAACTCTAGATCCACTGTCCCTTTGCCTTTGATAATAGTAGTTAAAGAGTTGCCCATTTGGAGAACTGTTCCATCACTCACTTGTTCATAAGTAGTGAAACGGTTCTTGTCATTGCAGACGTGTGTTATTGCTCTTGAGTCAATTCACCAGTCAACAGCATCTTCGAGCATGTTCACCTCGGATACAACAACCACGAACTTGTTCTTGGCATTTGATGCTTCTGGCTTCTTCTTGTATGACCGGCATTCATTTCTGAAGTGTCCTGGCTTTAGGGGTGTACACGGTCCGGATTGGTTCGGTTCTGAGAAAATCCAAGAACCGAACCGATCCTAACGGTTCTGTGATTTTGAGAACCAGACCAAACCGTTACACTTGTAAAACCGGACCAGAACCAAACCGAAAAAACGGTTCGGTTTCGGTTTGGTTTACGGTTCCAAAAATTTCTATTTACAAGAATAAATTGTTAATATTAGCAAAATAATTACTCAAACTAATTACATTTAACTCTTGATAAAACTAATAATATTAAGGCATTACTTAATATTACATATCTATACCATCCTAATATCATTAAAATTATAAAAAACCAATTAATAAAAATAAAACTTGATAATATATTATATATATATATATATGTTTTAAAATTGAGTTCGGTTCGGTTTGGTTCGAACCGCGGTTTTCTCATAAAATCCATTAACCGAACCGTTTTTATGGTTCTCATATTTTTTAATCCGAAACTGAACCAATTCTTAATGGAACCAAACCAAACCGTATGATTCGGTCTGGTTCGGTCCGGATTACCGGTTTGAACGGATTTTTGAACAGCCCTACCTGGCTTGCCACATAGCCAGCAAACTCCTTTCGGCTTCTTAGCATCTTTCTCAGGTTGGGGATCGCACTGACGCTTCTTTTTGTCGAACCTGTTACTATCATCCACCACATGAATCTTGAAAGTCTGAGCTAATTGGTTTTCATAACTTTCAAGAAGTCTTGACTCTTCCTCAACTTGGAGGTGTTGAGCCAATTCCTCTAAAGTTAGATCTTCTTTTTTGTGTTTAAGAGTTTTCTTAAAATCCTTCCAAGAAGATGGCAGTTCTCTATTATAGACGAAACTACAATAGATTCATCCATGTTCATTTTCTTTTGTCAGAATATGTTGGATCTCATGGAATTATTCCATAATGGGCTTTGTATCAATCATAGTAAAACGCATAAAATCACTAACAAGAAATTTTTTACTGGTGGCATTCTCGGTGAGGCACTTTGACTGTAATATGTCCCATAGTTGCTTTGTCATTTCCAGATATTGATACACATCGAACAGAGAGTCTGATAGCGCATTCAGAATGTGTTCTCGGCAAATGTAGTCGTCATTCTCCCATGTGGTTCTGGTACGGGTTTGCTCTATAGTCTCGTCTTCTTGCTCCACCAGATAGGGGGTAGTTAGCACATAGACCACTTTGAGAGTGGTGAGCAAAAAGTGCATCTTCTTTTGCTAGCGTCAGAAATTTTCGCAATCAAACCAGTCAAGCTTCATGAAATCTTGAGTCATTTTTTTGAATAGACATTGTCATATCTAAATATTGTCTTTAGATTGTTAGAACAATTCGTCTTGAATTCTTCAATTGGTGGTCTTCTGGTCTTAAAAACTTGGCGATGATCTTGTCTATGTTAAACAGAAATTTAGTGCTTCAAGTCGTGTTACTAGTCGCTTTCCTAAAGATAATATTTGCACCCACCAAAAGGTGTGCAGGGGGTTACAGCAAATTTGCCTCCAGGATACAATGAAGCCTAATTTAAAGATCAAGTCCACCGGCGTCTGCACTGACGACAATAGATCAAAATACTCTTGATACAATCAAGAAAACCAGGATATTGATAATCAAGTCTGCGGAATTTAATTACCAATAAGAAAAGCAGAAACTTGCTTAAAAAACTCTTGATCGAAAACACTAAATCAAGAGGGAGAGAGAGAGAGAGAGGATTGCAGAAACGCTTTTCAGGATTTTGGATGAATTGAAATGGCTGATTTCGCACCCTATTTATAGGCCTTGATGCATCTAATTGAATGGTCATGTCCTTTGATCGCCTTGATCGCATCCGATCAAATCTGACCGTTGGATCGACAATCTACGGTGCAGATCATTCTCACACCAAATAGATGCCTTGACTAATCACACCTGATCACAATCAGGTGCCATTTCATCCATACGATTGCGTGCATCTCCAATCAACGGCTATGATCAAACCGTTCCAGATCGGACACATAACCATTCGATCGGTTGGTTGACTCATCGTTAATGGACGTCACGTCACTGCCACATGGAGTTGATTACTAAGTACAAAGTGCGCCATCAAACTCCACACAACCCATGCCACGCTCGCGCGCATGTGCGGATGGTGCGAAGCACCATTCTTGCAGTGTGAGTGCATGTACACTAGCATTCACCCCATAATATCATATTCAAAGGAATATTCCATATAGCATTTTATTAAGTGCTCCATATTTTACTCTCTTTCCATTTTATGTTTTCAAAGAAAAACATAGAAGGTTTTGAAAACACCCAAAACTAAACAAAAAAAAAGGGATTTGGTGATAGACCCCTCACTGCCTAATTTGTCTTTCAAAAAGACGAGAATTATATAGATCCTTTCAAAACCCCCTAATATTTTTAAATTTGTTTCTTTCACTTTACTACCCTCATATATATATATATATATATATATCAGTTATCCTGTAAAGTCATCCTCAGAGTGTATTTCAAAGTGAAATTTTACTTTGAATCCCAATAAACTTTACTCTGATTCAGAGTAAAATTTTACTTTGAATTCAAAGTAAAATCGTATATCGTTAAGCACATATATTGCCTAAGAGGTAAAATTTTACTCTCATTTTATCAAACAAAAACAGAGCATATACCAAAGTAAAATTTTACTCTCATTTTATCAAACAAAAACAGAGCACATACCAGAATAAAATTTTACTCTCATTCTGTCAAACAAAAACAGAGGACATAACAGAAAAAAATAGAGAAATTGAGAGGTAGAGAGAGCACATATATTGCCTTAGATCTGGTTCAAATCAGAGTAAAATTTTACTGTTTGAAAAACAGAGCATGATAAGGGGACAAAGAGAAAAAGAGGGAGAGAATATAGATCTGAGATAATAGATCTCAAATCTGAGGTCATCAATCTCAGATTTGAAGTCTTGGACGCTAAGGATGACTATGGTGGCATCGAATGGCGCTGGTGGTTGAGATGCTAGTGGTGAAACGGTGGTGATGGTAGCGGTGGCGGTGACGAACAGCGTCAATGGTTGAGACGGTGTTGGTGGAGACAACGAAAGTGGTGGAAACGATGGTAGTCATGGTAATTGTGGTAGTAGAGATGGTGGTGGTGGTGTAGACAGTGGTAGTGGTGGTGGTGGTGGTGGTGGAGAGAACTCTTAGACAGAGATGGAGAAAGAAAGAGCTGAGAGAGAGATGACAAATTGATGGAGAGAAAGAGGAGAAAGATAGAGTGTGTGTGTGAAGGGATAAATTTGTCACACAAAACATAAATCTGAAAATTTTTGTCTTTTATATAAGACTTTATAATTATGAGGGGATTTTGAAAGTATAATTTTTTTTTTTTTGATCCTTTTAACAAGAAAAGGAAAGTAAGAGGGATTTATGACCAAATTTCCCAACAACAAATTTTGAAAACCCATTATGAAAATTTCCCAACAAATCCAAATCAAAATACTGAACAAGTCCAATAAATAACCATTTTTGGTAAGAATAGAATCTAAAGGCAGCTCTCCAAACAAAAAAGAATCAGTTGGATAATCTTAAAATGATTGCATTACACATGGAATCTTTTTTCTGTGCAAGTATGAGACACACAACTTGCACCAAACCCGCATGAAAATGAGAATTTTTTCCTGATGTCCAACTGAAATGCAATTTCCCCAACAAAAACGCCACCTTTGTTGTCACAACAACAAATCAACAAGATTCATTACTAATAAATAAATAAATAAACAACAAAAAGAGAGCATATAAATGTAATCAACGGACATTTAAATAGTATCAAGATTCATAATTGATAACAAAAAAATCATAAATAAAAAAAATAAAAAATAAAAAGAAAAGAAAAGGTGATATCAACGAAGAAAAGGACCTGTTGCAGTACTTCTCTTTGCATTGCTAGAACCTTCTTGCTCTTTTCAATGGTGGCCTGAAAAGCATCCTCTGGTTCATCTCTTTCCTCACCTTCCCCAGAACCCTCACTTGTTGCTCTCAAACCCTTGATCCTCTGTGGCCGTGTTACTCTGCATCCATTAATCGCACACCCAAATGTCGATTCACTCAAACCCGCGTAACAAATAGAGCTCCTCAACCGAAAAGCAAAGAAAGGTAACCTGAGTCGCCCATGATTCCCGCTATGGAGAAGAACTGGAGTCTCCATTGTGAGAGATCCAATTGACGCCATTAAAGTGTTCGACGATTTGCTTCACAGAACTAGTAATGCTTCAAGTGCTCAAAGAAATGAGAAGCATTGAGAAATTTGGGAGATAAACAAAACCCAATTGATGGTTTTGGGAAAGGACGAGATCAAAATTAGTGTTTGGTGGATTTGGGAATGGATTTGAAGGTGAAACCATTGACAAAAGAACAAGAATGTCTGTGTCCTGGAGGGTCGTTGAAAAGGGTTCCACTTAAGGGGAAATCATGGAGATGTTGGTTTTGTGAGGTTCAGATTGACTGTGAATTGCACTGTGGATGATAAATTGGCTGACCACAAATCTTTCAAATCGGTGCAGAGATGATTGAGTGCTTTGACAAAAAGTGAGCCTGTTTTTGGCCTAAAAGTTAGAACAATTAAAAAAAAAAAATAAAAAATATTAACACTGCCTTTGGATAGAGGAGTGGTAGGTGAGAATAGGAAATTTCCTTATTTATTTGAATAGTTAATAGGTGGGAAATGGTGAAAGAAGATGAAAGATGGAGAGGAAAAAGATTTTCACTAAATTCATGTTTTATTTTTTATAAAAAAGTGGTGAGATTCGGTGGGAAAGAAATTGAGTTTAATGAAAAAAATTTAAAATGTCAAAATTATTCTTATGAAAAACATAATTTATCAATATGGAATGTTTTTTTGATAAAATAAAACATAACACTTTCATTTCCCTTATTTACTCTATTCAAATAAGATAGGTAAGAAATTACATTCTCTTTTCTTTTATTCAACTAAACATAATAGTAAAAAATTATAATAATTTCTTTTCTTTTCTCAGTTGAATGAGAAATCACGATCATTTCTTTTCTCACATCCCCTCCCAATCCAAACGGAGTGTAAATAAATTTAACTTTTTCGTAAAATGTTTGACACTTAGAAAAAGTTTTCATAATTTCACGCATAATGATGTGGTATGATAAATGTTATCTTTCGATTTGTTATATCCGAATGATATAAAGTTTAACTCTTTTCCTATATCATGTGAGTAAATTTATAAATCTAAAAATTGTTGATCTTTATCATTTCTCAACTTTTTTATGTAAAATTTTTGTTGAGTCTTTTAATAATAACTCTTTCAACTAGTGTTAATTGAATTTAATAAAAATTTTCTAAATAAATAAATAATATATATATGTATATATATTTACTAGTAAATCTGTTAGGTCCAGTTAACAAATTTTAGAATTTGAAAAATTACCACTTGAATGATATGATTAGAATAACTCACTCGTGATTAAAATTTACTATGTTATTAACACTTCCTTTTTTATAAAAGAAATTTTATTCTTATTATATAATTTGCACAAATGTCAAAAAAATGTCTCTTTCTCCCGTACAGAAATTGTAAAGGGCTGAACATTTGAGATCATTCGAAATATTTGACAAAAAAGTAAAAACAAAAAGTAGAGTGCATCTAGTAAAAACGGTTGTGAATATGACCACCCAGTGAGTCAAAAAAAAATATGACCACCCACTAAAATCTGTTTGTGAATAGTATTTGATTGTATGGTATCATCATTGGAATTATTTGTATAATCTGATACACTGATGCGATGCGATGCGATATTTTAAATAGTAAAAAAAAATGATTATTTAAAAAAAAAATGATAATGACAATCTTATTTACAACTAAAAGCCATTAAAGTATGTCAATTCAATTTCATTACTTCCTAACTATTGTTGTCATTAATTAGACTCCAAAAGATTAATTGAGCCATACAAATTGACTAATTTCACTAGTGATTTAGGGTAAACAAATGGTTTAACTTATGAGTAACTGACCCATAAATTTCATAATGTGACCATATTTTAATTTGAACACACAGAGGTCCTATTATGTTTTGTTTTACATTTTTATCTTCACGAAATTGGTTTTTTGTTTTGGGAAATAATGGTTCATTAATTGGGGTAGATGTAACGTTATGAAAAAACGCACTATAGGGTTTTTGTGATTTGGGCTGACCCACATTTATCCATAACACAGACATTTATTTAGTTCTCCCTCCCCACATTTGTAGCTTTTGGCGTTCAAAAAACTGAAAAACTGCGAGTGCTTCTCGTAATTAGGGTTTTGCAAGGTAATTTGTGAGGGCCTGATCCATTATTGCAAGAATCCACGTTTGGGGAAATTCATCAACCACACGTAGTAGTTGATGTGGATGCGATCGGTATTGTAAAGGTGTGCGATCGTTTGCATCACGAAATCGGTGGTGGAATAGAAGGAAGAGGGTTGTGATTTGTTGTAAATCGCGCAATTACCGTGCTTGGATCCTAGATTTGGCGATGTAGATATGCAATCAAAGCGTGGAAGTGTACAACAACCAAATAACCCCCAATTGTAATCCAGTCTGTAGCGTCAAACGTAACGTCGTAGTTCAGTAGCGAGGGTTTGGTGTAGTGGGCGACATTAATACGTGTGTGTGGTATTGCATTCAAGATTTGGCATTTCAAATCTGATAACGACTCCATACCACAGTAAATGTCCACATCTGTCATTTTGATTTTGTGTATAGTGTTAGTTTTGAAAGTGTTGTCATGCAATATTTTACAGGTGTAGTGTCTGATGTGTAAGTGTTGGTAGTGATAAGTTGTTAGAAATGATGATGTGTTGTTGTTTAATATTACAAGAATTTTGCGTGTGGTACTGGTGTTTTGAGTATTGGGTTTTTTTGGTTGGTGGTTGTACTGTAGGTGTATGGAGTGTGGTAACATGGAGGGCAATGTGTGTATGGATTGTCGCGGAGGGCTGGTGAAATTTGTTAAGAGGAGAAAGTTTATGTATTTTGGGAGCAGAGGTTTCAAGTGGGATGTGTGTTGGCGGTGTGGGAGTGTGGTGATGTCGGTGTTGTAATGTTAATGCGCGTGGACGTTTATTTGTTCATATTTATTTGTTATTGTGTGTTTGTTGTTGTTTTGATGTATGCGTGGATATCGGAATGTGGTAGTTAGGTGGGTGTGCGTGTACACACACGTGATGGTGTCGTGTGGGGGTGTTGCGGTTTGCACCATATGCGTGTTGACTTTGTTGTTGCTATGTAAGTTCATTCTGTGGGGTGTTACGAAGTGAGGTGCGTTACGTTTTTCGAATTTGGGTTGTAGTACTATTGTGCGGTGGCATGGCGTGGCTTTGATTGAATGTTTGTTGGTGGCATTCGTGAATAAAAGTGGCAATGCATGTGTTGGGGCGTGTGATATGTGTTTATGTAATTGTGTTTGTCAATGAAGTTAGATATGCCTTCAGAATGTGTAATGTGGACTGAAATATGAATTGTTTTTTGTTTGGTTTTGTAATGCAGGAGGTATGGTCACATCGAGCCCTCGTACACGTTCAAGAGACAGACCCTGCCTCTATGTTGTTCCTGGGTCACCATCAAAGAAGATTGGTCCAAGGATTCAAGGGCGCATATTGTTCAAGCAAGTGAAACCAATTAAAAGTGTGCCTGCAGCTGTGGAACCTCGGAAAATGCGATTAAATTATAGGTCCAACATCGCAGGGATCGTTAAAATTGTTTCCACGTCAGGATTAACAAAGGCCCATCGTGTCCTGCTACGGAGGACCCCATTCTGATTGATGTTTGAAGCCATTTTGGAGAATGATCTAAAAGCGCACGACTTCAGAAAATGTGATGAGTTAGTATGTAAACTGATACAGACATACGTGCCAGATACTGTAGACACCCCATTTTTTGACCACCCTCAAGACTTGGGCGTTACTGATGGTTTACTTGGTGGAGAAAGGTGTGTAGGGCAAAGGTTCAGTTTCTTCGGTAAGGAGAGAGACAAATCTCAACTTCACACCCCATTTTGGACCAAAGCTATTTTGGATGGTTTTTAGACCTTAAAACCGTCTCTTTCAAAACTTTTTTGAAATAAAGTTTCTGCGATGTTCCGAGGCTCGCATTTCGTCAAACGTTGCCCTTTTCGGTAAACCGAGCAGGGACAAAATGAAAATGAATGAAAGAGAGATGAAATCTTTGAAAAATCTTTCAAAACACCTTGCTTAGGGGTTTAAAGTTGAAGAAATGAGGGGAAGAGAGAAGAAACCAAGTTGGAGGAGAAGACATGCATGAATCTGGGTAGAAGGGAGTCGAGCAGTTCTCGCTGAATCGGGCTTATTAATCTGCATACTTGGATTTTAGCTATGGGGCCACCACCGTCGGAAAGCTCACTTCCGAGGCTTCATTTTGTATTCAAGAATCTCTTAAATCTGAGTCCGGATGGCGGAGATATGATTGGTTGAAGTTGGGCATCATCCCGGTTGGACCGAAACTGAGCAGCCTTCACCAAAACAAGAATAACTCTTTGCACAGTTGGAATTTTGATGCAAGAATGGTTCCATTGGAAATCTTACTTCTGGGGCTTCACTTTTGACACAAGATTGACTTGAAAAGGAGTTCATATGAAGAAGTTATGCCTGTTTGAAGTTGGACCTGCAGAGCAGATTTTTCCTGCCGACCGCCCAAAATAGATGGCCGACCGACCAAATAGATGGCCGACCGGCCAAATAGATTGCCGACCGGATAGTTAAAGTAGCCAACCGACCAATTTTGCTAGCCGACGACCTTCCGGAGTATTCTACAGATTGAATGGATTACAGCTGTGCCAACTGTTTTGCATAAAACCCACTGTCCGAAGGTCTTCCCTTTTGGGGAGAAATTTGAATTAGTTTTTCCCCCCTTTTTCTCCACCCCTCTCCCTCTATATAACCAGCCTCTCCCCTTCATTTCTGAGGGTTACAAAACTTGGTTAGGGCATTATACATACAACTTCCATATCTCTCCCATCCAAGCCCCAAAACCCTAATTTCTTGGCCACTTTTACCCTACAACCCATAGCACCACACCTATACACTCTATTCCAGCACTTTGGAGGATATTTGAAGAGGGTGGAAGCTCACAAATTTGGTCCAAAAGCTGCTAGTTTGCTGCTCTTCAAGGGTGAGTCCTTCTTTTCCCTTTTCTAGTCTTTTCTTGCTTCATCTATAAGCCATACTTGCAAGCATTTTTGGGCTCCGACCCAAACTGTAAATGATCATATTTTGAGCTCCCTTTCATGTTTGATTAAGGACCTCTTGATGTTTGAGGTCTCCTACTATCACTTGTCTCTTTATCCCCCTTTTAGGCTTTTTTCTTGCATGATAGTTTAGCTTCACTTGTGCTAATTTTCGTGGCTTGATGTAAACTGTAAAGGGTCTTATTTTGAGCCCCTCTTCAAATGTTTTGAGGGGCTCATCACCATTTGGGGCCAGCTGCTGTCCCTTTGTGTTTAATCTCTCTTTTAGGGCCATTTTGCATGATAGATTAGCCCTATTTGCATTCATTTTTGGGACTTGTTATAAACTGGAAATATGCATGTTTTGGGACTTTCTTGCATCTGTCTTCATGCTTCATGATCAAATAATGCATGCTTTGTATAGCTATAGGCCAATGCGTATGCCTAGTTTTGTGTTTCGGGGCCATTCCATGCATCGGGTGCCATGTTTCCATGATTCGGGGCTGTTTTGTATCACATTTCAGTGCTGGAATTACATGCTTGTATACTATATTTCATGCCTTGCCATGCCTTGTTAGAGTTGCATACTATGCTTTAGGTTTGGTCCTCGGTTTGCGTGCATGCGTGCACGCATTTCGAGAGTCTCATTTTCATCTAATGGCCACTGATTTTGGCATGCTTGCGAACTATCCATGTTAGTTTAATTCCATCATCGCATGTTGTTGTATGCCATGTTTGCTTACATGTTTAGGTTGCGCGCCTAGTATACATTGCTCATTTGCATATTCATGTTGTATACTTAGCCTCTATGCCTAGGTTGCATTTTATTGAGCATGCATCCCTTGTCTCTTGATCAATCATGATAGGGATTGGAGCCCTTTGATGTGTTTTGTGCTTGCATTTCATTTGATATCGAAGTTGCAAAACTTGGCCTCTTAGGCCATCATGCATAATTGATGGCCCGAGGGTCGAGGGTCATGCTCCCTTGAGTCCCTTGCATGATAGGAAGTGTGCCCGCGCATACATTTACTTGAAATTTCATGCCATACACTGTCTGTCCTTGTTGCTTTCAAAAACCAGTTTCTGCAGGGAGTTTTTGCCGACCGACACTTTAGAATGCCGACCGGCCATGGGTTGGTGGCCGATGATATGAAACCCCAGCCGATGGATAAGTTACATGGCCAGTGGGTATCCCCTTCAGCCGATGGTGTCCTACAGGGTTTAGGGAACCTGTCCCAGGATTTCGGCAGTCTTCAGAGGAGCTAGGGCAGTGTAAACAGAGGCAGCAGTGGTATGGTACGGGCTTTCGGGGCAAGACAAATCCGAGCATGCATCATTCACGCATTCCGAGGCAGGGTTGTGGCCCCCTCCCTTTTGCATTTAATTTGTTAATTAATTAGAAGTTCTGTAATAATTAATTTAGTATTATTTATTCGGACTGTAATATTTATTTGGACCCTCCGAGCGAGGGCAATTGTGTAATAAGTGTGCGTGAGTGTATGTATGTCTTCCAATCCCACGTCTTTCTTCCCTTTTATTTACCCGCTTATGATGGTAGACTAGGGCATATTTAAATTAGCATACCTTATGCTATGTATGCGTGCATTCATACATTTGTCTTGCATGCACCGGGCTCGGCACATCATTCTAACTGCATTTGTATTTCAATTCCAAATTGAATACGTGTTAATTGTAGCATTTCACATGTCATTGTAGATTAGCCGAGCCTATCTTAGTTGCATTTTGCATGTGTTGCATTAGCCATCTTAACACGAACTAGGATCATACATATGATTACTAACTAGTTTTTGTTTTGGCTCGGAGTACTAGGGGAGCTTTTATGCTTTAGCATGCTGCATGCGTGTGAGTGTTGCCATAATTGCATGATTACCATGAGGCTAGCTGCTTATGTGATATAACTGCTTGAATGCCTGTGGATGGAGGTCGAATTACCTAAATTGAAAAAATGCATTAAAACTGTGAGTTTTAAGCCCACTAGATAGTGGCAAAAATCATCTTTTCTAAAGCCCACTTGAGGGTGGCAAAACCTGCATTTTAGCCTACTTGCGAGTAACAAACCATCTTCAAAATGAACATGTAATGTTTTGTTCCAATTTAGGCGATTTGGTCTATACTTGTTTGCTGCGCGCATAACATAGTAATTCTAGGCTAATAAATGGAATAAGAACACATAACGTTTTCAAAAACGGATATCACAGTTAGTAGAGGCTGATCTTCGGATCGGGCGAGAGGGGGTGCTCATAGCTGACCTTCCCCAATCGTACCCTAGCTCCCGAGCCGAGGCAACTTTGGTGATGACGGACACGTGGCCTTTGGCACCGAGTCAGGGTTTCCTAAATTCCCCCATAAAAAATATTTAGGTGGCGACTCTGTATCTGGCAAAGCAGTCCATGTTTGGCACTTCTTTTCAAAAAATCTGTTTTTCAAAATGATTTGCCGGATTTGGACTCTTTGGTTCAGATTAAGAACCGTGACATCAATTGAGTCCGAACTGTAGCATGAGGCCCACGGGCGCGTCTACAGATACTGGTTGTTTTCATGTTAGAAATGGCAAGCTTACACTGAGGGACAGCGACATCAGACTGATATTTGGCTTGCAATGTGGTGGTCAGCCGTTACAGATGACTCCCGGGCCTCGGCAACCATCTGACTTCATCCAGCGAAGATTTGGGTCAGAAAGCCGTATCAGTTCAAAACTTGTGAAGACACTTTTCTGTGACGCAGTAAGAGGCACATCTGCGAGAGACGTTGAGGATGCCGTTAAGTTGATAACGTTGTATGTCTGCGTGAAAGTGTTCTTCTCGACATCGGGCGAATCTGTGAGCTGGACATTAATTCGTATTATAGATAAATTGGAGACAATGAAATTGTATGATTGGATGGGTGCGATACGGAGCGCGCTGCTAGGATCAGTGAATGAGTTCCATCGTACACTTGGAAAAGTTACTGGATGTGTCGTCGTACTGTTGGTAAGTGCAATGCAGGTCATATTTGGGTTTGGTTTTTTATGTGGGTGTAATGTGTTATGAAATGCATGGTCATATATTTTTTTTGTTTTTCTAATGCAGTATTTCCTATGTGAACATACAACGTTGGTGGTGGCTAACAGGCCCGGAGTGTTTCCCAGATTTTTGAAGTGGAATGTTGGGACGTTATTGGCGAGGTTGCGAAGTGTGACGCTAGATGATGTTGACAAGTTTGAGGTAATCCGTGACTTTTACGCCTTATGTATGGTGACAGTTTGCGTGGTTTTGTGAATCGTATATGCGTTTGTATGTAATTATATGGTTGTGTTATGTATGAGCAGGTGCTACCGGGTAGACTTCAAGTGTCAAAGTATGAAAGGGACCAATTGCTGAATGAGAATAACGTGGTGGACGGTAGTGATGATGACTTTGTGGATAGGTTTGACATGATTGATGACGTACACAGAGATGATAATACAATAGACGCAAAGAAATCCGTTATGAATGTGGTTGCCGGGGGAGACCAAACTGGAATGCAGGTAAAGGCAAAGTTAGCAGATGAACTGCCAATGGGTAGATTGAAAAGGGTAGCTGAAACGGGAGAAAGTAGAGTTAGTTTTATGACAAATACTGATGAGACATCGGTTCCAGCCACCCTTAAGGATGCACACCGAACAATTTTTGTTCTACAGTCGGAGAACAAAATTAAGGATTTTGTTATTGCGAAGTTGGAGGAGCAGGTTTCAAAACTAACGAGTGCACTTCAGCAGCAAGCCTCGAATATGTTTGTTGGGTTCAACAGTTGTCTGAAGGTGAAAGATGACGAAATAGCATGCATGACAGGTGTTATTAGTGATCTGAGAAGTACCATAACTGGACTTGAAGATAAACTTGCGTTCTCGGATGCAAATCCCACTGGAGAAGGTGCATGTAGGCGTGACACCGAGGACGAGACAGGCTCATTTTGCCTTTGTGGATGAGAAAAAAATAGAGGAGTTGATCCATGATGTTACACAGATGGCTGTGGGTCGAGACAGTGTTGGGACTAGAAGTCGGACGGACATAGCATCGGCAAGTGAGAAAGTGTTGCATGCAGAAACGTTTGCTCTTGATGGTGGGAACCAAAAGGATTTGCAAATGGTAGGGGGAAAAGCTACTGAGGCCCCCGTGGGATCTGCTTTACAAAACTCATTTGTCAAGAAAATCAAAGAGAAGGTGAGGCGAGAAGCGAAGTTGCCGGAATTTGAGTATCCTATGCTTCAGGGGCGCCTTCGTCGGGTGGATGGAAGTGAGGGGTAGCGTGCAGTTAGCGAGGGTGGTATTACCTTTAATATTGATTTATCCGAGGAAGTTAAAGTTGTTAACGACGTTGATGAGCATGACAAGAAGAGGTCGGGATATGGGCTGAATAACCGGTTTGCAGTGTGGAAGTTAGTGAAAGACGATGTGAAACGTAAAATTAGCACAACGTATGAGCGGGATGGAGACGAGTAAGTCGTGATTTACTATTTTCAGTGTTTTTTATTATGTTGCTCTGTGTTTATCTCTGTCTAATATGTGTGTTTTTTTTTCAGTGCTGTCATATGGACCGGTGGCAAAAAAGATGTGTTTGTTTACTTTTCCGACATTAAAAATTTAGTCCGCCATTCTGTAACTAGGGGAAATGTAAGTGTCAAATAATTACATGAATTCGCTGTGCATACGTTATATATGTACACTATGGGATCTTATTTCAAACGCTTGTTGTGTCGCATCTCTTAATGTTGTAGTGTAAAGGTAGTGAATATAGTGTCATGGTAGTGAATATTTGGGCTGAATGTGTAGCTGGTTGGTAACAGGTGGTCGACGCATGCGCAGAGCTTTTGGTGAGCAAACAGAATGTGCTTACAGCAGGAATGGTTTCCCCGGAGAAGTCATATTTTTTCAGTGGCATATGTCTGGTATGTGTTTTTTTTGACACGTGAGTTGTAATTCTGGTATTAGGGTATGTTGTTGTTGTTTGAAGTTGTGGGCATGTCGTGGAACGCAGGATATGGTGGTGAACATGAGTGATACGTCAAGGGATCGATACTTGGAGGCTAACTTTTGCGCATGCGTTGGTTGTAGATACTTACATTTCCCTATATGCCACAAAGCACACTGGACGTTAGTGGTGTACGATACGGAAGATGGGTTGTGGAACATTACAACCCGCTTATATCACGCACTGGTTCGGAAGACATACATTACAATGTAGCATCGATTTTGGTATGTGTATCCCAAAACTGTTACAGTAATAGCCTAATTTTGTAATTTTACTGTAAAGTCGTGTCTGCATGTGTGAACGGGGAGGCGTTGTGTGAGACTTGATTCTTGGTTAATGTAACAGAAACGAAATGTGTTGGATTACATTCAGCGAACATGCCTGGCAGCCAGGGACAATGCGATTGTTTGTACCGAAGATAGGAACATGGTGCTAGAAGCAGTTAGTGATTGTCCACAACAGCGAGCAGATGCGTAAGTAATCTGAGTTTTAAATTTTTTTTCGCCATAACATTGGATGCTATAGTTGATGACTTGTTTTTGACTGTGTGTTATGTCCATCCACCGCAGACCTGACTGTGCAATCATCGTTTGTTACATAATGCGGCAATATGTACACAATGTCGGGATCTATAAGGCAATGGAAGGTACTACTTGCATCAGAGCACGTGCAACTATGGTGGAGGCTTTTGTGAATGACCCACAGAAAGGGCTGGAAGTCATGGGAGGCAAATAATGAGACTGGCATTGAACCGTTATGTTTTTTTTGGTGTTGGAACTTTTTGGTTTTGTATGGACATGGTAATTGTCCTTAAGTTTAGTAAGACAAGTTATGATGATACATTTGCTTCATATTAAAATTGAACTAGTGGTTTTTTAGGGAGTTACCGGTCTGATGTGTCCGAGTTATATGGTCAATTTGCTGTCGACAAAATGTAATTTTTTTGTGATAATGTTTATGCTTATTTGGTTATGTTTCTCTTACAATAAGCTTGCACGTGCAGTTTTATTGATTGCTACTCGATGCTGGACATAAATGTGGCAAACCCACAAATGCATGTGACTTGTTCACCATGTGTAAGGATACTTTTGTATTAAATCCCCACAGTGGGTATTGGGTATTGATTTGTTTTGGTTGGTGGTTGTACTGTAGGTGTATGGGGTGTGGGATGTGGTAACATGGAGGGCAGGTGGAATTTGTTGAGAGGAGAAAGTTTGTGTATTTTGGGAGCAGGGGTTTGAAGTGGCATGTGTGTTGGTGGTGTGGGAGTGTGGTGATCTTGGTGTTGTTATGTTAATGCGCGTGGACATTTCTTTGTTCATATTTAATGGATGTGATTGAATGTTTGTTCGTGGCATTCGTGAATGAAGGTGGTAATACATGTGTTGGGGAGTGTGATATGTGTTTATGTAATTGTGTTTTTCAATGAAGTTAGATGTGCCTTCGGAAGTTAGATGTGCCCGTAGTGGGTGTCATGCCTCCATGATGCATGGTCTGTGTGCGTTTGAATAACATTCCCAGCGTGCACGAACTTGTAAACATGGTTAGTAACGAAGAAGGTAAATATGAAAACGAAGTATTATTCCAATTCTGGTGGTATTGCAGAAGTCATATTTGCAATAAACACATAATGTATTACAAATTCATGAAGGATGTATTCCAACAGGAAACATAAATTTTTTTTTTCATGTTAATTTGAAAACGAACTAACTAATATGATTGGTAACAATGGAAATTAAACGAAACCATAATATCCTTGCCGGGTAGGAAATCCAACAAAAAAAACATAACACCAACCATGAATCAAAGTAACCAAATTTAATTTTCAAACAAAATTAAAAACAAACTAACACATATTATTGATAATGACAGAAAATTAAAAAGAAAAAATAACACTTCCCGAATTAGCCAAATTTGTGTTGCACATAAAATTGAAATAGGACAAGCACATAGGTTTTGCAATGTGGGTAATTAAAAATGAACGTTAAAAACTAGTGGAAAGGGTAGGTAAACCAACATCAAAACACCACACGTGAAATCGGCTAACCACATTGCTATTTTCACATCAATTTTAAAACAAACACACACCAATGTTTGTTAAGAACGGAAAGTAAAACAAAATGTAACGGCATTGTGATATGAGTAAATATTAAAAAATTTAAACATAACACCAACCATCAATCAAAGTAACCAAATTTATTTTTCAGGCCAAATTGAAAACGAACTAACACATATTATTGATAACGACGGAAAATTGAAAAGAAAAAATAACACCAACCATGAATCGAACTAACCAAATTTATTTTGCATGCCAAATTGAAAACGAACTAACAAACGAACTAAAAATAAATAATAAAAGCCTTGTGGAATGGGTAATTTCAGCGCACAACTTGTGAACCTGTAATGGTTCGGTACATGTTTTCCTGTTATGATTTCCCAAACATCTGCAACGGCCACATCAGATCTGTTGCACTTCTTCACCTTTTGACGGTATCCTCTTTTTCTTTGGCCTGTCGGGTGGTCGCCGCACAGTCACAGGTAGAATACCATAATGTCCCGGAATGACCTGTGGTTTCTCAACTGTTGGTATCGGAAATATAGCTTCGGAGTATGATGATTGGTAGTTGGTGACGTAGAAATAAGGGTCAACCAACGCATTCAAATCACTGCCGCTGTTGCGGATAGCGACCACTACATGTTCGCAAGGAAGCCCATTGATCTGCCATTGGAAACATGAGCATGTACGCCTACCAATGTCCACCAGAACAGATAGGTGTGAGTGGACCTCGTACACGTCATTGTTGGACTGACTGACAGTCCATGATCTTCCTTTCTTATACGCCATCTCTAGTTTGTATTCCATCTTCGGACATATTACACCAGCCCAGGAACTTGACACTCCCCTATGGTCGAACATCTGATTCATAATCTGTGTCCTAATTGCGTCAACCATTTGGGTGATTGGTAAATGGCGTGCTTTCTTTATCCAATTGTTAAATGATTCGGCAGCGTTCGAACACATCTCACCATAACGGTTGCCCCTGTAAATTTGTGAGTTTGTTATCATATGTAATGTTCGATGTAATACGGAGAATAATAAGTCATGAACATGGTGGGGGAAAAAATTAAATGAAATGTCTATGCGTTCCGTTACCTGAAGTACGCGTTGGCCTAGTGGTACGGCTTTAGATCTTGTAAAAAATTGACAGTAATGTGCCTTCCGGACTGTATGAACGCCTCTATTTTTTCATTAAAGTCAGCAATGGTCGGTGCCTATGCACATTCCCGCAATTTACTTACCAACCCAATACGGTACAATTTGTTCACGTACTTCATCTTGTCCTTCAAATTCCTCTGTAAATGTTGCATACAAAAAACGTGGTGGGCAGACGGGAACACAGTAGGCAAAGATTCGATGATACCGACGTGGCGATCAGAAACAAATGTCAAGTTCCGATCCCCATCAACTGCATTAGCCAGATTTTGTAAGAACCAAGCCCAATTCACTGCATTTTCAGAATCAACAATTGCAAATGCGACCGGGAATAGACCTGAAAAGAAGTTTTTAAAAAAAAATAAAAAATAAAAAAATTGATCAATGCCAATAGCTCCACTCTGTGTGTAACACTCCATAACCACAAAGTATGAACCCACCATAACACAGCTTTTAGGAACAGCCTATAACGACATTACCATGTCATGCAAAACAAACACAGCTGTGTATAATCGAACACAGCTTTGAGGAACCCACCATAACCATGTCATGCAAAACAAGTATGAAGAACATTACCTTGGTTGCCATCTTTCCCGGTAGCTGCAAACAGGTTGCCTTTAAATCTACCTTTTAGAAAAGTACCATCGAGAAACAATAACGGACGACAGTGGTTAAACCCATCCATGCATGTTTTGAATGATATGAACAACCTATTAAAACGACGTGTGTTGTGTTCATCGAAGTCAAGATTAATATAACTTCTGGGGTTATATTCCATAACGACATCGTTGTACCAACGCAACTGGTCAAATGACACGGAATGATCGCCATAAAGTTCTCCTCTGGCATTTTCAACACCCAACCAAGCTACACGGTAACTAATTTGCAACCCGTATGCTTTTTTGAAATCATATTTGACATCAATAGGGCGAGTCAATGGTTTATCATGCACACGTTCCACAATAACATCTGCAACAAGCACGGATCCCCTCCTCGGGTTTCTGTTAGTGCGCACAGCGACCCCACACGTGTGGTCGCGACACCACTTTTTCAGATAAAAAAATCCATTCGCATTCAACACCCTCACATGGATAGACCACAAACACCCCCTCGAGTTGCTAAACATGCATTCCGCTGTAATACAAACTGAGTCATTCTTTCGGAACCTAAATTGAAACCCACATTCGATGGCGTATTTGCTGAGTACCTTGCGAAATTCAGCTGCCCCACCCTTGAAACATTGCCCGATATGAGTTATGCCACCCGCCCAATCCGCCGACAATAATACCTTTCCAGCGTGTTGGCAAATATTTGGTAGCAAATCAGCCTCCTCATCAATATTTGTGACCATTTCCCCACCGTCCCCACCTGTGTCTTCGTGCCCATATGTTAAACTACGTCCACGTTTGACACCCCAAGATGCACCACAAACTATTATATCGACATCAATGTGATCTAGCCGAAACAACTTGGCAAGACATAACATGTTTTGGAAGTCTGCCTCACTCTCCATTTTGAAATTATTGTAACCTGGGATCTTGAATGATAGGGAAACCAAAGTAGGCGTCAGTCCATCAAAACGTTCGCACACATGAGTGATGAATCTGCTAAATGTTAAATCATCACACACCACAACAACAACGTTCTTGTTATCGTACGAACACAACAACATTATATAGTCACCCATTCCTACATGGAAACAAGGAAAAAAATAAATTAAACATGCAAATCAAGTTCATGAAGTACGCATTAAACGTATAATGTTACAAAAGTTTCTGCCGGAGCGTAACCAACGAATCGATTTGCACAATTGAAAAAAAAATAAGAAAATAAATTACCGTCGACGAACTCGGAAAATGCTACACCACGGGCTCCAGAACACAACCACGAGCGAATATAAAACTCAACCACACTTAGAACACCTTGCCTCCCCCTCAAGAAAAAATACTGATGAACCTTGCAATCCCTACAAGTCTGGCAAAATATGCTCTTCCATAACGTCCACACACCAACGTAATCCAAGGGATAAATATCAAACCTTACCAAAAACGTATTCAAATACCAAACATAAAAGGGTAAAAACGTCATGTGCAACACAATTTCAAAAAAATAGGACTCCCACGTCTATTATTCTAGAAGGAGGACTTATTGGACTAAAACTCTCCTAAATGGGATTTTTCAATAATTTCCCCTTAACTTATTAGATAAAAATAATGTAAATAAACTAAAAAAAACATTAATTAACCTTAAAAGTTGAGAGATGAATACTTTTACTTTTATTTTTTAATTATTATTTTTTCACTTGCAAATAAACTCCATCAAACATGCCCTATGTTACTAGCTCAAGTACAATATTTAGGCTCTATTTGGCTATAGAATTTTTAGCCACTTTTTGGCGGTGGGCAGTAGCATCTGTTGTGCGGTAAAATGGGCCTATTTCGGGACTCATTTTAATAATCCGAACCGTTTACATTTTAGAATACATCAAGTAGAACATGCCTGCAAAAAATCAAGTTAATCAAATATCGTTTGCCTATTTATCCACTCACATTTGTATTCATTTTAATACTTTAAATCACAATTATTATTTATTTTTGTAGATAGAAAGGTGAGTGGATGAATAGGTAAACGATATCCGATTAACTTGCAGGCATGTTCTATTTGATGTATTCTAAAATGTGAACGGTTCGGATTATCAAAATGGGCTCCGAAATATGCCCATTTCACTGCACAACAGATGTTGCTGTACACCCCGCGCAGCAGCATCCTCAATCCCTTTTTTGGCTAAGAGCATCTCCAACGATTCATCAATTTTTTCATCAAATCTGAGTAAAAAAAAAAGACAACTTTCTTAGTCTGATATTAGCCACTCCAACGGTTACTGTAGCTTTCACCAAAAGACACGGGACGTCCGGCAGGACAACCGGCCGGTCGACCAGACAAGGCAACTGATTTTTTCCCCCCCCCCTCCATTTCTGTTTCTCAATTCGTTTCCCATTTCTTTTTCTTCCATTAAATTATTTCCAAACATCACATGTATTTCAAAATGTGTTAACAATGATGCTGCTTCTTTTGACAATTCTCACAGAAAAATTTTTTGTGGACAAAAAAATTGAAGGCAACTTCTATAAAATGTCACCACCATCATCACAAATTGCACAAACATAATCAAATAGGTCATCATCAGACAAATCATCTTCTTCAATTTCATCTATCATATTTGTTGTAGCTCCAATGTCCTATCAAACCAACTTTTGAAGCAATTCACAGGCCAAACCCTAAGAGCATTTTCTGTATGTACGGGACGATCGGTGGGTCCGACCGGTTGACTGGTGGGACCCACTTCCAACATAAACGCACAGTGAAATGGCAAAATCTGACGCAGGTCCTCAGTTTGGTAAAACTTTTACTCCGTAATCAATTTGATATCAGTTTGATGAAACCATTGAAGAGAAAAAAAATGACTTTTTTCATCAAATTCAATTTTGAAGCTCAATATGATGTAACATTGGAGATGGTCTACAGTTACATCATTTGGCTACAACTTTTTTACCTGACAATGGTGGAAAAGGCAATTTTTTTAAATAAGTCATCTCTATTTGACAACTATTAGATAAGTCACATATCATTTTCAATAAATTTTATTTTTTTTAATCTCTAGTGAAGTTTTTAATAATTTGCATTGATTTTATTTTTAAAATTTTTTTTTTTAAACTTTTAAAGTCAGTCTGGTTTAGAAAATATCTAAAAAGAAAAAAAAAAAAATAGAACTCGAGTCAATTGAGATTTTAGTGTGAAATCTCAACAACTTTCTAGTGGAACCCAAGAGGAGTTTTGGAAGGGTCCACCTTTGTATTGTCAGCCATGGCTGATCGCATGATCCCAAACCCATTGACCAGAAAAAGGCTTTAAAAACAAATTTCATCTCTGTTTAAAACAAATATATACAGAACAGCAAATGAAAAAAATACACGAACACTATACGCCATATCTCAAATTTCGGCTTCTCTATGTTACATGATGATATGTAAACTCTCTCTCTCTCTCTCTCTCTCTGTGACTACTTATTTTAATTAACTATCTCACAACTAGCAGCCGAAAATAAAAATTACAAGGCTGGTCATCTTTAATTTATTTCCTATCTTTGTATTCTTTCTTCCTTTGAAGGTTAGTTGGGTTTCTTCAGCTGTATATCATCTAATATGTAAAAAAAAAATCGAACTTTGGCCCAAATTAACTCCGGTTAAGCACACAGAGAAATTTGCTTACTGATCATCCCCACAGCATTTAGAGCCTTTTCCTTGTTGCAAGTTCTGCCACAAGCAGAGCATCTTTCTAGGGCTTTGGTAGTGTGCGACAACATACCCGTCCTTGCAACCTTCAATGTGTACCCTCTCTTCGTTTCTATAACTAATTTCCATACCTTCCTTCCTCATCTCTGCTATCCAGATCCCCGTTGCCACGTCTTCCAGCTTGAACATCTGAACATATCAAGCATTACAATTTTTTAAACCAAGTACAAATTTGTCATTTTGATTCTCGTTAAGCAATTGAACATGAATATCTAATCATCATAAACTCTGCAAAAGCTTCATATTAGATGAATATTTCTATCAAGTCACGAAAATCAACATCTCCACAAAAAAAGAGAGGATAAGGTTGTCTACCTATTAGTTTTGGCGCTATGTCCACTTAAATTACTACCTTATGTGCTTGAAAAAGTATAATTAAAAGAAAAAGATTAAGAAAAATGAAGAATCAGAAAGTATTTATCACACACCCTTAAATGACCTCCTGTATATCTCTTGTAGACCGCCTCGGCTATGTCCTGTGAGACTACATAACCAGGGCCATGAGCCCAAGGGGGATAACTTCCTTCTTGCCACTCCTGGTAACAATATAGAAGGGAACATTTAGCAAAAGAGCATGTTGATGAAACAATATTCCATAAAACAAACACAAGTGCTTACGCGCGCACAGTCCCTTTTAAACCCAAAACTAACTATAGACCCTTTTAAGATCCAACTTAATTAACTATGCAACTTTTATGAATTCCTCAGGGATCCACTGTTTAGTGTCCAGATTAGTTTCAGTTATTTTGGAAAGGTTCTGTAACATAAACAACTTTATAAATATATCCATAATTAACATTAATGGTGCAAACCATTTTGAATATCCCTCAGATTCCAATGAAATTCCAATAAAAAAATGCAGTATACATACTTGGGACTCCGATCATAGCCAGAGTAAGAGAACTTTGCTAAACTAGAAGTTTAATCATCAGGGTTAGGAATCACATGATTTCACTTCTGAATTGAGTTCATTAATCAAACTGTTATTTTTACCCATTAACATCTGATCAAAAAATATTAACGGACTATAAGAATTACCACACTACAGTGTGCAATTGAAGAGATTGTGGGTGAAAGTGGAGAGGGAGTAGTGGGAAACTCAACAACAGTTTTTTGGTTAGTTGATTTTACTTTTTGGTCCTAACAGTAACTGCTACGCAAAGGTAAATATTTGGGAAAATCCAATGTTACTGGGTTATTTTTAGAATCAAAATTGAGTGACAACGCTTCAATCCCAGTGAGTTGTGTGCTTTGTTAAAAAAAGGTTATAGATGCTGCTAAAAGCCTTACCTCGGGGCTGATATACCATTTACTGTCCCTGTTGTGTTGAGGCTTGTCATTGGAGTTGATGAGACCATACAGCAATCCATGAGTCACGTTGGCCAGTTTTAATGAAGCAATTATTTCATCCACACGAATGAATGAATCATCATCAGTCTTCATGACATACTTTGCTGAAACCACCTGAGTCTGTTAAAAATCAAAGAAAATTAGAGAACATAATAAGCTTCCTTGGTTTCGGACGAGCTGAAAAAACTTACCCCAAAGGTGCAGATCGCCACAGTCTTCCATGTTATCAGACTATAATAGTCGACGAAAGGCATCAGCTGAATGTCTCCATAGTTCTCGATTTCGTTCCATAGTTCCTTGTTCACAATCTGGTTTTTATGCTGCAGCATAACAACCTCAGTATTTGCTTTCAAACAAATATTTACGCTGATAAGATGGTTTGAAGCTTTGTAATACTATTTTCTTTTCCAATAATGCCCATAAAATAACTGCTAAATGGGTTATAGTAACTTCTAAAAATTTCCAAATGGTACTCACCAGGCCAACAAAAAAGCGCACCGCGACTGCTCCCGACCTCACTGCGCCATATTGCATCCATGTTCTCCGAACAGCCATCCTCCGCTTAAAATTGTTTGCTGAAGAGAAGACACCAATAAAGAGGTCCAATGGCTTTTGAGGTGAAAGTGGACCTGATCTAAGTGCTTCCAAGTCAATAATGTTCTCTAGATCATCCGAGGTGGGTAAACCACTGGCAAGGACAGAAGTCAACTGAAAGTCTCCAGAAATCTTTACTTCGCTAACAAGCCAGGGTTCCAACCTCTGAAAATGTCACATGCCAGGAAAGCAAATAAATTGAAGTGAAAAATAAATAAAATCAAGACTAGTAATGTAAATGAGAAAAAAAAAAATTACTTCACGGTAAGCGAAAGATGTTGTGTGCTTTCCATCAACTGTCATATGGAGCCCTTCTTCTCCTGCCCTAAGTGTCATAACAGACATATACCCTTGCTTGAAAGGAAAATATCCTTGAGGTTTGAATCTCTTTTGTGTCATAGATGCCCACATAGAAACATTACCATCTTTACCCACCATCTGATTGCATTGGTTCAACTCATCCACTGTTTATCACATAAAAGGAAGACTGAATGAAGAAACATTGTTCAGAATTTAGTCTCTCATGCAGTCACCCAAAAGATACAGAATAATGAAATTATTGCACTGCAAAAAAAAAATAATAATACTAAAAGAAACAGATAATAGCAACAATTACAAACTTTAAAATGCTAGCAAACAGAGTATATGATAGGTAATGTTACCTTTCTTATTGCCAAGAACTGCAGAGGGGCACCGCTCCGCTTCACCCCACCCATGAGCTGCTGTCCATGTGTTTTGAACAATTACAGGATCCTCAGTTACTTTATCACCATTTAGTCGGACACCGTATTGTAAAACCAAGGGAGGGTTTGGCTCCTCTGGTAGAGGTTCTCCCATCAAGTCAATTTGAAAATTTCCAAGAACATTAGGAAGCCCAATGATTGTAATTGCCGAACCCTGAATCAACCCACATGGAATTCTCAACCTAAAACTTTTGTCACTGAATTCAGTAGTGTTCATCTTATTAACAAAGTAGGGACATTGTTTCTCCTTTGTTTTATCAAGTGAAACTTTATCTGCATCACCTTTTTGTTCAGTTTCATTGATATTCAAAAGGGTATCCCATGCAACCACAGCTTCCCTGATAGCCTCTAATGCATTAGGCAAGCCTTGAGCGTAATCAATAATGTGCTTCATATGACTCCATGTATGTAATGAACTTTGTACCTTGTTGGATAAATTTCTTTGAACAAAGAGACTAGACACTAATATATCTGCAGAAATCACTTGACTGGAAGCTTTCGGATCTTGAACTTCAGGCAAAACCCCAGCTTGCAGAGACTTCAACGAATTAAATGTATTGTTGACAGAGATGGGACTTGAAAGTGGACTCTTCCCGATTGGATTTTTCATCACAGAGTACCTTAGAACCATAAACATAAATAGGGACACAAAAAAAGCACCACCAGCCCATTTTTTAAATTTTTTGGGTAACATTTTCTCATCAACGGTCCTAATATCCATAAAGTCAACTGCTTACAAGTTACGACTAAACACTTCACCAAATGAGTAGTTCAAATCCTGGTTTGATTGCAGAGTGTACTAACCAATGAGGAAATGCAGAAAACGTAGTGCATACCAGGTTAAAAGCAAAAGCTAGAATTATTTGGGATCAAAAAACATCTATACAGAACCAAATAACCTAGAGACTTGAGGGATCAAGTTTTAATCACCAATCACCAACTTTATCTATCTTCGACTTTACCATCTGCTGTTTGATCAAGTCACCTGCCACATTACTTAGATTCCATGGTTTTGTTTTGATGGGCTTGCAAGGAGGACTATGGACTCATATCAGTCAACCTTTCGTGCTGTGAACCATGCTGCAAAGGCTCAAAACGGAAACAAAAAAGAAAATAATAAACAAATGCTTTACAATAGAATTCAAAAAAAGAGATGGAGCATTTACGACTAATGAATAGTAAGAACACAAAAGAAGTATGTTGCCAATTGTTATGATCTACCTAGGAATAAGTGGCATTGTATGAGTATCATGAATATTGTTGAGAAAAAAAAATTATTATATCCCATGTCTGATTAAAATTGGCATGTCCTTATCACAAGTCTCTCTCCTCCACTTAACAATACAACCACAACACAAGTTCATGAAGGGGTAAAATTGTGAGAGAGAATAAGTAAACTGCAACCAAAAGATTCATATCAAAACCCCCTAACAAAAGAGTGATTCAATACTTAAATTTCAAAGGGTTTGGCTCCTCTCATATTCACAATTCAACTTGAGAGAGTATTTGGGCTTAGTGAGCCCATTGTGAACCTAATCTCGGTTATCCAAACCGTTTACTTTTTAGTACTCATTGAGAAAAATATTCATGTAAAAAATCAAGATAATTGCACTTTAGTAACTATATGTTTGAATCACATGCATCTTTAAAAAATGAACGGCAAATAAATCTTTGATTACTTTTAGATCTCTGAATGCAACGAAAATAGTAATCTTGACCTTTCAGCAGACTTCAACATTCAAAAAATCAGTTAAAAGTCCATGTTATGACAAAAAATAGTCCTTCAAAACAGTTTGGCGGAGAAGATTTCAATGAAAACCTCCTTACCATTAATTTGATAAAAAATTTTGAGACCCAAAAAAAAAAAAAAAAAAAAACTTTAAACCAAAAGGTATGCTTCACGTGAAAAGTTTTTGCTGGAATCATCTTCAGTTAGATCAAATCGATCCACCAGAAACAGAAAAGTGCCAAAAAAAAAAAAAAAAAAAAACTTAGGAAAATAAATAACATTTTTTTATTGAATACCCAACCAAAGAAAAGTAGATAATGAACTGCATTACTTTGCCTTCGTTTCGTTTGGGATGTGAGTTGATTTTTTGATTTTTAACTATTTTAGCCTCGGTTAAAATGCCTGATTTACCATGAACTTTTTGGCTTTATTTCTACTTCTGTAAAAAAATAAAATAATAATTATGATTTGAATGTAACATTTTATTTTATTGATTTTTTAACCTATTTTATAATTTTGTGACTAAAATAGCCTCAAACCAACTTCCCAAGCATAGCCTTTAAAAAAAAAAAAAAAAACCTTCATAAACCCTCTGTGTTGCCAGGAAAAGAAATTGCAAGTTCTGCTGTTCAATTACTGAGAAAATTTAATTAAAAATAACAATACAGACTTTTTTTTATAATATATATCTTCTTTCGTCGGGGTTAGAGATCGAAAATCTTTTCGTTTTCTCTGCTTTCCCGGCAACCAAACAGAGCATAAATTAACAAAAAACAGAGTAAAGCAATTGATATGAGTTTTCAACCGCATTTTAATCTGGAAACCCACTTCAAAACCCTACTTAATTTTTTTTTTTTTTTTTAATTTTAAACCTCGGTCTTTACCCAGAACTACGTAATAAACAACCCCTCTCTAAAACAAGCACTCATAGCTACATTTCACAGAACACCATGCGTACATACATAAACATGCTTGTAAAACTAAATAATTATACATATATCGAAAACAATTGACGGAAAAGAGTGATACAAATTATCGAAATACGTACCCGGGAATTTTCTTTCTCGAGAAACCGAGCGAGAAAGCGAGTAGAGAAACACAGGTATCGAAGAGAAGAGCGATTGATCCAACAAAAGTTAGTGGGAATCGAGGTCGAAGAAGAGACGACGAGGAAAGTTTGGTTTGTGTTTTGTTGAAATGTACGCCGAGCGCGGTTGGAACATCTGAACACTGATCGATGCTTCCACCGGCAGTTGAAAACTTGGAATTTGTTTTTGCATTTTCCTCCTCCGGTTTTAACGAAACAGCAAAATATTTTCCATATAACACAACCCAAACTTTTGAATAATGTTTTGGGAAAATTTCATTGACCTCTCCTGATAAATAGACAAATTGCAGAGAACTCCTTAGTTTCAAAATAGTACTTAGGTCTCGTTTGAAAACAAGTTATTTTAGTAATTTTTTGACTTTTTATAAAAATATGTATGAAAAAATAGAGAGAATGGTGTGACAATTTATAGTGACTTTTTGACTTTTTTGTTAAAATAGTTACTTCTCAAACAAGGCTTTAGTTACCATTTGTCAACAAATAAAATATGAATGTGATGACGCCAATTCTTAAACTAAAATGTTGATTTTGTCAATTCATTAAAAAAATCATTATGAGTAAGATTTCGTTTGGGAACAAACGATTTTAGTAATTTTTTGATTTTTTATTAAAAAATATGTAAAAAAAAGTAGAGAGAGTAATGTGACAACTTATAATGACTTTTCAGTTAAAACTGAAAGTTGACAAACATATCATGATAATCTAATAATTCATTTATCTCTTTAAATTCAATAACCTTACTCTTTCTAAAATTTATTAAGCCTATTTTGGGAAGTGAATTAAAAGTCACTTTCTAACTTTTAACCCACTTCACTCTCTTACAAAAAGTCAAAAAAAATTTAAAAGTAATTTTTAATCATCTTTTCAAAATATCCAATAATAGTGCTCAATGTAGTCGATTAGGAGTCAAAATAAATTAGTGGTGATTGGACGTGAAAAGAGTGATAAAAGGTAGTGAGTCGATATTGGCAAGTAAAAGTAAAATGAATGTAGTATATGGTAGGTAGAGCAATAGTGTGTAACATTGGCAATGGCCTAAAGGTAGAAATGTAGTAATTGAAAAACAACAAAGGGAACAAAGATAAGAGGAAATGACAATGTGATGCATTGGTGACGTGTGGAATAATGAGATGAAGCAAAAGAAAGGAGACTAGAAAAATGGAAGAAGAAGGTGTTGAAAGTGGTGGAGAGATGAAAGATGAAGATAGTGGTAAATACGGCTGCAAATGAATTGAGCTGTTCATGAACAGGCTCGGTTCGGCCCGTTTAGTAAACGAGCCAAGCTCGAGCTCGCATAAGCTCGGCTCGTTTATTTTTATTTAAATTATATAATAAATATATTATTTATATATTAAATAATATATAAATATATATAAATACATTATTTATATATTAAAAATATATAAATATATATATAAATAATAATGTAAATATATTTTTTATATATTAAATAATATAAATAATATTAAAAAAAATTTATCGAGTCGAGCCGAGCTGAACTCGAGTTTCATTAAAATTAACGAGCCGAACCGAGCCGAGCCGAACTCGAGCCCAGTTCCTTATCGAGCCGAGCTTGAGCTCAATAAATGAGCTCAATAAGTAAACGAGCCGAGCTCGAACTCAGTAAAACTCGGCTCGACTCGATTCGATTCGTTCGCAACCCTAGTGATAAAAGAATATATAGGTTAAGGGGTAGAGGTGAGTCATGATTCATGGGTAATATGTGATTAGTGAAGCATCGGTGGTATATATATGGCACGGCAATGTGTTCGGAGTCAGATGTTGCACCTCGTGGTCATGGTTGATGTATGATTGAAATATCCATGTCTACTCTCTAAAGGGTGATATTAGGGCTTACAAGACTTAACATGGTCTCACTCTCATAATGTAAATAATTTATTTAGTAGGATTTTATGTATAGATCAATCATAATAAAAAATAAATTGGTTTGATAATCATAAACACGTTATTTCATTAATAATTTTGAAAATAATCAATTTATTTCTTAAAAGACAAATATAATGAAATTGTGATTATCATGTCAATCTATTTCTTAAAAAAAATTTATTGATCTATACACATAATTTAATAAATAAAAAAAAAAGTTAAAAATTCACACTTTTAAACTCACAAATTCATCTACAATGATGTAGCGAGGGAGTTGGATCTCATATCATTAAAGATATATATAACAAATCATAAATTGACACCTACTATACCAGTCATTATGGATCAACTTGTGAGAATTTTTTGTGAATCTCAAATATTTTTTATATAATGTCGTTTGGAAATTAAATATTTTAGTTAAAAAATTACTATAAATTTTTATATCATTTTTTTTTATTTTTATGCATATTTTTTTTATAAAAAATTAAAAAAAATTACTGAAAAAACATATTACTAAAAGCAAGAATCATAACGAGCTCCACTAACCAAACAAAGAGGATCCTTTCCCAATTCGGATTATGTATAATTTTTTCTATTTAATGTACTGCAATACTTTTTGACCACATTTCTTTTTCCGCTGGCCGGCCATGGAGGGAGTAAAAAAGTCAGGAAGAGCTCAAAATAAGTAAATAGAGCTAATTTTTGACCTTTTATTTGTTGGTTTTCATTTTTTTTATGTCATTGATAATGATAGACCATAGGGATCTCCAAAATCAAACGAATGTCCATTTCATTTTCAAGACGTTAGGAACTTTGCTCTTTCATTTTTGCCAGCCACATTACAACGGTTATGATGGGGAGATTTTTAATTTAATCGAAGTAGTATCACTTTATTTTTTATAGTTTTAATTTAAATAATTTAAATATTATATTTTTAATTTTTAGTTTTATTACAGTGTAATCCATCAGTTATGTACTGCTAACATTTTAAATGAAAAAAGATCTCGTGCAAAATTATAAAAATCAAAGGTGTAATAAAAAAATTATATTGGTAATCTATATAATTTATTTTAAATTTTACTTTAATGTCTCTAGGTTTGCATGTTATTTTTTGTGTATAAAATTTTAACGATAAGTGACAGAGGAATCAGATTACAACAAAACTAAAAGTGTAAGATTTAAATTATTATAATCAAAACTATGAGGAATGAAGCAATAAACTATAAGAACTACTAATAGAATTTATCTTTCTATAAATGTAAGTGTACGAGTAAGAAATATTCTTCTCATATAATCCTGTTGACCAAGTCTGTGCTCCTCCAAACGTCGTCGCTTTACTCCTTGAAAACACAAACGTGAGCTAGCCGACGGGTGTGTGCCGGATACCTCTCCGATGCCTAAGTCAGCAAAATAGACAAATAGACAAAAGTTCTGTGTATTCGGGAATCAAAGTTGCGTTACTTCTCCACAGGTGATGTTATGAGCTTTTATAGGTTCCGTGTGGTACAATCCTAGTTGCACTCTTACTCCTCCATGTAGAGTCCTCCTAGGAATCACATTCCTGAACGTTAATACTTATCCTTCAACACCCCCTCGCTGCTTAAACCAAGTGAGATGGTTTTACCATGATTGGATGTCAATACGACCAAGATAACATAGCCATGCTAAAGCCGCAGACTAGACCGAGCTCCCACTAGCTTGGTTCTTCCTTTCACTGCGTGTACCTCGGTTTGACATATTCCAACTGTGTTGTCTGAGACCGGACTAATCATTTCGAGCTTGGACCGAGCTAACAAATAGCAAGGTTCTGAAAAAAGCTCAACATACTTCGGCCCAATATAGTACGACCGAGCTAACTGTTACCGCACCGACCGTAGTGACCGAGCTAACTACCAAGCTCCTTCGGACCGGGCTATCTACAAGGCTCCTCTGGACCGGACTAATTACAAGACCCTTTGCTCTGCCCTTCTTACCGTGGCCCACAGAATGACCCTTTACCCAGCTCGACCCAATTTATATATAAATTACCCTCTCAATAAGAGATATCTCTATTTTATAAAATATAATATTTGAACTCCTATTTTTTATTATTATTTTTTAAATTTAGCTTATAATGACATGCTTAGGCCTCGTTTGGGAACAGGCTAATTTAGTAACTTTTTGGCTATTTGGCTAAAATATGAGCTAAAAAAAACTAGTATGTTTGGGATGACTTTTTGGCTTTTTACGAAAAGATGTGCAAAAAGTAGAGAGAAAAGAGAATCTTTGACTTTTTGGTATGGGTTGTTGGCTTTTTGGCTAATTTACTAATTTTTTAACTTTTTGGCTAAAAACGAAGGTTCCCAAACGAGGCCTTAGTGTCAATTTTTTATTTTTTAAAAATTTAACCATATAAAGCCTGATTTTCTTATTAATAAATATTCAATCTAGGAATTACACTTTAATTAGAGTTAGATTTCCGTTATTAGAGATGACAACGGGACAGGATGGAACCAGCTTTTTAGTCCACACCCGACCCCTTGAACCCACATAAACCTAATTAAAAATGCTTGCTAACAAAAAACAAATCAAGTGAATAGAAATATTTGTGAAATTTCTTTTTATTTCATGTGAAATTTCTTATCAAATCTTCAGTGTATTCAAAGAAAGAATTAAAAAAAAAGAGAAAGACAGTTTAATTACAAAATCCAAAACAGTATATATATATATATATATATATATAAAGATTCTTATTTTGTGCAAAAACAAAATTAAAATTCAAAAAGAAAAGAAAAATTAATAAAACAAAAAAGTAAACTAATTACTTACCTAATTATTTTTTATCAAGTCCAGTGTTGAACACTGTCTCTTTAAGACATGTTTGTCCTCTCCACGGTGCTATCAGAATGTAGACATCTATCTTGCAGGATAAAATGATCGACAACAAATAGTAGCAACACTACAAACTATTCGCACAACAAACACACATTGTGTTTATATTCTTTCTCACAAAAAATAAATGCAGTAAAGTGCAAAGATTGAAAGCAATAGAGAAGAAGGAAAATTCAGTGAAAATCCAAATTAGGGACTCGTCTATCTAAAGGTGCACTGGTGGCTTTTCAGATTTGATTCAAACAGGTAACAAACTTGTTTGAATAGGTATGGTACCTGTTCGGTACTGTTTGAACAGATAAGGAACTTGCTTGGTTTCAATTTGAATAGATACTGAATCTTTTCGAGTTGAAGGAAAAAACCGGACAGGTGTGGGTCATTTCAAATTTTATTCTGAATTTAAAACAGAAATTCAAATTTGAAATGATAAGAATTTTAGAAAATATAAAATTCAAATGTTTTTAACCTACAAAAATAAGCATTAGGTCGGATAAGCCCAAACCCAACCTCATATCACGCACCTGCGCCCAAGCCCAGCCCGCTCGGACGAACGGCGGTGTATGGGTTTGTTTTGGGTCCAATGGGACTAGCCCACTTTGCCTATAACCTCAACCTTTTACAAAACTTGGGTACCCCTTGGGGCCCTCCCCAAGTTGTAAACTCAAGGTTTATAAACCCAACATTGTTAGCCTAGCCAAGCAATGTGGGACAAGCTTTAATTTTTCCAAATTTGGGAAACCCACCAAAACACTATTTTCATGGAGCTTGCTTTGGCATTAATTTCTCATTCACCCGATAATGGTTTTGAACAACCAAATATACTACGTGAATCACAACGCGACATAGAAAGTGTTACCACCAATACCCACCAACCTCGGCACATGGGTCCCACCTAAAAATTATATCAAAGTTTAGAAAAAATCTGGGTTGCGTTTGGTAGAGTTTTGTAAATATGATTTGAGAGTATGAGTTGTATTTTGAGTTTGTGAGTTTTAGAATTATGATTTGAGTGTGGAAAATTTGTTTGGTGAAGAGTTTTGAATTGAGTGGGAAATTTTTGATGTGACATATGATGTTTGATACAAAAACTTACAACTCATAACTAAACATACAACTCAAAATTCTATTAAAACACATAAAAAAATTAAAAATTCGAAAAATATTTTTTTTGAATATATAAAAATTAATATATGTAAATTGTAAAATAATAATAATAATAATAATAATAATAATAATAATAATAATAATAATAATTTTGCACTGTTTCGGTCAACTGGTGGGATGACCGGTTAGGCGAAATTTGAAAAAAAAAATTACGAAAACCGCGCCTGAGACAGAGTGTTTTGTGCAGAGTTTTGGAAACGTGATTTCAAAACTCTAACCAAACATCATACTTGAATGAAGGTGTAGAATCATGATTTGAAGACACAACCAAACACAACCCTGTTTTTTCCAAACCATTTCTTACAATCCCCCACATGAATGAAATTTGATGACAATGGAAATGTAACAATATACAGAATTTATCGAAGGAGTATAAATTGAAAATATCTTGCATCAGGATAGGTAGTTTTCGGTTTTGAACCTTCCCTAGTGATAACCTACCGGACTTATTGGCCAACCAATGGATGCGATGTCTTGAATTGTTCAATCCTTAGTGTAAGCCAAGATAATAGGTTTCACACAAGATATCTTCTGACACATCGTGGTTCTCACGGTTGTGTTCATTTTGGCATTGAACGCTCCTAGTTGTTCGTGAATGCTTCTAGAGAATTTAGCATCTTCATTCTCATAGAATCGGCCCCAATTTGGCACTCACATAGGTAATCATGTTGTGAGTATCTCTTATATTCGTCTTGATTTTTATGTCTAAATCAAGATATAAGTAATCATTAGAAGGAAAGTTTATCCTTAAACCCCTGCAATAACACATGTTGCAGATATCACTCTCACTATAGGAATGGGTATGAAATTTTAATCCCTTGGTAATTTCTTGTGAGTCACACATAACTTAGTAGTCTCTTTGAACTTAGTTCTTGGGATCTACAGTCATCTAAGTAGGGTTACCATTATGATGACTCTTAAGTAATAGGCTTTAATCTCATCCCCTTTGATGAACTATACACTTGCTCTTTTGTCAAACCTTTCGTTAACGGATCTCCAATATTTTCTTTAGATTTTATATAATCTATTGAGATTATTCTATTTGAGGGCAATTGCTTTACGGTATTATGTCAACGACGAATATGCCGTGACTTACCATTATATATATGACTCTGTGCCCTTCCTATTGTAGATTGACTATCACAATGAATGCAAATAGCTGACACAGGTTTTGGCCACATTGGAATGTCTTCTAAGAAGTGATGAAGTCATTCTGCTTCTCACGTTTTGTCTAAAGCAATGAACTCAGACTCCATTGTGGATCGTGCAATGCATATTTGTTTCGGGAATTTCCAAGAAACATCAGCGCTTCCCAGAGTCAAGACATATCCACTGGTGGATTTTGAATCTTTAGTATCCGATATCCAATTTGCATCACAATAGCCTTCGAGTACTGCTAGATATCGAGTAAAATTTAAGCCATGATCACAGGTAAATCTTAAATATCTAAGAATCCCGAATGATCGCTTTCCAATGGTTTTCTCCGAGGTTACTAGTGTACCCACTCAATTTACTGACAGCGTAAGCAATATCAGGATGCGTACAATTCATTAGGTATATTAGGCTTCCAATGATTTGAGAGTATTTTAACTGGGACACCGCATCACCTTTATTTTTTGATAAATAAAGATTGATGTCTACTGGTGTTCTTATTACATTCACATCATCCTTAATATATTTACCAAATTTTTTTTCAATATAATGAGATTGTGATAATGCACATTCATAAGATATTTTAGTAATTTTTATTCTTAATATAACATCTATGACCCCTATAAATTCATATCAAATCTTTTGTTCAGCATTTGCTTGGTTGATTTGATCACGTTTTGACTACTTCTAATGATAAGCATGTCATTCACATAAAGACAAACGATGACATAACCTTTGTCAGTGTTTTTAACATAGACACATTTGTCACATTCATTTATCTTGAAACCATTAGTTAGCATAGCATGATAAAATTTCTCATGTCATTGCTTAGGAGTTTGTTTTAATCCATAAAGAGATTTTACAAGCCGACAAGCTTTCTTTTCTTGCCCTAGCACTACAACCCCTTTGGGTTGCTCCATATAGATCTCTTCATTTAGATCACCGATTAAGAAAACTGTCTTAACATCCATTTGATGTATCTCTAAATCATACAACGCTGCTATAACAATAAGCATGAGGATGGATGTTATTCTTGTCACAGGGAAATATGTGTCAAAGGGAAATATGTGTAAAAATAGTCTAGACCTTCCTTTTGTCTGTAACCTTTTACCACAAGTCTTACTTTATACTTGTCTATTGAACCATCTGCTTTCATTTTTCTCTTGAATATCCATTTATACCCAAAAGGTTTAGAATTGGGTGAAAGATCCACCAATTCTCAAGTATGATTTTGTATAATGGATTCAATTTCATTATTAACAATCTCTTTCCACAAAGGTGCTTCAGGACTTGACATTGTTTCCTTAATGCTCTGAGGTTCATTTTCTAACAGATATGTCAAAAATCCTGGACCAAAAAATTTTGATATTCTTGCTCTCTTACTTCGCCTTGGTTCATCATCAGTTAAATTCTGTTGATCGAGACCATTACTAGTCTCTTGCGGTTGACTGTCATTAGTCTCTTGACTTTGTGTATAATCATAAGTTCTTTTCTTTGAACTTAATTCCTATCATTTCTTGTAAGGAAAAATATGTTCAAAGAAAACAACATTCTTTGCCTCTATAATAGTGTTCACATGTATATTAGGTATTTCTAATTTATAAGTCAGAAACCGATATACACTACTATTATGCGCATAACCAATAAACACACAATCCACTGTTTTTGGTCTTATCTTAGTCTTTTTTGGAACAAGAACTTCTACCTTTGTCAAACACCTCCACACTTTTAAATATTTGTAAGAAGGTGGTCGACCTTTCCACAATTCATAAAGAGTGCTGTTAGTTTTCTTGTGGGGTATTCAATTAAGAACATAATTAGCAGACAATATTGCTTTCCTCCACAAGTTTTACGGTAAGCCTGAACTTAGTAACATGGCATTCATCATTTCTTTAAGGGTTCTATTTTTACTTTTAGCAATTTCATTTTGCAGTAAAGAATAGGGTGCTGTAATTCGGTGAATAATGCCATGTCATGTACAAAATTTATTTAAAGGTGTATCATATTTACCACCCATATCACTTCTAACCATTTTAATAGTTTTACCAAGTTGATTTTCAACTTCAGTTTTGTAAAGTTTAAACATTTCCAAGACTTCATCTTTACTTCTAAGTAAATATACATAACAATATCTTGTGCAATTATCGATAAATGTTATGAAATACTTTTTGTCTCCTCTAGTTTAAACAAATACAAGATCACATACATCAGTATGAATTAATTCTAGAGGTTCAGTTTTCCTTTCAACCGATTTAAATGGAGCCTTAGTTAGTTTTGCTTTTATACATATCTCACATTTGTTATTAGGATCTATTTCAAACTTTGGTATATAATCTAAACCAATTAGTCTACGCAAAACATCAAAATTCACATGTCCTAATCTACCATGCCATAAATTTGACTCAAGAATATAAGCAAAAGATGTGCTATTCTGATTAATAGTAGATTTTGGTGCAATAGTCATTATATTTAACTTAAAGAGACCATCGCTTATGTATCTCTTACCCATATACGTACCACTCTTTATTAATACAAATTTATCAAACTCAAATACAAGCCTAAAACCATTCTTACTTAACAAAGAACCAGAAACTAAATTCTTCCGGATGTCTAGTACATACAGCACGTTGTTGAGGGTAAGTTCATTTCCTGACGTCATCTTCAAGACAAATTTCCCTTGTCCAGCCACAACAGAAGTAGACAAATTTTCCATGAATAGTTGTTCACTATTTGCAGCCTCATTATAAGTAGTGAATATCTTTTTGTCCTCGCAAATACGTCGAGTTGCTCCAATGTCAACCCACAATTCCTTGGGATTTCCAACCAAATTAGTCTCAGACACTATAACAGAGAGATTAATGTCATTTACCCTGTCAAAGATGTAATCTAGTTCTGTAACATTAGCTTGATTGGTAGACTTCTTACTTGTACTTTCGTGATCCTTCTTAGGACGACAGCAATCAGAAGCACGATATCCAGACTTGCCATAGTTTTAGCATTTTCCTTTGAACTTTTTATTGCCATTGTTGTCGCCTTGTTGAGGAGCATCTCTAGTAACTTCCTCCTCTTGTTATGTGGTTTGGACACTTGTTCCACTACATTAGCCTAGGACTTAATGAGATTTTTACTATTCATCTTTTCAGCTTTACGGTTATCTTTCTCAATTTTCAGTCTTACAATAAGTTCATCCATGGTCATCTCTTTGCGTTTATGTTTTAAATAATTTTTGAAATCTTTCCAAACCGGTGGTAATTTTTCTGCTAACGCAATGACTTAGAAAGACTCGCTAAGAAACATACCTTCAGCATGAATATCATGCAAAATTAGGAATGGTAACGAGCCAGGGCGGGGCCGGAGATCACACTCCCTGTCCCCGATCCCCGACGGGGAGTCTACCACCGCCTCCATCTCTGCCCCTGAAAATTCCCCAACCAAAATAAAAAGAAACAACAACAAACATATACATTCAACAACAAAGATTCATCAACAACAACAAAAATTATATCTATTTATTATTATCATCATCATCATCATTATCATCAACAACAACAGAACTCTGAGCTCAAATGTATATTCAACAAATCTGAGCTATGAGTTCAAATATGTATTTAACAGCTCTGACATCAAATATATATTCAACACTAGATTTAACATATATATTCAATAGATCGAACAGATCTGAGCTCAAATGTAAAAAATAAAAAATAAAAAATCTAACACATTGAGAGAGAAAGAGACGATGGCAATCGGTTGCGATGGAGAGGTGACGAACTTTGACGATGATGGAAAGAGGGACAGCAGTGATGGAGAGGAGGGATGACGGCGATGAAGGGGGGGAGCAGGACAGCGGCGATGGGGAGGGGGGAGGAAGACTGCGGCGATGGAGAGGAGGGACAGCGGCGATGGAGGGACGACGGCGATCGGCGGTGATGGGAGGAGGGAGATCAGCGATGGAGGGAAGACTGCAACGCTGTGAGCGCAGCTGTGTAAAGAGAGAGAGAGGGAGAGGGAGAGAGACTGAGACTATGAGAGAAAGAGAAACGAAATATATGTGAGTGAGAGAGGCAGAGTCAAACATATATATATATATATATATGGGAAATATTCGAGGAGTTATGTAGGGATTATTCGGGAAGTTATGCAGGGATAATTCGGGGGCTGGGGAACCTATCCTCGTCCCCCGCCTAAAAACATTCAGGGATTCAATTTTTAATACCATCCCTGGCCCTATAGGGATAATTTTCGGGGAAAACCCGTTCTAATTGGGGTCGGGGGATCGGGTCTCTGTCGGGCCGGGTTCAAATTGCCATCCCTATGCAAAATCAATTGAAAACTTTGACTTGAGAAATTATTGTTTGGGAGTCTACCATAACAAAGTCTAGAAATTTACTGATAACAAATTTCTTTATGTCGGCATCCTGTGTGTAATAACCCTCATTCTTGTCTTAGCCATGTTCATGTGCATTTGCATGATTTTGTCTTGTTAAGCTTGCATTTGTAGACTTTGACTTGTTTTGCGTAAGTAAAGGTCCCTGTCTTGTTTTGTGCTTATGTGTTTTGCCTAAGTGTTATATGCATGCTTTGTTCCTTGCTTGCCATCTTAAGCCTAGGTCATGTCAAGCTTAGGTCATGTTAAGCCTAGGTCATCTCAAGCCTAGGTCATCTATCCTTGATGTCTCAAGCCTAGGTCACGCCTTTGAACCTCTCACACCTAGGACTATCCTAGAACCACTTTGGTTGACGTCTACCATCACCTAGGCATATTGCCCGAGATGGCATCATCTAGGCCGAGGTGTGCATCACCTAGGCCGAGATGTGTATCATCTAGGCTGAGATGTTATCATCTAGGCGTCCTAGATCTTTGATCCTTGCACCTAGTGATCTTGTTCCTGGACTGGTATGACCTAGACCGAGGTGTGGCACATTTAGGCCGAAGTATGGCACAGCTAGGCCAAGTGTTATCCTTCCTGGCCGAGATCAGTGAGACCTTACTTGCCGAAGCCTATGTCCTAATCCGAGATCATTGCCTTGTCAGAGTGCCCATGCCACCTTACTTGTTATACACACTTTGTCATACTCGTGTCTTGTCATTCTGGCACCTTTTTTAGGAGATCCAACCATACGTTGCCACGTGTCCCAGCAGAGGGTTAAGTTAACTAGCAGTAGAGAAAACATATCATTTGCTATATCTTTGCCCTAGAAGAGAGAGAAGCTCTAGGAAAGAAGAAGAAGTTCTTAGAGTGAGAGAGCTAGATTCTAAGCTTGATCTTCACACATTGAACCGTTAGATCTGTGTTTTGAGGTTAGATTATTGATCTACTTTTGTTGTTCTTTATGTTAATCTGATCACATTGCATGATCTAGCATGATTCATGAGCCATGCATCGATTTAAAGTTTGTTTTAGAAAGAGAAAGTGATGTTTATGTGTTCTTGAAGAAAAACCATTTTTTGATCTGAAAGTTTGTATCAAGATCCATATTTTCGTATTTGTTTTCATGAAATCTCCAAGTACGGGTACCCAGGTCCATGTTTTTGAACTCATCTCATGAAATTTCAGATTTTGGAATAAAAGTTATGATTTTAGCATTCATGTTCTTCATGTTCGTCATGTTTATGTTCTTCATGTGTCTTCAGAAGGAAACCCAGATTTCCAAACTTCATTTGCCTAATTGTGGTCACCGAGACCCACTCTTGCCTAGATCTCACACCTAGGCCAAGCATTGTATCTCACCTTGGCCTACCTTGCATGATCAATTACACCTTAGCCTATCTTGCATGCACACTTAGGCCAACCACCACACACCTAGGTCAACCACTACACACCTAGGCCGACCTTGGTACACCCTTGCCGGCACCTTGTAACATCTCGACAGGCAGCCGCACACCGAGGCCTAGGAGACCACACCTCGGCCAAGAGGTGTGGGACCTCAGCCAAGACCCCCTGAGTTCACCCAGCTAGGCCACTTTTACCTAGATCATTTCTGTGCATCCATTCCAAGACCTAGTTGGTACCAATTATGTTTTCCCTAGAAGAAAAATAGTGTTTTGACTCCCAACATGTTTTCCCTAGAAGAAAAACAGTGTTTTGACTCCTAGCACATGTTTTGCTTTGTCTTGACTTGGTTTTGGAAAGAAATGCCGGGATCTTTACCCTCATGTAAGGCTTGTTTTGAAAGTGCATTTCATAACCATCTTTGAGCATTCCTTCCTGTCTTTTTGAAGTGCATTCGGTGGACTTTTATTATGTATTTGTAGGTCTTGGATCCTTACCTTAATCCCTACACCCGAAGAGCTATGTGAGTGGTATTTTTAATAAAGCTATATTACAATATTTTGATAAAAGCTTTGCTTTGTTTCGTTTTGAAAAAGTATTTGTTCAAGTATGAATGATTATTCCTAGTTTTTGTATCAAGTATTATGTTTGTTTTGATGACATTCTTGGAACGTCTTTTCGTGCTAGGGGACGTTAAGCCTATGTAGCACCTTTGTTGAGATATCTCTTTTGCCACTGACGGTCTTGTACGGGTGGGTTTGTCTAATCGATTTCGGGTCGGCCACCAACGGTCGTGAACGAGTGTGCTTCGATTCTGAGACGATTATTCTCTTGTTTTGCCACCGACGGTTTTCCGGGTGGGTTGTCTAACAGATTTCGGGTCGGCCACCGACGGTCGTGAACGGGTGTGTTTCGATTCCGGAACGATTTTTCTCTTGTTTTGTCCGGAATGTCATCATTTGGTATTATGTAGATGTTATTAACATCCAAGAAGCTTTGAAAGACTTTGATTAATGAACTTGATTCATCCTATGCTTTGTACAAGTTATTATATGTATTGTTTTGATAAAGATCTCAGATATCATTCATTCAAACCTTTATTAATTATATCATTCACTAAGTATCCAAGCTCACCCCCCCTTTATATATATGTATATGACGAGCAAGAAAACGGTGACGCCTAAGATGTTATGTGCAAGATGTTTTGATTCATGTTTTGTATCATCTTGAAGATTATGCTTCTTAGCTTTGTAACTCATGTCTTTGTATATTTCGGCTTGCGAAGCCTTTTGATCAAGATGTAATATTTAGTTTTAATTCATTTGTATTCAAGTTGTAAAACCATGTTAAGATGTATGACATTTCATTTGATCTATGCACAGCTCTTATGGACTACTTAGATTTAAATTTGCTTCCGCATATGCAGGCCTCATATATATATACTTTGATTGTGTGAATTTTTATAAGTTGGCCTTTAGTAATCTCGGATTACTGGCTATCACGACACCATTCTACAAGGGACGGAATGGGGTCGTGACACTGTGCCTTGTATTTTTTCTCCAAAGTATCCCATATGGTTAGAGTTTTCCAAAAACACTTTTCAGAAAATTCTACTTTTTTGTTTTCCGTATTTTTTTGTTTTTATTGAATTTTTTTAATATTTTAAGTAATTTTTTTTTTCATTTTTAGACATACCTAACATAAATATACCTAAAAAGTAAAAAAATTGTGAAAAAACATTTTAAAAATTCATTAAATACCAAAAATACAAAAAAAAAATAAAAAATTGAGAATTTAGTACATTTTTTGTATTTATTAATTTTTTCACAAATTTTTTACTTTTTAGATACATCTAAGTAAGATGCATCTAAAAAATAAAAAAAATGTTTAAAATTTTAAAAATATTCATTAAAAATAAAAAAACACGAAAACCAAAAAACTCAGTTTTCAAAAAATTTAATCCAAAAAACTCAAACCAAACACATTGATAATTCTTTTGCTATTTTCAAAGGGCTGTAAACAAAATACAACATATTGTCTAGGCCATTGAAGATGTAATTTTTGCAAAGAAAATCAAAATGCTTCCACGTATCCACTGCGACAACAACTTGCCGATCACTTTCATCCTCTTTAAACACTGGAGCATCTTTACGGAGAAATTAGGCAAGATTAAGAGATATAAGATAGAACAACATTTTTTATTGCCATCTCTTAAACTCGGTGTCATTAAATTTTTTCGATTATTCTTCATGACTTATTGGAACTTGAGCATGGTTTTGGGTAAGGACTGGAGTCGTTATAACAATCAGATTTGGAGTACTATTTTTAGAAGCCATAATATATTATTACAAAAATCAGAAAAAACCAAAACCAAAACACAAATTAATTTTTTAGTTACTAAAACTAGAAAATAAGTTATAATACAAAATAATTTTACTTTTCTAGTTACTAAAACCCCAAAAATAAAATACAACACAATAATTTTCTTGTTACAAAAACTAAAAAATTATTTTATTGGATTCAAAATAAAACAAGTTTATAAAATGAATTTTATTAATACAATGAAGACTTATTAAATAAACAAAATCTGTCTTAAGATTGTTGGACAATTTTCATTGTATTCAAAGAAAGAATTAAAGAAAGGAGAAAGACTGTTTGATTATAAAAATCAAAACAGTATATACATAAAAATAAAAATAAATAGATTCTTATTTTGTTACAAAAACAAAATCAGAATCTGAAAAGAAAATTAATAAAACAGAAAAGTAAACTAATTACTTACCTAACTGTCTTCTTAAGACAGATTCATTCTCTTTACGGTGCTATCAGAATATGGACGTCTATCTCCTAAGATAAAATGATCAACAACGAATAGTAGTAGCACTACAAACTATTCGCAAAATGAACACACTTTGTGTTTATACTCTTTCCCACAAAAAATAAATGCAGCAAAATGCAGAGATTGAAAGTAGCAGAGAAGAACGAAAATTTAGTGAAAATCCAAATGAGGGACTTGTCTATTTATAGGTGCACTGGTGGCTTTTCAGATTTGATTCCAACAGGTAACAAACCTGATTGAATAGGTATGGTACCTGTTCAGTACTATTTGAACAGATAAGGAACCTGTTTGGTTTGAATTTGAACAGATATTGAATCTGTTCAAGTTTGGGGAAAAAACCGAACAGGTGTAGGTCATTTCAAATTTTATTTTGAATTTAAAACTAAAATTCAAATTTGAAATGGTAAGAATTTTAGAAAAAATAAAATTCAAATGTTTTTAGCCCCAAAAAATAAGTATTGGGCCGGACAAGCCTAACCCAACCTCACACCACGTACTTGCAAACAGCCAGCCTGGACGGGCGGCGGCGACGCGTGTATTTATTTTGGGTCCAATGTCTAGCCCACTTTGCCTACCCTTTGTGGCCCTCCCCAAGTTATAAACCCAAGGCTTATAAACCCAAAAATGTTAGTCTAGCCAAGCAATGTCGGAAAAGTTTTAATTCCTCAAAATTTGGGAAACCCAACAAAACACTATTTTCACGGAGCTTACTTTGGCATCAACCTGATAATTGGTTTTAAACAACCAAATATACTATGGCTTAGTTTGGGAAGTGGGTTGGTTTTTTAGCTTTTTGGCTTTTTTGACTATTTTAGCCTGGGCTTAAAAGCTTGGTTTGGGAAGGGCTTTTTGGCTTTTTGACTTTTTTGAGTTTTTTGTGAGAGAAGAATGTAATGATTATGGGTTGGATGTGATGTTTTGTTTGTTATGGCTAAAATAGCCTATTTTGTTTTTTGTGACTAAAATAGCCAAAAATGCCTGCAAACCCACTTGCCAAACACAGGTTATGTGAATCACAATACAATATAGAACGCATTACCACCAATACCTGCCAACCTCGGCGCCTGAGTCCCACTTAAAAATTAGATCAAAGTTTAGAAAAAATCTGTTTTTTCCAAACCATTTCTTACACTTTTTGAGGAAAAAAAGGGGGATAATAATAGAGGTTTCTTATCTTCATTTCTCATAATTTATAAACTAAATATGAGAGAAAGACTCGTCATTTTTCATTAGGTTGTTTGATTTGAACAGGTTAATTGCTTTTTTTATTTGAAATAAAAATTTTATTTATACCAATCTTTTGGTATAATTGATTACAAAATGAAAATATGTATTCCATGTATGAGAGGAAGACCTCAGAGGAACACCATCTGGATCAAAAATTGGGCTGTTGCATTTGCTGGGAAAGTTCCAAGGTAAAACCTGGAGTTTTTCTCCCTCTTTGTCTATCTTATCTCCTAGTCAACCTAAGACTAAGGCATGTTGTTTCACATTCAGATAAAATTATTTTTTTTTGTCTTTAGCATTTGTTTTAAAAATTTGTGTCAAAAAAATATACTTTTCCTGTTTATCTAGTGTAAAAGAATTAAAAAAATGAAAATAATTTTTTTAAAAAAAGTTCACTAAAAATATATATATATATATATATTTTGGTTTAGTCAAGTAGATTCTTAATTTTTTTTTTCCTAAATTCATTAAAAATAAAAAATTTAAACAAAAAAATTATTTAGAAAAGTCAATCACAGCGACGGAAGCATATTTCTTTGCAAAATTTTTGCCTAGTGAAGTCTTGGCCTCGACCATTGCCATTTGCTAGTATACAGCAACAAGTTGTGCTTATTCGTCGGGTCAATTCCAATTTTTTTTTTTTTAATTTTCAAAAACAAAACAAAAAAAATCAAAACTATACACAACGCATACAAGTCCATGTAAAAATTGATATGAAACAATGATAAAAAAATCAATGACATACAGGCTCCGTTTGTGAACTACTTTTGCACAAAAAAATATATTTATATTTATTTTTTGTGTTTTGTTGATACATATTTTTTGATTGTTCAAGTGTTTTGTTGATACTAGTAAGTCATTTTTTGGATTATTAAAAATATTTTACTTACTTTTCGTTCAATCAAATAATAAAAAATACGTAAAGTATTTTGAAACAAATTCCCTTTTAAAATTCAAAGCCCGGCCACTTGATTAGACTTGAGAGGACAATAAAAATAAAAAATAAAAAAGTTAATATTGAATGAGAAAAGAAGTTCTTCGAACTTAAAAGTGAATTTCCCCTCTGAATTAATTCCTTGACCAACAAGTCTTTAATAAGTTGTTTTGAACTTCTTTTCTTCTCAAATTTAGACTACTTTATACAAATGCTTTACATGAATTCAATAAGCAATGCATGTATTGGGTTTGTGCCTTCATGTAAAAAAAAAACTATTTAATAAATAAATAAATAAAATAAAATAAGCTACGTGTGGCATTAGTGGGAAAACTCAAAAGGTTCCAAGAAGCTTCACTGTTGTTTCCTTTCTCCGAATAATGGTCAACTCATGCCCACAAAATGGCAAGTACCTGGAAAGCCCTGTATAAAACCAGACTGTATGTGTACACTTTTTTTTTTGGTAAGTGTAGAAAAATCATCAATTGAAAGGGAGATTCAACAATACACATTCTTTAAAAAATGTAGTGTTGTCGAGTTATGATATTTTATAAAGTTGATATCATTTTGAGTCAAAATTAAATTCTTTCAGTAATAATCAAAAGAATTACAATTAAATACCATTTGTAATATAACTCAATTATACAAACATTGTAAAGAGGTAATAATCAAAGATTGAAAAAGGTCATAACCGTGACGTATAGTAAAGCCCTTTTTTGGTGTATGTATTACTTGACAATTTGAGAATTTTTTAACATGCCATTGCCGCCAACTTGACCATTCTCAAAATTGACAGATTAGTTAAATATTTTAACAGTTTTAAACCAGCAATTTGAGTGGATTGGATGAATTAGAATTATGAAATGGGAAAGAATATCAAAGAACATACAACCTTAATTTTTACAATTTCAACTAATTTTTTTTTTTATATTTATTCCAAATCCCAATACAAAATCTACAAACTAGTCAAATGCATAATTTTATTTAAAATCATATTTCGCAAATCAATAAACAAAATAGTTAAATTTTAAAAAAATGCGATGAGAATGAGGGCAAATGTCATCTGATTAACAGTAAGATTGTGTGCGGGTTTAATGCAAGGTAATTTTGCATATGTACACATAAGCGGTTTGGGTTGGGTCAATTGATAGACAAGTTGACAAATTTTTAACCCGTCAGCCAAACTACATAAATTGATATTGATTAGGGGTGAGCAGCGGATATACCGATCCGCCAAAACTGACCGAACCGAACCGATCCGCCACATTTTGGACGGATGCGTGATGATGAGCGGACGGTTGCGGATTGATTTTCTCCAATCCGCCAATTTGGCGGACGGATGGCGGATTTGAGATTTTTTGGCCGCAACCGAACCACCAAACCGCCAAATCGCGAGCACCTGTAGTAATTTATAAGACTTTGTATTTTCAATTTGTTTAAATATTATGTTTGTGTTTTCAATTGAAAAAGAGTTTAAATATTTTGTTGAAAAAAAGTTTTCAACTTGAATATATTTTTGAATTGAAAAAAATAAACATATTATTCATCTATATTTTTTAGTTTTTAAATCTAACTCTAAAAATAATAAATAAAAAATATGATATATGCTGGTTGGTTTTTGTTTTCAAAAACATATGTAGATGTAACAATATAGAGACATTCAATCTCTACTACTGCTCTGTTTATGGTTTTGGTGGTTTGAATTGTTATTATATTTTAAGAATCACAGATTGTAATACTTTATAGGGATGAATCATGCTGTAATTGTAATATGTGGATGAAGCATACAGTGATCGTGATATTCTAAAGTTTCAAACTTTCTTTCTTTGGATAAGGCATACAGTGATTGTAATACTTTTTTAAGTCATTGACTGTAATATTTTTTTTTCTTTTTTTTTAAGGAAGTGCACAAGTTGAATTATGTTGAAAATTTATAAAATTTTAAACCGCCAAACCGATTCGCATCCATCCGCCAAACCGCCAATCCGCTCAATCCACATCCGCCGGATTGGCGGACGGATGCGGATTGATTTTCTTCAATCCGCCAATCTGACGGACGGATGGCGGATTGGAGGTTTCGTGGCCGCAACCGACCCGCGCCCACCCCTAATATTGATCAACACGGATTGATAGGTTGATAGTTTCTTTTTCTTTTCTTTTTTTTAAATATATTTTTTTTTACACCAACCCAGATCGGATCACCAAATACTGATGGAGACAACCAGAAAAGCAGGCCAGCCGCCTCCACTCAGATATACAAGACTCCAATAATACAGGACCTGAGAAACTTCCCCAGAGATTTCCTTTCATTGACCATTTCTATATACCTATAATTTAATTCACAACACACACGCAAGCACCTTCTCTACCTCCTTCCAAAGCTAAACCCTTTTGATTCCTTCAAACACCAACTTACTACTCAATCGTCCCATATAAACCACCCCCTCCACCTCTCCATCCCTCATATCATCATCATTCCATGCCAACCAGCTTCTATCTATATCCTTCCCTACTTAGAATTCCTAATTTGTTTCCTCACTGGGATCCTTATTCACCATGTCTCAGAGCAATCTAAACCTGTTTCCAATAGAAGCAGTATCATTATCACCGAATACTATTCCAGTTTTTTGCTGGGTGTTTTTTGTGGTTGAGATAATTTATAAATTTTTTTCTTCCATCCAAACCCAAGTTGGGTTGTGTGATGAAGAGTTGGAATTTGAGGTATTGAACGAGAACCAAGATTTTGAGTCGTCTTGCTCTGGTGGGAAGGTCGAAGAAGATGGACATCTACGCAGAGAAGATGTGGAGGTAGTGATGAACAGCTTGGGGATTTTTTGCCACCCTGAAGGTGAGAAACTTCAGGAGAGGTTGGGTTTTAATGACCTCTCGAGCCTTTTCGAAGAGAAGGAGCCGAGTTTGGAGGAAGTGAAGGGAGCTTTTGATGTGTTTGATAAGAATGGAGATGGGTTTATTGAAGCAAGGGAGTTACAGACAGTTCTCTGTAATTTGGGTTTCAAAGATGGGTTGGAGATGGAGAAGTGCAGGAGGATGATCAGCTCGTTCGACGATAACGGGGATGGGATGATAGATTTCAATGAGTTTGTTAAGTTCATGGAGAACTCCTTTTGTTGAATCATTCTTTCAGAAAGAGTTGGAAACCAATATAGCAGACACTTCAAATTCATTACTTCATTTTTTTTTGTTACTTATTCTTTGTACTGTACTGATGTCAATTCTATTCTAATAACTATTACTATTAAAATTGGCTTCATCAGCAATAAATCAACCTGATTTGAATCTCTGGGTTAAGTCATCCAGACTAAAACTATAAATTTACCAGGAAAGCGTTGATTTTGAAACAAATTCGCCATAAACACTTTGTACCTTGAACTCCTCAAGGAAAAAAAAAAAAAACAAAAAAGAAACAAGGAAAAAAAACAAAAGGGAAACACAACAAAAATAACAATAAGAATTGAAAACAATCCAGCACACAATAATTTGTTTGAAAAAAAAAAATGTTCACCAAAGAACAAATTTCATTATCTTAATTGGGATGCTACATAAAACTTGTACATACAATAATTATGTTTTTTCTTATGAGCAGAAACTACAAAGCAAAATAGGAAAAAATAAATATTTGTCAGTTTGCATCAGGAAATGGATCCGTTTCCTCAGGGAAGTGGTTCCTTGTGAATAAACTTATATCGTGCTGCTAGAAAGCAACACAATTGTTCTCCCTCTGGCTTCTTTTATCAAAGCAAACTTGAGTACTATCTTGACAATACATTTACAGAACAAACTGATTATCGTTGAGCAGCCACAGTGGCGAATTTGATGCAAGTGACCTATGCTTTCCACAGATTCTTCTCTTGTCACCATTAAATTTCCAAGTATGTCCATTAAAATTGTCACCAGTAATCTGCACAGGAACAATATCCATCTCGAAAACAATGGAAACGGTTGACATCTCTTACAACTATTACTCTGTTTGTGGCCTTGGAGATAAGCTTCACTGCAGAGTGGCAATCATCACAAATCCTTAGGTTCTTAATGACGTGGACTGGTGCTTCTGAAGGTGTTTTCATAAGGGCATATGCTATGGCCAGCTTCTCACTATGATAACTAAGATAATCTTCCTTTTGTTCCTCCTCCACGTCATGGAGTACACTAGAAATATTTGGAACATACCCCAATGGTTTTATCTCAGCCAATAGTTGCCTAACCTTCTCATAAATCTGACTGATTTCTGGGTGTTTATTGTCATCCGAAACGAATACATGGGTATGATTTCTTATCTCTATCCAGCTCACCCCCGGTTCTTTCTTTATGTTTCTTTCTCTCATTAGCTTGCGAATCTTCACAACTCCGTCCCACCTCTTTGCCTTGGCATGCATATTAGACAATAGGATATAAGTTCCCACATCATCGTCCATACGCAAGACAATTTCTGCAACTTTCTGCCCTAATTGGTATTTCCGATGGACATGACAAGCACTGAGCAAAGTACGCCAGGCGACAACATCCCATTTGACTGGTGTAGACCTCATGAAATTTTCAGCTTGATCAAGTTGTCCAGCTCTACAAAGAAGTCCAACAATACAGGTATAGTGCTCCAATCCTGGCTCAATATCTAGTTGATTCATTAATTGGTGTAAATAGTAGAGCCCTTCCCGGACCCAACCTAGCTGTGCACAAGCAGAGAGAACTCCAACAAAAGTTATGTAGTTAGGATGCTCTTCCGCAGCTAGCATGTCCTGGAACACAATCAAAGCTTCCTTACCAAGCCCATGATGGGAGTATCCTGATATCATCGCATTCCAAGTAATAGAGTCCCGATATACCATATCAGTGAAAACTTTACTTCCAGATTCAATGTTCCCACCCTTTGCATACATATTGATCAAAGCGTTCCCCACAATAACATGGTTCTTAAATCCTGACTTCACAGCACGTGCATGTACTGAATTCCCATGTCCAAGTGCAGACAAACCAGCACAAGAGTTCAGCAATACAGCAAAGGTATATTCATTTGGCATAATACCCTCAAATTCCATGTGAAAGAATAGTTTCAAAGCTTCCTCAAAGCACCCGTTTTGAAAGCAAGCAGCCAACATTGCTGTCCATGAGACCACATTTCGAGTTTGCATTGCATCAAAAACACTCCTTGCCATTGAAATCTCACCGCATTTTCCATACATGTCGATAATTGCACTACTGACAAACTCATCAAACTCAACATTGCTCTTCAACATCCGGTTGTGAACTTGCAAACCCAGTTTCAAATCTTTAAGACCCGTGCAAAGGCCAAAAACATTAACATAAGTGACAATGTCCCAAATCACAAACTCACCCGCCATCCTACCAAGAACTTCTAATGCTTCACTCAAGTACCCATGTTCTACAAGTCCATTTATAATGGAGTTATAAGTAAAAACATCTGATCCAGGCACTGAATTCAAAACACTCATAGCCCCTTCCACATCCGAACACATCGAATACATGTAAGTAAGTGAATTCTTCACATACTGATGAAACACCAACCCAGACTTCAACACATACCCATGACACTGCCTGCCCTCTATGAACAATACAGTATCAGAACAACAAGAAAGAACTGTCGCTAATATGTACTCATTTGGGCGCAAAACTTCCTCCAATGCCAGAGCTTTGAACAACCCAAAAACTTCAAGAGGAAACCCAGAATGCAAATAACCCGCCATCAAAGCACTCCAGGAAACTACATTTCGTTCGAGCATTCTATCGAACATTCGGCGAGCAATTTCAATTTGGCCACATTTTGAGTAGAGATTGATCAAGGAATTGGTTTGGATTACATGGTATGGAGTGGTTTGATTAGATATGATCAAATGGGCATGAATTGTTTTGCCGAGCTTCAAGTTCTTAGTATCAGCTGATGTTTTTAGGAGCTTGATGGTGTCTTTGACGAGAAGCTTGTGGAAGTTTGTTGGCAGTTTGGAAGTGGGCATCTGCTAATAATGGTGGCCAGTGCTGGTGATTGTGTGCGTTGGCGGTGGGAGAGAAGAGAAAGAACACTCTGTTTTGATAAGAGTGATTTGGTAAAAAATATTAGAAATGAAAAAAAAAAAAAAATTAATTTCACTTGTTTGGTTTATAAATTAGATGAGAACTGATAAGAAATTGTGGGAAATAAAGAGATTTGATAGAAGCTAACAGGGATTCTCTCGTATCAAGCAACTCCTTTCTCAAGACAGCAGCTTTGGTTTTCTTTTGTTTGGGGGGTAATGGGAAAATGTCTCGTAGCTTAAATTTTGTGGCTCAAAAGTGGCTCAAATGGCTAAAACGACGTCGTTTTGGCCATTTTTATGTTGTTCTGTACTCAAAACGACGTCGTTTTGACCATTTGAGCCACTTTTGAACCACAAAATTTGAGCTACGTAGCATTGTCGATGAAACATGCCACGTGGTGCTCCAAAGCATTACTAATGAGTTGATAAATATTTTAAATAAATAAAAAAAAAAAAATACAAGCAGTGGGTCTTGCCCACTACCACATTACTAGTGGTGTTTTTAGAGTATTACTTTTAATAGTCTCAAGCATTATTGTTTGTTTGGCCAAGGCCGTCTCCTTTTGTAACCAAAAGAAAATATGAAGAAGAGATTTAATAAGAAATAACTTTTTTTAATTATGTAATTTTTAATTCTTAATTTTAAATTTTATGTTAATTTAATTCAATTGATAACGTCATTAAAATTTTTGATAATTTTTTTTATTGAATTGGTTAAGTTTAAGTTATTATTGATCAAGTTTATAATTTTACTTTTTAAAGTACGACATATATCCAACATTTATACACTTGAGATAAAAAAAAGAAAAATGAAAATTTGTTAGAAAATCTTATTTTTAAGTGTTTGTATCCCAATTAATTCATAAGATATTTTTATATTTCAATAAGTCTTATTATTTGAACATTTGATCTATCAATTCTTAATTCTCATATTTAAAATATTTTATGGACATTTCTACCCTTACAAATATTTTTTGAACTGTTAACAATTTGGTAATGTGAACATTCATATTTTATAATGTGAATATTCACATTGACGGTGTGAACATTCACATTACGGAACATTCACATTGTAAATGTGAATAATATTAGAAGTATTTTGATAATTATGTCACTTATAAGATTTATTGAAATATAAAAAAATAATATGAACTAAATAGAACATAAATAAGTCAAAAGATATTTATAAAAAAGTGTCCCTAAAAAATACTAACAATTGAAATTAATAGTCAAATTTTGAATAGAATAAGAAATTTAAGATCAAATTTGATTCAATTAAAATTATAAAAACTAAAATAACCTAATAGTCAGAGTATAAAGATTAACGGTACAATTTCTTCAAATATAAATTGGAAAAAAAAAATCATCAATATCCGTTACAGTTGGTACATGTTTTGTTTTGTTTTTTTTTTATTCATTTAAACATTGCAGTACAAAGGATAAAAATAAAAATAGAAAACATTTCTTTGCTTTTCTTTTCTTACCCTCCAAACGGGTAACGGAGTATATGGACAGGTATTCTGCTCTACGCATGATGATTTTTTTTTTTTTGGGCTCAAAAGTTTCCGCTTCAACGGTTCGACTGTTATCGAACGTCTGTCCAGGTTTCGCGCTCTCTATTCCTCTTTCTGTCGTGTGTATGTGTGGATAAATATACGTTTGGATTTTGTGCAATGTATTTGTACTATTTTCAGAGATTGTAATCATAATCTAATCTTAGAGTTATCTCAGATCCTCTGTTTCATCATCTTGTTCTAGTGTCTATGGCGTGTGTGCGAATAGGGAGATAATAGCATTTCAACATTAGGGTTTACAACAATGGCTTAATTTGCTTTAATGATATGAGCCCAAATTGATAGACGGGTTATGAGTTGCAGCAGAGTAATAGCAGGATAGCAGACCCCATGCGATGTCGTTTCGTGCAGAATGTGATGATTGAGTTAGCATGTTTAGCAGTTAGTTAGTTGCGATGAGTTTGTTAACTCTGTTTGATTTGTATTAGCTGTGTAAGAGCGTCTCCAACCCCTTACTCAGACTTACGGACTCACTTTTTTTTTTTGGGCGTCTACAACGCTGGCGTCAAACCCATGTCAAATGAGGGAAAAACCAAAAATTTCATCAAATGAATGGAGCCTTTCATCTTTCATCAAATTTAAATTATTACCGTTGGGCTGAACATCCTCCCGGATGTCCACCCAATGTCCGGATGACCTCCATGACATCCGTCCAGACATCCTCCCGGATAACCGGGGGTTGTGAAAAAATCTGATAAAAACTCTAATTCAATGTTGGAGTGAACAGTATCAAATCAAATCAAAGTTCTACTGCAATTTGATGAAATTTTTGATTCAACGTTCGAGATGCTCTAACTGAATTGATTATATTGCTTTCGAATTTGGGGTTGTTCTTGAGTGAAGGAGAGTAAGCTTTTTTAATCTTTTATTCATAATTAGACAGATTGTTTATTTCAAACTTGAAGGGATTGTGTTTCTTCTTCCACAGCTAGTACCCTTTTCAGTTTACTATAACTGTCAAGTTCTTCTGTCTATTTTTTTGTTAGCTCGTCCATTATGTTTAGCAGCTTGGCAATATAAGAGGTGCAGCAGTGGCAGTGCAGTGGTGATTTTTAAGCTATGGATTTTTTTTTTTTTTTTTTTTTTTCTGGGTTTTCAGAGGCTGATTCATTTTTGGAATGGAATTACTTTGCGCCCTTTCTCCTGTGGTAATCGGCTGTGGGATCTAAATGCATAAAAAGGTGGGGGGCTTTTTGTCACTTTGGGAACCGTTGCAGTATTAAGGGCATCTCCAATAGCTAAAAACCATTTTGGCCATCTAACGTAGCTACTAAACCCAAAATTGGCACATAGTTTGCCATTTGTCAAACATAAATGGGTGGATACATTTTGGGTTTAGCAGCTGCTTTGGAGGTTTTCTAACCTGCCCATGAAGCGGTCAGGTTAACAACACCCTTGAAGTGTATGTGTTTCTCTGTAGAGAGAGACGGAATAGTACAAAGAGGGAAGGCTCAAATCTCTAGCTCTCAGCAGTCAGCGAACATCTTTCTCCTCAATCAGTACCTGTAGATTGATTTATGCAGTCATGGAGTAACAACTTGATAAAATTAGGATTTGTTTTTTATAATCTACTTTTGCTGCAACTGTTTAGTATGGTTTTGAAATTTAGCTAAGTTAGAAAAGCTTTTTTTTTAATTTTTAATTCCTGACCATTCATTTTGTATATCATATATTGCTTCTTAAAGTCTATAATTAAAAGATGACATTGCTTTGATCTTTTCATCAAACATGAGGAGTCCATAACATTTTTATGATAACGAGATGGCAGATCCTGATCAATTTTAGGCGCAGAGGGAAGGGGTTGGTGACTTATCAATTCTAGTGATCAATGACTGTACCTCAAGCTAGAAAAGTGGGCCTTCCATTGATGAATCTTGTTAGATTTAAGGGAGTACCCATTTTAAAACAACTACACTTGGAGGAGCAGCTGCTTCGGATCTCTTCTGATAATTGGTGCATCATAAATGATGGAACAAATGCTCCAACCGTTGTCATGGGGCTGTCTGGGTAAATGAGTTTTTTGTGATGGTTTAAATGATGTGTTCTAGGTTTTGATTGCTAAACTTTTTTTCTCTAGTGTTTTATTCTAGTGGAGTGATTTGTTATTTTATAGAGACATACTGTAGCTTGTTCAAGCCAAGCTGCTTTGACCATAGAGATATATGAATACAAAATTGAATTTGGTTTCTTCTTGTGGTAGTCAATGCTAATAAGTTCATTCTAAGGGTTGGGAAGATTTAACTCCAAGATCAAATTTTTTTACCATAAGCTTATGCCTTGGATGGATTTATCAAAAAAAAAAAAAAACCGTTTATGCCTTGGATGGAGTTTTAAGATTGTCCCAACATATAAATAATTGTGATCAATTTGCAAATTGGAATATATTAATAGCTCTGTTGTTTAAATATTTTATATGGGAATCAAGTTACTTGATTTTATTATGTTTACTTGAACCAGTCACGTCATTGCAATCGTTGTATCATGATTGAATTCTTTGATTTAATTATTAACCCAGATTGATGATGTTCTGGTTGCTGAACATTTCTGTTTTAATAGGGCTTAAAATCGGTGTCTGAAGCATGAGCCAGATCCCACAAAAATTTTTACTGTTTATTTTCTTCTGACTTAAGTATTTAATATGATTAGTGGTATTTTATAGGAAACCATGTGAACTTCTTGAACTCGGGTCTGTGTTACAAGATCAGGTTCCTGTGATCAGAAGGTTTACTGGGGGAGGCACTGTTATTGTTGATCCTGGAACAACATTTGTCACTCTTATATGCAACAGGGATGATGTTCCAGGGGTGCAACCATATCCCCGCTCTATCATGCACTGGAGCGGCCTGCTGTACAATAAAGTGTTCGAAGGAATTGGTGACTTCCATCTCCGTGAAAATGGTACGGAGACTTTGCTTTGCGTTAAGAATTTTCTGCTTAGTTTAGAGTTTGTACTCGAAGATTTGCATGAATGTGGGAGATACTTCTTATTGTAATCACTATCAGTGCAATAGATTGTGATAGATGACCTTTTGTTGTCTCAAACCAGCACATAGACACATACACTGTCTTCTTCAAAGGACATACACAAGTATACATGTCTAGCCATATGCTTAAATTTGATTGTGGCTAGTTTCTTTTTCTTTTCTTTTCTTTTTTTTTTTTTTTTTTTTTGACACTGCTATATTTATATATATTTCCAGATTCTGTCTGATGGCTGCAAAACGACTACATTAATTTTTAGTTTGCTTCACATTTGGCTGGTCTATGAAGAATTGTCTTGAGAATTTGTACTAAAGTAGACAATTTAAAAGTAATTTTTCCCTCTCATTTGCAATCTAGATTATGTCTTTGGTAGTCACAAATTTGGTGGGAATGCTCAATCCATAACCAGAAAACGGTGGATTCACCACACATCATTTTTATGGGATTTTGAAGCTACAAATATGGCTTATTTGAAGCTGCCCAGAAAGGCTCCTGAGTACCGATTGGTATGTATGTAATTCTCTTTTCCTCAGTAGTGTCATATTTTTCATACATTAATTGTGAGTATTATGTTTTAGTGGTCCTTAAAAATAATTTCCCATGATTGTTTATCTATTGTCTATATGATTTAGCTTATTGCTTGGAATTATTCTCGCCTTATTAGTGATATGATGTCTTTGTAAAAATGTTATTTTGATTATGATCATTGCTAGAGATGCCTACAAATTGAGTTGGGATAAACCAAACCAAACCAAGCCTTAAGTCCCATCAAATGGGGTCGGCTGCATGAATCTTTCCTCTCCACTCGACTCTATCCAAGGTCATTTCATTAGTCAAATTAAAGAGATTCATATCTCTATTTATTACATTAGTCCACGTCAATTTAGGTCTACCTGTTCCCCTAACACTACCATCTACCGTCACTTTATCGTATCACTTCACTACTGCCTTTGTTGGTCTCCGTTGTATATGACCAAGCCATCTCAATCTATTCTCTCTCAACTCATCTTCTTTCGGTATTACTCTCACCCATTTTCGAATATACTCATTCATAACTCAGTCTTTTCTACTCTTACCACACATCCACCTTAGCATACTCATCTCAGCAACATTCATCTTATTTATATGTTGTTTCTTAGTTGTCCAACATTTTGTCCTATACAATATCGTTGGTCTAATAGCCGTTCTATAGAACTTCCCTTTTAGTCTAATAGGTACTTGTTTATCGCACAGTACTCCAGATGCACTCCTCCACTTAAACTACCCCGTCTTAATTTTATGGACCACATCCGCTCCAATCTCTCCAGTCGTTGTGATAATCGATCCTATATAATGAAAATGTTCGCTCCAATCTTCCCAGTTGGGATGCTACTATAAATCCATAATAGATTATCTGTTTTTGTACGTTCTCCATTTAACATCCCTTTGTTCCCTTCTACATGTTTTAAGATTAGTTTATGTCTAGGTAAATTCGAGGATCACAATTTCGTTTTCGAAATGGTTGGTGGTGTTTTAGAGAGAAAATAGAGTGATTGGAAAAAAAAATTGGTTTTATCCATTTATATATAGAGCCCATTTTCACCAAGTGAGTGGATATCATGTGAAATTACTTTTTATACCCATACATGTGTGACATTTGCGTTTTTCATTAGCAAATGGATGGACCATATTGAAACTCACTTGAAATTGTAAAGTAGTATGTGTTTAAATTGAAAGTCTAGGGATTAAAGTGAAAGTATTGGGACGATTGGTGTACTCTTAATCTTTTCTTAGTTTAACTGATAGTTGGTTACTAAGAATTAGTGTTCTCTTTTACATATAGAAAAAAATGAAAATTGAATACCCCCTTTTAAAGTGTTTTTGAATTTTATAGCTGAAAGAAAAATACAGCATTTTACAGTTTGAAGGTTCATTGACATCTAAAATTTAACATTTTCAAGAAAAATCCACTTTCGAATTTTGTATCTGCAGGCAAGGAGCCACAAAGAATTTGTATGTCGAATGAAGGAGTACATGCCAAGATCAGTGTTTATTGATGAGACAGTGAAGGCAATCGGAAACCATTTCTCAGTAAATCGTGTGGACTTGGATGTAGATGCTGCTGCTTATGATGCAGGGTTTAATCACTCCAGTAGGCTTTTGATGAAGCAAGAACTCGAGGAAGCTCTGTCAAGTAGTTAAGTTCACGGTGCAGAAAAAAAATTTATCAAGAAAATTTATTTTTAGACATTTATTATCAATTCTTGCAGGTGAATTTGGCTCTAGCTTTGTTGGGGTTGAGCTCTTTTTTATTTTTATTTTATTTTATGGGTGATAAACCCTTAACAGTAGAAATAGTGGAGAAGCCTTTTTGTTCGAACTTTCCATGTGCAATTGCTTGGATGTATTAATGAAATATTAATTTTGAGTGAGACCCACCCATGTTTTTGGTTGATTTCGAGCCCGAAACACGCCCATGTGTAGTGTGCTCTGATTCCCCCATTCAAACGAGTTTGTATTGAACAAAGTATATGTACTTTTGACTTTCTTGTGCTAGAATTGTGGCTCGTATATACACTAAATTATCGAACGTGCTTATTTGAAAAGATTAGGCTTGGAATTTTTGAAAGAACTAGAAAGAACAGAGGTTTTTTGTATGACCTTCCCAAAAACTTATTCTACTTGAGGGTTTTTAACATTGTTCTAATTATTTGAGGCCGGCTGTAGAGATGATTTTGTAAAGGTCATATCGGATAGTAGATAGACACTTCTATTCTCACTTGTTTTGTTTTTGTTTTTGTTTTTTTCCCTTCATTTTGTTTTTTAAATGACTTTTCTTTAGATGTCTTTGATTTTGATATGCTTCAATTTTCATGTGGATATGAGAGTAGGGGAGATAGACAAGCGCTGTGAATGTGGTCACCATATTAACAGACTGAGCCCAACAACCTTGTCGCCAAAAGCATCCTAACAAACTCACGTGAGGAGAGAGCATAGATTCTCAGAACATTATGCTCAGACCAGAATGAATGAATGAATGAGAGAGAGAGAGAGAGAGAGAGAGAGAGAGAGAGAGAGAATTAATTGGCATAATGAATGCATGGGAGAGGAAAGTTGGGTCTCACAAGTAAGATCTGTACCTGAATTCTGCAGTCCCATGAGAATGGGGTGTCTGAAAAGTCCACTTTGTTTTTGGTTTATTATGTTGTGGTCATCTCTACAAAATTGAATGAGTTAATTAGCAAAACAACAATGTTAGAGACCTCTAAAAACACACCTCTAAACACATCTTTAATGAGGTGGAAAAGAGAAAAAAAAAATAAAAATCAAGACACATGACTAACAGTGGCAGTGGGTGGGATCCACTGCCACATCACTAGTGGTACCTCTAAATTAGTGGTTCCAAGCATTTTTCATTAGTAGAAAGTAATAAAATGGGGTTCAGTTAGGTGTATTACAAAAAAGGGACAATTACTTGACAGTTGAGGTAGAAAACAAAAATTCCAAATTAATAAAAAATTATAATATTAATTATTAATTTTTATAATATTTTTCACTTGTTGATAAATAAGTTTCACTGGTACAATGTTAGTTCTCCCTTAAAAAAATTGTTAAATTACGGAATATACAATAGATGGTAAAATGTGTGTTAAGTAAAAGTAAGACTTATTTTAATGTATTCAATTAAAAAAATATATTGTAGTTTTTTTTATACAAGTTGAATTTCTTTTTATATTTTAAACTTTAATTATTTCATATTATATCAGTTTTATAAATAAATAAAAAAATTGGATGAATTACACTACTCTCCCTGATGATTTGAAAAAAATGTAGTAAGTTCTATTAGTTTAGCATACTTACAATTCTCTCTCTTTTCATTTGTTAGTCGTATAAATAAAAAATGATATTGTCACCTCTTTTACATGAAAATGTATATTTTACTTTGTGTCTTTATATCATTTGTATTAATTTTGATCTCTTTAATATTAATAAAAAGAAAGTTAATTAATTATGTCAAAATTGTGATACTTGTTTTATTTTTTCCAAACTTCAAGAAAGGTAGTATAATTTACTAAAAAATTTATAAGTATAAAAAAAATTTCAAATAAATTTACTACCTCAGTCAGAGATGCAATGAGAGATCCTTCCTTGCTGGTGATCTTAATTTGTGTCTTGATTTGAAGATGAATGAAACATGCATGCACGCGCACATGATATCTCAACTGTTGATTGATATAAATTTCATATTAGTGGCAGAGCCACATGGGACTGGGGTCACGTGCCCCTGATTTTTTGATTTTTTTCTTTTTTTTTAACATATGTATATAAATAAAATTTTAAATAAAAATAATATTTAAAATAAAATGTCAAGAGTATTTTCAAATTTATGAAAACAATAGTCATTGTTTTATTGAAAATGAAATGACTACAACAAATTATATTTTTATATATGAAAATTTTATGAAAAAATCTCAATATAAATATAATATCTATCATTATTTATATGCAAATATAATTAATCTTGAAAAATTATTCAATAATCCCGAAATACCACGTGGTTATATTCCAAGCTAATCACCAATTACTTAGTCCCCATGTTATTCCTCATCTCTAACATAAATCGTGGGTCCCTACCTTTCTCTACCAATCAAAATCTTATGAAGCATCACGTGTCCATACTCCGGAAATATTGAATAATAACCCCTATATATATGTAAAAATTTCATACTTCGAGAACACTGAATAATCATCCTTATATATATGTAAAAATTATTAGAGTGTTAATTATATTTACATGTAAAGTTCACCCTTCATTTATTGTTTTACTATTGGTTGGTGATATCATATGTCAATAATGATGTGATATCATTATTATATGAAATTTTTACTCAAATTTTGTAAAAAATTGATTTATCTTACCATTATATAATTTATTTTAAGACTTAAATATATGACTGTTTTTACATTATCCATGATATAATAGTTACATGCAATATTTTCTTTTCGATTTTACTCGAAGTTAATTGTAAAATTTTATGTGAAATACTTTTATAATAATTTATTAAGTTTTTGTACTTAATATTAATTTAAAAATTATTATTACTTTCTTATTATTGGTTATGGGAAAAAAAAATTAAAGTTGTAATCAAGAAGTGCCCCTTCTGATTTAGTTTCTTGACTTCGCCACTGGTGCCACTATTAACACTCCATCAATTATTTTGAATTTTTTTAGACTCCCACTTATAAATAGTAAAATCCTTAAATTTTATTTTTTCCCCCCAAATAATATAAAAATTATCATTATAAAAATATTTCACCCATTCAAATGCACACCCCTCACACTTCCAAAAGCATCTCTCTGAAAACCCTAACAAAACTCACGACGATGGAACCTCCCAAAATCAATGAAATTAAGAAGTTTTTTCTTTATTTCACTACGAGAATTGTCAATTTGTTTGATTTTTTTTTTCTATTACGTCTTTTTACACACACAACACAATCCACTTTCATGTTTCTTTAGTTAACTTTTTGTCATTCATCCATGGCCTCACTGTACTTGTATGCTCTCTGTGTGAGTAAAATTGGGTAAGATTTCACCACCCGATCAACCACCCTAGGGTGGTCCAACATTCTTTGTTTGCTTACTTCTACTACTGCTTCAATTGTAAGTTCCCGAACAAATAAGAAATGTTCGATTCCGTGTTTCCAAACAAATAAATAATGTTTGGACCTGTGTTCCCGAATTTTGATCATATGCGTTTGAGAGTTCAATCCCGAAAAAATAATGAATAGGTTTTATTATTTTTGTTATTTTTTTTTTCAAAAAACTTACTCTTACAAGACTAATCTTCTTTGAGCCAAGAACATCATCAAAGCTATAAACATCTTCTGAGTTTTTTATTTTTGTACTCCTCTCGTCATAGAGTCGTGATTGCCCGAAAAATGCCCACTTATTGTCATTACCAGATAAGTGTAAGTAATTAATTGGTTGTTACCGTTGCTGCCGGAATATTACTGCCAAAGAGTTTTTAAGATTTTAAGAATGGATAGATTTTGAAGGTGAGATTTGAAAAAGATGAATGGGTAGAGATGGAGGTGAGTGCTCTCATAAACTCTAACTTATGACGTAATGGATGTGTGAACTTAACTGTGAAATAAGATGTTTCAAAATTATTGAAGTCTATTTTAATAATTTCATTATTGTAATAAAAAAAATTAAAAAATAAAAGTCCAAAATAATTGATACGGTAATAATAATCATGCCCATCACAATGATGATCGGATGAGATATGTGTGCTGCTTTTTCTTGTACAAGCAACATTTAAGCAAAAAACATTACCGTCGTGTTTGGTTTGGGTTTGAGAAAAAGATTTTAGAAAAAAATTTTGGAAATTTTGTTTAGTTTGTAATTTTTTTTAAAATTTTTTCAAAATTACTTTCTCTCTCCTACACATCAATCAATCACTTTTTTCATCTTCTCTTTTATTTTCAATCATTTTTTCTCTCTCATATATCTACTCAATTATAACAAAATATCAAATCATTTCAAATTTCCAAACTTCAAAACTATTTTCAAAATATATAACTAAATAAACTACAAAAAATTTTAAACTCTTTTTCCAAAATATTATTTTGAAAATTTATCTCCCAAAATCAAACCAAAGCTTAAAATTAAAAAAAAAAACAAAGTCTAAGAACACATAAATCTAGACACAAACCGCTCAGGATTTTACCTTTTTTTAATGAGTTTCACACTATATGAAAGGATTCCGAATCTGTGATTGATTTTTGTACGAATACGAAAAATGGCAAGACAATGACATTTCTTTATCAGTTGCATCATTGAAAATGAGTTCTGGTCAGGATGGTTACAAGGAAAATGGAAAGAGGGGTTACAAGGAATTGATGCTCTCTCTCTATATATATTTCTTTCTCTATCACCGCGTATCAACACAAACCTCTTTTTTCTTTTTTTTGTGGTCTGAGTTCAAGTGGTTCCAACTCCAAGGAAGTCTATAAATGGTGGTGGAGATGGAGAAACAGTGGCGGTGGTCTCACCCTCATGAAAATGGCTTGTTGCTGTGTTATCTGCAGCAATAAGTGATGGAGTTGGTGATGGTTCAGTGACTGAGACTTGATCAGATGTTGTTGATACCATGTTCTCTGATACACATGAAATTAACATATGGTTGCAGCAGCTAGGTGAGTGTTGCATTGCCATCAACTGTGAAGGATGGTGGTGGTGACAGTGACAAGGATATAGACCTGTTAAAATGGTGGAATCATCTCTTTTCATATCCCAAAACCTTCTCTCCCTAACAAAACTAGTCATGCCATTCCTCTTTACACCTGCAAAAATGTATAAACAAATGAAACTGTAAACTAAACCACAATCCCTCCGTCCCAAATTAATGGTCCCTTTTGGGGAATCCAACTTTTTTTTGGTAGTACAATTATTGTACTTTTAAAAAGTTGGTTTTCCAAAATTACCCTTTGATAGTACACCTTTTTGGGAATATCAATGTCATAATTGTACTTTTTATATTATTTATGAATTTAAAAGAAGGACAAAATGGGAAATTTATATTATTTTTGTACTTGATTTTTGAAGAGGGACAAATATTTTAGGACAATGAAAAATGGAATAAGGGACTAATATTATGGGACGGAGGGAGTAGTAAAAGGCATACTTTAACACTACTACAATGTATAAGAGTTTTAGAAATTAAATTTTTTAGTTCTTAAAAATGAAAATTTTGTTATGATTTAGAGATCAATTTTTATCATCATGAAAATAGTCGTTAAAAAGTCCTCTCGAAAAGTCAAAAACAAGACTTTTAGAGATAAAATTTTGAAAATGTCACTAATAAATAAATTTTTAGAGACAAAATAATTTGATCTCAAAATAGTTTATTTTTTGAGACAAAAAATTTGTTCTCAAAAGGATAATAATTTGTCACTAATATCCAATTTTCGTTGTTAAAAAATATAATAACGATACTTTTGTAACAAAAATATTTAGTTCTTAAAAATTAATTTTATCCTCAAATTTTTGTCTCTAAAATCTTAATGTTTTTTATAGTATAACAAGTGTTGGATACTGATTTGTATTGAGATTGAGGTGAAAAGTGTGTTTAAAAATAGTTGATAAGGTGAAAAAGTGCTTTTGATCTTTCCTTTGAAGATTAGAATCATATACTTGCGCTATATTTGATTGAGAGATTTGGAAATAAATTTAAAAAAAATAAATAAAATATGAATAAAATATATTTATATTTCATATAATTTTACACACATTTTTTCTTTTTCTTTTTTAAATTTCTTTTTAAATCTCCTAACTAACAACAGAGTTAGTGTTATATGGTGTATGTAGTGCCGAAAGAGTTAAATGTGAATGAGTTTACTAATCAGGGTTATCGCAAAACTTTCTCCATTTAGGGCTTAAAAGATGAAAATAAGACTTGCCAATGAGATTCGAGTACGATGGAAGGATTACTAGAATATCAAGATATTAAATTAAACGAAACATTGGATATATATATTTTTTAAATGAAGTGGTAAATTCATACATTTTAATTTCTTTAACAATAATATATATATATATATATACTTCATTTTTAGAAGATAAAGTGTCATTTTGAGAACATAGCAAAAAGTTACATTTTTAGACAAAATGTCTAAAAACGCAAGTGCCAAAAACGTCAGAAAATTGATTTGGCATGTGCTAAAAACGTAAGTATAAAATTACAAATTAGAGCCTATGAAAAAATATAAAAAAATAAAATTCTTATGTTGGTAAGGGTATTTTGGTCATTTTAATTTGATTTGATACCATAAATAAATATTAAACTAAAAAGTAAAAAGTCAGCCTTTTACCAACTTTTCAAATCACTTTTCAAAAATCTGAAAAGCTTGGTAAAAAGCTAAAAACTAACTTTTTACCAACTTCCTAAAACACCTCAAAAGTAATATTTGTATAGTTAAAAAATATTGGGTCTTCTTTTATGTAATTAACCTTAAGGCCTCGTTTGTTTTTAGAGGTAGAATGAAGGGGATTGACAGTGAGGGAATTAATAGTGAGGAGATTAAGTAAAATTGTGTTTGTTTTGAAGATAATTGTTAGTGTAAGGATTGTTAAATTATTTTTTATATAAAATAAATATAAAATAATAAAACAAATAAAAAAATATAAAAACATTAAACATTAACGTTTTAAAAAAAATATCCAACACGTAAAAAATTTTAAAAAAATAAAAATAAAATAAAAAATTTTCAGAAAAAAATAAAATAAATAAAATAATAATTTTTACTTAACAAAAAATATAAAAAATTAAATATTAATGTTCAAAAAAAATACCCGACATGTAAAAAATAAAATAAAAATAAAAAATTTATAGTTCGCCAGACTATTTTTTTAATACCAAATCTTAGAGATCCAAATGCCTTTAGAGAGGTCCATCTTAATCTGAAACTCACTATCAATTCCCTCTCTATCTCTCAAAACAAACATAATATTAATAGGTCTCACGTCAGTATCAATTTCTCCTCTAACTTTCTAAACAAACGGGGTAGGGGTTGTACTTGAACCGTGTTGAACAGACACTGGACTTAATAAAAGACAAAAATAAAAGATGTGTGTGTGCGTGGTTTTTTTTTTTAATGATTAATCACTGAGAAGAGAAGCACAAAAACCCAAAATGCACACAATATGTGGGGCGGGGGGGAATGGATCTAAAAGACAAACCAGTAAAGAAATCAAAAGGTGTCTGGTCTGCAAAACCTCCACAACCCTCTGAAGCATGATCAACCAACAAATCTCTTTCACCACTGGTGATCATATTGTGGACACCATTATTAAACCCACCAAGACCAAGAGAAGAAGCTCCAAATTGGAACTGTGTTTGTGTTGGTGGGTGGTTGTTGATGATAAAATTTCCATTACAGAATCTGAAGCTGTTTTGCCTTGTTGTTGACTCAGTTTGACTCAGTTTTCTTCTCCTGTGAGCAGTCGACTGGTCTCTGAATTTTCTAGCCATTAAAACATGCCAGTGGTTCTTGACAGCATTGTCAGTTCTTCCAGGGAAAAGCCTAGCAATCATTGCCCATCTGTTTCCATACACTCTGTGAGCTGCCATTAGTCTCTCTTCTTCTTCTTCACTGAATGCTCTTCTGTTGATCTTTGGGTCCAGTTGATTAAACCATCTTAATCTACAGCTCTTACCTTCAATTCCATCAAAGATTAATTAATAAGCAAGAACAGAAAAGTTAACATGATTTATATACACACATGCAGTTTGTTTGTTTGATTGTGTTTTCATAAAACAAAATAATGGAAAAGTTCAAAATAGCTAATTTTTATGATTTTCATTTTTTATATGAAATTGTTTTTGAAAGTTTGAAACAAACTTTTCAGTATTTTCTAAAAAGTTGGTTTCAAAAATTGTTTTCACAAACAAAAAAAATAAAAAGTTAGAAAATAGTCATTGTTTTTGTATTGATACCATTTTTGTAAGAGAACAGTTTTTGAAATTTCTAAAATTTCTCTTTAGTATTTAAAAAAAAAAGAATTGTAGAAACTGTTCTCAAAAACAGTTGGACAAACAAAAAGCACACAACTCAGAAAAATCTTTGTGATGGTTTTTATATACCCTTATACATAGTAATTGTCATGATTCTAATATTTTTAATTGTTTCAAATAATTATCATAATTATTTTAAATTTCACATACATAGTGTGTATACACCCACAGCACACCTCTAATATATATATAGAAAAAATTCAAAAATAACTTTTTGTTGTTTTCTAAGAAGATACTCTTTGAAAAGCTATGTTTTGAGAAAATAAAAACACAAGCAAACATCTTACATAGACATACATGTATATATATATAGATAGATATAGATATATACCTGATCTTCCTTCCAAATTCTCAGCAATATGGTTCCAATTCTGAGGGCCATAAAGAGCAACAAGTTCTCTAAGTTTAGAATCCTCAGCTGGCCTCCAATGCCCTCTTCCACAAACCTTTGAATCCATTTCCTCTTCCATACTAGTATCTGTTTCATTAGGTTTCATTTCTTCAGACCCATGATGATGATGATGATCACCTCTCTCACTTTCACAGCTGGTAGTAGTAGTATTAGCAGCACAGTTTTCCATTAATGGAGGAGAGTTGTTGTTGTTGTTGTTGTTGTTGTTGTTGGTGTTGTTATGGTGAGGAGTTAAGAAACTATGAAGAGAACCCATTGATGATGGAATTGAATTAGAGATGATGAGGAGGAGGGAGGGAGTTGTATAAAAATGAGAATGTTGTTGAGCTGTTGGCCATAGCCATCATTTTCTTGAGAGAGAGAGTTGAAGTGTGTGTGGGGGAAAAAAGGGTTTGTTCTAACAGAAAAAAGGCACTAGACACACACAGTCTACAGCTAAGTCACCTAAATCAGCCAGATTGGGTGGGGCCGGTGGGCGAACTTTGGTCTGCACTCGTTGACTGCCACTTATTATATTTATTTATATTTTTGATAAATTATAAATACACCGTTTAAAATTTATTTAAAATATAAATTATTTTTTGTAATTTTAAAAATTATAAATATTTTTTTATCAAAAAAAATTATTTAATAGAATTAACACAAAATAAAATTTATAATTATTTTTTTATATAATAATAAAATAACATAAATTGTTAATTAATTTGATTATTTATTGATAATAAGGGTTATTTTTTATATAATTATAAACTTTAAAATTATAGAAGGCAATTTGTATTTTGAACAAATTCAAGAATTTATTTATAATTTATCCTTATATATATATATAATTTTTTTTTTTTTAGGTTTGAAATGCACCGGAACAGACCACCTAAGTAACGCACACACGCATGGGTATACGGTAGCAACAATATAACTAATTTTCTACATTTTGCTTTTACTTGCATTGTTATTCAAGTTCTGACGTTACTCACTGGATGATGGGATAATAAATTAAAATATTTAAAATAATTTTATTTTTATATTTTTTTAATCATTAATATCTCATACACAAGTGAGTTTAAGAATTAACTTATATACATATATATTTACACATATTTTCAAATGAATGTGACGTTAGCAAAGAATGTAAGATAATATATATGTAGAAAAATAGATACTTGTATTTTCATATTTTGTTTTGAGCAATGTTTGAATTTTTAATATACATAATATATATATATAGATATAAATTTAATAAAATACTCACATGAATATGAATATGAATATGAAATTTTTTTTTTTTTTTTTTTAGGTGAAAACAGAGCAGCATATATTAAAATAGAGAAACAGAAACAATTCTGGGATATAAAACCCCTACACCATCATCATACAATTATTTAGATAAACAAGGAGGAGTAGAATCTAATATAACGAAATTATCTATGGCATAGTTGCCTTGATTAGTTAAAATGTTTACACACTTGTTGGCTTCCCGAAAGCTTTGATCAACCGTCGAGATCCTTAACTGCTTCATGAGATACCTGCAATCACATATGAGATTACTAAAATGGTGCCGAGAAGATTGTTCATGCATTAGTAGGTTGATCATTTCTTTTGCATCAAATTCAACATGAATTTCCAACAAATTTAAGTCTGCTGCTAGCATCAACCCATCTCAAAGAGCTCATAATTAGCCTCTAATGCCGAAGCTGTGCCTATATTTCTCATGAATTTTGTTACCCATCTACCCAAATTAACTCGAATAATGCCACCTTTCCTTGCTCAATCAGGGGATTCTTTTGATGCTCCATCTAAATTTGTAATACCTTATAAATTTAAATTGTTTCTTAAATTTTATATTAGTATATGGTTATATGTGATAATATATTATTAAAAAATAAATAAATATAACCGTGGTAATAATAATAATAACAAATCTATGATAATAATAGCAAACTAAGCGCGAATCCGGGTGTGTATTTGCTGGACCACTAAACCTTAGCCATCTGGACAGTCTAGGATCAAGGAGGATGAATCAGCCAATTTAGATCATTAGTGCACCTAGGCTGTATATATATATATATATATAAATATAAAGGGATGAGTGAGGCTTTATAGAGAAAGGAAAAAGAAATAGAAAGAAAAAGGGGAGCGTTGGAACAGCCTTGAAAAGGTAGTAAAAATAAGAAGAAAATAGTAAGGATCAATATTAAGGTGGGTTATATTATATTTTGAGTTATCATAATTTATTTTATATAAGTTATGTTTTATAAATTATATTAATATTTCAATTCTGTGGGTTATTTTCTGAATTCTGTTTATTTAAATGAAACTCATGGATATGTTTGTTTAAATTTTAAAAAGTATTTTAACACCTTATAAACAATTATGTTTTGTAAGTACCACCATGGGAGTTCCACGTCTTGGGGGATTTAAATAATCATTGGCTTTTGTTTGGTGACTTTGTGGTCTCTATTGTCATGGATCTATTAATCTCTGTTTTGTGAGGAGCAAAGTGTTGTGCGGAGATAAGTGCTACACTATTGTGGGAGCCACCTCTATAATCCATACGAGCCATCTTTTGAATCTGTGCCTCTGTATTGTTATGAATCGATTAACCTCTTTTCTGACTGTCACTCCTGTGACCTCTGTTCTGTTCTGTTCGGTACCATGGTTATGGTTATTTATTTACATAATCTCAATTTTCACTACAAGAAAAGTAACTTATAGTGAAGAAAAGTAGTGAAGAAAATAAATTTCGTCACTAAATAAGAATAATCTGTGACAAATTATAAAATTTTGTCGCATATAATAAAAAAATCAAAATAATAGGTGACGAAATTTATTTTCGTCAACAAATACTTCTTTTTAAGTGAGAAAAAATTAAATTTCGTCACCGAAGGTTTTCTTGCTAATTTTTTTTGGTGGCGCCAAAATTTTGAGACTTTTGGTGAGAAATTTTTTTTGTCACCAATTATAAAATTATTAGTGAGGAATATATTTTCGTCACCAATAATTTTATATATATATTTTTTGAGAAACTTGATTTTAAATATTTTTAAGACCATTTGGTGAGAAACATATTTTTATCACTAATAATTTTTAATATTTTGAGACTTTTTAGTGAGGAAATTATTTTGTCACTAATTTTGGAGAGAAAATTTTGACATATTGGGCGGTAATGAAAAAAAATAGACTACTAACTCGCCCCTCTTTTTTTGGTTTATCAATTTTCCTCTCCACTCTTTCTCTCTTTCTCTCTCTCTCTCTCTCTCTCAAAACTAAACACAAGTTAATTAGCTCTCTAAGTAACCTATGGTGATGAAAAAGTAATGAAGAAAACAAAATTCGTCACTAAATAAGAATAATCCATTATGAATTATAAAATTTTATCATATATAATAAAAAAAGTAAAAATAATAGGTAACGAAATTTATTTTCGTTAATAAATATTTCTTTTTAGGTGAGGAAAAATTAAATTTCGTTACCAAAGGTTTTCTCTTTAATCTTTTTGGGTGATGCCAAAATTTAGAAACTTTTGATGAGAAAAAAATTTGTCACTAATTATAAAATTATTAGTGAGGAATCTATTTTCATCACCAATAATTTTAAATATTTTTTTAAAAAAATTGATTTTAAATATTTTAAAACTATTTGATGAAAAATATATTTTCATTTGTAACGCCCTCAAAATAATAACATTAAACCCATCAGATAAGACAAGCATTTACATATAAACTAACCACATTCCTTTATTTCATTGAGTTTCATTAAATAAATATTACATGTTAACCTCATAACAAAATGCTCTACGGGCTTACAGCTTTCCAAGTTAACACTTGGTTACAACAAGAGTTCTAACTCGTTTACACATTAAGCCCTTGGCTTGAAGTTACATGTAATACATCAAAAGTAAAACGACAAAACTATGCCCGCCACTAGCCTCCCAGCTAAGTCCTTGGAGGTGGCATGCTTCCTGTACCTGAAAATGATATTCCCATATAGGGTGAGCCACAGCCCAGTAGAAATACACTAAACCAACCATGGACAATGACTAAAACATTAGCAATTGATAGTTGGTCAACACTGATACAATCACATAAATTACATATTTATGTCAACGACTTACAAGTCCCAATTACTTTTCATTTTCCCTTTTTCAACAGATAAGCATGCTAGCTCTATCATCATTTCCACAGATATGTATAAAAACTATATCTCACATTCAGATAAGCATAAAAGCTATATCCACATTCTCAACAGATATGTATATCAACAATATCCACAGATAAGCATACAAGCTGTATCCACATTCTACAACAGATATGTATATCAACAATATCCACAGATAAGCATACAAGCTGTATCCACACTTCACAAAGATAAGCATATGAGCTCTATCTTCACTTCTCTAGACAAGCATATGAGCTCTGTCTACGGAGTTCATCCCCTATCTCCTCCCAATACCTATCCGGTTTAGAGGTACATCCCCTATCTTCCCCTAAACCGCGGAGTACATCCCCTATCTCCTCCTCTACACATAACGTATATAAACACATTGGTTCTATATACAATCACACAATACACACATTTAATGTATTCTATCAACCGTCAAGTTCCATGACACATTCCATTGATTAGTTTCCGTTTACCTAATCATCATGCATTGTCTACAACAATCTCGACTATCCTCCACCGATAGCCCAAAGCAGTTATTTCTAAAACAGAAAATAAATGCACAAATGGATATTCAATCAACATTTCATTTCCTCATTTCTCAACAATTAATTATCCAAATTAATTAAACAATGTAATTAGGCCATTTTCCATAATTACCATTTCAACCCTTAGGTCCCATTTTCATCAATGATTCAACAATCATTCTATTTTTCTATGCCAAACATGCATCTAGGTTTATTATGAATAAAACCCCAAACTTTCACAAATTTACCAAACCAAGCCCAACATCTCAAAATACCAAAATTTAAAGACAAAACCCATAGAGAGGAGTAGGTTATCCCTACCTCAAATTCGGAGTCCCAAATGAGAAGACGACAAAACCCAACGTGCTCCAAAACCCGAGATTTTCAGATTAAAATGAAGCCCTCGACGATCAACAACTTTTTTGTAAAGGCCAAAGGTGAGTAAATCACTCCTACTAGATCAAAACCTAGAGAGAAGGTAGAGTCTAGAGTGAGAGGCTCAACAATGGTGATTTTGGAAAAGTAAGAGAGAGAAGAGAAAGTGAAAAAGTGATTTGAAAAGTCACAATTTCGGGATTTAAACCCAGTCTTCCGCTCGAGCGTAAAACACCCCGCTCGAGCGGCCACTCACAGACTTCCGCTCGAGCGGCCAACCTCCCGCTCGAGCGCAGAATGCACTCGCCCAGCACTTTTGCAGAACTAGGCCTCCGCTCGAGCTCCCAATCCCTACGCTCGAGCGGCCACTCACACAGATTCGCTCGAGCGGCCAACTCCACGCTCGAGCGTACAACACTGCACAACAAATACTGGATGGGTGTATTATCCGCTCGAGCGCCAACACCTCCGCTCGAGCGTACAGGCCAAAAATCTGGGCAATTAGTTTTGGTTTCTAAACTCAACCAACCTGAAACAAATCCGCCCAACACATCCTATAACTCGATATACAAGGTACAAAGGATGCAAACACGATAATAAACAACAACCAACATCCACGGACACATGTCCGGATCACTGTACAACAAGGGTAAACCCGAGATCGCTATAACCTCCCCCCCTTAAAGAATTTCGCCCCCGAAATTAAGCACAAGTTTTCAAAAACAAGTTTTTCTCCAATTTAGACAATGTTACACTTGAACATTCAACAATTCGACCCATTACCGGTCATCCCATCCCTTTAACAAGAGACATATCACAATGTGTAAACAACATATGTATTTTCAACATGCATCAACATTATGCACTATCTTTCCAATTTCAACAATATACTTAACACATATAATGTTACATTCAACTTCCATATGAGGCAAGTTCCAAAACATACTTCCAATAATCAAAACATTTTCAATGTTTCACAACTTAAGACATATATAAAAGCTCTTAAGTTCAACAAAAATGTAAAATTTAAATATAAGATTACATATCAACAAACAAGTCCGGATATTTCTCTCGGACTTCCAACTCACGTTCCCAAGTGGCTTCCTCCACTCCGTGATGTTTCCACAAGACTTTCACCAAAGGAATGGTCTTGCCACGCAGGACCTGATCCCGCCTATCCAAGACCCGAACCGGTCTCTCCTCATACGAGGCATCCTCATCTACCTCTAAATCGCTCCAATCCAGCACATGTGATGGATCTGGCTCATACTTCCGAAGCATACTCACATGAAACACGTCATGCACTCCGGACAACTGCGGCGGTAAGGCCAACCGATAAGCAACCTCACCTATCTTCTCAAGGATCTCAAAAGGACCAATAAACCGAGGGGATAATTTCCCACTCTTCCCAAACCTCATCAGGCCTCGCCTAGGTGATATTTTCAGAAAGACATGATCACCTACCTCAAACGCCAAAGGCCTCCTCCTACGGTCGGCATAACTCTTTTGTCGACTCTGGGCTGTAACAAGCCTCCTACGGATAAGCTCAACTTTCTCCGTCGTCTCCCTAACCAACTCCGGACCCAACAAAGGTGCATCACCCACCTCGGCCCAACAAACTGGAGACCTACACGGTCGGCCATACAAGGCCTCAAACGGTGCCATACCGATGCTAGACTGAAAACTATTGTTGTAGGCAAACTCTACCAATGGCAAGTGCCTCTCCCACGTCCCACTGAAGTCCAGGACACAACCCCGAAGCATATCCTCGAGGATCTGAATAGTACGCTCGGACTGTCCATCAGTCTGAGGATGATAAGCCGTACTAAAGGTCAACTTAGTGCCCAAGGCACTCTGCAAACTCTGCCACAACCTAGCAGTAAAACGAGGATCTCTATCTGAGACGATCGTCACTGGGACCCCGTGCAATCTCACTATGTCCCGAATATACAAATCGGCAAGATGATCTACCGAATCTCTCACGCGCATAGGAATAAAGTGCGCCGACTTAGTCAACCGGTCTACAACCACCCAAATAGCATCACTACCCCGCTGAGTCCTCGGAAGACCTACAACGAAGTCCATAGTGACATGCTCCCACTTCCACTCGGCAATAGGCAAGGGTTGCAACAAACCCGCTGGCCTCTGATGCTCGGCCTTCACTTGCTGGCAAGTAAGGCACTTCGATACGAAAACAGCCACATCTCTTTTCATACCCCGCCACCAAAACTGGCGACCCAAATCCCGATACATCTTAGTACCTCCCGGATGCACCGCAAGGCGCGAATGGTGAAACTCTCGGAGTACTTCCTCACGGCAAGACTCCGGTACAAACAAACGGTCTCGGTATCTCACACTCAGGTCGGGATACACCGTCAAACCCTTCTCAACTTTCCCACTGGAGATCTTCTCTCGGAGGGATTCTACCTCAAGGTCACCTCTCTGTGCCTCTAACACTCTAGTCACAAGTGTAGGCTGCACCACGACAGAAAACAAGGCCGCAGCCTCAACAGATTCGCCCAGTAGCAAATCAAACTCGCCAAGTGCTCCCAACATCTCCCATTCCTGGATGGCTATACAAGCTACATCACTAATGGTTTTCCTACTAAGGGCATCGGCCACAACATTGGCCTTTCCCGGATGATAATGCAACTCAAAATCATAATCCTCGATGAACTCCATCCATCTCCTCTGCCTCAAATTCAAGTCTCTCTGTGTAAACAGATACTTCAAACTCTTGTGATCCGAGAATACCTCGAACCTCTCACCATAAAGGTAGTGCCTCCAGATTTTCAAGGCAAAGATCACAGCTGCTAACTCTAGGTCGTGTGTGGGGTAATTCTTCTCGTGTATTTTCAACTGACGTGAGCCATAAGCTACCACTTTTCCCTCTTGCATCAACACACAACCCAAACCCTCTCGTGAGACATCACAATAAACCGCATAACCCAACCCTCTCTCCGGAATAATCAATACCGGAGCGGTGGTCAATCTAATTTTCAACTCTTGGAACGACTTTTCACAAGTCTCACTCCACACAAACTTGACTCCCTTCCGAGTCAGTCTAGTCAACGGTGACGCTAACCTGGAGAAATCTTTCACAAACCGACGGTAATACCCAGCTAATCCCAGAAAACTGCGGATCTCAAACACACTCTTAGGCTGTGCCCAATCTTGCACTGCCTCAACCTTGGATGTATCAACAGACACCCCTTCCCCGGATACCACGTGGCCTAAGAATTTGACTTCCCTCAGCCAGAACTCACACTTCCCAAACTTGGCATACAGCCTATGGGCTCTAAGTAGCTCAAGCACCACTTTCAAGTGTGCCTCGTGCTCCTCCTCAGAAGACGAATAGATAAGGATGTCGTCCACGAAGACAACTACAAATCGGTCTAAGAACTCCCGGAAAATCCGGTTCATCAAGTCCATAAAGACTGCCGGTGCATTGGTAAGCCCGAATGGCATCACCAGAAACTCGTAATGGCCATACCGCGTACGGAATGCCGTCTTAGGAATATCTCCCTCCCTGACCCTCAACTGATGGTAACCCGATCTCAAGTCTATCTTAGAGAAACAACGGGAACCCTTCAATTGGTCAAACAAATCATCTATACGGGGCATAGGATACTTATTCTTAACCGTAGCCCGATTCAACTTCCGGTAGTCTATACACAATCTCAAGGCACCATCTTTCTTTTTAACAAAGAGTGCCGGTGCTCCCCACGGTGAAACACTAGGGCGAACAAAGCCCTTATCGAGCAATTCCTGGAGCTGAACTTTCAACTCAACCAACTCTGCTGGAGCAAAACGGTAAGGTGCCATAGAAATCGGTGCCGTACCAGGCACTAAATCAATAGAGAACTCTATCTCTCGGTGAGGTGGCAAACTAACAAGATCTTCGGGAAAAACATCCGAATACTCACAAACCACCCTCAGCAATACATGCTGGGTCTCACCACTCCCACCACTCTCAAAGCTAGCAAGTAGACTACTAAGCTCACTTCGCCCTCGCGAATCATACCCCGGTGGCAAAACACTACCAACCCGGTCTCCCAAGAAATGGAACCACTCCCCGCTCAAGGTACATAACGTGACCCTCTGGCGGTAACAATCAATAACAGCCCGGTATGACGATAGCTAGTCCATACCCAAAATAACATCAAAACCCTTCATGGGCATGACAACAAACGGAAAAGGAAGCCTATAATCGGCGACCTCAATATCACATCCTCTAACACCCTGTTTTAGAATCAACTCACCACCCAAAGGCGATACTACACAAATAGGAGATGCTAACTGTGCTAACTCCAATTCCAAAACAGATGCAAATGCAGCAAATACAAAAGAATGAGATGCACCCGTGTCTATCAACACATTAGCAACTGAGTTGTAAAACAGAAAAGTACCTCTCACTACTGATGGAGCCGGTACTAAATCCTGCGCGGTAACAGCATACACGCGCCCCGTAGGCCCCTGGTCTACCTGCTCACCTCTCGGAGCAAAAGACTGCTGCACAGACTGGGATGACGAAGCTCCCGGATTGGCCCTCGAGGCCTGCACAGACTGAGCTGGCTGAAAACCCTGCGTCTGTCTAGAACCAGACGCTCCCGAAGTGGCACTCAACTGCAGACAAAACCTCTTCATGTGCCCAGGTTGTCCACACTGAAAACAAGTCAAGAGCTGCCCCCTGCCTAAACTCTGACTCTGCGGTCTAGCTGAAGAAGAAGCAGCTTTCTGACCCCCACCCTTCTGCGGGCAAACAGATACCTTGTGACCCAGCTGGCCACACTTGTAACAGGTGAAATCCCCCTGACCACCTCTCCCGGAGCCTGCACTCGGCACTGGGAAGGTCGATCTAGCAACACCACCCTGCGACTGCTGAGGGTTAGAACCCCTCTGCCTCCTGCCATCACTCTGACTATCCTGGCTCCTCTTGGAGCCTCTCTGCCCCTCATCCTCCTCCTGCATCATGAGCTCCATATGAGCTGCAGCGTCCACTAGGTGTCTATACTCTCGAATATAAGACCCACCAATTCTCAACTTGAGGCCCCGCCTCAACTTCCGCTCAAACTCATAGCAACGGCGTTCCTCAGACGCCACCAATTCAGGTGCAAACCTAGACAGACTGGTAAAAGTAGCCTCAAACTCGGCCACTGACAAGCTCTGCTGATTAAGCCGGCTAAACTGATCCCTCAGCTTCTCCCTAGCTGCTGCTGATAAAAACCTCTCCTGAAAAGCATTCACAAACGCCTCCCAAGTACCACCAACACGAGCTTTCTCGTACTTCCACCATTGACCCGCATCTCCCTTCAGTTGAAAGGATGCCAAGGTCACTTTCAGTGCTCCGTCCTCGATGCCAAGCATCTCAAACGTCTTCGTTGTCTGTTCGAGCCATTCATCTGCCTTAAGCGGCTCTTTAGGATCCCCGATAAACTCATCCGGATTACACCGGAAGAACTCCCTCTTCAAGAAGGACGGCCCTGCCTCAGCTGCCTGATTCTCAGCCCTAAGAATACCCAAAGCTCCTGCTAACTCTCTGGCCAAGGCACCCATAGCCTGCTGACCTACTGGCTCAGCCACAGTGGCCTGACCAACTCCCTCCTGTACTGCCGGAATCTCACCCGGTAACGGTACTTCCTGCCTCGCAGGTCTACCACGCCTAGCACCTCTTCCTCGTCCTGACATCCTAATAAAGGCAACACAGAACGTTAGTACATTCACGAATGTGCCGAAACTAAACACTCACGTCCTAATGCATGGACAACTGTAATTCACTCCACATAAGCACATAAACACATAAGCACTTACGAATTTCATTTCCGGATAATGATAGTCCCGAGACGTTACTAGAGTTCCGGTTAGAAACAGCGTTGATCAAGTGCTTTTCCAACAAGACTCCCAGAAACTCAAGGATCCAATCAACATCCTAGAAATTAAATCCCATACCCACATAGTCACATAAGCATGTTATCAAATAAACACATAGCATATGGTACTACTTCTACGTCTCTATCAAGCGAGACAAACCCATTGTGATACTAATCACTTCCCACGTACCCAAAGTATTCGAACCCGGTACGCTCTGATACCAAGTTGTAACGCCCTCAAAATAATAACATTAAACCCATCAGATAAGACAAGCATTTACATATAAACTAACCACATTCCTTTATTTCATTGAGTTTCATTAAATAAATATTACATGTTAACCTCATAACAAAATGCTCTACGGGCTTACAGCTTTCCAAGTTAACACTTGGTTACAACAAGAGTTCTAACTCGTTTACACATTAAGCCCTTGGCTTGAAGTTACATGTAATACATCAAAAGTAAAACGAAAAAACTATGCCCGCCACTAGCCTCCCAGCTAAGTCCTTGGAGGTGGCATGCTTCCTGTACCTGAAAATGATATTCCCATATAGGGTGAGCCACAGCCCAGTAGAAATACACTAAACCAACCATGGACAATGACTAAAACATTAGCAATTGATAGTTGGTCAACACTGATACAATCACATAAATTACATATTTATGTCAACGACTTACAAGTCCCAATTACTTTTCATTTTTCCTTTTTCAACAGATAAGCATGCTAGCTCTATCATCATTTCCACAGATATGTATAAAAACTATATCTCACATTCAGATAAGCATAAAAGCTATATCCACATTCTCAACAGATATGTATATCAACAATATCCACAGATAAGCATACAAGCTGTATCCACATTCTACAACAGATATGTATATCAACAATATCCACAGATAAGCATACAAGCTGTATCCACACTTCACAAAGATAAGCATATGAGCTCTATCTTCACTTCTCTAGACAAGCATATGAGCTCTGTCTACGGAGTTCATCCCCTATCTCCTCCCAATACCTATCCGGTTTAGAGGTACATCCCCTATCTTCCCCTAAACCGCGGAGTACATCCCCTATCTCCTCCTCTACACATAACGTATATAAACACATTGGTTCTATATACAATCACACAATACACACATTTAATGTATTCTATCAACCGTCAAGTTCCATGACACATTCCATTGATTAGTTTCCGTTTACCTAATCATCATGCATTGTCTACAACAATCTCGACTATCCTCCACCGATAGCCCAAAGCAGTTATTTCTAAAACAGAAAATAAATGCACAAATGGATATTCAATCAACATTTCATTTCCTCATTTCTCAACAATTAATTATCCCAATTAATTAAACAATGTAATTAGGCCATTTTCCATAATTACCATTTCAACCCTTAGGTCCCATTTTCATCAATGATTCAACAATCATTCTATTTTTCTATGCCAAACATGCATCTAGGTTTATTATGAATAAAACCCCAAACTTTCACAAATTTACCAAACCAAGCCCAACATCTCAAAATACCAAAATTTAAAGACAAAACCCATAGAGAGGAGTAGGTTATCCCTACCTCAAATTCGGAGTCCCAAAGGAGAAGACGACAAAACCCAACGTGCTCCAAAACCCGAGATTTTCAGATTAAAATGAAGCCCTCGACGATCAACAACTTTTTTGTAAAGGCCAAAGGTGAGTAAATCACTCCTACTAGATCAAAACCTAGAGAGAAGGTAGAGTCTAGAGTGAGAGGCTCAACAATGGTGATTTTGGAAAAGTAAGAGAGAGAAGAGAAAGTGAAAAAGTGATTTGAAAAGTCACAATTTCGGGATTTAAACCCAGTCTTCCGCTCGAGCGTAAAACACCCCGCTCGAGCGGCCACTCACAGACTTCCGCTCGAGCGGCCAACCTCCCGCTCGAGCGCAGAATGCACTCGCCCAGCACTTTTGCAGAACCAGGCCTCCGCTCGAGCTCCCAATCCCTACGCTCGAGCGGCCACTCACACAGATTCGCTCGAGCGGCCAACTCCACGCTCGAGCGTACAACACTGCACAACAAATACTGGATGGGTGTATTATCCGCTCGAGCGCCAACACCTCCGCTCGAGCGTACAGGCCAAAAATCTAGGCAATTAGTTTTGGTTTCTAAACTCAACCAACCTGAAACAAATCCGCCCAACATATCCTATAACTCGATATACAAGGTACAAAGGATGCAAACACGATAATAAACAACAACCAACATCCACGGACACATGTCCGGATCACTGTACAACAAGGGTAAACCCGAGATCGCTATAACCTCCCCCCCTTAAAGAATTTCGCCCCCGAAATTAAGCACAAGTTTTCAAAAACAAGTTTTTCTCCAATTTAGACAATGTTACACTTGAACATTCAACAATTCGACCCATTACCGGTCATCCCAATTTTTGGTGAGAAAATTATTTTATCGCTAATTTTGGAGAGAGAACTTTGTAATATTGGCGGTAATGAAAAAAAAAAAAAACCTACTAATTTACCCTCTCCCTTTTTTTTTTGATGAAGTGCTTCAGTTTTCCTCTCACCTCTCTCATGCAAAACACACGTTCTCTACCTTCAGCCCCCCCTTTCCTCCTTTAGCTTGTTCTCCTCCTTCAGTGCTGCACTGACGTTACCCGTTCTCCTCCTTCAGTGCTACCACCGACATTACCCTTTCTTTTTTTTTTTGGTCGTTTATGACTATTTAATTTGTTTTATAAAAAAAATTAAATATTTATATTATACCTAACAAAACAAAAATTTTAATTTAAAAATATATATAGGAGTATATAATTCACTCCACCATTGAAAAATAAAAATCACTTAGAGATTATTGTTTGAAAAAAAAAAATTACTTAAAAATTATTATTTTTTGGATCATCAGGCCACTTGGTCTCTCTCTCTCTCTCTCTCTCTCTCTCTCTCCCCATCCTTTTCATTCTCTCGTCTCTCTCTCATCTTTGCTCTTCCAATCCAGAAGCTTCTCATCACCGACCCCCTCAGTCTGTCTCATCAACAACTGTGAGAGTCTCTCTCTCTCTCTCTCTCTCTCTCTCTCTCTCTCTCTCTCTCTCTCTCCATTGTTCTCTTCAATGAACAAGGGACTATCAGCGGGGGTCTCTTCTCGTTGTCGATCGGTCTCTCACAGTCGACATCCTACCCCCCGCTTTCTCTCCATCTCTTTCATCTCTCTTCGGTGAACATCAGTTGGCGAGGATCTAACATCTCAAACCCCTCTTCGGTAAACATCAGTCGACGAGATCAAAGATCACAAACCTTTCTCGCAAATTGCAACCCTATTCGTAGATCGCATATCACATATCACAAGCCCAAATTCGTAGACAAATTGAAATACAGGTATTTCTTGTTTAAAATTTACTTTAGATTTTGGAATCTTTGCTTGAGATTGCTTGAGATTGTTGTTGTTTGGTTGAGATTTGTAGAAATTTGTTTGAGATCACCAATAATTTTTTGAAATTGATTGTTGCTGTTGTTTTCAGTGAATTTGTTTAAAAAAAAAAAAAAAAGAGTTTGTATGAATCTCATACATACAAGCCTTTCCCATTTTATTGGAACTAAACCAATATATTTAAGTATTTGATGGGTCAACTTTAAAGCTCTATGTCCTAAACTTTACTGAAAATAAGAGTTGAGCTTGTTATACTTTTGCTGTGATGATTGGAACTTTTAACCAGCTCTTTTGGAATCCTTGTGGACTTTTTTAGTGTTCAACACTCTCATCTGTAAAAAAAAGAAAAATTACACATGCACTCATGCACTTCATTTTGGTTCAATGAACTTGTTTGGGAACTTAATGTCAAATGTCTGGTACCATTTTTACTATATTCACAACTAATTTAGAAAATACTTCTTTAATCTTCCTATTTGTCAAAACATTGATTTGTCAATTATCCATGGAGTTTATGTAGTTTTTCAGAATCATGCTAACAAGGTGGATGGTATTTCTCTTACAAAATCTCATCATTGACAACTCCATAATGGTTACACATTGCCAAATGCTACTTTTACTATCACATTATCTATGAATTTATATCATTCATTCAGTGTGATGAATGATACACATAACAACACATAATTAATCATCTGATAGTAAAGAGAAAAGTTAGCTTTTTTGTAAAACAATATTTAAAATAAAAAAAATCAATCTGTCAGTATGAGTTATTCCAGAAATATGAATTTTTCTATTCAGGCCCATTCTTTAGCCAAAACACACCAAGGTGATCAGTTGTGATCGGCTGTAGGTTTTGGGTCCCACACCTGTAGCCAATCACAACCGGCCACCAACTTGGCCGGTTTCAGTCCAGGGTGGGCTTGATCATTATTTACCTCCAAATATTGCATATCAATTGTTGATCTAATAGAACACAAATAGAAGAAACAGGAAGAATTAAATAAAATATTCATGATGACATATAAGAAATACATAAAGCCATACATTTTGTGCATGTTTACCACATGCAATGTCCTGCATGTTTTAAAAATTGGCGCTTTAGCTTGTAATGTGTCATGTCGTGTGTATGTGTCCATGTTTCTTAGGTTCAAAACTAAATTATCTAAGGTTATCAGCTCAATTTAAATTGAACCTTACTAGACTAGCATTAGATAAAAACCCACTAAATGACGCAAATGCAATACATCTTACCTTCTCAACAAAGTCTGTCTGTGTTTTCTAATTATAGTTTCAGTTTTCAAATTCAATTTTCTTCAAACTCAACTATAAAAAAGAACTATAGACTCAATAATTTAAAACAAAAATTTCCTGCTAATTGTTTTGGGTGTCACCAAAATTTTGGAATTTTTGGTAAGAAAAAAATTTATCACTAATTATAAAATTATTTGTGAGAAATATATTTTTGTCATCAAATATTTTAATATTTTTGAGATCTTTTAGTGAGAAAAAAATGTTGTCACTAATTTTTTGTGGGAAAATTTTGATGCATGAAGCTGTTTGTTTTCTACTCCTCCTTCCTTTTAAATATTAGGAACTACAAAGTCTAGAGAAGATAACAATTTAAGTTGTGATACTTGCAGGATCTCAAGGGCATGCACTGTCTGCTTGTCCCAATAATGCTCGTTGGACTGATGATGGCCTTGAAAGGGACCTATATATTCTGACATCTACTGTCACTGTTTTAGCGATGGATGGTAGAAGACGGTGGTTAGACATTGAGAAACTGGTGAGCTTGGTCAAAGTTGTTCTTTTGTGGTTTAAAATTACAGAAACTCAATTCACTTATTTTTAATCTTTTTCTTTGGTTAGATGTTCAACTGTTTTTAAGAGCTTCTTTAATCGTATTCCCTGTTCTTTTCATGGCTCAAGCTTTCGGGAAAAGTTTGAGACAACGGTGTGGGTTGAACGTGCTCACTGAATTTACATCTACAAGATTTTGAACTTAGCTTCAGAATAAATTTCATCTTTTTGGAAATGGAATATGTTCATGACAATTCATAATAGTTCAAGGTTTTTGAAACTATACCTCTCCAGGTTTCTTTTGGCACCGTTTTAGGCGTTGGTTTGTTGTGCATTATTTCTTTGCTACTTTGCTTTTATTTATGAATTTCCAAGCCAAGATTCTACAGCTCACAGTTGATTTGAATGATTAGGGGTCCAATGAAAAAGGCCACTTTGTACTTGTTACAAATCTTGTCCCATGTTCTGGGATTAGATTACATCTTTGGCCTGAGAAAAGAAAATCAGCATCAGACTTGCCTATTAGTAAAAGGGTTCTAGAAGTGACACAAAACATGGTGCACATTCCATCAGGACCAGCACCAACGCAGGTACAAAATGTTGTACTTATGATATCCAATCCACTCTATGGGAGTGCTTAATTCTTGTGTAGGTTAGTTTCATGTTGTTTGTGTCAACTCCAGTGGAAGTGATTATCAATGTAAAATAACATGAATTTACATTGATTAAAAAAGACAAATAAGAGAAATTTGCACTTATTTGTGAAGTTGTGAATCTGAATTGCTATCTGAGTGTGGTTAGAGTAGCAGATTTTAGTAAGTTGGTTTGTTTGACATGCTATTGTAGCTGATTTTTTTTGTTTTTGTTTTCTAGATTGAACCAGGTAGTCAGACTGAGCAAGCTCCTCCATCAACTGTATTTTTGTTGGCTCCTGGGGATATGCGTGGTTTCAGATTCTTGACCATCTCAGTTGCACCTAGTCCGGTATTGTTTCTTTAATTTCGTCTGTTGTCTCACATGTGTTCTCCATTTCATAGTATCACAAGTATATATGCATCAGAAGGTTTTGTGAAACCTTTTGGCTGCTTGAGTTTGTTTATATCAAAAAAATTCTGGCATAAATTCACCGTAGTTAATTTTCCAAAGCAATCTCAGAAATCAGAGCAATGCATATTATTTGAAAAACATTGTTTGTAGCATGACTTTCTTTTTAATATTGCTAATACAATTGCCATTGGAAAAACATGAGATCTTTAGAGCCACTTTACTAAAGACTGGATATGCACTGATGTTTTTATTTCTAATTTTTCTTTTCCCCCTTTTGTTTTATGTTTGAATAACTTGTTTATTGTGCCCTTCCTTCTGTTTGAATGTCTTTTTGGAATGTTGCGTAAAAATCAAAGCATTGATGCTGTTTGCATTAGCCTCACCTAGAGTCCAGCCTCAATAAAGCCTTTTAAATACACAAGTTTTGCTTTGAGTGGCTGTGTTGTTGTTGCTTCTTTTTCTCTTTCTTTTCTTTTTTTCCCTGTTGCTAAATGAATTTCTATTTTCTAGTATAATAAAATTCTCATTATGCCATAATCTTTGTTTGTTTTGAGGAGTCTCTCATTTTCTCATCTTGTATGCATGTTATATTGTGATACTCTGTTGATCATACAGATTTTATATCCTATGTATCTGCGGTATCTTTTGAATGTTACTTCTGCTCTTGTTGAATGTGATGAGCATCTCTTAGTTACTTTTGAAAGAGGTTTAAGTTGAGAATGTATGTATTATGACTTTCGGGCTCTCAGACTGTTTCAGGAAGGCCTCCACCTGCTACTTCCATGGCAGTTGGACAATTCTTTAGTCCAAAAGATGGGGAATTAGAGTTGTCTCGTCAGCTGTTGCTTCTCTCAACTTATTCTCCGAAGGTCAGTACTTCCATAAAGCAGCTTCTGGGCGTGTGATTTAATCTGGATTATATAGTTTTATTCATCTACTGACGGCTTCATTACTTAAATTTTGCACAGGACATAATATTGAAGGAGGACCATCCTCTTGTTTTCAATATGTCATTTGCTATTAGCTTAGGTCTTTTTCCTGTTAAACTATCTCTGGAAACTACAGGATGTGGAATAAAAAAATCTGTACTCCCCGTTGAAGAGGCTAGAGATCTGGAGAATGGCAGTAAGGCTTTCTTTATGTATTTATTTTTCATGAAGTCAACCTGATTTCAGACATGGATTATATATATATTAATTTGTGGAATATGATGAACATAAGCAACCTCATTAAGGTTTTCCTGTAGTTGATGATCTTGTATAATTTGCGCATAGTTGGATTGCAGCCCCTTCTTCTGTGTCTCTTAATTGAAATTTTACTTATCAAAAAAAAGAAAAAAGAAAGGCTTTTCTAATTGTCAGGTTTTCATACCCTGACAACATCGTCCTCTCGTGGAGAGTTAAAAACATGGAAAAGATGGTTTTCTGAACTTACAATTTAAATATGAATTTTCCATTTGTTGAGTGTTTAGAGTTTTACTAAGGTGTTTTAACCTTAACATTGACACAATAATAAACCTGTCAGTTGATGGCAGTTTCTTAAATGATAGGATTTGGACTTACTAGTATCTATGAAGCACGGACACGCAACACAACACGGACATGACACAGACACTCAAAAATGCAAATTTTCAAAAAATAAGGGACACGACACGCTGGGGACACGTTCAATATATATAATTTTTTTTATATATTATATGTAAAGTTAAAAAATATATTCTAATTTTATTTATTTTTATTTATTTATTTTATTTATTATATGTAAAATTAAAAAATAAATATATTATTTGTATTTATTTATATTATTTATTTACAAAAGAAAGGCATAAAAAAGAAAAAAAAAGAATAAAAAGAATAAAGAGGGAGAGACAGACACGGTATAAGGAAGAGGGAAAGAAAGTAAGGCGAGAGCGAGAGTGAGAGGCAGACACGATCAGAGAGCGAGAGGCGACACCAGAGAGAGATGGACAGAGAGAGAGGAGATGAAGACGATTTGAGACGAACAGGTTCTTCCTCGATCTAGCCTCGACAGGTTCTTTCTCTCTCTCTCACTTCCTCTTTCTCTTTCTCTCTATCTTCAATGGATTAGGTCTCTGGTTAGGGTTTCTGTTTACAACGTGTCCACGACGTGTCAAGCATGTCAGAAAGAGTGTCCACCTGCAAAAATTCAAAAAAAAAACAAGGACACGTTAGGTCGAATGTCGGACATGTGTCTACCACGTGTCCGACGCGTGTCCGTGTCCGACACCCATACGCTGCCTCCAGCGACGTGTCCGTGCTTCATAGCCTAGTATGAATCTAAAAACCTTAACTGAAGGTTCGGGTTCTTTTGGTATTTTGAATATTGTATATCTTCTTTGGTTTGATTTAAATTTGGACAATTGGGGCATCATTATTCTTCTTTTCAATGTTTAGCTTAAAAAATTATGATCTCTGGATTTCCTTACTATCAGAGGGTTTTTTTTTTTTTTTTTTCCATTTCTTTTGATCAGGTTTTTGCTTTCTATTTCTGCTAAGGATAGCTCTTTCCTGGTAGCAAGACTTTGCAAACTACGCTGTTTTCCACCTGTGGCACTCGCTTAGGATGCGACATCAAGTCTTCACATATTTCCAAATTTGTATTCTGAGACAGTTATGGTGGATTCTTCACCAGCACTCTGGAGTTCAATTCAGGGGTTCGAGAAGACTACCGTTTTGTTACTGGTATTGTCATCTAATGTTTAATAAGTTTCCTGTCTTGTAATAACCATACAATATAGGATTAATACAATTCACAGTTCTATTTCTCCAACCTTAAAAATTAAAGGTTTTGATTTCTGCGTTTTCTGTCGGATTTTATTTATTTATTTATCGTTTGTGTGTGTGAATGGGGACTAGTGATTTCAGTAATTTGTGTTTGCCACGTGTTCTGGTTTTTGCAACTAACTTCTGCAGCTTGTTGGGTTGTGCGCTGCTATCTGTTACATGGCGATTTGGCTTGGATACACAGACATGCACTTAATCTTTGGTGTATTTATGACTTTGGAGCATGTGTGGCTCAGCAGGGAGAGCTAAATAATCAATTGAAGCAGTAGCTCTAGAAGTTCTAGAAGTTCTGGAGTTCAACTCAGGGGTCCGAGAAGACTACCGTTTTGTTACTGGTATTGTCATCTAATGTTTAATAAGTTTCCTGTCTTGTAATAACCATACAATATAGGATTAATACAATTCACAGTTCTATTTCTCCAACCTTAAAAATTAAAGGTTTTGATTTCTGCGTTTTCTGTCGGATTTTATTTATTTATTTATCGTTTGTGTGTGTGAATGGGGACTAGTGATTTCAGTAATTTGTGTTTGCCACGTGTTCTGGTTTTTGCAACTAACTTCTGCAGCTTGTTGGGTTGTGCGCTGCTATCTGTTACATGGCGATTTGGCTTGGATACACAGACATGCACTTAATCTTTGGTGTATTTATGACTTTGGAGCATGTGTGGCTCAGCAGGGAGAGCTGAATAATCAATTGAAGCAGTAGCTCTAGAAGTTCTAGGTATGCTATTCCAGTCTGTATCTCTACCAATGATAGGAATTGCCACTTCATTTGTAACTGACTTTAGATGCAATAGTTTTATTTGTTTCTCATTCTTCAGTTGTTCTAGCCAATTCGTATTCAAGCTTTGAAACTTGATGTTGTTGATGAATATTTTTTTAGATTGTGAATACTTTATTCATTTGCTTGCCTAGTGCTCATGTTATAGGGCTGTAAACAAGCGAAGTCATGCCAAGTAGTTGGTTGTTCAAATTTAGCTTGAAAAATAAACAAGTTTCAAAATGAGTTCAAGTTTGACTTGTTTACCGTTGAAAATGTAGCATGATTTGTTCACATACCGAGCTAATCCCAAAGCTTGTCTCGTTTTATAGTATTAGATGTGTGTTCACTAAATGGTCTCAGTGATCTCAGTTTTTCAAGTCTTTTCTAGAAAAAGGAAATTTAAATAATTTTAATAGTAGTTGGGCCTTGTATCACGGGAAAAAGTGTTTCCATATAACATTATGTGCTCACTGTGGTGGATGACAAAAGTGGAAATTTCAGTCTCTGCATATTCAATCAATTATATGTATTATGTTTTTGTTACTGATGAAAAGTCCCTGCTCTCCCACCCTCCAATAGTAATTAAATATAAAAATGAATTAAATTAATGGATATTTGTACTTTTCAAAGTACCATTTGTTATTGTCTGCCGACCTTTCTTTTTCCTGGGTTTTTTTTTTTCTTTTCCATTGATATTCAGTTATGTAACATGCACAAAACTCAACTAAATTAATAATAAAAATTAGGAAGTAAATCTTTTGGAGTGAAATTATCGTGTGAATGATAAAATTAGTATTGCTATGATTAGTATTTTGTGAAAGAATCTGTGAATTATTAGCATGTTTGCATAGTTTGTTATGTGCTATGATTATATGAATACATCTGTAACTTCAATTCTGAGTGAATTAAGTAATCCTTAAATTTGTGTAGCAATGCAACTTACACAATTGAGTTCAATTACATGAATCTAATGATACATGGGGCCTTCTAAATATTTGAAGAAATGTAAAAATGTGTATTTTATTGCAAAAAGATGAAAATAAGCCAAGAATTTAAACAATTCAGTATTTTATCTTTAGCCAAAAGCAACCAAAATTAAAAACCAAAGAGCCAAAAAAATCATGAGCATATTTATAAATAAAAAATAAAAAACCACAATGATTCCTTACCAAAGAGGATTTGATCAAGGCTTTTGTTGGGTATAAATTCATAAACAAGAAGGCATTGAGGGGCTTCAATGGTACAACCCAAAAGTCTTACAAGGTTCTTGTGTTGAATTCCACTTATCAAATTTACCTCATTGAAGAAGTCATTGGCCCATTGTCGTGAATCAAATATACCTCAATGTTACATTATATTTTGGAGCTATTATATATATTCTGTCATTAGTGATAGTGATATATGGTATTCTTTCAATCTTTTGGCATCTTATGTTATCTGTGTTGCTTTATCATCAAAGATCACCTTAACTCTTTGAAGATTTGAATTGTTATATGTATTTCTACTAAATTAGTTTATAAAATGAAATTATTTATATATGAGTTTAGATGTAATTGATAATATATTAATGTTTTCCTTATTTATTTTCTTTGCAGATTGGTTTTTGTTGACGTTTGGAAGCATACTTGCAAATGAAGATCAACTGTTAAATTTTTTTCTTGAACTGATACTTAGTTCTAGTTGCAAATCAAGATCGAGTGTTATTTTTATTTTTGGACTCAACGTTAGTTCATTTTGGAATTTGCTATGATGGTTTTTGTTTATTATACTTAATGGATTATTAAATTCATTTGTTTGATGGATATATTTTCATTTTATAATATAAATTGTTTAGTGAATTTTTTTGTGGAATGGTGTATAATAGCTAGTGGATTTCTTAGTACATTGAAAAGACTATTGAGATATGAGTAAGGATATTTGTGAAATAACAATTTAAATTGAAATATAAAATATGGAACAAATTCAATGACGAATTTTTTTTTGTCATTTGTCCTTGTTATTATGACAAAGTGATTATTTGTCGCTAATAAATATTTTTTGTGACAAAATTTATTACAGCTTATATATGAAATATTTGGTTCATTTTGTTGTTTGGTGACTAAAAATTTCGTCACGTATATATATATTTGTGACGAAATATATTTCGTCACCCATGTATGACTTTTGGAGACAAAAAATTTCGTCTCCTTTACATCTTACTGTGACGAAATTATTTCCTCATCAATGATCAACATGTGTGACAAATTTATTCGTCAACTAAAGTTATAAATATGGTACTGAATAATTATTTGGTGACGAAAATGAAAATTTTTTGTGACAAAATGTTATTTTATTGGTGACAAAAAATTTCGTCACTGAAGTAATCTCATTGGTGACGAAATTATTTTTCGTCACAGTGGTTTTTAGTGACAAACATTCAATGACGAAACCAGTGACGAAAATATTTCCTCACAAATATCTATAGTGACGAAATTAGCTCTTTGAAGACAAAAAAATTTCGTCATTCAAGGCCCAACTTGTTGTAGTGTTTGTTACTTAAATGATTATTTTTTCAGATTAAGTTATTTTAAATATTTTAGTTACATAACTATCCATGATTATTTTGTATCCCTTATACTCTTGGCATAATATTTCTTACTCTGCCATGTGCTTATAGCTATTTACCAATTTTTAGGAAACAGTGCAATTTAGAAATGTTTTTTGGAAAGTCTTAGACGCGAGGCTATGGAATAGACACACACAACACTTTATGATATTTTTATATGTAAATATCGGTCTTTTAGTCAATAAATTTTGTAATAAAAATAGAAACTCCAATGATTATTTTGGTACCCTTACTTAAATATTATTTCCACTTGTGTCTATTAATTTGTTCAAGAATTGGCCGGAGGTAACTTCAGTTATTGGTCATCATGATGCTTAACCCTTGGGTACGGGGAGCGGGAGCCTAGGTTTTTTAAATTATTTTTATAAAAAACATTGGAGCATAAGACACATGTACAAATAGGATAGGGGAAACGTTGAGTTAGATTTCAGGTTGTATTTAAATTAAATATTTGTGTAGCAACAATCGCGGTTTATATAATTATGGTATTTCGTTAAATTTTGTAATTAAGATGAGTTATTTATTACTTTATATAAAATTGTATCTATCTTTCATGTATATGCTGAATAATTTGAAGAAAAAAAATTTTAAAAAAATTTCGTGGTTTCAAATTTGTAATCTTTCAAAATTTATAATTTTTTTTTTTTTATAAAAAAAGATACTAATTTTGAAACTATTTCCCATCAGTAGAAAGTTCACGGATAAAAGAAATAGAAGTTCATCTCAAATTTCTTCAACTCCTACATATGATTCTGTCATTTCATTTCTAGTCGCTTGTTTAATTATGTTCTCTTTTTTTTTTTTTTTTTTGAAAATAAAACCAATGAAAAGTTTTTGAAATCACCCATTGTTTCTCATTTTGACCCAACACAGTTTTTGACAAATAAACAGTGAGTTATTTTTGGTAATTTTTTGAGGTAATTAATCATCAAATTTATTCTCAGACTAATCATCAAATTTATTTATATATTTATCAGAGTACGCAGCGGATAGGTTACACATATGACAAATTTTGATGATGAAATTTCTAAAAGAAGGTAAGACTATAATAACTCGAAAATTTGATGATTAGTATTATGGTTATATGTGATAATATATTATTAAAAAATTAATAAATATAACCGTGGTAATAATAATAATAATAATAATAATAATAATAATAATAAATATAATAATAACAAATCTATGATAATAATAATAACAAATCTAAGCAAGAATCCAGGTGTGTATTTGCTGGACTACTAAATCTTAGTCATCTGGACAATCTAGGATTAAGGAGGATGAATCAGCGAATTTAGATCATTAGTGCACCTAGGTTGTGTATATATATATATATATATATAAAGGGATGAGTGGGGCTATTAGTGTGTATGGAGAAAGGAAAATGAAATAGAAAGGAAAAGGGGAGCGATGGAACAACTGTGGAAAAGTTGTAAAAATAAGAAGAAAATTATAAGGATCAATATTAAAGTGAGTTATATTAGACTTTGAGTTATTATAATATATTTTACGTATATTTTGACTGATCATAATTTATTTTATACAGGTTATGTTTTATAAATTATATTAATATTTCAATTACGTGGGTTATTTTCTGAACTCTGTTTGTTTAAAATGAAACCCATGGATATGTTTGTTTAAATTTTAGAAAGTATTTGACTATGACCTTATAAACAATTATGTTTTGTACGTATCACCACGGGAGTCCCACGCATTGGGGGATTTAAATAACCATTGGCATCTGTTTGGTCACTTTGTGGCCTCTATTGTCATGGATCTATTGACCTTTGTTCTATGCGGAGCAAAGTGCTGTGCGGAGATAAGTGTTACACTATTGTGGGAGACACCTCTACAATCTGTACCTCTGTATTGTTATAAATCCCTTAACCTCTATTCTGACTGTTAATCATGTGACATCTGTTCCGTTCTGTTCGGGACCATGGTTATGATTATTAATTTACATAATCTCAATTTTACTACTTAAATTATTATTTGTTCAGATTAAGTTATTTTAAATATTTTAGTTACATAACTATCCATGGTTATTTTGTGTCTCTTATACTCTTAGCATAATATTTCTCACTCTGCCATGTGTTTATAGCTATTTATCAATTTTTAGGAAACAGTGCAATTCAGAAATAGTTTTGAAAAGTCTTAAACGCGGGACTGCGGAATAGACACACAACACTTTATGATATTTTTATATGTAAATATCAGCCTTTTGGTCAATATATTTTGTAATAAAAATAGAAGCTCCAATGATTATTTTGATATCCTCACTTGAATATTATTTCCGCTCGCGTTTATTAATTTGTTCAAGAATTGGTCGGAGGTAAGTTCAGTTACTGGCCATCACGATGCTTAACCCTTAGGCACGGGGAGTGGGTCGTGACAATATTTAACTTGAACCGACCTTTCCATGGAGGCTTCCATCCGACTGAGACATTATTTGAAACTTTGGACAAAATTTTTTTTCCAGTAACATGCTGCCATTCAAAAGTTCTAGCCATCACCATTGTTGCCTTGAAAGGAGAGGGATTGGTTTGGAAGCAATAAGCATTACGATTAAGCCAGATTTCCCAACACACAAAAGAAAAGATTATGACCCAATTCACAGAAGATATGGGCGAACAACTTTGGACTGATAGTTTAACTTGATCCAAGAGGAAAGGTCAGAGGAGAAAGAATGGAGAACCGTGGGGGGGATACCAATTTGAGACCAACACTAAGAAGCAAAATGACAATTCCTAAGGACGTGAATAGTGGTCTCGGGATAGTGTTTACACAAAGGGCAAAGGGCAAAGGTCATCCTGTACAATGTGCCTATAGAAGAGTTGAGTTTTGGTGTTAAGCTTTTGATGAAGCACACGCTAAAGAAAGTGTCAGATTCTCGAGGTACCAAGGACTGCCCAAAGCCAGGATCAATTGGGCAAATGAGAAGATGCTTGAAAATCTCGAGTTAAAAAATAAACGAAGTTGCTTTTGAAGTTCCCATCGATGGAATGTTTCCAAACTCTAACATCTAATTCCGACTCAAACCAATAGGGTGATAAGCTTCTAATGGACTCAACAATATAAGAGGAAGAACAAAGGAGATGGCTGAAAAATCTCATTAATTATTGACCCAACAGTCTCTAACACCATATAAAACTCACACTCATGTGAGTGATGTATAGAATTTGATTTTTTTTTTTTTTATTGTTTAGCATTTCTATTTTTCACTAGGGACAAAAGGGGAAAAATATAGGTAATGTCTTAATTTGAATGAAAAATTTTAGGGTGCCTCTATTTACACACCACATTTAGTCTTAAGGCACACTATTAATTGGTTATTTTTTATTACAATAATGACGTTACATAAAATGACTAAAATGACCATAAAAGAATATTAATACACCCCTCACACACCACCACTCTCCGCTGCCTGATTCTACCTCCGGCCACCGTCATCGAAACCCAGCCACCATCGCAACCCTTACAACCTCCCTACCTCGCCGGCGACCCCTTTCCCCTATGCAAGCCCTTCTCCCTGTTGATTGAAATTCGACTTTCCAAATTCAAGATCGACTCTCCTTGATCCTATGTGTTGTCAAGAACAGAGCCTTTGATCTTGCGACTTGATTTCCTTACTTCGCGACTTGATGCCTTTGGATTTTGCGGCTTGATATCTCCACTATTTTGAGGTTTCCAGTTCGTAAACTCTCAAGAACCCTAGTCGGCAGTTCGCGATTTGGTCCACTCTAGTGCTGCATCTTTGGGAAATTGGTGTTCAAGTTTGGCATTACACAGATGATTTCGCAACTTGACCGTGGATCTTTTTCGCGATTGGCTTCAGATCCTCTCTGCTCCTTTTTGGGTTCGCAGCTACTGAGTTTTGTATCAAAACCCTAGATCGAACACATTGCGAACTAAAGAAGTGTCACAAGTCGCAATTTCAGAATTGTTATTACATCGCGACTTGTGAATCAAAGAGGCACCTGAAATTAGAGTTCAGAGTTATTGGTCACAGTGCGATTGCCGAAACTTATCTGGATTCGCTGTGGACTTGAGTCTGGCTTCCAACTTGTTCTGGTATTCTGGGTTGACCGAGGCAACATTTGGGGATAGAAAAGGGTTTGGAAGTGTGGTTGGAAGTGGTAAGGCAGGAAAAGTGATGAATGGAGGAGTAAGGAAAAGATTCGCCGAAGAAGGAGAGAGAGACGACGACCTGCGGCGAGTGGCGGCGGCTAAGGTTAGAGTTGGTGAGGTGGTTGAAGAAGATGAGGATTGTCGCGACCCAAACCCACCCCTAAAAGTTTGGCATCGTAACCGACCAGTAATCCTTGGATTACCAAAGGCCTTCTTGTACAATAAAAATTATCGGGGCTTGCGGAAGCAATAAACAAAAATACCAATAGTTCAATGAGCTGTGTATCTAAATGAACAAATAATTGCATGCAAAAACGTTAATTTACCCACTTACATTACATAACATATAACATAATATCTTATATAAAGCAAGTGTACAGGTCAAAAGTGTATAACATGACCGAAAGCTTGCTATTAGCCTTCCAGGTCTAGCCCCGACTCAGAGGCACCCAAAACACTTGGTAGGCTTCAAAACGGTTGCTCGGTTCAAGACTCCGCCTAGGCTTGACTTCCAGAACGCTCACCTATAAATATATATAAAAACAGTGAGCTAAAACCTAATGAATAACATTAAAGTAAAGAAGTTAGTGAACGAATTCCACATATAACATATCTGTAAAACAAATCATGTCACAATCATGCATATCAGTCTCATATCAGAACATAATATAATGGTACATCTCACAGGACATAACACATATCGTCTTTCGACTAGAGTAATCGGTTTCAGATACCGATTAAACACATATCACCACAATGAAGTGGCTAACGAGATCTCGTATCACATGTATGTCATGGACCTGCACTAAAGTGCAGTCCCCCATGACTTAGGACTATCCGTGGATGCCATATTAGATTTGCAAATAGGATATTTGTTCACATAATCAAGATAGCATTTCAAGAAAACATAGCTTATCAATAACAGTTGAAACATAATTTACATCAACATATCTTTACAGAAATGTTACTCACTGTGAGCTTCTAAAACCGGTTGCACGGTCTCCAAGTCTTGACCTACAAATACAAACATTCATAGCACAATTCTTCAATACATATCTGAGTCATGCAGTTGGTTCTTAACCTCATTCAATTATTTCTATTCTTTTATTACTTTATTTCATGTTCATGAAATGCTAATGGATGTATATGACATATGAAAACCATGTAACTGAAGGCCCAGAAGTCAGAAAACGAAAAGAAAACTAAACCAAAAAATCTGCCTTGTTTGGCCGCACGTGCGGTGGCCTTAGCCGCACGTGCGGTGCCTTGGATGCTCGTGCTGTGGCCTTGGCCGCACGAGCGATGAAACTGCAGAATGCATTTTGGCCCAAAACAAGGTTGGCCGCTGGAGCGATGGCCCAAGCCACTTGAGCGGTCTGGGTGAAAAATCAATCTGAAAATCTGCTTTCAATGGGAACTCATTCCTTTACAAAATCAACTTTAAATTCATACATTTCAAAGCCCAAAACTCATACAAACAACTTGAATTAAACACCTTTCACTTGAAACATAAATCATAACTTTAAATTAAATTCAATGTTTCATGTGAAGACCAAAACTTTGAACAAAATGGCAAAATCATCAACTATACACATGTTAACAAATTCATGGAGTTTCACCCTCCATCTTCAAGAATCATGCAAGAAGACAAGCTTATGAACATGACTTAAATGATATGATGCCACGTATGAAAAGTTATGAACCATCTTTCTTCACTTCTTGCCATATCCTTCTATGGTGGTGTTTGGGAAGCAAGTTCCCAAATTTTTTTCTCATTTTTTCCACTAAAAGACAAAAGTTTTGCAAAACCAAAAAAAACACATCCAAACAAAATATCACATCCAACCCCATAATCATTTCACTTTTTCTCTCACAAACATCACATCCAACCACATAGAAACCCAACTATCTTCCCAAACACCAAAAATTTTTTATCTCATAAAAACCTACATCTAATAAAATCTACATAAAAACTCACTTCCCAAACACCATCTATCTCTACTCCATGTTCATGAGTTTATGTATGTCTTAGCTCCATATCAAGAAATTAATAGAAATTTCTTACCTTTGAGTGTTGATCTTTGAAGCTTGGTTAAGTTTCCCCTTTGTTCTTCTTCTTCTTCTCTTCTAAGTTTCTAGATCTCTCTCTCTCTAAGATTTTCTTCTCCTTTTTGTGTTGAGTCAAACAAGGACCCATATTTATATCTATATATAATTGTCTATAGGTTGAGCCAAACATGGCTTAGCGAATCAGACAAAATTAGTTTTTAATTAAACTTCCCAAATGACTCTAAAAATTCCCAATAGCATATTCATGTGCTCAATTTCGGTTTCTGAACCCATTATAGTTGTCAATTTCAGTCCCGAAGTTGTAGCTCAACAAATATTTTTCCAATTCAAACAGATATTCTCCAATTAATTCATATTATCACATAATTAAATAAGGATAATTGTGACATGCTTTTTGGGCCATTAAAAGGATATTTTAGATATATATGAAAATGGATGATGTGCATTGAGCAAAAATAATAAAGTTAAAATTGTGTTAAGTGTGCATTAAGTAAGTGATATACCTTGAAACCAAAGATGATGTGTAAATAGAGGTACCCGAAATTCTACTTACACCAACATTTAATCTCCTTACACCCATTTTCTCATTACAATCAATCCAAATCTTTTTCCCTCTAAACTTCTGAATATACTAATTTTTCGCCTCTTCTTTACACTTCAAACTTTTCAAATCCTAATTCTATCTTATCCCAACCACCTCCTTCGGCAGCCACTTTTACTGTCGGTAGCCGACCCATAGTTCCGCCACCACCGACGACTCCCTCTACCACCGCCGCCACCTTTCAAATCTTTTCACAACCGCTATCTCCGACCACCGCGAGCCCATTCCCTCCGCTGTGATCACCTTCCCAGCCCACCTCCACTGTTGCGTCTCCCTTTCTACATTATTCTGTTGCCATCGCGCCTCCCCTTCCAACCTCTTTATCCGTTGCAATCCTCCTCTCCGGTGGCGACCCATCTCCGCCACAACCCATCTACACTACCATGAACTGCACGCGAACCCATCCATGCCCTCCCATCATCCCAAGCGATTAAGCAAATAAGAGAGAAGTTTCAGATTTGGAAAGCAACAAAAGAGAAGGAGAAGAAGAATCGCGATTCGCAGAGAGAAAGGCTGACCTGGACGGCGGTTTTGGGAAGGAGAAGGGTTTTCAGAGGTAAGAGAAGGGTTTCTGGGGGGTTGGGGAGGTACGAGAAGGCTGAGAGAGCGATGCCGGTGTTGGAAAAGGACTGTCGGCGTTGAAAGACGGTTGGCTGGTGGTGCGGAAAGGCTACCAGAGGTGAGATAGCAGGTGGTGGAGATTGGTGGGTGGGGTGAGAAAATCATTTGTTAAATTTTTGGGATTTGAGGGTTAATTGGTAATTTTATAGAAAAATAAAATAGTAATAAAAAATATATTAAAAATGAAGGTATAATATTAAAAATGAGAGTATAATGAGTTAAAAGTATTGTGGAAGTAGAATTATTCAATTTGAATTTTATTGGCCAAGATTTACTATTTTTATCTCTTTGAGTTTGGAATTTTTTTAGATTAAAATTTATGAAAAAATAAAATAAGTTAAAATAATTAATAAAATAAAATATTTTATTAAATTTATAATTATTTTATTTTTTCTCCCACAAATATCACATTTAATTATAAAAAAAAATAATCATCTACTCAAATATAAATATTTCAATTTATTAAAATAATTTATTAAAATAAACAACTTCTTAAACGAGGCTAATCTGAGAAGTATTCTGACGAAAGCGATATGCTATATCAACAATGATTCATCCCCCCTTTTTCCCCCACCCCCTTTGACCCCCTCTCTCTCTCATTGATTACATTTTCTTTTTCTTTTTCTTTTTTTTCCTACTCCTCCAATCACCACCCGCCACATGACAAAGGGGGTGAGGGAGTGACCCCCAAAAGGGGGTCCCGAGCATTATTCTATGCTATATTACTTCGAAGTTATCGAGTAGGTTCTCTTATTCCGTAGAATTAAAATGTCATTCAACAGACACATTAGGTTGATTCATTCATGTGATGATTTCTAATCTTAAAAAAAAACGCAGAACATTTCTACATCACACTTTGAAGGAGTCATGCAGCACGCTGGTGTGCGCCGGTAAAAGACCCTGTTTGATACAGTTTAATTTCAGCTTATTTCAGCTTTCAGCTTAATTTAAGCTATTTTGATGTGTTTGGTTTAGCTTATAGCTTATAGCTTTGTGGAAGTCAGAAAACAGCTTATTCTTTGAGTGGGGCAGGATATGCTTTAAGAATAAGCTGGAAATCAGCTTAAGCTGAAAGTTATAAGCTATAAGCTGTTTAGGCATAAGCTATAAGCACTTTCCCACAGCTCTACCAAACGGGGCTAAAGTGCCATCGTCCGCAGCCTCTTTAGGCTATGTTTGGCATGTTTATTTTGAATTAAAATAGTTATATAAGATAAAATTAATTATTTTAATCAAATAAGATAAAATTTTACATTTAAATTATAATTATTTCATCTTTTCTCTCACAAAATTTAAAAAATTCTATCACAAATGAGACTTTTTAACTACAGGATAAAATAGCCAAAAACTAAAAAGTCAAAATACCAACCCACATTCCAAACGAAGGCTTAGTTATACAGTGATTTAATTTTGACTAATGTTACATAAATAAATAAAATTATACAAATATATTTATTTGGTACAATCATCTCGAAACATGATTATAATGCTGTGTTTGGTTGGGGGATTTGGGGAGGGATTTGAAAAGGAAAAGGGAAAAGGTGTGTGAAACTATATGAAATGTAGGTATATTTTTTTCACATTTCACCTATCTTTTCCATTTCTCTTTCCAAATCTCTCCTCAAATCCCTCAACCAAACACAGCATAAAGGTAATCTTTGTACCATCTAAAATCACTTATTGTTGTTGGGAATGTTAGATTATTGATTATGAATTCGTAAATGAACATTAGTATGTGTTTCTATAAAATGTTTATTTATTTATGCAACATCTATTAAATTAAAGTGGGTTATACTTCAATTTATAAAAACTGTGTTAGAACATCTGCATCAGCCTCAACAAATTTTGAGTCAAATTATAACTCAAAATTCACTTTTGTCATTTTAGCTAGTTACCTTTTTAGTACTCACTACATCAAACTCTCTATTCTAACTCAATCTTATTAAAATATTAATTTCTTATTGTATTTGTTATTCTTTTTTTTTATTATTAAATTGATGAGGTGTCACTCAAAAAATTTTAAAAAAATGCAAAAAAAATAAAATAAAATTGCCATTGACCGGTAAGACTAATTTTGGACATTTTTTCTTTCTGCTACAGGCACTCACGAGACATTCGATAGGATATTCGAGAGGACATCCGGATGGACGACCGATTTAAAAATTTTGGCCCAGTTTTGCTCCAAAAAATATAATAAAAAATCATGTAGCCAATAAACAGTACCTCTTTAAAGTTGTTGAGATATTGTAACAAATTTAATAAAAAGTTAATTTACAAAAAAATTGTTGAGACTGCTGGAAGAAGGATTTCATGATTTACTAATTATATTTTACCTTTTTGTTATTTTGTCTCATCTGATGCGGATGCTCTTCGGTACTTTTATATAAAAAGTTGTTCTAAAAAAATGTAATTAAGTAAAATAAAGGAAAATGAAATTTACTTTTTTATGTGTATTCATTTATCAGGGACCAAAAAAATGCATTATTAAAATTATTGTGAAATCTATATTTTTCACAGTAGATTTTTGAGAGAATATTTATCATAATGAGAAAGTTAAAATCCAAGTGTCACAAAATTCACTAACTAAACATGTAAAAGACAATGAAACAGTTTTTCTACACTTCATTTTTTTTTTTTCTTCTTCTCGACAACTGAAAATAGTCAAAAGTTTTATTTTTAAATGACACATTAATTAGTAAAAAAGATTGTAAGATTTGTTACTCTGTATATCATATATTTTTTTAAAATTTTCATTACAATAGTAATTACATTGGATCATAATTCAAAATTACACCTTTTGTAGTATGATGATTCGAATTTATGGAGAGAAATGTATCATTTGTGATGGTGATTTACATATGAGTAAATGCTAGAAACTTTAACAATTCTATTAAAAATTTTATCAAATATCTCAAATGTCTCACATGAGTATAGGACCCACACAATGTGAGTTCTAGATGAATCCCACAACCGTGTGAGATATTTACTAAAATTTGTTATATAATTTTTTGAATCTCTAACATTTTTGTTTATATTGTACAATATGATTTGGGGTAAAAATTACAAACATTACAAAAACTTCATGAGTTAATGGCACCGCAATCATTTAAGTAGGTTGATACTGTTTAGATAATTCTAAATCAAATCAAATATGGAGGTAGTATTTCACAAGATATAGCTGGGTCAGCAAATTTGGAAAAAATTTATACAAAAGGACATAAAATTCCTTCGATGTTCATCTGGTAATTGAGTATAGAAAGAAAACCAAAATCAAAACAAGTCAATCAAATCAGACCACCATGAAATTTCTTTACCAGTTAAAAAACCAAAAATTCTGACACACTGCAATTAGAGCACAACACAAAGAATTAAAAGTTTGGTGGCAATCAGTCAAAGAGCAATGAGAGAGAGAGACTAAAAGAGCCTAGCTGCAAACGAAACGCGGGCATGAAGAATTTTATTGTGCTTCCAAGACACAAATTTTACGATTCAAAAGAATCAATTCTGTGAATGACACAATCTTTGAGGGAGAAACTGGTACAACTTACTAGCGATAGTAAGGAGGCTGACCTGGAGGTGAAGCACCACCAGGTCCCACATTAGGCTGATGAGAAGCCACAGCATAAGCTGAAGCAGATGGTGCATACGTTTGGCTGCAAAATGTGCCGGGAGCTGAAACAAAGTTTGGTCTGCCCGCCTGCATGTTTGGATCCCATGAGGGCACTTGTCCACCCGGAGCTTGACCTGGCACAGCCCCACCAGCACCAAACTCACTCCCTTGATACATAGGAGCGGGTGGACGATTCTCCCAAGCTGTTGGAGCCTGTTGCATTGCAAGCAAACTTGATTCGGGGATTGTGTAATCTCTACTTTTGTCACTGAATGCCTAGAACAAAGTTAAATTACAATAGTCAAATCCAAGGGAAAAGATTTTTAGGGATTTACTTATAAAAGGGTGAATTACGTGTCAAGAAGCATACATTCAAGGACCAAATCTTTTTTGATCAACAACAGACCCACTTTTTCTTGTAACCAAGTCTTTAAATTTTTTCCTCATAAATTTTGCCTCATGAACATTTTAACTCAAAAGCACATATTTTATACCTTTACATTGAGATCAGTATGACGAGAGTATGATAGATGAAGCTTACAATAGCCACCATCATATATGCAGTGTCCCTCTAAAGCATCCTTGGCGACTGCTGCGGTTGTGACGTCTGGAAAAGTAAGTGATTTATAAATTAGTTACTAGGCTGCACCAAAAAGTAAAGGGAAAAGAAAGAACAAAAGCACGCAAAGACATAGGTGCACTTTAACAACAATCATCAATAAATGTTCGTAAATATCAAAGCACACATCAATAAGCCAAAAGTAGAAAAAAGGAATTTTGGAGAAGGATACTGAATTGGGTACTAGAAGAAAAATGAGTGAGTGAGAGAGAGAGAGAGAGAGAGAGAGAGAGAGAGAGAGAGAGAGAGAGAACCCAAAGCCCATATAGCCAATTTTCAACCTTTTATTGCGGCTTACTGATATTACCCAAAACCCATCCTATATGCAAAAGTACATCCTTTCAAAAGTACAACACTTCCTTGGCAACTATTTGAAATGGTTCCTCACCTTCTAAACATTTTGAGCACCAAAACCCCAAAGTTTTGACCTGGCTCAAAAAAGGTTTTCCCAGTAAATAAGTTCATCCCTAGACCGGGCAAGAAGTTTGTAACCAAATAGAGAAAAAGAATCTTAGGCCGGTCACCAGTGAATTGGCAGTGGAATGTGATTATTCATTACATGCATTTCATATGCCTTGCTTTCTCTATTGAGATTCTAGTATCACATTCAAGAAAGATGGTTAGATATAGGATCTAGTATCTCCTAACTTTTCATAGAGACCAAGAATCATAAAAAATATCATACACAAAGAAAAAGAATAATTTTTTCCATTACATATCTGGGCTAATATTCCAACAGTATCTGATCCCACAAAGGTTGTCAAGGTCAAAAAACCAGAAGTCAGCAACTACCAGGATATTGAATCAGTGGAGTCTAACAGTAAAAGAGGTCTTTCTTTTTAAGGCCTCATTTGGCAACTCTATGTTTTATTAGCATAAAAGCCAAAAAGTCACTAAAAAAACAAAAAGCCAACAAATTGTACAAAAAAGTCAAAGATTCTCTCTTCTCTATACTTTTATACGTTTTTTCGTAAAAAGCCTAAAAGTCATCCCAAACATACTAGTTTTTTTAACCTCATATTTTAGTCAAAAAATTACTAAAATAGCATGTTCCCAAATGAGGCCTAAGTAAAATAGGGGGCACCTACCAGGATATTGAATTAGTGCCTGTGTTCCGCCATTCTTCTCAAATATAGCAATTTTCTGGACAGTACCAAATGCAGAGAACACCTGAAATATAAATCAACAGAATTATAATAATACAGTACACTAGATAAAATATACTTTACATGAGAAAGTCATAAGTACAATCCATCACCGTGTGAAGAACATCCACTGTGACAGCATACTGCATATTTTCAATTGATGCAAGAAGCACAGTACTCTCAGGTTCTTTTTTCTTTCCATCAGGTCCTACAGCAGGCTGCATGTTACCTCTTGTTAGTGTTTGCTTAAATACTGCATAATATAACGAACATCCTAAATGAAAAACCATACCTGAGCAAATCCCTCAATAGCGGTAGGATTAACAGGAAGATATGGGTTTGTATAATCCCTGTAAGATTAAGCAAACAAATTCCGTGTATCAGGTGACCTTTATTGACAACGTCGTAATAGACTAAAGCAACATTAAATCTCAATTGAAAGATTGAAAAGAATAACAATCAGAAAGCAAATTCAAAGATGTAGAAGTTTCAGAAACAGAAACAAAATAGAAGCACAACACTATTGTCCAAGGGAAGAGAAAGAAATTTACATGGATGTGTATACAGGTGAGGATACCAAAAAGTCCGATATGTTGGACTCTGGTAATAGACATGCAAGAAATGATGAAACATGAGAGGGAGAATTACAATTCTCAAATAACTGAGTTATAGAATCAACACAATTGACAACAGAGGAAGGCATTTAAATAAAATTAGGCAAGAATAGATTGGGACATAGCAAACCCATGATGGAGAGGCATTAAGACAAAAAAAAAAAAAAAAAAAGACTTTATATATTACATTTGGACACTTCCCAGGGAAGAGATGGCATTGTCTGCTTTTCTCAAACCCAAAGACTCAAACATCTGTAACATCCTGTCCTACATTGGTTAGGTAGGAAAAGTTTCTGTGCTATATAAGTGAGTTCACATCCTCTCAAAAGTAAGCGGACAATATCATTACGACTCAGGATGGAGATGTTACAATTGGTATCCAAGCAGGACCTACCTTGCAGTGTGTGGGTCACACATGGTGGAAGCCGCCTCTAGAGTATGTACAAGCCACCACTTGACTCCCATGAGCAGGAGCAAAATGTTGTGCAAAGTTAAATGCATCATCACACACCACACAAGGACGTGTGGTTCTGACTTCTGAAAACTTATTAGGCTATATAAATGAGTTCACATCTCTTCCTAATAACAGCGAGTTTTAAAGTCACAAGGGTAGCCCAAATCAAACAATATCGTTTCAATTCAGGATGGGAGACATTACACCATCTGTCTTACAAAAGAAGCTCAATTGGTTTAGAGATTGGTGATTTACATCTCCGTGTCAAAGTTGGGTTGGAGGAGGACTGCTTGAACCACACAGTAGGTGGGAAACGAATGGGTCCCCAAAGAGAACAATGGTGGAACAAGTCAACAGAGGTGGTGGCAATGTTGATTTCCAGCTTCATTTGTCTTGTATTTTTTCTACTAATGCATCAATTATTTTCTTGATTTGTTAGAGACTCTTGAATTTCAATATTTTTAGAATTCTTTTGGTTACTAAAAAAACAGAGGAAATAGAAAAAAAAAAAAAAAAAGAAAGAAAAAAAAATACAAATAAAGTGTTCTACATTTGCAATTTTATTGTTTCAGGTTGATTGAAGAGGAAATTTTACTTTGTGAAAGGATGTTTGTCTTCAAGGTCACTAAACAATTTTTTTATTTGCAATTTTTTTTTTTTTTTATATGAGGCAGGGAAGGGTATACCCCCCTGACTCATACCCAACCTGTTGCCATCCCTGAATACAGGCTGCAGATAAGATGTATGTTTAAAAAGACACATGAACAACACAAACTAAAAAACAAGAACAAAAGACAAAAAGTGCAACTGAAACTTGGTGTCATTGACAGTGGAGGTCCAACATGATTGTAAAGCATCTGCAGTAAGATATGACGAGGGTATTTGCCATTTACGAATAACTGAATAAACAAGACAAAAGGTGAGATGTGTTCGTTCAATGCATTTACTAGATATAAACTAATGAGATCCAAAAAATTTCAACTACAGTGAAATTACAGGAACACATTAAACAACTACAATAAGATTAAGAAAATTACTAAGAGGCCATGAAAAACACATCTGTGTTCTAGCTGCCGAGCTTCACTAACCCCTAGTTAACAAAAACCACATGCATCAATTAGCAAGACCTCAATCACCAAAAATCATAATCATAGAAGTATAATGATGAAAGAGCAAGCATTGAATATAGCCAAATACAGAATAAAGAAACATCAAATTAATGGCCAGCTGGATTCATTATTACCTGCTTCGATGAGATTGGAACTTAATATTCAAGTCTGTGTGCGCCGAATATGAGATGCGCAAGTGGCATGAACCAACATGGTCTGGAAGCAAGTACCTGAAATTTGTTACATACCAACCAGAAATCCACCATAGTGAGAACTTCCACAATTCTAAACTTAGCAATATCGTAAAAAAGCGGGGAAAGCAATTAAGATGGATACGAATAAAAGATAGCATGCCTAGGTATGCTTCTTCCATCTAATGCATCTCTTGCTGCAGCTGCAGTCTCAGCATCACTGAATTGGATCAATGCCTTCAAACATGCAAAGCTAGGTGGCAAATTTAGAAAAGTACAGAAAGACCAATGCAGATACCAAAAAAATACAAGAAAAAAAAAAAGAGAGAGAGGGAGAGAGAGAGAGAGAGAAGAAGAAGAAGGCGATTTTCGACATCACACCTGAAAACCTGCAGCCTTCTCAAAAGTTGCAATCTTGTGGACAAAGCCAAAAGCTGAGAACACCTGAGGTAAGTTTCAATAAGATTTAAGCATGCCACTAAAAAGAGAAGGGTAGGAAGAACAAAATGGATCACCATCAAAAAACCATCCTACTATCAATACAATTGGAGGAGAAAATATCAACACATCAGATAAGTGCAGAATGACACCTGTATATGAAAGCATGAAGATAGATCTTAGAAAGGAGTATGACGCACATGATAATATATTCCACAGTGTCTCCAACAAAGGATCTAAATAAGAACCATCATCATCTGTGATTCAACTGATTTCAATCACAATTGTATTGGAAATGAACCAAAAAACAAAACAAAACAAAACAAAACAAACGAAGAAGAAGACAGTGTGAAAGTGATCAATGAACAGTGCAACCGACTTAGATTGACATTACAACTTATTTAAGCATGGCATCAACAATTTTTTAGAAAAATATAAAATAACACACTATGATAATTGTCCCCACAAATGTTATGGAAATTAGAGAAAAAGAAGATCATCAAAATAAACGAGATAAGTTTCCAATGCAGTAGAGAAAAGTGGATTTTCAGGTGAGATGGCACTGGATTATGAATATCCATGCAGACTCTTGTAACAGCTAATTGTAAGCTGATATACACAGTAAATATTAGGTATTATTACATCTGCTTAACAGTAGAAAACATAAAAGAAAAAAGATATTCCCGAAACTCAGACCAACCTACTATACAACTTAGATCAGATAGACAATACAAGGCTCTGTAACACCTGATAAGAATCAATCAAACAAGGTAATAACTTATGGCCAAAAGACACTTACCAAATGAATAACATCGATGCTGACATCACCGGCTTCTACTCCCTCGATGGTTACCAGCAGAACATTTCCCGGAACATCTCCTGGACCTTTGTTGTTCACAATTTCGTGTCTATTAGAATATTGAATATACACAGTTTTCCCACGAACCTGCGCAGGCTCTGAAGATGAAGCATAATATGTAACCATATTAATGGCCTGATTTAGGTCTGTCTGCAATTAAAAAAAAAAAAAAAGAGTCAAATATTGCTTTTGTCAACGTGGAGCCTCTTCCCAATAAAAAGGACAAAGGCTAGGAAAAAAATAAATCCACAGGCTTTAAATCAAACAAATAAAACTTTACATTGAAAAACATTTAGCAACCCATGGGAAGTTCAGTCACACACTAACCAGTTTATATTATCCACATGAAAGTCCAATATGATGAACAATCATGGTTTTGAAAACCAGCCATTCTCATAATGTAATCCGTTAATCATAATGTAATGTCATTACACAATGTTATGTCTGAGTTTCGATATTGAGACTGGGCCAGTTTGGTGCAACTTTTCTCAAGCTAAAAGTTGATAATCAGAAACGAAAACTAAAAACACCCCTCCCTTAGCTTCCATATAATTATCTTCTTTCAACTTATTTAAAGCTATTTCTGTCCCATAAGACAATAAGTTAAAGTTGCACCAAACACTCTAATACAGATCAAACAAGCTGCCCTAAACAGGGCCCCTTGTTAGATCCAAAAATCAAGTTCTATCAGCCGTTATGAACTATTATGTCCCCGAATTGGCCATTAGATTAGACCCAGCCGCACACCAATTTCAACACTTGAATTTGAAAGCTACCTTACAACACTTCTAGACCTCAACTTTCACCTATAGCTCACTCAAAACTACAAAACTTTATTTATAAGCCATAGTTATTCTTTCAAATATCAAATTAGCAAAAGATGGTGTTCCACTTGAAAAGTTTGATAACTTCAATTTTGCATCTCTTCATAGAAGGGCCACACTGCACATTTAGTTGTACAAACCTTCTTAAGAGCTAATTCAACCGCATTATCAACATACTTATTATATGTGTTTTTATTAAATCTCTCTCAATTTCGATTGTGGTCCTAACCGTGAGTGTAATTTAGAGGTCAAATGATAGAAAGTATTTTCTACTGTCCTTTTCTTTCTCCTTTTGTGATAATTTCCAACGGGTAGACATTGATTTAGAAACCAATACAAGTAGCATTTGCATTACAAATAATGTCTTTAATGCTGTGTTTGCTTCATGAATTTGGGTAGGGGTTTGGAAAAAGTATGTGAAAGGTGTGTGAATATATTTCATTCACATTTCAACTATCTTTTCTTCCCTTTCCCTTTCCAAATCCCTCACCAAATTCTTGAACCAGACACAGCGTAAGTGTCTAAAAATAAACCGAAATCTTTGAACTTGGTAAATTGGGTGCTAAAGCATGAACACGGGGTTAGTTTAGGAGTTCACTAGCAAAAAGAAAAGTCCACAACTTCAACAAAATAACACCATGACCACAAGCATTACCGAGACCAATACAATGGCTCAACCAACAGAACTAACATGTTCATGATAAGTTTTGGACAAGCAAATCAAAACCTTGATGAAATACAATAGGAGATCGTCCGAGTTATATATGAAAATATCCTTAATATTCTCAACACTTGAGCATGCACCACTAAAATATCATTAAAATGTGTCGTATCCCATGAATATTCTTTCCATTCTACGCCCACCCACTGCTTAAAAACACAATAATTTTTTTTCCCCAATTGTAATTGATAATGATAACTCAAAATGATCTTAAGCTAAGACTTGTAGCTCAACATATCTATAACCATAGTTGCATACATATAAGAGCATTCACCAAACGAATTACTAGGAATAACAAGAAACTCATAGAATGAATGAATGAACGATAATACCAAACGCAACCCAAGACCAAATCTAATATCAATTCAGATCGAAACGCAAAAAATGAAGGATAATACAAAAACCCTAATTCAGCAAATTGAAATCAAAGAAAGGGGAAATACTGACGAATTCAACAAAGGCCTGATTGCGATTGGCGCCAACATTGCACTTGGTGTTGACGATCTTGCCGAAGGGTTTGCAGAGCTCGATAAGCTCTTCTTCGATACACTCCCATGGAAGATTGCGAAGGTGGAGGACCTTCGATGGCGTCTGGGTGTATCGGAATTGAGGCTGCCCAGACGTCGACATTGGCCGAATTAGGGTTTTGGATAGTTGGATTTATTTAGGTCAGACGAATCGATGCGATGAAGGTAACTAGAGACTTTGAAACGGACCGCCGGAGATGTTTGCAGCGGTTGCTTGATTATTATCTTATCTGGAAAAAATAAACTACTACTAAAGTTTTTTGTTTTTTTTTTGGGAGGAGCTTGCCTATGGTTCAAGAACCGACTGGACGGCACTGTTCGGCGCGTAGGGGCTTATTACGGATCTGTTTTGATAATTTAAATTGGTCAATGTATAGAGTTTATTGAGAATTATATATTTTTAAACAATCAAATATCGATAGTTATCTCATCAGATCAATTTTTGTCAACTGTTAATTTGTTTATTGTTCTCTTTTTTTATACAAAATTGATTTAATCACATAACTATTGATATCCGATTAATGTGATTTTTTATAGACATATAATACACGACGAATTCTACATATTAAACGGTTCAAATTATCAAAATGAAATCCGTTATAAACTCTCATAAATCGAATAATATCATTCAATTCGATCTCAGACGACTCTTTTTTTTTTTTTTTTTTTTTTTTTGGTATCTGTCTATATCTCATTCAATATATATATTTTAAATCAATATTCAAAATCTTTAAAACACCACTCATAAATTTTTTTAGTTTTAATTGACTTATTTTAAGACAAATAAAAAATTGAGATCAATTTAAAAATAATATATTAACCTATCCTTTTTTCCTAAATAAAATAAAGTTTTTTTTATAAAAAAAAAAATTGCATGGAAGTGAGCATTTTTGTTTGGTTTTTTTTTTTTTTTTTTCCGTTTTGTTTCCCATCATATATTGAATGTGACCTACCACTGATGATAATTTTGGTGTTATTATACCATTAGAAAATTGTTTAGGAAAATGAGCATTATTTTTTAAAATTATTAATAAATAAGAAATACGGTTAAAATTATTTAAGATAATATTTCTTATTCATTATTTTTAAAACAAATATGATATAATATGTGTAATTAACTTAAATTTTTACATAAATAATTTATTCAATAAATTTCACAAACAAATCATTTAAATTATTAAGGTGAACACAAAATGAGCCCACAACACGTGAATTTAGGTCTCTCCAATTAAGCCCAATAGAGAAGTCAAATCTTTTTTAATATTGTTGTTAATACGTAGCTGTTGGCATTGAGCCAAGCGCCCATGAAAATCATGCCCATGCCTGTCCATGGACTAAGCCTAACGAGTTTTTATTTTTTATTTTTTTTGCAGGTTAGACTTGGGCTGGGCTTGAACCTATATTTTCGGCTTGTGCCCGACCTAGGCTGTATCAGATGGGCTTGGGCTGTGGGCTGTGGGCTGTGGGCTGTGGGATTATGGGCCTATAAATTTGGACTTTTTATTTTTAAATATACTCCTTTGAGGTCATGCAAATTCTTCATCCCCACGTAGGCTATAGCTGGTACTGGAGTACGCAAAACATTCTCTATTACATGTGTCAAGAGTATGAAAGCACAAAGTGGGGTTGGTTGATCAGATCTAGCAACCATACCAACTCAATTTTCGCACGTCCATGTCCTTAAAATTTGGGTGCCCCTCAGACATATATCAACCACCCCATTTTGCCCAAAATAGAATGCTACAAGGTAGGCAAATGACTTCATCAAGGAATGTCATGAGACCGTACTAATTTGGTAAAGATTATTATTTTCCAATTCAGCCCAAGGTTTTGGTGGAGTTGGAACATGTAGAGAATCATATGCTTTGTAGACAATATTGTCCACATGATAGAGCAAGTAAGGGCAGGTAATACTTGATAAAATAACCTCTAAAGTTCAAGCTTTAGTCAGTGCATCATGTACTTGCCCACATGATGCTTGATTTGGGGCCTTGATTAGATTAGTGGGCTCCCATGCCACCAAAGACTATTAAACCTAACATGCAACTAAAAAACTTTAGAAAAAGTTACGAGAATATTTAGAAAAATATAGTGTATTGTATATCTTCAAATTATATATATCAAAATTGTGTGACTGTGACGTTTTGAAAATAACAAATTACTTTGATGCGTCTCTTTGATTTAAAATGAAATGAGACAAATCTATCATATTATTCTGTATAGATTTTTTGAGTATATATATAATTACTCAATAAGTATGATATGATTCATGTCCAAAATGATTTAGCTACACATTTTATTTTTCAAGACACTTTAATTTCTAGGTATAGTGTTATATAAGTTACATACAAAATAAATCTAGAAAAATACTTTAATTTCAGATATAATATATGAGAGTTACATCCAGAGTAAATCTAGGCACATTTTATTTTTTGAGTGTGTAGCATTGGTGCTACATGTAGATCGCTTCTCTTTGCTTTGCCTTGATAACATACCTATAAAAGAACCCGCTTAGTGGTGGAAGGAAAGGAGTTAGACCCTGGCATGAACTGTAAACTTAAACATCTTAAGTTTAACTCTCACTAGTATCTCTTAAGTTCAATTGATACTTTTAATTTGCAAGTGATTATAGGAATTCAAGATTATATAATATTATGGATCATAAAAAAAATATCATGAAATGCATCATGAAAATTTTTCATCCTTTTATTAATGTGTGGTGTTTTATTGTATGCGTAATGTAAAGGTGAAGAATCTTTCATGATCGTCTTCATGATATTTTTTTCATGATCCCTAGCATTACTCTTCGAGATTTACTTTGTAAGGATTGTTTGGGAAGGTTCATTGTCATAAAAAAATAATGATGATAATAAATAAAATAAAGCAAAACAAAAAAACATGCCTATAAATTCACTTACCACTCTATCAAGCACAGACAGCTCTAGCATGCTCTAATACATTTTGTTGCAAACCCTAAAATTCCCCTAGTTGTTTTCTTGAAGTTGAAGATGATGAAGTCAGGTGCTCTTGAGCTTGGTGAGGCCTCTAAGGGTTCCACCACTCCAAATACTGGGGTGAACAGAGGTGTCTCCATAGTAGACTTCATTCTAAGACTCATCGCCATTTTTGCCACCATAGGAAGCGCAATCGCCATGGGAACAACAGATGAAACGCTTCCTTTCTTCACTCGGTTCATTCGGTTTAGGGCTCAGTACGATGACCTTCCGACATTCACGTGAGTACTACTGTCACTTGTGTTTTGCCAAATATTTCTGATAGTTTTTTAAGGGAATTACTAGGTTTTATATTTGAATAATGCTTGGGACCCGCTTTTGGAGGTCACCCCCTCACCCCCTTGCCATGTGGCAGGGGGTGATTGGAGGAGCAGGAAAAAAAAGAAAAAGAAAAAGAAAAGGTAACCAATGAGAGAGAGAGAGGGAGTCAAAGGGGGTGGGGGGAAAAGGGGGATGAATGATGAAAAAGATAGTATATGCTAAAAAACCTCTCCTCTCAATGTGTGTTTGGAATAGGTTTTTTGTGATTGCGAATTCGATAGTGAGTGCATACTTGGTTCTATCTCTGGCACTGTCCATCTTCCACATCATGAGGAGTGCTGCACAAGGCACTAGGATAGTCTTGATCTTCTTTGACTCGGTATTTTTCAATTGCATCATTGTGCTTAAATTTCTCGTATTTCAAAATTTCAGTCATATTATGTGATTGAGAATGTATTGAAATAAAATAATAATTAGAAAAAACAAATATTTTGAAGTCAACATCCATGCCACCGGCATCCATTTTGAAAAATGCAAGTTTTCTTAGACCAACCCCAAACCCGACTTGCCTATGTATGTATATGTTATAAATCACACTTATATTTTTATATGAGCGGCAATATATAAACAAATATTTATTTAAGATTTTTATACATAATAATGATATGATTCAATTATAATCTTTAACTTTAAAATAAGACACCTATATATAAAGATCACTTACATTTACAATAATATTTTTTTTTATCGACAAAATAAAGATTCATTGATGCAAAAAAAAGTGTAAGATGTACAAACTGTTAGGGAAAATCGATGTGATTCCCCACAAGTAAATCAATCAATGGAAATAAATACTAATGCGAAAAAATTAAATCAAAGCAACACAAGAATTTTTACGTGGTTCCCTCAATGTGAGGTACGTCCACGGGATCGAAATCCGATTCCACTATCAACCAAATAAGTTCCAAACGATTACAAACGAGACACTAATGGTCTCACAAAACCACCCTTAGATGAATTTCAAATAATCACAAATAAACAAGAGGAAAGACCTCACCAAATAGATGAACCAAAATCTTTAGAATCAAAGTTGTAGAAGACCCAAAATAACGACCCAAATCAACTTCACCAAAGCATCCAAACAACGATGCACGATATTAATTTGCTGCTGCTCCACAAATCCCAAAGCCAAAAACTAATTGTTTTACTATAGTATAGCAAACCGCAGCACTATTCCACCAATTCCAAAAGGCACGAACTGATTAATCAAATTATAGCGGTCGTACTCCCTCTTTTTTTCTTGGGAAAAACAATATCAATAATTATATATTGTGAATCTAGCCGATCAAAAAAATATATTGTGAATCTAGAGTTTTGTAATCAAACCCTAATTATTTCTAAATTGGATTGGGTTTCCTTAAATATAATATATAAAAATATATTATACCTAAATCAAGTCAAATTAAAACTCTTTAACAAACCAATTGGGTCCCACACTCCAATAAGGAGGTATACCCAACAATTCTCCCCCTACCGACTTAGGTGGAGACATCAACCATACCCGCCAAAGTTCGACACTTTAGATGTTTGTCCCTCGACAAAGTCTTTGTCAACATATCTGAAATATTATCATCTGTGTGACCTTTTTCAAGTTGTAACAATTTCGAATCTAACACATCACGAATCCAATGGTATCTCACATCAATGTGTTTCAATCTCGAATGAAAAGTAGAATTTTTGCTCAAGTGAATAGCACTTTGACTATCACAATAAAGCACATACTTTTCTTGCTTTAAACCTAACTCTTGCAAAAATTTCTTCAACCATAACTCTTCTTTGCAAGCTTCTGTAATAGCAATAAATTCAGCTTCGGTAGTTGAGAGAGCAACACATTTTTGTAATTTAGATTGCCATGCCACAGCTCCCCCTACAAAAGTCATCAAATACCCCGAAGTAGATTTCCTAGAATCAATATCATCGGCCATGTCAGAATCTGTGAACCCATCAAGCATCGGCTTACCATCCCCAAAGCACAAACACACCTTCGAAGTCCCTCGAAGATACCTTAAAATCCATTTTACCGCTGCCTAATGTTCTTTACCCGGATTAGAGAGAAAACGACTCATCACACCAACGGCGTGAGCAACATCCGGCCTTGTACAAACCATGGCGTACATCAAAGAACCAACTGTTGAAGCATAAGGAACTTTCAGCATCTCTTCTTTGTCTTTCTCACTTGTAGGACATTGATTCGAACTAAGCTTGAAGTGACCCGCAAGTGGACAACCAACCGGCTTCTCTTTATCCATATTGAACCTCTCAAGAACTTTCTCAATGTAGCTTTCTTGAGACAACTAAATTAGCCCCTCTTTGCGATCACGAACAATTTTCATACCAAGAATTTGCTTTGCCAGTCCCAAATCTTTCATAGCAAAAGACTTGCTCAACTCCAATTTTAACCTGTTTATCATGGTAGAATCTTGACCCACAATTAACATGTCATCAACATAAAGCAAAAGAATAATAAATTTACCATCCGGAAAATTTTTCATAAACACACAATGGTCCGAAGTGGTTTTAGAAAAACAAATATTCATCATAAAAGAGTCAATTTTTTTGTACCATTGCCGCGGGGCTTGCTTGAGACCATACAAACTTTTCTTCAATTTGCAAACAAATTTCTCTTTCCCTTTCTCTACAAAACCTTCCGGTTGCTCCATGTAAATTTCTTCTTCAAGGTCACCATGAAGAAATGCGGTCTTCACATCAAGTTGCTCAACTTCAAGGTTCATACTTGCAGCCATGCCAAGTACAACCCGAATAGAAGACATCTTTACAACCGGCGAGAAAATCTCGTCAAAGTCTATGCCTTTCTTTTGCCCAAAGCCTTTCACAACAAGACGTGCCTTGTACCTCAGATTCTTGCCATCATTCTTCAATTTGAAGACCCACTTATTTTTCAGAATTTTCCTCCCCTTAGGCAACTTCACTAAGTCATAGGTGTGATTTTCAAGTAAGGAGTTCATCTCCTCTTCCATAGCCTTTTTCCAATCACCTTTCTTTGCATGCTCAATTGCTTCTTGATAGCTCTCCGGCTCCCCTTGATCAGAAATCAACACAAATTCATTGGGAGGATACTTTCTTGAAGGTTGTCGGTCCCTTGTAGATTTTCTTAACTCAAGTTGTGGTGGTGGTTCTTGAGTTGGATGCTCTTCCTCAATTTCTGGCTCAACTTCATTAGGATTAGTATCATCCTCTACATCTTCAATAGGTGGCTGTACATCTCCCCCATTTTCATCATGAACAGAAGATGAAGGAGATGGATCTATGTCAATGAGATCACTAGTTTTTGGCTCCAGTTGATCACATTTGCCAAAGTCTTCAATTGTTTGGTCTTCAAGAAACACAACATCACGGCTTCGAATAACTTTCTTGTCGACCGGATCCCACAATCTATACCCGAATTCATCACGCCCATAGCCAAGAAAAATGCATTGTCTTAACTTACTATCAAGCTTGGACCTCTCATCCTTTGGAATGTGAACAAAAGCTCGGCAACCAAACACTCTCAAGTGCTCATAAGACACATCTTTGCCGGTCCAAACTCTTTCTGGAACATCACCATTCAAAGGATAGGAAGGAGACAAATTGATTATGTCAACCGCTGTCTTCAATGCCTCACCCCAAAAGGATCTTGGCAATTTAGCTTGTGAAAGCAAACACCGTGTTCTTTCCACAATGGTGCGGTTCGTCCTCTCGGCAACGCCATTTTGTTGAGGAGTCTTCTTAACTGTCTTTTCGTGCCGAATACCTTGGCTGCGACAATACTCATCAAATGGCCCAATGTATTCACCACCATTGTCTGATCGGATGCACTTCAATTTCTGCCATGTTTCTCTTTCAACCATGGCCTGAAAATACTTAAATACTTCTAGAACTTGATCTTTAGTTTTTAGTAGAAAAGCCCAAACTTTCCTTGAATAATCATCAATGAAAGTAACAAAATAAAGTGCACCACCATGTGTTCTAACTTTTAAAGGACCACAAACATCCGAGTGAATCAACTCCAAAACATTTTCTTTTCTAGAAGCAACATTTTTATGAAAAGAAACGCTATGTTGTTTACCCGCCAAACAATGAACACAAGTTTTAAGATGTGTACCTTTCAAACCGGGTAGGAGCTCTTTCTTGAACAAAACTTGCAGCCCTTTTTCACTCATGTGGCCAAACCGCTTGTGCCACAATTCGGTAGAAGTATCATCTTGAAGTGCATTAGCAACACCTTTACAAATTTTTCCTTGCATCGAATAAAGTGTATGAGTCTTCTTACACTTAGCCACCACCAAAGAACCCTTTGTGAGCTTCTATATTCCATCACCAAATTTGTTGTTGAAGCCTTCATCATCTAGCTTGCCGGTAGAGATCAAATTGAGGCGAATGTCGGGAACATGCCTCATATCTTTAAGCAACAACTTGCAGCCCAAATTTGTTTCCAAGCAAACATCACCCATACCAATAATCTTGGACAAACCTTCATTACCCATTCGAACAGAACCATAATCTCCTTCGGTGTAGGTAGTGAAGAAATCAACTCGAGAAGTCACATGAAAAGAAGCACCAGAATCAATCACCCAATTGCTCTCTTGGCCCACAAAATTGATGCAATCATCTTCACAAACGACCATGAGATCACCATTGGTAGTAACTGCCGTTGTGTCTTCTTGCTTCTTGTCCACACTTTTGTCACGCATTTTCTCCTTATTCTTGAGCTTTCGGCATTCTCGCTTCATGTGCCCTTTCTCATGGCAATAATGGCACTCAATGTTTTTCTTTGAAAAATAACCATCTTTCGATTGGTTACGGCTTTAATCACGACCATGAGGAGTCTTACTCCTCCCCTTTGTTTTGCTTCGGCCTCTTACAACGAATGTTTCCGAATGAGAGGAACCCGCTGATTTTCTTCTAGCTTCTCCATTCAACAGGCTACTAGTGACTTGGCCCATTGTGACAACTCCATCGGGCGCTGAATTACTGACGGTCACAACCAAAGTCTCCCAACTTTCGGGCAAAGAACTAAGTAGCATCAAAGCCTGCAACTCATCATCAAAAACAATTTTCATAGAAGCAAGTTGGTTAACAATACTCTTTATTTCATTCAGATGTTCCGGAATAGGGCTGCCCTCTTTATATTTTAAATTAACCAACTTACGAAACAGAAAGGCTTTATTTGTGGCTGATTTCCTATCATAAAGGCTCTCTAATTTTTTCTATAAATCATGTGCTGAAGTTTCAGTAGCAACATGATAAAACACACTGTCATCAATCCATTGACGGATAACACCAACGGCTTTTCGATTAAGCCTATTACATTCATCATCTTTCATACCCTTGGGTTTGCCAGAATCACCCTTAATGGGTCCATACAAATCTGTACAAAATAATAGGTCCTCCATTTTAGTTTTCCAAGTTACCCAATTGCTTCCATTGAAGCTAGACATACGACCCACATTCCCCTCCATTGATTTACACAAATATATAAACCCAAATAGACCGTAAGCTCTGATATCAGTTGTTAGGGAAAATCGATGTGATTCTCCACAAGTAAATCAATCAATGGGAATAAAAACTAATGCGGAAAAATTAAATCAAAACAACACAAGAATTTTTACATGGTTCCCTCAATGTGAGGTACGTCCACGGGATCGAAATCCGATTCCACTATCAACCAAATAAGTTCCAAATGATTACAAACGAGACACTAATGGTCTCACAAAACCACCCTTAGGTGAATTCCAAATAATCACAAATAAACAAGAGGAAAGACCTCACCAAATAGATAAACTAAAATCTTCAGAATCAAAGTTGTAGAAGATCCAAAATAACGACCCAAATCAACTTCACAAAAGCATCCGAACAAAGATGCACGATATTAATTTGCTGCTGCTCCACAAATCCCAAAGCCAAAAACTAATTGTTTTTTACTATAGTATAGCAAACCGCAGCACTGTTCCACCAATTCCAAAAGGCACGAACTGATTAATCAAATTATAGCAGCTGTACTCCCTCTTTTTTTCTTGGGAAAAATAATATCAATAATTATATAATGGGAATGTAGAGTTTTGTAATCAAATCCTGATTGTTTCTAAATTAGATTGGATTTTCTTAAATATAATATATAAAAATATATTATACCTAAATCAAGTCAAATTAAAACTCTTTAACAAACCAATTGGGTCCCACACTCCAATAAGGAGGTATACCCAACAATACAAACAAATTACATCAAGAAAATACAAAAGGTCAAGACAGAAAGTATCATACATTTACAATACTATCACAGTCACATAATTTTTATAATTTTTTTTATACAAATTTTATATATGAATAGAATTTTCCTTTATAAAATAATAAATAATTGCACCTAAAATAACCCCCAACTCGTCACAACAAAAAAAATATGAATTTACAACAAACACAAGCAAAAACATATTCTGAAAGTTTTGCTCTTTTTTTTTTTTTTTTTTTGTCCTTTGGTAAGAGATATTTCGTAAACAAGAGAAAGAAAAGATTGCGTTATAGTAAGTCAAATTATTCTTTTTAAGTTACTTAGCGAAGAACACACTAGATTAAAATCAATTACTATTATTTTATTTTATTTTATTTTTGTTAATATTAATTGTGAAGGCAATGTTGGCTCTCTTGACTGCGGGAGCTTCAGCTGCAGCAGCGATCGTGTACCTCGCCCACAAGGGAAACACAAGGGTGAACTGGTTTGCGATCTGCCAACAATTCAACTCCTTCTGCAAGCGAACCTCTGGATCTTTGATCGGTTCATTCGGAGGAATTGTGGTGTTTATCATGTTGATCTTGTTGTCTTCTGTAGCTCTTTCTCGACGTTGATCATCATGTCGTCGCCATCGTCTTCTTCTTCTGTGCAATGTTCATGCATATGGAATAGACCGTATCGTAGTAGCTCGTTACACTATTGGTTTGTGTATTTTTACGTGTGATGTGAGTTTGATTGTGTGAGAGTCATGCATTATTGTTATTATTATTTTCTTTCTTTTCTTTTTTTTGTATCCTTTGTCGCTGTTGTATGTAATGGCTTTACTCTCAATCAATGTAGTGATTGTTTGAAATTAATTTTTTAGTGAATATTTTATTTTGTTCTGTCTTTAATGAATTTTTTTATTAAAAAAATAATAAATAAAAAACTCTACACTTTTGACACATGGTAAATAAACTATAACATTTCATTGGTCGGACATATGAGTACATAATCTTCCAAACCTACACTACAAGAATTTACACATTTTGCGACCACTTTTGCCGACCAAAAAAATTTTTGTCGCAAAAAAATGACATTTGGCGACCAAATTTTAATTAGTCGCAAATGATCATTATTTTTGGCGACCAAATATTTTTGGTCGCAGAAGGTTATATTTTGGCGACCAAAAAATATGTTGGTTGCAAAAAGTGGTATACTTTTGCCGACCAACTACAAATTTGGTCGCGAAAGGTCACATATTTTTTGGCGATCAAAAATTTGGTCGCGAAAACCTTATTTTCAGCAACCAAAAAAAATTAGTCGCCAAATTAGTACTTTTAGCGACTAATATTTTAGTCGCCGTTGATTAAGATTTGGCAACTAAAAAAATTTGTCGGCGAAAGAACCTGTTTTTGCGACTAATTTGACGTTTGGTCGCCAAACGTTTGGGGGGAAATTTGATTTTCAGTGGGGGCGGGATTTGAATTTTCTTTCTCTCCTTCGGTGCCCACTCTCTCTACCAAGCCTCACTACCAAGTCTCAGCCTTTCTTTCTCTCTTTCTCTCTACCTAAGAATCCTCCTCCACATCTTCTCTTTCTCTCTCTCAAAAAACCCCCATATTTAGTTTTGTATGGCAGTTCGCTTGCTAGCATACGAGGTAGCTGACCTCTGCCTAGGCAAGCCGCCTCTCAAATCTCTCTCATGGTCGATGTCATTTGCTACCTCTGCAAAGACGAAAACCTCTCTTCTCCTTCCTCTGCTCTCAAATCCCCTGTTTCTGTCTTGCTCCCCAAACTTCCTGGTCTTGTCAGGCACTTCGAACCCTCTTGCAGGTATGGCTCTCTTTCTCTTTCTCTTCCTCTTTCTCCACTTCCCTGTTCTTCCCCATCATCTATCTACAAAGGAATACATGATTTAGGGCAATCCATTTGCAAAAAATGGGTTTGTGTACTGAAATTGTTCATCGGGAAATTGATGATAGGCACTGGGTATAAACCGTTGATGATTTATTTGAAGCTATCAGATCTGAGGGCGCATCATTGTTTCATATTATTTTTTTTTGTTGGTCTGTATTTTCATGCTATTTGTGTATATTTAAAGCTGCATTCGATACTTTTTTTGGGATAAAAAATTGGGTTTGGGGTTTTATATTCAGTATTTATGCAATAAAAAATTGGGTTTTGGGTTTTATATTCAGTATTTATGCAATGTGCCTGGTAGATTGAGTGATTCACTTTTATATTTTGTTGTATTTGCTTTTATAGATTGCTTGATGATAGGTTTTTCAATGTGTAGAGGGGTTTCTCCAATGTCCTCTACATGTTCGATAAATTGCCTCAAAGAATTGACCCCACAATTCCAGCCAAGAATCTATGCATGTTTTATATTATGTGTTATTGATTGTGTGTGCAGCTTTTGTATTTGTTTTTGCCATTAAAGTGGTGACATGGGAAATGCCTTTTTAATGATAAGAAAAATTGCTTAGGTAAATGTCACTGTATTGTAAAAGCAATTTGAGGTCTCTACTTTATTAAATGTTTTGATTGAAGGATTTTTATTTTATTTTTTGGCCAGATTGTTTGATGGACATTGTGTCTATTTCTATATCATCTTTTAGTTTGTTTTAACTTGTCTGTGGAAGGTTTCACTTGGTCCACCATTATTTACTTGGCTTTGTTGCGAGTCTTGGTGGCTCTGTCCAAAGATCTTTTAGTAAATTTTCTTAGATATGATAACAAATCAATGGATGAGAATGTAAATATATAATAATTACATCTAACAAGCATTGCACGAGTTGTTGACAATGTCATTTAGTATTCTCCTGTTCCATATTTTAATTCAATTTATAGGTGACAAAATTCTACCTTTTGCAGTCAAGTGGCCGATATAAATATAAATGAAAAAGGAAGATGAAACTAAGAAAATGAAGATTTTCTGGTCACCTTCCGTGCGAAAAGAATGTAAAGCAATGCCCTCTTTCTTTCTTCTTTCTTGGTTCTTTTGTAGGTTTCTAAACCTTTAAGCTTGCAATGATGCAGGCTTGATATTCACCTTGCAGCTTGTATCCAAACCTATGATTTTTTCGGTTTTGTGTTAGGCCTAACAGTCTTTGGCTGTGACTTGGGGCCTCTTATTTTTGATTAATTATACTCTAGATGAAAGTTAATGAGATCTTTTTTGGTAAGTGATTTAATGAGATTTATTGCCCTAGAAATCAACATAGGAGTTTTAAGGGAAATGTAGAATATATTTTGTTTTTGGATCAGTGTTCCTAATGGTTCATGGAGATAGTAGTAGACTCGTGAAATATCTATTAAGTGGCTACCTGTTTTAGAAATTTTCCTTGATCTTCATCTGCATAGTAAAATCAATTTTAGTGAATCTAATGGTCTGTTTGTTGGAAAATTCAGTCAGAAGTGAATTTTCTGGGAAGGCTTTCTCATCCGAACTTAGTGAAGCTGTTTGGGTACTGTTGGGAGGATCAAGAGCTGTTACTTGTATACGAGTTTATGCAGAAGGGAAGCTTGGAAAACCATCTTTTCAGACGTAAGAACGTTAGCAAAGAACAAAAGAAAAGAAAAGAAAAGAAAAGAAAAGAAAAGAAAAACTAGCTGTCCATGGTTATATTGCATTGAATTGATTGCTGGATTTTGAACGGTTGTGCAGGGAGTTCTGCTGTTGAGCCACTTTCTTGGGACATACGGCTCAAAATAGCCATTGGTGTAGCACGGGGCCTTGTTTGCTTGCACACATCAGACAAGAAAGTCATTTACAGGGACTTCAAAGCATCTAATATACTGCTTGATGGGGTGAGAATTTATATGATCATGCCTCGTAAGTTAATGAGTTGGATTTTATACTTGTGTTCTGAAAAGGCACTGACAATAAGAATAAGTAGGAAAAGGAACTTTGAATATGGTGACTATCTTGGAATGGAATGTGTGTCCTCTGTTTGAGTGACAAGGGAATGTAAGAAAAGAGTTGAGTACATTTTTTTTTGGGGCGGGGGAAAGGGAGGGGAAGTTGATCCCGGGGCTCGAACCTGGGTTTTAAGCTTGGCTTACCCCTAGGTATCCATATTTTTTTTTGCAAAAATTTGTATCAATTAGAGGGGGAGGGAACGTCAAACTTGTGACCTCCTCCTAGTGAGGAACGAATCATGAATTCTGGCCAGTACTTGTTATCTGTGTTTTCTTAATGACAAGGTCTATAATAAGGTCTCAAGACTTGGGAGAGTGACTTGAGCACTTATCTAGAATACAGGGACTGCCATTTCATCTTTTTAAATCATTCAACAAAACAAGTGGTGTATCAACATCACAATCATGTAGATAGATATTTCCTCTAACGGCATTCATGTAATGAGACTCATCCTGTGCATTTTCCATTGAAACAAACATGACCTACGATAAAATGGGGCAAACATGGAAAACAATTATTCTGAAAGCTTTTGTGTGTTTTGTTTTCTTTTTACAGAACTACAATGCAAAAATCTCAGATTTTGGCTTGGCGAAATTGGGGCCCTCAGGTGGAGAATCGCATGTGACAACACGAGTTATGGGCACATATGGTTATGCTGCTCCAGAATATGTTGCAACAGGTAAATATGAATCCTTTTTTGTTAAAATGTTTAGAGAATTGAACCATAGAAATTATTCCTAAAAGACATCTTCTATGAACAAGCACATGAGAGGCAAAGGTTCCTGCTTATATGTTTTATTTGGTCGATAGTTCATATGATCTAGGTCGAAAAATAAAAAATAAAAAAACCCGTCCCTTGTGGTAAAATGAATTAGTTCAAATTTTCAACAGGTCATTTATATGTGAAGAGCGACGTGTACGGTTTCAGTGTTGTGCTGCTGGAAATGCTGACAGGTTTGCGGGCACTTGATTCCAAACGCCCCAGTGGGCAGCACAATCTGATTGATTGGACAAAGCCCTTTCTCTCCAACAAAAGGAAGCTGAAATCAATTATGGATGTGCGGATAGAAGGGCAATATTCTTCAAAGGCAACGTTGATTGCTGCTCAACTCACTATACAGTGCCTGGAATCAGAACCTAGAAAATGCCCCCCCATGAAAGAAGTTGTAGATATCTTAGAACAGATTGAAGCCATGAAGCAAAAACCAAATGATCACATAAATTAGCTAATTAAGCTGCAAAAAAAATGATATATATATATGGTTCCGTAACTATGATCTGATCTCATAGAGCCTTTTATGCTAAACTCTACTTCACAAGATCTAGATGTACTTAGCTAATTCCAACTGATTAAGACAATCAACCTGATGTGGTTATGAGGTCATTGTTTCATAAAATAGAACTTAACAATCATATGATCACATAAATTAAAATGGATGTTTGTATTTAACATACTCCAAGGAAAGAACAGAGCACCACTGAGAATAAAGTGAATGCCCTCAGGTTCAAACCCCCAACCTCAAGATGATAAGCTGTGTTTTCAACAATTGAACCTGTACCCCGCCTTATTCTTAACAAGAAATCAGCATACAAAAAATAGTGTGGCATATTTAGAACTTGCACTTTTTTTCTAACCGATCCAATGCATGAGACAAGTAGACCGTTGAGCCTTAGAGATACACTTTTACTTAGTTTATCACAATATGATTTTTTTAATTAGCATCCTACACTGGTACTCCATCCAAGCACCTAGAAAAAAACATTTGACTTGGAATAATCACACTGATTGGTGTGTAAATTTTTTAATGAATTATGCAACTATAGTTATGTATTCACTTCTATGAGGAAAAAAATAACAATAATTTACTTTACTTTCTTGCTCAGCAAATATCATTAGGAAATAGAAAGGTAAAGGAGCAAATAAACAATGTCCAGTGATTCTTCCTAGTGTGGAATGAGTAAAGAATCAAGCTATACTTGTTGCACTCATCTCTTTTCCTTTCTTGATGTAATGAGTTCTTTATTCATCAATAAAAGTTTTATTTTGCCAATCTAAAAAAAAAAAAAAAAGGACCTAAAACAGTTAAATATTGTTTTAGTTTGTGAGAAATTGATTTTAGGTTTTTGTACTTATAATTGGTCTATTATAATTTGTAGAATCTATAATAATTTATATTTTAATTTAAACAGTGGCTAATTACAATTTGGTTGGGTGTAAATGTCTAGCATTGGTCTATACTGTTTGGGTGCTTAACTGGCACTTATTGAAACACTTTGTATTACGTATATTTTGTAAGTTAACATGATTGAATAGAACATATGATAGCATGGGTGTAAATGTCTAGCATTGGTCTATACTGCTTGTATTACAGTTACTTTTGATCGTCAATTTGAGAGTGTTGTGCTTATTTTGTGTTGCTGCGATGTTCAGCTATATGCTGCTTGTACTGAGCTGTTCTGCTGGTATGGCTGCTAGGCTATTTGTTGAGCAGCTTTGCTACTGTACTGCTCTGTCACCAAGTGTTCCTGCTGCAGCTTTCTGTGCTGCTGAAATACGTGATTTTGGATGCTACAGTTGGCTACTACAACTTCTGCTACAGCCCATATGGATGCCTCTATTTGGATTGTTGCAGAATTTGGGTAAGACAAACTGCTGTTTTGGGGTGTGGTCCTTATTTTATTTTAATTTTCTTTGTTTTTCTGTTTGTGTGGTCTTCTCCTGTACAGGGTCCCTTTTACCATATAAGTGTATTCTACACCACTATGCATCTGTGCCAATTAGTGGAATGAGTTGGATGGCATGGTTACATTGAGATAGTAGGGTTCACGTTCTTATGTGGTGTTTTATGATTGGATAGCAGGACCACATATGAACGATGACGTGATATCATTGTTGCATTGAAGTTTTACTCAGTAGCCACGTCATTCTTTATATGGACAAAAAAGCTACAGAGCCATAATAAGTAGTCCGAAAAATGGCTAGTGTGTGGATCAGCTTCACTTTAGATGTGACTCACATCACGTTAAATTTGAATCTTCAATACTCACTTCTATTTTTGTGAATTCTGTATGGCATCGCATTGCATTGCATATTGGAACTTAGTGAAAGATGCTAATATCCTCTTTATTACTGGTTGCAGGCATGGGGTTTGGACTGAGATTTGGAACATAAAGATGAGTATTATCTATTGTTTTACTGTACAATAAACATTGTGTATTGTTATTATTATTATTATTATTATTTTTGGGGTTGACGTCGCGCTAGTCGGAGAATTTGTTGATGCAGAGGAAGATGACAGTGAGTGATACCTCATGGTTACTAATCTCTTTACTGTCATTGGGAATTTAATTGTCTGCAACTTCTGCTGAAAGCAGAGGCTGTGGATATTTCTTCAATAATTAGAGAGAAGTCGCAAGAAAATAAACTGGTTTGATATGGATTTCATTTTCTTTTCTGTTCTCAGATTTTTTATTTATTTTATTTAATTTTTTTGGTTGAGAACACTCAATTTTTAGAGAAACACTTCTAGGCTGTTTTTAGGGTAAATTACACTTTGCACCAAATCTCATTTTGGTTCCTACATACGAAATCATGATAATCAACCTTCTGCACTTCTAGTCAAATCCCATTTTGATCCTTACACATAAAATCGTGACAATAACTGGACCATGATTTTTTGTTCACCGGCTGCCCAACTACATAATGATAGCAACTTGTATTCAGTCAGAATTAGAGAGTAGTATAGTATAGTGTAACCTGTATTCAGTCAGTATTAGATTGAGGAGAGACAATGCCTAAGAAGGTATGGTTTTGTAGTTAATAAAATGGAGAAAGATCCAAAAGAATGTTGGATTCAAATCTAACTCCATTCACAAAGACATTAATTGTTATTTTACCTGTACTCGATCTGATCATTATATGTTATTTTACTTGCTGCAATTTGGACACCATTAATTTATGCATTTGTAATTTTAGGCACAAAGTGATAAGAACAAAGCAAGTCGTGCAGAGCGAAAGTATAATCATACAACTGGAACAAAAAGTTTTCCACGTGTTCAGAAGGAGCAGGTTAATTCATCTTTTCATGTTGTATATTTAATATGATAAGGTATACATAATGTGACAGAATGATATAATTTATATTTTGGAATATATTATTTTGTAGAAAAATAAGTTGGGACACTCTCCAACTTGTGCTCACATGTTTAAAGTATGTTATACAAAGGAGATTGGAACCCCTGAGGCAACGAAAGCAATGATAGTATGTACCAAATAATTATATGTCCATTTGAACTTGAAGATTAGTTAAAATTTCCACATTATAATGTTGAGTTATTGAAATGTATATATTAAGTTATGTTTTTTGCAACCTTATAGGATGAAATGAATGAGAGGACAACCTTAAATGCAAATTTATCGAATAAGGGCCCAAATGATCATCATGGATTGTATAGAAATTGAGAAACTTCTTGATTTTTAAATATTGTGAAATTTCTAAATTTCAAATGCTACACATTAGAAACTCACCCAGGAAAAAGTGCACAAATCATCATGATGGATTGTGGGCCTTATTCAAGATAATATAGTACTGAGAACACCATACATTTTGTTGTATGAAAATGTTAGTGTTTGTATTTATTTTGATGGAATATGATCTTCAAGTGGTGATGTCAAATGACATCGTTACAGAAGAAAGAATACAAATTAATAGTCAACTATATATGGTGGTGACTATCAACACCAATTCATAGTTTGTATTTATAGGTGACAGTCAACTATCAATACAAAGAATTAATGATCGATGTATCAAATTTATTAGAGAGCTGTTATATATTATTTGCTTGTTTTAAACATTTTTTTTTATATCACTGATCAATACATGCATGATAAATATAAAGTAATATATTAGTATTTGCTTTTTCTAATACTTATCTCTAAATAAAAACGATTAGAAATAAAACTACCCAATAGTCACAAACTTAACTTTTTTGCAGGTATAAAAAGTTCCGTTTTACAAGTAGATTGCCTACCTCCCCTTTGAGGAGTGAATTGGTTTGGTTAATCAATCGAACAGCCTTTGGGTAGTCAAGTGCCACACCCATTATCCGATCTTTCGGCATTGGCATCTCCCTTTGCATCAGTTCCGATATTGCCATGTAATGAAACATGTTCATCATCCATTCATTCATTATTTATCAATCTAGATATATAGGTTGCCAAAATAGGAGTTTAATTTAATTCACATGAAAGGTTCATTGAGGAAGATAGGAGTTATTGACAATATGGATCAATTTTAGTTGCCGTGTTTGGTTTCTGCTGTGTGGCACTATATTGGATCTGGAATGGTGGCTGATCCAATTTATTCTATAGACATAAGAATGCTATTGTTTTATTTACAATTTGATAATGGTAGTCATTTAATTTGCTAAGGTGACCTTTGCTTTTCATGGACATTTTTCATTATTTGTCCAATTTTAAATGACATTATTTATCTTTTTCTTTGGTACAGATGGATGAACTCGTGCACAAAGCTAAATTGTACAGGACAAATTGGCACTTTTTGCATTTTTGGAAGGATTATATATTTTTGTATAGATGTATATGGAAAATATTAGGGTAGACTAGTAGTTATATTTTTGGATACACTACTAGTTATATTTTTTGATGGGTGTGTATAGAAAATATTTGGTAGACTAGTAGTTATTTTTTTGGGTTGATGTACATGGATAAAAATTTCAAACATAATAGCAAGTACTTGTTATGTTTTAAATTTTATGCTAGATGAAATATGTAGTTTCGAATTATTTGTGGATGTAAACTTATAATAGTTGCTGACTTTAATTAAACAGGTTCAGAAATGGTTGATATATGTATTTTGTTGAATGTTGATGATTCAACTTATTTGTTGGTTTGAATGATTTCTTCTTTTTACAGATTATATTGAATAAATTGGATGAATTATTATAAATTACAGGTTTATTTTGTTGGATGTTGGCGACCAAAATTTGGTTTTGTTTTTATAGTTTTGGCGACCAATTGATTAGTCGCGAAATGTCACAATTGGCGACCAAAAAAATTTTGGTCACAAAATGTGACAATTGGCGACTAAACAAATTTTGGTCGCAGAATGTCACAATTGGCGACCAAGTGATTAGTCACAAAATGTGACAATTGGCGACTAAACAAATTTTGGTCGCAGAATGTCACAATTGGTGACAAAGTTTTTTGGTCGCAAAATGTCACAATTGGCGACCAAACAAATTTTGGTCGCAGAATGAGACTATTGGCGACCAAAATTATTGGTCGCGAAATGTCACAATTGGCGACCAATATTTTTTGTCATCAATTGTCACAATTGGCGACAAAAAAATTTGGTCGTTGAATGTGCTAATTGGCGACCAAAATTATTGGTCGTGGAATGTGACAATTGGCGACTAAGATATTTGGTTGGCAAAAGGCGACTTTTCGCGACCAAAATGTTTTTGCGACAAAATAGATTAGTCGCAGTAATGATATATTTAGCGACCAAAAATTTAGTCGGCAAATCCAACTTTTCCCGACCAACGAAAATTTTGGTCGCGAATTACTTTTGCCGACCCTCAATTGGCGATCAAACTAGCGACAAAAAAAATTGGTCGCGGATAACTTTTGCCGACCAAAAATCGACTTTTAGCGACCAATTTTTTTGTTGCCAAAAGTGTTAATTCTTGTAGTGCTACTAGGAGCTAAGAAACTAAAAACCTTTAAAAATTAAAAAAAAAAAATCAGAAAGGTAAAAAAAAATAGTCAAAAAATTAGTTTTATGAGGCTTTTTTATTTTTTGTCTTTATTATTATTATTTTTTTAAAATATTTGTCAACGGACTTGAAAAATAAATTGAAAAAATTGACATAATTTTTAAAAAAATTACTCCAAAAAAACAAATATAATTTTTTGAGCAAATTACCAATAGGTCCTATTTTTGAGATTTATTACTTATTAAATCTTATTGATAAATTTATCATCAGTCTCTCTTATTTTTATAAATAAATTTATAATAATAAATTTATCAAGACCTATAAATAAATAAATTTAATTCATAGAACTGATTAGTAAGTCTCTTAATTTTTTTAACCATATGCCAAGTGTTCATCGAGTTACGGTCCATTTTTATTCTCTCATACAAGATCATGTCTAATTGCTTCCTATCCTGCAATTTTGTTCCCTCTCTTTCTCCCTTTCTCTTTTATTATTTTGGTTTTTTTCCAACTTAATTTTTTACTAGTTTTATGTACTTTTGAAAATATGTCCTGGAAAGCTTAGTTCAAAAAAAAAAAGAAAAAAAAAAAGAAAGAAAACTTAGTAGTGGACAATATAAAAAATTGTGGGGATATATTTTCTGAGTACCAACACGTGGCAAGGTGACGCCGACGTGTCAGCCGAGGTACCACGTGTCTTGGTCGTTGTGCTGAGGTCATCTCGGCTAGGCCGAGGTTGCCTCCCGAAGATATCGGAATCCGAGATAAGCGGATAAGAGACAAGAGTCCTAGAATGAAGAGGGAACTCAACTTGGATATGGACAAGAGTCCTAAATTGGGAGAAGACTTCAGTTTGGGTAAAGATAAGACTCTTAGAGAGTTTATCCTAATCCCACTGGGAGTCCCAGATTAGCAGTAATCCTAAATCCATTAGGGCCAGGCTCCTATTGGGACTGGGATTGTATTGGCTATAAAAGGGAGGCACCCCCATGGGTCTAAGGTATGTTTTTGATACTCAAGCTTGTGAGTTTAATACTTGATTTATCTTTGAGAGATATACTGACTTGATCGTCGGAGTGCCCCCGGGTGGTCGAAACCACCGCGGGATTCTTATATTTCTGTTACAGGTCAGTCAGGTGCCATCTATTCTGCCAGTGCTCTCCAGCTGGTTACTAAGCGGGCAGTGTGGTCGGAAAATCACCCACACAATTTGGCGCCGTCTGTGGGAAAGAAAGAAGAATAGATGGCCAATGACGAACAGAATGACTAGATTAGAGACTACGCTCTTGCTGGGAGTGAAAGACCTATTGATCTCGACGTTGAAGGGGACAATAGCAACACAGACACTCGTGACCAGAGTCACGGAGTGAAAGAAGCCGGCCAGGAAGGTGACGCACCAAAGACAACAGATCGAAGCAACGAAGACGACTTCCAGGTATGAAAGGATAGATACTTGCGGAGGAACGAAGACCCTTCTAGAAGGGATGCAAAGACAGGGGGGGCATGAGCGCTCCCAAGAAGATAACATTCAAGTATAGAAGAGCTCAACCTGAGTGAGCAAATCCCGGATCCCAGATCCCAGAAGACATGATCTCGGCCTAGATGAGTAGGTCCGAGAAAAGAAGAGCTCAACCTGAGTGAGTAGATCCAAGATTCCAGAAGATAAGATCTCAGGACCTGAGTCCGAGAAGAGAAGAGCACAATGAGCAGATCTCAAATCCCAGAAGATAAAAAGGAAACACACAAGATCAGACTAAAGTTGGCCAGAATGGAGAAGTATGCTAGGGCCGAGGAAGACATGCCAGGAACAAAGGCATCGGAACAAGAAAAGAGAAACGGCTCGCCGATGCGAGGCCGAAAATCAAACTCAGGTTGGAGCCAAGTAAGATCAATAGAGAAACCAAGGCCGACAACCTCGGATTGAATTCAACCTCGGCGACAAGGTCGAAGCTACATGATGAGAACCCAAGTGGATTTTAAGTTCACATTGGGGGCAAAGACAAGAAGAATGCGGTTACCACTTGTTGAAATTTGTAGCAATTTACAAGTTGGTTAAACCAATATGATGCTTAGTGGTGTGCGCGGTGCGGGTCAGTGCGGTTTGAGAGAAAATAGAAACCGTATGGCGGGTAGCGGATTGATAAAAGTGTCACTAGAATTTGCCATTTTCCTTATCAAAAACCAGCGGTTCAGTTGGCAAATAATGGCGGATTTGCCTTGGCGGTTCGGGCGGATTGGCAGTTTATAAAAAATATAATTCAAATTACAAAACTTAAATCAAAGAGTAAAAAAAAGACGAGAGATATCGTGATGTTAAGCATCTTGCGAAACTTTCTTCTGATGCAGCAAGTGTAGCAATAACATGATAATATCAACGACTATGCCATCAGTTCATTACAAGAATCTGTGAAAGCTACAATGATCAAATACAATACATTAAATTATATCATTCAGGGTTTACAATTTATTGAAAATGTTTACTGTTGAAAAGTATTTAGATTGAAAAGTGAGCTGATGCAAGTTTGCAACATGGCCAGAAAAAAAAAAAAAAAAAAAAAAAGATTGAAAAGTGAATTGGAATCCAACTTTATTTTGGATTACTGACATCTTGAATTCCCCTCGAGCAGTAATGTAATACTATATTCTAAGGTATAGAACAACAAGCAAACTTAAGTAAAAAAGAATTTTTAGAATCTTATAAAACATCATTTAATAGCGGTGCGGGTCGGTGCGGTTTGGAAGAAAAATAGAAACCGGCGGATTGATAAAAGTGTAACTAGAATTTGCCATTTTTCTTACCAAAAACCGGCGGTTCGATTGGCAAATAATAACGAATTTGCCTTGGCGGTGCGGTTCGGTGCGGTTTTGGCGGTTTCGGCGGTATTATGCACACCCCTAATGATGCTTAGCCGAAGTTAAGCCCAGATGATGCTTAACCGAAGTTAAACCGAGACGATGCTTAACCGAAGTTAAGCCGAGATAATGCTTAACCGAAGTTAAGCCGAAGATGATGTTTAACCGAAGTTAAACCGAGATAATGCTTAACCGAAGTTAAGCCGAGACGATGCTTAATTGAAATTAAGCCGAGATGATTCCTTGTCTTCACTTGTTGAAATTTGTAGCAATTTACAAGTTGGAGTCAAGATGATTCCTTGTCTCCACTTGTTGAAATTTGTAGCAATTTACAAGTTGGAGTCAAGTTGATTCCTTGTCTTCACTTGTTGAAATTTGTAGCAATTTACAAGTTGGAGTCAAGCTGATTCCTTAATTCACTTGTTGAAATTTGTAGCAATTTACAAGTTGGAATTAAGCTGATTCCTTATCTTCACTTGTTGAAATTTGTAGCAATTTACAAGTTGGAGTTAAGCTGATTCCATATCTTCACTTGTTGAAATTTGTAGCAATTTACAAGTTGAAGTTAAGCCGAGATTACTGTTTCTCTTCACTTGTTGAAATTTGTAGCAATTTACAAGTCGAAGTGAAGCCGAGGTTATAGTCTGCACACTTGCAGCAATTTACAGGTTGAGGTAAAAGCTAAGTATATTGCTTAACACTTGTTGAAATTTGTAGCAATTTACAAGATAATGTTAAGCCGACATGTGATCATCTGTTGAAATTTGCAGCAATTTACAGGTTGAGGTCAGTATCTTGCCGAAGTAAAAGTTTTGTAGCTATTATACCCGAGGTATGTAACCCCGAGAAGATTGCACAAAGGAGGCAAAGTATGAAAGACATGCAAAATATTTTAAGTATAGAATCATGCAAGAGCAGTTAGAAGAAGATCAAGACAGAATTCATGGTGATTGACACGCCCTCGCCATACAATATCATCTTAGGAAGGCCATGGTTGCATGCAATGGGGGCAGTTCCCTCAAAACATGGGATTGAAGAAGTCAGATGAGACCAACTGTAGGCAAAGAATTGCTCCATGGCAGCAATGAAAAACTACCTGCAACATTCGGGAACCAGGGAAGACAGAGATTGAAGACGAGAACACGGAGGTCCTAGATGATGTCGGCAAAGAGCCAGCCGAAAAGAGTGAAGAGACACTGAAGAAAATCCTCGTCCAGGAGGGCGACGAAGAATGCTTCTTTCTTCTCGGCTCAGGCTTAGCCGAAGAAGAAGAAAGAGAATTGAAAACAAAACTACTCGGTATCAATGGCAGGATATAGAAGACAGTTGGGAAGACTTCTCAGCAACCTTCTCGGCCACGAGCTAAGCCTCGATCTCCTGAAGAGTTTGATCAAGGCTCTTCTCGGCGATTGGCACCTCAGGGTTTGAAGGCAAAGATTGAAAGCAAGAATCTGGAAAAAGACACAGAAAACAGAAACATGAATGTAATTCGTAATAAAAAATGATGATGAAGCTATCAAGAAATCAAGACAAAAAGATTGCACAAGTATGCCAAGCCAAGAACAGTGGTAGAAATCAACAGATGTGTGAACAGTGTGTATTCAAGAAGATGATTTGGAAATAACGGGTAAAACAAGCAATGGTGATTAACAATGAAGCAGAGCTTCTTGGAAAAGCAACAAGAAATAAAACCAGGAGGAACAGTGGCTTACCAGAAAGAGGGAAGCCGGAATGAGAATTGCCGAAGTCTGACAATAATGACAGAATGACGTAAAGCTTCACCGGAGGAGAGAAACGAAAACAGTTGCAGAAGCTTGAAAGCTTGGAACAAATGACGGATTTAAGTAAAAGAGCTAGAAAGAGAAAAAGCCAGAGGATTGAATGAAAAAAGAGAAAAATAGTCAAGAAGACGACAAAGTTCAAGAATAAAGCCAAGTGCACAGGCACTAAGTAAGTATGTGAAGAACAAGAAAGTAATGACCCAGACATGATGCTAGCAACAGAAAGCGGATATGACAAGAACAGTGCCAGGCATTCAAACAATTCAAGACTTGAAACAGACGAAAATAGAAGACAACAGAGGGCAAATAAACAGATTCAAAGTAAATCAGAAGAGTTATGAAAGATTGAGCTTAATAGCAAGTAAAGAGTTTATGAACCTACAAAGTGAAATGAACGCCGATATGAAAATCGCTGGAGTCAAATAGATGACTGGAAATCGGGAACTCACCAGAGAGTGTGAGTGGAACAGTTGCGAAGCTCTTGGAGTTTACGAATTAATGGAACCAGAACCTCGGCTAGGAGGTACGATTTCAAGCAGTTTGGAAAACATGAAACTTGATTCTTGACACCGGTGGACAGTAAAGTCCAGGGAACTTTGAAGACGGCAAGTTTGATCTCGGACAGAAGGGCACAGATGAACGAACAGTGTAGGTTCCATCACTTCAGAATGTCGAGGTAATAGAACCTAGGGGGCAGTTGTGGGGATATATTTTCTGAGTACCAACACGTGGCAAGGTGACGCCGACGTGTCAGCCGAGGTACCACGTGTCTTGGTCGTTGTGCTGAGGTCATCTCGGCTAGGCCGAGGTTGCCTCCCGAAGATATCGAAATCCGAGATAAGCGGATAAGAGACAAGAGTCCTAGAATGAAGAGGGAACTCAACTTGGATATGGACAAGAGTCCTAAATTGGGAGAAGACTTCAGTTTGGGTAAAGATAAGACTCTTAGAGAGTTTATCCTAATCCCACTGGGAGTCCCAGATTAGCAGTAATCCTAAATCCATTAGGGCCAGGCTCCTATTGGGACTGGGATTGTATTGGCTATAAAAGGGAGGCACCCCCATGGGTAGGGGTGAGCATGGTCCGGATTGGACCGGATTGGGGTAAAATCAGGACCAATCCATTATCTACGGTTCCTGAAAAATTGGAACCAATCCAATCCGTTTCAATCATGGAACCAATCCAAACCAATCCATTTAAATACGGATTGGATCGGTTTAGGACCACGGATTCACATAATTAAATAACAAAAATATATATATATATATATAACACTTTAATTTCATAAAAATATAAACATAGCGCTATATTAGTTCCACAATAGCAACATCTATTTCTATAATAGCGACATATTGTTGTAGAATTTAAACAACCATAAAAAAACTGGTTTCACCATAAGTATTTAAACCATTACAAATTAAAATTAAAAACTAACAAACAAAAGTAATAAAAGAAAATATTATACAGTTTTAGGTTTGAGTTTAGATTTTATATAAAATAAGAGAATATACTATGGGGAGGATGTATAATAAAAATATATACTATTTGTATACGGTCCGGATCGGTTCCAATCCAGAACCGTGGGGTTCAATCCAGAACCAATCCGTGTACTACGGATTTTTAATTCTTCAATCCGGAACCGAACCGCGGATTTAAAAAACCAATCCAAACCTATCGGATTGGACTGGACTGATCGGATTACGGATTTTACGGATTTCTTGCTCAGCCCTACCCATGGGTCTAAGGTATGTTTTTGATACTCAAGCTTGTGAGTTTAATACTTGATTTATCTTTGAGAGATATACTGACTTGATCGTCGGAGTGCCCCCGGGTAGTCGAAACCACCGCGGGATTCTTATATTTCTGTTACAGGTCAGTCAGGTGCCATCTATTCTGCCAGTGCTCTCCAGCTGGTTACTAAGCGGGCAGTGTGGTCGGAAAATCACCCACACAAAAATAATAATAATAATAAATTACACAAACTTCTTTGAATAATGAAAAAATTATAGTTTGTTTATACTTGTTTTTATAAGTATACCACGCATCGTGAAATATAAATTTTATAACTTTTTTTATTATAACATCAATCATCCCTTAATTAAACGCATGAAAATGAGGATGTCATCATTTAATAAAGTAAAATGTCTGTTTTATTGTGTATTACTTCACGTTTAAATATCATTTGTCTTTTTGAAAAGAGAATTTTTATAAATTAATTTATTAATTTATTTAGGTCACATTATTATTATTATTATTATTTATAATAAACTAAAAAGTCAATTTATAAGTTACGTACTAAAATAACATCTGAATAATTAGTCAGTCCACGTGACATTTTTCGAAGTATTTGGGGGTTAACGAGGTTATTTAATTAAAAACCACCAATTACCAAACATGAATCGAAGAGGTTGAATTTTTTGAGTTATGACTTTAATCCCAGCCATGTCCCTGTCAAATTCCTTGTGCAGGATGAAGATCTGGGCACAGGCCAAAAATGTCTAATGGATGCCAGCAAATTGTTTTGGATAATAACAAAGTCAAGTCGATCAAGGAATGGATGAGAGAGTATAATCAATCGTCAAATTAATAAACCATCGAAGATGTTTTAATAATTTTAAAAAACAAAAGACAGGAATTATCTGAAGTTTAAAATTTTAATGATTTAAATCATTTATTTCGTAAAGTTTTTCATATATATAATTTCTTAAAAAAATTAGATTAATTTGATAATAATAATCAATGTATTTGATTTCAGTTTTCTAAATTCAATTTTTTAAAAATTGAATTTTTTTTGTTTTAAGTGAATATTTTTAAAATTTTAAACAATTTTTTTACTTTTTTAGATATACCTTACTTCGATGTATCTAAATAATAAAATATTTGTAAAAAATATTATAAAAAATTAATAAATATACAAAAACATGAAAAATGTTCTGAATTTTTTAGATTAGGCCCTCTCTCTTTCTAATTGTCATTTTTTGAAACTATACAAATCAAAATAATATATAAACATTATTTATGACATTATTATTAACTCCACTCACTATATAAATTATAAATATTAAAAATTTCATAAATCATGTGACATTATTAATTAATATATTAATTAAGTATATATTGTTTTATTCCTAGTTAAACTGGTTTTTGAGAAAGCCCTGGTTTCGGTGTAGCCATTGGGTTTCATTCCCACCATTAAAAAAATAAATAAATAAATGGCCACAAAGCCGAAGGCGGTGACCGAACATGAAGAAATATATGTACTACTTAGAATTTATCAATATTCCAATCCGAATGGATTACAATGAGCAATGCTATAGACCACTAATTTATCATCAGTAACTCCACCACTAGTGAGGTGGCAATTGAAAAAAAAAAAAAAAAAAAAAAAAAACAAGGCACAAAACACATGTGGCAGTGGGTAGGACCCACTGTCACATCATTAGAGCCACCACTAATTAGTGGTCTAAAACATTTTTGGGGTTACAATTCGCACTTTTAAACTTTTCAATCATGAAAATTCTAACTCCAGATACAAATAGCTCATTGCTGACTGTTTGACAGCTCATGCTGCCGATTATGATGCAGGGTCAGGGTCATGTTATGTAATTTTTTCCTTTTTATAAAAAAAAAAAATTGGCATAGTCCTGTCTGGCAATGATTTTTTTAATTAAAATAGTTAATTAAAATAATTAATAAGATAATATGTCACATTTAAATTATAATTATTTTATTTTTTCTCTTACAGTTATTAAATCAACTAAAAAAAATTAACTTTCCAAACATAATTTTTGTAACCAAATTAAAATAGTTAAAAAATTAAATAAATAAACTAACTACAATAACTAATTTTCAAACCAACCCTGTATCTCTCCCGTCCTTTCCCTACCACCCACCGGCACTCTACCGACCAATGTTGGTGGCCACTTTGGACATTCTCATTGTGTGACACTACATTCATAATTATTTTAAGAAGTTAGTTAAAAGTTAATTTTTTAATTTTTAAAAAATTTTATAAGAAAATATGTAAAAAAATAAAGAGATAATATAACTCAAAAAAAAATTAAAAGTTGATTTTTAACTTTTAACTATCTTTACAAAAGAGACTTATATATTTACCGTTGGTCGTCACATACAACAAGTCACTAAACATGTTCTGTATTTTTATTTGAGTAATGTTAAGAATTTAAAATATTTTATTAATATTTTTACTAAATGTCTAAATGTGTGGAGGACTCACATGAAATTCATATGGTATGAGTTCTACACCTATATGAGACATTTGATAGAAACATTTGGGGTCCTAGCATTTTCCTTTTTATTTTGGGCAAATTACATATACACCCCTCCAGGTTTGACAAAATTACAGATACCCCCCTGAAGTTTGAGAAATTACGAATTCCCCCCTGAATGCTATATTTGCATAAGAAATTAGGGGGTAATTTGTTATGAAATATAAACCTCAGGGGGTAAATTGTTATGAAAATACAAACCTCAGGGGGCGGGATGTAATTTCCGAAACCTCAGGGGGGTATCTGTAATTTAACCAAACCTGGAGGGGTGTATATGTAATTTGCCCTTTTATTTTCAGGACTTCTATGAACATCTAACAAGTTTTTTATTTTTATTTTTTAGGAAAAGATAAAAAGCTTATTTCTTGTTTTTTGTAAATAAAAAATAAAAAATTGACAAAATGATAATAAATGTGGGACGTTAGTTGGGGGATGGTTGGCTAGAGATTATTTGGCTAAAATAGTTAACAAAAATAAAATAGATCAAAATAATCAATAAAATAAAATGTCACATCCAATTTATAATCATTTTTTTTTCTCACAACCATTAAATCAACTACAAAAAAAATTAATTATCATCTCAAACACAATTTTTTAAACCAAACTAAAATAATCAAATAACTAACTAAAATAATATATTTCCAAATAGGCCTTATATGAATGGCAGGAAAGAAGGGTATGACAATGGTTAGGAGGCTGGAGTTCTTTTTTAACAATTTCATGCGTTTTGCAATTATTTTTATTCCTCTACATGATATGTGATTTAAAAATTTTAAAAAAAATTATTGATTGTAATTTTTCTTAATCTTAATTATTCATTTATGTTAGTCTCACATAAAATTCAGATAAATGAATGTTAATAATTATTTTGTGACATAGTGAGGACGAAAAGTGATTAATTTTTTACGAGTCAACTGCAATTAGCGATTGCCCATTAAATCTTCCTTAAAAACAAATAATGTGAAAACTATTAGATTCAAATGCAATTTTTATATACTTTTACATGATTTATATATATTTTTTACTTACTTTAATATTATATATATTAGCATTTTTCATTTTAGGAAGACAGTGATTACCATCAAAGTATGAAATAAAAGGTTTGTCCATTTTAACATTGATTATCAACTATCTGTTTTTAATTTAAGTAGACAATTAATGAATTTTCAAATCAATATCAAATAGGAACACCGCAACAGAAAAGTTTCCATAAATTTTCTTTCAAATTAGATGGATATACATAGCTCGGTACCACTTATAAATTGATTTTTTTTATTATTATAAAAAGATGTGTAAAAAAATAAAAAATTAATGTAACTCAAATAAATTAATAAGTCAATAAACAGTTTATTTATGATGTTGACAAATGAGCCCAGGCTCAATTTGATAACTTAGCTTATTCGAGCATCCGCATCGAACTAGCTAAAGTCATTTTTTTAGTTAGTTTGATGATACTGTTCATAAAAACCGAGCCTCCTCAAGCTTGCTACAATAGGTCGTTAATTTACAACCGTTACAATAACTCGTTACAACAAACGAGTCACTGTTCATTGCTACATTAGTGTTACCGGATGTTCAGCCGGTCAACGGCCAATTTTTTTTTTTTTTTTTTTTTGCATTTTTTAAGAATTATTTGGTTTGTAACTCATTAATTTAATAAATAAAAAAAAAGAATAATAAAGATAATAAGAAAATAATATTTTAATAAAGTTAAATTAGAATAGAGAGTTTGATACAGTAAGTACTAAAGAGGTACTAGCTAAAACAGTGAAATAACTTTTATAGCTATAATTTGACTAAAAATTTAAATAAGCTGATGTTGATGCTCTTAGTATTTTTTTTAAAAAAAATTATGAAATGAAAAATAAATGTGTTTAGAAATATATTTTTTAGCTGAATAAATAATTGTGTAAAAAAAAAAAAGTTATTCATAATATATAAAACCTTTTGCTATTGGGATTGAGTTTTAACCTTTTTCTTTTTTCTTTTTCTGTTTTTTTTTTTGTGATTATTGAACTTTTTTTAATCAAAAAAATCACTTTCGAAACAACACATAAATGTTAATATGACAGTCCATAGAGACCAGTAAGTCAATTAAAGACTTATCCATACTGTAAACAGATTGAAATTAAAATAAGTTTAGTGAAGGAATATTCCAAAGATTAGGAATAATAATCTTTGGTTCCTCTCATGGTACTAGGTTTGCAAACGAGCCAAGTCGAGCTTTAGTATATTTGATTTATTTATTAAAATTTTAACGAATTTGAATTTGAATTCAAGTTCGGGCTAAATAAAAATTTAATGAACCGAATTCGAGCTGAGTTGGCTTAGGCTTGACTTAAACTTGAGCCTATTCACGAGGCTTAATAAGCCAAAAAAATTTGTAAATTCATAATTGCATCTGAGATTAAAGTTACAATTAAAATTTTGAATATATAATTATATATATAATATATATCAACATTTTTAAAAAAAGTTAATATTTTATCAAAATAATAATATCTACTACCACTATTATATAAATGTACTATCTATAGTTAACTGTTATTTATATTTACATTTTTTTAAATATATAAATAACATATTTATCTTATTTTTTATACATATTTTTACATTATTTAATATATAAATAATAAATATCAAATGAGCCAACTAACGAGCTGAACTTAAAAGCCGAACTTTAGAATGTTTGGACTTATTTATTAAAAATTTAATGAGATCAAGTTCAAGTTCAAACGCAAAAAAAAAAAAAAAAAAAAAAAAGTAACGAATCGAATTCAAATAAGCTCTTACCGAGCCGAGCTCGAGTCTGTTCACGAACGGCTCTGTTTCATTTACAACTTTACATGTCACAGAGGGTTCATTTGGGAAGTGGATTGGTTTTTTTGTCTTTTGGTTTTTTTTGACTATTTTATACTAGGGCTAAAAAATATTGTTTGAAAAGAGTTTTTAACTTTTTTGACTTTTTTGTGAGAGAAAAAATATAATAATTATAAATTGAATGTTATATTTTATCTTATTAAACTAAAAATTTATTTTATTTTTTATGATTAAAATAATCCGTAAAATTCAAAACTTAGGCTTGGTTTGGGAAGTGGGTTGGCTTTTTGGTTTTTTAGCTTTTTTGGCTATTTTAGCCTGGGCTTAAAAGCTTGGTTTGGGAAGGACTTTTTGACTTTTTGACTTTTTTGAGTTTTTTTGTGAGAGAAGAATGTAATGATTATGGGTTGGATGTGATGTTTTGTTTGTTATGATTAAAATAGCCTATTTTATTTTTTGTGGCTAAAATAGTCAAAAAAAAACCCAACCAAGACTTCCCAAACGAAGCATTAGCTTCCCAAATGTGGCCACTCATAATTACGTCATTCTCAGACTTCCGCATGCGATGACATCTTCAAAAAGTAATAAATAATATAATTAAATTAAGTTAGAGCATCTTCAACGGTGAATCAAATTTTTTATTAAATTTGAGTAAAAAATAACCCATTTTATCAAATTTGATACCACTCGCTCCAACGGTGCACTTTCATCAAATTTGTGCCGGGGATAACCGATTGGTCGACCGGTTAAGCGAATTTTTTTTTTTTTTTTTTGAACTTTTTGAACCTTTTAGTGGTCGACCGGCTCGTCGACCGGTTAGGCAAAATTTAATTTTTTTTTTTTTTTTTTTTTTTACTATTTGAACCTTTTTTTCGAATCATTTGAACCTTTAGGCGGTCGACCGGTTGGTCAACCGGCCGGGCAACCGGCTGGTTGACCGGTTGGTCTCTCCGAACGGTTAGGAACAGTGATTTGGTAAAATGCTTCGCCTGTTCTCATTTTGGTAAAAGATTTGCTGAATTCTGAATTTGATATCGATTTGGTGAAACCGTTAGAGCTCAAAAAAATGACTTTTTCATCAAATTTTGAATTTGATATCAGGTTTGATGAACCGTTAGAGATGGTCTTTAACAACAACAAAATCATAAAATAAGTTTAACCACAATTATATATCAACCTTCATGGATATAGTTTTATTTTTCTTCGAACGAGTTTGTGAGTTTGATGATTTTAGTTAACACAATATTTATTTATTTATTTGACATTTAATTTTTTTAACGGATGACAAGTGATTTACATACTTCTTTCTTTTATTTATTTTTTAATCAGATTCATTGAATGTGTTCCCCATACTGTCTGAAAATATCTTAACCTAAGTAAAAAGCAAATGAAAGAGAATTTTAACTTCAAATCATTTGCTAATTATTTATTGTACTTTTTTCTATTTTTTAATAGGATATACTTACTTTATTTGTACTATAGAAACGACGAACAAATTGGGCCACGTGTCAGTCCCCTATCGAGGCATCATGTTGGGGCCGAGGAGACATGGCCCACAATCGCAATGAGGTTTTCTTTAAGTGTAACAAAAGTTTAGTTTGATTTTTTTGACTTTTTTCTTGTCAGCCAATAAGATCAACTTTCTCGGATTTACGTGATACACACGTTGACCGTATGATTGAATCACAGTCGTTAGACGAAAATAGTGTCCTACACGATTGAAATTCCTCAACCAAACTAAAGCTGACACGTATTTACACTAATTAATTTACTAATTTCTTCATAAAAAAATGTTACCGGTCACTTTTGCCATTGTTGAGCTCCACCGCCTAACTTGAAGTGTGAAATTTCGATATATTGAAGTGTGAAATTTCGAAAAATATATCGTACCGTATTGAGTTTTTATTAATATATAATATTTTGTATGATATTTTTATATATGTATTGGTACTTAAAATATATATTTAAATTTTTTTTCTTAATTTTTGAAGTACTTAAATATATTAAGTATATATTCAAGTCGTACCATCTTAAAATAATATTTTCTTATATTACAGAAATGAAATTCCTTTTACTAGACTTCTTTTTTATTTTTTATTTTATACTTAGTGTAATTTTTAAATTAAACTTTGATTTGTAAGTTATTTAATATATTGACATTTAGGCTCAATTTGGGAAGAAGGTTATAAGTTGCGTTTTGGCTTTTCGCCAAAACACAAAAAGTGACTTTTTTTTGTCATAAATTGATTTGGGATGTTGGTTTTAAGTCAAAAGAAAAATTACGAAATTACCCTCCATAGATGGAAAATGAAAGGGTAAAAATGTGTAATTTTTTAATTGGCTAGGGATACTTTGGTCATTTCATTATGATTTGACATTATAAACAAATATTAATGAAAAAAGTCAAAAGTCACTTTTTACCAACTTCCCAAATCATTTGTCTAAAAAAGCCAAAAGCTTGGTTAAAAGTCAAAAAGTCACTTTTTACCATCTTCCCAAAATAAGCTTGATTTATATATTTACTTTTGACATTAAATGCTAATTGTAGATTGGACCTTAACAAATTAAATCATTTAATTAATTTTTACATTATTCTAAATTAAAAATAAATATTTTTTTACAAGAGTACCAAGCCGTATCAGTACCTTATTTTTTTTGAATTTTACTGTATTGACTATCGACGTACCCGTATCATATTAGTACCAGTACTCGTACTCGTACTTATGCTTCATAGCCGCCTAGTTTGATTATTGTTGTTATTATTATTATTATTTTGGTGTTGTAATTTTTTAGATGAAATCATTTTTTTAATTATAAAATCTTATGCAAAGTAAAAAAAATAAATAAAAATTATGTTACCTAAAGATTTTCACAAAAAAGACTTCAAAAGAAAATTTTATTTTAATTAGTAAAAAGTCCATTCCCATAGGACTATATGTAATTTAGTCAAAGATTTAATCTTTTTTATGATAAAAATACGTGTTGAAATGTCGTTGGTGGCGGCAACTTGTAGTTGTGAAGTGGACAAATAAATGATATTGAATAGATAAGTGAATAAATAAATCACACATGCACAGATAGTGGGATATTCAAACAGATAATTTGAACAAATAGATAGATATCTTTTTTGACAAATAATGTACTTTTAACTCAAAAAGATTTAAACTTAGGCCAACGTTTAAAAAATAAACATCTGACCTAAGTGCCCTTTCCCGGAAGTTGGCTAAAAATAAACTTACAAACAAAACTAATGTTAGAAAGATAGTTTATTTGGTACATTTCTAAACTTTTTCTGATTTTTTAATGATTTTTTCAAGTAGTTAAAATGGACTTTTTAGCAGAAAATAAATTTGCTAAATTAAAGCTTTTTTTTAATAAAGTGAGATTTTTCAACCAATAAATTGACTTTTAAACTACACCCAAAAAAAGCCTTCTAGAGGCCCAGTTTTTTTTTTTTTTTTTAATTACCCAAATAAAGCCTTGTTTGTTTTTATAGTAGGAGGATGGGATAAGGACTAATAGTAAGGTGAGATTCAAAAAATCATATTTATTTTGTAAAATGGCCATGGGACTATGAAAGACCTCCAAGGAGAGGACTAGCAATACTTTGGAAGAGATAGTATTGATATCTAATCCCAAGGGTTTGGACGTAAAAATACCATTTTGTCCCTCATTTTACAAAATTAATTTAATATCCAAATAAAATAGTATAATAATATATTTATACCCAAAAAAAAAAATATATCAACACAAAATAATATAGTACCAAAATATAATTTTTAATATTAAAATATATCAAAAACACAAAAGGGTATTTATGGTATTTCGCATAGTTAATCCCCTCACTAAAATATATCACAAACAAATACAATTTTTCTTAGTCTCCTTACTAATAATTCTCATATTAATAATCTCCTTACTAACAATCCTTACACTAATAATCTCTCTCAACCTAATTCTAAAAACAAATATGCCCAGAAGGTGTAAACTAATGTGAAGTTATTATAACACAAAGGATGGACTTGTTAAGTCCAAATCCGATGTAGTGGTAGCCTCTAGTGCTTCCTGCAGTGCTCCAAAACGACATTGTTTTGGAGCCAAATTAAAAAACAAAAACAAAAAGGAAAGAGAATAACAGAACCATCGCTATCCATCATCCATTGATGGCAACTTTGCCACTGCTCCCTCTCTAGAGCCAACGTGTTTCTGCAAACTTTCCCTCACTTTTCCAAGAAAATCACAAAATCACACCAAACATACACAACAAAGGAAATTACATGCTTTTGAGAGATACAACCAAGTTTTTACATTCAATACAAAACCTTCCTTTCCTCTTCATCAAATGATCTTCTCAACTATTTACATCATTTCAATTCACACAGAGCCTTATCAATCATAGTTCCAAAACAAAGTTTAGATCAAAACCCTTGCATAAATAAACTAATAACCAACAAACAATCATTGTTGGAACAATTCGTCTTGAATTTTTCAGTCGGTGGTCTTTGGATCTTTAAAACTTTGCGACAATGTTGTCTATGTAGAACATAAATTAGGTGCTTCAAGTCGCGTTACTTAGTTGCTTTCCTAAAAACAATATTTGCACCCATCAAAAAGTGTATAGAGGGTTACAGCAAATTCGCCTGCAGGATATAATGAAGCATGATATAAGGCTTAAGTCTACCGGCGTCTGCACTGATGATAATAGATTAGAATACTCTTGATATAATCAAAAAAACCAAGACACTGATAATAAAGTCTACAGAATTTGATTACTAATGAGAAAAACAAAAATTTACTTAACAAACTCTTGATTGAAAACTCTAAATCAAGAGCGGGAGAGAGAGAGAGAGAGAGAGAGAGAGAGAATTGCAGGAATACTTTCTAAATTTTTGAATGGATTAAAATGGCTAATTTCGCAGCCTATTTATAGGCCTTGATGCATCTGATCGATTGATTATATCCCTTGATCACATCCGATTAGAATTGACCATTAGATCGACGATCTATAGTGCAGATCATTCTCATACTGAATAGATGCCTTGACTGATGACACCTAATCATGATCGGGTGCCATCTCATCCATACGATCTCATGCATCTCCAATCAACAACTATGATCAAACCGCTCCAGATCGAATACGCAACCGTTCGATCGGTTGGTTGACTCATTGCCAACGGATGCCACATCACTAGCACGTGGAGCTGATTCTATTCCACGTTACCTATGTCATGTTGGATCCACGCCATCACTCCAACTTATCTAATGCAAATAGAAAAGTGCCCTCATAATGCCTTATGCTGATGCTTCTGTGCTAATGCAAAGTACGCCATCAAACGCCACACAGTCCAATGCTTTTGTGTGCGTGTATGTGTGCGGATAGTACGAAGCACCATCTTTTGTAGTGTGAGTGCATGTACATTAGCATTCATTCCACATTTCCATATTTAAAGGAATATTCCATGAAGCACTTTATTAAGTGCTCTATGTTTTTGTCACGACCCCAAACCCGCCCCTATAGGTTTAACATAGTAACCGGCCAGTAATTTTGAGATTACCGAAGGCCTCTGAAACAGATAAACAAAATAAAGGGGCTAACGGAACCAAATATCAAAATACAATGTCCATAGAGCTATGTAGACTTACATGGGACAGAAGATTTAAATATATAATCATTTTATATATAAGGTCATACACGTCATCCCATGTACAGATAAACAAAAGGGACTTAGCTCTATATACAGAACATACAAAAGTCTTGATCAACAAAAGAAAGATAGACATCACATGCACTTGACTTGAACACTGAAACACTTGGGAACCTCCTCGGGAGGCATGGTGGTTGTGACAACCCTCACCTCTGTTTAGTGCTAATCCATGATTAAGCATTATAAGTAATTGAATAGACTGAAATTCTGAACTGAACGCATGAATATGTTGCTTGATTGCATTTTCTATCTATTTGACTGTTAATTGATCGGTTCATGTTTTAAGTTCGAACTGCAAATTGAAGGCCTTATCGGCGCCCGAATCTGAAATTGATTTGTGTTAGATGTTAGTTAGAATTTATGTGATTTTATGGTAGGTTTAATTTAAATTTGATTGGGAATGATTAAATTAGATTAAATAAAGTTGTATCACATTAGTTTGCACTTTTTACCAAATTGCCATTGAGTGGCTATTTCCTACAAACTTTGTTTGGCACCTTCATACATCATTTTTCAGCCACTTCCTTAGGCCAAACCGTGAGAGAGTAGAGGAAAATTGGTTTCATCAAGAGTTTTGCTTGGAAACTTAGAAGATTTGAAGGTTGATTGCATAATTGAGCTTCTATACCTAAAATTGAAGACCTAAGGTAGAGATTTCACATTCCTCATTGTGAATTTGAGTTGTATCTTGCAAGATTCATGGTAATTTAGAGTTCAAAGTCAAGGATTAATTTGAAGAGTTGAATTATGAGCTAATTCATGCATGCATGTTCATATTCTTGCATTTTGAGGTTGTTTTGCATGAATTCCTTCCATGTATGTGTATATTTTGAATGTAGTCTATGAATTCACCATGTTCTTAAGCTTAATCTTGCATTTGGCCAAGTTTTAGAGCACTTAATTCATAAGAGTTCTTGCATGTTATGTTTCTACATAGATCATGAGAGTTTCTTTGAAATTGTGTTCAATTGACTTACCTTTGGGCTAGATTTTACAAAATCGATCTTCAAAACATGTTGTAGTATGAGTTTTCCAGTGTTTTCCAGAAAATGGGCCCAAAAGGATGAGTTTTGATGTGTTGAATGCTTGGTTTGCGCTTGGGAGGCAAATCTGAAAATTCCAGATTTTGGCTTCCACGCTCGAGCGACCGTCTTTTGTTCAGAGCTCCGCTCGAGTGAAGGAATGCTGGCTCGAACGTAGATTGTAAGCTCTCAGGTATTTGGTGCACGCAGACGCACGCTCGAGCGAGAGAACCTACACTCGAGCGAGGACTGTGTCTTACGCTCGAGCGAGCATCGAGCGGGGATTTTCAACATCCAACACTTTTTGCATTTTTACAAACCGCTCGAGCGAGGAAGTCCACGCTCGAGCGACCCCACTGTTTTGACAAGCTCGCTTGAGCGAAGAAAGCCATGCTCGAGCAAGACCCCTGTTTTCTAAAAATTTTGAAAAGTGTTTTAAAGTACATCTTTGCATCATTATTTCATCCTAGGCATTCCTAGGCCTAGTTTAAGGCATCTTAATGAGGTTATTGATGTAGAACCACACCGAGTCAAAATAGGGACTAAGTTGTTGATTTCCAAGTGTGTAACTTAGTGTGTGTTCGTTCTGTAACTGTGTAGGGTTGGCATCCGAGGACGCTCATTAGCTGCCTATAGCCCAGTGCTCTGTGAGTAACAATGTTGTAAAGATATGTTCAATCATGAATATTTTCTGAATGATCTACTGTACTTCTTTCTGAAATGATATTTCTTACTGAATGAATGTTTGTCCTATTTGTGCACTGAGTTCTTGGCATCCTTAGCAATCTACTGTTACTGTACTGTTAGTGCTACTGTTACAGAGATCTCTGTCGGTCCCATGTTAGGGACCATTACTGTTTACTGTTATGATGGTCATCAACTGACTGTTCGGTCTGTTAAGACCTACTGTACTGATTTGCAATTGGATGTACCACATATAACTGCTATGGTTTCTATATGACTGTTTAATGACTGAAAGAACATTCATTCTTAACCTCTTTACACAGTTGTTATTCACTGGGCTTTAGCTCATTGTTTATATTTATATGTAGGTGTTCAGGCACCGGATCGATGCTAGGAGCATCGGGTTAACTCTCTTTTTGTCAAGTCAACCATTGTGCCTCACCTCGATGTTCTAAGTCTGACCGAGCTAAGATTGTTTTAGGGTGTCTCAGTTTTACCCTTCCGTCTCTATTTTGTAATACTGTTTAAGGCTTGTACTGTACTGTGCTAATTAGGGATTTGGTCCCTAACCTGAATGATTGTACACATGGTGTATATATATATGCTTTGCTTATGAATGTGAATATGTTCGAAAAAGTCTTTTTGCATACAAACTGTCACAGCTCATTGGACATCTTTTATTACTGTTTTGGCTTTCGCCAGTCCCTGTACTCTGTATCACTGTCTTTACTGTTAAGCAGGCCTTCGGTAATCACGGATTACTGGCCGGTTACGGTGTTAAACCCATAGGGGCGGGTTTGGGTCGTGACCGTGGTTGGCTTGACAAACAAAACTCCAGGTTGGCATCTTAGGCCTGGTCTTGCATTTTATCACTCACATACATAAATAATACAGTGAGAAGCCCAGTGAATAACGACAGAGTAAAGGTTTTATGAATGATGTCCATCACAGATTCAGAAATCAGACTTCATATCTGAAACAGACTCAGATTCACATGCTTATACAAATTTCATAAACAGTTATACGTGGTACATCCATTAGCTATAAATCACTTGGTCATAAAGACCCATATTCACTTGACATGGTCACAATGACCCACTTTCACTTGAAATGGTCATTTAGATGACCCATTTTCACTTGATAAAGATGGTTATGCATAACCAGTTCCATAAATAAAACCCACTTGAAACCCTGGTACCAGGTCACATATATCATATGAACACTTTAAGCTAAAGATGCCACGAATACATTTCAGAAAACCAGACAATCATTCATGATTCATAAATAACATTTCAGAAAACAGATCATATCACATTGTTCAGAAAATACTTAAATTCAAACATAGTTTTACAGAGTTGTTACTCACAGATAGCTCCAAACGAGAAACAGATAACTTGGTCAGAACAAACCGATCAGGCGGTCGATAACACATGACCTACACAAACACGTGACAGATACGCATTGAACACGTCCTATAGGTGCTTAAGTTATCATTTTTCTTTCTTAACGTGTGTTTCTAACTCTTATCCTTATTATTATAACTTAACCATGGCCTGGGAATGCTTAGGATATAATGAGGTTGCAAACATGTACTTTGAAAACACTTGCAAAATTTTGAAAAACATAACAGTTCGCTTGAGCGCAGCTTTGGTCGCTCGAGTAGTCTGCAAAGTCTATAAAAGTACTGGGTACTTGACTTTTACGCTCAACGATCGCTCGATAGTCGTTCGAGCCAAGTATTGAGGAAAATAATGTTCACTCGAGCGCACAATTGGTCGCTTGAGACAGTGTGCAATTGTCTACAAAACTGCTGGAGCTCTAATTTTACGCTTAAACGAACATCTTGGTCATTTGAGCCAAGGTTCAAAACAAAAGGTGGTCTCTTAAGCGAAGCTTTGGTCGCTCGAGTGAAGATGCAAAATCTTGGATTTCCAAATTTGTTCTTCAAGTTCAAAACTCAATTTTGAAGCATCAAAACACATTCGTTTGAGCCCAAAACTTGAGAAAACATGTAAAAACTCATAATACATCTTGAATTGAAAATCATTTCGTAAAACTAAGGCCCAAAAGCATGTCAATTACCCAAGACTAAACTTGAAATGTATATATATATATATATATATATATATAACATACATGCAATAATATGAATTCAAAACTTCTAAATTATGATCAAATGAGATGTTTAGCATAAAAGCATGTTGCATTCTTAAAACAAAGCCAAGATAAGAACATGCATGTGCAAATTCTTTGAAATCAACTTCAAAACAAGATGAAATGAGCTTGCATGCATGATATGCTCTTCTTTTCTATGTTTTTAGCTCAAATGATACATTAATTCTTATATTCTCTTGAATTCTCATGCACTAAATGACTCAAATTCATAATTTAAGAGTTGAATTTCCTACCTTAAGTCTTCAATTGGGCTCTATATAGTAAATCTCTTGAGATTTCAAGCCAATTCTTCCAAATTCCTTCTAATCTCACCAAGTCTCCTATTTCTTCTTTGATCTCAACCTTCTAATATGTTTCTCTCTTCTCTCTCACGTTTTTTTGTTCAAAAGATGGTGAAGGAGTGTGTGTAGATGTTTCCTAGCACTTACATTAGCCTTATATAGGCTTGATTAGCATTAGGCTAATTAAGAGTAATTAGTTCTAATTAATTTATTCTAATTATTTGATTCTAAATCGAATTCTAATTAAACTTACCGGAAAATTATAAAAATTCTAGATAACATATAAACGTAGTCAATTTCGTGTTCAAACGCCGATAAGGCCTTCAATTCGCGTACCGAAATAGAATTTCAGACAGATATTCCTATCATAGATAGATATAAATACAAATAACACATGCAATTAACTTAGGAATTCACCTTAATTACTTGTTACACATTCTTAATAAAGGATTATAGGCTAATCACAGGTCGACGTTGTTACAGTTTTGCTCTCTTTCCAATGTGGGACAAAGTCCACAAGTTTATTTTAAGCTTTTCAAAGAAAAATAAGGAAGGTTTTGAAAATACCAAAAAACTAAACTATAAATTTTGAAAATTCCCCAACATTCCCTCACCATTTTTAAAATACCAAATGATGATTCTTGGTTCACTTAGCAGCCTTAAGCATAGGTGAAGTTATCATACGATTTGAATCATTCACTTAGTGAAGACACCTCAAAGTTAGACAAGATGGCATAGTAGACTTGTCTTTGAACTAGTGATCTTATACTACTAACCAGATTTGTTTCACATACAATACATGTTACCTCAAGTATTCAAACAAACCGACACGTTGATTGGCCTTGTGTCTATATCCTGTTTCATAAGCACTTTAAAGTCAAGCTTTTAGACTCATAGGAAGCGGTACTACCTCCTACACTCACATAGGTAAGCTTACTGAAAGTACCCCTGTAATTTACAGTACCTTAACAATCCAGTTATAAGCTTATTAAGAGTTTGCTAACTCATCATCTTCTTTTTACATTACAGGTACCAAGCACTTCAACATTAGGATGAAAAAGAAATAAAACTAAGTGCTTGGAATCACGACATATGGTGTACTTGGGCTCATTAAACTTAAGACTTGATGTTTCTTCAAGTGTTGAGTCGAGTTTTCACCAAGCGTGATTATGTTAAGTGGATTTAAGACCCATCATCTTTGATGTTTTTCACACCAAATCCATTGCAAGTCCCTTTATTAAGGGGTCAGCCAAGTTTTCACTTTACTTTACATAACTACTGGTTATCACACCTTCTGTGATTAACTACCTGACACAGCTATGTCTCAGTCCTATATGCCATCTCATCTATACGATCATAGGCATCTCCAATCAACGGCTATAATCAAACCGCTCCAGATCGAACATGCAACCGTTCGATCGGTTGGTTAACTCATCGCTAACGAACGCCACATTATTGCCGATGCAAATAGAAAAGTGACCTCATGGCACTTTGCGCCCGTCCTAAGTGCAAAGTGCTCCTTCAAACAATACATAACCCACTGCACACACCACGTGCACGTGCGTGTACGTGTACGGATGGTGCGAAGCACCATCCTTGCGATGTGAGTACATGCACACTAGCTTCCATTCTACAATTGCATATTCAAATGAATATTCCATATAGCACTGTATTAAGTGCTCTATGTTTTGCTTTCTTTCCAATATGGGACCAAGTCCCCAAGCTTATTTCAAGCTTTCCAAAGACAAATAAAAAAGGTTTTGCAAACACCTAAAAACTAAATTATAAATTTTTAAAATCATTTTCAAAATTCCCAACCAATTATCAGATATGAGAAACAATTACTAAATGTAGCACAATTAACATTTTAGATAGACAAACCAGATTTTGACTTATATCTCCAGGCATTGAAGAACATGGCAGCTGATGAGGGAAATGGCGAGGACCTTTTTCTTTTCAAACTGATAATCAATTTAAAAAAATAAAATAATCCTGTTTGAATCTGGGATGTTGTAAGATGTTGAATCTGAGTTAGGCTTCTTCAATTTGGTGGAGTGAGCTAGATTGTGTCGATCTGGAGTGAAAAGGGATTGCTCTACATTGATTTGGGCAGGGAAGGAGTAAGGATATGGGGGAGAAGGAGAAGAAATAGGGTGGTGTGGGCTGACTATGGAGGGTCGCGATGCTGATGGTCACTAGAGAGTGGTGCTAGCGATGGGTTTGGTTGCTTTTAGAGAGAGAATGAGACAGACGAAGACGAAGAAAGGGGAAGCTCTCTGTAATTCTTTCTTCTTATTTTTTCTGTAATTTTACCCCAAAACGAAGTCGTTTTGGGATACTGTAGGAGGCACTAACTACTACTATAGAGGATCCGAACTTGAACTCGAACTTGTTACGAATCTCTTACCTTCTTTTGGTTTGGGTTTGTCTATATTTTATCATTGCTTTTAAAATGAGATTTAAGTCCTTGGCAATGTAACATTAAAAGTAAAGGCATAGGATTTTTTTTGGAATTTTAGTCTCACCAAATTGATGATAATAATGGATACTTCTATTTATACATATTATTTCTCAGTCTTACAATTCTTATTCATTTATAGTCATTAAATCATATTAAAATAAAAAGGTATAAAAATCTCGAGTCACAAGTAAACAATTGTGAGTAACTTAAAATTAGAGAAAAAAAAAAAATAGATAAACCATCTCCAACCCTTGCATAGAAAATTATAATTTCACATAAATGAACGTAGAACAATAGGTTGTTTTGGGAAATCGGTTAAAAATTGATTTTTTATTTTATTTTTTACTTTTTAAAAAAATATGTAAAAAAGTAAAAAAATCATGTGATCCAAAATAGGTTAAAAATTAACTTTTAACTTTTGACCATCTTTCAAAAGAGGCTGAAATATAACGTGTGTCAATGGAAATATAAGGTGTGTAGCCTCACTATATCTAATGGTTAGGTAAGCAGGCATTAACCAAAATGATAGAAAAGAGTTTTTCAAAGGGATTGGATTGAAAACAATATAACAACAACAAAGATGATGTTAATGTCTGTGAATCCAAATTATTAGCACCTTGATTTCTTTGCCAATTAAAGCTAATTTTAATTTGAGTATCATTCTAAAAATAATAATAATAAAAAAATAGAATATGCCAAAAAAAGAAGGAATTACGTGTACACACACGTCTAAATACAAAATAATAATAATAAGTGTACTTGAATGATTCTGCCACGTTGGAATATTTTGATCATGTGATTTAAATCCACTTTGCACAGCCCGTAAGGCATGTTTGACAATAGTTTTTATGACTTAATTGCTCGAGGACAAAGATTCTAGTTGGCCAAACATTGCTAACGTGAGACATGATTCTTGGGCATTCACTGAAATAAGAGCCAGATTGATTTTGTTCACACAGTTAATAGAAAGATGTGTGTAATTATTTAGTATATGAACAAAATACATATATTTTGATTGCTTAAAATAAAGAGATTTTTGTATTTTAAATGGCGTTGATGACAAAGTGTGTTCATTCACACATTTAAATGTGTTTGTTCATATACTTTATCAAATGTATAAAATAAAATGGGTTTGGCTTCTCTCCAATCCATCAACTAGAGAGTATTGTTGGGTCCTATCACGGATTTCATTTTGATAATATGAATTGTTTAATGTATAGAACTCGTCGAGTATTATATACCTGTAAAAAATCACATTGATCGAATATCGATAGTTACATGATCAAATCAGTTTTGTATAAAAAAATAGACAGTGAAAAAATAAACGGTTAATAAAAATCTGATTCGATAAAATAGCTATCGATATCTAATAAACTTAATTTTTAACAAGCATATAGTACTCAATACGTTCTACACATCAAACGGTTCAGATTATCGAAACGGGACCCGTGGTGAGCCCCTACAGTCCAACAACACTCTCCTGTATGAACTAGAGGGAAACCAATCCCAAATAAAGTATTTTTTCATTAATTCTATTTTTAAATTATTAATTTAAATAGAAATTTAAAAAAAAATTAAATAAAAATAAATAAATTTTAACTTATACTTCACTTATATTGTCTTAACTATTTTTTACTTTTTTTTTTTAAATTCCTACCTAAATCAGAGTATTAAGTTTAATAGTGTGAAATCTTGAATTCAACTCCGATGAAAAAGAGTTTATTGTGGATTAATAGTCTATTTAATGATGGGGTTGTATATATAGTTAGTGGTGGTTGTTGAACGTGGGTTTAGACTGAATGGACTTGTTATTTGAAAATTTAAAAAAAAAAAGAAAAAAAAAAGGGGGTGGAGGGGGGGGGGGGAACTTACCAATAAGTCATATATACAAAGTTTAAAATTCATCTAATCTCAAAACAAAATATTTACATTAATTAGGCCAAGTTTGGCTATCCTAAATAAGTACACACTTTTTATCTTTTTTCCATCACATCATCTCTCTATTTTTCTGTATATTTTTTTCGTAAAAAGACAAAAAGTACACTTATTTAGGTCATCCCAAACAACCCCTTAGTCTTATATATTTTTAATTGTTACCAATTTTTTTTTTTTTTAAAATAAAAAATTTACAGATGTTGTTACATCCCACTATCATCGGACTTCCATCAGACGATCACTAGAGGCTCGCCGGAATGTTCAACATCATCGGGAAGTCACTGGAGTATCGCCTGAAGTTCATCGGAGTGTTATAAACGTCAATGGAAGTCTCTGGAATGTTCAGAACGTTCGCTAAGCGTTAAAAACATCATTGGAGACTTATTGGAAATGTCAAAAATATTGCCCGGGAAAAAAAATGGAGAAATTAGAGCGAAAAAATATAGTACAATGTGCTAAATATTGATAAACTAAAAAGAAAAAAAAAATGTAACAACAAAAAAAGCAACAATGGGAAAAAAAACATATGTTATTTTTCAATTTTTGTAGGGTTTAAGCAAATAATCTCCAATATTGATCAAATTGAAAAGCATGCTTTGAAACTGTAAAATGTTACAGTTTCAAAGCAAAAATCTATTAAGCATTTATCCTTATTAATCAAACTGAAAAACATGTTCTGAAATTGTAAGATTTTACAGTTTTAAAGAATGTTATCAAATTGCAAAATTTTACAATTTTAAACCATGATTTATTCTAGCACCCAAAAAAAATAAAACTGTAAAATTTTACAATTTTCACCGTCTGTAACTAAGGGCTGGTTTGGCAACTTACAAAAAAGTCAAAAAGTCAAAAGTTACTAAAAAAGTTAAAAAGTTATCACTATTCACAAAAAAAAATATAAAAAAAAAATTTATTTTTATACAAATTGTGAGACAACTCACTCTGACGGAAGGCGTCTTTGCGTGACTTTGGTGAGGATAAATTACACAGGCGGAGACAAGCTTAAGGACTGTGTTGTTCGGCCCGTGGGGGCCATCACGGGTCCCATTTTAATAATCTAAACTGTTCAATGTGTAGAACTCGTTGAATACTATATGCTTATAAAAAATCACATTGGTCGGATATCGCTAACTGTATGATCAAATTAGTTTTGTATAAAAAGTGGATGGTGTTATAGTTAACGGTTAAAAAAAAAAACCAATCAGATAGCTATCGATATCCGATCAATGTGATTTTTTACAAGCATATAGTACTCGACGAGTTCTACACATTGAATGATTCCGATTAGAAAAACGGGACCCGTGGTGGGCTCCCATAGGCCGAACAGCACCGTCCAATTTATGCCCGAAAAAGGAGAGAATCATCTCCTACCCTACACTCTGCCACACTGCCCCTTACGCCTTCCGACCGTACGGCCTATTCTATCACTAACTTCTCATATACACTTATTTATATAATTTTTTAATACACATTTTTTCATAAAAAGTCAAAAAGTTAACCCAAACATTCATATTTTCTTTTCTCAACTTTTTAGTCCAAAAAGATAAAAAGTGCACTTATTTAAGATACCCCAAACAACCCCCAAAACTCGAAAACAAATTGTTCAAAACTTGAAAATTTTCTCCATTAAAAAAAAAAAAGAAGAAGTGTATAACAAAAAAAATATAGAAAAATTAAGAGATCGAAAGAAAGAAGCAGATATAGAGAGAGGATTGCATTTCGGCAACTATTTTTTGTTTTGATCTATTCAGATTTGATGTAGATCTACATCAGATCTAAGTAGATCTACTCATCTTATTCGTCGGAAATATATCTTCTTCATCGTCGGTGAGAGTGAAGTAAAGAGTCGGCGGTTGGTGATTGCTAGTGAACCTTAATCAATGGCAGTCATCAGTTAGTAGTAACTCTATATCATAAAGAAAAAGAGAAAAAGTAAGATGTAATTGCCCGTCGACGATCGTCGAAAATCATAAAAAGCGAAAGAGGCAGAGAAGAAGAAAAATGTTATAAGACTTTTGAGTATAAATAAAAGGTTATGGGACTAAATAGATTATACGTTTTTCAAAGAAAACTTCTTAGTAATTTGCTAAAAAAAAAAATGTGTATAATATAGGTGAAATTTCCTTTCTTTTTTCAAATATTTTCTTAAGTTCATGAATGAAGCACGAGTTGAGAATGGTTGATTTCATAAATTGATTATAGGGTTGAATGGGTGACTAGACTAGGGCCTGCCTGCATGCATGCCTGGCTACCACACCTCAGCACTTAAGTCCAGTCCATCTGTAGAAAGTAATCATATAAAATTGATAACGAAATGATTGGTCTTCTCCTATTTTATTTACAATAAGGCTAATGCACACTTTCTTACCATGAGAAAAAAATTTCTTGCCTCAATTATTAAGTTATTAATTCATCACTTAAGACTTATCAGAAATCATTAAAAATTTAATGTATAAAAAACTTTCATATTTAAAAATTTACTGAAATAAGATCTCATTTTAACGTTTAATTTAGGATTTTAAGAAATTTTAAGCAATGGACTCGACTTTTTAAATTTTTTCAAAATCTTGCTTTCATTCCCCACCAAGAGGATCTTGGCTCCGCCCATGATAGTGAGATTCAAACATAACATCTGTTTTTTTGGTTTTTTGACCACAAACTTATATAAAGGTTTAAATTATTAAAAATAAAAATAATTTTATTTTTTATATTATATTCAGACAGTGGTAATGACAACAGATTTGCTGGGAGGGAGATGTGTGCCTTCTTGGTATGAAAAGAATTTGACAGATAACTTTAAAATTAGTTCATATTGCACAGTAGATAGCATTGGACCAACAAATGACAACTAACACAGTTATTTTCAAACCTTTTGAATTTCTTCTTTTACCTAATAATATTAATTATGATGATTAGAATTCATCAACTAAGTAATTAGAACATAAGTTGAGTTGTTCCTGGTCAAATCGAGAAGAAGAGAAATAGAGAAGAAAAAAAAAATCTAATTGAATTAAACAGTATTGTTTGAACTCGTGAAACTTATTTAAAATCTCATTTTGATGATTCTATTTGTTCATTTTGTAGGTTTTATGGGCATATTTAGTGATATGTTTTCTAAATTAAAAGTTGATAAGTAAAAAAATAGAAACACACCTCTTCTAGTTTCAAATAATCAACTCTTTTCAGTTTATTAAAACTAATTTTGTTTTATATGTAATAAGCAAAAGTTATATCATGTACAATTTCTCAAAAAAAATAAAAAAGTTTTAAATTACTTCAATAAGTTACACCAAGAAGGCCAACGTGTAGGGAAGAAAAAAAAAATCTAATAAAAGCAGCCAAATGATTAATCATATAATTTTAAAACTACAATCATTTTTTTTAAAAGCAAGCATAATGAATATATAATTATAATTATCGAATTTGTACAATAATTATCACTTTTTTTTTTTTTGAATAATTTACCCATAAATCAAGAAAATAAACGAATGAGGCCTCTTTTGAAAAATGGATTAAAAGTCAATTTTCAACTTTTAAATCGTTTTGAGGCACATCATTTTTTACACATTTTTTTTAAAAAAAAAAGTAAAAAAATAAAAAATAAATAAATAAACCAACGCCTCAGTGATTAAAATGGAACCGTAGACCCCACCGACTCAGAAAGCACTTTCCGAGAAAAGTTAAAAGAGAGAGATGAAAGTTCGAAACTGGCCAGTGCCCAACACCAAGTTGCCTTACAAACCACGTTTCTCTCTCCAAAAAAACCACTATTTATGGATTTGTGTTCCTACGAACATTTCTTTTCTTAACAACATCTTTCAATTTTTTCAATTCTTCTGTTACAAGATTTTCTCTCTTTTTTGCCTCACTTCCCTTTATCTCTGGCTTTTCGTATTCATTCAAAGTTCATATAATTCTTCTGTTTTTTCCTCTGTTTCATACATAACCACTCCTTCGAATTCTTCTGTTTTTTTTTTCCCCAACTACTACATTCTAGTAATCTTTTGATAAGACCATTTCAACTTTGGAGGTTTTAAGATCTGGGTTTAAGTTAATTTCCTTTTTAGCTTATTTATCAAAAAAAGAAAAAAGAAAAAAAAAAAAAGAGAAGCTCATATACAATTCAGAAAAAACCTTCTCACTTTGATCTGTGAAACAAAGGATTTAATTTCCTTTTTAGCATATTTATCACAAAAAAAGAAAAAAGAAAAAAGAAAAGAGAAGCTCATATACAATTCAGAAAAAACCTTATCACTTTGATCTGTGAAACAAAGGATTTTAGGAAAAGGAGATAGGGTATGGAAAAGGAGTTGGAATTGGAATTGCCACCGGGTTTTCGATTCCACCCAACCGACGAAGAGCTTATCACTCACTACCTCTCCCAAAAAGTCCTTGACAGCAGCTTCTATGCACTAGCTATCAGTGATGTCGATTTGAACAAGGTTGAGCCTTGGGATTTGCCTTGTAAGTCTTGTTTTTCTCTCTTGTTTTCTATTCTTTCTTGAGTTTTCGTTTTAGGGTGTTTTAAATTGTTGATTTTTGATTTTTTTGAAAAATGAAGGGAGAGCGAAAATGGGCGAAAGAGAATGGTATTTCTTCTGTGTTAGAGATAGGAAGTACCCAACTGGTTTGAGGACAAACAGGGCTACCGATGCTGGTTACTGGAAGGCTACAGGGAAAGATAAGGAGATTTACAGGGTGAAAACCCTGGTTGGAATGAAGAAAACTCTGGTATTCTACAAAGGGAGGGCTCCAAAAGGAGAGAAAAGCAATTGGGTCATGCATGAGTATAGGTTGGAGGGCAAGTATTCCCCATACAGCATGCCTAAAACCGCCAAGGTAAAAGCTCGTCCTGTCAGAGATCCTTCGTCTCTAAAATCTCTTTCCTTGTTGCCAATGCACGGCGTGGTCAGAATCTCAAAACACGAGTCTCCAAATATAATCGTGTTGCGTGCATTAGATACAGGAGGATAGAGATTTTGGATGCCTACTTCTAACTTTGTTTTCCTCAAGTTTCTCTTGCTTTCTCTCTATTCTTTCCCTACACACCGGCCCAGAAAATAAATGAATGGATAAGATTTTTGAGAAGTGGATCCTACTAATAAATCTTGTAAAATGTTGTGCATTCATATGGTTTATATATCCAATCTAATGTTTGATTTTTGTCTTCTTAGCATTATTGGTTCTTTCCTTATGCTATTTATGTTTGGAAAATACTATTATTTCATGATTTTTATACATATTTATTCACTAGAATGATGTGGTAGTCCTTCTCTTTACTTTTTCTGTTTGTAGAGTATCCCTCTTAATGTTTTTGTATTGTTTTTCAGAATGAATGGGTGATTTCCAGAGTTTTTCATAAGAGTTCAAGTGGGAAGAAGATACACATTTCAGGGTTGACTAGAATGAGCAGTTATGGAGAAAAATCACAGCCTTCAAATTTACCTCCCCTGTTAGACTGCTCTGCTCATGATGACAGGACAAGAAGCACAGCCGCCGATACCTCCCACGTGTTCTGCTTCTCCGATCTGACGGAGCACAAGAAATCAGAGTCTGGCATTGTTGACAGCTTCAACAACCCTTTTCTACCCTCCTTTTGCTCTGCTTCAAAGCCCTCCACTGTTTCACTGCTCTGTTCCAAAGCCTCTGTTTCAGACACACTCTGTTCCACTCAATTTCTGCCAAATCTTGAAAATTTTGAGTACCCAGATTGTGGTTTGATTCAGGATCAATCTATATTCAGGTTTTTGGTTCAAAACAATGAGCAGAATAGACATTTCAATGCTGAATTCTCGCCTGACGCTGGCACGAGCACCGATATGTCGTCGGTTGTGTCGTACCATGAGATGGGTCAGAGGTGTTACGAAGATCAAGATGATCCAATTACTTCAACTGGGCCTGTGGATCTTGATTGTCTCTGGAATTACTAAATTTGAAGATGAACAAACAATAGTTAGCACAAAGAACAAGATAGTGAGGAAATGAAAGGTTATGATCTTTAGTAATTAGTATTTGTTATCAAATTATTGTGTGTACAAAATTTTCAATTCCAGCTATTACATGAATTTAAATTCATCTGACTCTCCCAACTTCCATCAGTTCATAGTATAATGATTTTTATTTTTTATTATTTTTTTGTTTTGGATGGATTATTCTATTTGTATGCTGTTGACACTTGTATTGATTTCTTATTCTTATTTATATTTTATTTTTTTTTTATATTTTTAAATGCTCATTGCACTGATGTTTCGTACTTTGAGAACTCAATTATTTAGTGAGGGTACATATAATTTATATTTGCTAGAGATTATTTAGTGAAAGATAATTTGGTAAAATGTCTCTTGATAATTCAATTGTAGGATAGATGTTCGGCCAACTACCGAGTAATAATATAAAAAAATAAAATTTTGAAAATGAGTTGTCTTCGTATTGGATCATCTTGTTGGTCCATTTAGGCCAACACAAGGCCCATTTTATAACCGGTTCGTGTATTTTTCAAGATTTTATGTATAAATTATTTGTAAAAAAATCAATTGTTCATCACGAAACTAATGGCCAACGAGAAATAGATTTTAAAAAACACATTACGGAACAATAAATAAAATCATATAATTATAATTATAATTATCATGTTCAGCTATTTTTGTGAAAACTCATCTTTTAATTATTCTTTAAAGAAAATTAATTAATTAATTAATTTTGTCTACAGTCTATCTGAATTGTATATTAGTGTAAAAATTAGTTTTAAATTAACTCAATTCTATCACTAACAAAGGCCTTATTAAGAATAAAAATGTTATGGATGTTCAATAATTATTGTTATAAAAAAAAATTGCGTGGCTATTTGCATGGTGATATGGGAACCATAAACCATTAGTTTTCTTAGGATTTAGGGAAAGCCATAGAATTTGGAGAAAGTGAGCAAAGAAATTAGAGAAAGCCTCATTCTTAGAACTTGGAGAAAGTGAATGGTTTTATTAATGAAAAGAATGTGTGAGAGAGAGAGCGCTAGTCACGGAGAGAGTCTATACAATGCACCTAGTAGCATGCACAGAAAGTTCATATTTTCTGGGCAAAGAATAAACCATATACATCCAAATAGAGGGAATTCTTGTGGAAGAAGGGGAGGAGGTTGAGATTGCATATTTTTCTTACCATTTCATTATTTCATTTCAACCCTACAACTAAGTAAGAAGACCCTCTCAATCCTCTCATTTTTTTTACATAATTGAAATTTTCAGATTGTATACATATGATACATTGTCTAAACTGTATTGAGGATAATCTGTTTTGAATTTGCCAGCATGTTACCCGAATTTTTAGATAATTTTATACTCAAAATTTCGAGATGATTTCTTCTAGAAAGTTGTTGATAATGATGCCTAGTCTTTCCAGAAAATTTTGGTAACAATTTTTGAGCTTTCTACGAATTTATACAAAATTTTAACTAAATCTGAAACTGTGATGAAAATAGTCTATTTTGAATCTGTCAGAATGTCACTCGAATTTTTAGACAATTTTATACTCAAAATTTCGAGATGATTTCTTCTACAAAGTTGTTGATAATGATGCCTTGTTTATCTAGAAAATTTTGGTAACAATTTTTGAGCTTTCTACGAATTTATACAAAATTTTAACTAAATCTGAAACTGTGATGAAAATAGTCTATTTTGAATCTGTCAGAATGTCACTCGAATTTTTAGACAATTTTATACTCAAAATTTCGAGAAGATTTCTTCTACAAAGTTGTTGATAATGATGCCTAGTTTATCCATAAAATTTTGGTAACAATTTTTGAGCTTTCTACGAATTTATACAAAATTTTAACTAAATCTGAAACTGTGATGAAAATAGTCTATTTTGAATCTGCCAAAATGTCACTCGAATTTTTAGACAATTTTATATTCAAAATTTCGAGAAGATTTCTCTACAAAGTTGTTGATAATGATGTCTAGTTCGTCCAGAAATTTTGGTAACAATTTTTGAGCTTTCTACGAATTTATACAAAATTTTAACTAAATCTGAAACTGTGATGAAAATAGTCTATTTCGAATCTGCCAGAATGTCACTTGAATTTTTAGACAATTTTATACTCAAAATTTCGAGAAGATTTCTTCTACAAAGTTGTTGATAATGATGTCTAGTTCGTCCAGGAATTCTGGTAACAATTTTTGAGCTTTCTACGAATTTATACAAATTTCTAACTAAATCTGAAACTGTGAGACAGATTTTACCATGTATTTGAAAATTTATTTAAAATTCTATACTAAACCAAATCTGGTAATTTCTAACTAAAATATGAAATTTGAGAAGTCTAATTTCATGATAAATTTTTAGATTGTGGGTTTGATCTATAAATTTAAGCATGGAATTAATGTAAGGAATTGTGACAAATCTGTGTCATAAACACCCTTGGAATTTGTTTAGAATTATTTATAAGTTATTTTTGGAAAATACTTTCTGAAAAATAACCATAACATGTTTATTGAGTATCCTGTAGATTGATATGAATTTTAAAGTTATATAAGTAATGTATTTATAATTTTATTTGCAAGATATATACTCTGAAAATTTTTCTAGACATGATAAAATCACCACTTTAATATTATGCTAGTCTAATTTTGTAAATCAAAAATTTGTGCATGTGTGTATTTATGGTTTAATTCTTGTATCTAAGTTATTATTTCATACCATGGTTTAAATAAATTGTTTATTTAAATTCTGTACTTTTATTTAGTATTGTGTGACACATGCAATATTTTATGATTGAGAATTTTAATGAGTTGGTATAACATTACTTGTGATTAAAAATTTGGAATTATTTGTGATTAATATCAAAATTAACTGAAATGATTAACGGCATATACAAAGTTAACAATTGACGGTTAATACTAGTTGTTCGGGGTGAGTCTTGGTTTAAAGACTGTACGGAATTAAGGGTTGACGGTTAACACCGGTTGTTCAGGGTGAGCCCTGGTTTTGAGAATTCTCACGTAAATTGTGTTGCGAAACTCTAAGATGGCACGGGACTTATTTGACTCCTTTTCGGTATTCGGTTTTGGAATAAGGGTGGATGTGCAGGTGGCACACAGGGAGATTACTTACCCCTGGCAGACCGTTTCCTTGGGGCAGACCACGGATGCCACTACTTGAGTATATAAATCCGGACGTGGGCATCTCTGGTAGTTATGGTTGGTAACACTTAAATATTTGACCAAGGGAGGGTTTCAAATTAACCATTGTCATGCTTAGTGGTTGGTAAGTTAAATCTCTTTGGTGAGATTTCGAGTGTCATCTAATTTATTAAAATTATTGAAATTATTCTAATGGTTGTAATTTCTGTGTATAATTATATTGTTATCTCATGTTTAGAATATTATTATTTTTCTCTTAAAAAGAATGGTAGGTTGGTTACGTTTTCTTACTGTGTTGCAAAACTCATGGCATATATTTTGTTGCCCTGGCGTTTCATGCCAGATTATGTCGAAGAAAGGACTGAGGCTGAAATTGGAGCTGCTGCCAATATCGAACCTTGGCTGACTTAGAGTCAAGATTTTATCAAAATAAAATCCTGTTATCCCTTGTATTAGGATTTAATTATGTTGTGACGTTGTGTGTGAACTTGTAGTTTTATTTTGTTGTTGGACTTTGACTATGTAAGAACTTAAAAGTTCCTAATTAGTAGTTAAAACTTTATCTAACAAATTATCGTTATTTAAATCTTATGACGTTTCAAAAAAAAAATTTGGAGCGTCACAATTTTCTCTCTCTTTTTTAATGAGAACTAAAGAGAAATTGTGTATGGAATATATTATAAAGTACATCACATCAAATAAGTTTTTTTTTTTTTTTTTTTTCAGTTGGTGAAGCAAATTATTTGTCGTCACACAATTGTTTTGCTCATGATTTTTCTGTTCGTTTCATTCATTTTCTTGTTGCCAAACACATTTCTTTCTCGTGTTTGTTGTGTAGGTGTTATTAAAAAACACAAAAGAAAACGGTTTTGATTTCTTAGGTTTTTATCAACATGTGATAAACAACAAAAGTGGTTAGCTTTCCATAAATTCGATAATAACACCTTGTTTGGTTTTGAAAAGATTGAGTTATATATATATATATATATATATATATATTTATTTATTTATTTATTTTCACTGAATATTTTTAATATTTTTAATAATTTTTTTTTAATTTTTAGATATATTCAATATATACTTAAAATTTATAATATTTACGAATTTTTTTAAAAATTCACCAAATAAAAAAAATTAAAAAAAGAGTACATTTTTGTATTCTTGTGTATTTATTATTTTTAAAAATATTTTACTTTTTAGATGCATTTAAGTAAGGTGCATTAAAAAGTAAAAAAAATACTTAAAATTTTATAAGTATCCAATATAAACAAAAAAAAATACGAAAAACAAAAAAATTTCAATTTTTAAAAATTAAATCCAAAAAATTGAAACCAAACTAGTCCAATGATTTTCCCTTTTTTTTTATATATAAAAAAAAATGACCTAAGAGGATTTCATGACACCTTGAGCCTATTTCATGTAGCTTTTTGTAAGTTAATAAAATTGATAGTCAGTTTTTTTTTTTTTTTTCTTCTTTTTTTGGACTTAATAAACTGTAAATGAAAATTATACTAAGGTGTCGTTTGGTAACACTTACATTTTCAGTTTTCTGTTTATATTTACAAAAATTTTAAAAACTCAAATAAAAACTTGTTTGGTGAAATTTTTGATTTATAAATCAGTGATCTCAGTTTATAAATTTGACCAAAAAATGAAAACACAAAAAATGTGTTTCTGTTTTTAGTTTTCAGTTTTTTTTTTTTACCACCCAACACTAGCCACCACCCGCCACCATTTTCCACCACCGTCTTCCGCCACCACCACCCACCCCCCACTACCACCTGCCACTCACCACTCACCACCCACCACCCACCACCCACTCGCCACCACCACCACCACCACCACCACCACCACCACCACCACCCACTACCCACCTGCCATCCACCCACTACCCGCCACCACCCACCACTCGCCACTACCATCCACGGCTCGCCACCACCACCCGCCACCTACTTGCCACAACCACTCACCACCCACCTGCCACCACCAACCACTCACCACCCACCTGCCACCACCAACCACCCACCACCACCAGCCACCAGTCACCCACCCGTCACCACCCACCACCACCACCACCACCATCACCTGCCACCCATCCGCCACCTACCCACCACCACCTGCTATCGTCACCCACCTACCCATCCACCCACTACCACCACCACCACCACCACTCACTACCACCCGCCATCTGCCATCCGCCACCCACCACCCGCCACCGTCACCCACCCACCCATCATCACCACCCACCACCCACTAACCGCCACTCACTTGCAACCGCCACCCACCACCGGCCACCGCCACCCACTCGCTACCATCCTTACCTGCCACCGTCACCCACCCACCACCACCACCCGCCATCTATCCGCCACCACCACCCACCAGCCACCACACGCTATCCGTCACCCACTATCCGCCGCCGCCACCACCACCACCACCACCACCCACCATCCGGCTCCGCCGCCACCACCACCACCACCCATTCGCTACCACCCACCACTCGCCACCGTCACCCACCCACCCACCACCACTACCCACCCGCCACTACCCATCACTACCAGCTACCCACCACCCACCGTCACCACTTTCCATCACCGTCTTTCGCCACCACTTGCCACCACTTGCCATTTCTCACTCTTTTTTATATTTTTAATTTTTTTTAAATATTTTGTCAATTACTAAACGTGTTTGTAGTTTATGTTTTTCTAAAAATAAACAAAAAATAAACAAAAACCAGTTTATAAAATTTTTGTAAATATAAACTGAAAACATAAACGTTACCAAACACACCCTAAATATAATCTACAAAAATTTCAAATTTAAAAAAATAAATAAATCATATACTGCTTACATAATCAACTATCCAGGAATGATAAGGGAAAAAAAATGGGGGATGCACCAATAAATCCCAAATTAATAACTTATACACTGTTTAGTCCTAAAAGTTTTCTTATAGACTGAAAGGTCCCATTACAATGTTTCAAACATCAGATTAATGTTTCAAACATAGATTTCAAACATCTAATGTTCATCAGATTTCAATAATGTTTGAAATTATAGGATGAATGTTTCAAACATTAGATTTCAAATGTTTGGTTTGTATTTGAGAGATGTGTTTTAGAGATAAAAAGTACGAAAAGTTGTTTGGTTTGATTTTTTTCAAAAGATGTTTTGAAAAATTATTTTGAAAGAGAGTTTTGGAAAAAGTAATTGATTTGATGTGTGTGAGAGAGAAATTTGTTTGGAAAACTTGTTTGGTTTACAAGTTTTGAGAAATTTTTTTGGAAAAATTTGTTTGGTTTGATTACTTTTAAAAACTTATTTGTAGAGAAAATTTTCCAAAAATTTTTCAAAAATACAAACCAAACGAACCCCTAATGTTCATCAGATTTCAATAAATTTTGAAATTATAGAATGAAACATCAGATTCATTTACATCATGAACATCATGATGATGTATAAATGGGACTAAATGGAGCATGAGAAAACTTTTAGCACTAAATGGTTCAACTTTTCAGAAACTAGGATTTGCAGGTAAATTTTCCTAAAAAAATACTCTCTCTGCGTTCAAATATAAAATCTTGATTTATCTAAGTTCTATCAAAGTATACATTGAGTTTTTCATGATAATTAATAGAACAATGCTATGTACCAAAACGAAAGATTAAAAAAAATAAAATGTGTTTTATTTTTAAATTTGTTTTTTCTGAATACAAAATATTTTTGTAATAAATAAATTTTTCGGACTCCATAATGTACTCTAATTTTTCCCACACGATAATGTACTATGAAATGGTCTTTATCATACTTCAAAAAATGAACAATTTAATTTTTGTCCTTTTTATTGTTATTATAATATTTTTTAAAAGATGAAAATAAGAAAAAAAATTATTATAGTATTAAGGTTCAAAGCATATGCTTCCCCACTAGATATGGACCTAAGACAAAACACTGACTCTTTGTCCACTTGTTGTTTCATGTTTAGTACAATATTCAAGTGTTGATGTTACCTCTTACCTTCCGATCAAGGTTTTAAGGTATACAATAATTTTTTCTTGCTCACTATTCATGTGATGAATGAATTTTAAAAAAACTTACCTAGCTTTTTTATTTATTTATTTATTTTTAAATTTAATTTGTGGCTATTATTAGGAATGATTTTGTTTTTAATCAATAAAACTGCTAATATACAAAGTATTTAAATAATTATATTTTACTTTGAGAAAAATCACATAAAATTATTTTATGATTTGATTGAGTTTTGTACAAGACTACAAAACTTACGAATTATTTATATTTATAGATGCATCACACATTCTCTTATGTGAGAGAAAATGTGGTAAATTATTTTATGATTGCAAGCTCTGAACATGTTTTAAAATACTCAAAATTATTTGATTAAATCAATATCAAGTGGCCACATCTTAATTGGCATAATGGCATCTTCAGTGTCTCTCTTCTCTCACTTAGTCTGCAATGGGGGTGTTTGGTGTGGATTATAGGGGTGATTATAATTTATTTTAATGTAAGAATTTGTGTCAGACTGTTTGATGCAGCTTCTGCTTACAATTTTTCAAGGGAAAAATAGCTTAAAAAAGCTAAAAAAACCTGATTATTTAGAAGTTGGGAAAGGGGTGCTGTTGGTTTCTGTTTTCTAATTATCAACTTTTAACTTATAATAAGATACACCAAACCATACCAATATAAGACTTCTTTTAGTACCAGCTCATAAGTTATTTTTACTTCAGCTTAATCTTTATTATTACTAAAGATAAAAATAAATAATGTTTTGTTGAAAAAACTTGTAAAAGCTGATTTATTTTTGTTCTTATTGAATTTTTTTTTTTAATTTTATTTTGGAATTGTCAACTGTAGACGGACCCAAAATGTAACATTTGACTAAGTTTTTTAAATAAAAAAATCACTAAAAATAAAATAAATATAAAAGACATTTCCAACTTAAGCTGGACAATCAAAGGAAAACGAGCTAGCAGACGTAGAGCAATCGTGTTGGTCACTCTAATGGGCTTTATTTGTGGGCTTGTGGGCATTGGATATGTCGCTTTACATATTGGATCAAAATCATGACGTAATAGATTTTCGGGCCTGGATTTTACAATGGATCATCTGTAGTTGAGTTGGGCCTGGCTCTCCAACAAGTCTAGTGAAGGTAGGGCAAAGTCGAAAATCCGAAAAATCTGCAAATTGAATTGGTCAGTCCAATTGGTAGGTTTAGTTTGGTATATCTAATTCATGATTTGATTCTGATTTGAAAAATTAGAGAACTAGTATCCGTGGATTGGTTCCAAATTTAAGTTTATGGTTCCGAATTGAAACTGACGGTATATAACTCAAGTCATATGCCAACCATACACCCTTTATGCATACAATCTTACCTTCTGATGTATGTATAAAACCAAATTGAAATTCATATTGTTTCAATTTTCTCTTCTCTATGCTGCTAAAACTATTTTTTTTTTTAATTATTTAGCATAATTTTAGTTTTGTAATTGTTGTTGCCACGACAATGTTTATTTAATGCGAGTTTTATACTTAATACTAGTTTGTTTGGTGAATGTCATGATTTTTCTGTTGAACATATAATATAAAACTATGGTTTCAAATCGAACCGAGTTGTGTTTAAATAGTTTAGTTTGGATTGCTTCCATGATTAAATGGATTGGTTTGATTTCAATATTTATAAAACTATAAACAACTGATTAATGCTGATTTTATCTCAAACCAAATCAATCCGAACCATACTCATCACTCAGTGAAGATGAAGGTGAAGGTGAAGGTGAAGGTGAAAGACAAGAATAGTACCTAAAATGGTTCTCCCTTTCCCCCCCCCCAAAAAAAAAAAATTTGCTTATTATTATAAAAATGTTTTGAATGTAATGATGTGGATTTAAATCCAGTGTAGTGTAAGCTTCACCTAGGACAAATGATATGAAAAGCCTTAATTACATCACTTTAAAAAAAAAAAAAAAAAAAAAAAAAAAAAAAAAAAAAAAAAAAAAAGAGACTTATTTTGTGAAAAGGACAAGAGGGCATAATGTTACGCAAACAGACAAATGAGCATAAAATCAATACAAATGATATGAAAAGTCTTAATTTTATCACTTTAAAAAAAAAAAACATCAAGGCAGCTTATAATTTAAAAAATTATCGTTATTACAACATTTAATTTAAAAAATACATATATAATTTTTTTAGGATATATTTTCTAAAATTATATTGTGAAAAGGACGATGGCATAAAATGCATTAAATTAGCTCCAAGGAACAGTGACTGTGCTATACTACACACGACAAAAGGTAGAAATGGGTTGCAGGGCACTCACTAGTCATTATAAGTTTGGTTTTTGTTTGATTTGTCTATTTTTACTTAGGGTTTTCAAACTTTGCTCAACTAATCTAATTAACCAATTAATATATCTCTGGAGATTTGGACCCATAACTTCTCATACAGTAAGCATAAACTTTAGTGAATTAGAATAACTCAATTGATTATGACATGGATAGGCTCACAAGGCTTACGGCCCACAGCGAACCACCCCAAACCCATCACTTGGGACCCATAGCATAACCCGGTTGGCAAAGCCCAGGACAGCTGGAGGCCATCTGGATATAGAGGGCCAATGGCATTTGGGCACATGGCAGGTGGAACACAGGCCACATCAGCAGACAAAGATCTGCAGAGTTATTGCCACAATACATCACCATTAATGCAGCCCATCACAGCATTTATTACGACAACACCTCCCCGTCGGAACAGAGCCCCCTCACCCTGAACAAGGTAAGCTACGACACAGGCTTTCGGCGTAAAGGGGCATGTCACAAGGGACATTGAAATGATTACCAAAGGATATAAGCAAGAATGGAAGACAAGAGGAAGGTTAAGTTTTTATCTCTCTCTATCTCTCTCTCTTTACATTTTCCTTCTTCCTCTACTGATTCACTCGCCGGAGGGTTCACTGGGGGACTACCCCGTTCCCCTTTGGACTTGTTCGCAGGTCATCTGGAGGAGTCATCCGCCTGAATCGGAACTTAAGGAGTTTGGACCAGCCCAGCCCATCCACTCAGGACGAACTGCATTATTAGTTGGCGCCGTCTGTGGGAAACTGTGGTTTATTCGTGCGCTAGTTGTGTTCACTATCGCCGGAGCCCTCCTTTCTCACCGTTACCTTTTCCTCTCACCCGTCTGGGTGTATGGTCACGACTAGGTCCATGGCTTCTCACCATAATGCCGCCGATCATCAAACAGACCATTCGCATCCAAACAACCCACCATAATACATCATCGAACTCACTAACAGCATTAACCGCATGGCTGAGCAAAACCAGGCCCTGATCAATGCTTTACTCCAAAGAAACCTCCCCGTTCCACCTCCAGATATTCCACCCAACCAAGAAAGAACCTCGGGCCACACTGCTCCACAACCCCCTCCGCCCAACCCAGAAGGTTTACAACCCCCTCATCCTCCACATATGAGCCTACCACCTCCACCTCCACGCCCGTCAGTCGTAGCACTAGCCCCTGAGGAGGAAGCCAGCAGTGTCCAGCCTCCATCGGCCGACCATGGCGACAACATTCCCCTCTGGGACGCTGAACTCCGAGCTATGAAGCTCTAACTACAAGGGGTCCTGCAGAACATTCAGCACAAGCCCTTAGTCACCGCCAACTCGCCTTTTGTTGCCTCCATTCACGACAAACCATTGCCCTCCAAGTTCAAAATGCCTACCATTGACTCATTCGATGGCACGACGGACCCAGTCAACCATCTAGAAACCTACCGCACCCTCATGATCCTCCATGCTTTCCCTGACGAGATCATGTGCCAAGCTTTTCCCGTGACACTGAAGGGATCAACTCGGTTGTGGTTTAGCCAGTTACCGACGGACTCCGTCTCCACCTTCCAACACCTTAGTGACTCTTTCCTGAGCCATTTTATCGGAGCCCAGCGTCAGAGACGCCCAGCCACCCAACTCCTTAACATTCGTCAGACTGAGGGGGAGTCGCTCCGCAGCTTCGTCACCCGCTTCAACACCGAAGCTCTTCAAGTAGCAAAGAATGACGACAAGGTCATCCTCACGGCTTTCATGGCCGGCCTGCGGTCGTCCGATTTTCTTTTCTCCCACTCCAAAAACCCTCCAATCACCGTGGCAGCCCTACTATCCAAAGCCCAGAAATACATGAATGCTGAAGATTTCCTGGCCGCTCGGCAAGAGCCGACCCCTAAAAATCCGACCCCCAGAGACAAGAGGAAAGACTCAGAACCTAGGACCGCCCAGTATAATAGCCAAACACCCTAATATAATGACCGACCGCACCGAGCCGACTGGTCGGTTCCGACCCGATCGCCCGATCGATTTGAGCGGTACACACCACTCAACTCCCCCATGGAGCACGTCCTCAACCAGATCCAGCGGGACTACCCCCTCAAGTGGCCCCTGCCTTCATGAAACCCCTCCAACCGCAAAGATCAGTCCAAGTACTGCCGTTTCCACCAAGACCATGGCCATACCACCGACGAGTGTATCAACCTCAAAGATCAGACCGAGACCTTCATACGTCAGGGCCGCCTCAGCCGATTCACAGACACCCGCCCTCAACAGAGGTAAAGAACAGACCTTCCTAGGAACAATCGCCGACATACACCACCCCGCAATCAAGCACTACCTAACCAAGGCCACGATCGCCCACCACCACAGCCTCGACCTCCAGGCAATCCCCCTCCACCAGTCGGAGAAATCAGAGTCATTTCAGGCGGCCTTGCTTGCGGGGGACCATCCCGCTCAACTCAGAAGGCAGAACTCAGAAAAATCAAGTAGGGCTCAGACAAAGCAGTGGCGACGGTGGACAGACCTCCCAAACAGTCAAAACAGTGGATCGAACCCATCACCTTCACAGACAACGACTGTGCCGGAGTCCGTTACCCACATGATGGCCCCCTTGTCATTTCCGCCATCCTCTCCAACTACAAGGTCAGGCGAGTCCTCATTGACAACGGCAGCTCTTCAGACATCATCTTCCTAAATTGCTTCTACCAGCTCAAGATTGGGGAAGAAAGCTTGTCTCCCCTCCAAACCCCTCTAGTCGGTTTCACCGGCGATCGTGTGACCTCCATCGGCTCCATCGATCTACCTATCACCATTGGCGAACACCCGAGGCAGACCACTAAGTTGCTCACCTTTCTTGTGGTCGACTGCCCTTCTACTTACAACATCATCCTTGGCCGCACAGCCCTAAACGCCTTCCAAGCCATCACATCCACCTATCACCTTGCCATCAAATTTTCTACCGATCTCGGTGTCGGAACTATCAAAGGAGAATAGACCGTGGCCAGGGAGTGTTATGTCGCCTCACTCAAAGAAGTCAAGCTAAAAAAGGCCATGATCATCGAAGGGCTTGACGCCCGAGACAAGGACGAGCTGGTCAGAGGCGAACCCGTGGAGGAACTTGTTGAAGTTAACGTTGATCCCACCAACCTAATCAAAACTGCCAAAATTGGCAGCCAACTACCTTTCCAAGCCAAGGCCGACCTTACCGCTCTCTTGACCGAGCACAGAGATGTATTCGCCTGGACCCACTCTGACATGCCAGGCATCGACCCCTCCTTCATAACCCACCGCCTCAGCATCGAACCCCACTTTCGACCCCACCGCCAGAAGCAACACATTTTCTATCCAGAGCGCAACACTCTTATCGCCGCAAAAGTTGACAAGCTCCTCGAGGCCCAATTCATCAAAAATGTGGACTACCCTACATGGTTGTCCAACGTGGTCCTCGTCCGCAAACACAATGGCAAATGACGACTCTGTGTCGACTACTCTGACCTGAACCGAGCTTGTCCCAAAGATAGCTATCCCTTTCCCCGCATAGATCTACTGGTCGATGCCACGGCCGATCATCAAATGCTCAGCTTCATGGATGCCTTCTCTGGGTATAACCAAATCCTGATGCACACATCTGATCGAGAACACACATCATTTATTACCGACCGAGGTACCTACCACTATTGTGTAATGTCGTTCGGGTTGAAGAATGCTGGGGCCACCTATCAGCGGCTGGTTAATGCCGTTTTCCATCACCAAATAGGCCAGAATATGGAAGTCTATGTCGATGACATGCTAGTCAAAAGCAAATACTCCTCCGATCACCTCACTGACTTACGAGAGACCTTCGCCACCTTGCGCAAATACCAGATGAAGCTCAACCCAGAGAAGTACGCCTTCGGCGTAGGGTCTGGAAAATTTTTGGGGTTTATGGTCAATCAGCGCGGCATCGAAGCTAACCCTGAGAAGATCAAGGCCTTGGTTGAGATGTAGTCGCCTAGGACGGTCAAAGAAGTTCAAAGACTCACCAGCCGAGTGGCGGCCCTCAACCGCTTCATTTCCCGTGTAACAGATAAGTGCTTACCCTTCTTCAAAGTTCTTCGGCAAACTTTTGAATGGACAGCTGAATCCGAAGAGGCCTTCCAACAGTTAAAGCAATGCATGGCCAACCCTCCCCTTCTTTCCCAAGCTATCACGGGCGAACCCCTCTTCCTCTACTTAGCAGTATCGAGCACCGCAGTCAGTGCAGCTCTCCTCAGAGAAGATGGCTCAATCCAACAGTCGGTCTATTACATCAGTCGGGCTCTCAGGGGCGCGGAGCAGAACTACCCCTTATTAGAAAAACTTTCCCTGGCCTTGGTCATTGCCTCCAGACGACTCCGCCCATACTTCCAAGCCCACTCCATAGTGGTCCTCACCCACCAGCCCCTGAAAAAGGTCATGCAGCAACCAGAACTCTCAGGTAGACTTATGCAGTGGTCAGTAGAACTCAGCCAGTTCGACATCTCCTACCGCCCTCGGACAGCAATCAAGGGGCAGGCTGTAGCTGACTTCATCATGGAATTCACCAATCCGGCCCCGACCACTACACCTCCACTCCCACCAACTCCAACAGAGCCAGAAGACCCTTATTCTTGGACTCTCAATGTCGACAGTTCGTCTCGCAGAGAAGGAAGTGGGGCCGGCCTCATCCTTACCTCTCCCAAGGGAGGCTACTTCAAATGTGCCCTCCGTTTCTTGTTTGAAGCAAGCAACAATGAGGCCGAGTATGAGGCATTGATAGCAGGACTCCACCTTGCCAAGGACATTGGGGTCAGCCACCTCCGATTATTCAGCGACTCCCAGCTCGTCGTCGGTCAGATGACGGGGGACTTTGACGCCAAGGAAGACGCAATGCGAGCTTACAGAGATATGGCACTCCTCCTTGCTCGCCTTTTCAATACCTTCTACATTAGCCACATTCCTCGGGCGGCAAACTCCAAAGCAGATGAGATGGCTCAGCTGGCCTCTGCTAACCATCCTAATCTCAGCCATGATGTCTGTCTCGAATATCTATACCACCCGGTCATTTCACCCGACCTGCAAGCCGTACAGTTCATCCAAAACGAACCCATCCCTTGGGCATCCGACATTCTCTTATTCTTGACCACAGGAGCACTCCTAGATGACCAACAACAGGCTTCCAAAGTCCGATCCCGAGCGTCCAATTACATCATTGTCGACGGTGTATTGTACAAGCGTGGTTTCTCCCGGCCATATCTACGACGCCTCAATCCAGCTCAAGCAACTTATGTAATGCAGGAGATCCATGAGGGAATTTGTGGTAATCATTCAGGTGGCAGGTCCCTTGCCCAGAAGATACTCCGTACTGGGTATTTTTGGCCAACTCTTAATCAGGATGCGACTGACTTCGTGCTCAAATGCGATAAATGTCAACGCTTCGCCAACATCCCCCATGCTCCTCTTACAGAGTTAATCACACTCTACAGTCCTTATCCGTTTGCCAAGTGGGGGATCGACTTGGTTGGTCCACTTCCCATCGGTCGAGGCCAGACCAAGTTCGCGATTGTCGCCATTGATTACTTCACAAAGTGGGTCGAGGCTGAACCCCTTGCCACAATCACCGAGCGGAACACAACTAGGTTTATCTGGCAATCGATCATTTGCCGATTTGGCATCCCTCAAGCCATCATCTCTGACAATGGCAAACAATTCGATAACGCGAAGTACAGAAAATTTTGTGCAGATCTCCAGATTCAACCATGCTTCTCTTCCCCCGGTCACCCCCAAGCAAACGGCCATGTTGAGGTCAACAACCGTTCCCTTCTGAAAATCATCAAAACTAAGCTCGAAGCTGCTAAAGGCCTTTGGGCTGAGGAACTACCAAACGTACTCTGGGCTTACCGAACCACTGCTCGCACTCCCACTAGGGAAACCCCTTTTCGCTTAACATATGGCGCTGAGGCGGTTATTCCAGTCGAAGTCGGTCTTTCCACCCCCTGGGTTTTACATTCGGATCTGGCCTCAGCCGACGAGCTCCATCGAGCAGACTTGGACCTCGTCGAAGAACTCCGAGAGACTGCTGCTGTCAGATTGGCTTCGTACCAGCAGAAAATGAGAACACACTACAACCGCAGGGTTCGACCACGAGAGTTCTCCGTGGGGGACCTTGTCTTAAGAGAAGCAACTCTTGCCACAAAGAACCCAACCGAGGGCAAACTGGCAGCCAAATGGGAGGGACCCTACGTAGTGAAAGCCCGACCATGACCAGGCGCTTACCGACTTCAAGACATGGAAGGCCGCGACCTCCCCCACTCCTGGAATGCGGAACATTTGAAGCGTTACTATCAATGAGTTCATACTTTTGTATTGTCAACATTGTTGTATTTCCCTCTTTAATACATAATGCAAATTCCGACTGAAGTTCTCAGCTTTCATAATTCAACTGTCTGTATGTCGCTCCCATGACATTTTCCCTTGCAGCAAAGCCTCGGCCAGACCGAGCACTCAAAGCCTCAGCCAGACTAAGCACTCAAAGCCTCAGCCAAACTGAGCACTTCAAAGCCTCGGCCAGACCAAGCACTCAAAGCCTCAGCCAGACCGAGCACTCAAAGCCTCAGCCAGACTGAGCACTTCAAAGCCTCGGCCAGACCGAGCACTCAAAGCCTCAGCCAGACTGAGCACTTCAAAGCCTCGGCCAGACCGAGCACTCAAAGCCTCAGCCAGACTGAGCACTTCAAAGCCTCGGCCAGATCGAGCACCCAAAGCTTTGGCCAGACCGAGCACTCAAAGCCTCAGCCAGACTTAGCACTTCAAAGCCTCGGCCAGACCGAGCACTCAAAGTCTCAGCCAGACTGAGCACTTCAAAGCCAAGCAGGACCATATCTTTAACACTTAGTCACATTTTGAAGCTTATTCACAATTCCAGGACCACGTTTTTACCTATGTTCTCACGTATTTCATTTACTAATCAGATTATCTACCACCCCACCCAGTTTGTTTCTCCAAACTCTCCTCTACAAGTTTATAATTAACTGTTTAGTTACAATTTGCAACCTACCCCTTGTTCTCATCCGTGGATTCTTCATCCGTACTTATTAAACTGGCAGTACTAACCCCCCTTGAATATTATGTCCTACAATTTCCTAATCCAATTTTTCAATCAACCACTATCATCCTTTCAATTTTCATACAACTCCAATCTCACTCTGAAGGGAGGAACTTCAAACTTAACTTTGCATGAAATTTTTATTGCACAATGTTTTTGACCAGTTTTTATAACAAGACTTCATTCATTTTAGACAACACAGGCCCACATAGTCAACTGACAACATAAACGACATAACATTTGCACACAAGTTCATTACAATAAAATTCTTCATTCATTCATTCATTCATTCATTCACTTACAATGTGTACACCAGTTCATTACAAAAAAAAAAAAAAAAAAAAAACACAGAGATTGAACAACTCTTCTTCTTCTTGGTTATTCTTCCTCCCTGGACACAAGCTCTTCTTCCTCAATGCCCTCGTCCAGGGGGGTCTGGGCCACATCATCTTCACCTATCGTTACACTACTCAGGTCCAAGTGTGGGAATAGCTCTTCAGCTCTGCGTTTGAACATCTTCCAGCCGCTGTCCCAGAACTCGGCCATTTCGTGCTTGTAGAAGTCTGACTGCTGGAAGCTCTCAATCACCTCTGCCTCTGTCCTACCTCCAGCAGTCGTCCTTGATGAGACCACCCCCCCAGATTCTTGCCCAGCCAGACTCCTGGCGATTGCGGCATCTATCGCCATCTGAAATTCAGGAGACCCTTTGTATTGCTCCACCGCTGCGACGCACAGATCAGGGTAGGCCGCCCTCTCAGAAGCCACTTTAGCCCTCTTTTCGTCCAGCTCTCTTTGCAGGGTCCTCCTTTCAGCAGCCGCCGTCACCCTCTCCTCTTTCACCCCCTTCTTCAGACTCTCCAGCTCCGCCAGCGCCTTCGCCTTCTCTGTTTCCAACTCCCTCATCAGCCTCCCCTTCTCCTCCTCTGCTTTGACACGCTCATCTTCCAACCCCTTCAACAGATCTCCAATTCTGGCATCTGCCTCATCTTTTTGCCTGACCAGCTCTTCGTTGCTGCTCATGGCCTCTTCATGCCGCTCGATCGCAACGGCGCAGGCTCTTTCAGACTCCTCCAACTTCTTCTGTTCGCCAGCCAGTTGGAACTCGAGCGACACGACCTTACGGTGTGTGTCCTCCAGCTCCAACTTGACTGCTTGCAGTTCAGCATGGGCAGTCTTCCAGTCGGCGCTCTCCTTCTTTAACTTGGCCAACTGGGCTTTGGCCTCTTCAGCCTTTAACTTGGCAGCCCCTACCTTCCTCAGAAGGGCCCCTGCCAAGGTAGTTACCTCCATTTGGGCGGAGCATAACACCCTCAGCAGGTCAGCCTCATTATATCCTGATGCCGAGCGCAGAGCTGTCTCCTCCACAATCTTCACCAAGCGGTCTGCCCCCGCCCTGGCTGGGCCTCCTTCTCCCTCCAACCTTCCAGCTACCGCGCGAGCGTGATAGATTGTCGTGGCCAGACGGACCCCTCTTTCCTGGGGGGCAGGGCCCTTTTGGGTCTGCTCCCCCTCGTTCGGCACACCCTCGGTCAACCCAACTCCTACTTGCTCTGTTGGGGTAGTCTCCACAACCTTTAGAGTTGGGGTGACCCCTACCACCTCTGAGGTATCCTTGGCCACAGGGAACTCCACCTCAGCTGGGGCCACCTCAGCCCTCTTGGCCCCAGACTCATCTGCAGGTTCTTCTGGGGCACTCCTCTTTTTCTTCTTCTTCTTCAGAGCCTCTCCCTCCCTTCTGGCCTGTTCTTTTACAGGATCTACTGGGGGCGGTCGTGGCTCAAAACTGCTTAAGTCTTTCTCCCCCAACGGCCTTGGGCGCGGTTAGATCCTCTCCCGCGCGATCGATTGAGGCGGTCGATCTCCTCGCGCTTCCTTCAACTTCGTGGCCTTGGCCAGCACGGCCTGATCCTCTACCTCCTGAGCTTCTCTTCTCGCCTCCAATTCTGCTCGGTCGAGGTCCCCATCCCTCGGCTCCGGTCCCAGCCCCACCTCAAACAATGCAAACGGCTGAACAAGCTCGTCCCATCTGGCCTTCTCTCTCTCCCTCCACTCCTTCACTCTCTTCACCCTCTCTTCCGCCACTGCCCCCAATCTCGACTCCATCGACCTAGTGGGCACCTTCCAGATGGTGCGCACCCCCAGTCCCCCATTAGCAGACACGTAGAACCACCGTGGCCGCCACCCCTTGATCGATGTCGGCAGCCTCGCCACCAATCCCCTCCCCATCACCGCCTATAGGGTGACCCACGTCTCTTGCTGCCCTGAAGCCTTGTAACAGAAAAAGAACTCGTCTACCGCCATGGCCTCCTCTCTATTCGCCTTGGGCCACGCGCTCACACAGGCCAGCAGAATCTTCCATGCATTGGGCATCAATTGCCCCGGCGCTACCTCCAGGCGGTTTAGCACGTCAACCACCACTTGGGGCAGTGGCAACCTCAGCCCACCTTTTAGTGCCTCATCGTAAAGGGAAAACTCCCTTGGCCTAGCATCAAACGGCATTTCCTTTGATGTTGGCAGCAATAACTCCACCTCCGCCGGAATCTGGTATTTTTCCCTGATCGCCTCCAAATCCGCCGCAGTAATTGTGGATTTGTCAGCCTTCGTGTGCCACTGATCCGGCTCTACCTGGCTTATTGGCCTTGGGGCCAATATCAGGGTCGACGCCTGTGATTTTCCCACCGGTTCCCCCACCCCCACCACCCGTGTCTCCGTCCTGTATCGCGCTGCTAGCTCCTCTGCATCATCGTCTCCCATAGGGTCCACCCTCACATCGACCACTTCTTCTTGTGCCATTTCTAGGGTTTGCTTACGAATCACTTCTGACGCAGGAGCAAGGAAGTTGAGAAAATGTTTCACAGGTGTGTCATACGCAATGAAGGAATTAACACTTGGGTATTTTGAGTTTTTGTAAAAAGGTAGGTGAAACGCATTATACCCAAAACCCACGGTTTACCCGTATTCCATGGATCCACATTAATTTTCGCCCGTTTCAAAAACCTTTCATATCAACCGCCAAAACCGCCTTTTCAAAACCCCCCTCGTGACCTATCCTTTCATTTCTGCTCCAACACTTCACTTCCCCCACGATATTGCCACGTGTATGGCCACGATGCACTGTCCCCTCCCCTTACCCTGTCCTTTCCATTTCACATCATCACATGGCCCCACCCCTCCTCTCTTTTTTGAGCCCCGCGCCGTCCTGGTCGGCACGCCTAGCGGTCGACCCCTCCCGCTCGGCCACCCTCGCGGTCGGCACGCCTCACGGTCGACCCCTCCCGCTCGACCACCCTCACGGTCGCCCCCTCCCGCTCGGCCACCCTCGCGGTCGGCACGCCTCACGGTCGACCCCTCCCACTCGGCCACCCTCATGGTCAGCTTCTCCTGCTTGGTCACCCTTGCGGTCGGCACGGCTTCCAGTCGGCCTCTCCACTCGGTTCGCACTTCTCTTCCTTATTACTATTCCCTTCGTTGGGCTAAAGCTGCACTCGGAAATGGGGGACTACTGACATGGATAGGCCCACAAGGCTTACGGCCCACAACGAACCACCCCAAGCCCATCGCTTGGGACCCATAGCATAACCCGGTTGGCAAAGCCCAGGACAGCTAGAGGCCATCTGGACATGGAGGGCCAATGGCATTCGGGCACATGGCAGGTGGAACACAGGCCACATCAGCAGACAAAGATCTGCAGAGTTATTGCCACAACACATCACCATTAATGCAGCCCATCACAGTATTTATTACGACAACACCTCCCTATCGGAACAGAGCCCCCTCACTCTGAACAAGGTAAGCTACGGCATAGGCTTTTGGCGTAAGGGGGCACGTCACAAGGGACAGTGAAATGATTACCAAAGGATATAAGCAAGAATGGAAGACAAGAGGAAGGTTAAGTTTTTATCTCTCTCTATCTCTCTCTCTACATTTTCCTTCTTCCTCTACTGATTCGCTCGCCGGAGGGTTCACTAGGGGACTACCCCGTTCCCCTTTGGACTTGTTCGCAGGTCATCTGGAGGAGTCATCCGCCTGAATCAGAACTTGAGGAGTTTGGACCAGCCCAGCCCATCCACTCAGGACGAACTGCATTATCAGATTATGTTATAAAAAAAGATATTGCATTCCTTTAATTGAGACCTCCTAATTCTATCCTCATTAACGTAGCTAAGACCTATGTGAAGCGGTCACATACTCCTCTCTATCTCATTGTTAATACTCCTAATTCCACATCATTGGGGTTGGTATTGTGGGACAATATTATACATATTATGTGTTGCATCACCAACAGAGGGATCTATGTTGTGCTCATCTGTTTATTCTGCATGTGAATTATTACTTGGAAATGCAATCTTATATGTTGATTTGTTATCCTTTAATATGAGACATTTTGATGTAATTTTGGGTATGGACTGGTTGTCTAAGTATTATGTAACTAATGATTGTGCATCTAATAAGTGAGTGATATTTCGACCTTCGGGTTAGGATGAATTTTATTTTGAGGGTGAAAGTGTAATTCCTCCCCCTTATTTAATATATGCATTGAAAGCCCCGTAAACTGATTAATAAGGAATGTCAAGGGTACTTGTGTAGTGTGATAAATTATCAAACCATGGACATCACCTTGGATAGTATTCTTGGAGTAAGGGATTTTCCTGATATGTTTCTAGAAGAGTTATCAGGACAACTGATTGATAGAGAAATTGAATTTGCAATAGAAGGTCGGCGAGGCGACGAAGGGTGCTGCGGCTGACCTTGAGGTGGAAGTCGCTCCAGAGCTCGAGCTTGAGCCACTATCACTGAGGGTACAGCCCTTTGATCCCACGACTTATCACCCCCGCCACCACATGTTACCGCCTGAAGGCATTAGGCGCTTTGATGATTTCATTGGTAGGGTGCCGGAGGATTTTCTGCTAGGGGAGCCTCACTCCCACCTTTCCTATGGCGCTTCCAAGGTCCAAACTTTATTTTGCATACATTTCTGCCTTTTATTTGACTGTATTTCTTACATTGCCTTTCATCTGAATGTTCTTTATCACTGTCTTTCATTTGATTCAACCTTTCTTTGCCACAGGGGGACTTTCGCTCTCACAGGGGGTATGGTGCTGTGACAACGAGAGACTGGTATTATGAGCTCCCGCCAGAGGTCCGCCACCTTGTCGACGAGGCTGGTTTTGGATTATTTTGCACCGAACTCTCGTGACACCTGGCGAGCTGGGCTCTTCTCGGAGCACTAAAGATAAATTATTTTTCATATTTATAAAATAATGTCAAGAATTAGTTTGCATGCAACTTCTTAAATTTTTTTTTTAAATGTAATAAATTGTGAAGGTGAGGTTTCTGGTCCATATGTGACAACTTCTTGCATGAAACATTAATTAAATTAAAGGTTGAAAATGAAAGCCTTTTTCTTCACATGGGTTGCAAAATACCCCAAAACATATGGAAATGAATAAAGTGACGATGCATGATTATGTGATCATTTAAATAGGTGTTTTAGGGCTTTTAATGAGAAATTCAAGTGTAGACATTACTATGTAAACAAAACATTAAATGATTGTATATTATTGAATTATCCATTTTTTAAAAAAGAATTTTCAACCAATTAAGTATTGTTTGCTAACGTTTTTTATTTTTCTTTTAACTAAAAAAAAATTAAAAAAAATTATTCAGTATATTGTTTTTTGCTTTAAAAAAATAAAATTAATTCTAAAATGTTTAAAATTTCTGAAAACAAAAAATAAAATGATATTTTACTTTATTTTCAAAAAGTTTTTAATCTCTCCTCTCTCTCCGACCGCCTTTAGCCATCACCAGCGACTTTTCGACTATTTTTGTCAATAATCTCCGACAAATTTCGCGTGTAATCTAACGATCACTGTCCGTGACGTCCAACCACATTTTCCTCACGTACTCTGAAGGCAAGCTCTGGTCATTCCACCACCAACCACCGCATTAGTAATGACAAATCTATAATTTTCAATTTAGCCTCCGTTTGGGAGGTGGGTTGGCTTTTTAGCTTTTTGGTTTTTTGGCTATTTTAGCCTGGGCTATTTTAGCCTGGTTTGGGAAGGGTTTTTTGGCTTTTTAACTTTTTTGGTTTTTTTTGTGAGAGAGGATTGTAATGATTATGGGTTGGATTTGATGTTTTGTTTTTTGTGGCTAAAATAGCCTATTTTGTTTTTTGTGACTATTTTAGCCAAAAAAACCTGACTTTTTGCTTGCCAAACGGAGGCTTAAATATACTAGAGGGTGGCACACGATGTGTGTGCAATTTAAATAAGTAGGAATAAAAAAAATAATAATGAAATTAATATTATAATGTGTACTTAGTTTAAGTGGTATGAATCTTCGTACTTAAACCCATGGTCATGGGTTCAAGCCTTACCCATCTCTTTGTTTAACTTTTTTTTTAAAAATAAAAAATACTGCCACATGGCATGAGGAGAGTAAAGTTTCAGGACACCATAAGAGATGTTCACTTTATAATAGTATAGATAGATAGATAGATAGATGTATATATAGGGAGTAAAAATCAGCCACGTGGACGTGTAAAATGAGGACAAGTCAAGTGGGGGATTACAATTTAATAAGGGCGTTGGGTCCCTATATATAAATTAGGACAAATTACATTGATAGTTGACTCTAAATTTTGAATCTTGTTCTAAATAAGGACAATTGAAGATATCATTGCTCCATTTCAAAGGGCAAAGGCGTCAATTTAATAAAATATAAACTAATTTGAGAAAAATAAATGTCAAAAAAATATTTTTAAATTTTAACAAATTATTTCTACTCACTAAAGATAAAATTATGTAAAATTGATAAATTTTTTACGCATTTATTTATTTATTTTATCAAATTAATTTTTTTTTATGTATTTGGATGATAATCATATAATGGGTAGTTGTTAGGTTTTTAATGTGTAATTGATATTTGCAATATATGAAATTTTTTTAGTTTTAGATTTTTTGGTTTAATGGATTGATTTAATATTAATATCAAAGTGCCGCCATATTTGACTTTTGAAAAAATAGAAACTAATTTAATGAAAATAAAAATAACCACCCATTACAATGATTATTATCTAAACACATAATAAAAATTAATTTGGTAAAATAAATAAATGTGTAAAAGATTTATTAATTTTACATTTTATCTTTGGTGGTTAGAAATAATTTTTAAAAATTAAAAAATATTTTTTTGACATTTATTTTTGTCAAATTAATTTATATTTTATTAAATTGACGATTTTACCTTAAAATTAAGCAATGATATTTTCAATTGTTCTTATTTAAAACAAGATTCAAAATTTAAGATCAAATGTGTCACAATTAAAAAATTAAAAATCAAAATGACACATTTTCCAAACTAATAAGATCATTAGTGTAATTTGCGCTGTATACAAATAAAAAAGGGCAAGAGCTGGCAGCGATCTAAGAGAAGTTAAGGTGGGTGACCCAGGTGGGTCCTTTACCACAACCAATAGGTCCAATATATATCTTCTTCTTCAATATTTGGGCCCACTGGGCTTTGGATTGCCTCATCTCAGGCCCACAACAACATCAGTGGAGATTACCTCCCCCACGATCTTATAGTCCCACCGTAGTAAATGGCACGTGCTCCACTCAAATATGTACAAGTAAATACCCTCGCTTATTATTTATATTTTCAAAATATGCACACGTAGTATTTTATCAAGTTTTGATTGGCAAAGAAAGATAGGAACTCACGATAAGAAAATAATATGAGACTAAATAATTGATAATTGACTTAAAATATCACCACGTGAAGTTATTGAATAATTTCCTTTCCGTAATACTATTTTCACATCAACAATGCTACAAATCACTAAATTCCTACCACTAACATCATTACTAATGATGTAGAAAGTAAAAAAAACAAAAAACAAAAAACAAAACTAAGACACAAAATACATGTGACATTATTAAAACAACCACAAATTAGTGATCTGCATTATTTTTCTTTTCACATACATTTTTAATTCTTTCTACACGCCTAGCCTACGTCACACATGCGACTCTTGTTTAGAGATGGCAAATGGCGAGTCTGAGCGAGTCAAGGCAGGTTATACATTTAGGTTTTATTTGTTTTGATATAAGATATTTTTATTAAAAATATTTTATTTATTTTTTATTATTTAGTTAAACAAAAAGTAAATATAATATTTTTTATGAAAAATATTTTTATATCATTTTCTTAAAAATATCTTACCTTTAAATTTTTTTGTAAGTTATTTTTTTATAAAATTAGCTCTCACTCCCTCATGTTTCAACACATTTAGCGTTTTTAAACAAGACTTTTAGCGCACTAAAAAATCACAAATGATACTTTATTGAATAAAAAAATTAAAAAATAAAATATTTTTATTTAACGTGTCAACCAAACGCTGAAAAATAAAAATAAAAACATATTTTTTTTGTAAAAAATATTTTATGTCAAAATAAATGGAGCATTAAAACAACTTAATCTAAACCCGCTCATTTAATAAATGGGCATAAACAGATTAGGTTAAATTAGATACAAGTTTGACAAATGAATCTAACTAACTCATTTACTTCATTTTTTTATCTATTTATTTATTTATATATTTTTTTAAAAAATTATTTTATATATTTTCTTAGAAAAAATATTTTATATATATATATTTTTTTACTTTTCCGTAAAAATTGTTTTTTTATTTATTTAATAAAAATAGTTTTAATTATTTTGTATTTTTTAAAAGTATTTTTTTTAAAAAAAAACATTGTTTAAAAATTTTAAATTTGGTGTAGAAATGGTGTCCATTTAGATGGGTTTAAACATGGTCTCTCAAAGCCAATAAAGCTCCTGGCCCTGATGGGTATTCAGCTGGCTTCTTCAAAAGCTCTTGGGATATTGTTGGGAAGGAGGTTACTCTTGCCATTAAGTCATTTTTTGACTCTGGTAAACTCCTCTCGGAGATTAATAGCACCATCATTGCTCTTATTCTCAAAATTCCTAATCCTATGAATGTTGGTGACTATAGGCCTATTTCTTGCTGCAACACCATCTACAAATGCATTGCCAAGATAATAGCTAACAGGGTCAAATTGGTACTTCCTGATCTTATTGATCCTGTGCAATCTGCTTTTGTCCAGGGTAGAAGAATCTCGGACAACATCTTTCTGTCCCAAGAGATTATGAGGGGTTACCACCGGAGTTCCAAAACTCCGAAGTGCGCTATGAAAGTGGACATCATGAAAGCCTATGATACTGTGAGATGGGAGTTTATCATTGATATCCTCACTGCTTTGAACTTTCCTCCTTGCATGATAAATTGGATTAATGCTTGTATGACTAGTCCTTCTTTCTCTATTTGCATTAATGGTAGTCTTCATGGGTACTTTAAAGGGGCTAGGGGCCTTAGGCAAGGAGACCCCATGTCCCCTTATCTTTTTGTGTTGGCTATGGAGGTTTTGGCTAGAATTCTTGCTGAAAAATCTAGAAACCCCCTTTTTAAGTTCCATTGGAGATGTGAGAAGACTAAAATTGTTAACTTGTGTTTTGCTGATGACCTTATGATCTTCTGTAGAGGGGATCCGGGGACTGTTCATCTTATCATGCAAGGTTTGGAGGAATTTAGGAACTTGTCTAGTCTCACTCCTAATCCTAATAAGAGTAATATCTATTTCTCCGGATGTAGTAGTGAGCTTAAAGCTAACATTTTGCAAATTGCCAAATTCACTGAGGGCTCCCTCCTTGTGAAATATTTGGGTGTACCTTTGATCACCACTAAGCTTAGAGCGTCTGACTGCCAAACTTTGGTTGATAGGATGACTAAAAGGATCAAAAGCTGGGCCAATAAATTGCTATCTTATGCTGGTAGAGCCCAACTCATCCAGTCTATTCTTTTCTCGATGCAAGTTTATTGGTCTTCTATTTTTATTCTCCCTAAGAGGGTTATCCGCGACATTGAAAATCTGCTCAGATCTTTCCTTTGGTCTGGGACGGAGCTGAAGAAGCATAGTGCTAAAATTGCTTGGAAGAATATTTGCAAAAAAAAAAAATGAGGGTGGGCTTGGTTTTAAGGATATGGAGGTTTGGAATAAAGCGGCTATAGCCAACACATGTTTGGTATTTGTTTTCGGGTGGGGAATGTTCAATGTGGTGTCAATGGGTTAAGTCCTACTTACTTAAGGGTAAGAGTTTTTGGGGTATTAAGATGCCTAGTGATCCATCCTGGGTTTAGAGGAAACTTTTATCGCTTAGGGATTTAATCTTCCCTATTATCAAATTCAAACTTGGTAATGGTGAAAATGTGTTCCTCTGGCATGATAACTGGCACCCCTTTGGTTCGCTCTTGCTTCGGTATGGTCCTAGGATTTTGTATGATACCAACCTTCCTGACAACTCTAAGGTTAGTTCAATTATCTCAAATGATTCTTGGAACTGGCCTTTTCCTAATTCTTGGGAGATATAGGAATGGATTGCTGCCACTCCTCATTCTCTTAAACCTTCCCTTGATTCCCATGATGTTCCTGTGTGGAGTTTGACTGCTGATGGCTCCTTTTCTATACACTCTGCTTGGGAATGTTTGAGGGACAAGGGCCCCAAGGTTACTTGGTCTAATCTCATTTGGGGTCCTCCTGTTATCCTTAGGGTTAGTTTCATTGTGTGGCTGGCTATCCATGAGAGACTTAACACTGGGGATAGACTCCAAATCTTTGGTCTTCTTACGAGCCCTAGCTGCCCTTTATGTTGTGCTCCTGTGGAAAACCATTCCCATCTGTTCTTTAGGTGTCACTACTCCTCTAGGATTTGGGATGTTATCCAAGCTAAGTGTAATTCCCATTGGCCTTCTTTGCCCTGGTTGGAACTTGTTGAGTTTGCTACTAAATCCATCAATGGTAAATCTCTGAAATCTGTGATTATGAAACTCTCTTTTCTCTGCACTATCTACCACATTTGGATGGAGAGAAATAGTAGAATCTTTAGTAAGGTTTTCAAACCTGAAGAGGTTGTCATTAACTCTATCATCCAAATGGTTAGGGGTAGACTCCTTTCTATGGAAAATGTGAAAGCTTATGTAGGTGACAACTGGTATTTGGAACAATGGAACCTACCTTCTAAAATCCTGTTGCAGTCCCAAACTGCTGCAGCCGAAAGGAATTCGAGTGGTGTGAGTTTCCCTACATTGAGGGTTGAGTGATGGTGGGCAGATAAGGAGTGTTTTGTCTAACAAATTGTGCTGTCTTGCAGATGGTGTTATTCTCAGATTTTATCAGCTATTATGGATCCCAAATATTCACAAAATCTGGAGCCTATGAAGGGAGGGTTGAGTGATGTGAGCCAGTATAGTTCCTCTTGTAAATGTGGGTTGAGTGGAGGGAGGAAGTATATATATTTTAGACTAACATGTACTATATATTATATATATTTTTGTGCAGGTTTATGGATTTTCAAGTACATTGTTCAGCTGGCTAGAATGAGAGAGCACGGAATATGTGGGCCGAGTGATGGGAGATCTTACATTGAGTGGAGAGCTCTCTTTTATTGTGGGTCGAGTGAGGGGAGGTCCTATACTGAATGCTTGTTGTTTCTTCTTCTGTATGACTCAATATATTGTTATGGAAATTCCTCTCTATTATATGTTGAACAGGTTCAGCAGCAACTTGTAAGGTGGGATTGCTCCTGGCAGTTTCTTTCGGATGGTTATTGGATATGGGCTTTGGCTGCAAGTAGGTTGCTGTTGGTGGCTATCTCTGGGCATTGGCAGCAATCTGTGCCGGGGTCTGCCTGGTGGTATGTAGGTGGCTGCAATCAGCGCCCCTCTTTGGCGTTGTACGCTGTGTGGATCTACTCTTCGGTGATGGCTGCAAGTTGCGCCTTGCCTAGGCATTTCAGTGGATTCGCAAGCTATCTTCAGTTCTTTTATTTCTCTCTTGCTGTGGAGGAGTGGTGGCTGTATGCTGTTCAGTTTTGGGTGGCAGTTGGCAGGGTGTGTAGGTACCATGGTGATGGCTGCTTCAAGCGCCTTGCTATGCTATTAGAGGGAGCTAATCAGTGGTCTTTCTTTTTATTTTTATTTGTTCATAGTTGTAGTTTGCAGTTTGCCTACTCCTACGGGTTGTGTAGGAGGTTTCATGTGTACTTTGGTGTCTCGTGTAACAGGTTTTTTGAGCAATTCGGTAGGATGGGCCCCTCTTGGTTCATCACTTCGGTTTGCTTGGGTTACTATTTTTGTATTATATTTATTTTGTTACAGGTGCCTACCCCTACGGGTTGTGTAGGGAGGTTTTGTGGGTGTGATGGTGCCCATCTGTCACGACCCAAACCCGGCCCTATGGGTTTAGCACCGTAACCGGCCAGTAATCCGAGATTACCACAGGCCTGCAGAACAGTAGTACAGTAAAACAGAGTACAGGGCCTGGCAGAAGCCAAAACAGTAAATAAACAATGCCCAATGAGCTGCGACAGTCTATATGAAAAGATTTTTCATACATTTATACGTAAACAGTACAGAACGGTATGCACAATATTTACAATCATTCAGACTAGGGACTCAACCCTAGATAACAGTACGGTAAACATTCAGTCTATACAGAACAGTGAAACAGTACAAAAGGGGAAATTGTAAAACACCCCTAAGTCCTCACACGTTAGGCTCGGAACCTCGCAATGAGGCACAAAGGCTGGCTTGACAAAACTGGAGTCTAACCCACGCTCCTAGCTCCGGTCTGGTGGCTGAGCACCTACATATATATATAAACAGTGAGCTAAAGCCCAGTGAATAACATAATGCGTAAAGGGGTTATGAATGAAATGTCCTTACAGTAATGAAATCAGTTCATTAAACAATACTTCAGTCTTTCAGTCAGAACAGTTATTCAGTCATATGTGGTACATCCATTAGCATAGCAGTAAACAGTAGGTCTTGAAGACCGAACAGTAATGATGGCCATCAATCAGTAAACAGTAGTGGTTCCACGAGGGAACCGACAGAGATCTCTGTAACAGTAACAGTAAACAGTAGGTGCTAAGGATGCCACAATACAGTTCAGAATATAGGACATACATTCATTCAGTAAACAGTATCAGTTCAGTAAACAGTTCAGCTCAGTATTCAGAAGATAATCATTTTGAACATATCTTTACACAATTGTTACTCACAGAGTTCGGGCTACAGTAAGCTAGAGCGTGTCTCCCAGTCGCCAACCCTACACAGTTAACAGATTGAACACACTAAGCTACGCAGTTGGGAAATATAACAACTTAATCCCTAATGCCTCGGTGTGTTCTACATCTATATCCTCAACAAGATGTCTACAACTAGGCCTAAGAATGCCTAGAATGAGATGAGGATGCAAAGATGCACATTTAAAAGCATTTTCAAAAAAACAGAGTTCCGCTCGAGCGCATGTTTCCCCGCTCGAGCGGTAATGCAACAAAGGTACACGCTCGAGCGTAAACTTTCCCGCTCGAGCGTACTGTAAAAGTACTGGATGGGTGAAATCTCCGCTCGACGCCCGCTCGAGCTTGAGACATGACTCCGCTCGAGCGCCCTATCCTCCGCTCGAGCGGACTGTAAAACAGTGCAGAGAGATGCTGGTTGCTCGGATTCCACGCTCGAGCGGAACTTCCCCGCTCGAGCGGAAGTGCGAAATCTGGAAAACCCAGATTGCACCTCCAAGCTCAAACTCAAGTTTAAATGCATCAAAACCGATCCTCTTGGGCTGAATTTCCAGAAAACACATGTAAACTCATAGTTAAACATGATTCAAAACTCAATTTGAGAAATCAAAGCCCAAGGGTGTTTTATTCAAACCCAATTTCAAACCAATTTCAAGAACAATCCTCAAACATGACATGCATGATCTTAAATCATTTTCAAAGCTTTAATGCTGTTTCAAAAGAGCTCAAACCTTCAAAAACAAGATGAACTCATGGAGAATGACGAAAAGATGGACATGCATGTGAGGAAACATGGACTACAACCTCAAAACTTCAATATATGTACATGCATGCAACTATTAAGCCACAATTCAACATCTAAACCATGTTTTGGCTCTACACTCCATCAATATGACATGAACCATGCAAGAATCAACTTAAAACATGAACAAGAAGACAATGGAGCTACCTTTAGTCTTGTAGTTCAAGAAGGGAGCTCAAACATGCAATCTACCCTTCAACAATTCTTCAATTTCCAAGCAATTCACAAGGTAGAACTCAATTTCTCTCCCTCTCCCTCTCTTGGTCGGTTAAGCACAAGAAATGAGCTGAAGCAATGTTTTGATTGAAGTGTATACAAGGCTCAACATGTGTGAAGTAGTGGCCACTAAGTGGTCTAATGGTAATTAAGTCCAACTCTTTAATTAGCTTAATTTAATCTAATTTAATCATACCTAATCAGTTTTCAGGTAAATACACCATAAAATCATATTAAATATGACGATCATAATACACTAACCCATTTCCGGTTCGGCCGCCGATAAGGCCTGCAATTAATAGTTTAAACATAAAACACGAACAGATCAAACAAACAGTCAACAGATAAAATGCAATTCAAACAGATGTATTCACTCAATTCAGTTTCAATTTCGGTCAGTCAGTTTAGTACTTTAATCAGTTCAATTCTCAGTCAGTTATCAGTCATTATCAGTTCCGTTTAACAGTAATCGGTGATTATCGGTAATCAATCAGTCATTAATCAGTAAACAGTATGAGGGTTGTTACACCATCCCTACGGGTTGTGTAGGGAGTTTTGGACTGTTGTAGTGGTGCTTGTTGGTTCCTGGTTTTGTCTTCTGTACAAGGTCCCTATTCATCGTAGGATATGGCCTTTGTACAGTTCGCATGGCTAGGTTTTCCTTTGGCTCTCCTAATTTTCAGATGTAGCTCCTAGGTTTGGTCTAGTGTTTTAGTTTGTGTTTCTTTGGGCTTCGGGTCTGTGGGCTGAGGCTCGTGTTGTTTTCTGTTGTTAGGGCCTGGGGTATGCCCCTTGTATTTTTGTAAATCTTTCTGTTTTATATTATTTCTTATTCACCAAAAAAAAAAAAAAAAACATGTATCCATGTTCAACCCATATAAATCCAATTTTAATTGGATTGATAATGAGTAACTTATTTAAATCCATTTATTAATTTGGACTGGTTAATATGAGTTTTAAATGGATATAAATACGTGAATTTATGGGTTTGAGTTGGATTTGTCACCTTTATTTTTGTTTGTGTAAGATTATTTGGTTTAGTTTATGTTTAGGGAAATTTTACTATACACATCCCTTGAAAGAGGTGTATCATATGCACCTCTAATTATGTTATTTTATTATTTAATTATGATTAATTTTCTTCTTTAGTTATGATAATATTTTAGTTATGACTCGTGAAAATCTTTGGTTACATCTCATGTGATGTTTAACTATGATTTTTATTTATTTTTAATTATGACACAAAAAATAAGGAGTTAAGTCTTTTTTTTTTTTTTAGTTGTAAAGTATATATGATACACATTCTTCGAGAGATGTGTACCATATTCTTTCTGGTATGTTTATAGATTATGAGACATAAATAATTTAGGCTAGGCCTCGTTTGGGAACAGGCTAATTTAGTAATTTTTTGGCTATTTGGCTAAAATATGAGATAAAAAAAACTAGTATGTTTGGGATTACTTTTTGGCTAATTACAAAAAGATGTGCAAAAAGTAGAGAGAAAAGAGAATCTTTGACTTTTTGGTATGGGTTGTTGGCTTTTTGGCTAATTTAGTAACTTTTTGGCTTTTTGACTAAAACAGAGCCTTCCCAAACGAGGTAAGTTTGGTATTCCTTAAAAAAGTTTAAAAGCCAAAAAGTCACTATCATATTTAAGTCACATCACATTTCTACAACATCACTTCAAACTCAACTCATATTTCATAAAAAAATAAAAAAGTACACTTATTTAGATCATCTCAAACAACTCATAATTAAGTTGAAATATATTTTTTAATGCGAGATTTATTAGAAAATCCTTTTTAAGTGTTTGTATCCCAATTAGTTCATAAGATATTCTTGTATTTCAATAAGTCATCCTAATTCTCATATTTAAAGTATTTTATGGACATTTCTACCTTTACAAATATTTTTTTGAACGGTTAGCAATTTGGTGATGTGAATATTCATATTTTACAATATGAATATTGAATTCACATTGACATGTTAACATTTACACTGATGGTGTGAACATTCACACTGACGGTGTGAACATTCACATCACGGAACATTCATACTGTAAATGTGAATATTATTAAGAGTATTTTGGTAACTATGTTACCCATAAGACTTATTAAAATATAAGAAAATAATGTGAAATAAATAAAACATGAGTAAGTAAAAATGGATTTATGAAAAAGTACCCTTTTTTGAATCTATAAATTAAGGAATGTTTTTTTTTTATTATTTATTTTACAGGAAAATCCTCCCACTCTTCCGCAGGTCAAGGGCAACGCCCCTTATAGAAATTACCAAGGTGTCCTATTGTCCATTCTATAACTTGGAAATTTGTCCTAATTACCCAAGACAAGTTTTGTTTAAGTCAAGATTGCAGGAGAGTATTAGGCTCACACTAAAGTGTTGTGCTAGCAACAATTTGAAACTAACTTCTTAACCAACTACACTATGTCCAGAAAATTGACCCAAAGAGTTTCGAATTTGAAACTTTGGGTCTTAACTCCCAAACCATTATAAAATTACCAAATACCCTTAGGTTGATTTGTGCTTTCTAACTACTATCAATTTTTATTTAGAACTATTTTGGGAAGATGGTGATAATCGATTTTTTAGTTAAAAGTTGATTAAAATCAATTTTTTATGAGAGAAAAAAGTGAATTATAATCTAAAAAATGAATTATAATCCACTTCTTAAAAGACCTTGTCAGAATGACCGCATCAAACAAGCCCATTAGCCCAGTTGATAGGATTGGCTGCCAATCTGGATGCTCATTCGACCTATTTCTCGTTTGGGGAGTGACTATTTTAGCTAAAAAGTCAAAAAGCCAACTAAAACTAGTCACATCACCTCTCTACTTTTCTGCACATCTTTTCGTAAAAAGTCAAAAAGTTACTAAAATAGCCTGTTCCCAAACGAGTTTTTAGGACTTTAAAAACATATTTCGATTCATAGAAATAGGTTGGGCAAAAATTGTGATATCCTTTTCTTTTCTTTTTTTAAAGTTAAGCTTGGTATGAAAAATTCTAATTCAGTCTGGCCTCGCATGTTCATTTAAAAAATGTTAACGTTAATTTTTAAATTAATTAGATGCACAATAAACTAGGGAAAAAAAAGAAAAGAAAAAACTGATCAAAAATTGATATATACACACGTTTCTTCTTAAATTTAGAAATAAAATGTATAAATTTATTCCTAATTGGTTACCCAATTCAAATACTTATATTAAAATAATCAAATTCATTTAACCCCTCTATGACTCCAGATTTTTTTTGTTTTTAAAAAAAAAAAAAAAAAAAAAATCATAATGGGTAAGAGTATGCCCAACCTCAAATTAAAATGATTAATTCGGTCTAGCTCGATCATTGCCCACCTGTATAGGATGGTTATAATTCCCAATACTAGTTCAACACGTTGATATGGTATCTTTTAATTAATATGAGCAGCAGTTACAAATGTGGATGGTATAGATTTAACCCAAATTGAGTGGGAGATAATATCAATCACAACCATCCCTGCTTGCCTGACCCTGTTAACATATCAGTATAATACCATTATGAGTAGAGCTGAGCAAGGAATCCGTGAAATCCGTAATCCGATCCAGTCCAGTCCAATCCGATAGGTTTGGATTGGTTTTTTGAATCCGCGGTTCGGTTTCGGATTGAAGAATTAAAAATCCGTAGTCCAAGGATTGGTTCCGGATTGAACCCTACGGTTCCGGATTGGAACCGATCCGGACCGTATACAAATAGTCTATATTTTTATTATACATCATCCCCCATAGTATCTTCTCTTATTCTATATAAAATCTAAACTCAAACCTAAAACCGTATAATATCTTATTTTATTACTTTTGTTTGTATTTTCTTATGGTTGTTTAAATTCAAGAACAGTATGTCACTATTATAGAAAAACATGTTGCTATTATGGAAATGATATAGCGCTATGTTTATATTTTTATAAAATTAAAGTGTTATATATATATATATATATATTTGTTATTTAATTATGTGAATCCGTGGTCCTAAACCGATCCAATCCGTATTTAAATGGATTGGTTCGGATTGGTTCCATGATTTAAACGGATTGGATTGGTTCCAATTTTTCAAGAACCGTAGATAACGGATTGGTCCTGGTTTTACCCCAATCCGGTCCAATCCAGACCATGCTCACCCCTAATTATGAGGCTACTAAATAATTATTCAATTAACAAAAATCCCTGCTTGCTTGACCATGTCAACATATCAGTAAATGACCATATCAGTATAATACTATTATGAGACTAACAAGGGACCAATGTGAAAAACCATCCACTAGTGACTATAATAGTCAATTACAATATGGTTGGTTCTAATTATCAACTATATATTAACAAAGAGAGGTTAAGAATCAAACTCAACTAACAAGTTAAGGATTCAATTATGAGAATCAATAATAATGTTAATAACTCAAGTGATCATCAATTGGAAAAACCACTGGTCAATGAAGCCGCGCCGACAGAGAGAATGGACTGATGGATCTCATGGCAGAGGCTTGGGGGGGGGGGGGGGCTTAGCCAGCCAAGAATTGTCAACCCAATTGAATGCTCTCTGGGTTGTGGCTCTGCTTCAATTCAATTCAAGTTGAATTATCAATTGTGGACTATGCTTCGATGTAGGTTGTTTAGGCAGCACACAGGACAGTGATCTGTCAGATATGAGTTATGTGGTCTGATTACTATCTCCGGAAAATATATCAGATTGCATACATTGGAGTGAAGCATAATCAGCAATCGATGGTGATGGTGGTAATGACAGGGGTAGTAATAGATCTTCCTTTTTTTCTTTTTCTTTTTTCTGTGGTTGTCTTTAAAAACCTTGGGCTTCTGCATTTACAGATTTGTGCTCTTTTTATGCAAACAAGAAGTCTGAGGATTTGTAGGGGAAGTGGTTTATTTAGTGAATTTTTGTTTCTGGTTTTTTTTTTTTTTTCCTACATAAAAAACGTGTAAAAAAATAAACAGAATAAAAATAAATAAAAAAATCTTGACCTTTTTGTATGATTTTTTTGACTATATTAACATGTTGCAAAATGGGGCGAGTGGGTGATAGATTATCACTTATTATTATTTACTTTCATTACTAACTTGAAAATTATCTTCGAACGAAGAATTAGTCATGATATTTATATAAACGGTAACACAAAATGGTGACAAAAATTATACAGTGTATAACATTTTTCATTTTAATAAAGTGTTAGATTATTTTTTTTCTCCTTTTTTTTTACAATAATTGTTTTATTTGATGTAATAATTTGTATATTTGTGATTAACCTTCTATCAATTGACTATATTCATTTCAAATTTTGATCATCTTCATTACATAATTGTAATGAAATAGTGGTTACATCATACGACATTTATTACACAAAATAAATTCAGGTGACTAATACTGTACGAGCACGAAATAATTCTTCTTATATAATCCTGTTGATTAAGTTTGTACTCTTTTAAACGTCGTCCTCCAATCAACTGAAAACACAAACGTGGGCCTACCGGCGGATGTGTGCCGGAAACCCCTCTGATGCCTAAGTCAGCAAGTAGACAATAGAAAAAAAAACTCTGTATATTCGAGAGTACGAATTGCAATACCTAAAAATAAGTCTATCATGAGCTTTTATAAATTCTGCATAGCACAATCTGAGTAGGACTCTGACTCGTCCTAGCAGAGTCCTACTAAGAATCATATTCTTAAAGGATAGTGCTTATTCCTGGAACACCCTCCTCACTACAAGCCAAGTGAAATGGCCAAACACCCTACTCGGCTAACCAAGCCTAACCAAGCTACCTCGTTCTACTATCCCTTTGACCGAACTGAGTAATCCCGATCAGTCGTGAGCTACCCCGCCGAGCTATCCTCAGATCGACCTTTCTCGTTTAACCAGGATTCCATTCCAGTCTGTTCCCCGATTGTACATAGCTGGATCCAACCCTATTGACCGGCCTAGCAACCGTTCAGTCTAGGATCGAGCTATCTAAGCTCTTATCTTGACCCACTGTGCGGCCCAACATCCAAAAATGATTCTACTTAACGCGACCCAACTTGTCTACACAAATTACGCTCTCAAATACCATTTTTTTTTTGTTCTTGATTTAGAAATAATTATTTAAAAAAAAAATTAGAAAATATAAGATTGATATATATTACTTCTCTTAAGTATTGCATTGTACATTGTGATGCATTTGTTTTGAGATTTATTACATAATTTAATAATTGAGAATTTATTAGAACACGAAGACATAGCCTTCATTTGGCCAACTTAGTTGAGCTAAAAAAAGCACAAAAGACAAAATAAACTAAGGGCTGGTTTAGCATGTCTTGAAAAAGACAAAAAATTAAAAAGTTACTCAAAAAGTTAAAAAGTTATTACTATATAGAACTCGTCGAGCACTATATATCTGTAAAAAATAACGTTGATCGGATATCGCTAACTACATGATCAAATCAGTTTTGTATAAAAAATGGATGGTGTTATAATTAACAATTGACAAAAAAAATTAGTACGATCAGATAGCTATCGATATCTAATCAACGTGATTTTTTACAAACATATAGTACTCGACAAGTTCTACACATTGAACGATTCTGATTAGCAAAACGGGACTTGTGGTGGGCCCCCACGGGCCGAACAACACCGTCCAATTTAAGCCTTAAAAGGAGGGAATCATTTCCCATCTCCTAACCAGCCACTACACTGCCCAATCTGTACAGCTACTCCACTAACTTTTCCTACACACTTATTTATACAATTTTTTAATATACATTTTTTTGTAAAAAGTCAAAAAGTTAACCCAAATATCCATCTTTTTTTTTCCAACTTTTTAGTCAAAAAAATAAGAAGTGCATTTATTTAAAACACCTCAAACAACCCTTAAATAAGTCAATAAGACAATGTAACATTCAAATTATAATCATTTCATTTTTTTTTCTTACAAAAGTCAAAAAATCAAATCAAATGAACTTTTTAATCTCAAGCTAAAGGAGTCTTAATTTAAAAAAGTCAACAAAAAAAAAAAAAACAAGCCAAACGACGACATATATCTTATACTCTATTAATCTTCATTATTTCTAAAACAAATGAGTTTGTTTTGTTTGGATTTTTAAGATTCACTATTTAAAAAATTAAAATTTTTTATTTTTTGTATTTTTTTTTATTTTCAATGATTTTTTTTAATATTTTAAACAATTTTTTTTTAATTTTTAGACACTCATAAGAAAATTCACTAAATACAAAAAATATATGTAAAAAAATACGAGAATTCAATATATTTTTCATATTTTTATAATTTTATTAATTTTTTAAAATATTTTTTTACAAATATTTTACTTCTTAGATACATCTAAGTAAGGTACATCTAAAAAAATAAAAATTATTTAAAATTTTAAAAATATTCACTAAAAACAAAAAGATATGAAAAATAAAAAACTCAATTTTCTGAAAATTGAATCCAAAAAATTGAAACCAAACACAGTGAATAAGATTTTTTTGGGGCCTAAATTGTAAGCAAAGAAATCAATGGCAAATTAAACTAACATTTATTGATATTTTAAGAAAACACATTGAATATCACAAATTTGACATAATTATATTAAGTTCTCAAATTTTAATTCAGATAACTATTAGCTCTTTTTCATGAGTAATTATTTACTAACACAAATGAAAAATAAAATTGATAATATTATTTTTTTTATGTTGAAATATATAATTTATTTTATTTATTCTTCTGTCTACACAATCTATTTTAGTTCCTATCATTTTAGTCTTATTAACATTAGAATTTATGTAATTATATCAAAATCATAAAATATTTTTTTATAAAAATTAAAAATTAAAAATTGAAAGTTGAATCTAACTTACAAAAAATTATTAGGCAATTTTTGAGACACTATGTGACAATGCCAATGCTCTCATCAATGAGCAAGATCCTTTTTTTGGATCTCTCTACGTGGCTCTTTACTTGGTGGGCCATTGGGACTACTTTTGTGCTAAATTTAGATAATACGAACCGTTCACATTTTAAAATTTGTCGAGTGTATCATATTTGTAAAAAATCAAATTGATCAGATATCGAAAACCATTTGTTCGGATCATCAAACTAAAAATTTTATTAAAAAATAAAATTGTCTATTAAATTTTTTTCAATAAACGATTTTTAGTTCGATGATTCAAACACGTGATTTCCGATATCTGATCGACTTGATGTTTTTACAAGTATAATATACTCGACATATCCTAAAATGTGAACGGTTTGGATCATCGAAATTGAACCCAATGGCCCACCAAATAAGGAGCCAAGTAAAGAGATCTAAGGAGAAAATCTAGACTCCTCATCAATCATCAAATATCATGTCTTAGGTCTCGTTTGGGAACATGTTATTTTAATAATTTTTTAATTTTTTATAAAAAGATATGTAAAAAATAAAAAATAATAATTATAGTATTTTTTTTAACTTTTTAACTAAAATACTACTCTTCAAACGAGGCCTTACTATTCCCATTCCTAACTTTTCTCATTCCCATTACCCAACACCAAATTATGAATAAAGATTAAAAATTCTAATTTTGAAACTCTAAAAAGAGTTCTAATAATATAATAAAGAATGAGATTTACATATAATGTGATATATGTGTCTATATTTTTATTTTGTTTTTTTTTCCTTTATCACATTATCAAACTCTCTCTAAATTTTTTAAATTAACGCTTTCTATCATTATTGTCAAATTATGGACTACACTCGGTCCACCCATCGCAATGCTCCTAGTGAACACCAAGTAACTTCTCCTTATTTTCCCAAGAATCAATCATGGCAACAAAATAAAGATAATATATAATATAAAATTTTTTAAATAAATAAAATCTTGATATCAATCTGGTAAAACATATATATATATATATATATATATGAAAAATGAGCAGGAGTTCTAATTAAAGCTATCACTAGCGATGACTGCCACAGTTTGTATTGTGTCTATTTTTTTTTACTTTGTTACCTCATTAATGGTGAGTTTAGAGCCACTAAATTAGTGATCTCTAACATCACCCTATATATATATATATATAAGCAGCGTACAAAAATCATCTTTGTACATGTACATATATATATATATTCAAAATATTATAAATTTTAAATAATTTATTAATTTTTTTATCAAATTTTACACATAAATGTAAAATCTACACAAATTTATATATATAAATTTCATACAAATATAAAAGATTTAATAAATTATTTGAGAGTCGTGACATCACTTCATATATACACCGATCAATCAAATCAATACCTTTGTCCCGTCCATCATCCACTCACCCTTCTTCTATGCCCCATCTCTCTCTCCTCATTTACTCTCTCTCTCTCTCTCTCTCTCTCTCCATGCTCTTGGTGTTATTATAAGTAGGGAAAACAAGGAAGAATCTTGATAGTTGATATCTGAGTAGCAAATGGGTCGAACACCATGCTGTGACAAGGTGGGATTGAAGAAAGGGCCATGGACACCTGAAGAAGATCAGAAGCTCTTGGCCTACATTGAAGAGCATGGCCATGGAAGCTGGCGTGCCTTGCCTTCCAAAGCTGGTTCATCTCTAATTTTCTCTTCCAATTATATATATATATACATAGGGTGTTTGGGAAAGATTTTTTTTGATTTCTTTTAGAATTTTTTAGATTTTTTTTTCACTAAAAGACAAATTGGTTACAATATCAAAAAAATAAATCCAAACAAAATATCATATCAAACTCAATAATCATTTTATTTTTTCTCTCATAGACATCATATTCAACTACAAAAAAATTCAACTATCTTTCTAAATACAAAAAAAAAAATTCCAATAATATACTACAACAAAAAAAAAAACCTAAAAAAAAAAAAAAAAAAAAACCCAAACACCCACATTAGTTTTATAATGATTTTTATTTTTTTTAACTCACTGATCATATATTGATAGGGCTTCAGAGATGTGGGAAGAGTTGTAGACTGAGGTGGACTAATTATCTGAGACCTGATATTAAGAGAGGGAAGTTCAGTTTACAGGAAGAACAAACCATCATTCAACTCCATGCTCTCTTAGGAAACAGGTTGGTCCAATTTAAATTCAGTTTTTTATTACTACTATGAGTATATATATATATATATATATATATATATATATATATGAGTGTTTTGAAAAGTTGATAAAAAGTTAATTTTTAAATTTTTAAAATTTATTTTATTTTTTTTGTAAGTAAAAAATATGAAATGTGATATTTTTAAAAATGAGTAAAAAATTAAAAATTAGGTAAAAAGCTGCTTCTGAAAAAAAAAGCCCACTGCTGTTACAATTAACAGTTTTTTGGGGTACGTCAGTGGCCCGGAAAGTGAGGGAGGGCTAGAAATCAATTACACAAGTAGATATTGTGCCGTTTTGGCTACAAATAAAAAAGTTATGTTTTTTCAAAGTGTAATATTATATATTATGAAAAAAATATAATGAAAATAATTATGAAAGATTTTTTTGTTAGATTACACATACAAGTAAATATCACACGCCAATCAAGGGATTGACAAATATTTATGAAGCGTTTTATGATATTTTTTTCATGATTCTTAGTATTATTCTTTTTGATACCTTTCCAAAACGCCACAACTTCTCAAAACGCCAAGCCTCCCATTTGGGAAGACCCAAAAAAGTCATTTAAAAATTTACCAAACTACCCTCTAAAATATTATAATTAACTAATTTAAGAAAGTATTTTTAATTAAAAAGTAAGGATATTTTGATCATTTTAGAGTGATGTGACACTTTTAAAAAATATTAAATCAAAAATAAAAAAGTCAATTTTTTACCAACTTCTCAAATCACTTCTAAAAAAATCAAAAAGCTTGATAAAAAATCAAAAATCAACTTTTTATTAATATTCAATTTTTTAATCGATTTTTATATTCTTATATTTTTTCGTGAGAGTCTTGACGAAGGCAAGATTTGAACTCTTGAAAGTGAGGTGCGAATACCCAACGGAATTAGTCCAATTGATTATTTCATTTGGATTTGTGTTTAGTTTAGTTTTTTAAAATCATTTTTAAAAATTGGTTTTTAAAAAAAAATTTAAAATAACTTTTGAAAATCAAATCAAACAAAACGTTTTCGTAAATTGTAAATCACTGTTCTTTATCCTTTCCTCAATCCGAAATTTTGGGTGATCATTTTCTTACGAATTCTATGATATATGAGCACATTAATAGGACTGTGAGTAGTGACAGAATTAGAAAATTAAATTAGGGATATTTATTAATTATAATATCGAAAATTTTTATAAAAATATTTTACGCAAGTTTTTACGATGAATTTTAAGAAACATCAAAAAAATAATACTATTTGTAACTAGTGTATCATGAACAATACAATATATATATATATATATATATATATGTCTTAAAATAAATTATATAATGATAAATTTTTTCGTACAAAATTTGATTAAAAATTCAATATAATGGTAATACCACGTCATCATTGATATGTGATATCATCAACTAATAGTACATAAACACATAGAGAGTGAACCTCACATGTCAAATGTAACTAACAATCCAATAAATTTTATATCTTTATAGTGAGATTACTTATACTTACATGTCAATAATAATGACATCACCGTTATATTCAAAAAAAAATTCATAAAAAATATGATTTATAATAATTTCTTCATTTTTAATTAAAACAACCATTATTGTTTTTATAATTTTTAAAATGCTATTGACATTTCACCCTAATTCAACCATTAAAATATTTTCTTTATGTTTATAAAATTTAAAAAAAAATAATTCCAAAATCCAAAAGGATACGTGACTCCCGGCCGTCACTCCCTCCGCTATTGTGAGGAGTATGTAGGAGGAAATTAGCTAGGCCTCTTTAAATTATTTGAATTTATTATCTAAATTCAATTATAGGTCTATTTTGGTAATTAAAAAAATTAATTTATTAATTTATTAACTTATTTAAATCATGGCATCCCTTTACTTTATTTTTCACGTTTTTTTAAAAAAATACTAAAAAAAAATTAAAAATTAACTTTGTTTTCTTATTCCTCAAATAGCCATAGCTTCCTTTTCCTATTAGGCTATTAGTGACTACTCTGAGTGTCGACAGTGATCTCTTTGATCTATTGCTCTCAACTATTGTTCATTGTTTGCTTTGCTACACAAATTCAACAATGATAGGGATTATTAATTTTGAAACTCTAAAAAATCATTAATGACATAACATTTAATAAAAAAAGAAAAAAAAATACAAAATTAAGATTAAAACATCAAATTATTCATAATAAGACTTACTGTCACATTATTAATGACAACACTAATTAGTGTTCTCACTCATTTTTTACACAAATTTCAAATGATCGCCAAAGTTTTTAAATGGGTGTCTGCCATTCTTCATAACTTGCTACATCTGACATTCATTTGTGTCCATTTTTTTTTTTTTGGGATCCATCAAAGCCATTTATCACATGGGTTTTTATTTAAAAAAGGGTTTTGCTACCCGGAGTTAATATCAAGAAAAATGTCAGAATAAATTTATATATTTTTTTTCGTGGATCACACACAAACATATCAAATTGCTAACACTTTTCTGATCAGAATTTTATTACCGGGACAAGAAGAAATTTTTTTTTTTCACTATATACAGAAAATATATATATAACAAAAAAATTTAAATATCATAAAAGCGATTTCTAATAGAATGAATTTTTTTTTTTTTATAAAAAATAAAAAGAGAATACAAGGTGAAAGAAGAATAATATATATTTTTTTATACTAAAGGGTCATTTATGTATAAAATGATATATATATATATATATATATTTTTTTTTTTTTTTTTAAATTCTATGGCAAACAATATTTTTCATAAAAATAGGGAGCCATGGCTCCCTATAATTTTCTCCTAATTCCGTCCTTTCATGTACCTATCATTATTTCAAACAATAATGATTGAGACTCTCACAAAATATAATCCCTACAACCTCAAAATAATCTAAACCATTCATGTCACTATTAGACACAACCCTAAAAAAAAATTTAAATACATCAATGGGGGTCCTCCTCTATGGGGGTCCCAAACATTGTCCTATTTCAAATTTAATCAACACTTCAAATTTCATATTCTACATTTTATGGGCACATATATAACATTGTTATTTTTAATTTTAATCATGCGAATGATTGTATGTACATTTCAAATTCTAAATATTTTTCTCATCATTTTTTTATTGTTGTTCTTAATTTTGATCATACAAAATATGTTGCTACATTGATCTGGTGCAATTTCCTAATAACCAAAATCAATGATGTGAGAAAAATGTTCACATCTATAAATACGAATATAAGAACATTTTCTCCACCATCGACAAATAAAAAATTCGGTAATCGTAACGGTATTATACTGAAAATTCCTTGTAGTAGATGCAATGTTTCTTATACTTTTGTTTTTTTTGTTGATGTATTGAGGCTTGTCTTCGCATGAATGTCTTTTGTTGTCTTTGATTGTAAGGTGGTCGGCTATAGCAACTCACTTGGCTAAAAGAACTGACAACGAGATCAAAAACTATTGGAACACACACTTAAAAAAAAAGTTAGCTAAAATGGGCATCGACCCGTTGACCCACAAGCCCAAAAACGAAGCCCTATTATCCAGTCACGGCCCATCCAAGAACGCCGCTAATTTGAGCCATATGGCCCAATGGGAGAGCGCTCGGCTTGAAGCCGAAGCCAGATTAGTCAGACAATCAAAGCTCCGCTCCAATTCACTCAAACTCCAACCCCAGCTTGGTTCGACTCAGCCGGAATTCACCTCGGCTTCAATTTCGATGAATAAAAATGTGGCGGCACAACGGTGTCTTGACATACTAAATGCTTGGAATGGCGGCGGCGAAGATCTAGAGTCACCAAAGTCCACTATGAGCTTCTTGAAAAATGCGCCACCGATCGCCACTACTGGAGTCGGAGAGAGTTCGGCACCAGCGGAGTTTATTGAGTTTGTAGGTAATTCAGGCTCTCAATTTATGAATGAAGGGGAAGAAGATTGGAAAGGACTCGGAAATTCGATGTCATACACGTCGGGGATTCATGACGTGGCTGTGGAAGGCGGCGCGTGGAGTCCAGAGTCTCTCAGGACAAGTGGTAATGAGAGTGTTAATGGTATTGAGAACTTTGTGGAGACATTTACTGACCTTTTGCTTAGTAATTCTGGTGACCGGAGTTTCTCCGAGGGTGGTGGTGAGTCGGACAGTGGTGGTGGTGGTGAGAATTGCAGTGGCGGCAGTGGCAGTGATTATTATGAAGATAACAAGAATTATTGGAATAGCATTCTTGATCTGGTGAATTCTTCGCCCTCGCATTTCTAAACATGTCAACTTATAATCATAATTTTAAATAATAATATCAAAATATTTGTCAATATCGATAATATCATCATATGTCAATCGATATTAAAAAAAAAAACTGGTTATAATTTATGTTTTCATCAACCTATGTCATAGAAACAGTAATGCTTCCATTATTGTCAAAATCATGTATTTTGTATGGTCTTTCTCATGTGCATTCTTATGTAAAATATAGTTTAAATTAGTATTTGTTATGAATTTTTGAAAGATGTTTGCTTAGGGACCCTTGTAATATTTATTATTTTTATTTTTGTTTTTATCACAGCTATTGTAATGTTTAGTAAATTATCAAATCAAAATTGGTTATGCTCTATTTTTTGTGTTTGGTAATGTTTTGAAGTGGTATTGATTACAATGATAGTGTTTCAATCATGAGCAAAGCACTATTGGGTTAAATTCATTTGCAATGTGAAATGCAAATGAAATGTAATTTTTTTTTTGTGAGTGTATAGTAGAATTCATTTATTTGTAGTGTTTTAGCTTTTGTAGTTATTGCAATTCAAATCAAAATATTTCCACCAACTTCAGAACTTTTTAAACAATTTATTTATCTTTAAAGCACTTTTAATCTCAATTTTAATATTAATGTACGAGGAATACTAGTTAACATTTCTCTTTAACAAATACAACTATCATATCATTTTTGATGATTTTTTTATATAAAAAAGTTTGTGTGCCATTTTTCTTATTCTTTTTGGATTCTTTCTTTCATTTTCTTCTTTCTTAACATTTTTCCCCCACATATTGATATTGATCTAGGAGGCCCGAACTCATATAAACAAATTTAAAAAATATTATTTTTACAGAGTTTTTTCTCAGAATAATATAATTTTATTAAATGTATATTTAATAGACATTTTATTTTAAAATCATAAGTCTTAATACAAATTATAATTCTCTCTTTCTCTCTATATATATTTTGTATGTCTTGTTATTTTTATATTAAAAACTTTATATATATAGCCAAGTCGTAGTGAGAGATGCATTAATGATGCTTTTCTTCGGTTGGCTTCATGTCACATTCTTGTTTAGAAGATAGATATTAGATACTAGTATTTTGCTCATGCTTGGTTGTCAAGAAAATTTGAAAGAAAAGGAAACCATAACTTTACAGAAAAATGAATAGCAATAAAAAGTAGGTAGCCATATTGCCACGGCAATTTTTCTAGTAAATGACAACAATACCCTTCAAAATCTCTCAATTTTAGGGACAATTTTATTGTATTTCCTTACATAGTTTAATGAGTACAAGTCCCTAAAGATTTTAACCAAATAAATAAATAAATAAAAATTTGAAAACAATCAATTAAAGACAAAAAAAAACTGATTTGTTAGTCTTTTTCAGTAAAATCATTTTTTGTTTTTAGTTTTATTTTTTTATATAATAAAAATAGAGGCTTTTAGTTGCAAAGCCCTAATTTTTTTTATAAAAAAAATATAAATAAAAAGGGAAGCACCATAAAAAGGGTAGTTATTTAGTAATCCTGAGTGTGGACACGTGGTATTTCATATATTATGATTGGTAGAGAAGGTATGTAGATTGAGTATTGTGTTAACTAATTGAAAAACATGAGAGATATATTATAATGATTGATTAGCGAACACAAACACGTGTTACTTCAAAAATATTGAATAATTTTTTTCATAAATAACAGTTAGATTAAAAGAATACCAAACAAGTATAAGGGGCGAACAGAATTCCTTGACAAACCTAGACCGATACAAAAAGTATACAGTTTTATGTCACATGTCATGGAAAGCAAATGGGGACAATTAATTAATATCATCTTTGAATATGGGAACCGCAATGAATATCATTAATTATTAACTCATGAAATCGTTCTTAGAGATTTGAAAGAACTTATTAGTGACTGTCTACTCGTCTACTACTAGGCGGACGACATCGATTAACATAGATCATGTCTCAATGGGAGTTGGTGTGTCTGTTGTGCACCTAGTATAGTAGGTATTATTGTGCAATTTTATGGGTTTATTTTGAAATCCGTTTTAATAATCTGATCCGTTTATATTTCAAAGTACAACGAGTAAAATATATCTGTAAAAATTAAGTTAATCAGATATCGTTAATCCTTTTATCAAATCATATTTGTATTCATTGTAATGCTTTAAGTAACAATATCATTTATTTTTGAAAATACAAATGTAAATGGATGAAAGGGTTAACGATATCCGATTAACTTAATTTTTTACAAATATGTTTTACTTGATGTACTTTAAAATGTAAACGATTATTAAAATAGATCCCAAAATATGCCCATAAGACTGCACAACAGTGCTTGTTGCGCTGGGTGCACAGCAGGCACCCCAAATCTGCTTTGGTGTGACAAGTCTTGCCCATAGTACTCATAGTTGAAAATAATGATTTGCCAATTAAAGCTGTTGAACAAAATAAGAATATCACCTTCATGTCACTCAATAATGTGATTGCATGCCCTAATAATTGAAGCCTGAAAATTCCATATTATCTTCTAAAACTAAGGTTATAATTTTGATCGTCTTGTACACCTTGGGATATTAGACCTTGGGATTTTAGATTTTGGGCGGAAAGTGAAGATGAAGTGAAAATGATCCTATCATTTAGGCATAATTACACAAATTACTTAATGGAAGTGGCTCTCTATAAAAATTCAAAGCAAAAACGTAGACACTCTAATTCAAATTTGATTTTGTAAGTTCATCACAAGTCTCTTTAAATGATTCAACGTATTTAGTTTTTAGGCTTTTATATTTATATATTGATTTGATAATTTTAATTACACAAATTTATCACATTTATCTTCTAGTGAATGAATAGCAAATATAATTTTGAAAATTGATAGCCATTTAAATAAATAAATAAATAAGAGAAAATCATGCAACTATAACTATCAAACCAGTTAATTTTTTCATAAATAATCTACGCGCGTAAATTTAAAAATAAATTAATTAAATTATCAAAATAAATCTCTAGTGACTCTGCAAGACCCAAACTAGACTGTCTAAACATAAATAATAATAATAATAATAAGTCATTTTGTTTTTCTTGAAAAATAAATAAATAAACTAATAAGTAGTGACACATTATTGGCCCCCCATCTTATCCTTTGATAGTTGATCTATTGACTTCTAGTATCTTGAAGTAAAAATTTAATTTTAAAAAAACCATTAAATGTTTTATTTTCTATAAATTTTTTATTGAATTTTTTTTTTTGCACTTTTAATTAATTGTACTACAATAATTTTAGAATAATACTATATGCACCAATTAGTATACTAACTAATGTATCAATAGATGATGTGGCATTATTTAAGAGATTTTTGGTATTTATAATTTATATAATGAGTAGGGTCAATAATAATGTCATAACTAGTGCTAATACACCAGTTAGTACACTAATTGGTGCATGTAATATTACTGGTAATTTTAATAGCAATTAATAAAGATTTCATAAGAGATATAGGACTTATTTATAGATGATCATTTATTAAAACACTAAAATCAAAATCACCAAAACAACATTGCACATCCCCAAAATCAAATATGTACCCAATAGGGCTTGGTTCATGGTTCATTTAGTAGTTTGTTTTCTTCTTTTTTTCTCAGAGAAACCAAGGAAGTGCAAATAATTAATGAATTTCAACTATGGCAAAAGATTGAAGTATGCAAATGCACGTGTGTGAGTTGTCACATTTACCACAATTCACATGGGGCAAGAAATATACTGTCTCTCTCTCCCCCAATAATAGGGGTACACGGTCCGGATTAGTTCGGTTATGAGAAAATTCAAGAACCGAACTGATCCTAACGATTCTGTTATTTCGAAAATTGGACCAGACCATTACACTTATAAAATCAGACCAGAACTAAATCGAAAAAATGGTTCGGTTTTCGGTTTGGTTCATGGTTCTAAAAATTTCTATTTAAAAGGATAAATTATTAATATTAGCAAACTAATTACTCAAACTAATTACATTTAACTCATGATAAAAATTAATAATATTAAGGCATTACTCAACATTACATATCTATACCATCCTAATATCATTAAAATTATAAAAAAAACCAATTAATAAAAATAAAATTTGATATTATATATATATATATATTTTTTAAAATTCGGTTCGGTTCGGTTCAAACCGCGGGTTTTTCATAAAATTCATTAACTAAACCGTTTTTACGGTTTTTATATTTCTTAATCCAAAACCAAACCAATTCTTAATAGAACCGAACCAAACTGTAAGATTAAGTCTGGTTTGGTCCGGATTACCAGTTTGAACAGATTTTTGAACAACCCTACCCAATAATCTATATGGAAAAAATGATATGAAAAACAATGAATTATTTTCACATACCATATTTTAGTGAATAAGAATAATAATTATTTTTCCCATTAGATGGAGGTGAGTTATGAAGCCAGGCTGTGTAGAAAGCTGTTGCGCAGCAAGGTAAAGACACACAAGCATTTATATCCATGTATACTACTAATAAATATGAATATGAATGTCTCACATGGGTCTTCCATTTGATAAATTCTCCTATGCATCCGCAATGCCAAGTCAATGGTACAACCGACCAAAGACTAGTATACACTTGATCAGTGTTGACAGAATTAAATCATACTTCGCACAATGGCCCTGTTTCTCAATACACTTGAAAAAGAATGGGAAATTTATTGGTAAATTCTATATACAAAATCCAAAACTCATCTAGTCTAAAACAAAATATTTGTACCAATTAATTCTATATAGTTTTATTTATTACCAAAAAAATCTTATTTTTTTAAAAAAATATATATTTTAAAGATGTTGTTACATCTTATCATCGGACTTCCGTTAGACAGTCATCGGAGATTCGCCGGCATGTTTAACATCACCGGGAAGTCATAAAAATATCAATGGAAATTTGCCAAAGTATCGTTGGAATGTTCTGAATGTCACCGAAAGTCGTTGGAATCTCTACAATGTTCGTTGGACGCCAAAAATATCACTGGAGATTTATCGGAATATCCCAAATATTGTCAAAAAAATAACAAGAATAAACTGAGAAATTAAAGCCAAAAAACATAACATAAGTGTTAAATATTGATAAATTGAAAGAAGAAAAAAACCTAAGAACAACAAACAATAATAATAAGAAAAAAAAAACGTATGTTATTTTCAATATTTGTAAGATTTAAACAAATAATCTCAAATATTGATCAAACTGAAGAGTAAGCTTTAAAACTGTAAAACGTTGCATCTTCAAATTTTGATTCTATTAAGCATTTATCCTTATTAATTAAACTAAAAAAAATGTTATGAAACTGTAAAATTTAACAGTTCTAAAGAATGATTCATTTCAACGCAAAAAAAAAAAAAAAAAAAAAAAACTGAAATTATAAAATTTTATAGCTTTCACCGTCTGTAACTAAAACTCAAAAATGATTTATTCATAAATTGAAAATTTTCTCCATTATAACAGGAAAATAGAAGTGTATAGTACAGAAAAAGTAATAAAACTAAGAGATGAAGGAAAGAGACAGATATAGAGAGATGCTTGTACTTCAACAACTATTTTTTCGTTTAGATCTAGCCAGATTTACTCACTTATATCTGAATAGATCTGCATTAGATTTGAGTACTCATCTTCTTCATCCAAAACTCATCTTTTTCACTGTTGATGAGCGCGAAGTAAAGAGTTAGTGCTTGGTGATTGTCAGTGAACCCCAATCAATAGTAGTTGTCGATGATTATAGATTAAAAAGAGAAAGAAAAAAAAAAAAGAAAAAAAAAGGAAGGCATGATCGTGATTGTCGCCGAGAGAAATAAAGAAAAGAAGCAACATGTAAAAAAAGATGAGAAAATAAATTAATATAGAACTTTTGAATCTATCTAAAAAGTTTTTAAATTAAATAGAATACACATTTTGCAAAAAAGACTTTTATAGGTAATTTGCCCAAAAAGAATACAGATAAAGGACCTCACAGATGGGCTTCTCACAATTATTCTATAGTCAACTAGCTCGACCCACAATCAAATTATTGGGGGGAAGTGGCCCAAGAAGCTTAAACAAAGTCAGAGAAAGAAAAATGTCATACAAATAAAACTTTCACAAAGTCACAATATTCTATAAACAAATTTTGTATGGTTTTTACCCAAAGAAAAAATGCGAAAGTTTTAACAAATACAGAATGCTGATCTCAAGGCCCTGTTTTAGGGGATCATCTCTCAGTCTCAACCCATGTGAAGGGTGTGCATAATGTGAGGTTTAAAAAAGTTCAATGCAAACTCAACCCAATTAGCAGAGAAATTTTTGTATGGAGATAGCCTATCTCAGATAGGATATAAACCATGTGGCAAGCTTTCACAGTAGGATCCACTATATTTATGTTGAGTGTTTGGAGAGTAATAGTGGGCATATACATTTATGATTAGTAGAAGGTAGTGCCACGTGATACACTATTAACATACAAAAATTTCCCCACTAAGTACCTTGCAAAGTACTCACAAATATTATTTAAAGAGAAAAAAAAAAGTAGTTAGAGGAACGTATGTTCATATTCACACGAACAATGGGATACATGAGGTTAGCATCATCAAGCTGTTTTTTGTCTCTCTGTCATGATTGATGCTACGAAAAGAGGAGAAAAAATAAGAAGAAAAATATTCTCCTTTGCCCTAAAATAGATTTTACATTTTGTATTCGACATCCCCAAATAGTAAAGGATAAATCAGCTTGCCAACCTCCTTTGCCGAAAAAAATAAAACTAAAAAATACTATCCTTCCGTTAACAACTGCAACAAATCAAGCGATCTTGGAGCATTACAGACAGCACAACTACATTTCTTCAACTGGGCAGCTGGTAAATTTCTGCACATTGAGATTAGGCAACCAAAAATCAAAAAGTCACGAGGCTTCAGCACTAGTGCAATTATCATTTCATTAAATATAAACCAGAAGTTGTATAAAATATTGAAATATAAACTCCGGTATTCTATTTAGTTCTCATGAAGACAAAAGGAAAGTATAACAAGTTGTCTCAATGAACACTGGATGGCATAAACAACATGCACCACTAAAAGAGCAATGAACACTAGGAATGAACCATCATCACTATTTTTTTTTAGAATTCATCGCGAATTCAAATGCTTTCCACCATAGAAGGAAAACTGTTAACAATGTGAGGGCATTACAGGCAGCAGAAACATGTGAAGTTCAAGCAGCAAAGCGGATCCCACAGTTTATTTGTGCACATTGATATTAGGCATCACGGAATTGAATACTCAGAGTGCCTCTCAGTACTTGTGCAATGTAGTTACTCTTTAAAGGCTTAACAAAAGATTCCAACCCTCAATATTAAACAATGATTGAAGTAAAGCTTTTGCACCTATATTCCAAAGCAACGAGAAATTAGGCAATAATAGTACAAACGAGAAGTATATCTCTAAATTGAAGAATCAGATCCAATTCACTTCTTCGGTAAGAGTTTAGCAATCTTACACTGGTATCACTATCTAATCAGCATCAATAAAACTTGGATTGGGGAAGTGGAAATACATTTTTAACTTTGTTTTACAACAATGCAATTCACAGTCACAGTCACAGTCACAGTCAAAAGTAATGTAATTGTGATTCCTATATCAAACCAAAGTTTCTTTACAACAAATAATGAACTCTCTTCACTTTTTGTTATTAGAAAATCAACTGAATCTCAATATTTAAGGAAACATGTTAACAATGTGAGGGCATTAATGGCAGCAAAAACATATGAAGTTTAAGCTGCAAAGTGGATCCCACTGTTTATTTGTGCACATTGACACTAGGCATAAGGAAATACAATATTCACAACGCCTTAGTACTTGTGCAATGTAGTTACTCTCTAACAAAGCCAAACTTTTAACAAAAGATTCCAACCTTCAATATTATGAAATAATCAGAGTAAAGCTTTTGCACTATTTTCACAAATGAATTAGACATAGCTATATCACAGTACATAAGAAAATCCACCAACAAAATAAAAACTTATTTCAATCCTAATTTCCATATTAGGGGAGCAAAAGAAAAAAGAAGAGGAAAGCAACAGTCACCTCTCTATAAAATAAACAGTTTAATTAGTCAAATAAATGGAAAGCAAAGAGCAAAACAAAACATAAGAAAACACACCAACATAAATGTGTATATATATATATATATGCATACAAATTGACAACATGTACATTTATCTCTTCACCTTTAAGCAGCCAAAAAATTTAATCAAAATTAGCCCATTTTTTATAACTAGGTGTCGGGGCTCTTGACTAATACCAGAACCTTGAAGTTAAAAACAGAAAATATTTGTCTATAAACCACAGTCTACTATTTTAGTTATAAAGACAGAAAGCATAACAAATGAATCCAACTAAGAATGAACGATCTTCACATTTTGTTGTTGCAAATTCAATTGATTTCCACAATGGAAGCAAACCTGTTAATGTGAGCAGAGAGAAACTAAGGCTGTCGTTTAAGGGCCCACATGAAAATTTTTAAAAAAAATCTTATTGCTGAAGGCCCCAACTTAGAAAAGGCCTCATTTTGATATTGCTATGGAAACTCCAAAAATCTTGAGCCTCTACTGAATGTGAGGGCATTACAGGCAGCAGAAACATGTGAAGTTGAAGCTGCAAAGCGGATCCCATAGTTTATTTGTGCACATTGATATTAGGGCATCAGGGGAATTAAATCCTCACAGTGCCTTAGTACTGTGCAATGTAGTTCCCCTAACAAATCCAAAATCTTAACAAGAGATTCCAACTTTCAATATTATGCAATGATCAAAGTAAAGCTTTTGCGCCAATTTTTCTAAAGAAACTTGACAATAGGCTATATCATATCATAAAGTTGAGACTTTTATGAACAAAATCAACAGAACAAAATCATCTTTCTATTCTAATTGCATCACAATATCTCTAATCAAGAATAAATAGAACGAAAATCCACCAACAGGTCCAACACAAATGAATATATACACTTGCAAACACACATCAATAGATTCAACATATATGTATTCCCATTAAGAATGCTAAAACTTCAACTAAAATCAGTTATTTTGCTCTAACAAAACAAAAGTCTGGTTTGAGAAATTATTTACGTTCGCAAGCTTGAGAACGTACAGTATAATACGGCGACGGAGGAGAAGCAGGAGGAGGAGGAGGAGGAGGCGGCGGCGGCGGAGGCCTCCAGAAGAAGAGAGAGGAGAGCAAGCCCTATTCGTAGCAGGGGGTGACACTGTTTCCAAGATGGCCGAGCACGCTAAAAAATGGCATCGTCGCAGTGAAATAGTTTTTTTTAGGGCGAAACACGAGTAAAGACGGGCTTGGGCCCACGTGGATACTTTCAATCCATATTCAGGATTTAAGCCCGTTTCAACTCAACCAAGTGCAAGCCCCAAGGTAGCCTACCTATGAAGTAAATGTGTCTCAATTTGTGCCTCCGTTAATCCAACCATATGAAAAATATAAGTGACAAAATATAAACCAATTTATAACAATTTTTTTTTTTACAATTGTTAAATTTAAAATTAAATAAAATGTAATAAAATATAATAAACATATTTATCTATATAATATGGAAAGAAGGTTTTTGAATTTGTCCTACGTGACAAGAAATTGTCTTAGAGATACATTTATAACCAACGGTTCAAATCAATCCTAATCAAAATCTAAGGCCAAATACATAACATTGTCTGCCTCTTTGAGTACCAAACACACCTTCCTATCTCTCTCACAGGCGTCCTCCTCCTCTCTCTCTCTCTCTCTCTCTCTCTCTCTCTCTTATCCTCATTTCAAATTTTAATCTCCTTCTCTCTGGTTCTGTTTCAGTCTCTCTCTCTCTCTCTCTCTCTCTCTCTCTCTCTCTCTCTCTCTTACCCACTCTCCCTTCTTGGTTTTACCTATGGCAACTTGGTTGAGATTCGAATGCACTGTTTGATCAAATGCAAGGTAGATTGGTCGATGCAACCAGCGAGAAAGAGATCAGTATGCTCTTCAAATTTTTCCTCCCTTTTCTAGGCATATCTAGGGTTTCTCGGTTCAATTTTTTTTTTGTTGATTTTTGTTTTTCGGCTTTTATGTTTTATGTATATCTCTTTGTATGCATTCACTATGTTCTGTAAAATGCCTCCCATAGGCCTCTAAAATATTTTTTTAAAATGGGTCTCCAAAATGCCTCAAATTTTTATTTGGGTTTTCGTTGGATGTCTAAATTTTTATGTGATTTGTTTCTCATTTGGGTTTGATTGTGTTTCTCATTTATATTATGTGATTTGTTTCTCATGTATATTGCCTCAATTAAAATCTGTCTCTTTACCCCTCTATATTTTGTGTGTGTCTTCATGCATATACCATGTTCGGTAAAATGCCTCAATTAAAATAGTTTAATTTTTAATGCTAGTTACTTATATAATTCTACTTTTTTTGATGTTAAAATAGTGAGTGAATTTATTATAACAGGCCAAGTAAATGTAGTGTATGGTGGTAAGTGTACGGGAGCCAAATATCCGTTATCACCCGTACTCCTCGCGTCCAAGCTGCGCCTTCCTCCGATCGACCTGCAAACACAACGAAGGTGAGCTATCCGGCGGTGCGTTGCCGGAAAACCCTTCCGATGGTCAAGTTAGCACACACTCAGAGAGAGAGAGGAGAGAGAAGACAATGTGTTAGAGTTTCTCTCACCAGAAGATGTTTCATCTCCAACATGGGGGGCGCAGTCACGTTTATATACTTTCTGCACTTACCTCTGCGTCCATTCGCCCTCTGACGTGTGGATCTACTTTTCCTATCCTACTTTCCCACGTGTCAGCGCAAATACAGCTAAACACCACCTAACCAAACTGCCAAATGGTGTTGGCGCGAACGAACAACCCGGTGGCACTGCCCTATCTCCCCGCGACCATACTACCTCTGAGACAAGCAACGCTTTGAGCCCAGCTCTGTTATGACCGAGCTTAGCAGCTTTTCGTCATGATCGAGCTTTTGCTCGGTTGGGTCGGTCTGCGGAGGATCCTATACACCGATCGCAACGACCAAACAACATGAACCGGGCTGGCAGAGAACTTATCCCTGCCAAATCTAAGATGGGCCTTAACCGAGCGCACTGCCACTGGATTGGCCTAACCCAGCTCGGCCCAAACATGCTCGGACCAACTTTAGCCCAGTCATTACTACGGCCCAAAGCTGGATTATGAAATCTCCCTCTCAATTGCCCCTTAATTTCGTCCGCGCTAGCGTGACTAGGATTGCATACTCCGGCCGGGGTCATTCCTCAGCCCAGCCTTACACCGCAAGATGTTCATCGCGCTAAGCCCCACGCCCGGTCTCTTAACTTGCTCGGTGGCCTCATACCGCAAGACGTTCACCGCGCTAAGTCCCACGCCCGGTCCCTTGACTTACTCGGTCGGCGCCTCGACTTTCCAACTTGTCTTTTCAGTACTGACGCCGCTGTCATTACAGACACGTGTCGTCCATTCATTGGCCTTCAGCACCCAATCCAGCCGCCTCATTCAAATTTTGGCGCTTCTCTTCCCTTCTTATACCCGTTACTATTCTTTCTATTTTTCTTCCTGCTCTGTTCATCTTCATCATCAAAGCCACCCTGCGAACCAGAGCTCTCGCCCTCACCAATACTATTGAGATCAGAGCGTACTCGCGAGCCTATTCTACGTCTTCGCCGTCGTTAGAGGCCCCGTCCCACCGCTTCAAGCCACCATCCGTGCCCTAGCCTGTAAGTCCTCAACCCTCCATTGCTCTTCATTTGTTACTCATGTTTTCATTACATAGCTAGGCCTGTGATTGTCATAGTTGAGTTTAGGGCACGATGGCAGTAAGTTTTAAGACTTTGAATGAAGTTAACTTAGGATGTAGCCCCAAAAAACCACCTATGTCCCTTTTCCCTCAATTGTTCATCATCTTCTGTGATGAACACGCGAGGAACTGGGACAGACCAGGCTCCAGGTCTTTATTTGATCCCAAAAAATACCAAAATCGAGTAAGTTGCAAGTTTGTGAGACTTGGGTAGGAACCGAGCTAAAAGAACGTGAGGCCGCTCGACCGGGCTAATATCTTGTTTGCTTGAGCGACCGAGCTACCGAGTAATATTGCACATCCAGTGTTTGGGCTAAAGTCGAGCTCGTTTGCGCGACCGCGCTATCACTTATACTTGCCTTTTACTGCAGAGTCCTAGGAGACCAGACAGCAACACCAGGGCTCTCAAAGGCCGAGCAGCCATCGCACGAAACTCTGCCAAACCAACATAGCCGAGCTGAAACCAGTCGGCTTTACATGGGGCGTTACCGCTTCCTAGTTGACACGCCGGGCGCACTAGCCGTGTTTCGGGAGGAATATGGCGTCCCCACAGACGTCTATCTTGAGCTCGGTGTAGAGGACACCACCCCATGGGGCAAACTGGACCAATGCCCCTTTATCGTGCTGTCTATAGTCGAATGAGGCTTACATTTCCCGATTCAGCCTCTAATGTGTGAATTCCTAAGGCGTACTAGGCTAGCGCCAACACAAGTTTCGACAAATACATTCAGAATAATAAATGGGGCAACCGAGCTGAACAATTGGCTTGGCCTGAACCTAGGATTGGTTGAGATTTTGAGCCAATACACCCTCGGGTACACACCCGACAGGTTTAGCTATTATTTGAAGATTAGACCAGGCAAGGAAAAACTGGTAATCAGCACCCCGGATAAAGATTTGCATGATGACGACTTTTTTTGAGTATCTGGGAATTATGAGACGGTTGATGTGCCCGGCTGGTACATCAGCAAGAACTTCGGGTTGACATGTAAGCCGTGCTCACTAACCGGTCAAATTACCTTCATTTACTATTTTGTACTAATTGCTCTTTTCCTTGCAGCTATCGAAGCCTTGCAAGCGAATTACTTCAACCCAAACGAGGCTGCCATCAGAGCCGTGCTGCGGTATCGTCACCAAGATTGCCACGACCTTCTCGGTTACATACTGAGCTATCGATACTCGGCTTCCCGCAGAAGTAGAGTCACAAACTTTCTACGAGCACCATCCCCACTGCCTGATCCAACACTACCGGACGTGCCCCTAATTCGGCTAACCGATGAAGAGGAAATCGCCAAACGGAGTCGTATCAAGAATCTCATCACCGCCACATCAATCGAGTTGCCGAGCATACCCCCCTGCGCCTCTACTGCTGGTCAAACATCTGGGACCGTGATTGCACTGTCGACCATTACGGCGCAAGCCAGCAAAGAAAATCGGTAAGCCAGAAAAAGGCCTCGGTCCGCCGATCCAACAGCCAAGCTTGTGGCTGACTTGAGCACCGAGCAACCGGCAGAGGAATCTCAACCAATGCCCTCATGGCAGCCACAGTTGAAACACCGAGGCAAGGAGATCCCGGCCAACGCCTCAGTCAAGGGCGATAAAGAACACCTCTTGGCTTTTGATCTGACAAAAGCATTGCTTTTACCGAGCGACGTAACCGACAGTGACCACGTGCCTGACACTTGGCTCATGAAGTCCTCGATTAAATCTATGACCAGGGTAAGAGCTTCACACGCTTACTTAAATTTGCTCAAGTGTTTGCACGGTTAATCTTTTTATTTGAACCCTAACATGTCCTTTTACAGGCCATCCAGAAACAATATCTCGTGATGGACTAGATTTATAAACTCCGGCAAAAGGTAACTGATGCCACCAATCAGGTCAAGCATCTGGAAGCCGAGCTGGGGAGGTCTAAGGCTTCGTTGGAGATGGCCAACACGGACAACACCAAATTGCTCGGCCAACTTGGATTCGTCGAGAAGGAAAGATACGCTCTCTGGACCGAGCTGGAAGCATTAAAGCAATCGAGGAAAGATGAAGTGGACGCGGCAAACAATCTCGATTTCAAGGAGGCCGAAGACAGCTATACCAAGCAGGTCGAGGCCACCAAGTACATATTCTTTAAGTCTGGTTGGAAGGATGCTTGTGAACAACTCGACCAAAGATCTAGAACCGAGGTGTTTACCTCTTCCCCCGTTGTCTTCCTGCTGGCCTACATGGTGCCATACACGAATGAAGTCTTCAATGTGTTGTAGGAAGAGGCCAAGAAAGAGGCCGGGCATGTCGCCAAGGAGGATGCCGAGGAAGGCCGCCCAAAGAGGGCCGACCAAGTTAAGTCCGACGCTAGAGAAATCTCCTCCACGGTTGATCTGGAGGTTGTCGCGGAGGGCACCGGGGGCTATTTCGCTGATCTCTTCCCCTTGGTTTAGTTAAGATTTTTTTTTTTTTGGATATGTAATCAGGCTGCCTGCCCCACCATATGTACTACGTTTCTTCATCAATGAAAAGTTTGTATTTCACGTATAGTTCTGTTAATGTCTGTTGTTGTCCATCTTGCAACCGCACCATTCTTGCTCGGCATGTGACAGTCGGATAGAGCAAGCAAAACATCTCGGCAAAAATACGAGAGTTGTACAAATCATCAACTCCAGTCGCCGAGATAGAACATCACGGTTAACAAAATCTGCCCTAATCTAGCCGGGGTAAAACATCTCGGCTAAAGCTAGAGTTGAGCAAAAATAGAGGTATATATAAAAAGTGGGAGTTTGATGTTATTTTTAATAATAAACAGTAGGCAAATTTTGGACACGGGATAATGGAGCTTGCTTACTTATATTTTCTAATCTTTGGAATGACATAGGCCTGAGATTAAAACTTTCTAATCTTATATTTACTTATTAAGATCATTTGAAACTTTCATTTTCCTGAGATTAAAAATTTAAAACTTTCACTGCCTGTTCTCTCTCACTGATGCTTTTAATTTTATTTTTCGAGTTGTAAGCCCCTAAAGTCCATCAAGGACCAAGGTTGAGAGCTGCAAGTTTCTTTATTCCAACTACTCTCTTCCAGTAAGTCTTTCCTTTATTCCCATTCTTAGTACTGTTAAATTAAGTTTCATTTGGGTACTCTCTCTCTCTCATGCTTTTGTGTTTTTGTGGATATGCTATGCCTTCTTTCATGTCTTGGTTTTAGTCAATTGATTTGGTAAACAATTTCATCAATATTTTAACAATGCCTTCATTAATTGATGAGCGATTCTCTTTTTCCCTTAAAATGAGCTATTTCTTCACTAGATAGCCGTGGTGTGTCAACCTCTTAAGCAATTTCGGTGTTCAAACAGTGCACAATATCAATATCAATATTGTGACCTAATTTTTACTTCTTTTTTTTTTAATCAAAAATTTGTTTTTTTGTTGTGGCAGTGCGTTGGCTGTTTCCCATGAGCAAACCAAATGGATCCAAATGGGTTGGTTCATATTTTGCTTATGAGAGGATTTGAATAGTTGGAGCTATTTGAATTTATTTATTTATTTAATTATATTTTTTTTGCAACTACTGTCCATAGCATTTCAATGCACCATGTTAAGCCATTAAAGGTATCCTAATTCTTTAATAGGATGCTTAGCTTCCATTGAGAATAAAATTGTTCAATCTGTTTTTAGTTTACGAATTTTTTTAAAATTTAATATTGTCATTTCTAAGTTACTGAAAATGATAAATGATAAAAACATGTATACTCATTTCTTATTGCAGAACATTTGTTTTGTCATATGGTTGCTTAGTATAATTATTAGTTCCCTTTTATTTGTCATATGTCATTTTAGCTACCATTTAGCAGGTTTGTTTATGTAGTATTGATTGAATTTTTTTTCCTTCAATTTCTTTATGGATAACTGAAAGAGGAGTGCAGAGAAGTTGGGCATAATTGTTTGTGTTTCTTTATAGTTTTGATTTGATTTATATGAATATCACATGTGTTGAAATCTCTGTTATTACATGAATATCACTATGGGCCGAGGTTTTTTGGGCTTCGCAAGTTGGACCTCGTCCTTGTTAGTTCGGTCAGAGACTGCTGCAGTTACCTTGGTCTAAACAGACAAAACCAAGGTAACATCAATAACGAGGGCCGAGCTGTGTATAGCTCGGTAGGGTGGCATTCGATAGATCGTATTTCGTTCACACGGTCCAAATGGCTGGGGACCGAGATAAGACAGTTCGGTCAGAAATGTATAACTGAGGTAAAGGGTTCAACCATCTCACTTGGCTTGCAGTGATGAGACTCCTAGTAGGACTCTACTAAGGAGAGTTAGAGTGTTACTGGGATTGTGTAAACCATCTCACTTGGTTGGTAGTGAGTAGGAGTGTGACTCCTAGAAGGACTCTGCTAAGGAGAGTAAAGTCCTACTAGGACTCTACTAAGGAGAGTTAGAGTGTTACTGGGATTGTGTAAACCATCTCACTTGGTTGGTAGTGAGTAGGAGTGTGACTCCTAGAAGGATTCTGCTAAGGAGAGTAAAGTCCTACTAGGATTGTGCAAACCATCTCACTTGGTTGGTAGTGAGTAGGGTGTGTGATTCTTAGAATGACTCTTATAAGGAAAGTTGGAAATCCTACTAGGATTGTGCCAAGTAAAGTCTATAAAAGCTTATGACCAGACCTATGAATAGGTATCCCAATTCTTACTCTAGAATACACAGAGCTTATTGTTTATTATCTAGTTGCTGACTTAGGCATCGGAGGGGTTTCCGGCACACACCCGCCGGTTAGCTCACGTTTGTGTTTTCAGGTGACAAAGCAACATTGTTTGGAGGAGTGCAAACTTGATCAACAGGATCATACGAGAAGAATTATTTCGTGCTCGTACAATTGGCGTCGTCTGTGGGAATTTCACAAGGAGCAAAACCTCTTGATCAAGTTTTCTTCTCTAGTTGAAAGCAATAGCGCACAATGAAGACTTGCCACAATCTGCTATTGATGGACAAACACTGGAAGGGGGTAGGAGGCGCAAAGGTTTACATTTTATCCCACCCATGGCAGAATTAGATCCCCAGTGAAGGAATTCGCGGAGTGAAGCAAGAGAAAGACAGGGCTCAAGTCCACACCGCTCTCAAAGCCCTGATAGACAGAGGCGGAAGATAGATCCTCAGGTTCTCGAAGATCGCGTAAGGGAGCAAGACAAAGTAATAAGAAGAATGGTGACTGATATAGAGTTTATGAAGAGCCAGATAAAAGGCAAAGGGAAGAAAAAAGGAATCGGAGACAGAGGAGAAGGATTCGAAGCAGCGAAAGTCGAAAAAGACGAAGACATAGAATGAAGATTTAAAGAAAAAGAAAAACAGTGAAGAAGAAAAACAAGTTAAAAGACGGACTTCTCAGGATGATGATGATGGTTCTGAGTCGGAGGAAGAACAATTGTGTGACCAAAGAGCGGGATCCAACAGCAACAAGGAAGCTAACTGAGCCAAAATTAACACAGAGGGAGGAAGAAGAAGTTGTTCAGAGATTTAATGCTTTGGAGGAAGATGGCATTGGAGCTATAAGGAAAGTTTCAAGGCAAGAGTATTTGAAGAAACTGAAGGAGCTCAGAGATGATATAGAAGACGAGCAGTATCTATTTGATGGTGTAAAATTGACTGAAGCAGAATATCGTGAACTGAGTTGAGAGATTCAATGGCAATGACGCTGCCCCTTACTATGGAAGCCCTGATGGAGAGAGTACGCCAACACATCAGGGTAGAGGAAGATGGGGCGCACACCAAGGTAGAGTCTGTAAGTAGGACCGACCGCGCAAAAATCTTTGCCCAACTAGGGGCAAAGTGGGTTGGCAGGTTTGACTAACTCTTTCTGAAAAGTCTTTGCCCAATTGGGGGGCAACAGAAGAAGTTAGCTGGAAAAACCAACACTTCTCCTAAGCCGAGGATAAGGATCCAGGCTGCAGGACGTTTGGCTGGAAAAACCAAACACTTCGCTCAGAGTTGGTCGGAATAACCAACTTTGAGCTCTCTTCAGCTAGGATTAGGATCTGGGCTGAAGAGGTTGGCTGGAAAAACCAACACTTCTCCTAAGCCGAGATAAGGATCTAGGCTGCAGGAAGTTGGCAAGTTTGACCAACAAGTCTTTGCCTCACTGGGGGGCAATCAAGAAGTTTGGCAGGAATGGCCAAGCATTTAACTCTTGTTTAAGCCGAGATAAGGATCCGCGCTGAAGAAGGTTGGCAAGAATAATCAACATTTAGCTCTCCTAAGCCGATATAAGGATCTAGGCTGCAGGAAGTTAGCAGGTATGACCAACAAAATTTTTTGAACTCTTTGGCCGGGATGATGGTTACCTCGACCAAAGCAGGTTGGCAGGTATGACCAACAAATTTTTGAACTCTTTGGCCGGGATGATGGTTACCTCGGCCAAAGCAGGTTGGCAGGTATGACCAATAAATTTTTTTGGAATTCTTTGGCCGAGATAATGGTTACCTCGGCCAAAGCAGGTTGGCAGGTTTGACCAACAAATTTTTAAATCCCTGGACCGAGATGGTTATCTCGGCCAAAGCAGGTTGGTAGGGTTAGTATAAACCGAGTTAGTCTACTCAGCGAGACACAGAAAGAACGACTGGCCATACGATTGCAAACTCGAAGGATATATACGTTGAAGGCAAAAAAGTAGGGCTATTCAAATTTTTGGCATGACGGTGGTAACAGGAGAACGAAGATATTGGGGGCACGCCATGTATCCTGGGAATGACATTGTACCAGATTAGTGGAAGAACATGTTAAGCAACTGACAAGGCTTATTGGGGGCCAAACAAACTTTTTAGCTCGGCAGAGTAGGGCGTTCTTAGCTCGGCTGGAGGAAAAATAATCTCAATTATGCTACGCAGATGGAATTAAGGGGCAATTGAGAGGGTAATTTGTAAACAAATTGGGCCGAGCTAGGAAAAGTCTTCTTTGGAAGTTGGGCCGCGCAATGGGCCGAGATAAGGGCTGGTATAGCTCGGTCTTAGGCCAAGAAGACATCTCATATTTCAGATTTAGGCCGAACTATGGGCCGAGGTGTTTGGGCTTCGCAAGTTGGACCTCGTTCTTGTTAGTTCGATTGGAGACTGCTGCAGTTACCTCGGTCTAAACAGACAAAACCAAGGTAACATCAATAGCGAGGCCGAGCTGTGTATAGCTCGGCAGGGTGGCATTCGATAGATCGACTTTCGATCACACGGTCCAAATGGCAGGGGACCGAGATAAGGCAGTTCGGTCAGAAATGTATAACCAAGGTAAAGGGTTCAGCCATCTCACTTGGCTTGCAGTGATGAGACTCCTAGTAAGACTCTGCTAAGGAGAGTTAGAGTCCTACTGGGATTGTGTAAACCATCTCACTTGGTTGGTAGTGAGTAGAAGTGTGACTCCTAGGAGGACGCTGCTAAGGAGAGTAAAGTCCTACTAGGATTGTGCAAACTATCTCACTTGGTTGGTAGTGAGTAGGGTGTGTGATTCCTAGAAGGACTCTTATAAGGAGAGTTGGAAATCATACTAGGATTGTACCAAGTAAAGTCTATAAAAGCTCATGACCAGACCTATGAACAGGTATCCCAATTCTTACTCTAAAATACACAGAGCTTATTGTCTATTCTCTAGTTGCTGACATAGGTATCGGAGGGGTTTCCGGTACACACCCGCCGGTTAGCTCACGTTTGTGCTTTCAGGTGGCAAAGCAACATTGTTTGGAGGAGCGCAAACTTGATCAACAGGATCATATGAGAAGAATTATTTCGTGCTCGTACAAGAATCATACGATTTGCGATTTGATTCAGTGAGTAATCAATACGAACAGGTTGTATGAATTACAAATAGCCATGAATCATAGGTGAATCGGTGAACCAAATCGGTGAATCGTGAAGTGCATTGATTCGATTTGCTAAAATCGATGTTTGACTTTCCTTTTTAGTTTTTTATTGTGAGAAAAGGGTTCACACAACCTTTTTAAGGTCTTTAGGATTACTGTATGCCATCTTTTGACTTTCTTCCTCCCTCTTTTGTTAGTTTTTCATATCTCTTTATCTCCTTAACATTATATCCATAAGTCAGTGGAGTTTTGTTAGTTTTATTTATTTTTGCTGATGTTGTTATTGAAATATATATAAAATTAGGATGAATCTTCCTTTCGAATTCTGCAAACCCTTCAGCTCCTTCATCTGTGTTGGACACACCCACCTTTTATTGTTGTAGTTTTCTGTCTTTTTTTATTTTATCAGGGAATTAGTTTTAGTATGAAAGATATTTTCTCCTAAAATCAATGCGCAATTTTTTGTTGAGTTGGAGTGTTGTAGAGAAATTATCAATTCATGTAAGGCTGATGTTTTTATTCTAATGCTTTGTACATGTGACAGAGGCATCAGAATTTGATGAAGAGAATAGTTCTAAGGGCTCCATCAATAGAGGTAATTAAGATTCCATCCTTTTTTTTGCTTCTATTTTTTATTTTTTGTACATTCATGACGTTATGAGTTGATGATTTAATCTTTTATCAATTTTCATAGTTCAAAGACCAACTTCCTTTTGTCATTTGGAATAAATTACAACATATTTCCTGTTATTTTAATTAAATTTATTGTTATTCATTCCATTCTAACGATTTCAGTATAGTTTGCAACAATTGAAGTTCAAAATAATTAGTTTTACCAGTATATAATTTCTGCTACTACAATGTTCACCAAATGCTTGATAAATTGTTTCTCTATTTGATGTGTTTGATGTGTTTATTAATTCACGGGGAATGGAAGGTGAGGGGGAGATTAATCGAATGATCAAACTTTTGGTTAAGGAAAAAGCTCCTTTTTGCTAAACTTTTGACTGGGGTGAGGAAAAAGTTTCTCTTTGCTTGACTGGGTTGATTTTATGAATTTATCTATTTTTTGGATAATATTCTCTTTGGTAATTATTTTTATTATTATTTATTGTTTTTGGGAAAGACCAACAAAATTAGCAGTTTTTTTTGTTTTTCGTTTGCATTGCTTCTAAATAGGTTGAATGCTCTCAATTGGATCTCAGTTGTGAGTTTATGAAATCTTTCTTTTGAGATTGTGGTTTGAAGATTTTTTAAACGGATGCTCCTTGCATTGTGGTGCCAAAGATATCCATGAAGGTTATCAAAGAAAGAGCAATTTTCTTGGTCAGTAAATCTCTTTCTTTTTTCCCTCTATATGGATGTGTCTCTAAAACATTTTTTTGATATATAGTAGTTTCTCGTGTGAACCCCACATGTGTCTAGGTGCATAAAATATTTGCTACATAGATTAAAAAACAGAGAGGGTGTGTTGGTGTGGGATGAGGGAGAGTCGAGATAGAGGGAGGCAAAAAGTGCAGATAAATGAATAAAATGGTGTGAGACAAATTGCATATTGAAAAGTTATCTACGTATATGCTGAATTCCATGTCTCTAAAAGATTGACATTCTCAATTTTAGAAATTAAATATATTTGTTGAATCATTAGTGCTTGATGATGGAGGAAGGCATTTATAAACATTAGTGCTTGATAATGTGTTTAAGAGATAAAATCTAATAATGTGTTTAGAACTTTCAATTAGTGCTTGATGATTTTTGCTTTTGCAACTATTATAGATAGTGCTTGATGTTTTTAGATTGGTGTAATCCATAGACATATATGCTTGATTGAAGGGTTAGCTGATTGCCCAAAGAGAGTGGTTTTGTTGATTAAGGTTTAGTTTCTTCTATTTTTATTTTTATTTTTTATTTTTACTTTCTATTTTTCTCTTTATTTGTAATTAGCAAGAGAGAAGTGTAATACGAAGAGTCTGAGACTTAAACTTAGGAAAGTGAAATGAGTGTTGTAACTAACTAATACTACTGAGACTTGAGTGTAATATGTTCATGAGTTTGCTAATCATACATTTTATTTGACTAATTGATACATTTTTCTTGCTACATTTTGGGCTTTGATACATTTTAATTTTGCACAATGGGGGTGAGTAACAATGCACGATTTTTCTTTCCATGCCTTTTCTTTTTAAACATTACCTATCAATAGTTGACATGAGAGATGGTTTGTTAATATTGCAATCACTGAGATTATATTCTTTTTAAATTTTAGCCAAAGTTCAAATAAGACCAACCTCTTCAATTAGAAGAAGAAAGATTGATAGCTTGGGTAAGTATAACAGTGATGGTATAAGAAATGAATAATTTTTCTCTGAAATTATTTTGTGAATGGTAATATTGGCTCCCTTTTTACAGGTCTACACTTTTTTAAGCTTAAGTTTTTCTTATCTCTCTAAGGATTTTGTATTTATTGTTGTGGGAGTTAAAATATTGCTAGAGATGTGTAAACTAAATGTGCACTTCTTTGATTGATAAGTGTTGAAAGAGTGGGGCGATCTCGACTGAGCAACAATTTGTGCATACTTCATTCAATTTGTTTGAAAAGATATGATAATGTTTGAAGGCACATTTCTCTTTCATCTTTAGCCTAAATAGCATCCAAGTGGTAAACTCACATAAATATTATAATTTTTTATGTTCCACAGTTATCTTAGTAGATTACATGGATTTTAATGTGTACTATTTGGGCGTTGTTTTTATATATTTTTGAAGGGTGACACTTTTGCCAAGTAAATTTTAAATTTTCTACTTTTTTCCTTGATATGTACTATGAAAATATGTCATGTTCCTAAATACTCATATCTAGACTTTATGTTCCTAAATAATTTTTTGAAATATGTCATGTTCCTAAAGTAATTTTTCTTTTTTAATCTTCTTCCTTATTCATGCTAAATACTCTACCACTGTTGGTTGGATATGAATCTATAGGAATATGTTAGTTTTGATGCTCATTTTCTTTGGAAAAATTCACAATTGTTTATGTTTGTAATATTTTATTTACCAGTGTGAGCACTTCCAAATTGAGGCATGAGTTATAGTTATAAAGGTAAATTCATGATTTAATTGTTAAGCTTCGTTGGAGGGTTTATTTAATATGATTTGAATTTTCTGGCTAGAGGATCATGTATATTTTTGGATCTCAATTAAAATATTATATTGTCCTTCGTCTCTCTTTTATTTTTATTTTGTATTTTTTAACCTTTATAATTAACATTGTTTCTAACTGGTTTGTTTTCTTGATGGGAACTCAAAGCAACATATTCATCCAAAAATGAATATTAAACACAAGGTAAACTTTAATTGCTTTTGATTTTTTTTTTCATACTTATTTTATAAATTTGAATTTAATTATTTGTCGGTTTACAATTTTAAAAAATTCTTATCCATTGTTTAGTCATGATGTGTAGGCATAAGTAACTTTTCTTTTTTATGAAATACATGTCTTACATTCCTTTTTTGGGTTTCCATTGAACAATACTCTCAATGAGTTAGAAGAGTGTAGGAATAGCCTAGACTCTTGCATTGGGAAAAAATACACAAATTAGTAGGTACTTGGATTATTTTTCTCTTACAAGGTTGTCTTCCACTATCAACTGAATTTTGTTTTATATCATGGTTTTAGTATTGAATTTTACTTTTTCTTTGGTTGTTTTCTTTTTCTTATTGTATCAAACATGATGTTTTCACTACAATAGGTTTTTAGGTAGTTATGGTCTGGAGGTTTGTATGATTTGTTGTCATTCTCAATTTCACTCTCTTATGCTATTGTTTTCTTTCTATTCATTTATCTACTTTAATAGTGCAGACGCATGTTTATTCACTTGAACATGGAATGACAGGTTTCAATTGACCATAATAGTTGCATTGGTTTAAACGGTGATGTTGGCATTTGCAATAGAGTTTGAAGTTATTATATTGCGTTGTGGATATCTCAACATTGAATCATGTACCATATCAATTCTCTTTTATGTAGCATGCTACTTTCTGTCTACCAAGTTACTAACCTAACTTTCACAATTTGCATTAATTTCTCATAGGCCAGTGGAAGCAAGAGCAAGATGGTGATAATCATAATCATGTTGCTTAGAGCTTTAGAGCCTTGAATAGATAACCATAAGTGATGATGTACTTAGATGAAGAATATACTCTGTTTCGTCATCACTTGAATTGTGAAGCTTTGTGAATTTCGGAAATTTAGGAATCATTGTTATTACATTGTTCTATACTTTGTATCATTGTCCAATTAGAGAGGTTGGACAATTGTCCCATGTATCATCTTAGATGGTCAAGATCAATTTTAAACATTTTGTCAAATCTCATACAACTAAGATCAAGAAGGCAGCTTTTTTAAAGTATCTTGAATATTTTGGTAATACTGATTATTTCTTTCTAAGATCAAATGGTGAGAGATTGTTTTTTCACCTTTAAATTCCCTCTCAAATGTGTCATGTTTGTTGATAAATTCCACCTTTAAAGATCTCTCAATTTTTTGTATCTTGCTTCACTTCAAAGCTCACTTCACAAACCTTTATCCATCTCTCCTCCTTTAACCATTTGCATTTTATCCCATTCATTCTCTGTTGACATGTGGGTATGATCTATGTTTGATCTTGAGGGTTCATTTTTTTGGGATTGTGTAGTTTTTTTTTTTTTTTTTACAGCTCATTTATTGTTTCAGGACTCACTTTATGGGAATGTGATTATTTGTTTCTTTTGGTGCATATATGTTGATAGTTTTGTGAAATAATTGATTTCAATGTTTTCTTTGGTGGGTTTTAAAGTTAGAATGAGAGAAAAGCTTAACACTATGACATATTTTTGACCTAAACAGAAATAACGATTTTAATTTTTTTGTTCATATTGTTTAATTCATAGTTTTTTTTTTTTTTTTTGTTGTTGTTGTTTTAGAGACCGTAGTTATTGATTTTTTGTTTGTTTGTTTGTTTTTTATTATTATGCTATCTACTTTAACCAAGAGGAGTCTGGATGATGGAATTGCCTAATTTTAATTTTGGTGTCATTTTGAAAGGAAAAATGAGTAATATTGAATTTTCAAATTACTTTCCAATTAACTTTTTAGTTTTCTTCTAATCTCATTTTCTATCGGCTTTTATTTGTTGATCAGATTTTTATCTGTTCTGTGTTTGAGTGATCTAATGAAAATTACTATTTTTGTTTAGGATTGCTTAATTGAGCATAGTCTATTGATTGCCTTTTTTTAGCAATTACAGTATTAATTTTTAATCATAACTGTTTTTGAACTCATAACCCATTTGATATATTTATTTGAAATCATACAAACAATTATTCATGAGATACGGTATGCAAGAATTGATAGAAAACATGTTTAGATATATATATATATATATTTTTTTTTTCTTTCCTTTTGGAATGTTTTTAGGCACAAGTCAGTCGCTAATTGTCTTATATGAAAATGAATTAAAATAGCGAATGACCCGTGCCTGATTGGGGATAAAAAGATCTTAGTATCTTTGTAGAATTTCCACCAAGATTGCTTACGAAAATTGCAAGGTAAGTCATTTTTTTTATATTTTTATTTCTTCGTATCTTGATTGTAACTCATTAAGTATTTTCTATTCGTGACACTTAATTACTGAAATTAATTTTGGAGAAATTGCAAATTAGTGGTAAGACCAAAAAAAATTACAAAATCATGGGAAACTTTGTCACTTAAATTATTAAATTTGATAAGCTTTACCATTGATTTGCAATTTTCCTATTAATTTTTAGATTTTATTATCGATTTTGCTATCAATGGTTTTATTTCAAAAAGTGGAGAGATGAGTTGACTTTTTGCTATTTGTTTTAAATTCTCAAAAGATGTACAAGTGATTTGGAAAAAAACATTTGACTGCTATGTATGGTTGCTTCTTTTGGTAAGGTTGCTACTTTTCGTACAAGTGATTTAGTATTTTTCATGGATGTACAAGTGATTTCGTATTGCTCAAAAAATATACAAGTGATTTAATATTAATCAAAAAGTATTGTTGATTGCTCAATGACCCAATGTCTAGCTTTATATTGAACTGCCTGGGTATATTAGTTGTTTCTCAACTTAATTAGTTATATATGAAAGTCAGCATAACATTTGTAGGTTTTTGGTTGATGTCAGATTATGTTAGGAGTACATTTTTCTCATGTCACATTGTTTGTAGGCAAGTTAAATTATTATTATTTATCTTATATTTTTTTCACGTAGTTTCAGGTTTATAATTTGCAAAGAACTATTACAATGTGATTTGCAGCAGTAGCACTAGCAGGTGTACACTGCTTGGTATTTAAATTAAATTTTTTAGATTGCAGAGCGCTGGTTGGTGTGCATTTCAATTTTAATTTTCTTAGATTGCATAGTAATAGTTGGCGTGCGTTGGTTGGTGTTTAATTTTAATTTTTTTTTTGAATTGCAGAATACTGGCTAGTGTGCATTGTTTGGTGTAATTTTTTTTGGATTATAGAGTGTTAACAAATGTACAATACCTTGGTTTGTATGTTTTGTTTTGTGTTTACAATTTTTTATTAACTTGCTTAGCAAGGGTGCTTTTATTTTTAATGTTTGCATTGATATGAAGTTTATAATTTAGAGTCATAAAATTTGTTAATAAAAATGAAATGTTTATGATTGTGTTACTTGCCGTACTTAAATAATTGATTGTGAAATGTTTATTTTCAAAATATACAACTAAAAATATTTTCAAGTTTTTTTAATAAAAAATCTTTTTAAAACTAACAAGACCTTCATTCATATTTTGACTTTAAATTTTTAGTAACAAATGAGATAAATTACCTTTTCATCCAATAATTTTATATTTAATTATATTTTGATCTCATCATTATTTGCACCGTGCTTTTAGGTACGGGCTTACACTAGTTATAATATATATCACAAGTTTATGGGACCTGTTAAGATGTGCAACTTATTAAATAGTGCACATTATGTGCACATTTATTTTAAACCATTAAATATTTACAAATTAATCTCAACCATTAAATAATTTAATTGGAAATATTGAATACCACTCCAACCGGTTACAATTTTCTTTGCAGATTGTTTTATGTTCCACAAACCGTCTTCACTGTTTGCCCAAAACGCTTCTGTTCTTCAGACACGGCTCCGAAGCTATTCTTCGCCATCGAAGACTATCCCGCGAACACAACCTGCCCTCAACTTCGCCTCAAGGTACCCCCCCTCTCTCTCTCTCTCTCTCTCTCTCTCTCTCTCTCTTTGCAACTTGTTTCTCTCCTTTTCTCCATCTCCATTCTATGAAACCCTAGATGGAAACCCCCTTCTTCAAAACTGCCCCTTTCACCTGAACTCACTGGGTTGCTTTATAAAATTAGGAAAATATGATTTGAATAGGTTTAGGTTTTTTTATCTTTGTTTGCTTTGATAGTTGTTTTGATTCCATATATATATATATATGTATACAGACTTGAAATTTGGCTTGAGTGTGTGAAATCTAATGCGTGGATAATTGAATTTTGTACTCATGTAACTTATATGAGACTGTAATGTTTTATTTGTTAATTGAAATCTGTTTATGTTTCTAACAATTACTCTTGTGGTGGCTTGATTTTCCTATGAGAAAGAAAATTAAAGTGGATTGGATGTATTACCTTTAGCAATTTTTTGGGAATTGTGGAAAGTGAGAAACGAATGGATATTTTGATGTTATTGTGATATTTTGTTATTGATATATCATGACAAAATTATTTTGTTATTTATATAAATACACCATATATATACATTATATTTTTATGTTTCAATGTTAAATTACTAAGTATCAGAAAGTGGTTGTGGATGGCAGAAAGTGTTTCACTATATAGTCTATTGGCTTCACATGACTATGTCATCTTGGTGCCTATGCACAAGCTGCTCAATCTACTGTCGTAGTTCTCTTTAACCACCTGAAGAACAGCTGTCCCTTTGCTCTCATCCTAAGTTGTACCTTAGCTTGACTCTTGTCTTGTTTCTGTTGCATTCAATGATTTAGCGTTAACATGCCCTTTCAACTCATCTTTCACAAGAACATCTATATTCATAGCTCCATTTTCAACTTATCGTTTACAAGATAGAATTTGCATTATGGGATGCTTAATTTGAAGTAACTGTTAGAACTTGAGCATTCCTTTTCTGATACAAAATATAAGAACTTGATCCTTATTCTTCACACTACTAATTTAGCAGGTTGTGGACCCCAAAGAAAAGGAAATAGCAATTGTCACGCATAGTGGATTCTTGTTCCATGTGCAGTTGGCAATGATTGTCACCCTTTGATTAAAAAAGAAATTTCCAAGCAGTAAGTGCCCACGATGCTTAGCTGTGATTTTGGTAATCTTTGGAAACGAACCTGTAGTTTGCAAGATTGTCTTCTTTTCGTGTGGGTGGTCAAAATCTTTTTATTTTTAGGGGTGGGTGACTATCATTTGAACCTATAAGTTCATTCAAAAATTACCCCTGAGATGGTTAATATTTTTCATTTTGCTTTTATTGTATAAATAACATGGATATTATTAATTTTTTAGCTTGAAATGCAGCCAAAAAGAGAAATAAAAACAAAATGTCCATAGCTATAATTGTCCTTTTGGTGGAAATATAAAACTATGTTTACTTTTTTTTCCATACATATTTATTCACACACACTTCTATAGTTGCTTCACTGAATGACATTTGCAACATGTTTTTGTAGTTTTGCAAATTGTGAGCTTCGCTCTATGGTCATTGTGGACAAAAGGTAAACTTTTTCATTCCGTTGCCTATGAATTCCTCTTAATTGTCAGTTTTCTTATTTGTGATTCTCATCTATCCTACAGCATGTCAGAATCAGATCCCCCGACAACTAATTATCCAGGAAAGATTCCTCCCGACCACGATGCCCCTAGCGATGTTGTGGATGAGAAGAACTGAAGAAAGACATCCCCAATTCCTGATTTGCAGGGATAAAGAACTTCCAATTCATTAGCTTTAGAGGTATTGCTATATTGAACTGAATGACCCCAACATGACAATGGAACAACATTCCTAAAACACTTGCTCATAGAACTTGATATAATGTATGTCATTCTGGATTTAAAAAATTCAACAAGTTTGATAAAAATAAAAATATTTTTTTTTTAAAAAAATGAGGTGGCTAGTAGAAGGCATTCTTTGGAGATGAAGATTTATAGAATTATCACTTTTAAGTTTCTTGTGTGTAACTTAAATTAACATTTGGCCCTGCCTTTGTGAGTCACATCTTCACAATTTTGCACACCATAGTTTGCTGTGACTTAAATGGACTGTTTATATTTATAAATAATAATAATAAATTATTTTGATTTAAAAGAGAGGGATGTTTTTTGTTTATGCTTAAATATTATCGACTTTCCAACAAATAGGCGAGAGTCTAGCTTTACATTTTTCAGTTCCCAATTGCACCTCGAGCATGGTTAAAAGTGTCATCTAATTTTGGCCCTCTTTCAATGTAGCGTGGCTGAAAAGCACACCAACCTGTCATTTGAAATTGTGATGGGTTGCTTGACCTCGTTTCTTTTCTTTTCTTTTTTTGGAACCTGTTTTTTAATTTATTTATTTTTTTGGGTTAAATTTGATAATAATTTTTAAAAAGCTTAAAGAAAAAGCCATGAATTGTTTCTAAACGCCCTGAACAAACTGTATTTTTTTTTAAGAAAGGGCCCTGAACTAACTTATTTGTTATAATTGTTTTACAGAGCAATGTTGTAATAATATTGACAATATTGAATTATACTCTAATTTCTTGACGATGCCACCAATGTATTCAATACTTGCATATTATAGTAACCCTATAATTCAATCATTTTCACTTTAGCATTTGTTCAGATTTCAAATGAACAATTTCAACTTTAAATTTGCAAATAGTTATTACAGTTGGATTTAAAATCCAAGGGAAAGGATTGAAACAGATAAGTTATATATGATTCTTGAATATCATTTTTGAACAACGAAATCTTCTGCATAAAATAAAGCTTTTTTAACCATATATTTGAAATCCATTCATAATAAATAACCTAAATTCTTCCATCTCTCTTTTATATATATAAATGTGAAACCTTAAGGCACAATCGTTATACGATTAAAATCAAATGCATTCATTTCATATTCATAAATCCAAATGCAAACTTAAAATATTTTGAATATTTAGAGCTTAAATGTATACTTTACCGAACCAAAATGAATCTTCCTTAAGCAGGGGCTTATATAATTGAATTGACCCAATCTTATGCATAATGCATTTGTTTGAAATTGTAGTTTCAAGATAAGAACTAATTCCATCTTTGACAAAAATAATCGAAATTGAAGGTGAAAACAATGTGATAAGGCTCATACTTTTCAAGTTCTCCAAAGATTCCAAAGCAAATAAACCATGAGAAGCACGAATTGAACCCAGGTTTCTCAGTTCCCCTTTAAAATGTCATAAAATGACAGGCTTTTTCTTAGTCTCAGCATAGAGTTCCTGAAAATGCCAATGACCATTTTAAATTAGTAATATACTTGCAATATTACAGATAGGGGCCTATTTTGGGGTGAAATAGTAATTATATACCTCTACTATAGCAGCCAAGCACAAAATTGTAGCTTCACCCCATGGTCGGCCTATTAGTTGCAAACCTATTGTCAGTCTTCACTTATCGTAGCCAACCTGAACATTAGAATGTGCTGTAGAAGAATGAGAAACCGACTAGAGCACTTGTTCAAAATAACATTCTACTAATCTAGAGCAAGTGACGAGGAGCGGGACATTTGCATTGTTGAAATACGTAATACTGAAAAGGATGGAAGAAAAATATTGAACGTACAGCTCTAGTCATGCAAGCAAAATGTATGACTTTATATTTACTTGTGATTGTAGATTCTATTGACTGCTGCTGCAATACTAGAAGCCAGAGCTAACCTTGTTGAATTCAATTGACTGCTTATTTGTTCATTTGATTTTAATTAGTTTTTTGAATTTATTTGTTTTGAATTGATAGCAAGGCACTGGTGGGTGTGCTAATTTATTTGTTTGATTTTAATTTATAGCAGGGCACTGGCAGTTGTGTTTTTTTGTTGATTTGTTTGATTTTAATTGCTAATAGGGTACGTACAAGTGTAGATACGATGGATGTCCATATTGACCTGGATGGACTTGTAGCACAAGAAAGACATGAGGAATGTTAAGTTAGAACTAAAACAGATGTGGAAAGCCTTTGTGGTGAAGATTCTAAGAATTCAACTAGTTCTAATAATAGTGAGTAGGACTCTGATGGGTCCAACCATGATGACAGCCAACAAATGGACACAGACAATGATGGTTGACCAAACTTTGCAAACAGTGTTATGTTTTTTTTGCAAACATTGTTACTTTTTTCAGCCCATTATTTTGCGAACAGTGTTACTTTTTCTCCCCTTTATTAGAAAAAGAAAATTGTAAACAACGACAGACTTCATGAATGGCTTATGTGATGGACAACATTTGGATGGTTTATGTGAACAATATTATTTAGGATGATGCTTCGTCATTTTGGATAGATATGTCCAACTAAATATTTTTTTGTTGCAATGCCAATGATGTATGTATAGGTTGTTGAAACTTATGGATACCAATCAACTACGCAGTGGATACATTGATTCCAATACTTATGATATTTAGGCACGGCATGTACTTGAAGGAGATAATTCGTTCCATTTCTTAGATGTTCTTTTTTTCTAAGTCGTTGAAGGATACATTAGGTTTTGCTTACTAACAAGGAATTTCGTATTACTACTTTTGTAGCAAATACTGTCATTGTTCTTGGTATTTTTAAAATTTGCAAAGAACTACCATTACGCGCCTTCTAAGTGGAGAGATGACATGAATCATTACTTCCTCTGCATTAACAATATGCTTTTCTTTTATTTCCTTTTTTTGGATTTTTTTTAAATAGAAAATTGAGAAAATTTATTAGTTATTTTGTTACTTTGCCAAGGACTTGTCCTCTTACTCTCCTGGCATTTGAAATGTGTATATGATATAGTATACATTAATGGCAAAATTTTAGTTGGACATGAACTTATTATGCAAAAAAAAAAAAAAAATTACATTGTACTATACATATAGCAATACATGGACACTTACTCCAGTTTTTTAAACAGTTTCTCCACTAACATTTGGAACATGTGTGAAATTTTTCATGAATTGTAAATGTAACAACTAAGAGTAATTTGATACATTTAAATATCATAAATAGTTTCATCACGCCAATCTTAAGTAACACTATAAATTCCATACAAATTGAAACCCAAAAACTAATATGCTTCTTCAATCATCTACAAAATACTACCAAATTGGGTTAGTTTATTCATCTATGTTTCTTCAACCATCTAATATGTTCATAATTGCGAAAAAACTTAGTGCCAAAAAGGATGTTCCTATCAATCTTTATTTTTCCTTCTAGCCTTATAGAGCCTAGAGTACTTGTTAAAAAGGGAATTGTGCAAATTTATGAATATCTTTTTATTTTTTTATTTTCCTCAAACTATAATTGTTTTAAAAAATTTTTTATTGAAATTTCACTTTGAGAAAATATCATTTTTCCCTCCAACAATAGCTCAAAAAACAATCCAACAATTGTTCTCTTAATAATATCTACTTTATATCTAAACTATTCGGTTTTGCATCAATTTTACTTCACCATCAATTACGATCTATAATCAACTAGAAGTTGCTCATGTGGCACTCAAAATATCAATTAGTTCGCTGAATAAAATAAAATTTGGAGGTCTAATTGATATTTTATAGGTAGTTTGGAGGGTAAAATGAAATTTCAAATTTCATTGCCATGTCAGCAACTTTCGTTGGATCATAAACAGAAGCTAACAGCGAGGGTAAAATTAATCCAAAATCAAATAAACTCAGTGTAAAATTAATATTATTAAAATAACAGAGGTTAAATTAATTTTTCAGTGATAGTATGAGAGGCAAAATGATATTTCCTCTTTTACCTTTATTAAAATTATTAAATCTTCATATTAAATTATGTTAGCATATTTTCTTATAATAAATATTAATTATTATGATATTAATTACATCAACAATTTCTTCATAGATTAGGGCATGATTTACATTTTGTAAAATGGTAAATTACACCTTCACCCCGCTTAGCTATGAATACTTTCTCACATTGGTCTAAACTATTATATTTCTTTCACTTTGGTCCAAATTGTAACAAATGTTATACTTTTGTGACGGAAAATGCAGCATGGGTCAAGTTCACATTCATTTGTGTGAAAACCTCTGCTATAGACCACGTCAACATGCAATCCTCCATCGTAGAACACTTCTATTTACCGCTTGCCATGACCTATCTATTTTGAAGTGGGAAAACAAAGTTTTCTAAGTGATCAAAGTAGGAAAGTTAATTTTTAAATTCTACAGTTACCCTCAAAAGTTAGCAAATGGGACCAAAAATAAGAAAAGACAAATAATATAGGGACTAAGGTGGGTACAATGACAAACAATATATATATATATATATCTAAGAATGAAAATACAATTTATTATTTTTAAAAAGGACTGACAGTAGAAAGGTAGTGACCGACTACAAAATAATAGGCAAGGACTAATATTGGTATGTGCTAGAGTTATAAATGTGTCAAAGTGATTTATAGCCGATGTCATCATTTGTACATAACAATAACATGACACTAGTAGCGGCAACAATGCTATTATAGTGGTTTAAGTTGATGATGATGGTTGTGTTTTAGTGGATCAAAGGGCATGATTAATTGAAGTTGGTAACAATAACATTGTTGTCTAATTCACTAATAATGACAAGGAAAGAAAGAGTGAGAGTCGATAAGATAGTCATAGCAACAACAATTTAGGTAGAGAGAGAGAGAGAGCATCGTAGAGCGAGAAATGTAGTTGGAGTTTCATGCGTTTTTGTTAGTGATAATGTTTGAGGTAATGGCAACACAACAACATAATTACATAAAAATGGAGACCGATCAACCGATCAATTACTATTCGAATATTGACTAAATTGATAGTAATGATTAGGTTTTTACTAATTGATTGGGAACTATGAATAAGTTGGGAATTAATTGGTTTAGTGTGGCTTATGAAAACTAATTGATTATTGAATCAATTATGTTTATTATATCAAGGATCCCTACAATCAATTGTGATATTTGAATCTCCCTTATGTTCTAATGGATTGTACAATCAGTTGTGATTGTTCAAAACTCTGGCTACTAATCGATTGTATAATCAATTGTGGTCTTTGAATCCGATCGATTTTGCAATCAATTATGATTTTCCATTCACTCTAATATGCTATACCAATTGATTACACAATTAATTGTGTTTGAAATTTTAAAAGTTATGATGTTTTGTTAATGTTGTTATGATTTTTGAGACAAAATTACAATCAACGTGCTATGTTATGATTTATTAGTAAGAGTTATGATATTTTGTTAATGTCGTTATGATTGTGGAAAAAAAAAGTTACAGTCATTGTGTTATGGTTATGATTTATTAGTAAAAGTTATGATTTGTACTATTAAAAGTTATGATTTGTTATGGCGAATCATAGTAAAAAATGTTACGATTCAAATGTTACGATAATTTGTTGAAAACAACTATATTTGTTATGAGTCGTTGTCATATTGTTATGAATGATAGTGTCTTTGTTATGACACCGCATTGTATATTGTGACATTGTTATGATTCATTGTAGTAATTGTTATGATGTTTAAAAAAAGTTATGATTCTTTCATGTAACCTGTTAAATGACCTGTTTAGCAGGTTACTTTTTATGACGTGGCACAATATGGACCACACAATAAGTGCATATCATATGCCCTTTTAGAATGTACACATTGTAGTCTTTTCCTAAGTTTATAATATATATCATAATTGAAAAGTATTTATCAAATTTACTATATTACAAATATTTTCACTATGAGTGAACTATTGGCTTAAAGTATTGATTTTGAAGTGTGGGATTGTAATTTTTTAAAATAAATCATTAAATTATTGGATGAAATGGAAAGTATCCGAATCCACTAATCTTAAAAGCTCATTTTACCATGACATACATATTTTTTTTAAAAAAATAAAATATTTGGTCAAGAAGAAAGAAAGAAAGAAAATGAGTGGCACTTGATCTGAATTTTTGCAACTATTGATGAGGGTAACAATTGCACTTGCCACAACAAAGTACAACCATTCGGCAACACACAAAATGAGTGGTGTGAACTGTAAAGTGGCCTAAAGGAATATGCATTGGAGATGCTAAATAGTATTATTTAAGTTAGATATTGAGAGGTTAATGGGAATAGAATTTGCTCCTATGGAGTTATTAAATAGTTTGTTAAAGGGTTTAGATGCTAAAGTATTAATTAACTGCGCCGGTTGTCGCAGCACAAATGAGCCTTGTAAGATTGTGTTAAACTGAATTATATAATATAAAGTGATGCAATAAAATTCGATTTTATGTGTTAAGTGTTTGTTAGTTTTCAATGGTGTAATTAAAATATGTTAAATGTATTTTGTAATAGTGAAGTTCATATACCTAATATGTATATATAAAAACACAAAATGATTATTTTAAAAAAGCAACAGCAGTTAAGCATGTTGTGATTGGGTGAGTGAGGCCCGTTTCAATTTTTTTTTTATGCTGTCTACGTACACAATTATTCACACTTAAATAGTTCTTACTCTTATTTATCATTTTATTAAATTATCCTAAACATCCAAAATTAAATTTTATTTTTATTACTTTTAATCATATAACATACTTGAACACATAATTTTAACATTTTCATTCAAAATGCTTCTGCAAGAATTGAATTGTTACCTAAAATAAGATCAATAAATTTAAGAATATAAATACAACGACAAAATCAATTGCAAAATGTAAGTTGTTAAACATATATCAAATGGTTTCACTTGAATTGATTCATTTGTATTTTTTTTAATTATTATTTTCCTAAATTTATTGGAATAGTTATAAAACAGGAAGTCTATGAACAATTTGAACAAGGAAATTGTTCATTAATTGTCTCAGATTTTTAGATCAATAATTCAAATTTCTAATGTAAAGTCATACGTTAAATAAATTTGGCTATATTATAAATACACTTCTTAAAGTTTGCTTGGCTCCGTTTGGCAAAGAGGTTTGGGGCTATTTTAGTCATAAAAGACAAAAAAGATTATTTTAGCCACAACAAACAAAACATCACATCTAACCCATAATCATTGCACTCTTCTCTCACAAAAAAAGTCAAAAAAGCTAAAAAGTCAAAAAGTCCTTTCCAAACTAAGTTTTTTAGCCCAAGCTAAAATAGCCAAAAAGTCAAAACACTTCCCAAACGGAGGCATACAATTATCTAATATAGTTTTAAAAATTAAAAATGGTTCTCTTATCAAAATTTGCAATATAACCGAATTAACAAAAAAATAAAATAAATTTTCTAACTATTCTCCCATATAATAATAAGAATACTTGAATTATTAATTAAAATATATTTATGAGTGAACATTTTTTTTATTTAGGATCGATTATCACAATAACTGTAGAGATTAGAGCGAATGTGGTTCACATAATTAAGGCGTGGTAACTTAAGTGGAGGTGTGCGTTTAGAGTATTGTGCGATAAACGAGTATCCATTAAATTAAGGGAAGTTCTCTAGAATGCCTATTAGACCAGCGATATTGTATGAGACGAAATGTTGGGCAACTAAAAAATAACATGTAGATAAGATGAGTATTGTTGATATGAGGTTGATGAGATCGATATGTGGCAAGATTAGAAAAAGTTATGTATGAGTATATTCGAGAATGAGTAGGAGTAATACAGATAGAAGATAAGTTGAGAGAAAATAGATTGAGATGGTTTGGTCATATACAATGGATACCAACATAGGCAGTAGTGAAGATATGCGATACAGTGACAGTATATGATAGTATTAGGGGAAGGGGTAGACCTAAATTGATGTAAACTAGTGTAGTGAATAAAGATGAATCTTCTTAATTTGACTAACGAAATAACTTTGTATCGAGTAAGAAAGATTCATGCAGTCAACCCTATTTAATGGGACTTAAGACTTGGGATAATGTCAGAGCGAACATCATATGAGATATTAGGGATAAGAATAATATTAGAGACTCCAAAAATTCTATCAAAAGTTCTACTAAATATCTGTGGAACCTACACACAGTGAGTCTCGTGTAGATCTCACACCCATATGATACATTTAATAAAATTTTTAGAATTTTTAATATTTTTGTAGGGATAATAAGAGACCCCATTTGAAAGTTGTTATTTATGGAAGTGTTTTGGGATAATGCCAAAGCCAACATCATAAATATTAGCTTCAAATTGCCAAGGATAATACTAAATTTTGTGATAAGGACTTATTTGTCATCCCTCAAGATTATCTTTTTATTTTATTTGAGGTACAGCGGTCAATATTTTTTTTTATTTTTTTTATATATCTCCTTTTATTAAAAATTAAAAAATTTATTTATTTAAAACATTTCAAATTACTCAAAAATATTCACCTTGCTTGTTTTTACTTTTCAAAAAATATTTTTCAAAAAATTCTACTTTCTTATTTTCTGTGTTTTTTTTGTTTCTACTGAATTTTTTTAATATTTTAAATAATTTTTTAACTTTTTAGATACACTTAACATAAATACAATTAAAAAATAAAAAAATTATAAAAAAAATCTTTTAAAAATTCACTAAATACCAAAAATATAAAAAAAATACAATAATTCAGTATATTTTTATGTATTTATTAATTTTTTAAAATATTTTTTCATAAATTTTTTACTTTTTAGATACATCTAAGGCCAAGTTTGGGAAGTGTAAAAAAAGTTAAAAAGTCAAAAAGTTACTGAAAAAGTTAAAAAGTTACCACTATTCACCAAAAGTCAAAAATTACGGCTGCACAACTCCAAATACTAATTTTCCCTACACACTAATTTATACAATTTTTTAAAACACATTTTTCCATAAAAAGTCAAAAAGTTAACCCAAACATCCATATTTTCTCTCTCAACTTTTTAGTCTAAAAAGACAAAAAGTGCACTTATTTAAGACACCCCAAACAACCCCTAAATAAAATGTATCTAAAAAAATAATAAAATATTTAAAATTTAAAAAACATCTACTAAAAATAAAAAAATACGAAAATCAAAAAGTCAATTTTTTGAAAATTTAGCAAAACATACTGATAGTATTCTTGAGATATTTGGCCAAAAAAATAAAATAAAATTAGCGCCTATAATATTTTTCAATAACAAAGTCAACCGAGCATCAAAAACATCATCGTCGGCATCATCGTCAGGATCAGCCGCATTCTCTTTTGTTGCTTACTTTACTATTATTATTAATGGTATCGTCGAAAAGGCCGATGATAAAATATTCCAATCCCATTCCCCAAACATTTTCATCTCTATCCTCTTCTCATATTCCTCATTCCTTCTCATTCTCTCACTCAACTCAGCAATTCGCACAAGCATTTCTCGTAATCGTCGATTCTCAACAACAATTTTTTATTTTTTTTATAAAAATATATTTTTGGCATGAAATTTGGGAAGGAGTTTCGTATCCACCTTGACGAAACCCTACCCGAATGGAGGGACAAGTTTCTATGTTACAAGCCATTGAAGAAGCTTCTCAAGCACATCCCCTCCACCGCCGATGACGCTTCCTCCGCCGCCGTAGACCACCGTCTTCAGCTGGTTCCGCCATTGGCCGAGCTCCAGGACTGGTTCGTGAAGATTCTCAGCGAAGAACTCGAAAAGTTCAACGATTTCTATGTTGATAAAGAGGAAGAGTTCGTCATTCGCCTTCAGGTCTCCTCTCACTCTTTCTTACTCACGTTAGGCTATGTTTGCTTCATGAATTTAGAGGGAAAAAGTGTGTGAACTGTAATTATATTATTTTATCTTTCCAAATCCCTATTCAAATTCATAAACCAAACCTTAATTGTTCCCTATCAGAATTTAATTTAAGTAGTTGGAAAAAAAAAAAAAAAAAAGCCCTGAAGAAATCAAAATTTGAAATAAAAAACAGGGGCAGTTGGATAGGGACAAATTGAGAGTGAGAAAATGCATGAATTAGGTTCAAGACAAAAAATTGTTGGTGAAAAAAATTTGAAAAAATAATTACACTAATTATTTTTCATGTGGTTTTCTCTTTTCTGGTATTTATTTTTGTCAAACTAGTTTGACATTTTTCAAAAAAAAAAAAAAAAAAAAAATCAGAAAACAAGTTTAGGAATTGAACCAAACAGAGCCGATAGCTTCGCTGTGGACTTAAACAAGAACAATGAACAAGATTTAACTATTGAGTTCGTTGGTGAAACACTTTGCTACTCCTTTTGAATTAGAGTGGTTGCTTTAGAATCTACACTTTTTATGATAAAGTAGCATCAAGATGGAGAGGGGAATCTAATAAAGTTAGAAGAAGGAACATAGTTACATAGGTGGCTATAACATATGCGGAAGCTACCTTTTTTGTCGTGTTGGATTAATTTTCTACTAATCATTCTTGTGCAGAAGTGCTTAAGGATGTTGTGTGTTTGTTGAACAAATATCTAAGTCATAGAAACTATTTGTTTTGCTTGTAATGTAAGGTGATCAAGAAAGAATAGTATTTCCACAGAATGAGGGTTGAGATTGATTAGTGCAATGCAAGTAAAAATAGAATGACTAATAAATGCATTGGTGAGAGGCTAGAGATACCATAAATTTATCTACGATGTTTTTCTCACATTCTTGGAAAACAATATGGTTATTTTATTTTTGAGTTCAAGGTGTTGAAATGGCTTAGAGTCTAAAAATAAATTTGGTTTGATGCGGTCATAGAAAAAGAAGTAGCATGTATATACACAATTAGATGAAGAGCTGAATTGCAAAAAATGGATTTGCATAGTAAAGACCAACTTGTTGGTTCTTATTAAGGTTTTGTTTAGTTAGACTTAAAAATTTAACAAACAAGATTTAATGTCTCCTATTAGGCTGCATCAAAAAGGTTCAATTTTTCACTACTTGAAGGCTATCATGTTACAATTTAAAGTCATCTCTCACAAGAGTATCTTTGTTTTTTGGTCTTAAAAGAGTTTCGGGCATGATTTGATACTTGTGGAGGTTGCTTTAGAATCTACAACATTTAAGGTAAGCAGCAGCAAGATAGAAGACGGAATGTAGTATTAGTAATTGTAAGGAGTAGGAATGTAGTATTAGTAATTCTGTAGAATCTACATCTTATGTGCATATTGTAATTCTTCATTTGGTAATTATTCCTATGTTTGTGGTTCTATGCCACTTTGGCCATTTCACATCTTTTCTGCGCTATAAATGTTAATAACTTTAAGTTTGATGCATGTAGTGTAAATGCAGTTCTTGTTAATTTTTTTTCATTTAGCCTTTTTAATTTTTATTTTTTGAGTTCTTTTCCACGTAATGCATTTTTGGTTGACACATCTCCGTACATGTTTATGATGGCAACCAGTGTAAAACAATTTGTCCGAGTTTAGTCAGTAAGTCAGTGCTCCACTGCATCTGCAGAACCATAGATAGAGTGGTCAGCTACCATCCAACTATTTTATTATGGATCTTTATTGATATTTAAATGCAATTGCAACAGGAGTTGAAGGAAAGAATTGAGTGGGTGCAAGAAAAGAGCAGCAAGGATGGGGTCTTCACATCAGAGACTGAATTCGGTGAAGAGGTGATGGACATCCGTAAGGACTATGTCACCATACATGGAGAGATGGTGCTTCTCAAAAACTATAGCTCCCTAAATTTTGCAGGTCCAACAGCTTTTCCTTCTTCTTCTTCTTCTTCTTCTTCCTTTTTTTTTTCATATCTAATTTCATTGTTAAAGTGTTTTTCTACCATTCATGGGGAGATTGTGCTTCTCAAAATTATAGCTCCTTAAATGTTACGGGTACAACAGTCAAGCAGCTATTACTATAAATTCTCTTTTCTAAATTTGAATAGTGTTAGAAGTGTGGAATATTTTTAATTTCTAAACCATTTGTTTTCCTACTTCAATAGGTCTAATTAAGATTTTGAAGAAGTACGACAAAAGAACCGGTGGATTGCTGCAGCTGCCTTTTACGCAACTCGCACTTGATCAGCCCTTCTTCACAACAGAACCTCTCACAAGGCTAGTACGAGAGTGTGAGGCAAATCTTGAGCTCCTTTTCCCATTGGAAGCAGAAGTTGTTCAATCTTCTACTACTGAACGAGATCAAAGTAACCTTGCACCTGGTGAGATGACAAATATTTCTGCAGAGACATCATCATCACTTGGGGAAGAAACAATAGATGTATACCGGAGAACCCTTGCAGCAATGAGAACTATACAGGGCCTTAAAAGGGCAAGCTCCACACATAATCCATTGTCATTTGCATCACTTTTTGGGAGCCAGGATAATGAAAGCAATGGTGCTGTAACTGCAGAAAACTCACCTTGTGCCGATTCTTTAGCCAGCTTGCAGAATGGACAGGAGGCAAGCTCAGATGTTGCCCATTCCCCCAAGTAGAACTCAACTTTCTGGTGATTGTGCTTTCTCTTGGTTCTGATATAACCTTGTAATGGGAGAGACTGAATGTAAGATGTGCTTAATAAGCTGTTGGCCATATATTTAGGATATCATTGTGTACAACTAGATTTTATGGTGGATTAATTGTGTAATTTGGATCACAGTAATATTTATTCCAGTGGCTATTACGAGTTCCAGTTTCTAACTAATTCCTCTTCTTACATTGCTTATGACATTGGTGTGCCAAAGTTCAAGGAAATAAGAGTATCTTATATTATAATCTTGCTGGAAAGGATTAATTATCCATGCCCAACTGTGTATTTTTTGTTAAGAATCAATACCTCTACAACGTATAGGTGATCCAATTCCTACTCTTCAAGATCAGCGGTTATGTTGGTGTGGTACTTCTCTGTTTTCATTATTTTGCTTAGTACAGAGAGGATGCTCAAATTTCATTTGGATCACCATTCATTCAGTTCAGTTCAAGCTTTTAGTGAAATCTGATTATTATCATAATAGTACAATGCTTCTGAATAAATAATGAACACTTCACTTTCAAACTCAAGCGGATAGCTATGATACAAAACTCCGCATGTTTGTTGCACTCACTGTGGACTGCAGGCCGCAGATTAACAAAGGTGGTAAAAAACAAAACTAAGAGATATACTATAACATAATGAGTTTGGGCAAGTGCTGAGTCTTCTGATTGTATGTTTTTGCTTTTCAGAGAGAAGTTATTGGAGCACCCATATAGCAATCAGTGGTACCTACAGTGTCTGGTCAGTTGCTCTTGGCTGCATACCCAACAGGTACTTTGGTTTCCCCATTCAGTAGTGAAAGCTTGGTAACAAGGGAGAGAACAGAGAGGGACTGGAAGTTAAAGCTTGGTAACAAGGGAGAGAACAGAGAGGGACTGAAAGTTGGTGTTGTTATATTATGTTTCTGTATATTACAAGAGAGCAAGCTCCCTCTCTTTATAGAGAGGAGAGGGAGACAATTAGAATCGGATGCCTGGTAACTTACATTGAGAGAAGCTAAAGCTAAAGTGAAAGTTCTCTTCTTTACAGCTACACATTGTGGCCTTTACAGATGCAAGGTCTTTTACAGCTATACATGGTAGTGGGGGTGTATATTATATGTATATTATATGTTAACAGCCCCCCGCAAACTCAAGGAGGGTAGGCATCGACCAAGTTGAGTTTGGAAACAAGATCACGGAAGCGCCCAGGAGAATGAGCCTTGGTGAAGATATTAGCAGGTTGATCGGCAGAAGCAATTGGGAGAAGATGAACAGTACCACGTGTAACATGTTGTCGAATGAAATGGCAATCAATCTCAATATGCTTGGTGCGATCATGGAAAACATCATTGTGAGCAATCTGAATGGCACTCTGATTGTCACAATAAAGAGCGGTAGCGCCAGAAGAGGAAATACCCATATCAGTGAGGAGCCAGCGAAGCCAGAGAAGTTCCTGAGTAGTGTCGGCAAGGGCTCGGTATTCAGCTTCGGTGCTAGAACGGGCAGTGAGGGATTGTTTTTTGCTACGCCAAGTAAGAAGAGAATCCCCTAAGAAGAAACAGAAGCCCGTGGTGGAGCGTCGATCCGTAGGATCCCCAGCCCAATCAGCATCAGAGAAGGCACGCAGTTCCAGAGATGAGGAAGCAGAGTAGTGAAGGCCATGGAACAGGGTGCCTTTGATGTACCGAAGGATGTGAAGTAGAGCAGTATAGTGGGGAGTGCGAGGAGCCGACATGTACTGACTAACAATGTGAACAGCATAGGCAATGTCAGGACGAGTCACTGTGAGATAGACAAGACTGCCGACGAGCTGACGATAGAGAGTAGCATCAGGGAGGAGAGCCCCGTCGAGAGGAGTGAGACGAATCTGAGGATCAACTGGAGTAGATGTAGTTTTGCAATCAGTAAGACCAGCACGAGCCAGAAGATCGGATGCATATTTGGCCTGAGATAAGTAAGAGCCAGTAGAATCATGAGAAACTTCAAGGCCTAAAAAGTAGTTGAGAGTACCAAGGTCCTTCATCTCAAACTGACGGTGGAGAAAGCGTTTGAGGTGGAGAATACCAGCTGCATCATTACCAGTGATAATCATATCATCCACATACAGAAGGAGAAGAGTGGTACCATGAGGAGTAGTCCGTATAAAAAGAGCAGAGTCATAGGAGCTAGAGGTGAACCCGAAGTCATGAATGGTAGAACTGAACTTAGCAAACCAGGCACGGGGTGCTTGCTTGAGGCCATAGAGGGCACGCTGTAGTTTGCAAACCTTATGAGGGGGAAAAGTAAACCCAGGGGGAGGTTGCATGTAGACCTCCTCAAGAAGATTACCATTGAGGAAGGCATTTTTGACATCCATTTGAAAAAGCTCCGGGTGGCGAGCAGCAGCAACAGCTAGTAAACTGCGAACAGAGGTAAGCCGAGCAACAGGAGAGAAGGTTTCCTCATAATCAATCCCATATTCCTGGTTGAAACCCTTGGCAACAAGACGAGCTTTGTAGCGTTCAATCGAGCCATCAGAATGAGTCTTGATTTTGTAAACCCATTTGCAGCCAATCGCAGTTTTTCCAAGAGGAAGGTCAACAAGATCCCAAGTATGAGTTTTGTCCAAAGCCTGAAGTTCATCAGTCATAGCTTGCTGCCAAAGAGGATTAGTACAAGCCTCACGATAGGAGGTAGGTTCATAAGTAGAAAAGGCAGCAGACCCAACAATATAATCACGAAGGTGGATAGGAGGTTGAGTTACCCGGTGTGGTCGACCCGTAGGAGGATCGGTGGAAGGAAGAACCAGTGGAGAAGGAGGTGGTGCAGGGAGAGGTGGACCTTCAGGGAGAGCAGTCTGGTCGGGAGCAGGAGTGAGCAAGGGCGTCTCAATGACGGAGGGACCTGTATCAAAATCATCAGAGAAGAGATCGATGGAAGGATTAGTAAACAACATTAGTGGAAAGTGCAGGTAAATGAAATGAGGATAGGGAGGAAAACATTTGGTGCTCCCAAAAAACTACATGGCGGGAGATACGAAGACGTTTAGAGAGAGGGTCCCAACAGCGAAAGCCTTTATGTTCAATTCCATACCCAAGAAAGCAACAAAGACGAGAACGCGGTTCAAGCTTGGTGCGTTCATGAGATTGAAGGAGAACAAAGCAGGCAGAGCCAAAAACCCGAAGATTAGCATAGGGAGGGGGAGTGCCATGCAGACGTTCAAATGGAGTTTGGTTATGGATGACAGGGGAAGGGGCACAATTGATAGTGTAGACAGCAGTGAGGGCAGCTTCCCCCCAAAAGTTTTCAGGGCAGGAAGAAGAAAGAAGGAGAGTGCGAGTAGTGTCAAGAATGTGCCTATGTTTCCGTTCAGCACGGCCATTTTGCTGGGACGTGCCAGCACAGGAATGATGAGGCAGTGTACCATGACTCTAAAGAAAAGAAAGGAAATCTGAATCCCGATATTCCATAGCATTGTCGGAGCGAAAAAGTTTGATGGTTTTGGAAAATTGGGTGTGGATCATTTGGGCAAATCGATAATAAAGAGTTTTGAGGTCAGACCGAGTTTTCATGAGAAAAATCCAGGTAAACCGTGAAAAATCATCAATGAAAACAACAAAATAACGAGATCCCCCCATAGTAGTGGTGGGGGAAGGGCCCCAAATATCCGAATGTATAAGATCAAAAGGTGCACAGGAAACAGAAGTACTTTTATTGAATGATAAAGCAGGTTGTTTGGCAAGTTGACAGGGTATACAATCGAAAGTATCTGGAATTACATGACCCAATTGTCCACTAGAAACTAAAGACTTTAAGCGAGTAATAGAAATATGTCCTAAGCGACAATGCCAAAGGTGAAAAGGAGATAATGAGGAAGCAGAGGCAGGAGCAGCGATCTGAGGAGAGGCAGGAACATGAAGGTGAATGAGCTCATAGAGACGTCCATGCTTACGGCCGATCCCAATAGTCTGCCTCGTCTGAGGGTCCTGCACCAAACAATGAGTAGCAGAAAAGGTGACAGTTAGACCAAGTTCATATAATTGACCAATAGAGATAAGGTTTAAAGTGAGAGCAGGGATATGATAAACTTGAGGTAAAGTTAAGGAAGAGGTGGAAACAGTACCAAGATGACGGACAGTCATGAGAGAGCCATCAGCAGTTTGAATTGAGGGAATATGAGGAGAGGAAGAGATGGAAGAAAATATAGTTGAATTGGAGGTCATATGATTACAACAGACAGAATCAAAATACCAAGAAGAGTTACCTGGAATTACAGACAAAGCAGTAGGAGGAGGTGTACCAGAAGGGGAGAGAAGGTGTTTGAACATGGCCTCGACATCCGTTGGAGAAAAGAGAGGGGTAGACGGAGCCGGAGACTCAGAAAAACCCTCAGCGGCAGCAGCAGCAGTGGCGGTGTGAGGAGACTGATTCCCAGGATGAGATTGGTTCCTGGAACGATGAAAGCTCCCCCGAGAAGAACCACCGCGAGAAGAGTGGTTGTTGGAGGATGAGCGGGATGGATGACGAAGACAATCCTGTTGCAGATGACCAGGACTAAGTTTGTTGCAATATCGGCAGGTTCTGACTGGGCAATTGACCAGGAGATGTGTGGAAGGAAGGCCCCGATTCTGACAGTAGAGACAGGCAGTGGTCCGCTGGGGGAATGATGGCCGGTACGGGGGAGTGGCAAGAAAAGAGTCCACATGATGAGTTTGGAGAGTACCAAGACGAGTCTCTTCTGATAGCAACTCAGAAATAGCTTGTTCCAGAGTGGGCAAGGGATGGCGATGAAGAAGAGAGGCACGTACGGGCTCAAAAGATGAAGTGAGAGCCATGAGAAAGTGCACCAACCTTTGCTGATTACGATAAGCAGTAAATAAAACAGCATCTTCTTGGTGAGGCCAAGTTGGCTCAGAAAGAGCAAGCTGGTCCCAAACGGAGTACATTTGAGAGAGGAAGTCATTGATGGACTGACTAGATTCTTGGCGCATCCGATGAAGTTGGCTCTGAAGTTGATATTGATGAGCAAGACCAGTAGTCTGGTATCATTCTTTCAAAAAATCCCAGATGTCTTTGGCAGGAGTGGTGACAGAGTCAAGCTGAAAGCGACCAAACTGAAGACTGATAGAGGTAACAGAAGTATTCCGAAACCAGGTAATGATTTGGTAATTCTTACTGTCCCATTCCTCAAGGCGATCTTCATATGTAGTAGCAGGGGAAATAGTGGTTTCAGCAGTGTCTTTGACCGGTTGGGTCATGTCCCCGGTGATAATTCGCCAGAGCTTCTTTCCTTTGAGGAAGGAAGACATGGCTTGGGCCCATAGAACATAGTTGGAACCATCCAAAATAACGAAAATGGGATGGGAGGCATTAGGACGATCCATAATAATAGTGGAGTAGGGCTAAATGGATAGGGAGAGACCTGTAGGAGCAAAATTAGGTAAAACAGAGTGTACCAGTGAGTCCGAAAGGTCGAAAATAGCTAGGAAAGGTGGGCTGTGCAGGATGATGTCAGCATGGTGGAAAATGAGGTCAGCGGCGCACGTTAGCAGGAAGGGCGTGCGGCGCACGGTAGCAGAGAGGACTGGCAGCGTATGTTAGCAAAATGGCGCACGCGGGTGCACAATAGCGGAACGGTGCACGCGCAGCTCACGATAGACGAACGGCGCACGCTGGTGCACGGTAGCAGGTGCGGCGCACGACAGGGCAGGGTGGAAGGCGCGTGGCAGCGCGTGTGAGAGTGGCAACGGAAGCAGAGAAGCGCCGAGAGAAGAAGCGGCGCGTGAGAGCGCGTGAGGGCTTGTCTGGTGATGGGCTTGGTGCCGTTGGGATCGTAAGGAAATTCCGAGCTGTTTGGTATAGTCCACTGTGTACGGAACTAAGAACCAAAATTGAGGGATGCCAGAATTGTGTTTCTAGGCTCTGATACCATGAAAGCTTGGTAACAAGGGAGAGAACAGAGAGGGACTGAAAGTTAAAGCTTGGTAACAAGGGAGAGAACAGAGAGGGACTGAAAGTTGGTGTTGTTATATTATGTTTCTGTATATTACAAGAGAGCAAGCTCCCTCTCTTTATAGAGAGGAGAGGGAGACAATTAGAATCGGATGCCTGGTAACTTACATTGAGAGAAGCTAAAGCTAAAGTGAAAGTTCTCTTCTTTACAGCTACACATTGTGGCCTTTACAGATGCAAGGTCTTTTACAGCTATACATGGTAGTGGGGGTGTATATTATATGTATATTATATGTTAACAAGTAGATTTCATACCTTTGTGCACGTAAGATATGGAAGCCTCCCTCTGTATGTTCAATTCTTTTTTGGGTAAATTACATTTACCTCCCCTGAGGTTTTTGACAAATATAGGGATCTTTCATGTGGTTTGAATAATTACAGTAACCTCCCTTGCTTTACCTGACAATTTCAAGATTCTCCCCTTCTGTCAACTTGTTCCAAACGGTGTTACTTTTTCTATAGTAAAATATCTTATTGCCCTTCCTTTTAAAATATTAAAAAATGTTTTTGGATTGGAGGACAAGTTTGGAAGAAACAAACAGTGTTTTTGGATTTATTTTTTTAAAATATTAAAAAATGTTTAAAAAATATTATTTTTTATTTTAAATATTATTTTTTATTTAAATATTTTATTTTTTTTAATTTTAATATTTTAAATTCAAAACACAATTTTACACTCAAATCGTAACCAAACATATAACTCAAAACTCAATTCAAAAATTATTTTCAAGCCTCATAACCAAACACATAGCTCGACACTCCACATTACTTTCAAAACTCTATACTCAAATCGTAACCAAACGCATAACAAAAAATTAAAATATTTAAAAATATATTTATAAAATAAAATAAAATATTTAAAATAAAAATTATATATTTAAAATAAAAAATAAAAATTTTAATTTTTTTTAATATTTAAAAAATATATTTAACATAAGTTTGTATTTTTTTAAGTTTGTGTTTGGTTATGAGTTTTGAAAATAATTTTTGAATTGTGTTTTGAGTTGTGTATTTGGTTAAGACTATGAATTTTGAAAAGATTTTTGAAATTTCTAATTGGAATTGTGATTCTAAAAGAGAACCAAACATGTTTCTAAAAAAAAATGTTTTTTCAGAACATGTTTTTACTCAAAACTCAATTCAAAAATTATTTTCAAAACTCATAACCAAACACAAACTTAAAACTCAATTCAAAACTCAAAACCAAACTTATTTTAAAAGAAAAAAAATTTCTAAAAAAATTTATTTTATTTTATAAAATTATTTTTAGAATCATGATTTGAATGTGAAGTCATACCTTGAGTTATGAGTTTTGAAAAAAAAAATTTGTTTGGTTATAAATTTTGAAATTTTTTGAATTTATTTTTTTAGGGTAAATATTTTATATTTTAAATATTTATTTATTTATTTTAATGTGTATTATATTTCATACATCTGTGTTGTATTTTTTTTTAATATTTTAAATATATAGTTTTTATTTTAAATATTATATTTTTTTTTTATGCGTTTGGTTACGATTTGAGTGTAGAGTTTTGAAAGTAATGTGGGGTGTCGAGTTATGTGTTTGGTTATGAGATTTGAAAATAATTTTTGAATTGAGTTTTAAGTTATGTGTTTGGTTACGATTTGAGTGTGAAGTTGTGTTTTGAGTTTAAAATATTAAAATTGAAAAAATTAAAATATTAGCAAAATAAAATCAAATATTTAAATAAAAATTATATATTTAAAATAAAAAATAAATGTTTTTTAAACATATTTTAATATTTTAAAAAAATAAATCTAAAATACTGTTCCAATCACTATTTGTTTCTTCCAAACCTATCATCCAATCCAAAAACATTTTTTAATATTTTAAAAGAAAGGGTAATAAGGTAATTTATTATAAAAAAGTAACACCGTTTGAAACAATTTGACAGAAGGAAGGAATCTTGATATTGTCAGGTAAAATAGGACAAGTTACTGTAATTATTCAAACCACAGGAGAGGTCCCTATATTTTTCAAAAACCTTAGAAGAGGTAAATGTAATTTACCCTTCTTTTTTTCTTTTTCTTTTTTTTAAAATAATTTGCTCTCATCTGTTTCTTGTACTTGCACACAATTGCTCAAGTAATTATAACAGCTATTCTTCCTGTTCTGTGCAATATATAGTTATACATCCTTTTCTTCATTGTCATTGTTGAAAGGTAAGGAACTGACTTGAATGCCCGATATTTTCCAACATTATTCAAGTGCTCATTCTCCAACCTGGTCAGTTAAACATAATGATAATACAATTAGTAAAAAGTCAGTCTCCAGAGATTTGTGACAAACAGTACAGTTGAATTGTTGGGGGTGTGACTCAGTCAGTTCTTGTCAAGTTTTATCGTTTTTTAATGGATTTTTATAGTCCCAATTACCAAGCTAAAGGTCAGCATTACTGCGATGTACCTTGTGCTTGCTGGAGTAACAAATGAAAGGTAAGATTTTATACACTGTAGTGGAAGAAGAGTGCAACTTGGGAAGCTAAAATACACGTGGAGTTAAGTCAAATAACATGGAACACATAAGAAAAGTGGAACTCGAAAAGCTGCTCAATGGTTGAGGAAGGCATTGGGAAACAAAGCTACTAAGTACCAGTAAAGAAAAAATACGAAATAATGTTGAGATTAGATATATAAGAAGCATTCATAAAATTGCACAAGAAGCCAGCATGTTAAGCACTTCTGCAAAGTAACCTGCACTAGTTTTCCGAATGTAAGGAAGTATCTTTGTTAATCATTTTGTTATGCATTTCAAAATGTGGGGGAAAAAATTGCATTTGTAGGGGTGAGGCCGCTGTTAGGAAAAAAAGTTTTATGTGAACTTTTGGTCAGTTTTGATGTCTTCTTCCTCTGTATCAGTTCCAGAAAAAGTTCCTCTGGTGGAATATTTTCTTTCCTGGGAAAAAGGTTTCTGAAGCAATTGCTTTCTGGTTTATTTTAGGAAAGAATTGAACGCCAAACTAAAATACATCATACCTGAAGAAATTCCAAATACCCTGACGAATGATCTCCAAACAGGCAACAATTGCAGTTATGGCTGTCCTATTCGGGAAAGGCATGTCATAGAGACCTAGAACTGATTGCATCCATGCAAACCTTAGTGCACATTCAGTACCTACAATTTTCGTGTGAAAAAAGGAATTAAAAAATTATCAACGGCCTCTCCCCATGGAAATGTAGTAGTTATCAGTTCAGATAGGATTAGCAACAACTATTCTGGAACTTACTATTGCTACAAAGTAGACACTTTTGTTTGATATAAGGAGCTTGTCCCTTAACCAAGGGTTTCTAGAATTCCTTCGCAGAAGTCCCCAGTCTATGACAATGTCCCAGTACGTACTAGCAATTATAGCAACTCCTGAACTCGTTGTAGCCATGATCTTCCAAGTCTTTCCCCACTTTAGATCATTACCTGTTCTCATGACAACTGCAATTATTGTTGAGAAGTATTTCAGCCCATTAAGTGCGTGCATAGAGTCTCTCTCTTCAACCAAGCGTCGAAGGCACTGTAACATTAGATCCAAGTATGCTTAGTTGTCCAAATGGAAAACACTAGAGAACTAGAAGAAGAAAGAACTAGATGCTATGTCATTGTTGAATGCCAATATGTCCAAGATGCATATCTAGCACGACACACAGGCTAACAAATTAATGTCATTCTTGCACCAAATGTTAACACATTAACACGAACATACCTGAATGAAGCGTACCCAATATGGAACAACTGCAACAATGATGTAGAAAACATTGAAAACATCACTTTTACTGCACTTTTTTGATCTCCTGTTGAAGTCCCCCCAACCATAGTAGCAGATGTATAGTTCTGAACACCTTAATGCTTGCACCTGAAACAGAGTAGCAGTAACTGTTACATAGTTTTTATTAAAAATTTGAATTGAGTAGAACACAGCAAAGCTTTAGGCTAGTATTACACTGCAAATTAAACAATGCCTGTAGTACTTTTCGGATAATTTGTATAAAAGCAGTTTCTTAATTTGATGGGAGTGTTAAAAAGTAAGGAAAAATACTAATCTGGTATAATTTTGATGGAGAATTGAAAATTGAAGAAAACATAACCACAAGAAGAGCCAAAACCCCATTGTTATATGTATATATATTATATATGGTTTCATTGGTTTGTCATTTGAGTAAATATTTGAGCGGAAAACCGTAATATAAGTATGAATAATACTCGGAATGTTTGCAAATAGACTGGATTGAAATACATTATAATTATAAATATGTTGCTATAAGCATAATGTGAAACCGGGCTAGTAAGCTGATCCGCAAAGAATAAATCTGGGAGGGTTATCTGCAAATGCAAAGAAATATAAAATTTTGATTCTACTTAATCATACATGCTATTATTGTTGGAGATAAGATTATATTGTCAAATATATTGTTATCTATATAACTTAAAGTTGTGTTACCTTGTATAAAGGAACACAAAGACAGTGAAAGGCACATTGGATAAGGAAGAAGCGACTTGAACGGTAAAAGGCATGAATGCACAGAATGTTATAAGAAGCACCAGCTGCAAGCTTATGCTCATTAAAATTATTATGTTTCCTCAGAAGTTTGTGTAAGGATTCCATAGTAAAACACTACTTTTTAAAAAGAACAAAATTATGCAATAATTCATGCATTATGTCAGGTAAAAGAGGGGATATAAAAGTGTATAGAGTTACAGTGACTAGGCCTAGAGGGACCAATTCAGTTGTTGTTCTGAAGCTTCTTCCTGTTCTTGGGTCCATGTCCATATCCAGATTTGATATTACACCGGCCAGAGTGAGTACTGCAAGACCTGAACTAACAAGGAGAACTTCTCTGTAACCCAGTTCCATTCCTTTCTTGAAGCCAAATATAAAGGCATAATTGACCCGGAAATGCCTCCAAAAGTTGTTTCCAGAGAACATAATCATATGTAGATCAATGAATCCAAACAAGCTGTAAAAAAAATTGGGCTTGGAACAATATATTCATTCAAACAGTGAAAAACCATCCTGACCATAAATGGCCTTATTAATACCTAGAACATACCTGTAAAGTGGAAATATATTTTCCATATACTGCCCACGTCCTGACCATAAATATATCTCTCGCATGTATGCGCACAATAATAGCCACTACCAGCGCTATAGAGCAGCCAGAGAAAAAACCTGCAAGAGAAATGTGGTTCAAGAGAATTCATGTTGATTAAGTTGTCAAGAAGCAAATATTATATATATATATATATTTTTTTTCACTTTTCACAAGTATGAGATTGAAACAAACTCAGTGGAAAGGCAATGGCTCGCTCACATGAGAGAAGGAGATTGAAGGAAACAAGTTCACAGGGAAGTACTGGAAATAAGTGAATCTGATTGATTCAACTAATAAGATTTGGAGAATTTAGAAATAAACCATAACTGTTTATGATAGATAAACAAGATCTGACCAGGTATAACGTGAAATTTCATTGTCTACCTATACATCAAGACAAAATAAAAATAAATAATACGAGAAGAAAACACATCTCATTGATGTTCATGACTTGTTTTAATTCAACAACAGTAGCAGAAATTTGTGCAGCATATGCTGCTGAATAATATTTGAGATATGAAGTCCAATATCTTCTTGCAACAAAAGTCTTACCCAAGAAATATGTCATTCTATGTTTTTCACTTTTAGCTTGTTGTCTTAAAGTATTGATTTCCATTTGAGAAGTGTTTTATGAAGGTAGCCTCTACTCTTTCTATCAGCCTTGTGACTTGAGGAAGCATGAGATGGAGCAGAAAGCTAGTGTCAAGCATGAGATTTAATCCTACTCACATGAAACAGAAACTCATGACATGCATCAAACCTCATCAGAGCTAAGATTTGTCTATCATCTCCAAGTAAGCCTTCGAAGCATTCCTTGAAGTGATCTGTGCAAATACAAATTAGTGAATACCAAGATTCTGAAAAGCGGTTGCGGTCGCTGTAACAGTGGCGGTGGCGTGGTTGTAGTTGCGGGGTGTAAAGGCCGTAGCGTAATGGTTGCGGTAACTAGAGCCGTGAATTTTTTTATTTTTCGCACAATTTGAAAAAAACTTACCGATATGCATATTTTTTTTCCATGATCATATTTATTGGATTTAAAATAAATATTGATCAATTTTTGTAAATTTTTAAGTATGATCCAATATATTTCATATTTTTAAATCACTATAAATTGAGTTTTTTACATTTTATTTTAATAATTAATGACTTTATATTATACAAAAAATCAATCACTAAGTATTATATATAAAATAAACAATGACAAAAGTAAGAGAATAAATAAGAGCCTAAATATATATATGGGGGATGCACCAATAAATCCAAAATTAATAACTTATACACTGTTTAGTCCTAAAAGTTTTCTTATAGACTGAAAGGTCCCATTACAATGTTTCAAACATCATATTAATGTTTCGAACATTAGATTTCGAACATCAGATTAATGTTTCGAACATTAGATTTCGAACATCAGATTAATATTTCAAACATTAGATTGATGTGCAAATGGGACTAAATGGAGCATAAGAAAACTTTTAGGACTAAATGGTTCAACTTTTCAGAAACTAGGACTTATGGGTAAATTTTCCTATATATATATATATATACATACATATTTTAACCAACCCAAATAGGTAATGACCACACTTATTATTATTATTATTATTATTATTATTATTATTATTATTATTATTATTATTATTATTATTATTATTATTATTTTCAAACAATATATAGGTAGACACACACAAACAAAATGATAGAGTGATAGCAGCTGAATAGAATAGCATAGGTCTTACAGCTTCAACAAATCAATAATATATTCTTCATCTTCCCTCTTCTCTCTCTCTATCTCTATCTCTATCTCTTGCTACTCCATCTTCTCTCTTTATCTTCCCTTTTCTTTCTATCTCTCTTTTCCCATTTTTAGCTTTTTTCTTGTGTGTTTTTTTCAAAAGAAGCAATTCGGAACTATTACGTAATGATGCATAATAGGCCGTTACGGCTGTTACGGCACTGTTACGATCGTTATAGCAATCGTTACGACCGACACACCTGTTGTAAAAATTTATGTATTATTGATTGATGTTTATTGATTTTTATATATTGTTGTGTATATTACAAATGGTGAGTGGCTCATTATATAAGAGAGGGTGAGTGTAGTAGGTGAGGAGTAGGTGGTGGTAGGTGATGGTAAATTTTAACAGCCCCCCGCAAACTCAAGGAGGATAGAAACTAACCAACTTGAGTTTGGAGAGAGTAACAAAACAAGAAAATACATAAAAATAAAAGAGGATAAGAGACACTGTATGGTCGTGTCAGACCATTGGTGAAGACACTGGATGGTGGTGTCATAACGTTGTAGAGGACACTGTATGGGGGTGTCATAACCATGTAGAGGACACTGTATGGTGGTGTCATAACGGTGTAGAGGACACTGGATGGCGGTGTCAGACCGATGTAGAAGACAGTTTATGGGGTCATGTCGGACCGGTGTAGAAGACAGTTTATGGGGTCATGTCGGACCGTTGTAACAGACACTGTTGTGACAGTTGTTGTGACAGTTTACGGAGTCTTGCTGGACCCTTGTAGAAACTAACCGGAATCAATGTCGGGACAGTTTACAGAGTCTTGTCGGACCCTTTGAAGGAGCGAACCGGAATCAATGTCGGGACAGTTTACTGAGTCTTGTCGGACCCTTGAAGGAGCTAACCGGAATCAATGTCGGGACAGTTTACAGAGTCTTGTCGGACCCTTAAAAAGTCGCACCCTCAAAAGGTGTGCCCAATTTTTCAAAAGGCGTGCCATCAAAAGGCGTGCCCAATTCATCAAAAGGTGTGCCGGACATGATGGCGAGGCACGTGAGCGCCTTGGCTGGCGCGCCCGTTTGTCGTCTGGCGTCAAGTGGCGCGCGATACGCGTGGCTGCCCCGTCTATTTAACCAAGGTTGATGCTGAGGCTGAGGCAGACAAAAAACTTCTGAAAATCCTCTGAAAAAAAACTCTTCCTTTACTGAGAGAGAAACTCTGTAATACTCTGTAACCAACCCATCTCTGAAACACTCAGCAACATGGCCTCTTCTTCTCGTCCAGCTACCCAGAACATGGCCTCCTCTTCCCGTGGTCTGCTCACGCTCTTTCCAGAATTGAACGAGTCCACAAAAGAAATAACTGGTGCGGTGGCCAGTGAACCTCAACCAAACACCTCTGGTTTTGCTCCATTGAACTTTCCGATGCGGTCGGTGGAGCAAAAAATGGCGGTATAAACTGATATTGAGGCCAATCAGTATACTCTGAAGTCATGTGTGGAAACCATGACTGCGGTCACAAACCTGTCGCACCGGCTGCAGAGCAGGACAAATGAGGTGCAACAGTTAAACTCCCAGCTGGCTCTGCTCCAACGCATGTATAAGGATGCGCGAGCAGAGATAAGTGTGCTAAAGACAGAAAACAAGGAGCTGAAGCGGAAGGCCACCGTGATGTTCCGATTTGGAGGTCCACCATATGCTGTAGTGGAGGAGCAGGGAGGAGGCAACTTGCTTGGTGGTCTAGGAAGCACGGAGGCAACACCGGCAAGGACCACCCAGGACGGAGGCAAGAAGAAAAGACCAGCGGCTGAGTAGAGAAGAAAAATCCCACTGTGGGTGTGGTAGTTTTGTTTTTGTTTGTGTGGGTTTTTTTTTTTTTTTTTTGATGTAAAAGTGTGATCGGGGTTGATCCCCTGATATGAATAAAATGACAAGGTTGTGGAATGTTGTTGGTGTTATTTTGTGGTGTTGTTTTGTTTAATAAGAAAAATAAAATAAAAGAAAATAATGGATAAAGAAAATAGAGAAAAATATTTGTGGATGGGTGATAAGAAAAACAGCAGTGTGATTTTTTTTTTTTTTTTTTGGTGGAATATAAAATAAATAATAATAAGAGAATGGAAAACGGGTGATGCTTACTAACAAGGGATAGGGAAAATATATTATAATAAAATATATATATATATATATATTAAAATAAAAGAAAAGGGTGAAAGAACGTGGATGAAATAAATTAAGAGAAATGAGAGATATGATTAAAGTGGGTTTGAAAGTGGGAAAAGATGAGAGAGAGGGAGAGAGAGTGGGTGCATGATGATGATGTTGGGTCCATGGAGAGAGAGAGAGAGGGATGTCCAAGAAGCTTGTGCTTTTGACAGTTACACATTACCCAAGCTGTATGTGAAGATGCATGTTACTGTCTTACACTTCTGCAGGCTTGGTATTCTTTGTGGGGCACTTGCAACACGTGACATTGAAAATTGTATTCGAAAATGATGACATCTCCAACATGAAACGTCTTGGAAGCAGCCCAGGCCTTGTAATCAATATTCCCAATGATGGTTCAACCAGCGGAGTCCCCAACCTTGTACACTGCTGCCATTGAAACCTTCAAGCCAGCAAACATGGCTACCAACAACAGAGCCACAGCTCTACACCCCACACCCAAATCCATGGCTAAGAGAGAGAGAGCAAATCGGGAAAAAAACAGCAGTGACGAGCAGAAAAGCAGCGCCAGAAACGCCAACGACGACGACAAGTAAGAGTACAACCACGGATATGTGAGAGGCGAGGTGAACGGCGATAGAGGCTAGACGATGATACGGGTGCCGCCGCCAACATAGCGGAGGAGGGGTGTAAGAAAATGTTGAAGAAGTCAAGGTATGTGTAGAAAATAAGCGGAATAGGTTGAGGTCCGGCGGGCGGCCAAGGCGAGGTTGCCGCCCGCCGGTGAAGCGAGAAATACTAAGGTCTTAACCTTGCTCTGATACCATGTAAAAATTTATGTATTATTGATTGATGTTTATTGATTTTTATATATTGTTGTGTATATTACAAATGGTGAGTGACTCATTATATAGGAGAGGGTGAGTGTAGTAGGTGAGGAGTAGGTGGTGGTAGGTGATGGTAAATTGGTGGTAGGTGATGGTAAATTTTAACACCTGTGAATCTCAATCACACTGCAAAAGCGGCCGTAACGGGTGGCGGTAACCACCACAACCGTTACGTAACGGCGTTACGTAATGGTTGCGGCTGCTTTTTAAAACCTTGGTGAATACAGGAACATGAAAAGCAACAAAAATTTAATAACTTTACAGTTCAAATTATCATGAAAACAAAAATGTGAGACCTTGGCATACTTCTTCATGATCTTGGAGAACGCCAATAGATTCAATAAACTGAAACATCGATCACCAATATATTTGTTACACTCAAATTATAATATATATATATATATATATATTTGAAATTATCAATCGGGGAAGGAGATGAAGAGGTTGAAATCTTACCAGTAGCTTTTCAGAAGTAGAAGCTTTTGGTAGAATTCAATAAAAGCCTGTCTCATTTGTTCTTCTACTTTCCTCAGCTCCCCCTTGCTGAATGACAAGTCGGATTTTGAACTCATGAGGATAGTTTTCAAAGTTGATAGAGGTGTTTCAGGTGTGACATTGATCTTTACATGATTCAAAACTTTTAATGAAGGTAAAGTTGATAGAGGTGTTTCAGGTGTGATATTGATCTTTACATGATTCAAAACTTTTAATGAAGGTGGCCTAAAGCCCACAACACCGGCTTTGCTATGGTTAGTACTGCTTTCCGGTTCATTGTCTGGTCTAACTTCATCATCTATATTTCCTTCAGTGCTCATCTCAGCTTCTTGAATAACATCCATATGTGACCTTACTTCACATTCAAAGCAGAGGAAGAAATTTTAAAAGCATAAAATACTCTTCGGAACATCCATCCCTAACTCATAATCCATAACCCCCCAACAATAAATATATATATACACATAACTATGAAGTAAAAGAAAGAAAAATAAATTAATCACCGGGTGTCAAAGATCATATCAACACCCATGCAAACCAGGAAAACAAAGTAATATCGGAAACATCTTTATGCATATGATTCACAAATTTGTTTTCTAGAATAACACCATGAATGAAGAATGACACTGCAGGGAATTCAGCTTTTTGCGACGCTTAACACCAAGCGCCGAGGACGCGGCCGTCGCTATAACTTTATGACGTTTTAAAAACATCGTTATATTAGTATAGGCGGCGTTTTTAAAAACGTCGCCAAATGTCTTACTTGACAGTATCATGACGTCATTATGATATTTAGCGACATTTTTTAAACGCTGTCATATCTTTTTTAAAAAATATAACCGTTAATATTTAGGGTTTAAAGTGGCGTTTTTTAAAAAATGCCGTGATATCTCCTTTTTTTTTTTTTTTGAAATTGTGCTAATTTATGTGATTAAACTAAAAAAATACATATAATAAAACTGAATAACACTAATATGAAATAATAACTTACATTCAAATAACAAATGCATCATTAATTCACTTTCCCATTCACCAATCACCATTACCCACAAAATAACATATCCACAAATGATATTTTAATATTACCCCCAAAAATTGTATTCACAATTTTCAACCAAAAAATTAATTACTACTTTGTATACAAAGCCACAAAATAATATTACTATGTTCTCTCTCTCTATCTCTCACCACTCCCTCCCCCATCTAACACAAAAAATAAGAAGAAAGTGAACCAAAACACCCAACTCCCCAATCAGATCAAAGGAAAAAAAGAAAAAAGAAAAAAAAAGAGAAATAAGAATCCGAAGGAAAGCCCCCATCCATCCTTCATTGTCATTCTGAATCGCTCTCCATGCTCCTTCTCATGGCCTTCAATCCTCTTGGTCTCTGCCAATCATAAAACATAATAATAAACCAAGAAGAAGATCCAAACCAGAATAACCATGCACTCAGCTTTAGTTTATAAGTTAAATTATTGGCTTCTAACTATAACTTCACCCATGCATGAAAGTATTTTCTAGAGTCCATTAAGCATGTCAGCTATTACCAAGAATTAGATAAAACTTTTCCTGTCCATTTTTTTGAGAAAGTGAAACTTACTTGTATAGATAGGCGGCAATCCCAAGAATTATGCACAACAGCATAATATCAATACAGAAATTTCGACTGTCAAATCCAGCAAAGAGATCTACGACATAGCATAGCTGAATCTCTCTCTCTCTCTCTCTCTCTCTCTCTGCAGCACACAAAGTGATGCAAATCTACAGAAAATACAGTGGCAGCTTAATCACCTGGCTAACAGTATCCTTAAGTCTCACATTGGTGTTCTTAAGGTCAGATGTTGCATTGTCGACTTGTAGGATGTGAAAATACACCATTAATAATTTAAGAATACTTGTAGATTCAGATATTACTAGGACAGGATGTGTTCTCAAACCTTAGTGTCAATCCGTCCATTAAAGGAACTTGCCTATCAATTTCCTGTATGAATTGCAAAGTCAAAAATCGAAGTGCAGAAAATGGGACAAAGCAATAGATACAAATGCAGTAGCAAACCTCATTCAAATCACGGGCCATGTCTTTCAATTTATCCAAACCTTCTGATATCACTTCCAATCCTTGGTCCTGTGTGAACATCAAACTAAAACACAGTCAGATGCTGCATTGTCGACCTGTAGGGTGTGAAAATACACCATTAATAATATAAGAATACTTGGTAGCTTCAGATATTACTAGGACAGGATGTGTTCTCAAACCTTATGCTGGAAATTGTGTGCATGTATAGAATATGATAGTGGTGTTGGTGGAAGATAGTGGTATGTATAGAATATGATAGTGGTGTTGGTGGTAGATAGTGGCATGTATAGAATATGATAGTGGTGTTGGTGGTAGATAGTGGCATGTATATAATATGATAGTGGTAGATAGTGGTAATATATAATATGTAAGTGGTATATAATGGGTTATGATGATGTTTGTAATATCTCCTATATAAGGAGTGTCATTTGGTCTTGTAAAATAAGAAGTTTTGAATATAACAGAAATATATTCCTTCTTCCTCATATTTTTCGGAGTTCTTCTTCTTCATATTTTCTAAGTTGGTATCAGAGCAACAAAAAACACAGCAGCCCTAAAACCGTCATAGCCATGTCGGAAGTCACGTCCGAAACCACTTCAACCCCTGCCGCTGCCATTCCGGTGAAAACGTCCAACTCTCACTCTGTCCAAATCACCACCATCCGCCTAAATGGTGATAATTTTCTCCGTTGGTCACAATCTGACCGGATGTATATCCGTGGGCAAGGAAAGATCGGTTACATCACTGGTGACAAGAAGGCTCCTGCTGTTAATGATCCGCTGTTCGACAGTTGGGACGCTGAAAACTCCATGGTTATGACATGGTTGGTCAATTCCATGGAGGAGGATATAAGCTCTAATTACATGTGCTATACTACTGCACAAGAATTGTGGGATAATGTTAGTCAGATGTATTCTGACCTAGGAAATCAATCTCAAGTTTTCGAATTAACTTTGAAGTTGGGAGAGATTCGTCAAGGAGATGATTCCGTCACCAAATATTTCAATTCGTTGAAAAGGTTGTGGCAGGATCTTGACATCTTCAACACATACGAATGGAAATCGGTTGACGACTGCAACCACCACAAGAAAACTGTGGAAGACAGCCGTATTTACAAGTTTCTTGCCGGCCTCAACATTGAGTTCGATGAAGTGCGAGGAAGAATTATTGGCAGACCTCCTCTCTCATCCATTGGCGAAGTATTTGCCGAAGTCAGAAGGGAAGAGAGCCGAAGGAGCGTCATGCTTAAGAAAAAAGGTAATGGTGAATCAATTGAAATTTCTGCTTTAATTAGCGATGCTGCGGCCAACAAGGCTGCAAATTACCAGCGCAGGTTTGATGATAAGCCACGGGTCTGGTGTGATTTTTGCAACAAGCCTCGCCATACACGCGAAACGTGTTGGAAGATCCATGGCAAACCTGTCAACTGGAAAAGCAGCAAACAAGGAGAGAAGAATCGTGGCTTTCCTACCGCTAATGAAGCCGATTCAGGTCCCTTCAACAAAGAGCAGATTGATCAACTCTTAAAGCTGATAAAATCCAACTCCTCAACCGGTACTCCTAGTGTTTTGTTGGCACAAACAGGTAGAAATCCTAAAGCCTTCTCTTGCCTAAACTTCTCTCCGTGGATCATAGATTCCGGTGCCTCCGATCACATGACTAGTTTTTCCCATTTATTTAGTACCTATTTCCCTTGTTCTGGTCATGACAAAATCAGAATAGCCGATGGTAGTTTTTCACCTATTGCAGGAAAAGGATTTATTAAACTAACTGAGAAAATTAATCTCAATGCTGTTCTTCACGTCCCCAACTTAGCCTGTAATCTTTTGTCTGTCAGTAAACTATCTAAGGATTCTAATTGTCGTGTTACATTTTTTGAATCCCATTGTGAATTTCAGGACCAGAACTCGGGGATGATGATTGGGCGTGCTAGGATGCTTGAAGGTCTTTACTACTTTGATGAAGTACCTGTTAGTAATAAAAAAGCTCAGAGCTTTAATAGTACTAGTTCAATCTCTGTTCAAGAAAAAATAATGCTATGGCACTATAGGCTAGGACATCCTAGTTTTCTTTATCTGAAACATTTATTTCCAAAATTATTTAAAGGGATTGATTGTTCTTCTTTTCATTGTGAAAGTTGCATTTTTGCAAAATTTCATCGCTCTACTTATTTGCCAAAACCTTACCAGGCTTCAAAACCTTTTTATTTGATTCATAGTGATGTTTGGGGCCCTTCTAAAATCACTACTCTTTCTGGTAAAAGATGGTTTGTTACATTTATTGATGACCATACCCGCTTATGTTGGATTTATTTGATGAATAAAAAATCTGCCGTGAAAAATTTATTCACAAATTTTTACAATATGATTGAAAACCAATTTCAAACCAAAATTGGTATTTTACATTCTGATAATGGAACAGAATATTTCAATGAGCAGTTGGGTGAGTTTTTGGAAAAAAAGGGGATTTTTCATCAATCTACATGTCGGGATACCCCTCAACAAAATGGCATTGCAGAACGAAAAAATAAACATCTACTTGAAGTAGCACGTGCTATAATGTTTTACATGCATGTTCCTAAATATTTATGGGGTGAAGCAATTTTAACAGCCTCTTATTTGATAAACAGGATGCCTACAAAGGTGTTAACATACAAAACACCTTTTGATTGTCTCAAAACTTTTTTTCCTGACACGAGGTTGTTTTCTGATTTACCAGCCAAAGTTTTTGGATGTACTGCCTATGTTCATGTTCCCAGTCAATTTCGTTCAAAACTTGACCCCCGTGCTATAAAATGTGTTTTTTTGGGTTATTCCTCAAACAAAAAGGGGTATAAGTGCTTCGATCCTCAAAACAAGAAATTTCATGTGAGTATGGATGTGTCATTTGTGGAAACAAAATCCTATTTCCCCAACACTTCTCTTCAGGGGGAGACAAGTGGAGTAGCAGACCGTTTTTGGGATATTTCTATCCCGCTCCCCAATGTCATTTATCCTACACAAAAACCACATCTGTCTGATAATGATCACTTAGGAGAACCAAGTTCTATGGTGCCTAGTCAAGAAGATTCTTGTTTAGGGGGAGAAGTACTACAAAATGATCTAAATCCTGAGCTTCAGGTTTATACTAGGAAGCGATTTCATCTGAGGAATAATGACCCGAATGTCCATCCTAATGACCCGAATGTCCACCCGAGTTCTGGCATCGAAATTTTAGGTAATCCTATTCCTTCTATTTCCGACCTTGACGTACCTATAGCAATTAGGAAAGGTGTCCGAAATTGCATTAAACATCCTATTGCAAATTACCTCTCCTATCAAAGACTGTCTAAAAACCATAGAGCTTTCACATCTAGGATTTCACACTTGTTTGTTCCAAGGAATATACAGGAAGCATTGGATGATCCGAATTGGAAATTAGCAGTCATGGAGGAGATGAATGCTTTAAGGAGAAGTGGTACTTGGGAGATAGTTGATCTACCCAAAGACAAGAAAACAGTTGGGTGTAAATGGGTGTTTACGATAAAATGTAACGCAGATGGAAGCGTTGAGAGATACAAGGCGAGACTGGTGGCTAAAGGCTTCACTCAAACTTATGGGATCGACTATCAGGAGACGTTTGCTCCTGTTGCTAAAATAAATTCCATCAGAGTACTGTTATCTCTTGCAGTAAATTCAGATTGGCCTCTACATCAACTTGACATTAAAAATGCATTTCTCAATGGTGATCTTGAAGAGGAGGTGTTCATGAGCCTACCGCCGGGATTTGAGCTGAGACTTGGAAGTGACAGAGTATGCAGATTGAACAAGTCATTATACGGACTCAAACAATCACCAAGAGCGTGGTTTGAACGCTTTGGGAAGGCAGTTATCAGTTGTGGCTTCTCGCAGAGTCAAGCAGATCACACAATATTTTATAAACATTCAAAAAATAGTAAAATTGTAATTTTGATTGTTTATGTTGATGACATCATTTTAACTGGTAATGATGAAGCAGAGTTAGCAGCCCTCAAAGAGAAACTCGCAAAAGAATTTCACATTAAGGATCTGGGAGCCCTCAAGTATTTCCTCGGAATGGAATTTGCAAGATCCAAGGAAGGTATATTCGTTAATCAGAGAAAATATGTTCTTGATCTCCTTGGAGAAACAGGTATGCTTGGTTGTAAGATGGCGGAGACTCCGATCGAGCCTAACTTGAAGTTACAAGCTGCTAAGACTGAAGAAGTCAAAGAGAGAGAACAATATCAGCGACTTGTAGGGAAATTGATTTACTTGTCTCATACGCGGCCTGATATTGCCTTTGCAGTCAGCATGGTAAGTCAGTTCATGCACTCACCAGGGGCAGAGCACTTTGAGGCCGTTTATAAGATCTTAAGATATTTGAAAGGAACTCCAGGGAGAGGCTTACTGTTCAAGAAACATGGACATCTTCAAGTTGAAGTATACACAGATGCAGACTGGGCAGGAAGTGTTACAGACAGAAGATCAACATCCGGATACTGCTCCTTTGTAGGTGGGAACCTAGTTACATGGCGGAGTAAAAAACAAAATGTGGTAGCTAGAAGTAGTGCAGAAGCAGAGTTCAGAGCTGTTGCCCATGGAATCTGTGAAGTAATGTGGATTAAAAGAATTCTTGAAGAATTAAAGCTTTCTCACCCGACACCTATGAAGGTCTATTGTGACAACAAAGCAGCTATATCTATAGCTCATAATCCAGTTCTACATGATCGCACAAAACATATAGAAGTGGATAAACATTTCATCAAGGAGAAAATCAATGCTAGCATAATCTGTATGACCTACCTTCCAACAGGTGAACAATTAGCTGATGTGCTAACGAAGGGACTACACAAGAAGCAATTTGATAAGCTGACTAGCAAGCTGGCTATGGAAGATATCTTCAAACCAACTTGAGGGGGAGTGCTGGAAATTGTGTGCATGTATAGAATATGATAGTGGTGTTGGTGGTAGATAGTGGTATGTATAGAATATGATAGTGGTGTTGGTGGTAGATAGTGGCATGTATAGAATATGATAGTGGTGTTGGTGGTAGATAGTGGCATGTATATAATATGATAGTGGTAGATAGTGGTAATATATAATATGTAAGTGGCATATAATGGGTTATGATGATGTTTGTAATATCTCCTATATAAGGAGTGTCATTTGGTCTTGTAAAATAAGAAGTTTTGAATATAACAGAAATATATTCCTTCTTCCTCATATTTTTCGAAGTTCTTCTTCTTCATATTTTCTAAGTCCTTAGTGTCAATCCGTCCATTAAAGGAACTTGCCTATCCATTTCCTGTATGAATTGCAAAGTCAAAAATTGATGTGCACAAAATGGGACAAAGCAACAGATACAAATGCATAAGGCAGTAGCAAACCTCATTCAAATCATGGGCCATGTTTTTTAATGTATCCAAACCTTCTGATATCACTTCCAATCCTTGGTCCTGTCTGAACATCAAAGTAAAACACATTATTTCTATTTTTTATTTGGAATCAATAGAACAATGGATGTAGAAATCATAGAAGAACAAATCCTCATCAGAAAGGAAAAATCATATTTCCCTTTCCTATGCAAATGAATTCCGTTGACCTGATCAATGTTGACAAGCCTTCTCTGGTTTTTATATCTATACTAACCTCACCACAAAAAAAAAAAAAAAAAAAGAAAAAAAGAAAAGAAAAGAAAAGAAAAGAAAAGAAAAGAAAATTAGTGCTGCTTTATATATTAAGGACCTGAGAAATTCCTCATTAACCTAACGGTTATAGATTGTAATCACATTGATGTAAACCGATTTTATATAACATATTTAAATAATTCAACCGTGATTTATTGTGTTCATACCTTGATGCTTAGGAAGATGGCCCTGATGTGGAGTCAGCAAGTGACGGTTAGAAACTTGAGAGAAAGCTGCTGCACCCTGATTCACATCCTTCAAGTTGACATAGAAGGCAATTAAGGATTCAAGATATTGCATGGTTAAAGATATGAGGCACTAAAACAAGATATAAGGAAATACTTTCAGGAGAGATTGCATTTGGATAAATATTTAGCAAAAATTATTGTGGGTTGCATTATCAGGGGATAAAGGTATATTGATGGCCCTTGGGATTTTCTTTCACCAGATGCCGCTAGGTTTAAATTACTAGACTCCATGCAGAGCTCTTAGACTAATATTCATAGTAAAAACAAGAACTCTTAGACTAATATTCATAGTAAAAACAAGAACTCTTTCTCAGGACAAACATTGGGCAAGTACAATATATATATTTTTTTGAACAAAAGTGAGTGAGTGCAATTGGCTAGTTAGTAAAATATTTGGTCAACTAACATTTACTCAGAAATTCCTCATTGCAGTTTCTCCCTTGATATCAGCATTTGATTACTTACCATACCATGGGAGAAACATCCAAATGCAGATTTTATAGCAGTCCCAGGTACTTTTATCATGAGCTAAATGGTTATTTCCAAACGTCAAGTGCTTATGTGCACATTATTTATACCATGTTATATTTCCTTCAATTGTTTACAAATTTCATGTAAATGTATACTTCTCATTTTGTACTTCTATTGATCTACAGGCCTCCATTTACATTGCTGTGTCCTTTGTAAGTACCTCTCTGGTCCTCTCATGTTTCTCTTGTAATACTAAAACTATGAAATGGGTGTTCATCAACTTTGTGTGTTCTCCAAATTTGTACCTTGATTTGTAAACTATAAACTCAAGGACTGAATTTAGTGAGGCTTTGACTTCTGCACTTAAACAGGTATGCTTCGATCCGGGCAATAGAGAGTAATATACAGTCCAACTATCAGCAATGTCTCACCTATTGGGTTTGTATTCTGTTGCCAAAATCTTGGAGTCCATGCTTGCAAAGCTCCTAGTGTGGTAATTCATTATTATTATTATTATTATTATTATTTTGTAATATGGAGTTTGGCCTTGGTTTTTTTAGAATGTAAAAAGGTTGATGCGTTTGGGAAGTTGCTAAAAAGTTTTTTCAAACATCCCAATTTTTCATTTTGTATCACAGTTTTTTTTTCTTCCCCTTTTTAATAATTTTATGGTGAATTATGTATGATTATCACTTTTTTGCCTCTAGGTTCCCCTTTTGGCATTATGTAAAGGGCATAACCACCTTCTTGCTGGTGGTACGATTATCACTTTTTTGCCTTTAGGTTCCCCTTTTGGCATTATGTAAAGGGCATAACCACCTTCTTCCTGGTGGTACCTTACTTTCATGGTGCTTCTTATATCTATTTGCTCCTCATTAAGCCCTACATTTCGGGGAATTCACAAATATGCGGCCATTTACTCATCCCAAGGACAAAGGCTTGCATGTTAAATGAGCAAAATGACATTCTTGATGCAGCAGATAGCTACATCAGAGAAATTGAAGAGGATGAATGGGAGAAATCCATCATTTACAAGGTAAATTAATCAACCTACTTATGCACAGCTATAATGTGAACATATCTGTACACCTCCCAAAATGGTAGCTGCTAAGGCTTTTAGGTTTACTCTTAATTGAAATTGGTTAGTAGCTTATTAGTCTCTGACTTGTTTCATCTTAAGAACTAACTTATGGTAAGTTTAGTACCCCCCATTCAAGAGCTATGAAGCACAAACACTACTAACCAAAAATAAAAAAAGGGGTCAAATAGATCCTAAAGCCCTCAAACACAACGTGATTGTAAATAAAGAGTCTAGAGAGCGTAATATCATTTGGTGGATTATACTAAAATAAATGAGCGTAATATCGTTGGGATTGAAATTCAAATATTTCTCATTAGAACATATTATTAATAATTAGACCCTATAAACAAGATCATCACCTAGTAGGATATTTCTAACAAAAGCAGAACTTATTTCTTCTAGAAAAATTACTAATTATTCCAAAGTGACTAGAAAGAGATTCATTAACCAAAAAATGTTCAGTTTAGATATAAGATACTTGTCCAGAAGTTTTCCCAACTCAATCATAGATGATAAAATTGTTAAAGGTTTGATATTTTCAACTTCTATTTTTAACTCACTAGATGAATACATGCTGAATGCATACTCCATTTGCATTCTGCGATTGCTAAGTTGGGGGAAATAAAACACTGAAATAAGGTGTAAAAGCCAAAGATAATCAGATTCATCCAACTCACCTCCCTATAAGCAATTCCACAAGTGTCAGAAGTTAAAAAAAAAAAAACATGCAAATACATCAAAGTTTCAATTGAAAAAAACAGAAATCAGAACCTCACAATCAATTTCTTCACAAAACCAGAGACTATTCTCCATCTCAACTTTATATTGAATAATGAGAAAAGCTGTATCCTTGTTTGCACTACATTTTGTATTTTCTGTCAACAAAGGGACACGTCTTGGAAAGGATTTGAAATCTTGAAGATTGGATTGTCACTTGGAAGAAGCTTATAGGAGCATGTGTGAAATTGATAAAAGCAGGAAAAGGGCAGATGGTGGGAACAGGGCAGTTGCAAGCGGATTTTTTCAAGAATCAAGCAACCAAACGTTGGACAAGAGGACAAGTGGCAACAAGGTATGGATTTCAGCAGAAGTATTGCAGTTAGGGAAGATGCATCGATTGGAGAGATATGATAATAGCAGTTGAAACCAAAACTGCCAAGGATGGATGTTGAAGTACTGTCGTCAGGGACTTATAAATATCAGAAGATTGCATACGGGTTCATACTTGTCCAATTCATGGAAAAAGGACAACCAAAGACAAGCACAATAGTTACTAAAAGCTTAAACTTGTTGAAACAATACCTACACTAAGAAATTAGGTACTGTTACAAATCCTTGTCTGTTGAGCTCTAAGGACGCATCATATTGGCAATAATTACAATATCAAGAATAATTGGCAATAGCTTATTAAAAAAAAAACAAAAACTGATTTGGAAGGGTATGTGCAATTCAAGTTAAAGTATTACGACAAGCTTGTATTGTGATGTTTTCAAACTATAGCCTATATGTTGATCAAATGGTAGACTCATGTTATGTTGTACACACATCAGCAGATTTCTGGGAGGGATTTGTGCAAATTAAAGTGAACAAATTAAGAACTTCTATGTGTATGTACAGCTAAACCAGTTTAATACCTGTCATACAAACGAGCAGCAGCTTCTTGAGATCCAACAGTTCCCAAGTAAATTTGTTTCTTGTCAACTTTTATGGCTGCCTGCCATTTCATATTCTTAAAATAGACACCTCTCATCAGACATGGTTTTTGGTTCTCAAAATGCTTTCTCCGATGTTGCTTTCTGCATTTGACCTCTGGCACTGCAAAAAAGCAAGCATCAGTTTAAAGGCTAAAGGCATTGCTGACACAAGAAACCAGGTCCGCCCAGGAGGGGGATATATATGAGGATTGGCAATAGATAAATTTTGAGTTCAGTAAATATAATAAAGTAACAAAATTTTGTAAAATGTGTATATAAAAGGAAAAACCTGGATATTGTTGATTATGCTGCTCTTTTGATGAGCTAGAACCAGATGCATTTGATGACCCAGGACTTACTTTTAAAATGGTTTTCTGGGAAGCAAAAGCAACACGTAGCATATGAATATAAAGCTTGAAGTACAGGATAAAACATGTGAACAATCGCTAACTATCTATTTAGATAAAATAAATAAAAAAAAGTAATCAATTTGTGCTACTAATTTTATATCTCAAATGAACAGAGTATATACACTTATCAGCATGACATCAAAATATTGAAAAGCACAATATAATGGTTTAGGAATTTTGAATTCATCTCTCTCTCTCCCTCATCTAGTTTCGTTACTTGAGATTTCTATTTAGAACACCCTCCACAAATTCGATTCTCTCAAGGATTCCTCGAAGATTTTCTACACAATACTTGGCCAATTAAAAATCTGAATGGCATATAACAAAATTTTTGTGTGTGTGTGTGAGAGAGAGAGAGAGAGAGAGAGAGAGAGAGAGAAATTTTATACAAATTTTCAAAAGGAGAAAGATCTTACCCCCAATTGTACAATACATGGGGTGACATTTATGCATGTTCTTGGATCCACCATGCAATCAATAAAACTCATCATAGTTAGATTTTTGAAAAGAACAAAAATAATATGCCCACCAATTTCATTCAGCTCAGAAAGCAGAGATGCAGGGGAGAATTCCTTTCCATTGACTGAAACAGGAAGCCCTGAAACCATCCCAATTTGTACATATCTACATGGGGGGGAAAAAAAACAAAGAAGCAAATGCATAAATCAAGATTTGACTAAATTAAAGGAATTGAAATGCACATCAAACAAGCAAACTTACTCAGGTTGGTTGGGTGCATCTTCTGGCTCAATAGTCATCATGTACGTATCTTTGTTTGGCTCATTTGCTGGATCTTCCAGGATGTCTCCCTTCATTGCCACACCACGGCATGCGCACACACGTGAGAGAGAGAGAAATTAATTTATAACAATATGTAGGATCTTAAATTCATCTCCAAAGGGAACAATTCTATTAAAGGTCAAATTTATAAAATTTGACAATAGAAAATTAAAAGATTCATAGTTACAATCAACAAGCATAAAGCCACAAGCAGTCTCTATAAAATTTGACAATAGAAAATTAAAAGATTCATAGTTTAGCATAATGCTTTTATATATCTCACTGTTCTCATCTTGATGACCAAGCTACAAACTAACCAATCCATCGACAATGACATATGCATAAAAAAAACAAACTAAAGTGAACACGTGGTCTTTGCTATCCATCAAGAAAAATCATAACCTTCTATCCAATGCAAAGAGAAAAGCCTATTGAAGTGTTAATCTACAATTGAAGCCTAATAAACATAAAAATTATAATGTTTGAGACTTACTGATCATTGGGAACTTTCATCAAACAGAAACAGATAAAACAAATATGACCAACACCATAAACCACATATCCATATGGAGAGTCAGATTCAGTGTGGAGAAACAAATCTTCCTGTTCAAGATCAATCCTAGACTCAATCTCAGACATTTGCCTTGAGCCAACGCCTCTAATCCCCCCACAGATCAGTCTGAAGCAGACAAACACAATGAAAGTGGCAATCATTCCAAACCCAATAATTGTAGTTATCAAGTTCATGCCTGGACTAGACATAAAAAATGAAGGAAAAAAAAAACATATATAAAAATGTATATATAGCATATATAAATATGTGATGTTCTTGTATTGCATTGTTATGCAGGGATCTATCAAACAACCGTCTCGCAGGAACAGTTCCAGATAATGGTTCCTTTTCACTATTTTCACTATGCACATAGATATAGAGGCACATATACAGCAGAACAGAGTAGCACACAAAAACAGAGACATAAAATATAACTCTAAATTTTCCATCATGTTTATATTACCTTCATGTAGATGATTTCTATGAAATCTTGAAAATGAAACTTTCTATTTATGTAGCTTCATGTAGAGGGAGAGAGAGAGAGAGAGAGAGTACCGATTTAAGCTTGAAATGCGAGTAATCGAGGGGTCAGAGTTCAGATCTGGAGCTTCGAAATCGGTTCGATCTGGAGCTTCGATGGAGCTTCGAATATCTGAATCTTCGATGGAAATCACTGAATCTCGGAACCTTCGACGGAGCTTCGAAATCGGTTCGATCTGGAGCTTCGATGGAGCATCGAAATTCTGAATCTTCGATGGAAATCACTGAATCTCTGAATCTTCGACGGAGCTTCGAAATCGGTTCGATCTGGATCTTCGATGGAGCTTCGAAATTGCTTCGATGGAGCTTCGAATATCTGAATCTTCGATGGAGCTTAGAGAGGGTTGAGAGAGAGAGGGCTCAGATTCAAAATGATGTATGCGTATGGGTTGAGAGAGGGCCCAGATACAAAATAAGGATTGAAAAGGCACATGTGGTATACCGCATTCGGAGGCGTTTTTCAACACCTCCTATTATAAAACAGTGCCGTTTTGCTTAAAGAATATGCGGCGTTTATAAAACGTCGTTAAATGCTAATAACAGTGACGTTTAAAAAAAACGTCGTTAAAAAAACGCCACCATAACCCTTTTAGTGTGATTGTAGTTTCAGCAATGCTTTTCTTATCTCATCTTTCTCGAGATCTCTCTTTTCTGTGCAATTAATCATTGAAATAATTTAAGATTTTTTCCTCATGTCAAGAATAGCCACCAAAAAATTCAACGGCATACATTATCTACCTTTTCACCATCCACCCTAATAGTGAATGCTATTATACCCATAGGTTGTGTTGTTATGGGGATTAAGCCATGGAATTGGTTTATGTATTCTGGTCGATTTTGAATCCCATGTTTAGGTATAAAAGTGCACCTCCAGATTGACAATCCTTCTTGACTATGTATCTCCCATATGGAGAATACTTATACAAAATGGGGAGATACAGAGTCTCTAGATTGTGGGATAAAAGACCAAAATATCCTTGAACTATAGTCATTACACCATGTAGTCCATGTCTAGCGATTCCAAAGAAACATAAAATAGAATAGGATTCTACCAATATCTCCTTATTCAGGGAAATTTTAAAGGTGGGATAAGGTACATAATCTTTAATCCTGTGTTTGTGTTTGGTTGGAGGACTTGAGAAGGAATTTGGAAAGGGAAAGGGAAAAGGTACACACCTTTTCCCTTTCCCTTTCCAAATTCCTCCCCAAATTCCTCAACCAAACACAAGATAACAGATTGATAATATGAGAACTTTCAGTCTCAAAACTATGAGAACTATGATTGTTTAACCCTGCAGTTCAAATTCCTGTTACCTGGCTTTTTTCCATTGGCTGCAAGATTCATCACTTCAGAAGTTCTTGATCCCATCGCAGGATTATCAACCCTAAACCTCAGAGCAATGACAGCATCCATTTGCTTATTCAACTCCTTTGCGTCCTCCATCACTTCCTCCACTTTTCTCTTATAACACTTCACCACTTCATTGAACTCATCATCCAATCTCCTAAAGAACACGAACTCGTACTCTCCTCACTCATCCGAGAACATGATAAATGTAGTCTGATAGCACCTCTCTGACGACTCATCATCTTGTTGCACTGCACTCACTAGTACTTCTAACACCGTTGTCTTGTAAGCCCACTAAAGGCTCTGTATAGGGATACCCTCCTCTTCAAGGACCCTTTGTTGCAATTGGGCATGATGATGACGATAATGATGAGGATGATCAAGTCTGGATCGTCGGTCGCCATTTCCTGCGGCCCGTCCTGCGGCTCCCCAAAATGACGGGGGAAATTTCAAAAAAAAAAAATAAATAAATAAATAAGAAACTGAGCAGAGGCAAACCAGAGAGGGAGGAGAAGGAAGAACGGAATCAGGATTTTATCTGAGGGCCATAGACAAATAAATTTTTTTCACCATATACACAAATGCACATGTATATACAATATGATATATAAATTATATATATACACATAAAAATATTTAAATAGGATACAAGTAATCTCCAATAGGATAAAGAAATTTTTTGAATAGAAAATAAAAGGAGAATGTAGGATGATAGAAGAATGTCATACATATTTTTTATTTTATTTATAAAATAAGATTTATATATATATATTTTAAAAGTATTAATGGTAAATATAATTTTTCACAGAAACATAAGAGCCATAACTCTCTATAGTCTTCTACTAGTTCTATTCCTAAAAATAATGATGATGACACATTCCTATGTCAGAAATGTAATAATGGTGTCGTTTGGGAAGTAACTTTTTGACTTTTTTTAGCTATTTTAGCCTGGGGCTAAAAAACCTGGTTTGGGAAGAGTTTTTTGACTTTTTTCGCTTTTTGGCTTTTTGGTGAGGTGTCCACATGTTAAATGACTGAACGACTGAACTGCCCTTGGTGTTTTACATTTCCACTCCTAGCCGTTCTTCTTCCACGTCAGCGTCATTGTACTTTTTCTTTTGTGTTTTGGCTGAGGCGTATTTGTCATTTTTTATGTTTTTTTTTTTAATTTATGTTTTTGTCATTTTTATTTTTTTTATATACATTAATTTGTTTTTATTTTTTAAAAATAGTTTTTTCACGTGTTTCATTTATTTTTAAATTACGTTCTATTTTTTTTTTTTTTTGGATGAGGCGTATTTTTCTGGTTCTTTTTTTTTAATTTACGTTTTTGTCATTTTTATTTTTATTTGTATACATTAATTTGTTTTCATTTTTCAAAAATGATTTTTCATGTGTTTCATTTATTTTTAAATTACGTGGCAAATGTTAATTTCTATTTTTTATTTTTTTATTTTTTTGGATGAGGCGTATTTTTCTAGTTCTTTTTTTTTTAATTTATGTTTTTGTCATTTTTATTTTTATTTGTATGCATTAATTTGTTTTTATTTTTCAAAAATGGTTTTTCATGTGTTTTTATTTATTTTTAAATTACGTGGCAACTGCTAATTTCTGTTTTTAAATATTTTTTTTTTGGTTGGATGAGGCGTATTTTTGTGGTTCTTTTTTTTTTTTTTTCATTTACGTTTTTGTCATTTTTTTTTATTGTTTTCAATTTGCTTTTTTTTTTTTGGGTTTGAAAAAAGACAAAACACCATTACGTGTCCACAAACAACTCAGCGTTTGGTGAATTTACCAAACTAATCCAGGCGAATCTGTTTCACTTTCACAGAAGTATCAATTCATACCACTAGCAGACAAAATAGCCACATTATTTTCCACGTCATCTTAAAATAAAAATATAAAAAATCCTTTTCTAAAAAATAAAACAAATAAAAAAAAGGCATAAAAATAAAATTAAAATTACTATTTTCCATGTCATTTAAAATAGAAAACATGAAAAGTGTTTTCCAAAAAAAAAAAACAAAAATTAAACCAAAATTAGCATTTTCCATGTCATTTAAAATAAAAAACATGAAAAAGCGTTTTCCAAAAAAAAAAAAAATAAAAAAATAAAAAAAGTCAATAAAATAAAATCAAAATTAGCATTTTCCACGTCATTTTAAAAAAACAAAAAAAAAAAACCGAAATTATCATTTTTCAGGACATTAGAAAAAAAAAAAAACATAATAAAGCCTTTTCCAACAAATAAAAAATAAATAAAAAACAACAACAAAAAAAAAACACATTAAAATGAAACTGAAATAAGTATTGTCAACGTCATTTAAAATTAAAAAATATGAAAAAACCTTTTCGAAAAAAAAAACAAATTAAACAAAAAAAAAAGTCAATAAAATGAAACCGAAATTAGCAGTTTCCACGTCATTTAAAAAAAAAAGAAATAAATGAAAAAGCCTTTTCCAAAATAAAAAAAAACAAATTAATATATATATATATATATGTATGTATATATAAGACAACAACATAACACCCAAATTTACATTTTCCACATCATGTTAAAAAAAACAAAACATAAAAAAGCTTTTTCCAAACCCAAAAAAAAAAAAGCAAATTGAAAACAATAAAAAAAAAATGACAAAAACTTAAATGAAAAAAAAAGAACAACAAAAATACGCCTCATCCAACAAAAAAAATTAAAATTAAAAATAGAAATTAGCAGTTGTCATGTAATTTAAAAATAAATAAAACACATGAAAAACCATTTTTGAAAGATAAAAACAAATTAGTGTATACAAATAAAAATAAAAATGACAAAAACGTAAATTAAAAAAAAAAAAGAACTAGAAAAATACGCCTCATCCAACACCAAAAAAAAAAAAAAATTAAAAACAGAAATTAGCATTTGCCATGTAATTTAAAAATAGATGAAACACATGAAAAATCATTTTTGAAAAATAAAAACAAATTAATGCATACAAATAGAAATAAAAATGACAAAAACGTAAATTTAAAAAAAAGAACCAGAAAAATACGCCTCATCCAAAAAATAAAAAAAAAATAAAAACAGAAATTAGCATTTGCCACATAATTTAAAAATAAATGAAACACATGAAAAACTATTTTTAAAAAATAAAAACAAATTAATGTATAAAAAAAATAAAAATGACAAAAACATAAATTAAAAAAAGAGAACCATAAAAAATGACAAATACGCCTCAGCCAAAAAAAAAAAGAAAAAGAAAAAAGTACAATGACGCTGACGTGGAGGAAGAACGGTTAGGAATGGAAATGTAAAACACTAAGGGCAGTTCGGTCATTTAACATGTGGACACCTCACTAAAAAGTCAAAAAGTAAAAAAAAAGCTAAAAAACTCTTCCCAAACTAGACTTTTTAACTCCATACTAAAATAGCCAAAAGAGCTAAAAAGCCAACTCACTTCCCAAACGACACCATTATATGCATATATATAAGGTTATATTGGTGTTAAATTGGAGAAATTATTCACTGCATGGATTGATGTCTCAACTAAAGTATCGTTGGTTGAAACAATAAATTTTACTATTTGTTTATCTTCTTTGAAGAGATAACGGAACCCTTATTTAAACAAAAATAATGCAGAGCAATACTCCTAAAGCAATGGATAATTTCTCGTTGGGTTTCAGGTAAGTACGTAGGTAGGTTTGTGTCTGTCAGCTTTTTGCCAAGTCATTGGCTACAGCTATAGTCTGCTGTATCTAACATTCATGAATGAATGAAACGGAGATGTTTCAGATTAATAATTGTGAAATAGGTGTAATTGTATATTAACATTATCTTCTTTTCTTTCTTTATTTTTTTTTAAATTAAAAAATACTTGAAAAAGATATTAAAATTTAATTTGGCGTAAAATTTATAGGCCATTAATTTTGATTTTTAATGACGTGTTTATGCATTGGAATTGATAAATTCCAAAGGGATGGGCATCTCCAATGCATTGCTAAAACAGCTGCTAAAACCATAATATGGCCGCTTGAAAAAAAATACTCCAATGACATGCTATAGCAGCTGCCAAATTTGGTAACTGCCAAATTTGGCACCAACTTTGACAACTGCCAAATGTGCCAACTCACCAAAAATCAATCGTTTTCTTCATTCCATCCCTCATCATTCCCAGCAAAACAGAGTTGATTTTTTGTAAAACCAAATTCACTAATTTTTTTTAAAATAGAAATTGTTTAAAATAGAATTTTTTTTTAAACATAAATTATTTCAACAACCAAACCCTTCAAAAAAAAAAAAAAAAATCACAAACAACAACAACAACAATAACAATAATCAAACAATTGCAATGCAAATAAGAAATTTCAAAAGAATTTTAAACAATAAATACCAGAAATTTCTGGTGGTTGATGGATTTGAGACGAGGTTTCGATTTTTGGTGACAACTCTGTTTCGATTTCTGCGATCTGCGAATGGGGCTCAAATAGGGCTCCTTGATCTGTGATCTGTGAAATGGGGGAGAATGATCTACGATCTTGGTTCTCATGTTTGTTTTCATCTTCTTTGTGAAATGCGAAGAGGGGCCTGTGATAGAGAGAGAGAGAGAGAGAGAGAATGATCTCGGTTTCTTCCGTATCATCCATCTGTTACTAGTGGTGCTAGTGGATCCGGAGAGGAGACGAGGGAGAAGGATGAAGAGAGAGAGAGAGAGAAGGTTCTGGTCTGTGAAGGTTTTAGATCGAGACAAGAAATGAGAGTATGAAAAGACAGAGAGAAAGAGACAAGTGGTCTGAACGCTGAAACATTATTTTGAAGCATTATTTTTTGAGAGAGAAAGAAACTGAGTGGTTTGAAGGTTGGCACCACTGTGAACCGTTGATGTAATCCAACGGTACGAAAATGGGTGGTTGTGACGGTTGAAGCATTACGTGATGACTTTTTTATTTTTAATTTTGAAGTGGCATATAAATGGTGTGATGAATTATACAAATATTTTTAACTTTTTAATTTTTATACAAAATTTATATTTGTCTAGTTTAAATAATTTTCAATGCTATCATGAAATATACAAAGTTATTAAAATGAAGACAATAAAATTACAAATTAAGACAATTTTATTTAAAAAAAAAAAATTAAATGGTGGGTGAATTATATTTATGCTTTTTTTCAATTTTTTATATTTTGTCTAGTCGGGTATAATATAAATATATATATATATTTTTAAAATATAGTTGAAACAAGGTTACAAAAAATAAAAAAAATAAACAAAAACAAAATCACTAAAAAAAATTTATATCCAAACAATACGTACAAATTTAGAGGGAAAGTTTGTTGAAATTTGTCAAAATAGTATGTGACCATTGAAGCATCATTGCTTGCCAAATTATAACAATGACAATGCTATTTTGACAAACACCATTGGAGATGCTCTAACCCCCTGCAATATGAAAATGTTAATAATAATTGTGTAAAAGAATAAGAATAAATCAATTTGAAATATTTTTTAAAGTTATGAAATACAACAATGAATGTCTTCACTTAACATAAGAACAACACAAAGACCCCGTTTGGTGTAACTGTTAAAACAGCTTATAGATTATGACTTTAATCAGAAATTGTTAATCTGTTTGGTGTAGCTGTTGGATTATAGATTTAAGTTGTTGAGTAGTATTTGTTAAATAAGCTGTGAAATAGCTTTTTCAGTTAATTTTTATTTTTTGTTTGTCTACATTTCTCATAAAAAAAAATAATAATAATCTACAGTCCATTTGGGTCTTTTTCTATTTTTAAAAAAATAAAAAATAAAAAAATTTAAAAGTATAACTATAAATTAACATGTCCACAGCAGAAGTTGATAATCAGAAGCCAGGGGTGAGCAGCTTCTCAGAATCAGCTTTTTTGAGTTAAAATAAGCTGTTAGAATCAGAAGCTGTTTGAAATAAGTTTAACCAAACAGTCCAAAATAACTTTTTCAAAACTAAAAATCATAAGTTAACTCTGAAAAACTGAAACAAACACCCTCACAATATAAAATTTTTCTGCTCATTTGGATGATGAGGGCATTAACAAAGGCGTTAGATACACCCCTCATTTTAAGTCCCATGTTTGGTTGACCTACTCATTGATGTCAAATATAATATAAGGAACAATTGCAAATGAAGAAAAAAAATTAGGGATTTTTGGTGAAAGTCCCTTTTATGGGGCTTTTTTGTGTGAAGCCCACCAAATAAAACAATAGTTTCAAAAGTCCCTCAAATAAAAATGGGATTTTTGGTGAAAAGTCCCTTCTATGGGGGCTTTTTTGTGTGAAGCCCACCAAATAAAACAATAGTTTCAAAAGTCTCTCAAATAAAAAAATATGATGAAAAGGATGAAATGCCCTTCCATATAATCCAAAACACTTGTTGAACCATTTCTCTTCCCTTTCTATCTCCACATTACTGGTATCCTCTCTCTTCCCTTTATTTTCTTTCTTTTTAAGCCCTAAACCCTTTTGATCTCCATTTTCGATCCATCTCACAAAATCGAAATCTTGAAATCGTCCATTGAAATCCATCACCATCTCAGATTTGATGCCTATGAACTCATGTTTGAGATCAATAGTTGCAGATTTGAGATAAAATGACCTCATATATGTCCAAAAAAATGATAAATTGATGTATTACAATAAAAAATCTAGAGTTTTTTGTTTGTTTGTTCATAAATCTAAAGTAAAATTCGACTATAATTCATTTATCTAGTATGTACTCTGTTTTCACAACAGTAAAATTTTACTCTGGTTAATGAAAAATAAAGTTTATTCTCTTATGCATAGACAAACATTCAATAACACAGTAAAATTTTACTTTAAGCTCAAAGTAAATTTTACTTTGAAATACAGTAAAATTTACTAAAAAATAAATCAGAAACTGCATAGACAAACATTCAACAATACAGTAAAATGTTACTTTTAATTCAGAGTAAATTTTACTCCGAAATATAGTAAAATTTTACTCTGAAATAAAGTAAAATTTTACTTGAAGATTTAGAGTAAATTTTACTCTGAAGATTCAGAGTAAATTTTACTAGAAAATAAATCAGAAACTGCATAGACGAACATTCAACAACACAGTAAAATTTTACTTTCAATTCAGAGTAAATTTTACTCTGAAATACAGTAAAATTTTACTCTGAAATAAAGTAAAATTTTACTTGCATGTTAAGAAAACATAACAGATAACACCAGAGTAAAATTTTACCCTCATTTTATCAAACAAAAACAGAGCACATACCAGAGTAAAATTTTATTCTCATTCTGTCAAACAAAAACAGAGCCCAAACCAGAGTAAAAGTTTACTCTCATTCTGTCAAACAAAAACAGAGCACAAACTAGAGTAAAATTTTACTTTCATCATGTCAAACAAAAATAGAGCACACACCTGATTGAACTCAGCAAATCAACAAAAACAAATCAAAAATTACAACAGATTTATACAGCTTTGCAACGCAATCTCTCATTTAATTGAGAGTGTTGATCTTGGATGGCGAGATCGTGTATTGTTGACCAAGGGTGAGATCGTCGGTGGTAAGATCTTCAGACTTTGAGATCGTTTTCATGGATTTTGCAGATCATCTTCACTTTGTAGATCATCTTCAAGATCCTTTTATGTATGAGCTGAGATTTTTTAAATATATGATATATATATATATATATATATATATATGAGGGCAATATGGTCAAAAAAAAAAAACAAATTATAGAATGTCCTTATTGAGCTGGGCTTCTCTTACTCAGGTACTTTTTGAAGAAGAATTCATTGAGTTGTCTTTTATCTTAAAAAAAAGTCCAAAAAAGGGGGTCTCACCAAAAATCTCAAAAAATTATTTACACACAAAATTTATAAAAAACATATTTAAAAAAAACACAACAAAAATGATGTGACAAAATCATTATTGTAAATAAAATCAGTTTTATGGTGCTATTCATTTGAACTTCTTTAGGTGAGTTTTTCTTTTATGAGATTGCTGAAGTGTCAAATCTTAATGTTATTTTTAAATCTTGAATTTGAAGATAAAAATAAACTAGAAAAGAAGATGAAGTGAAAATTAAAAATAATAATAACAATAATTTTTTTTTTTTTTTGACATTAGATAGAATATTAGCAAGTTAGTGTGTTAGATTAGGACGCTCAGATATTCAATATTTCTCCGTAAGTACAGACTTTAAACTCTCATTTAAAAATTTAGAAGTACAAATGACTTAAGTTACAATCAAGTTTTGAAACTTATTTTTGACTTTTAGATTAGGAAAATGAAAAGCAATTGAGTAAATGGCTGTTAAATTTTTTATTTTATTTTATTTGTTTGGCTATCATTAAAAACAATAAATTTGTATTAGTAATTCTTTTTCCTTTCTCATTCTTTGGCATATCCAAAATCTAAAGATGACCGAGACAAAAGAGTAGCCCAAGTGGCAAAGGCCCATTTTACCAGACACAAGGTCTAGGTTCTGAGTCTCATCTCCCCTCCCCTAGATTAGATTATATATTTGTGTTGTATATACTAAAAACCCTCTCAAAGAAAAAAAAAAAATCTAAATATAACCTTATTTATTTTTCATCTGCAGACATGAAATTTTTAGGCATGGGAGATATTATTATTATTATTATTATTATTTATTTTATTTTATTTTTTTTGGGGGGGGGGGGGGGGAGGTTAGATTGATTTGGGATTATGCAGGCCTTTAAAAATATAGATCACATTGCAAAAATGGTGCCCACCCCTATTGGGCTTTTCTTGTTGGGTTTGCCCAAGACCAAAAACCTTTAGATTGAAGTACTCCCAATGAGCTTTAGCCCAGACACACTAAGAGCATCAACATCCAAAGTGCTAAACCCGCTGCTTAGCTACTTTAACAAGAAAATTCACATAAATTGCATTCCATCAGGCTCGGCAGCAAAATCGTCACTTTAATTGAGCCTAACTCCATCGTTACATGTAGTCAGCGGTCGTGGACTCGGTTCTTAGTACGAAATGATAAAATATTAATAAAATTTTTCTCAAAGTTTCAATGAAATTGGAACAACAGTAGTATATTTTGAGTCGACAATGATAAAGAGTTTTAATTTTAAAACTTTAAAGAGAATTTTAATGATGTAATAAGAGAAAAAACAAAAACAAAAACATAAGTACACACCTCACATCATATGTAAGCCCCATTCTTTGCCACATCACTAGAACTCTCTTTAGAGTTTCAAAATTAAAAATCTCAATCTTTATTCATTTTGAGTATAATCTCAAAAAAAATATGACAGGTTTAAAAAGTGTTGGTTTGAAAAGAATAACAATAATATAAAAATATAAAATTTATACAAAATGATGTGATTCAATATAAATTTTTATTTTAAACTAACAGGCTCAGTAAAATAAATTTTATTATTTATTTATATGTTACTACCACATTATTCTTGAGACAAACTCTATATAAACATTATAGTAGTTTTGCATTTTTTGTTTGAAAAATATGATTATTGTCCGCTTAAAATATATGACAATTGAAAAAAATATGATTTTTAAAAGAATAAATAAATAATATTTAAATATAATTAAAAAAATTTAAAGAGTTTGTTAAAGAGTGTACTTGAAAATGTAATTAGCTAAAATAGAAAATTAGCTTTTTAGGTATAATTTGTCTAAAAATTTAAGGGCAAATTACACAAATAGTCTCTAAACTTTGGGGCTTGTGTCACTTTAATCCCTGACTTTTCAATTGTGACACATTTGACCCTAAATTTTGAATCTTGTTCCAAATAAAGACAAGATATCATTAGATTTTTCAAGGGTAAAATTGTCAATTTGATAAAAAAAATAAACTAATTTGACAAAAATAAATGTCAAACAAATATTTTTGATTTTTTAAAAATTATTTCCACCCACTAAAAATAAAATTATATAAAATTGATAAATCTTTTAAACATTTATTTATTTTTTTTACCAAATTAATTTTTATTATGTGTTTGGATGATGATCATGTAAAATTAATTTTAAAAAATTAATCGTGTAATTTTTATTAATTTTACAAAATTTTATCATTGTTGGATAAAAATAATTTTTTAAAAATTAAAAATATTTTTTTGACATTTATTTTTGTCAAATTAATTTATATTTTATCAAATTGATGATTTTACCCTTAAAAAATCCAATAATATTTTCAATTGTCCTTATTTGAAACAAGATTCAAAATTTAAGATCAAATGTGACACAATTGAAAAGTCAGAGACTAAAGTGACACAAGTCTCAAACGACAAGAACTATTAGCGTAATTAACCCAAAATTTAACTATTTTGATGCAAATGCTCTAACAACCGAGATTCTAACGAGCTCTTTTTTCCGATTTCCCCCCCTTTATTTCTTCATATTCTCTGCCACGGTTTCTGATTACCTCTAACTGGACAATGGGCCAAGACGACTGGTAAGTCCGATCTTCAACACACAAACCCAAGCCCAACCAAAGCCTAATTTGGGGTGGACCAGCTAACCCAGGGTAGAGGCTTTAGGCCAGGTAGAGGCTCGATGGGCCAGACAGGCCTAGGCCCGGCTGCAAGCTTTTGACCAAATGATAATCCTTATGGGATCAATCATCACCATAGGAACGAATGGATTATCTGGATTCCAATAGCTCTTACCAAAAACAAATATTGGGTTTGTGGGGTGGGAGAAAATTTTCCAAAACCTCATCATCCGGACATGGGACAAGCATAAATTTTCAAAAACCATTTTCAGCATCTAGTTTGCTTCCAGTATTGACTGGAAACCAAGTGATACACAGGAGTCTCTATTTTATGATCTTTGAAAGTGAAAAAAAAGAGTAGTTAAATGCAATCACAATAAAGCCAGAACGGATTTGTAGAACTCTCAGAAGGCAAAAAAGCAAGACCAGCTCATTCTCTCAAAGAAAGTAACCAAATGCCGAAAGTGAAAGCCAAACGTGGGAAATGTAAACCTCTAGAGAAAAACTTAGAGGAGCTTCTTCCTCTCAAAGAATGTCTTCAAATGCCATAGTTGCAGACCAGCCACCGACAAGCAAACCAGAAGGGAAAGGAAACTAAAGGTGGCCATCTTCGAAGTAGTTGCTCTATTTAGCTGTTGCATTTCCTCCTCCCTACAATTGCCCAAACAAAAATCATATATATATATATTACTGATTTTAATATAAGAAAATTATGAAGTTGTTTCGTTCTTACCTTTCACGAAGATAAAACATCTCATCGTGAATGGACGTGACAGTTTCGTACAATCTCTTCAACTCGAGTTCCATCACCTAAGAGGGAAAATATACAAAGACAAACCATATAAGTTAGTTTCCTAATCAAAATGGAACAATAAACCATGTGTTAAATGAGGAGAATTTTTAGTTAGAATGAATGCTTTCAACTGTCAATCTACATCTTTCCCCTAATATAAGAAGACATAAGACCTAACACAAGAAAATCACGACCCAATATCAAAATAAATGAGAAATTTTCTGGTGAAGTTGGATCACTTTCAATTCATTCAGGCAGAACAAAACTTCTGAACTTGTGATTTCTTACTGAGATTGTTTAGACACTACCATGTATCACTAGAATCCTCTAAGCTACCCAAAAAGTACTGCTCACAGCCACACGGCTACTAAGATTTCCAAAAAACAACACAAAAAATGTGCATCAACACATAAAACAATGCTGCTTATCAGAACTATCTCCAGTTTCATCCGAAACAATTTGCACAAAGAATTTCAAATCATATTCCCCATCCAAAAGTAGGGGTGCAACTCGGGCGGGCTCAACCCGAGCAACCCGAGCCCAGCCCGAGTTTTTTTAGGGCTTGGGCAACTATATCTTGCAATCTGGACGGGCTTGGGCAAAATTTTGATGCTCGAATTGCAATTCGGGCCGGGCTTGGGCAGAACCAATGGCCAACCCGAGCAACCCGAACCCGAATTGAATTTAATATATTATATAAATTATATAATATATAATATATATATATAATATATAATATATATATAATTTAATAAATTATATAATATATATAAATTAAGTAAAAGAGTTAGTCTTAATTTTTATTTATTTATTTATTTTTTTGTTAGTCTTCTATTAAGTAAAAGAGTTAGTCTTAATTTTTATTTTTTATTTATTTTTTGTTAGTCTTCTACCATTAGATTAGCATCTTTTATGTCTACCCTTAGATCTACCTACAGGTTTCTGGACTCGGACAATTCGGGTAATTCGGACAATTCGGGCAATTCGGGCTAACCCGAGCTCAAAATACAAAGCTTGGGCCGGGCTTGAGCAGCAATGCTCGGATTCATGGTCGGGCTTGGGCACTGCCAAATACAATTCGGGTCGGGCTTGGGCAGACCCCCAACCTGGCCGAACCCGCCCGAGTTGCACCCCTATCCAAAAGTACAAAAATGAAACACTGGGTGGAATGCCATAAGAGATTTCGTATAGATGAAGAATGAAGATTATCTCGTACCAGCCAAGAGAGACATTGTATAGATGTAAGTCAAGATCTCATAAATGTCTAATTTGCCAAACAAGCTGAAATGAGAACAAAGAAATGAGACAACTTGCTTACTTCAATCTGTCCTTTCTTAGCAACCTTTGACCAATCCCTAGCAGCAACACCAGACTTCCAATCAAATTCAATAGACAATATCATCACCGGCTTGTGATCAGCTGCCCAAAAACACGCCATATAATCACCAGCCTCGGGTGCGGTAAACGCAAAGGTACCAGACTCCACATGATCACCATAATGATAATTGTTCCCATGGGGTGATGTAACCTATTTTCACACAAATTATATCAAATTCAATCTCTTTATACTTAAAAATTTCTAAAGTTCGACTATGATAATGAACAGCTAAAGTCTTTCACTTATAAAGGAAATAACAACAACAGCAACAAAGATTTTACAATTCGAATGCCTCATTGTGACAACCCATGGGCAAACAAGTCCATAACCATAAATTAGTGGAACCTTGTAGGTTAGGGTACAATTCACAGTGCCTTACAATTCAAGTTTTGTACTTTAATAAGCCACCACTACCAAATGGATTTTCCCAAAAACAGATAAAGAAGAAGAAAAGAAAAGGAAAAGAAATAAAACATGGATGGTAGAGTTCAAGTGGGTTTTTTATATTAACATTTGAGAATTAACTATTTTAGTTGATTTTTTAGCTTTTTACGAAGAGATATGCAGAAAAATAAATAAAGTGATGTGACAACTTATAGTATAGCTTTTTGGCTAAAATCTATAATTCCCAAACAAGGATGATCCCTCTGCAGCAAATGAAGCACAAGAGCCTTATGTGATTCAAGGAAAATAATCCTTAAAGATCATAAGCATCACAATGGAAAGAAATTTTGTTGTGATTAAGATTATCTATTCTACTAACCCCATTTTTGGCAGATTGGTCCATTCGCATATAACAAAGAATAATTACATATTGGTAATTCACAAAATCCCCAGAATCACAGATGCTATAGTATAGAGTGGCATTTGGCTTTGTGGATTTGAAATGCAAGAATTTGGGCACTAATTGTTCAATGAGAATAGCTCAAATTTAGAAATGATAGTTTAGATACGGACTTGAACATAAAATTTGAGAGATTTACCATGATGGGCTATGATAGACAATACAAAAAAATCATAGTAAAATCACTTTCCTTTAATCTACATTATTGTCTTCCTCATTAGTTTCTGATCCCATCTAATAATAGCCAACTCTCATACCATTTTCTATAAAGTTTCAACTTCAAATCCCTTCATTTGAAATCCAAAATTCAGATAACCCATTTTGAAAATGAAGAATTTCAGCGAAGCGGACTCACTTACCCTGACGGTGATCTTGTGATTGTCAGGCATTGGATGGCCTTCATTGGGATTAACAACGCTGTACTTACCCACAGTCATTGCATTGTTCTTGATGTCCTCTGTAATGCATTTGGTGGTACCCGATTGAAGGTCGAATCGCATGGACTCAACGATGGGTGTCATTATTAACCCTAGGGTTATCACAATTAGGGCTTTGAATTTCCACATTTTCGTATCTTCAATTGGGAAGAATTTTAGGTATCGAGAGAGAAAGAGAGAGTTCAGAGTTTTTGGAAATTTCTCGATCTGAAAGCTGTTCGTTATTCACCACGTGTTGACAGTTCGGATTTGGACGGTTTGTGAATGGATTTGGACTCTCTCGCATTTATGCAGTTTGAAAAAAAAAAAATAACTCGCAACCGCCCGCAATGTGATTTGTAGGGATAAAATTTGTGGATTGAATTTTTTTTAAAAAAATTTATTTTTGAGCTTTATTTTTTTTTCATTTTGTAAATATTTATTTTGGGTCCCTTTTCTTCGCATTTTCTAAAATGCTCTAATATTAATGATTAATGAATTAAAATTTATAAAATTAAAAACACAATAAAATCAATTCGTAATACAAATAAATAATTCAAAATCTTAAATCAAATCATAAACTAACACAAGCATACATTTCAAAATATTAAATTAGAACTCCATATTATTAAGGAATTTAAAATTCCAAATCACACTAAATCCAGGGCAAATTTAGTTATGTAACAATAATAATATGATCAGTATTTATTTAATTTCAGTTGATATAATACTATTAACAAATTTAATGCTAAAATAAATTCAAAGAATAAAGAGTATTTTGTTTTGAGAAAAATATCTAGGTGAAATATAAGAATGAAATTAATGGTTAAGATATAATAATAATAACAAAAAATAAAAAAAGATGGAGAACATGCGGGTGCATTCTTGTGAATGTGGATTAAATCCGCAACCGATAAACATATCATATTTTAAATCGTATCCACTCATATTATATTTACGAAACTGTCAATTTATATAAGAATTGGATGAGTTAGGTAGCCACTTCACCTCACCTGTTCGTTCTTTTTTGTCTTGATTGAAGAGGGAGTGGTGAGAAATGGGAAATTTTTTTTTTGGATCAGAAGTGAGAAATGAGAAATGATAGCCTCTTCTTCTTTCTTTCTAGTCTCTTTTGTGTTTTGTAGCCTCTGTTTCTTTCTGTTTGTTATGAACTTTCTATGAATCAAAAAAAAAAGAAAAAAAAAAAAAGAGGGAGAGGTGAGAAATGATAGCCTACTAACGCTACCTCGTGTTAACAATTTTGGGCCAATCATATATAGCCAGGTGTTAGAAAGATAAATCTGGAGCCTATACACGTGAGTAGCCCATGACTTGTTACCATGTCAATTTTGAACACAGAATCCTCTTTTCTCATTCCATTTCTCCAATGACAAATTGAAAAATTATGGAACAACTCATTTGACAGTTGGCTTTTTTTTTTTTTCCTTTTCTTTTTTGTTTTTTTGAGTAAATTACACTTTGTACTCCTACATTTGCATCAACTCTCACTTTAGTCTCTATATATGAAATTATGACAATCAGTCCCTTATACTTCTAGTCAAATCCCACTTTGATTCCTCCATATGAAATTGTGACAATCAACTCTTTGTATTTTTTGTCAAATCTCACGTTAGTCCCTACACAAGTGTCAGTGTTTCATTTTTGTTACTCATATGATAAGAATGTGACTACAACATGAGGGTAATAAAGGAAAATTATCTATATTTTCCACTAATACACATTTTATTCTAAAATTTATATCAAAATATGACTGTATTAAATTAAAACAAACACAAATTGTGAACAATTAAGAAGATGAGCTAGGGTTTTACATAAATTAAAATCACAAAAATTTGTTTTTTACGGTAATACAGTCTTCTGTCTATTCATATTTTTTTTCTCTTTGATTTCTTTGCCACATTTTTTATTTTATTTCAAAAGTTCTATTTTCTTACATTTTCATCTCAATTTTTACCATATGAATATATATATATATAAATATATATATATAGTATTATATAACTCTCATGTGTTTATCACGTAGGACAAAGTGTATTGGCAGAAAATATGGATGATTTTTCTCTTTTATCCTTATTTCGTAGCCACATTTTTGTCATATGACTGGATTTTGTTAAAGCTTTAAAAATGAAATAGCAGAAAAAGGGACATTAACATCGTGTAGGGACCAAAGTGAAATTTGAGTAAAAGTATAGGGGTTGACTGTTACGATTTTATGTGGAACGACCAAAGTAGGATTCGACCAAAAATGCATAGGGTTAATTGTCATGATTTTATGTGTAAGGATTAAAGTAAGATTTCCTTACACATAATTTGGTGCAAAGTAGGTCGAATCCTACTTTGGCACAAAGTGCAGGGGTGCAAAGTATAATTTATCTTTTTTTTATTGTGATTTTTTATTTTTATGTAGTGAAAAAAATTAATGTGTTTGAAAAAATATTCAGTGTGTGTGGTTTCAGTTTTATGAATTTAGTTTTTGAAAAATTAATTTTTTTTAAAAAAAAATTTCTTGTTTTTTTGTTTTTAGTGAATATTTTTTAAATTTTAAGTAATTTTTGTTTACTTTTTTAGATGTACCTTACTTAGATGTATTTAAATAGTAAATTATTTATGAAAAAATATTTTAAAAAATTAATAAATGTACTAAATTTTTATATATGTTTTTATATTTTTGGTATTTAGTGATTTTTTTAAAAAAAAATTCACAAATATTATACTTTATAAGTATATTTATAGTAAGTGTGTTTAAAAATTAAAAAAATTACTTAAAATATTAAAAAAATTCAATGAAAACAAAAAATATGAAAAACAAAAAGTAGAATTAAAAAAAAAATTGAATTTTGAAAACTAGAAACAAGCAGAATGATTAATTTTATAAATAACTTGAACTGCTAAGTTGTATGATTTGTTTTTTTTTTTTAAGTTGACATTTTTGTTTTTTAGTTTTTTTAATTTTTTTTTTTAAGTCAAAAAGCCATGATCCAAAGGACTCCGACCCTATCGCAACATGTTGATGTCACAAAAATTATGCAACAACTCATTTGACAATTGGCATTTTTTTTTTTTATTGTGATTTTTTTTTTATGTAGTGAAAAAAAATTAATGTGATTGAAAAAACATTCATTGCGTTTAGTTTCAATTTTCTAAATTCAATATTTTAAAAATTAAGTTTTTTATTTATTGTGTTTTTTTGTTTTTAGTGAATATTTTTTTTAATTTTAAGCAATTTTTATTTTTATTTTTTTGGATATACCTAATTTAGATGTATCTAAATAGTAAGTTATTTGTGAAAAAACAATTTAAAAATAATAAATACACAAAAATACAAAAAATGTAATACGTTTCCGTATTTTTTTTTATATTTTTGGAATTTAGTAAATTTTTAAAATATTTTTTTTTTTACAAATATTATATTTTCTAAGTGTATTTATGTTAAGTGTGTCTAAAAATTTAAAAAAATTACTTAAAATATTTAAAATTCAAAAGTATAATTTTTTTGAAAAATGAATTTTAAAAATCGAAAACAAAGAGTGATTGAGGCCTCGTTTGGGAACATGCTAATTTAGTAACTTTTTAGCTATTTGGCTAAAATATGAGCTAAAAAAAATTAGTATGTTTAAGATGACTTTTTGACTTTTTACGAAAAGATGTGCAAAAAGTAGAGAGAAAAGAGAATCTTTGATTTTTTGGTATGAGTTGTTGACTTTTTGATTTTTTAATGACTTTTTGACATTTTGACTAAAAAATCACTTGCCAAACGAGGCCTGATTGTATAGATAACTTGAATTGCTGATATATATGATTTGTTTTTGTTTTTCTAGTTGACATTTTAGTATTTTAGGTTGCGTTTGGTAGAGTTTTGTAAATATGATTTGAAAGTATGAGTTGTATTTTGAGTTTGTGAGTTGTGAAATTATGATTTGAGTGTAAAAAATTTGTTTGCTTATGATTTTTGAATAGAGTGTTGAATTGAGTGTGAAATTGAGTTTTGAAAGTTTGATTTGACATATGAAGTAAGAAAATTTGTTTGGTATTTTCAAAACTCAATTCAAATTATTATAACTCATGACAAAACACACTATTATCACACTATTGAAAATTCTGATCAACACTAATAACCAAACTCTTTTTAAAATTCAATTAAAAAAATTATTGTTAACAGAAAATAACATTAATCAATTTTTTAATTGAAAATACTACAAAAGAAATAATTTTTTTTCAAAATAAATATTCAAAAAATTTAAATCATAAATATTTAAACAATTTAAATAATCTAAAAAATTTAATAAGTAAAAAATTAAAATAAATATTCAAAAAATTTAAATCGTAAAAATTTAAATAATTTAAATATTCAAAAAATTTAAATAATTTAAAATGTTAATATTTTAAATTCAAAAACAACTCTACACTCAAATCGTAACCAAACACATAAAACAAAAGTCAATTAAGAAATTATTTTTAAAACTCATAACCAAACGCATAAAACTCCATAATATTTTCACAACTCTACAGCCAAATCGTAACCAAATATATAACAAAAAATTAAAATATTTAAATAAAATAGAGTTTCAATTTATTTTTATAAAATATTTTAAAATTTAAAAAATTAGAATCGTAATATTTTGAAATTAAAATATTTAAAAATATTCAAAAAAATTAAAAAATTAAAAAAACATAACATATTTAAATATTAAAATATTTAAAATCTTAACAAAATTAAAATATTTTAAAAATATTAAATATTTTAAAAATTAAAATATTGATTTGAATTGAGTTTTGAAAAGAGTTTTTGAATTATGTATTTGGTTATGAGTTTTGAAAAGTAATAATTATGTTTAAAATTGAGTTTTGAGAAATGGGTGTAGAATTATGATTTGAAAGCTCCAAACAAACAACACACTCAAATCAATGGGTGGAACCATATTTTGAGAGGCTTTCCAAACGGAGCCTTAATTTTTGAGACATATTTGCTTATCATTTTGGTTCACACCTCTGTAATCATTTTGTGAGTTCAAATTATAATAGAAAAAAATTGATGAAATGAACATTAAGTTCGTATGTAGCGCTCACCAAACAAACAAACGTGCCATATGTATTGTAAAATTTTAATCTATTAGTTACGATTAATATAAATAAATGGAGAGGTGAAAAAAGACATTAGGGGTTATTTGGGAATTGATTCTTTTAATTGATTTTTTATGTTTTAAGAAAATATGTGTAAAAAGTAAAGAAAGTGATCTGATTGGATGTTTTGACATTTTGATTATTTTCATCAAAAACCTTCATGCCAAACAAGCTCTACATATTAGAATTTTGATCGATCATGTCGAGATTTCTATTTGATTTCATAAGATTGTATTATATGATTAAAATTTTAAAAACTAGCAGTATATGCCTATCAAATTATTTAAGTTTATTAAAAATATATATATATATATATATGACATGGGTAGGCCCACGAGGCATACGGCCCACAGCAAACCACCCCGAACCCATCGTTTAGAACCAATAGCATAACTCGGTTGGCAAAGCCCAGGACAGCTGGAGGCCACCTAGACATGGGGGGCCAATGACATTCGAGCACATGGCAGGTGGAACACGGGCCACATCAGCAGACAAAGATCTGCAGAGTTATTACCACAACACATCACCATTAATGCATCCCATCACAGCATTTATTACGACAACACCTCCCCGTCGGAACAGAGCCCCCTCGCCCTGAACAAGGTAAGCTACAGCACAGGTTTTCGGCGGAAGGGGGTACATCACGAGGGACATTGAAATGATTACCAAAGGATATAAGCAAGAATAGGAAGACAAGAGAAAGGTTAAGTTTTCTATCTCTCCATCTCTCTCTCTACATTTTCTTCTTCCTCTACTAATTCTCACACCGGAGGGTTCACTGGGGGACTGCCCCGCTCCCCTTTGGACTTGCATGCAGGTCATTTGACGGAATCACCACCCCAAACCGGAACTTGAAGAGCCTGGACCAGCCCGACCCATCCACCCGGGACGAACAGTATCATCAGTTGGCGCCGTCTGTGGGAAATTGTGGTTTATCCATGCGCTAGTTGTGTTCGCTATCGCTGGAGCCCTCCTTTATCACTATTACCTTTTTCCTCTCACCCGTCCAGGTGTATGGTCACGACTAGGTCCATGGCCTCCCACCATAATACCACCGATCATCAAACAGACCCTTCCCATCCAAACAACCCACCACAGTACATCATCGAACTTACTAACAGTATTAACCGCATGGCCGAGCAAAACCAGGCCCTGATCAATGCTTTGCTCCAAAGAAACCTCCCTGCTCCACCTCCAGACATTCCACCCAACCAAGAAAGAACCCCGGACCACACTGCTCCACAACCCCCTCCCCTCAACCTCCCCAACCCAGAAGGTTTACAACCCCTTTCTCCTCCAAATATGAGCCTACCACCCCCGCCTCCACGCCCGCCGGTCGTGCCACTAGTCCTTGAGGGGGAAGCCAGCAGTGTCCAGCCCCCATTGACCGACCATGGCGACAACATTCCCCTCTGGGACGCAGAACTCCGAGCCATGAAACTCCAACTACAAGGGGTCATCTAGAACATCCAGCACAAGCCCTCAGCCACCGCCAACTCGCTTTTTGTTGCCTCTATCCGCGACAAACCGTTGCCCGCCAAGTTCAAAATGCCTACCATTGACTCCTTCGATGGCACGACGGACCCAGTCGACCATCTGGAAACCTACCGCACCCTCATGATCCTCCATGCTTTCCCTGACGAGATCATGTGCCGAGCCTTTCCAGTGACACTAAAGGGATCAGCTCGATTGTGGTTTAGCTAGTTACCGGCGGACTCCGTCTCTACCTTCCAACACCTCAGTGACTCTTTCCTAAGCCACTTCATCAGGGCCCAGCGTCAGAGACGCCCAGCCACCCAACTCCTAAACATTCGTCAGACCGAGGGGGAGTCGCTCCGCAGCTTCGTCACCCGTTTCAACACCGAGGCCCTTCAAGTAGCAGAGAATGACGACAAGGTCATCCTCACCGCCTTTATGGCCGGCCTGCGGTCGTCGGATTTCCTTTTCTCCCTCTCCAAAAACCCTCCCACCACCATGGCAGTCCTCCTCTCCAAAGCCCAGAAATACATGAATGCTGAAGATTCCCTGGCCGCTCGGCAAGAGCCCACCCTTAAAAATCCGATCCCTAGAGACAAGAGGAAAGACCCCGAAAACAGAGCCGCCCAGTATAATAGCCAAACACCCCACTATAATGACCGACCCCCCCGTGCCGACCGATCGACTCCGACCCGACCGCCCGGTCGATTTAAGCGATACACACCTCTCAACTCCCCCATGGAGCACGTCCTCAATCAGATCCAGCGGGACTACCCCCTCAAATGGCCCCTACCTTCACGAAACCCTTCCACTCGAAAAGATCAGTCCAAATACTGCCGTTTCCACCAAGACCATGGTTATACCACCGACGAGTGTATTAACCTCAAGGATCATATCGAGACCTTCATACGCCAGGGCCACCTCAGCCGATTCACAGACACCCGCCCTCCACAGAGGCAAAGAACCGACCTCACCAGGAACAATCGCCAACAAATACCACCCCACAATCAAGCCCCACCTAACCAAGGCCACGATCGCCCACCACTACAGCCTCGGCCTCCTGGTAATCCCCCTCCACCAGTCGGAGAAATCTGAGTTATTTCAAGCGGCCTTGCTTGCGGGGGACCATCCCGCTCGGCTCAGAAGGCAGAACTCAGAAAAATCAGGCAGGGCTCAGACAAAGCAGTGGCGACGGTGGACCGACCCCCCAAACAGTCAAAACAATGGATCGAACCTATCACCTTCACCGACATGGATTGTGCAGGAGCCCGCTACCCACATGATGACCCTCTTGTCATTTCCGCCATCCTTTCCAACTACAAAGTCAGACGAGTCCTCATAGACAACGGCAGCTCTTCAGACATTATCTTCCTCAATTGCTTCCGTCAGCTCAAGATTGGGGAAGAAAGCTTGTCTCCTCTCCAAACCCCTCTGGTCGGCTTCACCGGCGACCGTGTGACCTCCATCGGCTCCATCGATCTACCTATCACCATCGGCGAGCACCCGCGGTAGACAACTAAGTTACTCACCTTTCTTGTGGTCGACTGCCCCTCAGCTTATAACATCATCCTTGGCCGCACAGCCCTCAACGCCTTCCAAGCCATCACATCTACATATCATCTTGCCATCAAATTTCCCACCGATCTCGGTGTCGGAACTGTCAAAGGAGAACAGACCGTGGCCAGGGAGTGTTATGTCGCCTCACTCAAAGAAGTCAAGCTAAAAGAGGCCATGATCATCGAAGGGCTTGACGTCCGAGACGAGGACGAGCTGGTCAGAGGTGAACCTGTAGAGGAACTTGTTGAAGTTAACATTGATCCCACCAACCCAATCAAAACCGCCAAGATTGGCAGCCAATTACCTTCCCAAGCCAAGGCCGACCTTACTGCTCTTCTAACCGAGCACAGAGATGTATTCGCATGGACCCATTCTGACATGCCAGGCATCGACCCCTCCTTCATAACCCATCGCCTCAGCATCGAACCCCACTTTCGACCCCACCGCCAGAAGCAACGCATTTTCCATCCGGAGCGCAACACTCTTATTGCCGCCGAAGTTGACAAACTCCTCGAGGCCCAGTTCATCAAAAATGTGGACTATCCTAGGTGGTTGTCCAACGTGGTCCTCGTCCGCAAACACAATGGCAAATGGCGGCTCTGTGTCGACTACTCTGACCTGAACCGAGCTTGTCCCAAAGACAGCTACCCCCTTCCCCGCATAGATCTGCTGGTCGACGCCACGGCCGGTCATCAAATGCTCAGCTTCATGGATGCCTTCTCTGGGTACAACCAAATCCTGATGCACACATCTGATCGGGAGCACACATCATTTATTACCGACCGAGGTACCTACCACTACTGTGTAATGCCGTTCGGATTGAAGAATGCTGGGGCCATTTATCAGCGGCTGGTTAACGCCGTTTTCCATCACCAAATAGGTCGGAATATGGAAGTCTACGTCGACGACATGCTAGTCAAAAGCAAATACTTCTCCGATCACCTCACTGATTTACGTGAGACCTTTGCCACCTTGCGTAAGTACCAGATGAAGCTCAACCCAAAGAAGTGCGCCTTCAGCGTAGGCTCTGGCAAATTTTTGGGCTTTATGGTTAGTCAGCGCAGCATCGAAGCTAACCCTGAGAAGATCAAGGCCTTGGTTGAGATGCAGTCCCCTAGAACGGTCAAAGAGGTTCAGAGACTCACCGGCCGAGTGGCGGCCCTCAACCGCTTCATTTCCCGTGCGACAGATAAGTGCTTACCCTTCTTCAAAGTTCTTCGACAGACTTTTGAATGGACAGCTGAATCCGAAGAGGCCTTCCAACAGTTAAAGCAATGCATGGCCAACCCCCCCTTCTCTCCCAAGCAATCACGGGCGAACCCCTCTTCCTCTACCTAGCAGTATCAAGAACCGCAGTCAGTGCAGCTCTCCTCAGAGAGGATGGCTCAATCCAACGGCCGGTCTATTACATCAGTCGGGCTCTCAGGGGCGCGGAACAGAACTATCCCTTGCTGGAAAAACTGTCCCTGGCCTTGGTCATTGCTTCCAGACGACTCCGCCCATACTTCCAAGCCCACTCCATAGTGGTCCTCACCGACCAGCCCCTGAAGAAGGTCATGCAGCAACCAGAACTCTCAGGTAGACTGATGCAGTGGTTCGTAGAACTCAGCCAGTTCGACATCTCTTACCACCCTCGGACAGCAATCAAGGGGCAGGCTGTAGTTGATTTCATCATGGAATTCACCAAACCGACCCCGACCACTACCCTTCCGCCCCCACCAACTCCAACAGAGCCAGAAGATCCTCATTCTTGGACTCTCAATGTCGACGGTTCGTCCCGAAGAGAAGGAAGTGGTGCCGGCCTCATCCTCACCTCCCCTGAGGGCGGCTACTTCAAATGTGCCCTCCGTTTCTTGTTTGAAGCAAGCAACAATGAAGCCGAGTACGAGGCATTAATAGCAGGACTCCACCTTGCCAAGGACATAGGGGTCAGCCACCTCCGAGTATTCAGCGACTCCCAACTTGTCGTCGGTCAGATGACGGGGGACTTTGATGCCAAGGAAGACACGATGCGAGCTTACAGGGACCTGACACTCCCCCTTGCTCGCCTCTTCAATACCTTCCACATCAAGCACATTCCTCGGGCGGAAAACTCCAAAGCAGATGAGATGGCTCAGTTGGCCTCTGCTGACCATCCTACTCTCAGCCATGATGTCCGCGTCGAATATCTACACCACCCAGCTATTTCACCCGATCCGCAAGCTGTACATTACATACAAAACGAACCCATCCCTTGGGCATCCGACATTCTCCTATTCTTGACCACAGGAGCACTCCCAGATGACCAGCAGCAGGCTGCCAAAGTCCGATCCCGAGCGTCCAATTACGTCATTGTTGACGGTATATTGTACAAGCGCGGTTTCTCCCGGTCATATCTACGGTGCCTTAATCCAGCTCAAGCAACTTATGTAATGTAGGAGATCCATGAGGGAATTTGTGGTAATCACTCAGGTGGCAGGTCCCTTGCCCAGAAGATACTCCGTACTGGGTATTTTTGGCAAACTCTTAATCAGGATGCGACCGACTTCGTGCTCAAATGCGATAAATGTCAACGCTTTGCCAACATCCCCCATGCTCCTTCTACAGAGTTAATCACACTCTGCAGCCCTTATCCGTTTGCCAAGTGGGGAATCGACCTGGTTGGTCCACTTCCCATCGGTCGAGGCCAGACCAAGTTCGCGATTGTTGCCATTGATTACTTCACCAAGTGGGTCGAGGCTGAACCCCTTGCCACAATCACCGAGCGGAACACCACCAGGTTTATCTGGCAATTGATCATTTGCCGATTTGGCATCTTTCAAGCCATCATCTCTGACAATGGCAAACAATTCGATAACGCGAAGTACAGAAAATTTTGTGTAGATCTCCAGATTCAACCATGCTTCTCTTCCCCCGGTCACCCCCAAGCAAACGGCCAAGTTGAGGTCACCAACCGTTCCCTTCTGAAAATCATCAAACTAAACTCGAAGCTGCTAAAGGCCTTTGGGCTGAGGAACTACCAAACGTACTTTGGGCTTACCGAACCATTGCTCGCACTCCCACTGGTGAAACCCCTTTTCGCTTAACATATGGCGCTGAGGCGGTTATTCCGGTAGAAGTCGGTTTGCCCACTCCTAGGGTTTTACATCCGGATCTGGCTGCAGCCGAAGAACTCCATCGAACAGACTTGGACCTCGTCGAAGAGCTCAGAGAGACCGCCGCTGTCAGATTGGCTTCGTGCCAGCAGAAAATGAGAACACACTACAATCGCCGAGTCCGACCACGAGAGTTGTCCGTAGGGACCTTGTCTTACGAGAAGTGACTCTTGCCACAAAGAATCCAACCGAGGGCAAACTGGCAGCCAAATGGGAGGGACCCTACGTTGTGAAAGCCCAACCACGACCAGGCACTTACCGACTTCAAGACATGGAAGGACGAAACCTGCCCCACCCCTGGAATGCGGAACATTTGAAGCGTTACTACCAATAAGTTCATACTTTTGTATTGTCGATATTATTGCATTTTCCTTTTATACATAATGCAAATTCCGACTGGTGACCTCGGCTTTCATAATTCAACTGTCTCTATGTCACTTCCATAACTTTTTCACTTGTAGCATCTCCACAGCCTCGGCCAGACCGAGCACTTCAAAAGCCTCGGCCAGACCGAGCACTTCCAAAACCTCAGCCTGACTGAGCACTTCAAAGCCTCGGCCAGACCGAGCACTTCCAAAACCTCAGCCCGACTGAGCACTTCAAAGCCTCGGCCAGATCGAGCACTTCCAAAGCCTCAGCCCGACTGAGCACTTCAAAGCCTCGGCCAGACCGAGCACTCCCAAAGCCTCAGCCCGACTGTGCACTTCAAAAGCCTCGGCCAGACCGAGCACTTCCAAATCCTCAGCCCGACTGAGCACTTCAAAAGCCTCGGCCAGACCGAGCACTTCAAAAGCCTCAGCCAGACCGAGCACTTCAAAAGCCTCAGCCAGACCGAGCACTTCAAAAGCCTCGGCCAGACCGAGCACGTCAAAAGCCTCAACCAGACCGAGCACTAAAAATCTCAGCCAGTTGGAGCACTCAAAGCCTCAGCCAGACTGGGCACTTTAAAGCCTCGGCCAGACCGAGCACTTCAAAGCCAAGCCGAACCACATTGTTAACACTTAGTCGCATTTTGGCGCTTTTTCACAATTCCAGGACCACGTTTTTACCTTGTTAAATTCCAAACATGCCCTCACGCATTTCATTTACTAATCAGACTACTTGCCGCCTCACCCAGTTTACAATTAACTGTTTAGTTACAACTTGCAATTAACTGTTTAGTCTTCATCCGTGCTTAATATTATGTTCTATAATTTCCTACTCCAATTTTTCAATCAAACACTATCATCCTTTCATTTTTCATACAACTCCAATCACACTCCGCAGGGAGGAACTTTTAACTTTAACTTTACACGATATTTTTATTGACCCAATCTTTATGACCAGTCTTTATAACAACACTTCATTCATTTTGGCAACATAAACAAAATAAACAAAATAACCAAAATTCAACTGGCAACATAAACAAAGTAACCTTTGTACACAAATTCATTACAATTAAATTCTTAATACATTCATTCATTCACTCCTTCCTTTACATTGTGTTCACAAGTTCATTACAAAAAAAAAAAAAAAAAAAGCACACAAACACAGAGCATGCCCAGTTCTTCTTCTCCCTGGCTACTCCTCCTCACTAGACGCCAGATCTTCCTCTTCAACGCCTTCGTCCAGGGGGGTCTAGGCCACATCATCTTCACCTATCGTCACACTACTAAGGTCCAAGTGTGGGAACAACTCTTCAGCTCTGCGCTTGAACATCTTCCAACCACTGTCCCAGAACTTGGCCATTTCGTGCTTGTAGAAGTCTAACTGCTGGAAGCTTTCAATCACCTCTGCCTCTGTCTTACCTCCAGCAGTCTTCCTTGATGGGCCCACCCCTCCAGACTCTTGCCCAGCCACACTCCTGGCGACAGCGGCGTCTACCACCATCTGAAATTCGGGGGACCCTTTATATTGCTCCACTGCTGCGACGCACAGATCAGGGTAAGCCGCCCTCTCAGACGCCGCCTTCGCCCTCTCCTCGTCCAGCTCCCTTTGCAGGGCCCCCCTTTCAGCAGCCGCCGTCGCCCTCTCCTCTTCCACCCCCTTCTTCAGACTCTCCAACTCCGCCACCACCTTCGCCCTCTCTATTTCCCACTCCCTCAGAAGCCTCCCCTTCTCCTCTTCTGCTCTGGCACGCTCCTCCCCCAACTCCTTTAACAGATCCCCAATCCTGGAATCTGCTTCATCCTTTTGCCTGACCAGCTCTTCATTGCTGGTCATGGCCTCTTCATGTCGCTCGACCGCCACGGCGCAGGCCCTTTCAGACTCTTCCAGCTTTTTCTGTTCACCAGCCAGTTGGAACTCGAGCGACACGACCTTACGGCGTGTGTCCTCCAGCTCCAACTTGACTGCTGGCAGATCGGCATGGGCAGTCTTCCAGTCGGCACTGTCTTTCTTCAATTTGGCCAACTGGGCCTTGGCCTCCTCAGCCTTTAACTTGGCAGCCCCTGCCTTCCTAAGGAGGGCCCCTGCCAAGGTAGTTACCTCCATTTGGGCGGAGAATAACCCCCTCAGCAGGTCAGCCTCATTATATCCTGATACCGCGCGTAGAGCTGTCTCTTCCACAATCTTCACTAGGTGGTCTGCCCCCGCCCTGGCTGGGCCTTCTTCTCCCTCCAACCTTCCAGCTACCGCGCGCGCATGATAGATCCCCGTCGCCAGACGAACCCTTCCCGCCTGGGGGTCAGGCCCCTTCTGGACCTGTTCCCTTCCGCTCGGCACCGCCTAGGTCACCCCAGCCTCCACTTGCACTGCTGGAGCAATCTTTACAACCTCCACCGTTGGGATGATCTCCATCACCTCTGGGGCGTCCTTAGCCACAGGGACCTCCACCTCAGTTGGGGCCACCTTAGCCCTCTTGGCCCCAGACTCATCTGCGACCTCCTCTGGGGCACTCATCTTCTCCTTCTTCTTCAGAGCCTCCCCCTCTCTTCTAACCTGCTCTTTTACAGGGTCTACAGGAGGCGGCTGCGGCTCAAAACTGCTTAAGTCTTTTTCCCCCAACGGCCTTGGGCGCGGTCGGATTCTCTCCTGCGCAATCGGTTGAGGCGGTTGGTCCCTTTGCGCTTCCTTCAACTTCGTGGCCTTGGCCAGAACGGCCCGATCCTCCACCTCCTGAGCTTTTCTCCTCGCCTCCAATTCTGCCCGGCCAAAGTCTCCGCCCTTCGGCTGCGGTCCCAGCCTCGCCTCAAACAATGCAGACGGTTGGACAAGCTCGTCCCATTTGGCCTTCTCTCTCTCTTTCCACTCCTTCACTCTCTTCACCCTCTCTTCCGCCACCGCCCCCAGTCTCGACTCCATCGACCTGGTTGGCACCTTCCAGATGGTGCGCACCCCCACTCCCCCAGTCGCAGACACGTAGAACCACCGTGGCTAGGAATGGCAACGGGGCGGGGCGGGGCGGGGCGGGGCCGGGGACCACCCTCCCCGTCCCCGATCCCTGATAGTGAGAAATTCCCCGGCCCCGGCCCCGATCCCCGGCGGAGACCCTATCGGCCCCCCCACCCCCGCCCCCGATCGGGGTTCGGGTTTCCCCGACCCCGAAAATCCCCGACCTGTTTGTTTTTTTTTTTTAAAACACAAAAACAACACTCTGTATATACATAAACATATATATATATATATATATATATGAATTTCAATCAGCAACTTAAAAAAATATATATATACATAAACATAAACATATATGAATCTATATATACACCCAACCCGTCACTGCCAGTATCATCATCAATCATCATCAACTTAAAAAAAAAATTAAAAAATCTAAACCTGTATATATGAATCTATATATACATAAACATACATATATATATATATATATATGAACAGATCAACATCTTCATCTTCATCAACAAATCAACATAGCAACAGATCGGAGGCAGATCTACCCCCGTAGAAACAGATCAGAGGTAGATCCACCGCTGTAGAAACTGATCGAAGTCTGTGGTTTGTGGTCTGTGGTCGGAGGTAGATCGAAGTCTGTGATCAAAGTCTTGGCAGATCAACACAGCGAGTCGATCGAAGTCTGTGATCGGAGGTAGATCGAAGTCTGTGTACGTTGCAGTCACGGATGGGCGAAGTGGACTACGGGGAGGAGGAGAAGAGGCGATGAAGGACGGTGGTGAAGGCGAGGAGGGGAGGAGGCGACGGAGGGTTGGACCTTCGCTTCTTTCTCATCTCTCAGTCACACAGAGAGTAAAGAGGGAGAGAAGAACGAGAGAGAGAGAGAGAGAGAGAGAGAGAGAGAGAGAGTGGTTGAGATAAAATAATACAATAACCACTAATTTCTAAACATATATATCTATATACACACGGGACTGAGACATATACACACGGGGATTGATCGGGGCATGCTCGGGCCGGGGTTCGGGGCCGGGCCGGGACTGAAACATGTATCCCCGTCCCCGGCTCGAAAATTATTGGGGAATTTTTTTTTATCACCATCCCCGGCCCGTCGGGGGTATTTTTCGGGGAATAATCGTTATATTCGGGATCGGGGGGTCGGGTCCCCATCGGGCCGATTTCAGATTGCCATCCCTAACCGTGGCCGCCACCCCTTGATCGACGTAGGCAGCCCCGCCACCAATCCCCTCCCCATCACCGCCTGTAGGGTGACCCAAGTTTCCTGCTGCCCCGACGCCTTGTAACACGAGAAGAACTCGTCTACCGTCATGGCCTCCCCCCCATTTGCCTTAGGCCACGCACTCGCACAGGCCAACAGAATCTTCCATGCATTGGGCACCAATTGCCCCGGCGCTACCTCCAGGCGATTCAGCACGTCCACCACCACTTGCGGCAGTGGCAACCTCAGCCCCCTTTTAGCGCCTCCTTGTACAGGGAAAACTCCCCTGGCCTCGCAGTAGACGGCCTTTCCCTTGATGTTGGCAGCAGTAACTCTACCTCCGCCGGAATCTGGTATCGTTCCCTGATAACCTCCAAATCCGCCGCCGTGAGTGTGGATCTGCCCGTCTTAGTGTGCCACTGATTTGGCTCTACTTGGCTTAGTGGCTTTGGAGCCAATATCAGGGCCGACGCCTGCGATCCCCCCACCTCCGCCCCCGCCACCGCCACCCGTGTCTCCGTCCTGTATCGCGCTGCTAACTCCTCCGCATCATCATCCCCCAGCGGGTCCACCCTCACATTCACTACTTCTTCTTGTGCCATTTCTAGGGTTTGCTTGCATCTCACTTCTGACGCAGGAACAAGGACGTTGAGAGAATGCTACACAGGTATGTCGTACGCAGTGAAGGAATTAACACTTGGATATTTTGGGTTTTTGTAAAATGGTAGGTGAAACGCATTATACCAAACACCCACGGTTTACCCGTATTCCATGGATCCACATTAATTTTCACCCGTTTCAAAACCTTTCAAATCAACCGCCAAAAACTGCTTTTTCAAAACCCCCCTCGTGACCTATCGTTTCATTTCTGCTCCAACGCTTCACTTTCCCACGATATTACCACGTGTATGGCCACGATGCACTGTCCCCTCCCCTTCCCCTGTCCTTTCCATTTCAAATCATCACATGGCACCAACCTCCCCCTCTCTTTTTGAGCCCCGCGCCACCCTGGTCGGCCCGCCGCCTCTCTTTCGACCCCTGCCGCTCGGCCGCCCTCGAGGTCGGCACGCCTCTCGGTCGACCCCTCCCGCTCGGCCACCCTTACGGTCGGCACACCTCTCGGACGACCCCTCCCGCTCGGCCACCCTTGCGGTCGGCACGCCTCTCGGTCGACCCCTCGGCCGACCCCTCCCGCTCGGCCACCCTCGCGGTCGGCACGCCTCTCGGTTGACTTCTCCCGCTCAGTCACCCTTGCGATCGGCACGCCTCCCAGTCGACCTTTCCACTCGGTTCGAACTTCCTTTCCTTATTACTATTCCCTTCGTTGAACTAAAGCTGCACTCGAAAATGGGGGACTACTGACATGGGTAGGCCTACGAGGCATATGGCCCACAGCAAACCACCCCGAACCCATCGCTTAGGACCAATAGCATAACCCGGTTGGCAAAGCCCAGGACAACTAGAGGCCACCTAGACATGGGGGGCCAATGGCATTCGGGCACATGGCAGGTGGAACACGGGCCACAGCAGCAGACAAAGATCTGCAGAGTTATTACCACAACACATCACCATTAATGCATCCCATCACAGCATTTATTACGACAACACCTCCCCGTCGAAACAGTGCCCCCTCGCCCAGAACAAGGTAAGCTACAGCACAGGCTTTCGGCGGAAGGGGGCATATCACGAGGGACATTGAAATGATTACCAAATGATATAAGCAAGAATAGGAAGACAAGAGAAAGGTTAAGTTTTCTATCTCTCCATCTCTCTCTCTCTACATTTTCTTCTTCCCCTACTAATTCTCATGCCGGAGGGTTCACTGGGGGACTGCCCCGTTCCCCTTTGGACTTGCATGCAGGTCATTTGACGGAATCACCACCCTAAACCGGAACTTGAAGAGCCTGGACCAGCCCGACCCATCCACCCGGGACGAACAGTATCATCAATATATATATATCAACCATTTGTGAAGTTAAAATAAAAATTTATTGACGTAGATTTTTTAATAATTTTTTTTATCACTTTTGATTAGCAATACCTCCACCGTCGAAATGCTTTTTTGGTTTAAATCATCATGCCTTTTTGATTTAAAAATTACTTTGAAAACTTCATTTATTAATACATTATTTGTATCTTTTTTTTTTTATGTGGGACAAAGTTTCATCAATATAAATAAAGAAATATAAATTAAAGTTTTGAAAATTTGAAAATAACTTCAAATTTTCTAAAATAATTCAATAAAATTGACCATTAAACGACACCACCTTGGAAAATAATTAATGTGTTGTATTCAAAGTTCATGTCCAAGCTATATATTTGTTATTATATCATTTGTTTCAAATATATGGGGGTCCATCCCATATCGATTGCGGATAATATTCTCAATTATCTTGTTTGAAATATGTGTTTCCATCCCACATCGATTGTAGATAATATTTAGAATAGACTTATAAGATAGCATTGGACACTTCCATTGTGGAGGCGTCCTTGGAAAATCAAAGGAATAAATTCGTGCGGCTTGCCAGCTATCATGCTCAAGCCAAAGCGAACAATACTTCTAGGTGTTGGCTGGGCAATGTGTTGTCCATGCCTCAAGGTGGTAGTTCGGCTATGTGTTCGAGATGAACAGACGGCTACAAATAATGTACAAGATAGTCCACAATACCTCCTTCATCATAGAAGCGCATTTTTATTAAAAAAGACAGCCTGCATAATCAATTCTCAATAAATTTTTTGACCCTTTTTTTTTTTGACAAATAGATTTACTAGTCAGGTTATCAATAGATTCAATAATGAGAATCGACCATGATTAGATCGGGATAGAAAAACATAACCATAGAGCTGACAAATCTGAATGGCCAATAATATTTCATGTACCTCAATGCACAGGGTCGTGTCTAAATGCAAGCATCATAATCAAACATTCAAGTTTTTCCATAAAATACTTTCACACCTAAAACTAATCCCTACTGTATAACAATTTGTTGGAAATGGTTGAAAAATTCTGGGTAAAAACAGAATTTTTTCCTAACTTTAGTCTATTGTTTAGGTGGGACCCGTGCGTCTATTTTGACGGGTCTAAGTGGTAACCCATTCTATGCCGCGTTGTGATTCACGTGGTATATTTGGTTGCTCAAAACCATTATCAGGTGAATGGGAAATTGAAGCCAAAGTGAGCTCTATGGAAATGGAGTTTTGCTGGAAATTCCTTAAGGTCGGAAAATGGCTTGTTCCACATTGATTTGGTGGGATGTTTTGAAGGAGTTTATAAGGCATGGGATTGGACCTTGGGGTGTGCCGCAAGGGGTGCCCAAGTTTTCTAGAGAGGGAGGTTATGGGGAAAATAGGCTTGACCCATTGGATCCAAAAATCACCACACGGGTTTGACCCATTGGGCAACATGGGCTTAACCCATTGTCTCAAATCATTTCTTTTTATATGGTCAAACTTATCGTATGACAAATAAATAGTTTGAAATATGTTTAGGGAAAAATAGGGACATAAGATCTTGTGTGGCTAGATGATTGGCCTTACTAATGTCATGCACACAATTTATTAGCCTCTATAGTAAGGTGGTTGAGTAAAAGCCATGGGATATTTTTGAAAGTTTAATAATACCATTGTATAGCATACTTCTTATAACTGTGATGCTAATAATATATTTGTAACGAGTTGAATCAAATTGAATTTATTTATTTATTATTTTTTTGGGTATCTGTTAAATAATATTCTTAATTTGTTTGTTGGTTCGGGTATTGACTCGAGTTGGGTTGGTATGAATATACAAATCCTTTGAATTGTGTAGTTTTATTATAGTTGTAGTGTCGTGAACCATTCTATTTAAATTGATAAAAACAAATTATATTACGTCTTGATTTCAACTTCGTAAGGCCCGTTTGGCAAAATTTTTAAATTTTTATTTTTCATTTTTTGTTTTAATTATTCTTGGATCTTGAGTATTGAATGATGTATAAATTTAGGTTACGTTTGGTAGAGTTTTGTAAATATGATTTGAAAGTATGAGTTGTATTTTGAGTTTGTGAGTTGTGAAATTATGATTTGAGTGTAAAAAATTTGTTTGGTTATGATTTTTGAATAGAGTGTTGAATTGAGTTTTGAAAGTTTGATTTGACATGTGAAGTAAGAAAATTTGTTTGGTTATGAGTTTTGGAAAGAATTTTTAAAACTTAATTCAAATTATTATAATTCATAAAATTATTATAACTCATAACGAAACATACTACTTTCACACTATTGAAAATTCTGATCAATACTAATAACCAAATTCTTTTTAAAATTCAATTAAAAAAAATTATTATTAACAGAAAATAACATTAAATAATTTTTTAATTGAAAATACTACAAAGGAAATAATTTTTTTTTCAAAATAAATATTCAAAAAATTTAATTCATAAATATTTAAATAATTTAAATAATCTAAAAAATTTAATAAGTAAAAAATTAAAATAAATATTCAAAAAATTTAAATAATTTAAAATGTTAATATTTTAAATTTAAAAACAACTCTATACTCAAATCGTAACCAAACACATAAAACAAAAGTCAATTAAGAAATTATTTTTAAAACTCATAACCAAACACATAACTCGAAACTCCATACTACTTTCACAACTCTACACCCAAATCGTAACCAAATACATAACAAAAAAGTTAAAATATTTAAAAATATTTTTATAAAATAGAGTTTGAATTTATTTTTATAAAATATTTTAAAATTTAAAGAATTAGAATCGTAACATTTTGAAATTAAAATATTTAAAAATATTCAAAAAAATTAAAAAATTAAAAAAAGCATAACATATTTAAATATTAAAATATATAAAATCTTAACAAAATTAAAATATTTAAAAAATTAAAATATTTAAAAAATTAAAATATTGATTTGAATTGAGTTTTGAAAAGAATTTTGAAGTATGTGTTTGGTTATGAGTTTTGAAAAGTAATAATTATGTTTTAAATTGAGTTTTGAGAAATGGGTATAGAATTATGATTGGAAAACTCCAAACAAACAACACACTCAAATCAATAGGTGGAACCATATTTTGAGAGGCTTTCCAAACGGAGTCTTAATTTTGAGACTTATTTGCTTATCATTTTGGTTCACGCCTCTGTAATCATTTTGTGAGTTCAAATTATAATAGAAAAAAGTTGATGAAATGAATATTAAGTTCATATGTAGCACTCACCAAACAAACAAACGTGCCATATGTATTGTAAAATTTTATCTATTAGTTACAATTAATATAAATAAATGGAGAGGTGAAAAAAGACATTAGGGGTTATTTGGGAATTGATTATTTTAATTAATTTTTTTATGTTTTAAGAAAAGATGTGTAAAAAGTAAAGAAAGTGATATGATTGAATGTTTTGACATTTTGACTATTTTCATCAAAAACCCTCATGCCAAACAAGCTCTAAATATTAGAATTTTGATCGATCATGTTGAGATTTCAATTTGATTTCATAAGATTATATTGTATGATTAAAATTTTAAAAACGAACAGTCTATACCTATCAAATTATTTAAGTTTATTAAAAATATATATATATATATATCAACCATTTGTGACGTTAAAATAAAAATTTATTGACGTAGATTTTTGAATAAATTTTTTTTTATCACTCTTGATTAGCAATACCTCCACCGTCGAAATACTTTTTTGGTTTAAATCATCAAGCCTCTTTCATTTAAAAATTACTTTGAAAACTTCATTTATTAATACATTATTTTTATCCTTTCTTTTTTACGTGGGACAAAGTTTCATCAAGATAAATAAAGAAATATAAATTAAAGTTTTGAAAATTTGAAAATAACTTCAAATTTTCTAAAATAATTCAATAAAATTGACCATTGAACGACACCAGTTTGGAAAAATATTAATATGATGTATTCAAAGTTCATGTCCAAGCTATATATTTGTTATTATATCATTTGTTTCAAATATATGGGTTGCCATCCCACATCGATTGCGGATAATATTCTTAATTATCTTGTTTGAAATATGTGTTGCCATCCCACATCGATTGTGGATAATATTTAGAATAGACTTATAAGATAGCATTGGACACTTCCATTGTGGAGGCGTCCTTGGAAAATCAAAGGAATAAATCCGTGCGGCATGCCAGCTATCATGCTTAGGTCAAAGCGGACAATACTTCTAGGTGTTGTCTGGGCAATGTGTTGTCCATGCCTCAAGGTGGTAGTTGGGCTATGTGTTCGACATGAACGGACAGCTACAAATAATGTACAAGATAGTCCACAATACCTCCTTCATCATAGAAGCGCCTTTTTATTAAAAAAGACAGCCCACATAATCAAATTCTCAATAAATTTTTTGACCCTTTTTTTTTTTGGACAAATAGATTTACTAGTCAGGTTATCAATAGATTCAATAATGAGAATCAACCATGATTAGATCGGGATAGAAAAACACAACCATAGAGCTGGCAAATCTGAATGGCCAATAATATTTCATGTACCTCAATGCACAGGGTCGTGTCTAAATGCAAGCATCATAATCAAACATTCAAGTTTTTCCATAAAATACTTTCACGCCTAAAACTAATTCCTACTGTATGACAATTTGTTGGAAACACTACAAGAAATTTGTTTTTTAGCAGCGTTTTAGAAATGCCGCGATAATCCTGAAAAACGCTGTAATATCTTATAGCGACGTGTAATATTTTCGCCCCTGATACGGCCGCTGCAATAGCTACACAATGTTTGAAAAACGTCGCTAAAAATATTATATGGCACTTCTTAAAACGCCGCAAAATCTTTGACGACCGTCTCGCCTTCCGTCCCCAATTAACGTGTGATGTCAGAATGGTGTCATTTAGTGGCATTTTTTTCGAAAAACGCCACTTTTTTTTTCCCTGCACGAATTTAATGTGTGACGTCACAATGACATCATTTTGTGGCATTTTTTTTTTCTTCAGAAAACGCCACTTTTTTTTTTTCTTCTTTTTTTTGGGGAGGGGGGTGGTGGGTTCCCTGCCGGTGGTGGTGGAAATTGAATTCACAATTTGGGGATCTCATGTTTTATGTTTGCTCTATGCAACCAAACTGCTAGATTTAAAACCAATCCTCAATACATGCCATATACATGCATAATATAATCTCACCAGAATCATCATTTCAAGTGAAAATTTCACATCTAGTGTCATATACATGCATATTGTCAACTAAGACATCTAAGCAACCATGAGTCTGTAACACATTGTTTCCATAGGACGCAATTCAAACAAAGGATTCCATGTCCACATTGAGTTTTAGAAACTCAAGACAACCAAAAAATTTGACGGGTCTAAGGCTTTCCCTCTCAACCATGATTCGAAAGCTAAAAATTTCCACCTGGCAGGAAGATTGCAGTATGGTAAAAATCCTATCAAAGAGCTGAAAGATACCCTGTGAAATGATTGATTGAAATTCAGAAACAAAAATAGAAATAATAATATAATAAAATGGAAAATTAAATGGCAAGGATAAGACAATGCGCAACAGTGTGAGAGAAGGTAATCTGATTAAATGTCTTCAAAGAAAAAGAGATGTAACCACTGTTGCTAAAGGAAATGACCCACACTACACAATCCAAGGCCTATTTTCCCTTGCCAATGTAATTTTTATTCCTTTTCTCTTTGTTTTATTTTCCAGTCATAGGCAAGAGTTGAATGTGAGCTCCATCCCCCCCCCTTTGTACAAAGCATATGCCGTTTAGATGCTTAGCTCTACAAAAGTTTTTTGGGGGTGAATAAGCTCTAAAGAAGTTAAAATAGCCAAGAATGCATCAATAATCATTGATTATTTATTATGTTGGCTGAAAAAGCATAAACTTGCCAATGGGAAATGAAGCATAGTTCCAGGTAAAATTAATATCTCCAAAAATGCAGTTGGCTTGATCCATGAATCTAGGAGTCAATAGCAGCACATCTAATAGAGAGTTAAAAAAAAATAAAAAAATAAAAAAAGAAACATGGCAAGAGAATGCAGTTTTGAATTATTTGGTGCACTAACCCTGCAATTTCTGCAACCTTCGGATCTGAATGCAATGGATTATAATCACCAGATAGCCTATACAGCAATGCCTGCATAACAACAATGAAGGTTGAGAATCACTAAGAAAAAACAAAATCCATTTAATTTCCACGGACTTCCCACATTCTAAATCTCTCCTTTTAATTTCCTGACCCTCACAAAGTAGCATTTTCTAATGCATTTCTTAATAACATTAAGTACACAACAAAGACTCAAAATGTTTATGACCATGCACATCATAGAACTTAACTAACTAGACTGAATCTGAAGCCAATCAACAAATAAGTGAGAATGAGGAAGCAAATCCAACTATAATGGTTTAGAATGAACCTGAGTTTGTCATATCTACTTCTTCTTCTTCTTCTTTTCTTTCTTTGATATGTGAACCTGCATTTGATAAGAACAAATAACATGAATAAAATGTCATATGAAAATTTCATAATTAACTATTACTCACTTCCTCGGGCGAACGATGACAATTAAACGATGAGGTGTATGCATGGGATTGTTGTTGTGAATGCACATGTGTAGCAGCTGGTGCAACAGGCCCATCCATGGCCTGTTGAGACTCCAATTGCTCTATTCGTGCTTGTTGAGCTTGGATTGTGCTTTGCATCTCCATTTGTACTTTCTGTTGATTAAGCATAGCATCCATCATCTCCTTCATTTGCATCTCCATTTGTGCTTTATATTGGTTAAGTTGCTCTTGGACTTGTGTTTGGATGATACGAGTTTGTTCTTGCGATTGCCTATATCCGCCTCCAAAGACATCTGTCGGGGAAGGACCCAATTCATATGTTCGAACATGACCAAGTCGCTCAGGCCCTAGAACCTGTGTGATAATTTCTTCATTTGTAGCATTGGATTGCGCCCCAAGGTCCTTCATTTGTGTCTACAATTGTTAATTAGTAATTAGCCACCAATAAAATTGTTCATAACTAGTGCCGTTAAATGAAACCTGCTTCCATTGGGCCATATGAATTTAATAACATCATCAATCCAGATTCAAAATTGTTTCAATGACACTTCCACTTCATATGCTCAAATTCAGAATTCATAAAAATACAGTCCTTGACTTGTAGATTTGGCAGCAAAAAAAGGTAAATGGAATCAAACAAGAAGCTTTCACTAAATTCGATCATGTGAAAAAATTGAATGAAAGATCCTGTGTTAAAGTTACACAATGGCCTTAGAATAGCAAAGGGAACAAGACTAAATTGGAGTTGGAGTCAAATTGGAAGGGAAAAGAAATATCTTAAGTCAATTGAGTAATTTGATGTAACATATTATGTGGTAAAAATTAAATTAATCTCTGAAGAAACACTAGAATGATCACACTTTCATTAGGTACAAAGGCTCTTGAGTACCTTATATATATGTTAGTAGCAGATTTATGTCTTATTGACAATAAGAGTTCAAAATTACTTGGGTTGATATCATAAACATCTTGAAGCCAGTGCTCCACTTAGTCTCTAGAGTGAGCACTTGAAATGATTTCTCAAACTAATAATAACTGTCAATGTTCTGCAAAATGCATTATTATAAATTATAATCTGTGAGCTGCATGTGAGCTACATGTAAGCTTGTTTGGTGTTTGTAGGGAAATGGTGGTAGAAGGTTATCTCAGTTATTGTTTCTCATTTTTCCCCAATAATTTCATAACCTTTCTTTAAAAAATAAATAAAGAAACAAATATGAGACAAGTATCTAATCCATTCCATGCATGCAAAGTATATAATTATGGTGCTACATACCATGACCTCAACAACTTTATCATTACTTGGTTTGTTATCCTTCGTGTACCCAGCCATCCACACCTCTAAGCGAGTTGCAGGAACTCCATTCTTCTTATTAGTTTCCTACAATTACACTTAAAATTAAGTAACAAAATCAAAATATACAATTTCAATTTGAAATATAAAGAAACTATATACCTCTACTCGAACAACTGAGAATGGTTTTCTGCCAGTTATGTGATTTAATGCCTTCTTCTTCCGAATTTCTTTGTTTTTTGTACTTTTTTTCTATTACATATGAACACAAACACAAGATAATTTATTAATTAACAAACTCATCTTATGAGGTTACGATAGAGTTCAATAAACAATTTAAATGATACCTGTGCCTTCTGAGTGCCCCAATAATAGACTAAGCTTCGCCATTGATGCTTATGTACTCTTTCGGGCCGATGAGTTAACCTATCAGCATCGTTGTCGAATGGCGTATACCCCAATTGTTTAACTCTAGCCTTCCACTCTCTCCATTTTTTTGCAACAGATGCCAAAACAAATTTCTTCATTGACTCGTCGGCATTTGTATTGACCTGCAAATAATTGGCAACTTTGTGACTATTGCATACACACAGCAGCAACAACATACACGCAGCAGCATGCACACAACAGCAAGAATTTTCCCTCTTCTTTATGTATCGATAAATACATACATACATACATATATATATATATATATATAGCTCTACGCATACATATCATTGAGGTTACAGTTTTTGTGCTCAGTGTGAACTTCGAATTCTCTATGTCAAAAAATACAAGTTACATTTGACTAAACAGAGACGTCAAATCAAGCAAAGCATTTGCATATCAATGAAAACATGTTTATATCAGATACAGTAACAAAACAAGATTATGCATATTAGTGTTTTATAATGTTTGACTCGTGATCATAGACCCTAAAGACAAAAGATGCAGAGTAAACTAGAGAATGAGAGCAGATGATTGAAATTATGTTGCCTTCGGAAATGGAGTCAAATGAGATTCATAAGTTAAAGAAATACACAAAAATGTTTCAGTTTTCAAACAAAAAAGTTAATTGGGTAGGTTTTAGATTCTGGTTTCAAGGTTTTGTTGTGTGCTGTTTAATATTAGTAGTATTATTTGTGGTGTTGCAGCAGCATACACACAGCAGCAAGCCCTAAACATTTGAGTTTACAGCTCGCATCACAATTGACCAGCATTAGAAGTTAAAGAAGAGTCCTGCCAAGGACTGCCCACTTTAGCATTAGAAGGTAAAAATTCAATACACATTTCAACAGTCTCAAAATTCAATACACATTTCAACAGTCTCATACACTTTTATATATTTCTATACATTTTTCACACATTATACACATATTTCATGTTAACCACTCCCAATACGCAGTGGTTATTCATAAAATTAAAGAGGCTTCTAAATCAAGAATCTTAAAGATAGATAGATAGAGAGAGAGAGAGAGAGAGAGAGAGAAAATGTCGTGGATGTGGATGTTGACATTGTACATCATGGTAATCTGATAGTGCATATTAATGTGCTATGGAACCTAAGCTGGAAGATCACAAGAAGAAAATCCATGTCACCAAAACTACATATCAGTGACAATTCTTTGAATCAAGCAAATTTTGATTACATTTCTTTGAATCACCAAGGCCCAACTTTCACTAGGATTCACCAAATTAAATTAATCTTCCTTTCTTTGCAAGAGATTTACCACAAGTGACAATTCTTTTGTTTTGGTGCTATGTACAATCAATAATTTCAATATGCAAAGGATTTATGCTAATGCTTGATGACCAAAGGATTCCAATTATTCAAGGAAATAACAAAAGGAAGAAACAAAACAAACTGGCAACTATAAAATATGAAACAAATAAAATAAATAATAACAAATTAAGATTAAAATTGATATGTAAAATGAAATAATTCTTTTACCTTTACTTCTCTCCAAATTCTCTCTTTGTTTTCCTTCGGTACATGGCTCCAAGTTCTATAAGTGAGGGGCATAAGGTTCCCATCTCGAGCTAAAACACCCAAACGAGAAGCCAAGGGTGTATACCCGTCAACCACTTGGTTCAACTCATTAGGCACAATATGTAAAATGCCACCACTTGGGTTCCAATCACTACCATGCATGAGTGTTGGGCCTCTCGAACTATGACCTACTCATCCAAATATCAATATCAAGTTAGAAGATACTAGAAAGAATGATAATACAAGAATTGAGCAGTCAATAGAGCAAATGGAGTAGTGTCACTTAGTTTAAAAAAAAGAAATGTAAAACATCAAAAGAAAAAAGAACATCACAGAGAAATCTAATGGAGTAATTCAATTGAATAAAATAATTCATACTAGTAGTAGTGTCATGTGTCGAACCAGTACTCGATGATGTACTAGGCAAGCTACCTGGAGAATACCATGACATGGGTGGATCAGGTATGATGCGTGTACTCTCCTCTGAACTCTCATCTGAACTCCCACTATAAGAACTCTCATATGCACTCCTACTATAAAAACTCTTAGAATTTGTAGAGGCTGAATGTTGCCTCTGCCTAGAGCATCGTCGATCTGTCATGCCAGTTTACAGAAGACCACAAGCATACGTGTAGAATTTTATGGGTTAGCAATGAATATAAAGTCCAAAATATTAAAAAATTTCTCTACAAATTTAACTTTTAAACACAATCTTAATATAACAGATATGATCCTTCTCAAGGACATTTAAGCGGTAGAACTACTAATTACAACATAGACTTGTGCTTCTGAACTGTCCCAATTGGACAATCCAAGAAGAGCTTCATCAAAGATGACTAGGTATCTCTAATGAAGATTCTTGGACGGGTCTAAGGCTATTTATGTATGCATGGATAATTACTTGCTAAATTAACAACTGTCATGATTATTGTATCCCGGTGGTGCAACCTGAATCAAAATTATCAAGCATACTAGAAGCATTTCTAGCATGAAGCATATTAAAGAAGAAACTAAAAGTTACTACAATGCTCTTGATAGATTATGATATAGAGATTCATAAAAAATGACTAGGTATCTCTATTTATCAAAAAAAAAAAAAAAAAAGACTAGGTATCTCTAATGAAGATTCTACAAGAACAACCAGATCCATCAACGGATCTAAAATATGTACACATACCTTAGTTATTAATAGAGACGTGTTAAAGTTACATAAATACCATAGAATATGTGCATCGCTACAAACTCGACTGTAATACATAACGTCATTGTTGCTACATTTCTACTTCTAGTAATCTCAATGCAAAAATTGTCAAGTCCAAGTACCAAATTCTCCAACATATGAATTATGCAGCATCAGAAAAATGATCTTTACTTTTGGTTATATTCATATTACCAAGTCAGATCATTCAAAATGCGACCAAGAAAGAGAATGGCCATATTATAAACAGTTGTTTCTGATCGTAAAGTAACAGTAACGAAAACCAAAAAAAGAAAGTATCCTGCTGTATACATGATCAAATCCTGGCTCCAGCTCACAAATACACCAAATTGACCCGGTGATCTTCTGAAGTGTTTCACATCATCACATTGAAATACAAGAAGTAGAATTCCCACAAGCTTTATTTTCATAAGCAATTGCAAAGAAATGATGATCAGAAACTCAGAAAGTAGCACATGTACACACCTTTGATTCCTTGCAAAACAATGGATCAGAAAACCAAGTTTCATCAATATGTAAACCAGGAGTTAGCATCTTTCGGTTGCAAATGACCGCAACCATAGAAGATGTTAGAACCACTTTTTTGATAGATGGAACTTTTGCACATGATCTTAACACATTAACTGTTCCCTTCATGCAGGATCAATTAGTTCTACCTGAAATATGAAGCAAAAACAAAACACAAGTCCCATTAGACTAATAAGTTGATAGTGAACAAATGATAATTCATCATGCATTACATATTAGAAATCTGTCGCATTTTACTTTATTATACATGACCTGTAATTGATCTCATGAACAACCCTGCCCCTAAGCAATTAGAAATGGAATCCTTGAAAATATTGGATTTTTTTGTTTCTCTTGGAACGGAAATAGCAGAACCATTTCAAAATAATGGAGAGAGAGACAAGGGGACAAATTTTTCACACAAGGGAGCAAAATTTTCAAGACTATAACAAAAGCAACAGAAGACATGGGGAACATGTGCTGCTAGAGACAAAATATAGAATCTGTGGAGAAAAAAAAAAAACTACAGTTGACCCTTTAATAATTTATGTCTCTAAGAAAATTCGAAAAAACAAAAAACAAAATACCAAATTCTTATAAGATCAACTCCTATCAAGTATAAGCATTACATTGTTAATCACATGGCATAATCTCTTTCTTGCTTTCACTAGGGCTAAGGAGTTGTTTGACAACTCAATTCAACACTAAAAATTGAAAGTATTCAGTGAAAAAAAATAAGTGCATTTGATAACCACGCTTTTTAATTTTAAGTAACTATAAAAATAGGCTAAAATTTTAATTTTTTAAGTAACAGACTTCTTAGTGTAGACACCCCATTTTTGACCGACCTTAAGACTCAGACGTAACCGATTGAGCGCTTGGTGATGTTCCATAATGTGCTTGTTCAGAAGTTTCAGAGTCGCGGCCGTGAGCCCTGCCTCCGGACTTCCGAACCCTTTTCTGTGCCTTGTCTCGGTTTGCGAACCAAACTCGATTTTCTCTGTTTCTTTTCCTGAGGGGAGGGAGAGGTCCCGTAGACCGTCTCTCAAATGTCCGTAGGCTACATTTGGTGGCCGTAGGCCATTTTTCCCATTTCGGAGTCCGGTTCCCGGTTTTCGGAGCCGTCAGGCCGTGTGCCTCGGTTCGGGACCGCTTAACCATCTCCGTTTGCTCTGATTTTTGGCATACATATTATTTCATCCCTTTTGAGGGACACTGGGGGTTGAGAAACCCACTTCGAGGTCGAATACCATTTTCGGTGCTTAACAGCCCATTTTCGGGACCCCGAACTGCGTGTTTTGGCCCCGGAACATTCGTTTTGCAACGGTTTTCGTTCATTTTTGGCAGGTACCTCTGTTTTATCACAAGGAAGGTCACTGAAGGGTGGGAGGCCAGCAATTGTTGCAACAACCAGTTATCTCTCTTCCGGAGCCTCCCGGCGCCCGTTTTTCGCACTTCCGGGCTAATGTTGAATACCTTGGAGCTAATGTTGTCAACTTTCAACCACATATCTGTGATGTACACACCTGAGAGGCCCCTAAAAGTTGGTGGCCGGCCATTAAGGTCACCTGACCCTTTTGACCCCTTTCTTCCGGGCTAATGTTGAACCCCTTGGACCTTTTTTCTTGAACTTTCAACCACATATCTGTGATGTACACATCTGGGAGGCCCCTAAAAGTTCATGGCCGGCCAGTAATTCAACTTGACCCTTTTGAACCCCTCTTTCCGAGCCAATGTTGAACCCCTTGGACCCACTTTCTTGGAATTTTAACCACATGGTTGTGTTGTACACACATAGGGGTACCTCTCCAATAGCTGGCCGGCCAGAAAATCACCTTGACCTTTTTGACCCCTAGCCGGCCGGCTAGGGGGTGTGGCCGGCCGGCCACCTCTAGCAAAAGTAATGGGCCGGCCGTGTTCTTTGCACTGTGCACTTTATAGCTGTGGGGCAATGTCCCCCAGATATTTTCTGTATCCGGGGGATATTTTGTGGGGGAGTTTTGCCCTCCTTCTCCCCCACCTTTACACCCCATTTTGAACCCTTATAACCAGCTGGTGGCCTTCTTTGTAAGGGTTAGAAAAATTACTCTTCAAGTCTCCATAGCCAACTCCATCTTCTTCCTTCTCAACTCTTGAAAAAACCCTAAGTCCCTAACCATTATTCCTTCTACACCACCAAGCTCTACCACCACCATCTCATTTCCAGAAACAAGGAAGGATTCTTGAAGGCTAAAGAAGCTGCAAATCCATCCAAGAAGCAACAAAAGTTAGAATCTTCAAGGGTAAGTGACACTTTTACCCTTTTGAACCTTTTTCTTGATCTATTTCTAAGCCCCACTTCTTTTTGGTTTCAAGCTCCGGCCCTAATTGAAAAGGGCCATATTTTGAGCTCATCTTCACTTCTCATTAAGGGCTCAACCTTGTTTGAGCCCTCCATAATATACTTGCTTCATTGATCATCTTGTATGTCATAGTTTTGCATGCTATTTTCGACCCATGAGAAATTTATTTTCGAGCATGTTGTAAACTGATATTAGGCTTATTTTGAGCCCCTCTTCAACATTGAGGAAGGGATCAACCTTGTTTGGTGTCTCCATGTGTCACTTGTAGTTCAATCCCTTATTTGGCCCCATTTTTGCATAAATTGGTAGCCCTCTTTGCTTCTGTTTTTGGACCTTGGTCCGAACTTAAAGTGGTCTTATTTTGGCCTATAATTCATGTTTCATTCACACTTTTTTTCTGTTTGGTGATTATTTTATATACTTCATGTTATAGCACCTTTTGAGCCTTGTTTTGCATCACATTTTTAGCATGTTTTTATACTGATTTGAGGTCTGCCATATACTGTAAATGTTCATATTTTTGGTCCATCTTCAGTGTTGTAGAAGGAAATTTTTCAGTTTGAGTTTTGCTTATACCACTTGCTTCATTACCCCTCTTTTGGCCCCTATTCTTGCATGCTATTTTTCCCCTACCTATACTTGCTGTTTGGCCATGTTTATAACTGTGAAAGTGCATCTTTTGGGACTGTCTAGCTTCTGTCTTTGCATTACATGTCCATATTGTGCATGTTTGGCATAGCTATAGGCCATTTCGGGTGCCTAATGTTGCATTTCGGGACGTTTCCTTGCATTTCATGTCATTTCGTTTCATTTCGGGACTGTTTTCCCCATATTTTAGTGCTGAAATTCCATTAGTATGCTTGCATATCATTTTTGCCACATTTCATCACATTTTAGCGTCGCCTCGGTTTGCGTGCCCGTGTGCACGCATTTCGAGGCACTTCATTTTCTGCCATCGGCATCTTATGTGGGTGTGGCTGAGGCCCTCTCATGTTAGTATAAGCCCATTTGTCATTTTTCATGTCATTTTCCATGTCATTTGCATTTCGAGGCACTCCTTTTTTTTTACCCGCAGGCATCCTATGTGAGTGTGGCTGAGGCCCTCTCATGTTGGTATAAGCCCATTTGTCATTTCCATGTCATTTCATCACATTTTACCATCGCCTCGGTTTGCGTGCCCGCGTGCACGCATTTCGAGACACATATCATCGCCTCGGTTTACGTGCCCGCGTGCACGCATTTCGAGACACATATCATCGCCTCGATTTGCGTGCCCGCATGCACGCATTTCGAGACACATATCATTTTCTCGGTTTGCGTGCCCGTGTTCACGTACTCCGAGGCATTTCATTTTCATAGCATTCTGCCATTTTCTCGGTTTGCGTGCCCGTGTGCACGCATTTCGAGACATCTCATTTTCATAGCATTGTGTATGTTAGGATTGCATCTTAGTTGCATTTCATGCATATCATGCATATTGCATCGTGTCCGGAATAGGAGTTAGCCCGGGCACAGGAAACGAGGTACATTTCGTACTCCAAGTGACGGAATGTGTCTCAATTCCCCAGTCACCGACACTCCGGATTATCCATGATGGAGTTAGGTTTTAGCTGTAGTTTCATGTGCATTCATCCTATATTGAGTTGTGCATTTCGACTCCTCTGCCATCATGCCTCGCTATGCGTGATTGGTGGCACGAGGGTCGAGACATGCATATATCTGTGCAAATACATTGCTATGCCCCTTTCCTGCTCTCTGTTGCAGCAAAACGAAGAATCAGCAACCTTTTGGGGCTTGGCACGCATTTCAAGAACAGGTGTAAACAGAGGCTAATTGGGGCATTCCGGTGGATTTCCGCGCAAGACAATCCGGACATGCATCATCCACTAGAAGCAAGGCAGTCCCTGGCTTGCATGCCAGTTTTACTTGTTTTCTTAGTTAATTCTTTAATTAATTAGAATTTTGTAATATTTCGGACTGTAATATTCTTTTATTCGGGACTGTAATATTCGGGACTGTATTATTTATTCGGACCCTCCGAGCGAGGGCACAACTGTAATAAGTGTGGGTGAGTGTGATGTATGTCTTCCAACCCCACGTCTTTCTCCCTTTTATTTATCCGCTTACGATGGTTAGATTAGGGCATGTTTAAATTAGCATACAGTATGACAGCATGTTTGCATTCATTCATCTGTATTGCATGCACCGGGCTCGGCGCATCACACTAACTGCATCGTACTTTCAATTTCAAAGTTGAATACATGATAGTTGTAACATTTCATATGCCATCTTAGAATAGCCGAGCCTGCTATAAATTGCATTTTGCATGTGTGGCATTAGGCATTTCTGTATAGTTAGGATCATGCATAATTTCTAATGAGTTCCTATTTTGGCTTGGAGTACTCGGTAAGCTTTATGCTTTAGCATCCTTGCATGCGTGTGAGTGACTGCCATGAATAGCATGCTTACCATGAGGCTATGTGCTTATCTGATATAACTGCCTGAATGCCTGTGGGTGAAGGTTGGGTTATCTGAATTGGAGTGAATCATCAAATGTTTCAAGCCTACCTGCGGGTAGCAAAACCTCTTTCAAAAACAAACAAGATGTGTTTTGTTCCAATCCAGGCGACCCGGTCTATACTTATATGCTGTGTGCATCACATAGTAACCTAGGCTAATAACCGGAATAAGAACTCACAATGTTTTCAAAAATTGATATCATGGTTAGTAGAGGCCGGTCTATGACCGGGCGAGCGGGGGTGCTCACGAAGTGACCTTCCCCAATCGTACCCAAGTTCCCGAGCCGAGGCAACTTTGGTGATGACGGACACGTGGCCTTTTGGCACCGAGTCAGGGTTTCCTAAATTTCCCAAAATAAAATATTTAGGTGGCGACTCTGTATCTGGCAAAGCAGTCCATGTTTGGCACTTCTTTCAAAAATCTGTTTTTCTCAAAACGATTTGCCGGATTTGGACTCTTTGGTTCAGACTTAGAACCGTGACGAAGAGTCGAGTCCGAGCTGTAGCGAGGTCCCTCGCGGGCTTGTTACACTTAGTTATGCTGAATTTCAAATTGTTAGAGAGATTAATATATTGTTTGGCCTATTTCTTAGTAGTTTAAGCTTCTGGGACTAGTGGTGATCTAACATGGTATCAAGGCTCAAGTTGAGGGAGGTCTTGAGTTCAAGTCTCTCTTTTGCATTTGGTCCCCACTTACATTCTTTCTTCTCCGTATATACGGATATTTGAATCTTCATATGAAAGACGAGGTCGCCTACAAGGAAGGGTGTTAGATATATTTTGTTGAGCCCATTTCTTAATAGCTTAAGGTTTTGGTACTAGTGGTGATCTAACCCACTCACATACGCTTATATCATTGTTGAGGTGTGCCGCCATGACTCCACTACCACCATCATCATCGTCACCACCTCTACACTCCACCATCATGGTCACTAGCACTACCTCATCACCACACAAACAACCACTACCACCACCACCACCACAACCACACAACTATCATTACTACCATCACCGCCACTCTATTATCGTCACTTTCTCAATAACCATCATCACCTCCACCTTACCATCACTACTGCTGCCACTATTACTTCACTACCAGCACTGCCACCACCAGTTCATTTATGATAAAAGGACTAGTTCGAAGATGTGAACCCCGAAATTCATAGCCAAGCCACTTAATCTAACTATCATTTGTATCAAAATTGTTACAAATTTTTTTTTTTTTTTTTAAGTAGTTTTGGGTTAAATTTGCATCATTAGCATTTTCATTTCCTTTTGGTTTGAGCTTAGGAAATTAAGCTCAAGCCTGATTTCAGGATTGGGCCACTACATTTTATGTTTATGTAGTTTCAGACTGGCCTGAACATGACTCTAGAAACCAAAAGATTAATTGATATGTCCAGCAGATTAATTTAGAAAATATATACAAACAAAGACCAGTGGTGCAGTGCAAAAACACTAGAGCCCTTGGAGGCAGCCAAGCTCATCAATTTGAAATTGAGTGGGATCCCCTATCCCCTTCCCCTCCTCCCCCTTAACCCCCCCCCCCCCAAAAAAAAAATTCTAAAAATAATTACTTGAGATCCCAAGTATGCCCTAACCTAAACAAAATTGAAAATTTTGTAGTTTTCCTTTGGTTTTCCTTTGACTGCTTGGCATCTACTATTCTATCACATGGATGAATCAACTCAAAAGTGTTAATAATTACAAGATTGGTGGTTCGTTGTAAAAATGTGTTGACATCCTAAATTTACAGTGTCAATAAAGTAATACAATACATACCTTTGGGTCACTCACTGAAAAATGAACAGGAGATGCTGTGTGAAAAACACCTTCACATCCATCTACTATTGGATCAAATGATCCTTCTTCCAGTAAGTCTGCTTGAAACAAATGAAGTCTCTCCTTAGCTCCATCAAGTGCAAGCAAGTGTTCGGTCTTTTTTGGGTTATCTGTTCCACAAGTACCAACATGACAGATGTGTCATGACTGCCTTAGAGAGAGATTTTATTGAATGGCATATCATCCTAAGTTCATACATATGACAGCATTGTGAAAGTTTATTAAAATAGAGACCCCACAAAGTCAGCGTTGCTATGCTTCAAGCCTTCTCATCGCATATTGCATACTACTTCGTCTGCCATAGAAGCACATCAGAAAATAGTATGCACGTACTGACATGATGTATATGTCACTGTTTCTGTGACAAGTAACCACCTCATATGGGGTTGAATTTCATATTACCAAATGAAGGAATATGATTGGGTATTTGGGAAAATATGCAAAGATGACATGCTGCATGAAAGCAAATCATTTGAAATTGTACCAGAGAAAAATAGATTACATGCCCCCTTAATACATACTCTAGAATAATAAAAACTATAAGGAGTTATCTCAGCCATACATTTGGTTACTTTATATATATGAGAAATGTAGCAACAATATGACTTTAGGTTTATTTGTTGAACTGCAAAATTGGATTTCCAAAGTTAGTGATATATCAAAGTGATATTTAAGCTGGGTAAGATAATAACAATTGTGGTTCTGTGGTGAAAGAAAGTGATACTTGGAACTACTTTATTATAGAAATGTATCGTTTGAAGGTGCAGAATGAAAATTATTACATTCCCACTCTGTAAGAAAAACAGAAAACTACAGCATTCACTTAAAATTAATACAAAGTCTTGCTCCATTAGGTTCCCAAGAAATGCAGAAATTATACAGGAAAACAAAGCAGCAGTTGTAGAATTTCAATGGGTAACAACTAACATTATCATGGTCATTGCAATCAAGCACACATAACTCAGACAAAGAAGATAAAAGGAACTGCATAATTTAGCATGCCAGATAACAAATGTTCATAAGGTTGTAACATGATGGATGTAGACTTGCAACCATATCTGCAAAATGTATAAAACATATATATATATATATATATATATATCTATGTTGCCAAGAGTTTGAATTATAAGATTATCAACAAGCAGATGATACGGAGGACCATTGGGCAGTGGCTCATCAAAGCCAAGACAAAGTTTTAGTAAAGCTTGAGGATCAAAGTTGCTATTGATGCATTCAACTAACATTCATTTAAATCACGCTAATATTGATTGGGATCTTATCTAGTCAGACAAGTAGAGCCAAGTTGTATCTAAATTGAGGTAAACACACACGAAATATAAGATGAGGCACACAGCAAAAGAAAACTTTTCAATAATCCAATTACTGTTCTCAGAAATGTTTTTCATGCACAAATTTAAATGAGCTTATACTATGACTCTGAATTGTTGTCACTATATCTTGCAAGCTATCAAGTTAAGAACCGGATGCTAATCACACACACACACAGACACACACAGACACACACACACACACAAAAAGTACTTGTTTTACATTTTCGCTTACATTGCAGATAATTCTCCTCTCATCATCATTAAATGTGGAAAAAATAATAGAAGGGATAAAATCAAATAACCACATCTTTTTTGAAATATTTCAAAAATAGTTCTACTCAAGAGCATCATTTTTTTGAATAACAAAATTGGTTTTTATTCGGGATGCAACCTATGCAAGTTTAACATATGTAGTCTTCCTTTATCTTAATGTAGGTCTTTTCTCCCTCGAATAATAAAAATTAAAAATCAAACTGTTATTATTTCCGTTGTGAGAAATGTGAACGAAAACAAATTTAAAGAGGATTGAGTAGATTAGAAAGAAACATTAATAGCTTGATGTGTGTGCGTGAGAGAGAGGTGAGATACATCCACCAAATCCAAAACAATGAAAAATCAGAGATTTGAGTTCATACAAAACAAATGCATATATAATAAAAACTTACAGATCTGAGTTCTACAACAAAAAAAAGAGACCGATTGAGCGAGATCTGCAACAAAACAGAGCAGCAACAAACTTATAGATCTTCAAAAAAAGAAGAAGGAGGGGGCCTAAACGAGAGGAGAACCAAAGGACCAAAATCGAAACTCACAAAATCCAAAGAGAGGAGAACCAAAATCAGAAGATAAGTACAAATCTGGTGAAGTTCAAATCTGTGGTAGGTTCTGAAATCGACAGATCTGAAATCGATCGAGAGTGTTTGAAATCGAGTGAGAGAAAATGTTTGAAATCGAGCGAGAAAGATTGTTTGAAATCGAGCAAGAGTGAGCATTTCAAATCAGTGAGAGTGGGGGTTTTTGAGCTTCAAATCGAAAGGGTTTCTGAGCTTTGAAAGTGAGACTGAGAGGGAGACTGAGAGTGAGACTGAGGGAGAGACATTTTGAAAGGGACGGAGTATTGAACGGTGTTAACAAGTTGACCCAAACGGTGCCGTTTAACTGAGATCAGATATAACGTTTTTAAAAACGTTGTATTTAAATAATCTATAACGGCGTTTTTCATAAACGCCATAAAAGAAGCATTGCAATAGCCATCTTTTCCTTTAGTGAAATGGTTGAAAAATTCTGGGTAAAAATAAAATTTTTTCCTAACTTTAGTCTATTATTTAGGTGGGACCCATGGGTCTATTTTGGCGGGTCTAAGTGGTAACGAGTTCTATGCCGCGTTGTGATTCACGTGGTATATTTGGTTGCTCAAAACCATTATCGGGTGAATGGGAAATTGAAGCCAAAGTGAGCACCATGAAAATGGAGTTTTGGTGGAAATTCCTTAAGGTCGGAAAATGGCTTGTCCCACATTGATTTGGTGGGAAGTTTTGAGTGGGTTTATAAGGCATGGGATTGGACCTTGGGGTGTGCCCCAAGGGGTGCCCAAGTTTTGTAGAGAGGAAGGTTATGGGCAAAATGGGCTTGACCCATTGGATCCAAAAATCACCACACGGGCTTGACCCATTGGGCAAAATGGGCTTGACCCATTGTCTCAAATCATTTCTTTTTATACGGTCAAACTTATCGTATGATATATAAATAATTTGAAAAATGGGGACATAAGATCTTGTGTGGCTAGATGATTGGCCTTACTAATGTCATGCACACAATATATTAGCCTCTATAGTAAGGTGGTTGAGTAAAAGCCATGGGATATTTTTGAAAATTTAATAATACCATTGTATAGCATACTTGTTATAACTGTGATGTTAATAATATATTTGAAACGAGTTGAATCAAATTGAATTAATTTATTTATTATTTTTTTGGGTATCTGTTAAATAATATTCTTAATTTGTTTGTGGGTTCAGGCATTGACTCGAGTTGGGTTGGTATGAATTTACAAATCCTTTGAATTGTGTAGTTTTATTATAGTTGTAGTGTCGTGAACCAGTCTATTTAAATTGATAAAAATAAATTATATTACGTCTCGATTTCAACTTCGTAAGGCCCGTTCGGAATTTTTTTTTTATTTTTTATTTTTTGTTTTAATTATTCTTGGATCTTGAGTATTGAATGATATATAAATTTATTTTTGAGACTTATTTCATATCATTTTGGTTCACACCTCTGTAATCATTTTGTGAGTTCAAATTATAATAGAAAAAAGTTGATGAACTGAATATTAAGTTCATATGTAGCACTCACCAAACAAATAAATGTGCCATATGTATTGTAAAATTTTTATCTATTAGTTACGATTAATATAAATAAATGGAGAGGTGAAAAAAGACATTAGGGGTTATTTGGGAATTGATTATTTTAATTGATTTTTTATGTTTTAAGAAAAGGTGTGTAAAAAGTAAAGAAAGTGATGTGATTGGATGCTATAACATTTTGACTATTTTCATCAAAACCCTCATGCCAAACAAGCTCTAAATATTAGAATTTTGATCGATCATGTCGAGATTTCTATTTGATTTCATAAAATTATATTATATGATTAAAATTTTAAAAACTAACAGTCTATACCTATCAAATTATTTAAGGTTATTAAAAATATATATATATATATATATATATCAACCATTTGTGAAGTTAAAATAAAAATTTATTGACGTAGATTTTTTAATAAATTTTTTTTATCACTCTTGATTAGCAATACCTCCACCGTCTAAATACTTTTTTGGTTTAAATCATCAAGCCTCTTTGATTTAAAAATTACTTTGAAAACTTCATTTATTAATACATTATTTTTATCCTTTCTTTTTTATGTGGGATAAAGTTTCATCATGATAAATAAAGAAATATAAATTAAAGTTTTGAAAATTCGAAAATAACTTCAAATTTTTTAAAATAATTCAATAAAATTGACAATTGAACGACACCAGTTTGGAAAAATATTAATATGATGTATTCAAAGTTCATGTCCAAGCTATATATTTGTTATTATATCATTTGTTTCAAATATATGGGTTACCATCCCACATCGATTGCGGATAATATTCTCAATTATCTTGTTTGAAATATGTGTTGCCATCCCCACATCGATTGTAGATAATATTTAGAATAGACTTATAAGATAGCATTGGACACTTCCATTGTGGAGGCGTTCTTGGAAAATCAAAGGAATAAATCCGTGCGGCTTGCCAGCTATCATGCTTAGGCCAAAGTGGACAATACTTCTAGGTGTTGGCTGGGCTATGTGTTGTCCATGCCTCAAGGTGGTAGTTGGGCTATGTGTTCGACATGAACGGATGGCTACAAATAATGTACAAGATAGTCCACAATACCTCATTCATCATAGAAGCGTGTTTTTATTAAAAAAGATAACCCACATAATCAAATTCTCAATACATTTTTTAACCCTTTTTTTTTTTGGACAAATAGATTTACTAGTCAGGTTATCAATAGATTCAATAATGAGAATCGACCATGATTAGATCGGGATAGAAAAACATAACCTTAGAGCTGGCAAATCTGAATGGCCAATAATATTTCATGTACCTCAATGCACAGGGTCGTGTCTAAATGCAAGCATCATAATCAAACATTGAAGTTTTTCCATAAAATACTTTCACACCTAAAACTAATCCCTACTGTATAACAATTTGTTGGAAATGGTTGAAAAATTCTGTGTAAAAACAGAATTTTTTCCTAACTTTAGTCTATTATTTAGGTGGGACCCGTGCCTCTATTTTGGCGGGTCTAAGTGGTAACGCGTTCTATGCTACGTTGTGATTCCCGTGGTATATCTTGTTGCTCAAAACCATTATCGAGTGAATAGAAAATTGAAGCCAAAGTGAGCACCATGGAAATGGAGTTTTGGTGGAAATTTCTTAAGGTTGGAAAATGGCTTGTCCCACATTGATTTGGTGGGAAGTTCTGAGTGGGTTTATAAGGCATGGGATGGGACCTTGGGGTGTGCCCCAAGGGGTGCCCAAGTTTTGTAGAGTGGAAGGTTATGGGCAAAATGGGCTTGACCCATTGGATCCAAAAATCACCACACGGGGTTGACCCATTGGGCAAAATGGGCTTGACTCATTGTCTCGAATCATTTCTTTTTATACGGTCAAACTTATCGTATGACAAATAAATAATTTGAAATATGTGGAGGAAAAAATAGGGACATAAGATCTTGTGTGGCTAGATGATTGGCCTTACTAATGTCATGCACACAATTTATTAGCCTCTATAGTAAGGTGGTTGAGTAAAAGCCATGGGATATTTCTGAAAATTTAATAATACCATTGTATAGCATACTTCTTATAACTGTGATGTTAATAATATATTTGTAGCGAGTTGAATCAAATTGAATTTATTTATTTATTATTTTTTTGGGTATCTGTTAAATAATATTCTTAATTTGTTTTTGGGTTCGGGCATTGACTCGAGTTGGGTTGGTATGAATTTACAAATCCTTTGAATTGTGTAGTTTTGTTATAGTTGTAGTGTCGTGAACCATTCTATTTAAATTGATAAAAACAAATTATATTACGCCTCGATTTCAACTTCGTAAGGCCCGTTTGGCAAAATTTTTTAGTTTTTATTTTTTGTTTTAATTATTCTTGGATCTTGAGTATTGAATGATATATAAATTTAATTTTGGAGACTTATTGGCTTATCATTTTGGTTCACACCTCTGTAATCATTTTGTGAGTTCAAATTATAACAAAAAAAAGTTGATGAAATGAATATTAATTTCATATGTAGCACTCACCAGACAAACAAACGTGCCATGTGCATCGTAAAATTTTAATCTATTAGTTACGATTAATATAAATAAATGGAGAGGTGAAAAAAGACATTAGGGTTATTTGGGAATTGATTATTTTAATTGATTTTTTTATGTTTTAAAAAAACATGTGTAAAAAGTGAAGAAAGTGATGTGATTGGATGTTTTGACATTTTGACTATTTTCATCAAAAACCCTCATGCCAAACAGCCTCTAAATATTAGAATTTTGATCGATCATGTCGAGATTTTTATTTGATTTCATAAGATTATATTATATGATTAAAATTTTAAAAACTAACAGTCTATACCTATCAAATTATTTAACTTTATTAAATATATATATATATATATCAACTATTTGTGAAGTTAAAATAAAAATTTATTGACGTAGATTTTTTAATAAATTTTTTTTATCACTCTTGATTAGCAATACCTCCACCGTCGAAATACGTTTTTGGTTTAAATTATCAAGCCTCTTTCGTTTAAAAATTAATTTGAAAACTTCATTTATTAATACATTATTTTTATCCTTTCTTTTTTACGTGGGACAAAGTTTCATCAAGATAAATAAAGAAATATAAATGAAAGTTTTGAGAATTTGAAAATAACTTCAAATTTTCTAAAATAATTCAATAAAATTGACCACTGAACGACACTAGTTTGGAAAAATAATAATATGATGTATTCAAAGTTCATGTCCAAGCTATGTATTTGTTATTATATCATTTGTTTCAAATATATGGGTTGCCATCCCACATCGATTGCAGATAATATTCTCAATTACCTTGTTTCAAATATGTGTTGCCATCCCACATCGATTGTAGATAATATTTAGAATAGACTTATAAGATAGCATTGGACACTTCCATTGTGGAGGCGTCCTTGGAAAATCAAAGGAATAAATCCGTGTGGCTTGCCAGCTATCATGCTTAGGCCAAAGCGGACAATACTTCTAGGTGTTGGTTGGGCAATGTGTTGTCCATGCCTCAAGGTGGTAGTTGGGCTATGTGTTCGAGATGAACGAATGGCTACAAATAATGTACAAGATAGTCCACAGTACCTCCTTCATCATAGAAGCGCATTTTTATTAAAAAAGATAGCCTACATAATAAAATTATCAATACATTTTTTAACCCTTTTTTTTTTTTGGACAAATAGATTTACTAGTCAGGTTATCAATAGATTCAATTATTAGAATCGACCATGATTAGATCGGGATAGAAAAACACAACCTTAGAGCTGGCAAATCTGAATGGCCAATAATATTTCATGTACCTCAATGCACAGGGTCGTGTCTAAATGCACGCATCATAATCAAACATTGAAGTTTTTCCATAAAATACTTTCACACCTAAAACTAATCCCTACTATATAACGATTTGTTGGAAATGGTTGAAAAAATCTGTGTAAAAACAGAATTTTTTCCTAACTTTAGTCTATTATTTAGGTGGGACTCGTGCGTCTATTTTGGCGGGTATAAGTGCTAAAGCGTTCTATGCCGCGTTGTGATTCACGTGGTATATTTGGTTGCTCAAAACTATTATCGGGTGAATGGGAAATTGAAGCCAAAGTGAGCTCCATGGAAATGAAGTTTTGGTAGAAATTCCTTAAGATTGGAAAATGGCTTGTCCCACATTGATTTGGTTGGAAGTTTTGAGTGGGTTTATAAGGCATGGGATTGGACCTTGGGGTGTGCCCCAAGGGGTGCCCAAGTTTTGTAGAGTGAGAGGTTATGGGCAAAATGAGCTTGACCCATTGGATTAAAAAATCACCACATGGGCTTGACCCATTGTAGACACCCCATTTTTGACCGTCCTCAGGACTTGGACGTCACCATTGGAACACTTGGTGATTACCCTTGTTTGTGTTCGTTTGGAGTTCCCGGAGGTCTCGGCTACGCGCCTTGCCTCAAGATCTCCGAACTTGACTGTTTAGTGTCTGGTTTTGCACCAAACACTTGTGTTTTGCCCTGGAGGGGCAGGGAATGCCTTGTGAGGCATCCCCACACATCACCGGCCATGGCCAGAGGCCACCGGCTGGTGTTTTGCTGCCATCGGCAATCTATATTGCCGGTCGGCATTCTTTGTTGCCGATCGGCACTCCATTTTGCCAAAATTGCATTTTTGGGCAGTCGACTACTGTTCATCTGCTTTTGCATATATTTTATTACAGTTGTCTTGCATTTGGCTCCCCTCCATACACGTGTATGGAGGGATCTCCCTCTTTAGAAGCTTGTCTTGTAAGCTTTACAAGACAAAAAGCTCTATAAGAGGAGCCCTTCTCTCCCTTGCTTAGGGTTAGACACTTTAGAGATTTTAGACAGCCATATTAGGGTTTTGAGTTCTAGGGTTAGGATTGATACACATTCTATCTCTATACCTCTCTCTTTTTACCTTTGTGTGTGTTTAAGTGTGTTTGTGTCTTACTATTGCACACAAACACATAGTGTTTCACCTTTCCTTAGCTACTGAGGTTCTAAGAGGTTGTTTTTGAGGTTTTGGAGCTGGTTTCAACCTAAAAGAGGCTGCTGGTCCACCATTGTTGAAGGGGTCTTCAAGGGTAAGAAACTAGTCCCTTTATTCCCCATTTTTGCATTGTATTTTTACCTATCTTAAAATTGTTTTTGAGTTTGGTGTATAATATAAAAAAGTTCTGTTTTTAGGTCCTCTAAATAGTTTGTTTAGAGTGTTTTGTGGTTTGGAGGTGTTTGACCCCTCTTAGGCCTTGAGAGGCCTCATTTTGTGCTATTTTGTGTAAGCTCCGAGACCTTGGTGTTTGGGCCTCCTCACCACTGAAATCTTGAGGGATTTCAGAGGTGAGGATGGTGCCTTGAGGTCCCAAGAAGGAGAGGGCCACCCCCTCTCCTTATTGTCCTTGAAATGGACCATTTTTGGCCTCTTGAGGGAGCATCTAGCTAGGCTTCATGTTGACCATGCCTTGGCTATTTTTTGTGCTTATTATATCATAATATGCCTCTGTTTATTGTTGGTTTTGGTACACCATGCATGCTTAGCATACCTACCTTGTAATGCCATGTTTAGGCCCTAACATGCCTTAGGGTGTAAACCTTTGTTCTAGCTTGTTTTAGGCCTAGTTTTGTGAAGCTTCTATGCTTATTTTAACATGCTAGAGGTCTGTCCATAGTTGTTTGGGTCGGCCATGGCATGCATTGTATAGCCCCTTTGCATTTTTGGCTTGATTGGCCTTAAGTGTATGAATGTATAGCATGTATCCTTGCCTTAATTTAGTGGGTTGGGACCATTTTTCATGTAATTTCAGTCCCTTTGACATGCTTGTATGCTTGCCTTGGACACCTCTTTAATGCTTTGAAAGCTTGTGTAGCATGTTCCATGTTTTGGCCATTGTACATGCCTTTGAATTTGAGCCACTTAGATGCCATCTAGGGGGCCCCCTTTGCATGGTCTAGGTCTTCCTTGAACCTATTTTAAGTCCTCTTAGCCTGGTGAGGCTTGGTTGACTTGGTCATGGTTCAAGCCCTTTTGACTTGCTTCAAGTACTTGGGCCATTTATTGCATGCTTAGTCTATTTTGTTTGCTTGGTTTGACACCATCTTAACATGATTTTCAATGCTTATCTTGCATGCCATATGCCCATGATTACCCTCTTTCAAATGTATTTGAGAGTTGTCCCATTTGTGCCTAAGTGTTGGCCCCTTTAACATGTGCATGTGTGTATGTGTTTAGTCCTTTATTTTGGTCACTTTGGCCACTGTTTTGGGCCTTATTAGAGTTGCCCAAATCATGTTTAAGTCCATCTCTTTGTTTGTTGCATGTACACCTTGTATGTTGAAGCATATTGGTGAGTTGTTGCATAATTGAACTTGCATGATTGAATGAAGTCACATGTTTGTTTACATGCTTAAACACCCACATTATGCCTTGCATACTTGTTGGTTGCACTATCTCAAGCCTTGTATGCTTGTTTGCTTGTTTGCATAGTTGGTGTGACTAGTGTACATCACTCGCATTGCATTGCTATGTTGCATGCTAGCTCGCATGATTAGGATTGCATTGCATTGGCATGCATGCTCTACCTCTTGACCAAGTCATGATGGAGGTCGAGTCCCATTGGTTTGTTGGTTTGCATTGCATTTGACATCAAAACGTGCACACTTGGTCCTTTGGGCCATCACGCATGGAAATGCGCAATTGATGGTCCGAGAACCAAGGAGCATGTCCCTTTGAGTCATTAACATGATAAGGGACATGATTGGTGCATATATGCCTTGAATTGTATTGTCATGCTCTGCCTTGCCCTCTGTTGCTGCCAATTGCAGATTCTGCAGAAGTTTTCTGCCGACCGGCAGTGCTAAGTGCCGACCGGCAATCCTCCCTCTGCCGATATCTTCACCAATGGCCGGTGATCACATGCCACTGCCGGTGGTCATTCTACCCAGCCGATGGCATTCCCCAGTATCCAGAGAAGCAACCCTGAGGTTTTGGCAGCCTCCAGAGGAGTACATCAAGGAAAACAGAGGCAGCCTATGCATGGCGGTGCACTTCCGAGCAAGATCCGAGCACGCATTGCTTTGAGCTCTCTTCCCGAGGCGATTTATTGTTTTCCCTAGCTTAGTTAGTTTGTTAACTAATTAGGTAATTTGTAATAATTAATTAGCTCGTGGGTTAATTATCTGTCTTATTCTTTTGGTCCCTCCGAGCGAGGACGAATCTATAATACGTGTAGGTGAGTGTGTGAATGTCTTCCAACCCCCACTTCTTTCTTCCCTTTTATTTACCTGCTTATGATGGTAGATTAGGGCATGTTTAAATTAGCATACCTTATGCAATGCATGCGTGCATCCATACATTTGTCTCGCATGCACCGGGCTCGGTACATCACGCTAACTGCATCTGTATTTCAATTCCAAATTGAATACGTGCATCAATTGGTTGCATTTCACATGCCATGTTTAGGTTAGCCGAGCCTACTCTAATTGCATCTTGCATGTGCTGCTTTAGTCAACTTGACATGAACTAGGATCACGCATGTTTGCTAACCAGTTTATTATTTTGGCTTGGAGTACATTGTAAGTATTTACGCTTTAGCATATCGCATGCGTGTGAATGTTATCATGACGGCATGCTTACCATGTGGCTAGATGCTTATGTGTTATAAACTGTTTGAATGCCTGTGGGTGAAGGTTGGATTGCTTGAGTTGGTATAGCTTGTTGAAATCTGTGTTTTAGCCTACTCGCGAGTAGCAAAATCCAAAAACGTTTCCCAAGACAAACGGATATGCAATGCTTATTTCCAAATTAGGCAATCTAGTCTATACTTATTTGCTGTGCGCATAATATAGTAACGCTAGGCTAATAATTGGAATAAGAACACATAACATTTTCAAAAACGGATATCACGGTTAGTAGAGGCCGATCTTCGGATCGAGCGAGAGGGGGTGCTCATAGCTGACCTTCCCTAATCGTACCTAGCTCCCGAGCCGAGACAACTCCGGTGATGACGGACATGTGGCCTTCGGCACCGAGTTAGGGTTTCCTAAATCCCCCCATAAAAAATATTTAGGTGGCGACTCTGTATCTGGCAAAGCAGTCCATGTTTGGCACTTCTTTTTCTAAAAATCTGTTTCTCAAAACGATTTGCCAGATTTGGACTCTTTGGTTCAGATTAAGAACCGTGACACAAATCGAGTCCGAGCTGTAGCGAGGTCCCTCGCGGACGTGCTACACCCATTGTCTTAAATCATTTCTTTTTATACGGTCAAACTTATCGTATGACAAATAAATAATTTGAAATATGTGGAGGGAAAAATAGGGACATAAGATCTTTTGTGGCTAGATGATTGGCCTTACTAATGTCATGCACACAATTTATTAGCCTCTATAGTAAGGTGGTTGAGTAAAAGCCATGGGATATTTTTGAAAATTTAATAATACCATTGTATAGCATACTTGTTACAACTGTGATGTTAATAATATATTTGTAACGAGTTGAATCAAATTGAATTTATTTATTTATTATTTTTTTGGGTATCTGTTAAATAATATTCTTAACTTGTTTGTGGGTTCGGGCATTAACTCGAGTTGGGTTGGTATGAATTTACAAATCTTTTGAATTGTGTAGTTTTATTATAGTTGTAGTGTCGTGAACCATTCTATTTAAATTGATAAAAACAAATTATATTACGTCTTGATTTCAACTTCGTAAGGCTCGTTTGACAAATTTTTTTATTTTTTGTTTTAATTATTCTTGGATCTTGAGTATTGAATGATATATATATATATATATATATATATATATATATATTTAATTTTGGAGACTTATTTGCTTATCATTTTGGTTCACACCTCTGTAATCATTTTGTGAGTTCAAAATATAATAGAAAAAAGTTGAAGAAATGAATATTAAGTTTATATGTAGCACTCACCAAACAAACAAACGTGCCATATGTATTGTAAAATTTTAATCTATTAGTTACGATTAATATAAATAAATGGAGCGGTGAAAAAAGACATGAGGGGTTATTTGGGAATTGATTATTTTAATTTATTTTTTTATGTTTTAAGAAAAGATCTGTAAAAAGTAAAGAAGGTGATGTGATTGAATATTTTGACATTTTGATTATTTTCATCAAAAACCCTCATGCCAAACAAGTTCTAAATATTAGAATTTTTATCGATCATGTCGAGATTTCTATTTGATCTCATAAGATTATATTATATGATTAAAATTTTAAAAACTAATAGTCTATACCTATCAAATTATTTAAGTTTATTAAAAATGTACATATATCAACCCTTTGTGAAGTTAAATAAAAATTTATTGACGTAGATTTTTTAATAAATTTTTTTATCACTCTTGATTAGCAATACCTCCACCGTCGAAATGCTTTTCTGGTTTAAATCATCAAGCCTCTTTGATTAAAAAATTACTTTGAAAACTTCATTTATTACTACATTATTTTTATCCTATCTGTTTTACGTGGGACAAAGTTTCAGCAAGATAAATAAAGAAATATAAATTAATGCTTTGAAAATTTGAAAATAACTTCAAATTTTCTAAAATAATTCAATAAAATTGATCATTGAACGACACCAGTTTGGAAAAATATTAATATGATGTATTCAAAGTTTATGTCCAAGCTATATATTTGTTATTATATCATTTGTTTTAAATATATGGGTTGCCATCCCACATCGATTGTGGATAATATTCTCAATTATCTTGTTTGAAATATGTGTTGCCGTCCCACATCGATTGTAGATAATATTTAGAATAGACTTATAAGATTGCATTGGACACTTCCATTGTGGAGGCGTCCTTGGAAAATCAAAAGAATAAATCCGTGCGGCTTGCCAGCTATCATGCTTAGGCCAAAGCGGACAATACTTCTAGGTGTTGGCTAGGCAATGTGTTGTCCATGCCTCAAGGTGGTAGTTGGGCTATGTGTTTGACATGAAATTTTTTGACCTTTTTTTTTTTGGACAAATAGATTTACTAGTCAGGTTATCAGTAGATTCAATAATGAGAATCGACCATGATTAGGTCGAGAAAGAAAAACACAACCTTAGAGCTGGCAAATCTGAATGACCAATAATATTTCATGTACCTCAATGCACAAGGTCGTGTCTAAATGCAAGCATCATAATCAAACATTCAAGTTTGTCCATAAAATACTTTCACATCTAAAACTAATCCCTACTGTATAACAATTTGTTAGAAATGGTTGAAAAATTCTAGGTAAAAACAGATTTTTTTCCTAACTTTAGTCTATTGTTTAGGTGGGACTCGTGCGCCTATTTTGGCGGGTCTAAGCGGTAACGCGTTCTAGCCGCGTTGTGATTCACGTGGTATATTTGGTTGCTCAAAACCATTATTGGGTGAATGGGAAATTGAAGCCAAAGTGAGCTCCATGGAAATGGAGTTTTGGTGAAAATTCCTTAAGGTTGGAAAATGGCTTGTCTCATATTGATTTGGTGCAAAGTTTTGAGTGGGTTTATAAGGCATGGGATTAGACCTTGGGGTGTGCCCCAAGGGGTGCCCAAGTTTTGTAGAGAGGGAGGTTAGGGGCAAAATGGGCTTGACCCATTGGATCCAAAAATCACCACATGGGCTTGACGCATTGGGCAAAATGGGCTTGACCCATTGTCTCAAATCATTTCTTTTTATACGGTCAAACTTATCGTATGACAAATAAATAATTTGAAATATGTGGAGGGAAAAATAGGGACATAAGATCTTGTGTGGCTAGATGATTGGCCTTACTAATGTCATGCACACAATTTATTAGCCTCTATAGTAAGGTGGTTGAGTAAAAGCCATGGGATATTTTTGAAAATTTAATAATACCATTGTATAGCATACTTCTTATAACTGTGATGTTAATAGTATATTTGTAACGAGTTGAATCAAATTGAATTTATTTATTTATTATTTTTTTGGGTATCTGTTAAATAATATTCTTAATTTGTTTGTGAGTTCGGGCATTGACTCGAGTTGGGTTGGTATGAATTTACAAATCCTTTGAATTGTGTAGTTTTATTATAGTTGTAATGTCGTGAACCATTCTATTGAAATTGATAAAAACAAATTATATTACGTCTCGATTTCAACTTCGTAAGGCCCGTTTGGCAAAATTTTTTATTTTTTGTTTTAATTATTCTTGGATCTTGAGTATTGAATGATATATAAATTTAGGTTGTGTTTAGTTGAGTTTTGTAAATATGATTTGAAAGTTTGAGTTGTATTTTCAGTTTGTGAGTTGTGGAATTATGATTTGAGTGTAGAAAATTTTATTGGTTATGGTTTTTGAATAGAGTGTGGAATTTAGTGTGGAATTGAGTTTTGAAAGTTTGATTTGACATGTGAACTAAAAAAATTTGTTTGGTTTTTGGAAAGAATTTTCAAAACTTAATTCAAATTATTATAACTCAGAACAAAACATACTACTTTCACACTATTGAAAATTCTGATAAGCACTAATAACCAAACTATTTTTAAAATTCAATTAAAAAAAACTATTATTAACAGAAAATAACATTAATCAATTTTTTAATTGAAAATACTACAAAGGAAATAATTTTTTTTCAAAATAAATATTCAAAAATTTTAAATCATAAATATTTAAATAATCTAAAAAATTTAATAAGTAAAAAATTAAAATAAATATTCAAAAAATTTAAATCATAAAAATTTAAATAATTTAAATATTCAAAAAATTTAAATAATTTAAAATGTTAATATTTTAAATTTAAAAACAACTTTACACTCAAATTGGAAACAAACACATAAAACAAAAGTCAATTAAGAAATTATTTTTAAAACTCATAACCAAATGCATAACTCGAAACTCCATACTACTTTCACAAATCTACACCCAAATCGTAACTAAATACATAAGAAAAAAAATTAAAATATTTAAAAATATTTTTATAAAATAGAGTTTGAATTTATTTTTATAAAATATTTTAAAATTTGAAAAATTAGAATAGTAATATTTTGAAATTAAAAAATTAAAAAATATTCAAAAAAATTAAAAAATTAAAAAAAGCATAACATATTTAAATATTAAAATATTTAAAATCTTAACAAAATTAAAATATTTTTAAAATATTTAAATATTTAAAAAATTAAAATATTGATTTAAATTGAGTTTTGAAACGAATTTTGAATTATGTGTTTGGTTATGAGTTTTGAAAAATAATAATTATGTTTTAAATTGAATTTTGAGAAATGGGTGTAGAATTATGATTTAAAAACTCCAAACAGATAACACACTCAAATCAATGGGCGGAACCATATTTCGAGAGGCTTTCCAAACGAAGACTTAATTTTTGAGACTTATTTGCTTATCATTTTGGTTCACACCTCTGTAATCATTTTGTTTGTTCAAATTATAATAGAAAAAAGTTGATGAAATGAATATTAAGTTCATGTGTAGCACTCACCAAACAAACAAACGTGCCATATGTATTGAAAAATTTTAATCTATTACTTACGATTAATATAAATAAGTGGAGAGGTGAAAAAAGACATTAGGAGTTATTTGGGAATTGATTATTTTAACTGATTTTTTTATGTTTTAAGAGAAGATGTGTAAAAAGTAAAGAAAGTGATGTGATTGGATGTTTTGACATTTTGACTATTTTTATCAAAAACCCTCATGCCAAACAAGCTCTAAATATTAGGGGCTTGATTGGTTTGTTTTTGGGAAAAAGTTTTGGGAAAAATTCTCTACAAATGAATTTTCAAGAGTAATCAAACCAAACAAATTTTTTCAAAAAAAAATCTTAACATTTTGTTTGGTTTGCTTCTTTCCAAAATCACTCTCTCTCTCATACACATTAAATCAATCACTTTTTTTAAAACTCTCTCCCCAAAACAATTTTTCAAAACTATTTCTGAAAAAAGAAAAACCAAACAAGTTTTCGTACTTTTTATCTCAAAAACTACTCTACAAACACAAACCAAACAAGCCCTAGAATTTTGATCGATCATGCCAAGATTTCTATTTGATTTCATAAGATTATATTATATGATTAAAATTTTAAAAACTAACAGTCTATACCTATCAAATTATTTAAGTTTATTAAAAATATATATATATCAACCATTTGTGAAGTTAAAATAAAAATTTATTGATGTAGATTTTTTAATAAATTTTTTTTTATCACTCTTGATTAGCAATACCTCCACCGTCGAAATGCTTTTTTGGTTGAAATCATCAAGCCTCTTTGATTTAAAAATTACTTTGAAAACTTCGTTTATTAATACATTATTTTTATCTTTTCTTTTTTACGTGGAACAAAGTTTTATCAAGATAAATAAAGAAATATAAATTAAGGTTTTGAAAATTTGAAAATAACTTCAAATTTTCTAAAATAATTCAATAAAATTGACCGTTGAACGACACCAATTGGGAAAAATATTAATATGATGTATTCAAAGTTTATGTCCAAGCTACATATTTGTTATTATATCATTTGTTTCAAATATATGGGTTGCCATCCCACATCGATTGTGGATAATATTCTCAATAATCTTGTTTCAAATATGTGTTGCCATCCCACAACGATTGTAGATAATATTTTGAATAGACTTATAAGATAGCATTGGACACTTCCATTATGGAGGCGTCCTTGGAAAATCAAAGGAATAAATCCATGCGGCTTGCCAGCTATCATGCTTAGGCCAAAGCGGACAATACTTCTAGGTGTTTGCTGGGCAATGTGTTGTCCATGCCTCAAGGTGGTAGTTGGGCTATGTGTTCAACATGAACGGACGACTACAAATAATGTACAAGATAGTCCACAATACCTCCTTCATCATAGAAGCACCTTTTTATTAAAAAAGATAGCCCACATAATCAAATTCTCAATAAATTTTTTGACCCTTTTTTTTTTTTGGACAAATAGATTTACTAGTCAGGTTATCAATAGATTCAATAATGAGAATCGACCATGATTAGATCGGGATAGAAAAACACAACCTTAGAGCTGGCAAATCTGAATGGCTAATAATATTTCTTGTACCGCAATGCACAGGGTCGTGTCTAAATGCAAGCATCATAATCAAACATTCAAGTTTTTCCATAAAATACTTTCACACCTAAAACTAATCCCTAATGTATAACAATTTGTTGGAAATGGTTGAAAAATTCTGGGTAAAAACAGAATTTTTTCCTAACTTTATTCTATTATTTAGGTGGGACTCGTGCGTCTATTTTGGCGGGTCTAAGTGGTAACGCGTTCTATGCCGTGTTGTGATTCACGTGGTATATTTGGTTGCTCAAAACCATTACCGGGTGAATGGGAAATTGAAGCCAAAGTGAGCTCTATGGAAATGGAGTTTTCATGGAAATTCCTTATAGCGATCCCGGTTTTCCCTTCCTTTGTTTATTGTATTCCGGACTTGGTTCTGTGGTTATGTTGTTGTATATATCTTGTTTCCGTCCTTCAATACTTCGTATTTGAGTTATAGGATGTGTTGGGCAGGTTTGTAACGGTTGGTTGTGCTTGGAAACCTAGAGTTGATGCCTAGATTTTGGCCTTCACGCTCGAGCGGGGCTTTTGACGCTCGAGCGGGCCCTTCGTTTTTGCTTCGCCGCTCGAGCAGGAGTTTTGACGCTCGAGCGTAGTTTTTCACCTCCCAGTATTTTCCTCCGCAGGTCATCGTACGCTCGAGCGGGAGTCTTCGTTTTTGTTCTTCCGCTTAAGCGAGGGAGTCTGACGCTCGAGCGGGGTCCATCGTCTGCAAAACTTCTGGAAGTGTGTAATCGACGCTCGAGCGGGGCTTTTGACACTCGAGCGTGAGTCTGTGTCTGACCCTCGAGCGGGGCGTTCCACGCTTGAGCGGGGAGTGCAATATATCAGTCCGAGTTTCATCTTTTTGGATCACTTTTTGATTTTCTTTCTCTTTCTTACTTTTTGAAAACCACCATTGGAGAGCACCTCTCTAAAACCCAACTTCTCTCTAGGTATTGATCTAGTTAGAGTGATTTCCCACCTTAATCCCTTTGTAAAAAGTGTTGTGCTTGGCGTGGGCTTCACTTTGATCCGAAAATTTCTTGATTTGGAGCACTTCGAGATTTCTACATCTTCTTCCTTTGAGCTCCGAATTTGAGGTAGGGATAACTACTCATTGTTATGATCTTTGGCTTAAACTTTTAGTCATTTTGATTTAATGTTGAAGTTGGGTGATTTTGGGTATTAGGGTTTCAAAGTGTATAAAGAGGGGTTTTGTAGTTTGAGCCTATGCATGTGTATTTGGGTCTAGAAATGAGATTATTGGTGTTGTTGTTGTTGATATTTGAGCCTTTGGGTCAAAGTTGAGAAAATGGAGAGGAAGCCTTAATTTTTGTTATGAATTAATTTATATAATTAATTTGGGAATGTTATGGAAATATGAAATTGAGTTGAAAATGATAAAATTGGCATAATATGAGATAGAATGGTGGAGTTGGATTTATTAATCGCCCACTTTTGAAAATATCGATTATATATCTGTTGAGGCATTTATTATCTGTTTAGAAATAATTGCTTTTGGGCTATCGGTGGAGGATAGTCTTGATTGTTGTAGACAATGCATGATGATTAGGTTGATTAAAACTAATCAATTGAATATGTCATCGAATATGACAGTTAGAAAATACATCAATTTTATGTATTGATTACTTGCTCATGTATATGATATGTGCTTATATACATTGTGCTGTGTGGGAGGAGATAGGGGATGTACTCCACGGTTTAGGAGGAGATAGAGGATGGACTCCAAAACCGGATGTTATTTGGGAGGAGATATGGGATGGACTCCATTGATACAGCAAGTATGTGTATCTATTGAAGTGCTGATACAACAAATATGTATATCTATTGTGAAGTATGGAAGTGTTTGAATGTGTTATTGATACAGCAAATATGTGTATCTATTGTGAATTATAGAAGTATTGTTGATATGGGCTAGTCTCATTAAATCGTTTGTCCAGGTTCTGAGCCGTAGTTATGAATTGAGAATTGGATAAGGAATGGAAAATGAAATGAAACATGGACACATTTGTCATGTAATTGAAATGGATTATGAATTGATTTGTGTGAGTTCAACATTAATAAAATGTGAATGTTTTTGTTATTGCTCATATTATGTTTAGCATATCTCTACTGGGCGTTGGCTCACCCTATATGGAACATTACTTTCAGGTTCTGGTATTATGCCGCCTTCGAGATCTTAGCTTGGATAGCTGTAGGAGTTGAAGACTCTTTTGTTTATCTTTTGTTGTATTACATGTATATCAAGCCAAGGGCTTATCTTGTGCAGAGTGAGTACTCTCTTTTTGTAACCAAGTGTTGACTTAGAAAGTTGTAAGCCTATAGGGCATTTACTTTTGTTGTCAACATGTAATACCTTTTGTAATGAATACTCTGATGAAATGAAATCATGCTTTATGCTCTTATGTCTAAGCATGTCAAGATTGTGTGGTTTATGGGTTTATTTCGAGGGCGTTACATTCCTTAAGGTTGGAAAATGGCTTGTCCCACATTGATTTGATGAAAAGTTTTGAGTGGATTTATAAGGCATGGGATTGGACCTTGGGGTGTGCCCCAAGGGGTGCCCAAGTTTTGTAGAGAGAGAGGTTATGGACAAAATGGGCTTGACCAATTGTCTCAAATCATTTCTTTTTATACGGTCAAACTTATTGTATGACAAATAAATAATCTGAAATATGTGGAGGGGAAAATAGGGAGATAAGATCTTGTGTCGCTAGATGATTGGCGTTACTAATGTCATGCACACAATTTATTAGCCTCTATAGTAAGGTGATTGAGTAAAAGCTATGGGATATTTTTGAAAATTTAATAATACCATTATATAGCATACTTCTTATAACTGTGATGTTAATAATATATTTGTAACGGGTTGAATCAAATTGAATTTATTTATTTATTTATTTTTTGGGTATCTGTTAAATAATATTCTTAATTTGTTTGTGGGTTCGGGCATTGACTCGAGTTGGGTTGGTATGAATTTACAAATCCTTTGAATTGTGTAGTTTTATTATAGTTGTAGTGTCGTGAACCATTCTATTCAAATTGATAAAAACAAATTATATTACGTCTCGATTTCAACTTCGTGAGGCCCGTTTGGCAAATTTTTTATTTTTTATTTTTTGTTTTAATTATTCTTGGATCTTGAGTATTGAAAGATATATAAATTTATATTTTGAGACTTATTTGCTTATCATTTTGGTTCACACCTCTGTAATCATTTTGTGAGTTCAAATTATAATAGAAAAAAGTTGATGAACTGAATATTAAGTTCATATGTAGCACTCACCAAACAAACAAACGTGCCATATGTATTGTAAAATTGTAATCTATTAGTTACAATTAATATAAATAAATGGAGAGGTGAAAAAAGATATGAGGGGTTATTTGGGAATTTATTTTTTTATGTTTTAAGAAAACATGTGTAAAAAGTAAAGAAAGTGATGTGATTGGATGTTTTGACATTTTGACTATTTTTATCAAAAACCCTCATGCCAAACAAGCTCTAAATATTAGAATTTTTGTCGATCATGTCGAGATTTCTATTTGATTTCATAAGATTATATTATATGATTAAAATTTTAAAATCTAACAGTCAATACCTATCAAATTATTTAAGTTTATTAAAAATATATATATATATATATATATCAACCATTTGTGAAGTTAAAATAAAAATTTATTGACGTAGATTTTTTAATAAATTTTTTTTATCACTCTTGATTAGCAATACCTCCACCGTCGAAATACTTTTTTGGTATAAATCATCAAGCCTCTTTGATTTAAAAATTACTTTGAAAACTTCATTTATTAATACATTATTTTTATCCTTTCTTTTTTACGTGGGACAAAGTTTCATCAAGATAAATAAAGAAAAATAAATTAAAGTTTTGAAAATTTGAAAATAACTTCAAATTTTCTAAAATAAATCAATAAAGTTTACCATTGAACGACACCAGTTTGGAAAAATGTTAATATGATGTATTCAAAGTTCATGTCCAAGCTATATATTTGTTATTGTATCATTTGTATCAAATATATGGGTTGCCATCCCACATCGATTGCGGATAATATTCTCAATTATCTTGTTTCAAATATGTGTTGCCATCACACATCAATTGTAGATAATATTAAGAATAGACTTATAAGATTGCATTGGACACTTCTATTGTGGAGGCGTCCTTGGAAAATCAAAGGAATAAATCCGTGCGGCTTGCCAGCTATCATGCTTAGGCCAAAGCGGACAATACTTCTAGGTGTTGGCTGGGCAATGTGTTGTCCATGCCTCAAGGTGGTAGTTAGGCTATGTGTTCGACATGAACGGACGGCTACAAATAATGTACAAGATAGTCCACAATACCTCCTTCATCATAAAAACGCCTTTTTATTAAAAAAGACAGCCCACATACTCAAATTCTTAATAAATTTTTTGTCCCGTTTTTTTTTTTTTTGGACAGATAGATTTACTAGTCAGGTTATCAATAGATTCAATAATGAGAATCGACCATGATTAGATCGGGATAGAAAAACACAACCTTAGAGCTGGCAAATCTGAATGGCCAATAATATTTCATGTACCTTAATGCATAGGGTCGTGTCTAAATGCAAGCATCATAATCAAACATTGAAGTTTTTCCATAAAATACTTTCACACCTAAAACTAATCCCTACTGTATAACAATTTGTTGGAAATGGTTGAAAAATTCTGGATAAAAATAGAATTTTTTCTTAACTTTAGTCTATTATTTAGGTGGGACTCGTGCGTCTATTCTGGCGGGTTAAGTGGTAACGCATTCTATGCCGCGTTGTGATTCAGGTGGTATATTTGGTTGCTCAAAACCATTATCGGGTGAATAGGAAATTGAAACCAAAGTGAGCTCCATGGAAATGAAGTTTTGGTGGAAATTCCTTAAGGTCGGAAAATGGCTTGTACCACATTGATTTGGTAGGAAGTTTTGAGTGGGTTTATAAGGCATGTGATGGGACCTTGGGTTGTGCCCCAAGGGATGCCCAAGTTTTGTAGAGAGGGAGGTTATGGGCAAAATGGGCTTGACCCATTGGATCCAAAAATCACCACACGGGCATGACCCATTGGGCAAAATGGGCTTGACCCATTGGGCAAAATGGGCTTGACCCATTGTCTCAAATCATTTCTTTTTATACGGTCAAACTTATTGTAAGACAAATAAATAATTTGAAATATGTGGAGGGAAAAATAGGGACATAAGATCTTGTGTGGCTATGTGGAGGGAGAAATAGGGACATAAGATCTTGTGTGGCTAGATGATTGGCCTTACTAATGTCATGCGCACAATTTTTAGCCTCTATAGTAAGGTGGTTGAGTAAAAACTATGGGATATTTTTGAAAATTTAATAATACCATTGTATAGCATACTTCTTATAACTGTGATGTTAATAATATATTTGTAATGAGTTGAATCAAATTGAATTTATTTATTTATTATTTTTTTGGGTATCTGTTAAATAATATTCTTAATTTGTTTGTGGGTTCGGGCATTGACTCGAGTTGCGTTGGTATGAATTTACAAATCCTTTGAATTGTGTAGTTTTATTATAGTTGTAGTGTCGTGAACCATTCTAATTAAATTGATAAAAACAAATTATATTACGTCTCGATTTCAACTTCGTAAGGCCCGTTTGGCAAAATTTTTAATTTTTTGTTGTAATTATTCTTGGATCTTGAGTAATGAATGATATATAAATTTAGGTTGTGTTTGCTAGAGTTTTGTAAATATGATTTGAAAGTATGAGTTGTATTTTGAGTTTGTGAGTTGTGGAATTATGATTTGAGTGTAAAAAATTTGTATGGTTATGTTTTTGAATAGAGCGTTGAATTGAGTGTGGAATTGAGTTTTGAAAGTTTGATTTGACATGTGAAGTAAGAAAATTTGTTTGGTTATGAGTTTTGGAAAGAGTTTTCAAAACTTAATTCAAATTATTATAACTCATAACAAAACATACTACTTTCACACTATTGAAAATTCTGATCAACACTAATAACCAAACTCTTTTTAAAATTCAATTAAAAAAAATGATTATTAACAGAAGATAACATTAATCAATTTTTTACTTGAAAATACTGCAAAGGAAATAAATTTCTTTCAAAATAAATATTCAAAATTTTTCAATCATTAATATTTAAATAATTTAAATAATCTAAAAAATTTAATAAGTAAAAAATTAAAATAAATATTCAAAAAATTTAAATCGTAAAAATTTAAATAATTTAAATAATCAAAAAATTTAAATAATTTAAAATGTTAATATTTTAAATTTAAAAATAACTCTACACTCAAATCGTAACCAAACACATAAAATAAAAGTCAATTAAGAAATTATTTTTAAAACTCATAACCAAACGCATAACTCGAAACTCCATACTATTTTCACAACTCTATACCCAAATCGTAACCAAATACATAACAAAAAAAATTAAAATATTTAAAAATATTTTTATAAAATAGAGTTTGAATTTATTTTTATAAAATATTTTAAAATTTAAAAAATTAGAATCGTAATATTTTGAAATTAAAATATTTAAAAATATTCAAAAAAATTAAAAAAAGCATAACATATTTAAATATTAAAATATTTAAAATCTTAACAAAATTAAAATATTTTTAAAATATTTAAATATTTAAAATATTTAAAAAATTAAAATACTGATTTGAATTGAGTTTTGAAAAGAGTTTTGAATTATGTGTTTGGTTATGAGTTGTGAAAAGTAATAATTATGTTTTAAATTGAGTTTTGAGAAATGGATGTAGAATTATGATTTGAAAGCTTCAAACAAACAACAAACTCAAATCGATGGGTGGAACCATATTTTGAGAGACTTTCCAAACGGAGCCTTAATTTTTGAGACTTATTTGCTAATCATTTTGGTTCACACATCTGTAATCATTTTGTGAGTTCAAATTATAATAGAAAAAAGTTGATGAAATGAATATTAAGTTCATATATAGCACTCACCAAACAAACAAACGTGCCATATGTGCTGTAAAATTTTAATCTATTAGTTACGATTTATATAAACAAATGGAGATGAGAAAAAAGACATTAGGGGTTATTTGGGAATTGATTATCTTAATTGATTTTCTTATGTTTTAAGAAAAGATGTGTAAAAAGTAAAGAAAGTGATGTGATTGGATGTTTTGACATTTTGACTATTTTCATCAAAAACCCTCATGCCAAACAAGCTCTAAATATTAGAATTTTTATCAATCATGTCGAGATTTCTATTTGATTTAATAAGATTATATTATATGATTAAAATTTTAAAAACTAACAGTCTATACATATCAAATTATTTAAGTTTATTAAAAATATATATATATATATCAACCATTTATGAAGTTAAAATAAAAATTTATTGACGTAGATTTTTTAATAATTTTTTTTTATCACTCTTGATTAGCAATACCTCCACCGTCGAAATACTTTTTTGGTATAAATCATCAAGCCTCTTTGATTTAAAAATTACTTTGAAAACTTCATTTATTAATACATTATTTTTATCTTTTCTTTTTTAGGTGGGACAAAGTTTCATCAAGGTAAATAAAGAAATATAAATTAAAGTTTTGAAAATTTGCAAATAACTTCGAATTTTCTAAAATAATTCAATAAAGTTGACCATTGAATGACACCAGTTTGGAAAAATATTAATATGATGTATTCAAAGTTCATGTCCAAGTTATATATTTGCTATTATATCATTTGTTTCAAATATATGGGTTGCCATCCCACATCGATTGCGGATAATATTCTCAATTATCTTGTTTCAAATATGTGCTGCCATCCCACATCAATTGTAGATAATATTTAGAATAGACTTATAAGATTGCATTGGACACTTCCATTGTGGAGGCGTCCTTGGAAAATCAAAGGAATAAATCCGTGCGGCTTGCCAGCTATCATGCTTAGGCCAAAGCGGACAATACTTTTAGGTGTTGGCTGGGCAATGTGTTGTCCATGCCTCAAGGTGGTAGTTGGGCTATGTGTTCGACATGAACAGACGGCTACAAATAATGTACAAGATAGTCTACAATACCTCATTCATCATAAAAACGCCTTTTTATTAAAAAAGACAGCCCACATAATCAAATTCTCAATAAATTTTTTGACCCGTTTTTTTTTTGGACAGATAGATTTACTAGTCAGGTTATCAATAGATTCAATAATGAGAATCGACCATGATTAGATTGGGATAGAAAAACACAACCTTAGAGCTGGCAAATCTGAATGGCCAATAATATTTCATGTACCTCAATGCATAGGGTCGTGTCTAAATGCAAGCATCATAATCAAACATTGAAGTTTTTCCATAAAATACTTTCACACCTAAAACTAATCCCTACTGTATAACAATTTGTTGGAAATGGTTAACAAATTCTGAGTAAAAATAGAATTTTTTCTTAACTTTAGTCTATTATTTAGGTGGGACCCGTGCGTCTATTTTGGCGGGTCTAAGTGGTAACGCATTTTATGCCGCGTTGTGATTCAGGTGGTATATTTGCTTGCTCAAAACCATTATCGGGTGAATGGGAAATTGAAGCCAAAGTGAGCTCCATGGAAATGGAGTTTTGGTGGAAATTTCTTAAAGTCGGAAAATGGCTTGTTCCACATTGATTTGGTGGGAAGTTTTGAGTGGGTTTATAAGGCATGGGATTGGACCTTGGGGTGTGCCCCAAGGGGTGCCCAAGTTTTATAGAGAGGGAAGTTATGGGCAAAATGGGCTTGACCCATTGGATCCAAAAATCACCACACGGGCATGACCCATTGGGAAAAATGGGCTTGACCCATTGTCTCAAATCATTTCTTTTTATATGGTCAAACTTATCGTATGACAAATAAATAATTTGAAATATGTGGAGGTAAAAATAGGGACATAAGATCTTGTGTGGCTATGTGGATGGAAAAATAGGGACAAAAGATCTTGTGTGGCTAAATGATTGGCCTTACTAATGTCATGCGCACAATTTATTAGCCTCTATAGTAAGGTGGTTGAGTAAAAGCCGTGAGATATTTTTGAAAATTTAACAATACCATTGTATAGCATACTTCTTATTATTGTGATGTTAATAATATATTTGTAACGAGTTGAATCAAATTGAATTTATTTATTTATTATTTTTTTGGGTATCTGTTAAATAATATTCTTAATTTGTTTGTGAGTTCGGGCATTGACTCGGGTTGGGTTGGTATGAATTTACAAATCCTTTGAATTGTGTAGTTTTATTATAGTTGTAATGTCGTGAACCATTCTATTGAAATTGATAAAAACAAATTATATTACGTCTCGATTTCAACTTCGTAAGGCCCGTTTGGCAAAATTTTTTATTTTTTGTTTTAATTATTCTTGGATCTTGAGTATTGAATGATATATAAATTTAGGTTGCGTTTAGTTGAGTTTTGTAAATATGATTTGAAAGTTTGAGTTGTATTTTCAGTTTGCGAGTTGTGGAATTATGATTTGAATGTAGAAAGTTTTATTGGTTATGGTTTTTGAATAGGGTGTAGAATTTAGTGTGGAATTGAGTTTTGAAAGTTTGATTTGACATGTGAAGTAAGAAAATTTGTTTGGTTTTTGGAAAGAGTTTTCAAAATTTAATTCAAATTATTATAACTTAGAACAAAACATACTACTTTCACACTATTGAAGATTCTGATAAACACTAATAACCAAACTATTTTTAAAATTCAATTAAAAAAAATTATTATTAACAGAAAATAACATTAATCAATTTTTTTAATTGAAAATACTAAAAAGGAAATAATTTTTTTTCAAAATAAATATTCAAAAATTTTAAATCATAAATATTTAAATAATCTAAAAAATTTAGTAAGTAAAAAATTAAAGTAAATATTCAAAAAATTTAAATCGTAAAAATTTAAATAATTTAAATATTCAAAAAATTTAAATAATTTAAAATGTTAATATTTTAAATTTAAAAACAACTCTACACTCAAATCGTAACCAAACACATAAAACAAAAGTCAATTAAGAAATTATTTTTAAAACTTATAACCAAACGCATAAAATTCCATACTATTTTCACAACTCTACATCCAAATCGTAACCAAATACATAAGAAAAAAAATTAAAATATTTAAAAATATTTTTATAAAATGGAGTTTGAATTTATTTTTATAAAATATTTTAAAATTTAGAAAATGACAATCTTAATATTTTGAAATTAAAATATTTAAAAATATTCAAAAAAATTAAAAAAATTAAAAAAGGCATAACATATTTAAATATTAAAATATTTAGAATCTTAACAAAATTAAAAGATTTTAAAAATATTTAAATATTTAAAATATTTAAAAAATTAAAATATTAATTTGAATTGAGTTTTAAAAAGTGTTTTGAATTATGTATTTGGTTATGAGTTTTGAAAAGTAATAATTATGTTTTAAATTGAGTTTTAAAAAATAAATGTAGAATTATGAAATGAAAACTCTAAACAAATAACACACTCAAATCAATGGATAAAATTATATTTTGAAAAGTTTTTCAAACGGAGCCTTAGTTTTTAAAATTTATTTTAAGTAAAAAAGCCATGACGGCGAAGGACTCCAACCCTATGGCAAAATGTTGACGTGACATTCTTAACTAATAAAATTGTGCAAAATAGAATTTATAAGTCCGACTCTGTCTTTCTGTAATTGACTTGAATAAATTACGTCAAGTTTGACATCTATTAAAAAAATTAAAAAATTATTATTTTATTTAAATTGTATTACTTCTCTACCATATTCTTTGAAACTTAACTCATATTTTATAAAAAATAAAAATAAAAAATACATTTATTTAAAACATCTAAACAACTCTTTAATGTAATAAATTAATGTGCTAATTACGTATCAAAAATGCTAGAGGTTCCAAAAATTTTATCAAAAATTTTACCAAACGTCTCACATGGGTGTGAGACCCACATGGGACTCACATTGTGTGGGTCCCACACCCATGTGAGACATTTGGTAAAATTTTTAGGACCTCTAACATTACTCAATTTGTATTTCAAAACTACTTCTCAAAATACATATTGTGGGGATGTATTTCCTGAATACCAACACGTGGCATGGTGACGCCGACGTGTCAGCCGAGGTGCCACGTGTCCTGGTAGTTAAGCCGAGATGATCTCGGAGTCGCCGAGGTTATCCCCGAAGATATCGTAATCCGAGATAAGCAGATAAGGGACAAGAGTTCTAAGGCAAAGAGGGGACTTAACCAAGATAAGGATAAAGCTCTTAGGGAGTTTTATCTTTATCTCTTATAGAGTCCAGAGTAAGCAGTAAATTGGAGTTCATAGAAGTCATACTTCTAGTGGGACTTGGATTGAGTATATTATAAAAGAGAGGCACCCCCGTAGGTCTAAGGTATGCAATTTATGTTTTGAGTATTCAGTTTAGCACTTGATTATCTTTGAGAGATATACTGACTTGATCGTCGGAGTGCCCGCGGGTGGAAGAACCACCGCCGGAGCTTTTTCTTTCTGTTACAGGTTGCTAAAGCCATCTATTCTGCCTGTGCTCTCCAGCTGATCACTAAACGGGCAGTGTGGTCAGATTTTCACCCACACAATTTGGCGCCGTCTGTGGGAACGAAGGAAGAATAGATGGCCAGTAACGGACAACAGGAAAAAACTGGGGATGACGCTCCCACTGGGAGTGGCAGACCAATTGATCTTGATATTGAAGGAGACAACCACAACACAGAAGCCCGTGACCAGGGTCACAGAGGGAACGACGACATCCCAGAAGGCGACACGACAAAAAAGACAAGCCAAGGAAAGTACTACAATGAAGATAACCTCCAGGTATGGAGGGACAGGTGCCTACGAAGGGATGAGGAGGTGAAAGAACTGGCGAACAAGTTGTCGGACCTTCAGTCAGTCGTCAACTTCATGATGCAGAATAATGTTATGCAGCCACCATACCCGCTGCAAGATACGCCGATGCCAGCGACCAACACCCATAAGGGTGGAAGAAAAACAATCCCCGAGGTCCCTCAACATACCAGGAGCGGAAGGCATTCTCACCGGCCTTCCAGGGAAGTCGGACGGGAAAAGCCGAGGCAAGAAGAGTCCCGAAGGACACACCACATGAAGAATCTAGACCCCAAAGAACATCGACATGTTCAGGGGCAAGTACTCCATTTTGACACAACCCATGAAGGAAGATCCAAACGGACCCACCACGAGGCCGAAAGCAGTGTACCAAAAAGACTAAAATCCAAAGACAGCCGAGCTCCAGGGAGGAGCAAAGAAGACCTAAGGGACTACCTCAAAAGGAGGCAGCAGAATGCAGAAGCCGAGGTAAACTCCCCAGTAAAACTGAAGACAACCTTCTCGGTGGAACTAGACAAATTCGAACCGCCCAAGAGATTCAGTATGCCGAGATTTCAAATCTATGATGGTAAGTCAGATCCAAACTTTCATGTTGGGTTATACCTAAATTCAATGGCATTATATAGCGGGAACGAGCCGTTGCTCTGCAAAGTATTCCCCTCATCCTTTGGGGAAATTGCATCTGATTGGTTCCATAAGTTACCAAAAGGAAGCATAAAGACATGAGAAGGCTTGGCCGAGATGTTTGTAGCCAGGTTCGTGACCAACAAGCTGCAACCCCTGAGGGTTGATGCTTTGATGGCTCTAAGAATCACCAAGGAAAAAGGCCTTAGGGCCTATGCGAAGACGTACTACGAGGTGTTCAACCGAATACCTGAATGCAACCAGGAAGTAGCAGTCGTGTCTTTCAAGAACGGCCTGAAAGATGACTGCCCACTACGGAAGTCTTTGGCAAAAACATTTCCAAAAAGCATGGAAGAACTCATGGCAAGAATTGAGAAATACGCCAGGGCCGAAGAAGATACATCGGGAAACAAAGAGATGAAACAAGAAAAGGAAAACGGCTCGCCAAAGCGAGGCCGAGTCAACAATGGGCCGACCAAACAAGAAATAGAATTAAGAAATAAACAGGCGGTAACAACGGTATTCCGGATCCCAATCCATAAAATCTTAGATCGGATTCGAAATCAACCTTATTTCAGGGCTCCGGCAAGAGCACCGGGGGAATTCATGGGAAGGAACTGGTAGACGTTGTGCCTACCACAATGAAGAAGGGCATCCAACTCAAGGTTGCAGAGCCTTAAAAGCACACTTGGAGGACCTGGTAAGACAAGGCCTTCTGAGGGACCTGGTCGATGAGGCCAGAACAAGGGAAGAGCAGGCAAGGTTGCCTCAAGCACCAGCAGCACCCCCTCCCCCAGCACAGCTACCACAAGGAGGAGAACCGAGGGTGGTTAATGTGATCCACTCAAGGGTCAACGAAAACGAAGTCAGAGGAGAAACCCAGAGGGTAAGACATTTACAGCATATCTACCAAGTCGGGGAAAAGAGACATCGACCAGAAGAATACCAAGGGCCAATGATAGCCTTTACTGAAGCCGACTTAGAACTGGTCCAACATCCGCATAATGATGCCCTGGTAGTATCCCTCCAGGTTGGGGAGTGCCAAGTAAAACGCATCCTAATAGATCAAGGTAGCTCCTGTGACATCATGTATGTCAGATGTTACAAAGAGCTAGGCCTTCACCCCGATGACCTAGAACAATCAAGTGGCCCGATGGTCGGCTTTAATGGAACACCGACATGGCCACTGGGTGCAACAAGCTTAGAAGTACAAGCCGGCACTAAGAAGATCAGGACGGAATTCCTGGTAATTGACACGCCCTCACCATACAACATCATTTTGGGAAGGCCGTGGTTGCATGCAATGGGGGCAGTTCCCTCGACGTTGCATCAACTACTCCGGTTCCCAACAGAGCATGGGATTGAAGAAGTCAGAGGGGATCAACTACAAGCCAAAAATTGCTCCATGGCAGCAATAAAGTCCACCTGTAGTATACGGGAGCCAAAGAAAGCATAAGTTGAAGATGAGGACATGGAAGTCCTAGAAGACGTCGGGAAAGAACCAGCCGAAAAAAGCGAAGAGGCGCTAAAGAAAATCCTCGTCCAGGAGGGCGACGAAGAATGATTTTTTCTTCTCGGCTCAGGCTTAGCTAGAGAAGAGGAAAAAGAACTGGAAGATTTTTTAAGGGCAAACATAGAGGCGTTCGCCTGGACACCTTATGAAATGCCTGGCATTGACCCCGAGGTCACCTGCCGCAGTTTAAATGTCGACAGATCGGCAAAGCCCGTGATTCAACGAGCCAGAAGGCCGACGTTGATGCACGTCGAAGCAGTAGAGGAAGAGGTAGACAGACTCCTTGAAGCCAGGGCCATTCGAGAAGTTCAGTACCCAACATGGCTGTCCAACACAGTAGTAGTAAAAAAGAAGAATGGCAAGTGGAGGGTTTGTGTAGACTTTACCAGCCTCAACAAAGCTTGCCCCAAAGACAGCTTTCCTCTGCCCAAAATCGACCAACTGGTAGACGCCACTTCGGGACATGAAAGGATGAGTTTTTTAGATGCATACAGAGGGTACCACCAGATTGCTATGTACCCTCCAGATGAGGAGAAGACCGCGTTCATCACCCCGAAAGGCCTGTACTGTTACAAGGTAATGCCTTTTGGGCTGAAAAACGCAGGAGCAACCTATCAGAGGTTAGTGACAAAGATGTTTAAACACCTGATTGGCAAAACGGTAGAAGTTTACATTGATGACATGGTCGTAAAGACCAAGGAGTCAAAAATTCATCTTGCCGACCTAAAAGAGGTCTTTGACATACTCAAAAGATATCGGCTCCGACTCAACGCCTCGAAGTGTGCCTTTGGAGTTGGGTCAGGTAAATTTCTAGGATATCTGGTAACAAGAAAGGGCATTGAGGCCAGCCCAGACCAAATCAAGGCCATCCTGGAACTACAGAGTCCGACATCGGCAAAGCAAGTCCAAGTGCTCACTGGAAGGGCCGCAGCCCTAAACCGATTCATCAGCAGAAGTTCAGACAAGTGCAGACCCTTCTTTAACCTGGTGAAAAAAGCCACAGACTTCCTATGGACAGAAGAATGTGAAGCTGCCTTAGCCGACCTAAAAAAGTACTTGACCACAACCCCGGTCCTTTCTAACCCAGTTCCAGGGGAGGAATTGTTCTTGTACTTAGCAGTCTCTGAACACGCAGTCAGTGCAGTGCTAATCCGAGAGGAAAAAGGGGAACAGAAGGCTGTCTATTATGTAAGTAAGACTTTGGCTGACGCAGAAACAAGATACCTACCACTGGAAAAATTAATGCTAGCCTTGGTAATGGCTTCAAAGAAATTGAGCCATTACTTTCAGGCATACAAGATTGTGGTCCTAACAGAGCACCCACTGAAGTCCTTGTTACATCAAGGAGACTTAACAGGAAGGATAGCAAAATGGGCAGTAACACTGGGCCAGTTTGACCTAGAATTTAGGCCGAGAACAGCAATAAAAGGCCAAGTTTTGGCCGACTTCGTCGCAAAACTCACACCTGAAGCCATCACACCTCGGGCTCCGTCGAGCCGAGATGAGCATCGCCCCAACAAGCAAAAAGAATCCCAGTCAAAGACAAAAAAGCAAGAGAAAGAAAAGCTCAGACCATGCAGCATCTACATCGGCGATTCATTCAGACTATTCGTCGACGGAAGTTCAAACCGCCAGGGAGCAGGAGCAGGAGTACTGCTGATATCTCCAGATGGAGAAATTGTAGAACAGTCCATCCGTCTGGGGTTCAAAGCCTCCAACAATGAAGCAGAATATGAAGCATTAATTGCAAGGCTAAAGCTAGCAGCAGCAGTAGAGGCAGACGAGGTAATTGTTTTTTGTGATTCACAACTCATTGTTAATCAGTCAACAGGAGAATTTACAGCCAGAGACGAAAGAATGTCGGCATATGCAAAGGAAGTCGTCCGACTGGCAGCCCTATTTCAGAACTGCAGATTACTCCAAGTTAGCCGAGATGACAACACCCACGCCGACGCGTTAGCTAACCTGGCCAGTTCAATTCAAACTGGAAAAACAAGGACAATTATGATCGATTACATGTCGGTGTAACAAGCCCCGAACGCCCCGGGAGGATGAGTCCCGTTCTGTTCATTTGGGGTTACTACAGTTCGGACTCGACTTGTGTCACGGTTCTTAATCTGAACCAAAGAGTCCAAATCTGGCAAATCGTTTTGAGAAACAGATTTTTGAAAAAGTAGTGCCAAACATGGACTGCTTTGTCAGATACAGAGTCGCCACCTAAATATTTTAAAATAGGGGAATTTAGGAAACCCTGACTCGGTGCCGAAGGCCACATGTCCGTCATCAGCTGGCGCCCTCGGGGCAGGTACTTTGCAGTTTGAGGGTTCTTGCCAGATGCGCTGGCGAAAGGATCAGTTGGCGCTGCCTTGGCCTTTTGAACCTTTCCCGGTGCAGGGTTGGGAACTACAGGAACTGTCTGGGCATGACGGGGCCCATCCCGGTTTTCTGCCTGGCTTGAACTGCCTTTGATTGGAGCGGGGAAAGCATCATCTATAGCTTTGGTCACTATTGCAGACGTTTGTTGCTTGTTCATCCCTCTGGCCTTCAGAGCCTCGACTGCCCACAGCAGTTGTTCAATTGGGTCGGCGTCTACCTTTGCCTTGTCTTTTCCTCTGGCCTCAGCCTGATCAAGGGTCGGGGTTGATACTGGCATGTCGCGGCTATAGCCGGAAGCCACCTCTGGCTGGCTGAGCTCTATCACAATCCACCCCAGTAGCGGGGGCTCCTGTGGTACAAAATTCCCGGCATACGGCGCCGCTGGCGGTGAAGTCGACATTCCATAGGCGAGGTCTGCCACAGACCTTTGGAGATCGCCTATCATCTCCATCAATTCAAAGGTGGTGGGCTCACGAGCCTGGTATAACTGGGGAGCCCAGACCGGGTGCACAACGGGCGACCTGGGCGGATATGACATACTGATGCTGGCCTCATTCTGCGGAGTGGTTCCCTGCTCCGATACAGCTGCCATAACCACAATTTCTTCTGAACTTTGTGCCGCCCTAAATCCTGCCTCAGCAAAGGGGAGACACTGGCTGTTCTGTATCAACTCTGCAACTCTCTGAACTGAAAGAAAAACAGACAGCATTTCAGCCCAAACTGATCAAACACGGGTGTAGCCAAACAACTGTACCCTACTGCTGATCACTGTTCCCAGATTTTTTGTTCCCAAAATACTGAATCTGATACCCGCGGATAACTGATTCCTGATAACTGATTCTCAACAATACTGATTCTGGCGCCTTCGGGCCCGATACTCAAACTCGCAAACCGGTATATGCGTTCCTGTAGAGATACACTCTAAAAGCACATAGCAAGTAAAAGAGAGCTCAATCACCCCTATGTTGGGGTAGGGTTTCCCTGTCCTATTTTGTCAGGAGCTAGGGTTTCACTACACACACAGCAGTTTCAAACAACCTATAATCGGGTAAGCAACCTGTCCTAGTTTGGAATGGTCACTATGGATCCGAATATGCACTAGGTCGAATGGTCAAAAAGGGTGCCCCGGTAAAAATCGGGGTTTGTGTTCCCATACTGTCAGAGCCCATAGCCGGTCAGCCTTATGGACATGCCTTGACAAGACAAGCCTCCGGCAAACCGTTCAGGAATGGCAGATGGCAAACACTGTGTTCCTAGGCGCACCAATGCACATGCAATGCAAAGAAACACATAAATGAGATCAAAACAGGATATCACGAGTTCGAGTCAAACTCTCTAAAAAAAAAAATCCCCAGCAGAGTCGCCAGAAACTGTAACAAGCCCCGAACGCCCCGGGAGGATGAGTCCCGTTCTGTTCATTTGGGGTTACTACAGTTCGGACTCGACTTGTGTCACGGTTCTTAATCTGAACCAAAGAGTCCAAATCTGGCAAATCGTTTTGAGAAACAGATTTTTGAAAAAGTAGTGCCAAACATGGACTGCTTTGCCAGATACAGAGTCGCCACCTAAATATTTTAAAATGGGGGAATTTAGGAAACCCTGACTCGGTGCCGGAGGCCACATGTCCGTCATCACCGGAGTTGTCTCGGCTCGGGAGCTTGGGTACGATCGGGGAAGGTCAGCTATGAGCACCCCCTTTCGCCCGGTCCGAAGACCGGCCTCTACTAACCGTGATATCCGTATTTGAAAACTTTATGTGTTCTTATTCCATTTATTAGCTTAGAATTACTATGTTATGCGCACAGCAAACAAGTATAGACTAGATTGCCTAATTTGGAAATGAACATTGCATATCCGTTCGGTTTGAAAATGCTTTGGAATTTGCTACTCGCAAGTAGGCTAAAACACGGATTTCAACGAGTTTTTCCAACTCAAACAATCCAACCTTCACCCACAGGCATTCAAAACTGTTTAACACATAAGCATCTAGCCACATGTTAAGCATGCTGTCATGGCAATATTCACACTCATGTGATATGCTAAAGCGGAAATACTTACATAGTACTCCGTGCCAAAACAAAGAACTTGTTAGCAAATATGCATGATCCAAGTCCATGTTAAGTGCCTAATGCGTCGCATACAAAATGTCGCTAAGATAGGCTCGGCTAATCCTAGACATGTCATGTGAAAATGCACAATTATCACATATTCAATTTTTGATTTGAAAAACATATGCGGTTAGCATGATGTACCGAGCCTAATGCATGTAATACAAATGCATGGATGCACACATGCATAGCATAAGGTATGCTAAATTAAACGTGCCCTAATCTACCATCGTAAGCAGGTAAATAAAAGGGAAGGAAGAAGTGAGGTTGGAAGACATACACACCACCCACACACACTTATTACAGATTTGCCCTCGCTCGGAGGGACCGAATAAATATTACAAATTAATTAACTACACCAGCTAATTAATATTACAAATTGCCTAATTTAATTAACAAATTAAATAGATCAATTAAAGCAGGAAAATGCCTTGGGAAGCGCGCCACCATGCGCAAGCTGCCTCTGTTTTCCTTCCTTTCCTCCTTTGGAGGCTGTCAAAGCCTCAGGACTGATCCCTTGGACGGAGAGGATCACCACCGGCTGATTGAAACTTCCACCGGCAGTGTAGTATGACCATCGGCACAAAATTGAATCTATCGGCAGAGAAAATGGTGCCGGTCGGCACATTACACTGCCGGTCGGCAGAGTATTCCTGCAGAACCTGCAACTCACAGCAACAGAGGGCAAAACAAGGCATGGCAGCATATTTCAAGGCATGTATGCACCAATCATGTCCCTTATCATTGTGATGACTCAAAGGGACATGTGCCTCGGTTCTCGGACCATCAATCACGCATTTCCATGCATGATGGCCCAAAGAACCAAGTATGCAATCTTGGTTTCAAATGCAATGCAAAACCAATCAAACAAACAAGGCCCTATTCCTATCACCAATTCAAGGAACAAGGCATGCATGCAAGATGCAATGCAACCTAGGCATACAAGCTAGGAATGCAACATGACATGGCAAGGCACTTATGCAATCATGCAAGCATACATGTGGCAATGCAAATAGATGGAAAGGTGGTCTTATACATGAATTAGGCAACTCTAATAAGGCCTAAAACAGTGGCCAATAAGCGCTAAAGAGTGAAGGCTAAATGACATACACACACACATGCACATAAGGACCAACACTTAAGCACAAATCAAACAACATTCAAGCACACTTGAAAGGGACAAACATGAACAATTAGCATGCATTATAAGCTTTGAAATCATGCTAATACATGGTGCCAAACCAAGCAACAAAATCAAGCCAAAACATGCAACAAATAGTCCAAGTGTTCAAATCAAATCAATAAGGCATTGAACTACACTTAACATGACCAAACATGGCATGCAAAGAAGGACCAAAATCAGAGGTTTAGCATGTTAAAACAAAGCTAAAAGGACTACTTAGATGGCATCTAAATGGCCCAAATACAAAGGCATACACCATGGCCAAAACATGGAGCATTGCAACACATGCTTTCAAAGCATTAAAGAGACATGCAAGGCAATCCAACAAGCATAGAAATGGGACTGAAATAGCATGTAGGATGATTCCAAATCATCAAAACAATGCAAAGATGGCATGCTATACATGCACATACTCAAGGCCAACAAGCCCAAATACAAAGGAGCTATATAATGCATGCAAAGATCAACCCAAACGACTATGGACAGAGCTAAAACATGGCAAAATAAGCACATAAACTTCACAAATGCAAGCCTAAAACATGCTCCAACAAAGGCTAACAACCTAAGGCATATTAAGGCATAAACATGGCATTACATGGCAACTATGCTAAGCATGCATGGAGTTCCAAAACCAACTTGAAATCATGTTATATTATAGATATATAAGCATGAAAAACAAACCAAACATGCTCAACACACACTCAAGCATGGGCTTCGCTAGGAGGCCAAAATATGCCCTTTTCAAGGACAACAAGGAGAGGGGGTGGCCCTCTCCTTCTTGGGACTTCAAAGCATCATCTTCACCACTGAAATCCCTCAAGATTTCAGTGGTGAAGAGACCTCAACACCAAAATCCCGGAGCTAGCACAAAATGGCTCAAAATGATGCCTTTTGAGGCCTAAGGGTGGTCAACAACCCTCAAACAACAAAACACTCTTAATAAACAATAAAGAGGGCCTAAAAATAGAACTTTTTTATGTTATACAACAAGCACAAAAATAGCTCTAAGACTAGTAGAAAATCAATGCAAAAAAGGGGGATAAAGGTGTAAGTTTCTTACCCTTGTAGTCCTCTTCAACAATGGTGCTCCAATGGCCTCCTTTGGCTTGAATCCAACACCAAAATCTCAAAACAAACCCTTTAGAACCTCAGCTCCAAGAGGAAGGTGAAACACTAGGTGTTTGTGTGCAATAGTGAGACACAAAACAACTAGTGTGAAAATAAGAGGGAAAGAGAGATAGAGAGTGTATATCTAACCCTAACCCTAGAAAAACCAGAGCTTGGTCTGTATTTTCCTCTCTCAAAAAATGTCTAAAAGCTCTCTCTTGCCTTAGAGAGAGACCCTCTCTATATGCCTCTTGTAAAGCTTACAAGACAAGTTTTGCAAGAGGGAGATCCCTCCATACACGTGTATGGAGGGGAGCAAAAGTAATACAGCTGTCTAAAAATATCTGCAAAAGCAGATGAACAGTAATCGGTCGGCCAAAAATGTCATCTTGGCCAAAAAGAGTGTCGACCGGCACAAAAGAGTGCTGACCGGCAACAAAGAGTGCCGGCCGGCAAACAATATTGCCGGTGGCAGCAAAAACCAGCTGGTGGCATCTAGCCACTGCCGGTGATGGGTGGGGATGGTCTACAAGCCCCATTTTGCCCTTCCAAGGCAAGATGCAAGTGTTTGGTGCAAAACCAGACACTAAACGGTTGAGTTCGGGGATCCTGAGGCAAGGCGCGCGGGCCGAGGCCTCCGGGAACTCCAAACGAACACAAACATGGATGATCACCGAGTGTTCAAACGGTGACGTCCAAGTCTTGTGGACGGTCAAAAATGGGGTGTCTACAGTCGGCCCCGAGCATAGACAAACAAAGCACCAAACAAGAAGCAATGTGCGTAGACTTGGGACCAAGCTGGATGGATGCAATCATTGCATTCCTAAAAGAAGGGAAGCTGCCAGAAGACCATAAAGAAGCACATAAAATTAGACTGAAATCGGCCAGATTCAGTCTAACAGCAGAAGGCCATCTCTACAGGAGGTCTTTCACTGGACCACTTTTAAGGTGCGTACACCCTTTGCAGGTTGAAGATTTTCTTTACGAGATTCATGAAGGAATTTGTGGAAGCCATGCTGGGGGCAGATCGTTAGCCCACAGGGCCATTACCCAGGGGTATTGGTGGCCCTACATGCAAAAGGATGCCGAAGCCTATGTAAAGAAGTGTGAACAATGTCAAAGGTTTGCACCTTTGATACATCAGCTAGCTGCCGACCTAAACCCAGTATCCAGCCCTTGGCCGTTTGCCCAATGGGGCATGGATCTGGTTGGACAACTTCCCCAGGCAACTGGGCAGAGAAAATACTTGCTGGTAGCAACAGACTACTTTACAAAATGGATAGAGGCAGAACCTCTTGCCAAAATCCGAGATGTGGACGTCAAGAATTTTATATGGAGAAACATTATCACAAGATTTGGGATCCCAAGAGCAATAGTTGCCGACAACGGAACACAGTTCGACAGCAAACTTATCAAAAACTTTTGTGCAAAATTCAAGATCAAGAATTATTTCTCAACACCAAGCTTTCCTCAAAGCAATGGGCAAGCAAAGGCATCCAACAAAGTAATCCTGGATGGAATAAAGAAGAGGCTGCAGGCAGCAAAAAGAAAGTGGGTGGACGAGTTGCCCAACGTACTTTGGGCATATCGGACTACGCCGAGAAGATCAACAGGAGAATCCCCCTTTGCCATGGCCTATGGCACAGAAGCAGTCATCCCATTGGAGATCGGCATCCCAGGGATTAGAACCCAGGGAGTAGAGAATGGCACCAATGACATACTCTTAGCCCGAGACCTGGATTTATTGGAAGAACGAAGAGAGAAAGCTGCAATTCAGCTCGCAGTATACCAGCAACAGCTTGCCAGAGCTTACAACAAGAAGGTTAATCCAAGAGATTTTCAAGTTGGCGACCTAGTCCTAAGAAAAGTCGTCGGGAACAAGAAGGATCCCAGGGAGGGCAAGCTTGGCCCAAACTGGGAAGGACCCTACAGAATTACTTCAGTATTAGGCAATGGAGCTTATCGGCTTGAGGACAATGAGGGCAAAGCATTGCCCAGACCTTGGAATACTTGTAATTTGAAAATTTTCTATCATTAGATAAACATCATTGTTTGGCCGATATCATCAATAAAGTCTTTTCAGAATCCTTTCAACATGTATGATTGATAAAGTTATGCATGGATGTTTATTGAAGACATATCAAACTCAGGCAAAGCTAGGCCGAGATTTTTCCTTATCTTCACTTGTTGAAATTTGTAAGTTGAAGTTAAGCCGAGGTTATTCCTTAATTCACTTGTTGAAATTTGTAGCAATTTACAAGTTGGAATTAAGCTGATTCCTTATCTTCACTTGTTGAAATTTGTAGCAATTTACAAGTTGAAGTTAAGCCGAGATTATTCCTTAATTCACTTGTTGAAATTTGTAGCAATTTACAAGTTGGAATTAAGCTGATTCCTTATCTTCACTTGTTGAAATTTGTAGCAATTTACAAGTTGAAGTTAAGCCGAGATTATTCCTTAATTCACTTGTTGAAATTTGTAGCAATTTACAAGTTGGAATTAAGCTGATTCCTTATCTTCACTTGTTGAAATTTGTAGCAATTTACAAGTTGAAGTTAAGCCGAGATTATTCCTTAATTCACTTGTTGAAATTTGTAGCAATTTACAAGTTGGAATTAAGCTTGATTCCTTATCTTCACTTGTTGAAATTTGTAGCAATTTACAAGTTGAAGTTAAGCCGAGATTATTCCTTAATTCACTTGTTGAAATTTGTAGCAATTTACAAGTTGGAATTAAGCTGATTCCTTATCTTCACTTGTTGAAATTTGTAGCAATTTACAAGTTGAAGTGAAGCCGAGGTTATTCCTTAATTCACTTGTTGAAATTTGTAGCAATTTACAAGTTGGAATTAAGCTGATTCCTTATCTTCACTTGTTGAAATTTATAGCAATTTACAAGTTGAAGAAAGGCCGAGGTTATTACTTAAGTTCTCATAGCAATATGTGGGTTGTTTAAACCCTAGGGCAGATGCTTAACACTTGTTGAAATTTGTAGCAATTTACAAGTTTATGTTAAGCCGACATATGATCACCCGCTGAGGTATACAGAAAATTACAGGTTAAAGTAAAGGCTAAGTATATTACTTGTTGAAATTTGTAGCAATTTACAAGTAGGTTAGACTAAGATTACCATTTAATGCTTGTTAAAAATTGAGAAGAAGCTTGCGAAGTTTACATTCCGAAATATATGTTCTATACTTGATGAAATTTGTGAAAAGTTTGCAGGTTAGTGTCTTGCCGAGGTGAAAGTTTTGTAGTTATACCCGAGGTATGTAACCCCGAGAAGATTGCACAAAGGAAGCGACATGAAGAAGCATGCAAAAAACTTCTAAATACAAGACTATGCAGAAACCAGTCAACAGAACAACACAAGATTAAAACATCCATAGAAAAGAGCAGTTGCAATTACATATTGAAAAAACCACATCGGCCATTAAGAAGAAATTTTGCATTGTCCAAAAATTAAACGAGTACAAAAGTGCAAAGTACAGAAAAAGAAGGAAAAAGTACAAAAGACAATTTTCTCAAGATTCTTCACTGTTAGCCACTGCAGGGACTGAGACCTCGGACGATTCGGGTGGAACCTCGTCGGCCACTTTTTCCGCTTGTATCTCGGCATCAATCTTTGCTAATGATTCCTCAACACTTCTTTCTATCAAGAGAAGATTGGACGATAGCTGCCCAGTAGCTGTTTCCTTAGTTGCCTCCTTGGCCTCATCACCCTCCTCATCCAAGGTTAAGTCCATAACCTGCTCAGTAGGAGGAGGGGACTTGGCTACGACGGCATCCTTGGGTTTTCTCACCAAGGCTTCTTCATTGGTTTCCTTATCTTCATCCTCGGCATCAACATCAGATTCTGATTCACCTTCAGGTGGAGGTGGAGGAAATGGCAAAGGGATGGCATCAGCATTCCGAAGGGGCGAGTCAACAGGGAGATCAAGCTTCTTTATCAGAGACATCCAACCTAGGGAAAATCCCCTGTTGCATGCCTACCTGACTTGAAGCTTATAATCTTCTGCGACGTCGGCCATACCTTGGGCGTAGGCCTTTTCATCGGCCTCTTTGACTTCGGCCTCTTTTGTGGCCAGAGCTTGCTGGAGTTCTTTCTCCGCTTGGGCCTTCTGAACCTCGACCTCTCTTTTCTCGGCCTCAGCAACTTTTCTAACGGCCTCAGCAGATTCGGCCTTCTCAAGAGCTAAAGTTTGAACTTTAGTTGCAGCCTCGGCTTGATCCTCCAGTTTTTTCATTTTTGCTTCAAGGGACTTTATCTCTCTCTTCATGGAAGATGCTTCCCTTTTCATATCAACCAACCTTTGACGATTTTCAAAAGATTGCATTGAAAATGAATGGGCATGCTGAATGGCCTGCAGAAAAACAGAAGTATTAGACAGTACTCTCAGTAAAAAACGGAAGAAAAAATCACAAGTACAAACAGAAATACTTACTTGAACGGAGTGTTGGAGCATGAGAGCGTAATTCTCGTACTCACTAAGCTTAGCATTTCGCTCCAAGTCATTCGGAAGGAGAAGCGCAGTGCTGAGGGCGACACCAACGTTAATGTCGTCGGCACTTTCGCTAGCCATAATGGGCCTATCCTCCAGGGATAGATCAGGGGCCCAGGGGACGTCGGGCTTCTTTGAAGCCGAGGTCGTCGCAGACGATGACCTTGGCCTCTTTGATTGTGTAGACCCTGAGGGTTGACCCTCAGCCGACCTCTTGGTGGAAACAGAGGTTGATTTTCTGCTTTCTGCCAGCTTTGAAATAGGCACAGCATCCTCAGCTTTGGCATCTGTAGCCTTGGCCTTGGGCTGAGCCTTTTTAACTCTCTTTGGTTTTGGTGGGAGCATTGACTGCGTTGGCGCAGCTTCGGCGTCAGTTGGAAGATCGGCGAGAAGGTCTTGAACGACAGGCCTTGGACGAACCATCTCGGCAGTCTTTACAAGCCTTCGTCGACGTTTACGTTCAGGAATTGGTATTAAGTAGGGGGCCGAAGTAGATGGAAGATCGGCTGGGTCAGATGTAGACTCTTGGTCTGTTCGGGATGTAGAAGCCGTTAAGGTTATGGCCGTGGGTGGAGAAAGGCTCTTCTTCCTTTTTCTTGGGACGTCGGGTAGAGTGGATTTATATGTAGGGATGAAGTTTAGTAACAGTGGGGCTTTTCGTTTATGGATTGGAAGGTTAAGGAGTGTTTTCAGATCTGTTCCTGGGAAGAAGGATTGACGAAAATTTTTCGGTGGCTGACGAAGATCTGCAGGACAAAGAAACAGACGTCAGAAACAAAAAATATTAAAGACTTAAATAAAAACAACTAAGCGTTGACTCAGGGCTCTTACTCTTGCCCTCTGTAATTGTTCGAGGAAGAGGGTAGAGGTGGACATCTTCATCTGGGCCAAATTCCCAATTTCCAGAAGCAATGAGAAAATCATCTCCAGCCCCCTTGTTGGAGTCTGGGAGGTCGGCTACAATTTTGTACTGAGTAGATCTCGGCTTAAGGTAATAAACGAAACCCCTATCCTTCAGGTCAAGAGGGCACATGGTATAACAGTATTGAAGGTCGGCCAGGGTAATTCTAAGGTTCTCTTGCCTAGCTAAGGCTATAATACCATTAATCACCCTATAAGAGTTGATAGTAAGTTGCATGGGGTTTAGCTTGTAGAAATAAAGAACTTCACGAAAGAGGGGATGAAGTGGAAGCCGAAGTCCACATTCGGTAAAAGCTACTATAGGAAAGGGCATTGTATGATCTGTGGGCATGATGGTATCGTTATCCCCAGCCAGCTTAAGAAGATGGGCGTTTTTAGGAAGGGTTACAAGAACCTCGGTAAAGATCTAAGAAAAAGCCGGTAAGGCTTATTTCAGTTTTCCCTAAATTTGAAGGTTCTACGCACAAATTCCAAATCTATGAGCTATGAAGATAAAGATCGAAGGCACAGATCTGGGGCAGATACGAAAAACAGAAAACAAAGACGAAATTTCAGATTCAAGAAACAGAGGTATAGCTCTCAGAAACAATAGAGATAAAAAAAAAAAATCAAGAACAGTGGCAAGAAGAGTGGTGAAAAAGTATAGAAGTTCAAGGTGCAGCCACGACTCAAGGTACAAATAAATCCAAGGCTTCGAACAAGATCAGTAATGGCAACAGGCAGACAAAAGTACATAAAGAGAAATTAACATTGAAGGGAATGAATCTTACCGGAATAGATGAAGCCGGGGCAATGTTCGCCGAGCTCAAAAACCGGTTGCAACAGCGAAGAAGGCTTCGCAAGAATGAGGGATTAAGGGCAGTTCCAGAAGAGAGGTCGAAGCAATGGCAGATTCAAAGAAGAAAAAGCTTTCAGAGAGAGAAAGAGCAAGAAGACAGAATGCAAAAGTGAAGGAAAAATAGAGGTAAAGGAAAAGTTTTGTCAAAAACGTGAAACAGCGGCAGAAATAGGGTAATTATTGCGCCTAGGGCAACGCACGCGTCAGACGGCGCAGACGAACGAACAGACAGCTTTCAGGCGCGTCACCGACACGCTCCAATGAAGACAAAACACGTAAAAAAAACAGTTAGATATGCATGACAGCTCATGAGCGTGGGAGAGTACGATCGAAGCCTTGTTCTCCGAAGAGAACACATCGGCTGAAAGTAGATAATCTTGGCTAATCAGTTTTTGAACCATTACTCAGAAAAGAAGTGGCAAAATATCGGAATAGGTTCCATCGCCTCAGAATGCCGAGGTAATAGAACCTAGAGGGCAGTTGTGGGGATGTATTTCCTGAATACCAACACGTGGCATGGTGACGCCGACGTGTCAGCCGAGGTGCCACGTGTCCTGGTAGTTAAGCCGAGATGATCTCGGAGTCGCCGAGGTTATCCCCGAAGATATCGGAATCCGAGATAAGCAGATAAGGGACAAGAGTCCTAAGGCAAAGAGGGGACTTAACCAAGATAAGGATAAAGCTCTTAGGGAGTTTTATCTTTATCTCTTATAGAGTCCAGAGTAAGCAGTAAATTGATGTTCATAGAAGTCATACTTCTAGTGGGACTTGGATTGAGTATATTATAAAAGAGAGGCACCCCCGTGGGTGCAAGGTATGCAATTTATGTTTTGAGTATTCAGTTTAGCACTTGATTATCTTTGAGAGATATACTGACTTGATCGTCGGAGTGCCCGGGTGGAAGAACCACCGCCGGAGCTTTTTCTTTCTGTTACAGGTTGCTAAAGCCATCTATTCTGCCTGTGCTCTCCAGCTGATCACTAAACGGGCAGTGTGGTCAGATTTTCACCCCCACACACACATATATATATATATATATATATATTACATTACAATTTTAATCAAGTAGTTTCATTGGATTGGAGTACATAGAACCATCAGTCAATGGTCCAATAGTCTTACGATTATCTATCTTTTTAAGATTATATATATGTTTTATCTCACATTTAAAATGTTTTTGGAATAAAACGAAAGCTAAGGTACCGTTTGGTAACACTTACGTTTTCAATTTTCTGTTTATATTTACAAAAATTTTAAAAACTCAAATAAAAACTTGTTTGGTAAAATTTTTGATTTATAAATCAGTGGTCTCAATTTATAAATTTGGCCAAAAAATGAAAACATAAAAATGTGTTTCTATTTTGAGTTTTTAGCTTTTTTTTTTTTTTTTTTACCACCCAACACTAGTCACCACCTGCCACCATTTTCCACCACCGTCTTCCGCCACCACCACCCACCCCCCACCACCACCTGCCACCACCACTCACCTGCCACCACCACCCACCACCCACCCACTCGCCACCACCACCACCACCACCACCCATCTGCCATCCACCCACCACCACCCATCTGCCATCCACCCACCACCTGCCACTACCATCCACCGCCCGCCACCACCACCCGCCACCTACTTGCCACCACTACTCACCACCCACCTGCCACCACCACCCACCACCCGCCACCGTCACCCACCCACCCACCCACCGTCACCACCCACCACCACCTGCCATTCGCCACCCACCTGCCACCACCACGTACTACCCGCCACTGCCGCCGCCACCACCACCACCCACTTGCTACCACCCGCCACCGTCACCCACCCACCCACCTACCCACCACCACCCGCCATCCGCCACCCACCCGCCGCCGCCACCACCACCACCCACTCGCTACCACCCACCACCGTCACCCACCTACCCACCCACCACCACCCAACACCACCAGCTACCCACTACCCACCGTCACCACTTTCCACCACCATCTTCCGCTGCCACTTGCCATTTCTCACTCTTTTTTATATTTTAAATTTTTTTTAAACATTTTGTCAATTACCAAACGCGTTTGTAGTTTATGTTTTTCTAAAAATAAATAAAAAATAAACAAAAACCAGTTTATAAAATTTTTGTAAATATAAACTGAAAACATAAACGTTACCAAACACACCCTAATAAATCATTCTGTCTTTCTGGAATAAAACATTCTTATCCCTTCCCCTCCAACAGAAGACAATATCATTGATATTCTTATAAAACTATGTGAAAAATATATATATATATATATATTTTTAAAAATTGCACACGCCAACATCCATCACAAATCACAACTTATAACATGAAAAATTGCACACACCAACCCAAAAGTTTTGGGATCTTTATTATACTGAAGCAGAAAGACATCTGCTGCATGAACACACTTAAAAGAGTTCATACAATACTTCTCCACAAAAGCTGAAGTTTATAATGCCTTTAAAACACCAAACAGTGAGTAGTGCCACAGCTAGAGGAAAACAAGCCTTCTCTTTATTTAGTAGGTTATTACTGTGGCACGACTGCCATTCGAAAGGCTTCCATCGTTCTATTTAATCATCATAGTGCTTGCGGTGGTGGTGGTGGTGGTGGTGGTGTTTCTTCTCCTCCTCATCATCATCAGCACCCTGCCAAATTCAATCCAAAATTGTAAACATGAGACAATTACAAGAAATGATGAGTTATACTACAAAACCAAACAATCGAAGTGTTCTTTTGGGAAGTGAACAAGAAGCTGCGTTTTGCAGCTCAAAAAACGCAACCAACAGCAGCCTAAAACGCTGACTATCATTGTTCTGCAAAACATAGAAACTAACTCGACAATTTTAAGTCTATTCTAATCATTGTATTCATTGTTTCACTGCGAGCCCTTCTGAGCTTCTCGGCCAAGGGAATCACATATGGTTATTCTTGGAAATTGATGTACTGCTCACCGTCACACAAATGATCTGAGATAAAGCTACTGTTCTCATAGCAGCAACACCATATTTAATTCTAAAAATTTATGAAGCATAAAGGCAATCAGGATTGGACCCCTCTATTTGTCTTTCATGCACCTGAATAACAAAGGCCCTGCTCCTTTTAATTAGAAACTAGGGGGGGAAAAAAGAGGCGAAGAAACCGTTTGAAGTGGCGAAGGCCTATGCTACAGTAAGAAAGAAACTACACTGACGGTTACGAAGTCACTTGGTTGAACTAACAACCACTTCTAATGTATTAGCTGATCATATTGACCTCTCTCTCTCTCTCTCTATATATATATAGATGAAACTTGTATCCTAAAATGAGAAGCAGAGTGGTAATTTGGGGATACGAATAAGCAGAAGGTTCAAATCCTATTTTCTAGAAAACCAAACAAGTATGCAAATGAAGGTGGAGCATTTCTATGCTTTAAGATGGCAAATGTAGCCCACTCTGAAGCAATTACAAAAAATGAAGTTTAGGTGTGCACTCATTCAAGTGAAATATTAAAATTTTTCTTGCACAAACTAACAAACATGGTTTAGGTACGCACTCATTTGAGATACATTCAGGTGCACCGATTCAAGTGAAATATTAAAATTTAATTCAAGATACATTTAAGCCATGGTTTCTGTGATGCTATTTTAAATAGCTCTAAACAGTCTCAAATTAATTGTCCATCCCACACCATATTATAATTATTGGAGCAATTTGAGCAATTTATACTTTCATTTTTTTCTTTTAGTAACCCCTTGGTGCATAAAAACAACACCGCAATGCAGAGATCAAAGTTGAGATAAAACATATATGTAAAACTAGAGCACAAGACTAACAAATTTAAATGTGTATTCATGTAACAAAACAAAATACAACCAAATTTTTTATGAAAATCAAAGAAATGAACAAAGTAACTAGTACCAATGCAATTTAAACAAACAAATAGGACACAAATAGGCTGCAGTCACTGTGGGCTCTTAGTAATTTAACAAATGGAATTCAAATGGGCAAGCATATAAATAAAATAAGCAGTTTAAAGGGGTATTTATCCATCCCAACACGTATCAATATACATGTATAGATATTAATAAATAAAAAAAAAATGGAAATTTCAACACAAATACCAGGAATTATCAACCAAAACAAAAAGAACAGGAAAAAAATTATGAAGTATCACAAAACATCTGGGGTGATAAAAGAACTGAACAGCTTGAGCTCCACTCATATTTGACTCGTTAAAAATTCGTCCGAACCCAATTCGTTAAGTAAACAGAACAACTTTAACACATTCTGAAATTCTTTCAACTCAAATTTCAACAGTCAATAAGTCTGAAACTATATAAAAATATTAAATTACTCAAACTCAGCTCAACAAAAACTCGTTTGATATGGGCTAAAAATTTAACAACGAAACTAAAATAAATTTTGAACCTTTCAGAGTTTTAAAAACAAACTTCAAACAATTTGGCGTTTGATTCGTTTATCATCCCTACATCTATGAAATTTGCAAGAAATCCTAATCACTAAAAAAGGCAATGGAGAAAGAACATGAACTCACATATTTTTTGCGGCCATAGCCCTCATCCTCCTCATCATCACGCTTCTCATAACTAGGTTTCCGGTACTCTTCCTCCTCAGGCCGCTCATAGCTTGGCCTGTCATAAGTTGGCCTCCCATAACCCCCTCCTTCCTCACTCGGCCTCCCGTAACTCGGTGCCTCGAACTCAGTCCTCTGAGGCCTCCCACCGTAACCACCACCACCACCTTCTTCTTCCTCCCCATAGCTCGGCTTCTTACCATACCCAGATCCAAACTCCGGCTCAGCAGCATCCATTTCGGGTCTCCGCCCAAACCCAGATCCGTATTCGGAGCTTGGCTCCTGATATTCACTCTTGCGCCCGTACCCAGATCCGTATTCAGTGCTAGGTACTTCCGGTTCAGGCCTACGACCGTACCCAGATCCAAATCCCGGACTAGGCTCCTCATACTCAGTCTCAGTCTTCCTACCATACCCGGAACCGTATTCAGAACTGGGTACTTCCGGTTCAGGCCTACGACCGTACCCAGATCCAAATCCCGGACTAGGCTCCTCATACTCAGTCTCAGTCTTCCTACCATACCCGGAACCGTATTCAGAACTGGGTACTTCCGGTTCAGGCCTACGACCGTACCCAGATCCAAATCCCGGACTAGGTTCCTCATACTCAGTCTCAGTCTTCCTACCATACCCGGAACCGTATTCAGAACTGGGTACTTCCGGTTCAGGCCTACGACCGTACCCAGATTCAAATCCCGGACTAGGCTCTTCATACTCAGTCTCGGTCTCAGTCTTCCTACCATACCCAGATCCGTATTCCGAACCGGGTCTCTCGAATTCAGGTTTCCGATCATACCCAGATCCGTACTCCGAACTGGGTCTCTCGTATTCAGGTTTCCGGCCATACTCCGAACTGGGAGGTCCACCAAACCCACCAGGCCGATTTATCCCCGGCTGAAACCCATAATTGGGTTTAGACCCGTCGTACCCACCATCACCACCGCCGTGGGAGGGACCAGGGCGGGGCTTGGGGCGACCATAGCTCTTGTACTCGGTGTCAAGAGCTTCGACGGCATAAGCGGAGGGCTCGGCGGAGGAGGAGTAGCGGGGGCGATCGGAGTCGAAGTCGGAGGAGGAGGTGGTGGTGGTGGTGGTGGGGTAACAGATCTCCGATGACGGAGGAAGAGGGCGGCCGTAGGTGAGGGCTATGTCGTATCCGCCGTCGTAAGGAGTGGGATCGTACTCGTCGAAGTCGTCGACATCGTCGTCACGGTGGTGGTCGCGGGGATAGTACGACATCGTTTCTTCGTTCTCTCTCTGTGTGTATTGCTTTTGGTCTAGCTGTGAATCTGTGATGAGTTCTGATAATGGAGGGAGTGAAATCAACGACTTTCATAGAGAGGAGTTGGCACGGCTAAACGGTGTCGTGCGTACAGAATACGATGGCGTTTTTAGGAATGTGGGTTTAGCTGTGTTTGCCGACAAATGAACGAGTGGAGTGGGAATGGACGACTCCTCTCTGTCGACTTCTTACCATAAAGTTGCGATTTTTAGGCCTCGTTTGGTAACGGAACAGGTTTTTTTTTTTTTTTAGAAATATTTAAATTTTTTAGTTAAAATATGAAATAAGAAAATTTAATATCTTTATAATTATTTTTTATTTTTTAGAAAATGATATTAAAAAAAAAAAAACAGTGAATGACACACAAAAAAATAAAAAATTCTTTTTTTATTTTTTTAATATATATTTTTTTCAATTAATATACTACTGGAAAATATGATATAATTTTATTAATTTTGAATGTTTATATTTTATACAATGAATGAGATTCATAATTTTAAAATTATAATATTATAATATGTGTGTTAATATATTAATTAATATAATAATTGAGGTATGTAACCCTATTATTTTTTTGGGCCGGGCTTTGGTCCAGTCTATCATCGGACTGGACCGTGCTGTTGGACCCGTAGAGGCCTATCACGGGTCCCGTTTTGAAAATCTGAACCGTTCAATATGTAGAATTCGTCGAGTATTATATACTTATAAAAAATCACGTTGATCGGATATCGATAGTTATGTGATCAAAACAGTTTTTTATCAACCGTTAATTTATTCACCGTCTATTTTTTTTTATATACAAAACTGATTTGATCACATAGTTATCGATATCCGATCAATGTGATTTTTCATAACTATATAGTACTTGACGAGTTCTACACATTGAATGATTTAGATTTTTAAAACAGAACCCGTGGTGAATCCCCACAAATCTAACAGCATAATCCAATCTGATGACAAACTGGACCAAAGCCGGAATCCATTTTTTTAAATGCCAAACTTGAAGTCATGACCACCATCCACCTATCCCTAAGTCTCTTCGTTATTCTGTTTTAATATATTCTATTTTATTTTTTTCATGATAATAAATATTTTAATTATTATACTATTTCTTTAAAATTTATAGATCTTAATCTAATTCAATTTCCATCTGGGAACAGTTGCATAGGGTTAAAAAGTCAAAATATCATATAAAAAGTTAAAAGAGTTATTTATCTATTTTTTTTAGGAAAATTTTATTATACACTTTCATTGAAAGGAATGTATCATATGCACTCTTAATTATATTATTTTTTTTCTATAGTTATAACTAATTTTTTCTCTAGTGAGGACAATATTTTAATTATGACTTATAAAATCTTTGATTATATGTGAGACTTCTAAATTTTATAAATCCTAATAAGACCCTCACTTTTGAACTATTATAATAAAAGCTCATAGTTCCCCGTTTATTCGCAAAATTAACTTTAGAATTGAAAACGTATCACGGATGAATCCGTACAAACCCTAATTGATCTCGTTAACTTAGAAATCATTTCTAACACTCTAGTATTAATTATTTAACTATCAAATTTTAAATTAGTAGCTTAAAATCCTAATTTTCGATTTTCATCATTTCATTCGGTGGTGTGTCTTTTATTTCAAAGCAAGATCATTCGAACCAAATTATTTTTCCTAACATTATTTTAATTAATACTACTCTTGAAATAGATATTCCAATCAATTCCAAACACACACATTTTATTTTAATTACATTTTGAGCTCAAATCATTTTTATACATATAAAAGCACACCTCAAATATTATAATATTTTTTTCAAATTATCTACAATATGTCTATATATAAGTAAATGAGAAAAGACCCTCAAATCTATATCACATGGCCAGTCACCCTAGCATATACACTTTTAGTGTACTTTTGGAAACAACATTGCATGATTCATGGAGGAAAATTTGACCTTAGTACCATAATTCAAGGAAATTTGTCTTGTATTTATAACTAGCTTAGTTCCAATTAAACATAACCCTAACTAGAATTTGTTTAAATACATAATTAAGGTCCTAATCACCCCTCATTCCATTACATTGAAACTAAATCAAAGAACTATTCAATTGAATTGGAACCAAGGGCAAAATAGGCTTTTTATCATTTCCCCTCCCCTAAAAATATACCACTCATCTCCACCTTTTGAGCACAGAACACACTCACACACTACATATCCAGTTGAGAAAGAGAGGAAGAGAGCTTTGGTGGTAGAGGAAAGGAAAAAAGAGAAGAAATTGTACAAACTTTTCAACTAGGCAACAAGTAAGCTATGCCACAACACAACACTCTCTTATTTTTCCTTTCAAATACATGCTCTTAAAAATTTTAAACATTCATTTTAGATGTGTTTTGATGGTACTTTTGTGTTAAAAATGAAAGGAGTTGAGTCTTGATTCTACCCTTCTTGCATTTCTCTTAATCGGTATAAGACTACCTTTTTTCTATGTCAATCTCTCAAAATTTCCAAAGACACACTTTCACCTTAAATTTCTGAGTTTAATACATATTATTTAGCATGTTTTCATCACAATAGAAGTGCAAAATTTCCCTTAGTTGACCTCTTTTCTCATTAACTTCTTATTTCAAGAACTGTGCTAGAAAAATCTGTTTTACAACCAACTTTCGAAAATTCTAGACAAATGTAGAAAAATATTCTAGACCTCGGTTTTTTGTCAAAATCTTCCTTAAGGAGTTAACTTTCAAGGAAAATTGGTTTCATTGAAAAAGAGTGAGCGGTTTGTAAGAAAATCAGATTTTCGTAATGATCGATGAATCTGGACAACGCTGGAGTGTTTCTCAAATAACTAATAATCTAGGAAAGCTATTCCATTTCCGAAACATGTTCTGAAAACTAGATTAAATTCTCTACAAACCATAAGAAGGTTGAGTTCAGGAAAAATCTGAAATAGCCTTTTCGATTTTAATCTTTAAGTGGTGCTGAATCTGGAAATTTTGTTTAGCATTGGTATTTTATGGTCTTGTGTTCATGAATATGTTTATTAATATATGATCATGTCATTGTATGATATTGCATGTGTTTTGATAATATACTGTAGACATCCCATTTTTGACTGCCCTTACGACTTGGGCACCATCACTTGCACACCCAATGATGAATGTATATGCTTGTCAAGTGCTCGAAAGTCCTCAGCAGAATGCCACAGCTCTGAGCCTCAAAACCCTACAAACCTTGTGCCTTGTTTTTGCACCAAAACCCCAGCCTTTCAAACCTGAAAATCCTGGGACCTGCAGGCCCATTTTTGTGGGCTGCCGGCCATCCTTTTTTGCTGTTGGCCACCTTCGTGCCTTGCCGGTCACAAGTGTGTTTTGTAGATATTTTCTGCCAGCTGTGCTAGCTGTTTACACAGATGTTTGCATCTACCTACACGTGTATGGATGGATGTTTCTGAGGGAGTGTGATGTTTTTCTATAAATAGAGGAACTCTCCTTCCATTTTTAAAAGGTTAGAAAAATTAGAGCAAAATTAGTTTTCTTTCTCTACAATTCTCCCTCTCTCTCTCTCTTGAAATTTCTTGAGCTTTTGCCTATACACTCTCAACCAAACATTTCCATCTTTGAGTTGAGGTACTTTTGAGCCTACTTTGAGCTCTTGAGGGTGCGTATGTGTTGAATTGTTGCTTAAAAGTGTTCTTCTCTTCAAGAGGTATAAGACTTAGTTTGGTTTCATTGCTTTGGTTGCTTCTTTTCCTACTGTTTTTCTATTGTTTTTGGGCTGTATAAACTCTGTATTTTCAGGTTGAAACTTGTGGTGCAAGGCCTTAAAGGGTAGAGGGATGGTTTACCTTTTTTTCCACCTTGCTTCTCTAGCCTTTACCCCACCTTTACAATATCTTTTTTTGAGCTTTTAAATATGAAATTTCAAAGTTATTTCAATGGCTAAAACATGTTTTGAAGTCCAAAATTGGAGTGGTTTGCCTCCCTTCCTTTTGTCTTGTTCACTAGCTTACATAGCTTCATGTTGTAGCTTACTATTTTAGCTTTTTTTGATCTTAATTCCAGCATTTCTTTTGCATGTTTTAAGACTGTTTTAGGTGTTCATTGCATTTATGCTTTGTTTTGCATGCTTATAGTTTAATTGTCCTCATAGGTTTTTTGTGTTTTAGGCCTTAGCCACCAAACTATTTGAGTTGATAGCATTTATTTCTTACTTTTCTTACTTGTGATCACCTTTAATTATCTCTGAAACCTCCCTTATTTCATGACTTTTTATTTTCTTTGAGAGTTGTTTCAAACTGATTGTTCTTGTAAGCTTGAGATAGAGGTTGTCGTGCTTAATGGTTTAATTCCTTTTAGGGGTTCATTATCAATGACATGACATCTCTCTCATGCCTTAAACTAACCCTTGGTTTGACACTTCCCTCCTTTAGAGGACTAGGGATGGCAATTTAAACCCGGCCCGACGGGGACCCGATCCCCCGACCCCGAAATAAGTGATTTTTCCCCGAAAAATATCCCCACGGGGACGGGGATGGTATTAAAAAATCACTCCCCGATCAATTTCGGGCCGGGGACGGGGATAACTGTCCAAGCCCCGTACCCGCCCCGGCCCCGCCCCGGTTTGTTCCCCGAATCAAAATTACAATTTCACCCCTATATATATATATAAAACCCAGACCTAAAACATTACCCTCACTCATTCAGACTCACTCATATGCTGCTGCTCTCTCCTCTCTCTAACCAAGGACGCTCTGCTCTCTCCTCTTTCTCACCGACGAGGCTCTATTGCTCTCTCCTATCTCTCGCCGATGATGCTCCTCCCTCACCGCTGCTGTGCTCCCTCACCGCCGATCCTCCCACTCTCTCTCACACATACGACGGCGACGGCTTATCCTCTCTCACCGACATCGCGGCGGAAATTCCTCTCACTCTCACGGAATCTCCTCTCCTCTCTCTCACGGTATCTCCTCTTCAATCGTGACTCTCTCTCTCTCTCTTTGATTTTTGCTTTTGTTCTACAGATCTGGTTCTTCAGATCTGGAAAATAATGAAGCAGATTAGCTTTTGTTCTTCAGATCTGGTTCTTCAGACCTCGTGATGGCTTCAACGACTTCGTCTCTAGATCTAGATCTAAAGATCGTCTCCAGTGTCTTCCACCGTCACCGACACCGTCTCCGCAAATCTGAGACTGAGATCTGTGTGTGTGTGCAATCAAAGGTAAGAGAGTGAGTGAGAGAGAAAGAGATTTGTGTGTGAGCAATCAAAGGCAAGATGTATGTGTGTTTTAAATTTTTTTTTTTTTTTTTTTTGGGGGTTTTCTTAGATCTGTGTTGTAATGAACATTCTAATTTTTATTTATTTTTTATTTTTTTTGGGTTTTCTTAGATCTCTGTGTGTGTAATGAACATTCTAATTTTTTTTTTTTGTTGGGATCTAGTTGTGTGTAACGAACATACTAAATTGTTGGGTTGTTGATGATTTTGAGTTATCTAAATTTTTTTTTGTTAAATTGTTGATGATTGAGCTTTTTGGGGGATTTTTCAGAGTTGTGGTTGATGATTGTCGGGGATTTTGCGGGGTCGGGGAAACCCGATCCCCGTTGGGGACGGGGGTGGGGGGAGGCGATGGTTTCCCCGCCGGGGATCGGGGGCGGGGGCGGGGATATTTTGATCTTCGGGGATCGGGGACGGGGAGGGCGATCCCCGGCCCCGACCCGGCCCGTTGCCATTCCTATAGAGGACTTAATCTTCCTCTTTGGACCTAATGAATTAAAAAATGGAAAGGTAATTAAAATGGAATAATAAAACTTGGACTAAAATGATGCAAGATAATAACTTGGTTTGGGTTCAATCGGACGTTAATTGAACCCTTGAGTCTTGGATTGTTTCATACTCATTAGTGATATAAATGGTTCAAGAGTCAATGTCAACCACTTCCTTTGATTAATTCATGATAGGGAGGGGGTTTGAGAGCCTTTATTTGTTGCATTTATTGAACTTGCACACTTTGGTTCATAGACCATCATGCAATAAAATTGCATCGATAGATGGTTCGTGAATAATATTTACTACTCCTTTGAGCTGTTTGATGATAAGGAGGGGTAAGTTGTACAAACAACCCTTGAGAATACCTTAGTTATTCTCTATTTGCTCTTTGTTGCAGCAGGAGGAACCAGGATTTTGTGGCCAGTAGGCCACCATTTCTGGACGGTCGGCCACTTTTGTCAAATTGAGCAGTGCCCTTTTGAAACAGAACAAAGTTGATTTTGAGGTGAAAAAAAAAATGCAAGTGTTCTAACTGTGCAAAGCAGAACAATGGGCTTTTCGGGTGGCAATCTGCGGCATGAGCATTCCTCACTTTTCGGGGCTGATTAGTTAGCTTAGTTACTTCTTTCAAGTTGTATTCATGTTGTAATAAGTTAATTAGTTAGTTCCATAGGATAGTTAATTAATTAATTGGTTTTGTAATAATCTAGCTAGCATAGTTAGTTTATTCAGTTTGTAATAATTAGTTAATTCGTTTTGTAATAGCTAGTTAATTAGCTTAGCTAATTAGTTTATTCGGATCCTCCTACGCGAGGGCAAGCAATTGTAATAACATGTATGTTTTCCAACCCCACGTCTTTCTCATTTTTTATTTATCTGCTTATGATGGTTAGATTAGGACATCATGTTTTGTTTAGCATTGCTCATGCCTTGCATCCATTGTTTTGCATGCATTAAGCTCAACGCATCATTCTAACTTGCATAGTTAGTTAAACGCTTATTTGAATACGTGTTTAGACCGCATGCTATCAAATTGACTCACATGTTATGTTAAATAGCCGAGCCTATTTAGATTGCATTTTGTATGTGTTGCATTAGTCATGTTGCGTTAGTTAGGATCATACATTTTTTCTAACTCTTTCACCTCTTTTTGGCTTGGAGTACTAGGTGAGCATTTTTGTGCTTTAGCATATTGCATGAGTATGGTTGTTGCCATGTCTAGCATGCTCACCATAAGGTTAAGTGCTTAAGTAATAAACTGTTTGAATGCCTATGGATGAAGGCTAGTTGCTTAAATTGGGATAGTTTGATTATTGTATATTTGAGTCCATTTTTTTAAGTGGCACATTCACAATTTTTTTTTTTTTAAAAACAAACATGAAATCAAATGTTCCAATTCTTGCAAATTAGTCTACACTTGTGTGTGTGCACATCACATAGTAAGTTAGCCTAATAACCAGAACAAGAGTATATAATATAAATAAAAATCACATCATGATTAGTAGAGGCCGATCTTTGATCGAGCTAGCGGGGGTGCTCAATTCATGACCTTCTCCTTTGTACCTAAGTTCTCGAGTCGAGACAATCTTAGTGATGACAGACACGTGGCCTTTGGCACGAGTCATGGGTTTCTTAAATTTCCTAAAAATATTTAAGTGGCAACTCTGTATCTGGCAAAGCAGTCCATTTTTGGCAATTTGATTCAAAATCGATTTTCCAAAAGATTTGCCGAATTTAGCCTCTTTGGTGTTTATCTATTTCACATTACACTTGTGAGATTAGATTCAGAACCGCGCGAGTCTAATACTGTAGGGCTTATTCGTCTTCCGAAAGGAGCACGAAAAGTCGAGCTACAGTTTCTGGCGACTCCGCTGGGGATTTAGAGAACTTGGACTCAAATTTCATGATGTGAAATTTTATCTACAGTTATATGTTCTTTGCATTGTATTTGCATTGGTGCGCATAAGTCACTGTGTTTGCCATCTGTTATTCCTAGACGGTTTGCCAGAGGCTTGTCCAAAAACTTGCCAAAAGGCTAATCGGTCGTGGGCTCTGCCATGTTAGGAACACAACCCTTGGATCTTGATTATAGCTATACTGCTTGATCCTCCTTTCACTTCTCGGTATTAGGTGGGAGAGGTATATTAGGTAATCTTGCCGAGGTACCCTTTTGGATCAATTGGCCTAGTGCATATAATACGCTCTAGTGACCTTTCAAAACTAGGACAGAATGCTCTCCATTTTTTAAGATGTTGTGATACCGCTTGTTTGAGTAGTAAAGCTGTAGATCACTCCAAAAGATAGAACATGGAAACCCTAACCTCTCATAGAGGTATGTTGAGTGCTTTTGTGCAAAATGTGAAATCTTTGGAAATGCGTGATGCAATCCTGGGAGAGTCTTAATCTTGAGGCGATTCCTTTCAAAACTTGAAGGTCATATCAGAATCAGGTCGAAATCCAGGGGTTTGTGTTTGATAAGACTGAATTTTTAGCAAAACTAGAACCAGGGCCAACATTTGTATCTTGCTTTGCTTTGACTAGCATACCTGGTATCTTGATCTGATGAGGCATTCGTTTTTAATGCTAGGTTTATCTGAACCAAAGAATGAGCAGTACCCAACTCAGTAAAGGCCCAATCCAATCCAACCCGGAAAGCCTTAACCCATCACAGTCCATCCAAATCCCAGAAAAACCCACTCAGCAAAGGTCCAGTCCGTCTGATCCGCAAAAGGCCAACTCAAAAAATATCCACTCAATGCCAAAAGACCAATTCTAAAAAACCCAATCCAGTCAAACATGTCTAAACTAATCCAGTTCAGATACATCAAGTATAATCGGGTCGAAATCCTTGTTAGTCAGCTCTCAGCTTACGCCCATCCATTTCCCCGATTGCCAACTTAGCAGACCCGTGATGACATAGAGTCTAGAAGAAGTTGTGGCCATGATAGCGACGTTAGGCCAGGGAATTGCCATGTAGGATACGACCAATGCTGAAATGCAACGCCCAACTAGGGCATTTACCACACTTCCAGTCTCGGGCCCCCAGCTGAACTTTGACCCACCTCCGCCAACTGATGATTTGCACAGCCCAAATCCTCGAGAAGGGTTAGCTCAAGCTCGAGTTTTCAGACCCCTTATGCAGCCTAATGAGGGGCTTTATTCCCTTGATATTGATGATCTCGACCCGACATTGTTAAAAATTATTAACCTTGAGAAGCAATTCAAAAAGGCACAGGGACTTAACTCCATTCCTGACATTGAGGATGGGTATACCGAGGCTGTTGTAAGACTCCTAGACAGATTCAAAATGCCACACATTGACCGTTTCGACGGGTCTGGAGATCTTATGGTACATATATGGATTTTCTTGGATGTCTTGAAACCGATGGGTCTAACTAAGCTTCAGAAACTCTCTCTGTATGGAAGAACCCTGTCGGGTATAGTAGCCACTTGGTACGCCAAGTTGGAGGATAAAGTGAAGCAAAACTGGGAAGAGTTAGCTTAGGCGTTTGTCAATCAGTATTCTTACAATACCTAAATTGAAATGACCACCCAAGACCTTGAAGCAACCCACCAGAATCCTGAAGAGCCTTTTGTGGAATTTGTTGCAAGGTAGAGAGCAAAGGCAGCACAGATGACAGATTGCCCTTTTGAGAGGGACCGATAGCGGATTGTGGTGCAGAATCTTGAGCCTAATATGTTTCAAAAATTGATAGTCACTCCACTGTTAGTTTCAAAAATTTACATGAATTAGGGGTTCAGATCGAGAGTGCATTCAACAAAGGGATTATCCTCAGAACAAGCGAACCAACAAGGAGGGTGTTTTCCGGGAGTACCAATGCTAGCAGTAGCACTAGTCCCAAACCCACTAAAATCAATACTGTTGTCGCCACTCCTAAAATTGTCGACCCGTTTGCCAATACAAGCCCACAAATAGCCAGCCCAACCCGAGCTTAAGGTAGAACTTTTACCCCCCTCTATATAAGCCTAACCAGCGCACTAAAAGTCCTGATGAAAAAAGGGTATCTCAAAGCCATTGATCCCTAACCTCTTCTTGACCCACTCCCTGCTAGACATAACCCCACCAAATACTGTGCGTATCATTAGCAACGTGGTCATGGCATCGATTGTTGCAACCGTCTTCGTCATGTGATTCAAAATCTCATTGACAACCAGATGATATCTCCACCTAAAGAACCTAATGTTACTGCCAACCAAGTACCTCCTCCTCACCTTAACCTCATCCATACACTGCCACCTCCCTTTAACCCCAGCATATACATCATCCCGGCCCATTTACCTAAGCCTAAAGTGTTCATTTCAGAAAGCACTGACTTGTGCATGATGGATGCACCCAATCTGGTTCAGGTACATCAAGAGCGCCAAACGGCCAAACCCACTACTGCTGAGATGTTGAGAATGATTGAAGACCTTCAAGGAATGGTAGCAGATTTAACATTTGGGGTTTTGATCCCATCAAAAAGCTCCCTAATCCTAGGGTGAGCTGCTGTTAAAAAGGGCCAACCCGAAACTATCTCAAGTCTGGGTGATGACAGATCAACAATAAGTGGGCCTCGCTTCGATATAGCCATCCAATCTGTTGGCCAAGCTAAAACAAGTAGCAAGAAAAAAATTGGGCCAAGTATTGATCCCTATGAACATCTTTGGTGGGCTATTGAAACTTTAAAGGTCAAAGGGTTGAACAAACAGCAAGTGCTCGCAGTTGTCGTAAAGACTGCAGATGACACTTTTATCGCTTAGGTTGAGAGCATTTTGAATTAGGGGCAAACAATGAAAATGGATGCTTTACCAGAAACACCCATCATGATTCTAGTCCCAACCCCATGAATACTCGACCAACACCTACCGACCCATTTGCCAATGTTTCTAAACCTAATGCTTCCTCCTCCAAAAAACGAACCTTCGCCCAACTCCATATGAGCGTAACCTGTGCATTGAAGGTACTGATGGAGAAAGGGCATCTCAAACCGCTCAATCCTCGACCTCTCCCTAATCCTCTCCCACCTAAACACGACTCTACCCAATATTGCACATTCCATTAGTAGTACGATCATCATACTAACCGTTGCTTTCGTATTCGCCATGAAATCCAAGACTTGATTGACAAAAAGGTCATCACCCCACTTGAAAATCCCAAAGCTGTCAATAACCCTCTCCCTAACCGTAATAGATTGCCATTCTATAACATAAAACCCATACACAGCTTGCCACCAACCAACCATTACCCTAGCCAACACATCATACCCGCCAATGAGCCCAAATCCATTGTGTTCATTCTTGAATCTTCTGATTCCGATCTGAGCAAAAGGAATTAAATCTTTGAAGAGATGAAAATTTTACTCGATCTTGGTGAGTTCAAGCTTAATGAAGTAGTGATGCCAACCCTGGTGGTTGGAATGATGAATCTCAGTCTCAGTTAAGGGAATACATTTGGAAAGAACCTTCTGAACTAGGGGCATGGTGTGAAGAAGCAATTGTTTTAGTCAAGAAGATGTGTGGGGACAACGTAATTATGAGATTCAATCTGTGAGACCCGATTTGAAAGTCAGAAATGAATCCTTCTGGGTGTGGATGTGTATTGCTGAATTGAAGGCAGGTCTGGACTTTCCCGTGGGCTACTTGAAGTTGTTTTTGAAATTCTACAGATGGACTTGGAGAAGGGAAACCCCCTTTTGTCTTAAAAATGCTTATTTTGGTTTGAGTTATGTCCTGCAAATAGTTATGTTATGAGTGTTATTTTCTTTGTCTTTTCTTGCGTTGTTGCATCAGTTGAGTCTTTTCTTTTAAGTCGATCTTGTGTACCCTCAGGTCTTCATCTTTATAAAGAAGTGGGAGTCAAGTTTCTGATAATTTTATTGTGCCTATAGTGATGCACGTGTGACCTTTTGCAAATAGAAAAAGGCTTTAAATTTGTTTTTCAATTTGTTTTTTCAATTTGAATGAGATTCTGTTAATAAGCTCGAGTATTGAGAAGGATCCCTTGAATGGTTTGAGTGAATTGTGACTTATCGGCGCAAAGTCATTCATGATTTCAAAAATTTTAAGCTGTTTCTTTTGCAAAACATGTGACGATAGGTTCAGAATTATGCGTGGTATTTTACATTGTCCTAGGGATTCTGTTCACTGTTAGGTGATCATTTTGGCAAGCACAAGGCGGTTTTCAGACCTGCAAGTACAAGGTGGCTTTCAGACCTTATAATCATAGAATTGTTCCCCTGGTGTTTTCATTATTTCAAAGAGAAAATGATAAAAGAAACCTAAAAAAAAAGAAGAAAAAAAAAGAAAATGATAAAAAAGAAAAAAGGAAAAAAAAAGAAAAGGAAAAAAGAAGAAAGGAAAAAAGAAAAAAGAAAAGAAAGAAAAAGAAAGAAAAAGAAAGAAGTCAATCATCAAGCCAGGGACATTCATTGGAATGAAATCCAATCCACTGTGAGGAAGGGAACTTCTGTCTGAATTCGAGGAAGCCAATACAAGAAGGTAACACATTGCGAGAAGAACCAACTCTGAAAATGGAGTGGAAAGAAATGAGGAAGACATGCATAAGAGAACGGAGGACCAAGCTCAAATCAAGGCGAAGCTAGCTCCAGTGTTAGGGCAAGGATGATTATTGATCGAATTCACCACAAGTGTTGTAACGTTATCCTTGAGAGGCTCGTTAGGCTGAAAACTCGAAAGGGTGACCTAGACAAAAGTTAGAGCATGAAAAATTAGAAATAAATAAAAACTGAGCTCACAAGGTTGAAAACCCTAAATGGGCGACTTTGGCAAAAGTTAGAGCGGAAAAGGAGAGTGTTAACACCTAAATGAACCTCAATCATGAACTGCGTTGACCTAATTTCCATTCTTGGGATACGTAGGCAACTTTATCCTGAAGTTTGGTCTCGATCATATCCATCTTATTCATCTCAACCTGATCACCTTGCCCAATTTACGTCGTCAGCTTTGCATCGATCCATGAGCTACAGCGATTGCTATACTTGCGTTAGGTAAGAAAGAACTAGCTTGAATCAACATGTGGAGCAATTTTCAATACTTGAACTTATCAGTAGAATCTCTAATTGGAGCAACAAAAAAGAATTGAAACTTGGGTTTTGCGAAATTGAGTTTAAAGGGAGCATAAGTAATACTAGGGGCACTATGAATCATTAGTTACCTTTGTGGGAGCCAGAAAAATATAGGTACTAGCTTGTTGGGCCTAACCCAAATAAAGCCTACAATGGGTCCAACCCAAACAAATATTATACCCCCCATTTATATAAAGGAGGGGCCATCCCAAGTGGGAGGTGTGTCTCATCTCTCTCTACAAAACACACACCCCTTCAAATGTATATACTATTTCTTCCTTGATTCAAGGACTGACTTCATCATCGGAGAGTCCCCGGCCGGCAACCCCGGTTGGGTGACACTGACTATGTTCATCATTGCAGATCTACAGGGGTGAAGCTCTTTTCTTCGTTAGATCTCCACAACATCCATGTGAGAGGATATTTCATGGTCTCACAATTGGTGCCGTCTGTGGGAACGACTGAATGAGATCAACGAAGAACACAACAAATATACTGCTGTAAGTAAACATATATTGGTTGCTTTGAGGTCAGTGCACTTTCTACAAAAGTAAAATCAATCCCAAGTAATACGACCCACAACTGGGTTTTTGGCTTCTTTCATTTTGATTATGTTTTTTGCTAAAGTTCAGGAATACATATATATATATATATATATATATATACACATCTATGTATGTATCTATTTATGCTCACAGATTTGATCAAAGCATTGTTGAATATTAATATTGCTTAGAAAGGTTGTCAAAACAAGATGAAGTTAATAGCTGTTTTCTCTCTCTAAAAATGGGTTTCACACCTTTATTGGTACGAACATCTTTTCGGCAAGTCAATATAGTTACTCGGCTAAATTAATACATACGTCTATCTATTTATTTATTTATTCTTTGTTTCACAAAACATATCTTGAAGGTGATTCTTCATATATATGCACATGTACACAAGTTGGGTTCACTTTTTCTCTAATGGCTTACGTTGATGCCAACCCAAATCTCGGCAAAACCAAAGATCAACGGTGTTGCATGCATAAAGCAGTCTTGCCGACCACATTCTCAGCAAAGCCAAATTCAAAGAGATGCCGACCAAGTGATTCGGCACATCGTGAAACTAAGAGAAGTTGCCAACCAAGATCCGACTATTACAAACTCAAGATCCAACTATTACAACTACGCCTACTCGGCAAGGCTACAAAGCTGCTCGGTAACCATTCCACACTAAGCGGCCATTAAATCACGACCTCTGGCCGTTTATTAATTCGTCTCTCAAACCATGTCTGACCTTCTGAACTACAATGCTGAGAACCAAGTGCTTCGGCCAGCCAAAGTGTTGTCGACACCGTTTACGTACCCAATTTCTCTCTCTAGCAAGTGGGTCTACATTTTTCTTCAAGCGAGCAAGAATTTGGTGGCCTACCACTAGGTTCACGTCAACTAACGGAGTCACAAACACCGACTAGTAAAGCCACGAACTAATCGTAGGCCGCGATAGTTGCAAAATCAACTAAATGTCCAGAAATTGACATTTTTCAGCCTTGTCGAACTCAAGTTTTGACTATATCGGTGTGAAGTCCTCATGAAGACGAGTCCAACGCCACAAACCGCGTCAAAATCAGACTTAAAATGAAAGAGATACAAGGCCTCAAAGTCACGAGCTCAAAACTGGAAAACTTTGCCTTTCACGGCATACATCATGAAGGTGATGAAATAAGAATTTATCATGCGCTTCTCGGCACAATGTGCTCCGTTGCATCTTACCGCATTCCAGTTAATCGGATGGTCCAGTAATTTCGAGGACGCCTACCCTCTAGTTTTTTGTTGTGTAGAATCCATTTTTGAGGTTCAATTTTGTGAATTTCGAGTATTAGCTTGGGATCAATCAATTGGCAAATCGAGGACGTTAAATGATAGTTCACCGGTCAGATCGTATCCGATCAACGTGCAATTTTGATAAGCAGGCTCCTAGAGCTGGGCCATGATCATCCATCTTCACCGATCACTCACCTCAACTTGAATTTCTTTTACATTCGGCTATCACAACTACGGATATACGGAAACCAACGAACCAACTTATATCCACAATTAATTTGGTAACTCACTAACTTAATCGGCTCATTGCTTACTCGACAACACTACTCGACCTCAAGACTACTCGGCCGCCCATACGTCACTGCATCGGACAATCCCGCCCCATTATCTACGTTAATCGGCTCAAAATGTTATATGTCAACTTATTCGGCAATAGAATTCGTCGGCGTTATGAACGCTGCTTGCATATGATCAACTCGACTTATAACTTATTTGGCAAAAATTACACCTCAACATTTCTTATTCGGCACATTCTTTGACGTCTGCAATATCATTCTGCAGCAATATGCGGCAACTTTGTGACTTATTCGGCACTAATATCTTGGCATAGAACTAGCATCTCGGCTTGCCGAAATCCACATCTGAACATACCACAGGATTCGTGTCGGCTCAAAGAGTCCAAACCCACCAACCCGAGAAGTCCAGAAGTAACCAAAGTATGCCGAAAATTGCGATACGGCTCTCATTTTCCGATAACTGAAATTTTCAAAGCTGTCAAACTCAAGTTTTGCCTATACCAACATGAAGTACTCATTGAGACGAGTCCAACGCAACAAACCGCATCAAAATCGGAGCTCAAACGAAGCTGTATAGGCCGCTCAAAGTTTGCCCAGAAAATGAGTTCTTCCTCTAGGAAGACGATCCAGCAAGATATAAAGAAACGATCATGTGCTTCGCGGTTGCATTACACCCTGTTGATTTGAACCGTTAGATCCATTTTGGCTATAATTAAGCCATCAGGAGTCTGATCACAGCGATCCAATAGTCCTTTCCAGCTATCTGACGCATTCCGGGTCCATTCGTATAGTCAGAATTTACAAATTCAGCTCAAAATAAATAAATAAATAAATAAAAAATTACAGATTTTATTAAAAAATTGAGCGCAATGACTCATTTCGCATTTACCAAGCACCCTACTTTGTCTCGGCTTCATTCTGATTTCGCCACGGCACCAAACAGGAGCACGAAGTCCGTTTCATTTTGTTATCGGTCTACTCGGCAATTTTGTCCCAAGACAATTTTATTCCTTCCGAATAACCAATGTCATTCAAAAGAAATGGGGCAAATATACGTTATACAAGAAGCTCAACTTCACTAAATCAGCAACCATTGCTAACCAAGTTCTTAGCAAATCTAACTCCAAAGGAATGCCGACACACCGTGAAGCTAAGAAAAAATTACCGACCAAGCGATCGGCACAATCACTGACCCAAGTGTAAACGGACACTGATGTTTTAACACTAGTTACTTGGCAGTGCATCAATTTTACTCAACAATATTATTCGGCACCATTATTAATTCATCATTATGATCATTATTCGGCCGTGCATCAACCTTCTTCGGCTAAACAACATTATTGGTCAACTTTATGCAGTAATGTTGGCCACAGTATTCGGCAACTTTATTCGCCTAACAACATTATTTGGCAAAACAATTGCCCACTGGGACATCAGTCAATTTTTTGCTTTCTAATTGGGGCACATCAGCCGATCATCATCTCGACACCTTTGATATGCATGCATACTCAGCCAACTTGGTACAAACATTACAATGACGCTTACTTGAGTTACAAACTCCCGCTTCTTTTCACACAGCTTGAAGCAAGCACCCGTTTTGGGGCAATACATTACACACTTGGCAGTCGGCAGTTTGCATATTTTTACGTGCCGTCATTTTACCAAAGCCGAATCTTCTCTACAACATAGGGCAATGGGAATCTACATTCCTTCTGACTAACAACTGTCATTCGAAAGCAATAGGGCAAGTCTACCTTGGACTAAACGCAAATCGAGCAACTCGGCAATTAAATAGTTGGCCCAATATCTACTTGGCAATTCCATACAAGCGGAGCAATATTAGTGGTGATTAACATGTCCACCTTATTCAGTACAAGATACATTATTCAAAGTCCTTGCCATATTGGCACTTGGTCGCCACTTAAAATCAGTAAAAGTCTCAGAGTACAGCGTAATCTTCGCACTCGGCATGGAGGGCCATCAGCAAAGGCCTACACCTATGCTTGGGGGTTATAATATTGCGGCCTACACCTACGCCCGGGGGTTAGAATACCGCGGTCTACACCTACGCCCGGAGGTTAGAATACCGTGGCCTACACCCTCACCCGGGGGTTATAATACCGCAAGTCTAAACCCTCACCCAGGGGTAATAATACCATGGTCTATTTTTTGGCTGATATATCTACCTTATTTAATTGCCTTCTTTTGTTCAGGCAATCATTTTCGTGCTTGGCATATAGAATATTTCTAGCTCGGCACGAAAGTTCATATTTGGAAGCAATCTTCGCACTCGGCACGGAACGCAATCAGCAAAGGCCTACACCTACGCCCGGGGGTTAGAATACCGCGACCTACACCTACGCTCGGAGGTTAGAATACCGTGGCCTACACCCTCACCCGAGGGTTATAATACCGCAGGTCTAAACCCTCATTTGGGGGTAACAATACCGTGGTCTATTTTTTGGCTGATATATCTACCTTATTTAATCTGCCTTCTTTTGTTTAGGCAATCATTTCTGTGCTCGGCATATAGAGTATTTCTAGCTCGGCACGAAAGTCCATATTTGGAAGCAATCTTTGCACTCGACAATATACTACATCCTTGCCCGGGGTTATAATACCGCGGCCTACACTCTTACCCGGGGGTTATAATACCGTGACCCATCGTTATAGAGATAGTATTACTCACTGAGCTTTAGCTCACTTCTCTCCTCTATATACATATATTGGTACATACATTCATACATACATGCATTCATCCAGCCATTCATTCATTTATGTTATTCATTTATCAAATGTATTCTTTGTCAAAGGACCTAACATCTATTTGAATAGCTTAATTCGGCAATAAAAACTCTCATTCCTTCTACCGAATACAATGAAAGTTTTGGGGCAATTGCGGGAGCCAGAAAAATATAGGTACTAGCTTATTGGGCCTAACCCAAATAAAGCCTACAATGGGTCCAACCCAAACAAATATTACACCTCCCATTTATATAAAGGAGGGGCCATCCCAAGTGGGAGGTATGTCTCATCTCTCTTTACAAAACACACACCCCTTCAAATGTATATACTATTTCTTCCTTGATTCAAGGACTGACTTCATCATCAGAGAGTCCCCGGCCGGCAACCCCGGTTGGGTGGCACCGACTATGTTCATCATTGCAGATCTACAGGGGTGAAGCTCTTCTCTTCGTTGGATCTCCACAACATCCATGTGAGAGGATATTTCATGGTCTCACAACCTTGAGCCTTTTTTTACTTTTGGGTCAGTTATGAGTTCTATTGTGTCGTGTCTAGTGTTTGTTTCAATCTGTGCTCTGTATCGAGTCACCATAGCATGTCACTATTCATCGAGTCACCATAGCATGTATGTTGCTCAAAGTCACTCTTCATCGAGTCACCCTAGTGAGTTTGTCGCTCAAAAGTTCAATAGAGTGGCATGGTCAAAATTCCATACACAAAGGTTTACTCTAAGCTCTAAAACAAATCCATGTGTGGAATTCATAAACAAACTAAGAGTGCCCATACAAGGAGCAACGCATTCATGATCGGTGTATATGAGGAATCCGTTATTGCTTTGGGGGGGGACTAGAGTAAGTTCTCAACATGCCGAGACAGATGGGAAACATGAGTCTGATTGGTTAGCAGCTGTTCTAGGATCTGATGATCCCCATCTCACGTGCCTGCATAATGTTAAAAACCGGTGGCCAATGACTGGACACTAGGGGCAATTTTTAGTATATCTGACCAGGCCATCCATCGAACAAAGTGCATAATGTTGAAAATGGTGGCCAGTGACTGGACACTAGGGGCAATTTTTAGTGCATCTGATTGGGCCATCCATTGAACAAGGGGCATGAACCCAACCGGTGGCCAATGATTGGACACTAAGGGCAATTTTCAGTGCATCTAATTGGGTCATCATTCGAATAAAGGGCATGAACCCAACGTTTCCCTCAGTTTGTTCAAAGCCTTTTGTTAGGCACTTTTCCCTGGATTAGGATGGGCTCACCCCCATCATGATTCTGATATGATTCAGCTTTCGAAAGTTATCTCCGACCATTTCAAAACTCTCTTAGGATTGCCATCTTCCCTCTGATTAATACATGTGCTTTGGATTATGCTTGCATGCTTATACACTCTGGCTGTTTTGAACTGTGTGATTGGTTGTTCTTGCTGTTGAGTTTGTTTTGTACTTAAACAGAGTTTTGTCGAGTTGCCTCTCTTTGTGTTACATTTCAATGAGTTGTGGCAAGTTGCCCTGCATTGATTTCATAAGGTACATGATGCACTACTCTATGTACTGCTCATTTCCCTCTACATACCATTCATCTTAGATCGCACTGTTTTGTGCACCTTGCATTGCACTATCTTGTGCATTTCACCTTGTATCACACTGTCTTGTGCAAACTTGCATCACACTGTTTTGTGCATTTAACCTACATTGCACCCTAACCAGCACTTTCTTGTGTATTCACTGGATTCATTTGCATCGCACTGTCTTGTACACCTACATCGCACTCTCTTGTGCACCCCGTATTGCACTATCTTGTGCACCTTAAATCGCACTGTCTTGTGCACTCTGTATGGCACTATATTGTGCATTTTGAATCGCACTATCTTGTGCACCGCGTATCGCACTGCCTTGTTGATTCTCATTTATTTTGTGCATTCATTCACCTCGCACTGTCTTGTGCAAACTTACATCGCACTGTCTTGTGCACCCATTTAGCACAGTTTTGTGCATTCGTCCGCATCACATTGTCTTGTGCACTTACATTGCACTGTTTTGTGCACCTTGCATCAAACTGTTCTGTGCATTCACCTTGTATCGCACTGTCTTGTGCAAACTTGCATCGCACTGTCTTGTGCACCCATTTAGCATTGTTTTGTGTATTTAACCTGCATCGCACTATCTTGTGCACTTTGTATCGCATTGTTTTGTGCACCCCACTCACACTGTCTTGTGAACTCCTTAGGTCTAGGAGACCTTAAATCCTCTAAAGACGCAATTCCTTTGGTATTTGTCGTGCCCGAACGACTTTATGAGGTCTGGTATAGCCACTTGACTGTGTTTGTAGTGAGTTCCTACGAGATCAACTGAGACGGAGGAAACTAGAGTTCGAATGATTGAGGCCTAGAACGTAAAGGTTTGGGATTTCCAAGATTAAAGTCTGGTTTAAATACCCAGGGGTGTATTCTCGGCTTGACATTTATATGGCAGCCCTATAGGTTGAAGTAGCTTGTATATGCCTCAATTCTGGATAATGAACCAACCTAGTTTGTCACCTTGTTGGAAAATAGGGAAAGTTGCGAACATAGTCAAGGAGAAAAGTAATACCTGTGGTTTGGAAGCACAACTAAGAAGAAGAGGAAGATCCACAGCAGCATAAGGTGAGTTATCGCCAATTGCCCCTGTAAGGTACTTTCACTTCCTTGCTACTACATCGCATTTTATTATCTATTACATCTATCGCATTGCATATAGAATTTATCGCATGCATCTATTACATCATACCATTTTACTACTGTATCCTTTCCATGTTAAGCTTAATTTGGCATGTGCTCATACCTTTCCCTTGTCGAAACATGGTTTTGTCATGTGTAAGTACCCATGCTACACTAAGGCCAGTATTGAGGGTGCCAACATCTTTTCTGTGTTAGACATAGTCTATTTTGTGCCTATACCTTTTCTAGGTGAGAAGTGGTTCGGCCTACGCCTTTATTCACTACATCCATTGCATTCATTGTATTGTACTTTGTCTTGTTGTATTCACCATTTAGGATAATTATCTTTCCCTAGCAGATCATTCCTCACTTATATCATACCATCCAATTATTTGTACTCTTTCTACCAAAAACATAGTTTTGTATGTGCTCGCACCCCTTTCATGTTAAAACATGGTTCTATTATGTGTAAGCATCCATGCTGCGCTGAGGCCAGTATTGAGAATGTAGGAACTTAGCCTGTGTTAGGCGTCGTTTGGCTGTGATGCAGACCATTCTTACGAAAGATGTGGAACACTTGTTGTTTCCTCCTCCAGTATTAGGATCCAAGTGTTCCTCCTCCTCGCTGTGGATGTCATCCCTCAATTCTCACTTCTTGTCTGTTGTCAGCCATTTATCCTTACTAGGTTCTCACAGACGGTACCAAATTGTGGGTATTGATTTCCAACTTCACAACCAAACTGGGAACTTAGTTGGAGAGCATGTGGCAGGATAGACTGAACCAACAACCTACCAACAAGACAATGAGAATACCACGGTGGCTCGTCCACTCAGGGGCACTCTAACGATCAAGTCAGTAGTCTTATCTCTCAAAGATATCACACAAACACTAAACTTCACAAAATAAAGCATACCTTAGACCCATAGGGGTGCCTTTCGTTTATAGCCAACAGTGCCCAACTTTCCTAGAGGTCTTACTTCATAGACTCAAGCACAATGCCTATCTCAAGATAGGGATAAACTCCTTAAGAGCCTTGTCTTTATCCAGACTAAGTCCCCTTTTTTATCTAGGACTCTTGTTCTCTATCCGAATATCTCGGGATTTCGACATTACTGCATCGAACCCAGGCAATGCCGCAACCACCTCGGCAACATGACTTGCCCACGTGGCACTGAGGCTAACACCTCGGCTGAACGTTGGCCACGCGGCGTCAGTCTTAAAGTACTTCCCCACAGTTAACATTCAGAAAAAAAGAAAGAATAATATTTAAAATTTGTATCAAAAAAATTGATAAAACAATTGAAACAGATGTTGATGTCATATGGCGATGAAAAAGAGATTAAAATCTTTGGGTGAAGCATCAATAAATCCTAAAATGTAATCTTGTAAACTATTTAGTCCTTTTTTTTTCTTCATATGAACCTAAAGATCCTATTAAAATGGAAACTACACAAAATGATAGTCACTTACATGTTTTGGTTTAATTTTTAGGGATAAAAGTGGATTTCTTTAAATGTGAAATTACATATTTGGACAATCTACACTATAGAGGTGTTGGATTTTTCCTCATTCTAAATCAAATCCCACATTACAAATAAGAACGTAACACTCCAATAACTTAACACTCCAATGTATCACACTAAAAAACTCCTTAGTATATTTTTTCCAAACGTAATAACGTAACACTTCAAAAAATCTCTTAGTTCACTTTTTCCCAAACTTAACACTCCAATGTAATATACAAAAAAATTCCTTAGTGTACTTTTCTTAAACGTAATACTTCAATATAATACACTCTAATGTAACACATACAAAAACATTAAAAAACTTTTTAGTATACTTTTCCCAAGCGTAACACTCACAGTTTGAAATTATATATTTGCTCAAAACTTATTAAGGAATTTTTGTACTCCTTTTAGAATGGTTTGAATAATCTCACATCCTTTTGGAATAGTTTGAAAAATCCCGTATACACTGAGGGTGTGTTTGTTTGAATGGACTGGATAAGGGGAGATTGTAATCCACTAGACTATTAATTTTGAGATACATTGTCCCTGAACTACGAGTTCTGGGATACATTGTCCCCGGACTATTTGACTGGACTGGATTTGTATCCTATGTTTGTTTAGTCATGTGATTAGATGTCTGGATTGGACTATTCTATTGAATCCTATGTTTGTTTAGTCATGAGATTATATATTTAGATTTTACTATTCTATTGAATCCGATGTATATCCTATTTTATTTAATTTTTTTACCAAACTTTTAAAAAATTAAATAAATAGAACACCAATAAAAATTATATAAATTTATTTTAATTTTTAGTTGAGGTTTTTTAATTTTATTTTAATTTTAACTTTTCAATAAGTTGAACTTTCAATTTTATTTTTAATTAAATAGATTGTATAAATTGAACTTTTAATTTTATTTTTGATTAAATAAATTGAATAAATTAAATTTTTAAAGGGGGATTGTAATGCATTGGAGTGTTAATTTAATTTAATTTTTAGTTGAGATTTTTAAATTTTATTTTATTTTACTAAGTATAATTAAAAATAATATAAATAAAAAATTGAGGACCAAAAATGTCATTTTAACCTTCCAATCTGAAGGAGGAATTATTCCACCTTTTTTTTTTATCTCACACCCCTCCATGGGACACAATAATCCCACAAATAAGGAATTGATAATCTAGTTAGACTATTAGTCCAACTTATATTTTTTGAATCAAATGTCGGACTATCACATAGAATAGACATGCAATTCTATCCCACGATCTAATCTCTCCAAACAAACACCCAAAGGGCATTATGGTCGTTTCACATAAAGCACAACCAGTTTAGTTCTTATCTACGGGGGAGCTTCTATTTACACACACTACTTTCTCTCTATACACATCCTTCTTAGTTCACACACAACAAATATATATATATATATATATATATTTACTCATTACACACTGTTATTCCAATTATACCCCCATATCTAAAGCATACATACACAACTTTTCAACACACTCAATCCACCCACATTCCCTTACTTTTTTCATTCTCCAAACCCTAATCCTAAACCAACCACCGTCGGCGACACCATGGCTTCCCTTGCAGTCGTTGTTTCCAGTCATCACCTTACTGTTCCCTCCACCCACTCCACCGTTCCCTCCACCTACCATTGCAGCCCACGCACCCGTCCAACCCCTCTGCCGACCACCCCTCGTCCCTGCTACTACCACCATCACAGCGGCGACCCACCATTGTGACACATTTGCCATTTGTTAAACCAGGATCGAAAATCACACATCAATTTAGCCATCAACATCTGAACAAAACACATTGGTTCGACCTTCAACATCTGAACAAAACACATTGGTTCGACATTGTACTTCCGAATCACTGTGCTTGGTTCGAAGGGGGTAGAAAGTGGAGGTGACGGCGATTCACTTGGCGGCCACAGAGAGAGAGTTGTAGATGACAAGGAGAGGGCTTCAATGGGAGAAAAGGGGGATTACGGAGTGTGAACGACGAGCGATGGGGTGAGGAGGGGCTTCCATTCGAGAAGAAGGGAGCTGGTGGGAGAGGTGATGGAGGGGGTGATTAGGATTAGGGTTTTGATTAAAGAAGAAAGAGATATTTTGATGATTTTATTTTAAGATAAACATGTAATAAAAAAAATATCATTAAGTGTGTGGGAAGAGGGGAAATGATGTGTGCAAATAGAAGCTCTCTATTTACGGAGCTTCCAGTAGTTAGTGAAGAGGAAGGAGTACATCTCTCTCTCCTCTTTGTTTATCTCCGCAGAAAACAAGAGTTCATCATCTTCTTCTTCTTCTTTGATTAGCTCCGATCTTCGTCGCATTGTTTAGATCCAACTCTTCAATTCCATTATCATCCTTTCTTGATTCAAATCACTGCTCTTTTTATATTGCCCTGTTAAGTCCCAAAACCCTGTGTCAAACCAAACCAAACCAAATCAAACCAAGCCTTAAGTCCTAGCAAATGGGGTCGGCTACATGAATCTTTCTTCTCCACGCGGTCCTATCAAAGGCCATTTCGTTAGTCAAATTAAGTAGATCCATATCTCTATTTACAATGCTAACCAACGTTAATCTAGGCCTACCTCATCCCCTAACACTTCCATTTACCATTATAGCGTCGCATCTCTTCACTACTGCCTTTGTTGGTCTCCGTTGAATATGACCAAAACATCTCAATCGATTCTCTCTCAACTTATCTTCTATCGGTGCTACTCCTACCTATTTCCGAATACACTCATTTTTAATTCTGTCTTGTCTAGTCTTGCCACACATCCACCTTAGCATTCTCATCTCAGCCACACACATCTTATCTATATGTTGTTTCTTGGTTGCCCTACACTCCGTCCCATACAACATTGCTGGTCTAATAGTTGTTCTATAGAACTTACTTTTAAGTCTAGTGGGTATTCGTTTATCGCACAGTACCCCAGACGCACTTCTCCACTTACACCATTCCGCTTTAATCCTATGGGCCACATTAGCATCAATCTCCCCCGCTGTTGGGATAATTGACCCTAAATAACGAAAATGTTCACTCTTAGGTAGTTCTTTGTTTTCAATCTTCACTTCTCCTCTGCTTTCATTGTTATTGTTACTAAAGTTGTACTCAATGTACTCTGTCTTAGTTTTGCTTATCCGGAAACCTTTAGATTCAAGAGCTTTTCCTCAAAACCCTGTTTCATTTCGATAAAATAGTAAAACATTGCTTCTGCAACTTGCTCTATTGCTCTGCTTATTGAAAATTTGATATGGGTTTGAGTTAGATCTTGAATTTTCACATTCTTTGTTGGTGAAATCAAATGTGGGAGCGTTCCAAGTCGAAAGGACTTTGCGGGTGGTTCCTTGTCTTAGTTTTGGTGGCTTGCATTGTGGTTGCAATTGTTCTTACCGTGAAAAAGAAGACTGACAAACACTCTCCGCCTCAGTTGGGTCTTGTTCCTGGGCCTCTTGGTGCTGTTGATAAGCAATACGGCAATGCTCTCAATCTTGTAATGCAGTTCTTTAATGTCCAAAAATGTAATTTTTCTCATCCTCTTCTTCTCTCTCCACTGTTTTTTTTTGTTTCATAGATTCTACAATGTGGGTTTTGTTCCATTCCAAATCTAAATTCTATACCTCATAAATGGTTTTTTTTTTTTGGGGTAAAATAGTTCCAAATTGTTTTGTCTTTGAACTCTTTATTAGAATATTGTAGACAAATTTTATGAATTTCAGCTTCTCTTTGTGTGGTTTTGTTGTTGTAATGTCTGTAGATACATCAATGTATTTGTATAGTTCATAACTTATCTTTTGGTCATTAATTAGTTATTCATGGTGATGACTGTATTTTTGTGTCATTTGATGCTTTTCTTAGTATTTATCTGTATCTACGAAGAGCCACACTAACTGACCTGGAATGAGTACTTGTTTAAGACTTTTAAGTTAATGGGAAGATGGTAGTTATTTTTTTATTGTACTTGAGATTGGGGAGATGGGGTTGCCATTTCATTTTAAATGGGGTATTTGCACGATGTTTTTTTTGGTAAGAAAGAAGAACAAACTAAGACACTGCTCCTCAAGGGGAGCCCCGATGAACTGAATCCCAAATCAGCAAAGGTCTAACCGACCAGGGAGGGTTCTGGACAAATTGTCTTCTATAGATTTTAGTTTTGGTTGCAAATGTTATTTTGGACTTCTTTTTTTTTTCAGTTGTCTTGTATAGATTTTGATTGTGGGTACAAATGCAATTTTGATCTTGTAGCTGGTAAGTTGGTAAATAATAACATATCTTGGAGAGGGGATTCGGCAGTTGATATGATGGCAGTGACGCAAAGTTGGATCTTTCAAAAGGAATGTATGACGCAGGAGATCATATGAAGTTTGGATTTCCAATGGCTTTTACTGCCACAGTGTTGTCATAAGCAATCCTTGAATATGGGGGGATCAGATGCAAACGGTCAATCAGTTAAAACCTGCTCAAGACTCAGTTAAGTGGATCATGGACTACCTTATTAATGCTCATGCTTCAGACAATGTGCTTTATATTCATGTCTCTCTAATCTTTGATTCCTATAAACTGCTCTTATCTATTTGTGAGCCTGCATGTGCACTTGTTTATGGTCATCTTTTGTCCTTCTTCCTTATTACCTGTCACATTGCTATATTTTAAAGCATTTTCATGATTTTTGAAATATCTAGTGCAATTTGGTGCAGTAAAGGTTAAATTTATTTGTCTATTTTTGGGAATGGCTATGTCAAATTTTCTGAAATGCTAACACGATAAGTAGTATTTTCATTTTGTTTTTCTTTAGAAGTATATGAAGAATCCTTGAAAGTATCTAGATATTTTAGCTTCTCTTGTGTCAAAATAGTAATAACTGAAATATATTATCTTGGACATGAAATACTACAGTTTGAAAACTTTTTTTTTTTTTTTTTTTGAGTGCTACACATGGGTCATACTTAGTATATCCTGTTTGATAGAGTTTGCACAAGTGAATTAAATGGTCAAACATTGATCCACTTTGATTGTAAGAGTAAGTGCTATTTTTTTTTTTTGTTTCTTTTTTTTCTAATCACTGTTTTATTTCTGGAATAGGTGGGTGATCCAGATATAGACCATAAATGTTGGCCTCTCACACAGGTGAACACTTCTTCCCCTGGAACATATGTTGTTGCTGAAACTGCAGCAGCTATGGCATCGGATGAAGGGGTGGTGACCACTATAATATGATGGGTGTTAGAGAAAAGAGACATTCATATGTTATTCATCGACCTTGAGAAAGCATATGATAGAGTGCCCCGATATATAATATGGTGGGTGTTACAAAAGAAATGGGTGATAAAAGGCTACATTGATGTGATTAGGGACATGTATGAAGGGGTGGTGACCACTATTAGATCGCCTGCTGGAGAAACAAATGAATTTCCTATCACTGTTGAGTTACACTAAGGATCACTAAGGATCTACCTTAAGTCCTTATCTTTTGATGAGTTGACGAGAAATATTCAGGATGACGTGCCATGGTGTATGCTTTTTGTAGACGATGTCGTGCTAGTGGATGAGACTAGCGAAAGAGTTAATACAAAATTGGAGATTTGGAGAAAAGTTCTTGAATCTAAAGGTTTCCGGAACACTACAACAAAATGGTTCTTTAATGACAAAATTACTTCGTCTCCAATAGTACAATTTTCGTCACCAAACTGATCTGTGACGAAATTATTTCGTCACCACGTTCGTCACCTATTGGTCGTCACAAAAAGTACCTGGTGACGAAATTTTATTTTGTCACCAATTATTGGTACTTGGTGACGAAACATTTCGTCACTAAATGTTAAATATTTTGTCACCTATAATGTCTATTTCGTCACTAAAATTAAATAAAATTTTATTCTATTTGTTTTGGGTGACGAAATATTTCGTCCTTAAAAATAGTGATAAAATTTTTAGTGACAAAAATATTTGTCACCAAAAGATGTAAAAAAAGACCCTTTAGTGACAAAATTTTTGTCAATAAATATTTTAATTTAGTGAAGAAATACTGAACATGTGTGACGAAATTATTTGTTGAGATTAGAAAATTTTAGCGACAAATTTTTTTTTTTGTCGCCAATAATAAATAAATTTTAAAAATTGTGGCATATATATTTGCAATTTATATATATTTTTTTCAATAAGCAATCCTGTGCATTTTAATTATTTATTCAATAAAATATCTAATATTAATCAATATAAAATTAAACTGTTCATTTTCATTAAATAACACAAGCAAAATACATGTCTCATAGTATCAAGAAATTAATATATAACATCAATTATAGTAAAATCAAAACTGCGACAACACAATCAAAATAACTTATGCATTTTAATATTCTGTTCAATATAATATCCATTACAGATCATTACAAAAACCTGTTCATTTGCATAAAGCGACAACATAGTCAAAATATATGTTTGATAGTATCAACAAAAAGATAAGATCCATCACAATATAATCACAACCCGTGACAACATAGTCAAAATACATGTTTGGTAATATCAACAAAAAGTACAATGGCACTATGATGGATACGTGTCTAGTAATTTCAACAAAAAGTTCTTGCTATGCAGGTTACCAAATTCGTTCATCTCCAATCTGCCATTTAAAAAAAAAAAAAAAAAAAAAAAAAAAAAAAAAACAACAACAACAACAACAAAAGGTTAAAGAAACCATTCACTAAATATGTGAATATGCAACCTAAAAGAGAAAATATGAAAACTTCGAAGTAAATTTCAAACCAAAATTTATTGTGTCTGTTCCGTAAATTTTTACAACTTACATTAGGTCCTCCCAAGGTGTTCATGATGTTTCCCGGGCCTTTTAACGACTATTTCAAGCTTTTACTCCCTAATGGCCTATTTTCAAGCTTAAATGTTTTCTAACCGAGAGTCCTATGATTGTTCTGTAAGTTTTCACAACTTATGTTGATCCCTCCCAATGCGTTCATGATAATTTCTAGACCTTTTTGTGCTTATTTAACAATTTTGCCCCCCGATGACTTATTTTCATGCCTAAGTGTTGGAAATTTACAAATTTGAAAGTAGTTTTTAAATTGGGAGTCTCATGCTTGTTCTATAAATTTTCATAATTTACATTGGTTACTCTCGAGGTGTTCATGATGTTTCCCAACCCTTATTCATATTTCATTATTTTGTCCCTCAATGACCTATTTTCAAACTTAAATGTTGGAAAAATACATAATTGAAAGTAATTTTCAAACTAGGAGTCGTGCTTGTTTCAATGGGGAGCCACGTATATTGTCACTCAACTCTCAACAAAAATCAAAGCAATACATAAGGTAAAACCCATCAACCCACAACAAGATAAAAGGAAAACACGCTAGAGAATTTAGAGGTACGTTCACTCAACCCTCAACCAAAAAGCTCCCTAATATAAGTAACTTTAATATCTTAGTAAAATCTACTGAGATGAAAAAGCTTTCAGCACTACATGAAAACAAAAAATGAAAAAAAATAAAGAAGAAAAAGCAGACAACGAATGATGAGAATCCACCACCTACTGTCAATGAAGATTTTGAAGTAGAAAAACATAAATCATTCATTATAATTTTGTAACTGTTGGCATGAACACAATGAATGTTGAGAATCCACCACCCACTTTATTTTTACCTAAATTACATATATATATATATATATATATTAACTCGCTGTGCTGAGTAGGGAAAAAAAATTAGAATGATGATATGACGTGATTATGGATACATGATATATTACTCAGTAATTATTATATAAGTATAATAACAAATCTCACTATATGTAAATGTGACAAGTACACATTATATTAATATAGAGAATTTCATTTTAATAGTAAAATTCAGCATCTTACCGACACTAGATTGGGGGGCTGCCTCCCTCTGTGCCTCTATATCGACATCAAGTGGCTGTGAGTGTTGGGTCTCCACATTGTCATGTAAATCCTCATTCCAAACAAAAATTGCCTCATGCGAAGGTTGAAGAGATGACTGCGCCAATCGTTTTGGTGGCATTGGTAAGCCCTATGAAAGCCCAACCTGGTCAAGCACCACATAACGAAATGATGAGGCTGAACAAGAGACATAAACTACCAATAAACTCAAGACTACAAGATCTAAACCAAAATAACATCAACTAAACACCTCTAAATAAAAAAAAAAAACTCCAAGCAGAGACCACAGTGACCTCTAGCCCAGGACACTAACACAGCAGAGGCATCAGAACAACATATACACAGATTACACAGCATATACACAACTACAACATGTACCCACTTCACTTAACAGAGCAGCAAACCAGACCTGCCCAGCCTAAACACAGCAGCAGCATATACACAGGTTGTAGCAGTAGGTAGCTCAACCAATGTATAACTGAGCAGCATAACTACTCAAAATTGTTCTATAACAGATGGACAGCTTGCTCCAAAACATGTGTCAGGATCCATATGTGTAAAGCAAAATATTTTCTTGAAGAGACAACAAAATATATCATAAGCATGTAATGGAATTGGCAGTAGGGGTCTCACTCTTTTCTCTTGTCTCTTGTTTCAATTATTATATATATATATATATATATTTTGGAATAAGTAGAACTTTCTAGATATTTGATAACAAACAACATAACAAAAACACACACGGAAATATAAAAGCTAAAATAATCATACCCAGTGTAGTAATCCTTAGGTAGATAAACATCCTCTATCAAACCAAATTGTTCAAATGAGATTCTAAGATCTTCTGGCCAGTAAAGAATCAAGTAGAATCATTAGATTTCCTCTTTCTTCTTTTTTTTTTTTAAGAGGGTGTAAGAGAATAATAACATTTAAAACAATCATATAATGACAAGATCGAGGTTTAAAATGATACTTGTTACATATTTAGAAGAAAAACTCACCTACCCAAAAAAAAATAAATTACAATTTGGGCATATGGGTCTATGGCTCCACTTGCCATGTGGCTCGACCATGTCACCACTACATCACCTTCTCCAAGTTCTCTAACCACGTGTGAGCCTCAAGAGGTGACACATGGATCAATAGGCATAAGGCTTTTTGACCCTGCCCCATTGCCAATTCCTACATAAGGTTCCTATGTCAACCTACCAATTCCCTACACCCACAACCGCAAATCCCGTTAAGTTCATAACGATTGTGAACATTGAAAAAATGAACTCCAGTGCCATGGATCATATTGACATTAGATTGAACTCATATAAATTGGGACAAAAAAGTTTTTGCTAAACCCACTAGAAATTCATGAGAAACCGTAACAATGAAATGCTAAGCAACAAAGAATCAAATACTTGAGGTAGCCCCTGTAACTGTTGGTGAATCTATTCAATTCCTATTTGGTTGTTCACATCCAGCCAACATTTCTTCTCATTCATCAAAATGCCCAATATTGCTAAACGATTTTACTCATCAAACCATCCCAAAATTTAAATGCAAACTCGTAAACCACAAATCAACACACTAAAGTAGTAATTATATCAATATGTATATATATATATATATATATAGATCAAGGGATTGAAGGATGATAAAAAAAAAAAATAGAGAGAGAGATTAGAGACCTGGCGTTGAGGGAGATGTTGCGAACGAGGAGACCAGAAGGGGCAGGGGAGCGTCGAGACCTGGTATCGCTTGCTACGCCTTGGGCCGTAGCTTTGGCTTCGGCTTCTGTACCTCCCCATTGCTGTGCTAATCTTCTATTGTCTTCTTCTTCTGCTTCTTCGTCTCTCTCTCTCTGAATTGAAACCTTAGTTGGATCGTGAAAAACCCTAACCCTAGAAATTACTGGTGCGTAGATAAAGAGAGTTCCACCCAGAAGGGTCTAGAAACAACCATCACTGAAAATAATTATTTTATATATATATATATATATATTAATTAAAATTTTATTTTAACATCATCTTAATATTTTATAATATAAAATGATATAATTTTTCTTATCACAAATATACATTTCGTTTGATTGGGAAACACTATAAATATTCGCAACCCTCTCATAATAGCAATAACAAGTAATTCAAATGAAACATAGTTTAATTAATTAGATCCAAAATAAATGAAGTTTAATAATCTAAAATAAATTTTCGATTGAGACTAGATTACACAATATTTTAGATAAGCTCAAGATGGTCTCCATCATTTATATAATTAAAAATGATTATATAATTAAAAAGGACCAAACAGTTGAGTAAGATTTACATACATAACAGAACAGTCTCCATCAAGGTAGAGCTGCAGCCATGGCCACAGCTCAGAACAACAGAACAGTTGCAGCAGTTGCAGCCACAGCTCAGTCCAACAAAGCAATTACATTAGATTGCAAATACATTCAAGTTCTTCTCTGATTTTCTTTAATTTTAACATGAGGACCAAGTGTAAAGCAACAGCCAGCAATCTTTCAATTGAATTGAATGAAATCACAAGCTTTAATAACATATGGCTTTAACCAATGAAACCAAAAAGGAAAATAGTAAGTAAAACTTATAGGAAAATGCAGACCAGTTTAAGCATTCTTAAGGAGAACTATGTCCATGTGCATTTGTTTTTACATAAAGGTGCCTATGTGTGTCTCAAGGTGAACTTTCTGCATGTGTGCAAAACTAGAAATTATACCTTCTACAAGCTATCACCGCTACCAAGTGAAGAGTTCAAAGGAGAACTTCTTCGAGTGTATGTTCGGGGACTATTAGCTTCAGATGGAATACCATCACTCCTTGATTCTGTTCTCCACTTCCGTTGATGACCACGCGAAATTAATGCTTTTAAACAAATAAACCATTGCTCAGCTTCATCTTTATCTTTACAAATCTGGAATGAAAGTCATTTACCAAATTACAAATAGAGTAAAATATATATCTATTTGGAAACTACTCTAAAATAGTAGAACAGAATTGGTATTTTAGGAAGATCATTGCAGCAACTGAAAATTAATAAGGAAATGGATATGTCAAATGAGATGCTTACCAAATCTAGTGACCTGTCATTCTATATAAAAGAGGACTGGTACTCCTTCTCAGGCCGTGGATACCTTTGAAAGATTGGCTAAAAAATATTACACGATGAAATGAAATTTTAGGGCCTTAATTTAGTCAATCCATATCAAGAAGAATTTATGTTTTATTAGAAGTGCTGAAACTAAGTCTACAAAAACTAGCTGGCAATACAAGGGCAAAAAGGTCAGTCAAGAACACAAAAATTCTAACAAAATTCACCATCTCCAGGTTTGTTGCTTCCATCAACACCACAACAGAGGTACAAGATTAAAAGACATCAATGAAACTAGTAGCAACAAAACAAATACAAGGATTCAGAACTCAAGAAGCTCAACATCAAAAAATAGATAAGAGTAGTGAAAGTTTTCTCTTTCCTTCTTCCTTTTGAGACACAAAAAGAAAAACCAGTAAAGGTTTTTGGAACAAGAATACGATGACAGGTACAAGCAATGTCCATTACCTCAAGGGACTAATTCTTATTGCTAAGAATTCTCAATATGATCATTGAATGCTTAATTTGTTGCAGAAAGCTAACAAAATCATAACTAAAGTGGCTTCTATTAGTTTCATTAATTTAAGTGAAAAAATGCAGTTTTTAAAATGTCATTTCATTTCTGAAATATTTTCCAGATTTTCAATCCAGAACTGAATTGACAGATCTAGTGGATGAAACTAATAGAGGAATTAACACTAAAATAGAAATCTGGAAAGAACAAAAATGCATTTGGCAAGGAAAAATCAATTAGGGCACATAAATTGCAATTTATAGGGCAAAGAGAGAGAAGAACCCCAGCTGCGAATTTGTCAATAGAAAAAAGAAGCTAAAATTGTTGAGGGAAAAACAATGAACCATAACCATAACTACCTAACTTGACTATAACTGTCTAACTAAACCATATAGTTAACCTTTAACAAACTAACAGCTAATTTGCCACTTGCTTTGCAATTCACACGTTCTTGAAATGAGAGAGAGACTTTAGCTGATGAGAGAGGGCTGCAGCTAAGGCTGCAGCTACTGTAGCATTAGCAGCTCTGTCTGTTCTGAGTTGCAGCCTTCGCTATGGCTGCTAGCTGCTAAGGTGTGGCCTTGGTTGCTGGACTGTGGCCTTAACTGCTCTGCCTTATCACTGTGGCCTTGGCTGCAGCTATCTAGTTTTCACTGCCTTGACTGCTGTGGCCTTGGCTATGGCTCGCTGCTGTGGCTGATCTGTATCACACACAAGGATACCAAATAGCCATTCTCATTTTAATGAGATCACACAGCCACCCTAACCTTCACTACTTCACCCAACTCAACACAAGAAGGTTGCCCATTATTAAATACACAGTCATTCTTGAGTTTCCATCTCCTCTCTTCTCTCCCCAAAAACCTTCATCCAATGTTCCTAAATTGGAGACCATTGTTGAAGAAGGATCCAACAAGTTTGACCTAGTGCACAACCACAAGTTGATGTATCTTCTTCATGTGGTTCTTTCTATTGTTTCCTACATATTGATAGACAAATACATCATTGCTTGAATTGTAGTCCTTTTCACACATATCATATCCCTCCTTTGATGGACGAAGAACCCCTTTGTTGTTCTACCTCAAAACAATCCCAACCGTTTGATCATTTGATGACCTGAAGCCATGATCTAATTGCTATGAATATTTCGGGACAACAAGACAAATGAGGTGAGATATGTGTGTCTATGAATTTGGTTGAGATTGTACCTGCCCTTTCAAATCTCTCCAAAGACATTCATTCTATAAAAACAGACACATTTCTTGAAGAAAAGATCTAACTAGTTTGATGTTGTGCACATCATGTTTATGTGATCCTGTGTTTCTATCTTTTCTCTGTATAGCTAAATAGATATGTTCTTAATTGATGTCAACAAGATTGTAAAAGGGATAAGTGAGATGTGAGCTGCAAGAAAATTAGATATGGAGAAGTGTACTAACAGATTATATGCCCCCACAAGGGTTAGGTGTTTCTAAAGATAGCATCATAAAAATAAAAATAAAAAATCCTATTCTATTCATAAATATATATAGAAATAAAAGAACTTCAGTTTTAATAAAGTAACATGCAACTAATCATAAACACGATTAAACTAGAATAAGGCTGCAAAGATAAAATCAAAAGCTTCTTGAGAGACGGGAAAGCTTAACAGCTTCTTTAGGCGTAAAAAATATTACACACAAAATCAAGTTGTCAATGGAGTCTAAAATGCAATATGAAGCAAGGGATGATATCAACAAAGCTCACTTTTTCTTTCCTCCCATCAGCAAAACAAGATTAAGACAGTCAATATGTATGTAAATAGCATTCTATTGAAAAGCAATCCAAGCAAAGTCGAAAAGCACAAATTAGAGATGCTGGTTATCAAAGAAATATCACCCTAACACGCAACAAAACCAACCCAACTCCATAAGTTTTCAACCGTCCAAGAACCATCTACTCCATAATCTCTGAAGAAGCCTACAAAAAATGAAGCCATAATTAACAACACTACTTCATTCATATATACAAGTAAATTTCCTTGCACCTTGAAGAAAAAAATTAGGATGTTTCTTTAATTAGGTTTGAGGGGATTGCTAAAATAAATTATCTTCATAGTTAAAAGTAACTTTTTCCGAGCAAATTTTTTTCAACAAAATAGAGTGTCAACTTGCCTATTTGCTACAAAGAGAAACCAAGAGGACCAAGATATTGTGGGGGCATCGGCATGGATTCTCCTATCATTGTGTGGTGTGTTGTCATCTATGAAAAAAACAGTTTGAAGTCAAGTCAATGTTTCTTTTCCATTACTTCAGTGCATTCTCTAACAAAACAACATCCTGTTCTGTAGGATTTTGTTTTCCTTTCAAAATTCAATGATTGATTATAAACAAAATATGATTTAATAATTTCCACGACTAAAAAAAATACATAACAATGTGCATATAGTGCATCCAAGTTAGAAATGTTTCAACTTAATTCTGTTAGCTCAATAAGCAAATTCATCCAATTGTAAATTAAACATGTCCAAATAAGCATAATTTGCAACAGTAAATACTTACCAAATCATCATAATTAGCCCCAAAAAATAAATTTTTTATAGGAATCAGGCCGTCAATTTTCACCAAATCAACACCACCAAGTTCACATACTACTTCAATCTCTTAGTCATATCTTATAATCAAGTAACACACAAGTAGAACTCAGAATTTGCACGATCAATGCAAAAACGTGTGCACAACAGTAGATATATAAACAATAAATGCACAGGTCACCACTATAATCAATGCTGCGATAGCACGAACCATCGATTTGCTGCCACAAGACATAGTGGAACATATACCCCTTGTTTGCTGTGCTCTATAAAGGAACATAATCTATGTCTGATAGACAAAAGAAAAGCTAAGACGAACAGCATTTTCTAATAAAATAAATTATGAATGGAAAAGAAAATTAAGGTAGGTTCTTTGAGAGGCAGATTAGCTAGTGATTAATGTAGAACACTGCAGCAAACATCAATTGTGGGGCCAAAAACTGATTACAAAATATTATTATGAACAATATAAAGCATACCTACAAGAGGGCAGTGATAGTACCAAAAGTGTTCGACAACAGTGGATCCAAATCTTGAAATAATTCTCTCTTCTAAACATATAAACAAAGACAAACACAAGGCATGAGTAACAAGGCATAGTACAAAACAATTCTCTCTTCTTTCTAGATTTTTTTCCCTTCTTGGTAAGGTACAAGAGGAAAGGGAAAAGTTGACACAGTAAATGAGCTTTAGCTCTAATTTTAGAACCTGGTTCGAGCCTTCAATCCAATTATTAATCAAAACCCTCAAGCCTTGAATTCCAATACCCTGAATTGGTGTGAATTTGAAACTAAGATTTCATTAACTAAAAAGAAAAATTAACTTAATCAATTCAACAAATTGCCACAGTATTTTACCAAAATTTTGACCAATGAACCAGTGGATAACCCAATATATGTGAGAATGAGGAAACATATCAAAAGGATCATTATCAAAGGTCAAAAAAAAACTTGATGTAGCACCAAAAGATCAGAAGAGAAAGAAACTGTGGAATCAAATCCCAAATTAATATACCAATATTCAAAATCATATCCTAGTCCAATAAAAACCCATTACATAATGCTACCAATGCCTTTTCGATCCCCTTAAGTAATAGAAAAAACATGAGAAAAAGAAATTAGGAGAGGGTCATACCCTTTCCAGTTTGATGCCAATAAAGCCCCAAATTCCCCTGTTTAATGTCAAATAGTGAGCAAAATGAAGAAAATAATTAGCCCCAAATCGAAGGAGACAAAGAGAGGAAGACAGAGAGACACACACACGCACAGAGAGAGAAAGAGAGAGAGGGCGAAATAGAGGACATACCTACCCGAGACAAAGCGACGGTGGTGCTAACCCTTACAGTGTGCTCACCTAACCCTTGCGTTGTGCTCATCTAACCCTTGCGGTGATGCTCTAGTAACAGAGAGGAGGGCAGCGTGAGGCGTGAGAGAGAAGAGACACAGAGGCGTGAGGCGTGAGAGAAGAGAAAGGGGGAGGTGAGGTCATGTAGGGTGAGGTTTGGAATCTGTGTGTGAGAGGAACAGATATATCTAAAGGCGCCAATATATTCATTTCCTTCTAAAAATCTTTAGCAATTAAATCATTTATTTGGTGACAGAATTATTTTCTCACTAAAAATAAAATTATTAGTCACGAAAATAGTTTTTTCATTAAATAATATTAAATTATAAAAAATTATTGGTGACGAAAATATATTCGTCATTAATAATTTTATTATTGGTGACCAATTTTTTCTTCACCAAAAGTCTGAAAATTTTGGCACCATCCGAAAAATTAGCGGAAAAATATTTAGTGACAAAAAAAATATAAATAATGATGAAAAATAATTTCGTCACCTAATTTTTTTATTATATATGCAGATTGGTGACGAAATTTTATTTTTGTCTCTAAAATTGGTACATTTGGAGACGAAAAATTATTTTCTTCACTAAAATGTACGTCTTTCGTGACAAAATTTATTTTCGTCATTAGTTTTCGTCTCCAAAGACACTTTTTGTTGTAGTGGATAAGTAGAAATAAGACATAGTACATAGAGTGTAAATTTAGTAACAGTAACAATGAAAGCAGAGGAGAAGTGAAGATTGAGAACCAAGAATTGCCTAAGAGTGAACATTTTCGTTATTTATGGTCGATTATCACAACAGCGGGGGAGATTGATGCGGATGTGGCCCATAAGATTAAGGCGGGATGGTGTAAGTGGAGAAGTGCGTCTGAGGTACTGTGCGATAAACGAATACCCATTAGACTAAAAGGTAAGTTCTATAGAATGGCTAATAGACCAGCGGTGTTGTATGAGACGGAGTGTTGGGCAACCAAGAAACAACATGTAGATAAGATTAGTGTGGTTGAGATGAAGACGCTAAGGTGGATGTATGGCAAAACTAGACAAGATAGAATTACGAATGAGTGTATTCGGGAATGGGTATGAGTAGCACTGATAGAAGATAAGTTGAGAGAGAATCGATTGAGATGGTTTGGTCACATTCAACGGAGACCAACAGAGGCAGTAGTGAAGAGATGCGATACTGTAACGGTAGAGGGGAGTATTAGGGGACGGGGTAGACTTAGATTAACGTTGGCTAACGTTGTAAATAGAGATATGGATCTACTTAATTTGACTAAAGAAATGACCTTTGATAGGGCCGCGTGGAGAAGAATGATTCATGTAACCGACCCCATTTGATGGGACTTAAGGTTTGGTTTGGTGTGAATGAAATAAATCCAATATGCAGTTTTGTGATCTTGCATTGGCATACCCATACTTTGCCAGAATTATAGGAAAATGGCCGAGGCTGTTATATGTGGGCTCCTGCCAAAATCTCCAAGGGCACATTGAGCAGAACAGAAAGTAAACTTTTATTCCATTGCTACTCAATTTGATTAATCAAATGCTTAATTTTCTTCTTTACTCCTTGTTCTTTCCCCGCTCCTTATTTTTTCTTGGTTGGTTTGAATTAAGTGATTACTGTTGCATGTCTAACTCCTCGTAAACCTCCACTAGTATGCGTGCGCGCGCGCGCGCGCACACACACAAACCTTGGTAGATACATACCATTAATAAGTGGAAAGTTACAGTTAGTTTGAGAAATATATCTCACTTGTTGATAAAGTCATTAAATGATTTTACTCGAACATTTCAATGTCAAAAACTCCTTGTCCCATCATTTTCAATCTTACTTTCTCTATCATTGCTGGAAGATGTCAAGCAATTGGAATGCATCAACTAGTTAATAAAGTCAGGGATGGAATGGAATCATCCAGTCTATAGTACCTTTAGACCAAAGTTAAACCTATTTATTATATATGCCTCCAAGTGTATGGCATCTTCTAATCATACTCCTTAGTGTTTGGTTTACTGGAATGAATGTGGAATGGAATAGTCATTCCTTAGCCTCCCTATGGAATGACCGACTCTGCTCATTGTATGAAACTTTATGTGGGCTATGAGGCCCATCTTATGGTGTCATTTATTTAAATTACTTAATTTATTCTTAGGGTCTTTATGACTCACCATCATAATCTGTTAATGTAGGTGGTCTGATATGGGTCAGTCAATGGAATGCTTTGCAGCATCCTATGGGTTCTGTATTCTTAGCTGTAATTTACAGTGATTATATGCTTACATCCCGGACTCCTATGGACCATCAGATCTTCGTAAATTTTCCGCTTCACAGGTATGCTTTGATTGTTGGTTTAGAAGCACATGCATAAGCTCAAAACATGGGGTAAGGATTAACTAATGATTGTTATACACGACCAATATATATATATATATATATATATATTTCTAACCTATGTTATCTGGAACGTGGATTGTTGTGATATATGAAACTAGAATGAGAATGTGGTGTACTACATGTTTTAAAATGTGGTACAATAGGGATAGACTTATCTAGATTATACTAATAGAATTTAAGGTACTTCTAGAACAATGAGGCATCCAATAGTGTAGTTTACTTTTTCAAATTAATCATGTAAAAACCTATGATACCTAGAACATGGATTGTTCCGGTATACGGAACGGGAACTAGAACGTGATACGCCACATGTTCTAAAATATGGTATAATAGAAAAAGATTTGTATATATTACACTTAAGAATTTAAGGTCCTTCTAGAGTAATTTTTTTTTTTATTTTTCTGTCATGTAGCAAATCATTTCAATGAAAATTATTATCAATTTTTGATTTTTTTTGTTTTGTCAAAACTTAACTCACCTTAAATTTTAGTTCATATATTTAATTTTTTTTCTCCTAACTTAACATTTAAGAAAATACATTTGGAAATCGTTTCGGATCACTAAATTTATCGTTTTGGAACGAAAGTGTACCATGTTTTAGAACGTGCGTACCAATATGTAATGGGAAATTTGGCTATAAACCCCCTTTACATTCCTTTCATTGTTAAAAGGACTAAGAAAAAAATTATACTTTCTAAATCCCTCATAATTATAAAGTCTCGCATAAAGGACAAATTTATTATTTTAATATTTTATATGACTATTATACCCACTCTCTTCCTTTCCACAGATGGCCTCTTCAAGAAGACCGGTGAGCTCTGCAACTTGTGCGGCACTGAAGCCGCCATCATCACCTTCTCCAACGCCGGCAACACCTTCGCCTTGGGCAACCACTCCGTCGACTCCGTCCTCGACCGTTACCTCTCCATGACTTCATCATCCTCCAGAGCCTCCGCAAGCTTCTCTTCCCTCTTTAGACATAGGGTTTCAACTCAAATCTGTGCACCATGAATGATTCTGATCTCTAATCTCCCGAGATCGACCTACGTGAACCGTTGTAGAATCGGCGAATCCCTCATCAGCAACCGTTGATCAAATACAGTTCCTGCAAATCGCACTGATACATATATATTATATATATATATGTTTTGAGTCTTTAAGATTGGAGATTTGAATGATTTTTTAGTAGAAGAGAGACCTGTTAGATCAAGTTTTTGACAAAGAATTCGAATTGTGAAAGAGTACAGAGACGAATCGCACGGCTGTTCAAAATTTTCATATTTGAACACAGTTCTTCAGATTTTTCATATATATATATATATATGTGTGTGTGTGTTTGTGTGTGTGTGTGTGTGTGTGTGTGTGTGAGAGAGAGAGAGAGAGAGAGAGAGAGAGAGAGAGAGAGAGATATTTCATTTGGATAGTGTTGTTAAGTTCTTAAATTGATCTATCGATGAGTTGTTACTATGTTCTCTCAACTTTTTGTTGTAAAATTGTTTTTAATTTTGATAAATTTTTGTGTCGTGAGTGAGCAATATGGATTGTGTATATGTAATAGATAACAGAGAAGCCAAAGAGGTGATACGAAAGAGGCAAGTAACTGTGAAGAAACAGAAGAACAGTGGTTGTGAATGATCTAATTTCATTTGATAAAACCAGAGTAAAATTTTACTCTAGTTCTATTGCTCTGTTTTTTTCATTTGACAGAACCAGAGTAAAATTTTACTTTTATACAGAGTAAAATTTTACTTTTAGCTTCAGAGTCTCACAGTTTACTTGTTTTTCAGAGTAAAATTTTTCTTTTATACAGAGTAAAATTTTACTTTAGTTTTAGAGTGTAACATTTTACTCTTACTCAGAGTAAAATTTTACTTTTATACAGAGTAAATTTTACTTTAGTTTTAGAGTGTAAAATTTTACTCTTATTCAGAGTAAAATTTTACTTTTATACAGAGTAAAATTTTACTTTAGTTTCAGAGTGTAACATTTTACTCTTATTCAGAGTAAAATTTTACTTTTATACAGAGTAAAATTTTACTTTAGTTTCAGAGTGTAACATTTTACTCTTATTCAGAGTAAAATTTTACTTTTATACAGAGTAAAATTTTACTCTGAAATACACAGTGAAGATGGCTTAATAGGAGAGCTGATAGATATGAGGGTAATATAGTAAAAGAAATAAGTTTTAAAATATTAGGGGGTTTTGAAAGTACTTATATAATTCTTGTCCTTTTGAAAGACAAATTAAATAGTGAGGGGGCTATCACCAAATCCCCCATATGTAATTCGTTAGGGTATTAGCTTTTTCTGGTAACATAGGTAAAAACATATTCCTACCAGTATTGTGACCAATTTTTGTACATTTTATTATCCAAAACTTCGCTATGATATCTTAGTTTATTATATGTGATTTTCTTTCCTCCTAATGAGACTACAAGGCTGTGTTAGGTTCATGGAATTGAGGAGAAATTTAGAAAGGGAAAGGAAAAAGATAGGTGAAATGTGAATGGAATATAACTATATTTCACCTACTTTCATACACATTTTTCCTTTCCCTTTCCTTTTCCAAATCTCTCTCCAAATCCATGAACCAAACACAGCCTAAAGAAATATATTGAAAATAAATTTTGGAATCGCTTTGGATTGCAAAATTCACTTTTTTGGAACGAAAGTGTACTATGTTTCGGAACGCGTATACCAAAACATAAATCATTAAAGAGTATTAGCATTTTTTTGACATTGCTTCTAACCTTGCACTATTTTTTTTTTCCCTTCTAGGCTGATTATGTCTTGGGCAATAATCCCATGAAGATGAGTTATCTTGTGGGGTATGGGGATAAATACCCACAATATGTACACCATAGGGGAGCCTCAATTCCAACTGATGCAATCACCGGCTGTAGTGATGGTTGGAAGTGGTTCAACTCAACTGACCCCAATCCCAATGTTGCAGTTGGAGCACTCGTGGGTGGGCCCTTTCTCAATGAGACCTATGTTGATTCACGGAACAATTCAATGCAAACGGAGCCAAGCACTTACAACGGCGCCCTTATAGTTGGCCTCCTCTCCGGTTTGGTCACCACGCCATCGGTTGTTCAATCTTTCACCTAAGATTGCCTGAATATGTGATTGATTGTATTATATGTGTAGTTTTGTGCACGGTCAATTCTATTCTAATTTAAGTATGTGTGCATTACACAGTGAATTGGTTGATTATACCGTTGTGTTTTGTAGGTTTGTTTGTTAGGTGAACCTCAAATATAATTCTTTTGTAGCAGTGATGTGCCAATTTATGTTTACTAGAAAAGCTTTCTTGTTGTAGACCTGAATAAGTTGATTATCAAAATGCTCAAAAAATGTTGCAGAACCCTGTATGAGTAATATAGTTGATGATCTCTCTCTCTCTCAGGGAATTTTGAGTCTCCCAAACAAAAAATACCATTTTAAAGGTCTTTGGAATGAGAACATTCATGTCCATAGTAATACTGTGGTGATCAAATCTCACTATCATCTAATGTGACCTTTTATATGATACTAATCATATTATTTGATGTAGTTACACTAAGGGTTTTTTAGGATGTTCTAAATAAGTGCACTTTTTGTCTTTTTATACTAAAAAATTGAAAAAAAAAAATATGGATGTTTGGGTTAACTTTTTGACTTTTTATGAAAAAATGTGTATTAAAAAATTGTATAAATTAGTGTGAGAGGAAAATTAGGATTGGGAATTGTGCAGCCGTAATTTTTGACTTTTGGTGAATAGTGATAACTTTTTACTTTTTGAGTAACTTTTTGACTTTTTGACTTTTTATGGACTTGCCAAACTTGGCCTAACATTGAACAATGAGGAAAATAAAATTTCAGCAATACAATGGCGAGTGAACTTTTCTCGGCACAAGAAGAATGCAAATCACTAGGGGTGCGTTTGTTTTGAAGGATTAGGGGGTGAGATTGAACTATTACTCCCATCGGACTAATAGTCTATTGTTTGTTTCATTTTTTTTGCTCCGGACTAATAGTCTCCCCGGACTATTAGTCCCACAAATATGAGACTATCCTATCCCATGGGGGGATGGGATAGAAACCATGTGATTGGTATCCCTTGAGATTATTTTGTGAAATGTCCATTTTACCCTCCATGCTATTACTTAGCAAACAATTAGAAAAATATAAAATAGTCTTTTGAACATTTATAAATTATTTTTTTAGTGTTGTTAATTTAAAATTATATATTAAATAAAAATTTTAATTATAAATTATAAATTATAAATTAAATTTAATTAAAAATAATAAATTATAAATTATGGCCTTATAAATTAAATTTTTTTAGTGTTGTTAAAAAATTAAATTTACATATTAAATTAAATTAGTTTTTTAGTGTTGTTAATTTAAAATTATATATTAAATAAAAAATATAAATTATAAATTAAATTTATTTAAAAATAATAAATTATAAATTATGGCCTTATAAATTAAACTTTTTTAGTGTTGTTGAAAATTTAATTTATATATTAAATAAAATTATTTTTTATTGTCGTTAATTTAAAATTATATATTAAATAAAAAATATAAATTATAAATTTAATTTAATTGAAAATAATAAATTAAAATAAGGGAGTTTTTTTGATAAATCCACTTTCTAAGAGTTTTATTCCATCCCACCCATATTCTTTTTGACTATTCCATTAGGTCCTATTTGAGATAAGAAAACCAAAATATCCTTTTCATCTGCTTATGTTCCATTTAGTTCACACTATTTTCTTATGTTTCAATAAGTCCTATGGGTGACATAATTACCAAAATACCCCTAATGTGAATGTTCACACCGTCAATGTGAATGTTTTTATCGTCAATGCGTAGGGGCCCGGCCCATGTCGATCCTCGTGGGTGTCCGGAAAAATTCGAGTCAGGCCGGGGCGGGCCCGACCCGTTGACAATGTGAATATTCACATTGACATGTTAACATTCACATTAATAGGAATGTAAAATTGGCCCGTTGTAACAAGCCCGCGGGGGACCTCGCTACAGGTCGGACTCGACTTTCGTAGTCACGGTTCTAAGTCTGAACCAAAGAGTCCAAATCCGGCAAATCGTTTTGAGAAAAACAGATTTTGAAAGAAGTGCCAAACATGGACTGCTTTGCCAGATACAGAGTCGCCACCTAAATGTTTTTTAATGGGAAATTTAGGAAACCCTGACTCGGTGCCAAAGGCCACGTGTCCGTCATCACCAAAGTTGCCTCGGCTCGGGAACTTGGGTACGATTGGGGAAGGTCACTTCGTGAGCACCCCCGCTCGCCCGATCAAAGATCGGCCTCTACTAATCATGATATCAATTTTTGAAAACTTTGTGTGTTCTTATTCCGGTTATTAGCCTAGGTCACTATGTGATGCACACAGCATATAAGTATAGACCGGGTTGCCTGAATTGGAACAAAACATTTCATGTTTGTTTATTTGAAAGTGGTTTGATGGTGCTACCCGCAAGTAGGCTAAGACGTGGATTTGCCACCCTCGGGTGGGCTTAGAAAACATGATTTTGCTACTATCTAGTGGGCTTAAAACACACATTTGATGAATTATTCCAATTCAAATAACCCAACCTTCACCCACAGGCATTCAGGCAGTTATATCACGTTAGCAATTAGCCTCATGGTAAGCATGCTATTCATGGCAGTCACTCACACGCATGCAAGGATGCTAAAGCATAAAACTCACCGAGTACTCCAAGCTAAAAAAAAAGAAGTTTATTAGAAATCATGCATGATCCTAAATATACAGAAATGCCTAATGCAACACATGCAAAAATGCAACTATAGCAGGCTCGGCTATTCTAAACATGGCATATGAAATGCTACAACTAACATGTATTCAATTTGGAATTGAAAGTACGATGCAGTTAGTATGGTGCGCCGAGCCCGGTGCATGCAAAACAGATGAATGAATGCAAACATGCTATCATACTGTATGCTAATTGAAACATGCCCTAATCTAACCATCGTAAGCTGGTAAATAAAAGGGAAGAAAGACGTGGGGTTGGAAGACATACAACACACACACGCACACTTATTATAGTTGTGCCCTCTCGCAGAGGGTCTGAATAAATAATACAGTCCCAAATGAAAGAATATTACAGTCCAAATATTACAGTCCGAATAATATACAAATTCTTAATTAATTAATGAATTAACTAAGAAAGCAAGTAAAACTGGCGTGCAAGCCAGGGACTGCCTTGCTTCTGATGGATGATGCATGTCCGGGTTGCCTTGCGCGGAAATCCACCGGAATGCCCCAATTAGCCTCTGTTTACACCTGTTCTTGAAATGCGTGCCAAGCCCCAAAAAAGTTTCTAATTCTTCATTTCGTTGCAACAGAGAGCAGGAAAGGGGCATAGCAATGTATTTGCACAGATATATGCATGTCTCGGTCCTCGTGCCACCAATCACGCGTACCGAGGCATGATGGCCGAGGAGTCGAAATGCACAACTCAATATAGAATGAATGCACATGAAACTACAGCTAAAACCTAACTCCATCATGGATAATCCGGAGTGTCGGTGACTGGGGAATTGAGACACATTCGGTCACTCGGAGTACGAAACACACCTCGTTTCCCGTGCACGGGCTAACTCCTATCCCGAACACGATGCAATATGCATGACATGCAACTAAGATGCAATCCTAACATACACCATGCTATGAAAATGAGGTGTCTCGAAATGCGTGCACACGGGCACGCAAACCGAGAAAATGACAGAATGCAATCTAAGATACAACCTAGTATGCACTATGCTATGAAAATGAGATGTCTCGAAGTGCGTGCACACGGGCACGTAAACTGAGAAAATGATTGAATGCAATCTAAGATACAACCTAGTATGCACTATGCTATGAAAATGAGGTGCCTCGAAATGCGTGCACACGGGCACGCAAACCGAGGCAATGGCATACATAATGCGAATGACATGAAAATGTGATATGGGCTTATACCAACATGAGTGAGCCTCAGCCACACTCACATAGGATGCCGACGGATGAAAGTGAAGTGCCTCGAAATGCGTGCACACGGGCACGCAAACCGAGGCGATGACAAAATGCGATGCAATGACATGAAATGATGATGTGGGCTTATACCAACATGAGTGAGCCTCAGCCACACTCACATAGGATGCCGACGGATAAAAATGAGGTGCCTCGAAATGCGTGCACACGGGCACGCAAACTGAGGCGATGACAAAATGCGATGCAATGACATGAAATGATGATGTGGGCTTATACCAACATGAGTGAGCCTCAGCCACACTCACATAGGATGCCGACGGATAAAAATGAGGTGCCTCGAAATGCGTGCACACGTGCACGCAAACCGAGGCGATGACAAAATGCGATGCAATGGCATGGAAATGGCATGAAATCATTCTAATGGAATTTCAGCACTAAAATATGGGGGAAAACAGTCCCAAAATGAGGCGAAATGACACCAAATGCATGGAATTGTCCCGAAATGCGAATTTAGGCACCCGAAATGGCCTATAGCTATGCCAAACATGCACAATATGGACATGCAATGCAAATAAAGAAGCTAGACAGTCCCAAAAAAGGCACTTTCACAGTTATAAACATGGCCAAACATCAAGCATAGGTATGGCAAAAATGGCATGCAAGAATAGGGGCCAAGAGAGGGGTAATGAAGCAAGTGATATAAGCAAAATCCAAAATGAAAAATTCCCTTCTACAACACTTAAGAGGGACCAAAAATATGAATATTTACAGTATATGGAAGCCCCAAAATCAGTATACAAACATGATAGAAATCTGATGCAAAATGAGGCTCAAAAGTGGCTATAACATGAGGTATGCAAAATATTCACCAAACAGCCAAAGACCCTTAATAAAACATGTATAATGGGCCAAAATAGGACTATTTTCAGAACTGTAAAATGGCCAAAAACAAAAGTATGGTAGGCTTCCATTGCATGCAAGAATGGGGAATAAAAGAGGAGTATAAAGGTAAGTACAACATGGAAGTCCCAAATGGTGTTAAGCCCTTCTTCAATGTTGAAGAGGGCCTCAAAATAAGCCTAATATCAGTTTACAACATGCTCAAAAACAGATTACTCATGGGCCAAAAATAGCATGCAAGATTATGACATATAAGAGGATCAATGAAGCAAGTGCATCATGGAGGGCTCAAACAAGGTTGAGCCCTTAATGAAAAGTGAAAATGAGCTCAAAAGAGGTCCCCTTTCATTTAGGGCCGGAGCTTGAAACAAAAAGCATATAAGGCTTACAAATGGATCAAGAAAAAGGGTCAAAGAGGAGAAATGTTACTCACCCTTGAAGACTAAAGCTTTTGTTGCTTCTTGGATCAATTTGCAGCTCCTTTAGCCTTTGAGAAGCCTTCCTTGTTGCTGGAAATGAAGTGGTGGTGGTAGAGCTTGGTGGTGTAGAAGAAATGGTGATTAGGGACTTGGAAGTTTTCAAGGAAATGAGAGGGATAAAAATGGCTTTGTGTATGGAAGCTTGAAGAACAATTTTTCTAACCCCTACAAGTGAAGCCACCAGCTGGTTATAAGGGCCAAAAAGGGGGTGTAAAGGTGGGGGAAAAGGAGAGCAACTTTCCCCCACAAAATATCCCCCGGATATTGATATTTTCTGGGGGATAAAGCTCCACAGCTGTAAAGGGAACAGTGCAAGGAGCTCGGCCGGCCTGGTACTTTTGCTGCAGGTGGCCGGCCGGCCACACCCCCTAGCCGGCCGGCTAGGGGTCAAAAGGGTCAATCAGATTTTCTGGCCGGCCACCAATTGATGGTGTCCTCCTATGTGTGTACAACACAACCCTGTGGTTAAAAGTCCAAGAAAGTGGGTCCAAGGGGTTCAACATTAGCCCGGAAAGAGGGGTTCAAAAGGGTCAAGTGGAATTACTGGCCGGCCACCAACTTTTAGGGTCCTCCCATGTGTGTACATCACAAATATGTGGTTCAAAGTTCAAGAAAATGGGCCCAAGGTGTTCAACATTAGCCCGGAAGGAGGGGGTCAAAAGGGTCAAGTAGCATTAATGGCCGGCCACCATTTTTTAGGGTCCTCCCATGTGTGTACATCACAAATATGTGGTTCAAAGTTCAAGAAAATGGGCCCAAGGTGTTCAACATTAGCCCGGAAGTGCGAAAAACGGGCGCCGGAGGGCGTCGGAGGATGTATAACTGGTTGCTACAACAATTGCTGGCCTCCCACCCTTCAGTGACCTCCCCGGTGATAAAACAGAGGTACCTGCCAAAAATGAACGAAAATCGTTGCAAAACGAATGTTCGGGGGCCAAAACGCGCAGTTCGGGGTCCCGAAAATGGGTTGTTAAGCACCGAAAGTGGCATTCGGCCACGAAGTGGGTTTCTCAGACCCCAGTGTCCCTCAAAAGGGATTAAATAAGATGTGTGCCAAAATTTAGAGCAAACGGAGATGGTTAGGCGGTCTCGAACCGAGGCACACGGCCAACAGTCCCGAAAAACCAGAAACCGGACTCCAAAATGGGCAAAATGGCCTGCGGCCACAAAATGTAGCCCACGGCCACTAAGAGATGGTCTACTGGACCTCTCCCTCCCCTCAGGAAAAGAAACAGAGAAAACTGAGTCTGGTTCGCAAACCGAGACAAGGCACAAAAGAGGGTTCGGAAGTCCGGAGGCAGGGCTCACGGCCGCGACTCTGAAACTTCTGAACGAGCACAATATGCAGCGTCACCGAGCGCTCAATCGGTGATGTCTGAGTCTTAAGGTCGGTCAAAAATGGGGTGTCTACACCCGTGTCCCATGGCAGCGCGAAACCCGCCCGCGGCCCATGGACGGCCTGGGGCGGGCCCAGTTCAGCTCGTTGACAATGTGAATATTCATATTGACATGTTAGCATTTACATTGATAAGAGTACAAAATTGGCCCGTGGTCCATAGGCGGCCAAAAGCCCGCTCGCGGCCTGGGGCGGGCCTGGCCCGGCCCGTTGACAATGTGAATATTCACATTGACATGTTAACATTCACATTGATAGGAGTGTAAAATTAGTCCGCGCTTCGTGGCTGCCCGAAACTCGCTCATGGCTTGTGGGCCGCTCGGGGCGGGCCCGTCCCGGCCTGTTGACAGTGTGAATATTCACATTGACATGTTAACATTCACATTGATAAGAGTATAAAATTGGTCAACGGCCCAGGGTGGGCCCGACCCGGCCCGTTGACAATGTGAATATTTATATTGACATGTTAACATTTACATTGATAAGAGTGTAAAATTAGCCTGCAACCCGTAGACGGCTCGAAGCCCGACCGCAGCCCGAGGCGGGCTTGGCCCGACCCGTGACAATGTGAATATTCACATTGACATGTTAACATTAACATTGATAGGAGTGTAAAATTTGCCCGCTGCCCGAAGCTTGCCCACGGCCCGGCCCGTTGACAATGTGAATATTCACATTGACATGTTAACATACACATTGATAGGAATGTAGAATTGGCCCGCGGCCTGTGGGCTGCCCGAAGCCCGCCCACGGCCCGGGGCAGGCTCGTTTGGGTCCGGGCCCGAGCATGTCCGAGACCGTAGGCCAGGGCCTAGGCCATCACTTTGAAGCCTGGCCCATCGGCCCGCTTAAGGCCCATTCAAGGCTCGGTCCGAGGCCCAGTCCGCTCGAGGCGCAATGTCTTTTTTTGTGGAAAATAATAAAATTTTGGTAGAAAAAATTAAACAGAATTAAAAAAAAATGGCCAGGCCCGCCAAGCTCGACCTAAGCTCGAGGCTTGGCCCAGGCCCACTGGCCCGACCCGAGGCTCGATCCATCGGCCCGTCTAAAGCCCGAATACCTTTGTGCCAAGGCTAGGGCCTAGGCCTAATTCTTTGGCCCGTGGGCTGGGCTGGGCCGGGCTGGCCCGGATTTTTTCGGACACCCACGAGGCTCGATATGGGCCGGCTCGGGCCTCTACGCATTGATGATATGAACATTCACATTGACAATGTGAACATTCACATTATGGGTATTTTGGTAGTTATGTCTCCCATAGGACTTATTGAAACATAAGAAAATAATATGGACTAAATAGAATATAAGTAGATGAAAATAACATTTTGGTCTTCTTACCTCAAATAGGACTTAATGGAATAGTAAAAAAGAACGTAGGCTGCCCGAAGCCCGCCCGCGACTCGGGAAAGGCTCGTTTGGGCCCGGGCTCGAGCCTAGTCCGAGACCCTAGGCTAGGGCCTGGGCCATCACTTTGAAGCCCGGCCCGGCCCATCGGCCTGGTTAAGGCCTATTCAGGGCTCGGTCCGAGGCCCGGCCCGCGCCGAGGCCTAGTGTCTTTTTTTGTGAAAAATAATAAAATTTTGGTAGAAAAAATTAAAAAGAATTAAAAAAAATGGCCAGGCCCGCCCAAGCCCGACCCAAGCCTGAGGGTAGGCCCAGGCCCATCTGCTCGACCCACCGGCTCGGGCTCGGATCCAAAGGAGCCTGCCCGGGGCTGTGGACAGGCTTCGGGCAGCCCACGGGCCGCGGGCCAATTCTACATTCCTATCAATGTGCATGTTAACATGTCAATGTGAATATTCACATTGTCAACAGGCCGGGCCTACCCCGAGCGCGGCCAAGCTTCGGGCAGCGGGCAAATTTTACACTCCTATCAATGTTAATGTTAACATGTCAATGTGAATATTTACAATGTCACGGGTCGGGCTGCGGTCGGGCTTCGGGCCGCCCACGAGCTGCGGTCAATTTTACACTCTTATCAATGTGAATGTTAACATGTCAATGTGAATGTTCACATTGTCAACGGGCCGAGTTGGGCCCGCCTTGGGCCACTGGCCAATTTTATACGCTTATTAATGTGAATGTTAACATGTCAATGTGAATATTCAAATTGTTAACAGGCTGGGCCGGGCCCGCCCCGGGCCGCTCACGGGCCGTGGGCAGGTTTCTGGCAGCCATGGGGCTCGGGTTAATTTTACACTCCTATCAATGTGAATGTTAACATGTCAATGTAAATATTCACATTGTCAACAGGCCGGGCCGGGCCTGCCTCGGGCCCTGAGGGGGCTTTTGGCCGCCCATGGGCCGCGGGCCAATTTTATACTCTTATCAATGTGAATGTTAATATGTCAATGTGAATATTCACATTGTTAACGGGCCGGATTGGGCCCACCCCGGGCTGCCGGTGGGTTTCGCAACGCTATGGGACGCGGGCCAATTTTACACTCTTATTAATGTGAATGTTAACATGTCAATGTGAATATTCACATTGTCAACGGGGTCGGGCCCGCCCCGGCTCGCGGGCGGGTTTCGGGCTACCCACGGGCCAATTTTACATTCCTACGAATGTGAATTTTAAAATATGAATGTTCACATCATAAAATTGCTAACCGTTCAAAAAATATTTATAAGGGTATCAAAATTAAATATAAGGGCATAAGTGTTCAAGAAAATAGTGTAAATAAAAAAAAAGGACTTTATGGAATAAAACTATACGTACATGGGACTAAATGGGTTAAAAATTCCTTCATGGACTTCTTGGGTTAAAACACTTCTAAATGAGATTTATCAATAAAAATCCCTTAAAATAATTAAAATATTGTGCAAAAAATAAAATAAAACAAAATTTTATTTAATCTAGCTAAAAATAATTAAAATATTAAAGCTATGTTTAATATTACTATTACTTAGTAAATAATTGAAAAGGATAAAATAGTCATTTGAGCATTTATCCTTCTCCATAATATCCCAAACAAACATTGGATAACTAAAATAGTCTAATCCAGACATCTAACCCCATGACTAAACATACATAGAATACAAATTAGTCTAACCAAATAGTCCAGGACAATGTATCCCAGAACTAATAGTCCCTTGGATTACAATCTCCCCTTATCCAGTCTGTCCAAACAAACGCACCCTAGGGGTGTACATGGATCAGATTGTTTTGATTTTAGATTTTAGAGTAAACGAGGAACTGAACTGGTTCTTATGGTTCTAAAAACATTAGAACAGTAATCAAACATTTGAACAAGAATTAGATTATATAAACTGGTTTGGTTCAATTTGGTTTTTCCATTCTATAAATTTTATATAATAATAAATATGATGCATATTTTATGTTTGTAAACAAACTAACAATAACTAGTTAAAAAATTCTCCGGTGTGTAATGCACGCCATATACAACCCTAACACGAAATTACGTAAGTTTGTTACGAACTTACATAAGTAATCTCACAAAAATGTGTAAATTGACCACAAATTCGTATAAATTCACATGATTTTGTGAATTTAGGCGAATTTGTGTTCAATTTACACATTTTTGTAAGATCATAAATTCGTGAAAACTTACGTAATACGGTGTGCATTGCACACAAAGTATTTCCCTAATTAGTTTGGTTAAGTTAGAATTTATCAATTTCACAATGAAGATTAATATTCAAATCTTATTAAAAAAAAAAATTATATTTTAAATTTTACATTTAAAAATCACTTCAATAGTTTTGAAAAAAAAAAAAAAAAAGAGTGACTTGCTTTGATATCAATTGAAAAATCTAAAAACTCTCAAGATATTGATTTGTGATTATATTTCAATTTTAAATAATGAATGACAATCTCAATCAAACAATCAATGATAAATCAACACAACCATTTAACGTGAAAAAATTACAATTGGAGTGCCTCCAATTGTGATAAAAAAACTACGTGCCAAAGCTACAAAACAATTCACTAAGAAGACAAAAAAGAATTACACAAGTTTACTCTCAATTACCTAGCGAATCCATGCCCAAATTTAACCGACCCTAATGTGCATCTTCTACCACCGTCTTCACCTCGGAATTGTCTCGTCCAATGTTGAATCCACAATGCCGATGTCGAATCTACGATGATGAGCCACTCTGGAATCCACTAAAGTTTTAGGTCCAAGTTCTCCAGAATCTACTAAAGAACAACTCTCTCTTTTGTAAATAAAAGAAAATAAGCAAACCCTTGATGATGTTGATATGAAGTTCACGAATCCATTGATCACTCTTAAATCATCAAGGAAACATTCATAAAGCACCCTCCAATATTGAACACTTTGTTTATTCTTCATTTTTGAAAATTTCAATGGCTCAAACCCTAGTAACAGCAAACTGCACAGTTTATAGTAAACTAATCGTGTAGACCGCTCGAGCGCACATTTCATCGCTCGAGTGGTGTGACTAAAGGCGGTGCGAAACATATAGGTTGACTGCTCGAGCGACCACTTCATGGCTCGAGCAAACTCATTAAAATGAGGGCCTATCACTTGAGCCAAGACTCCATTGCTCGAGCGCATATACGATAGTCTCAGAAGTTTGGATGCTTTGCAAAAGTACTAGATGATGTCATTCACCGCTCGAGCACACAAACGATCACTCAAGCGGCCAAATAATTTCGATTACATTTTTTTCTTTGGGGGGAACTGTCCCTCAACCCCGCCATGGAGCGCTGTCCTTTGAACCCCTGCGAGTTGACCAGTTAGTTTGACCCTAGTACTTAATCAGCGAAGTGGCAAACATGAAGGGATTAAGATTACAAACTCCTTTGCGAGGCACAATTCGGGTTGGATTCACATCTAAACACTCATAGCCTTACTAAAACAAAAGAGCGAACAAAATTACAACTGAAAGAATTTTTATCAAACGTGATTGCCATTTACAAAAACCTAACAATACCATCTTTCAATTTCTATAGAAATTTGATTCAATCCCAAGACAAAACCATATTGGCTATTAAACGCAGCTCCTGGATTCTTTTGTTTGATCCTGAAGCTTGTGTACCCAATATTGAATTTCTGTGAGAAGTGGGTATGCCAAATGAGAAAAATTTTATTTGTTAAGGAACACATGTCGATCTCGAGGTTTCATGTTGAATGTTGTTACCTTTAGAAGGATTGTGGAAGAGGTAGATAAAATGGGTTTTAATCCTTGTAAATTGAATTTTGTGTTAGCAATTCATTTATTGAAGTCAATAAGTAAATCAACATGGGGGAAGAAGGTTGAGGTTTATAAGAAGTGGGGTTGGTCTGGGGATGAGATTCTTGAGGCTTTTGGGAAACACCCCTTGTTTATTATAGTGTCTGAGAACAAGATCATGAGAGTGGTGGATTTTTTTGTCAATAAAATTGGTTGGGAGTCCTCACTTATTGCAAGAAAGCCGGTACTGGTGTCACTGAGCTTAGAGAAAAGGACTGTTCTGTGGTGGGCAGTTTATGAAATTTTGTTATCGAAAGGTTTGATTAAGAGCAACAATAATAGCTTAACAAATATGTTGGTATCTCCTGAAAAATGCTTCCTAAAGAAGTTTGTGAACTGTCATGAGGAAGAAGCTCCCAAGCTATTGAAATTGTACAAGGAAAAGTTGGCTCTTGCAAAACAATTATGATTTGGTCTGCTGATGAGACTGGATTGGCTAAGGATGTTTTCCTTTGATGTCGACTCAACATACAGTTGCTCTTTTCTTCTGATTCTCATGATTTAACTGTGGTTATTGAATTCTCTCATTTTGAATACAATGGGGTTATCAATTAAAATTTGTCATCTGTAAGCACATTTCAGTTCTTTGTTTTCACTCTGACAAATGGTATTGAAGTTTCACATTGATGCATTGAATGTTGATCATTTTGGAATGGCTTGAGTCTTGAATCAGTGTACCAATATATGTTCATCTAGGTAATTATATATAACTAATACCTACGTATGTATATATTTTGTTTATGCATTACCATATTGTTTGTGTACAGGGGACCTATTTCTTTTTCTAAGGCTTACATTGGTTTATTTTTCCCTTTTTCTTTGTATTCAGTTTATAATCAAGTTTCAAATTGGCAACTTATAAAAGATCCTTTTTTTTTTCCCTTTGCGTTTCGCTTTGATGTTCCATATTTCATATTCATATGGCCATTTGATTTGGTATAATTGGTATTCTGTCGGAATCGTTTAGCAACAAGAGTCTACCTTTATCGAAGGAAATGCATGGCTTCGGATTTTTGCCCTATTTGCAACAAATATCCAGAGACAGTTGAACACCTATTGTTTGATTGTGACTGGACCAAAGCTATTTGGTTTGGAAGTAATTTAAGACTTAAAATCGACCAAGGTTCAATCTCTAATGTGGCCATGATTGAGTTTATCTTCAACAGCACTCCGGTGGACACTGGTGCAACTATTCAAAAAACTACCCAAGCGTGGGATTGGATGAGTTCCATGACCTCTCACATCTCCGCGAACCACTAGTTGCCACCCCTGTTTATGTGCCACAAGGTGGTTCTAATCATAAATGGGAGCCTCCTCTTAAGGGTCTTTGCGAATTCAATTGCGATGTTGCAGTCAAGAAAGGCCTTTCAAAAGGCCTTCATTCAATGCATCATTTTTTTAAAATCCCTCTCCCCTAATGGAGAAAGTACAAGCCTCAAATGGCTGTTAATATCATCATATGACCCACCTTGTTTATGCTAAATCATTAGTCTAATTCACTCACCAAATTATTTAGGATTTATTTATCAATAAATGCAAAACACAGTTGTGACAAAATACAATATACGAAGAGATTTGTGATTGCAATCATTTTAATTGTGAATTTAAACAATTTCCTTTTAAAGATTATTCAATTCTAAGATTAGTATGGCTGGTTTGTCCAATACAACACATTCTTTGACAAAATTTTGTAGTTAATTTTTAGATTAATGATTTAAAAAGCTTTGAATAAATTATAAAAATGTTTGAAATAGGTTTTGGAGGGCATGCAAAAAAAAAATGAAAACATTTGATATATAATTTTAAAAGTAAAATTTTGTAGTGTAAAACCCAAAACTCAATTCGAAATCTTCAAAAATTTTAAAAAGTGACATTGCCTACAAGTGTTGTCCTTCAAAATTTAATGGTTTGTGTAAGGGTTTTAAAAATTTAATCCATTCTTTTGTTAAAAAATCATTGCTAATTACATATTTAAAACACATTGTACTATATAAAGAGTATTAATCTACTTGATGTTGATGGTATGAAATCATACCAAACAAATTTTTTTTCCCCTTCTAAAAGCTCTTAAATTGTGTTGGAGAAATTAATTGACTTTTTGTATAAGTTTCTATAATTTTTCAAAGGAAAATTGCACATCAGTGGTAAATTTACAAAGTATTTATAAATTCATAGAAAAATTTATGATTTTAATTATTAAAGTTGATAAAATTTATCATTAATTTGAAATTGTTTTTGAAAATTATCAATTTTTAGTTACACCACTTGTGAAATTTTATAAGTTTACAAATATTTCAAAATATTCAAATAATTTTATAGGTTTATAAGAAATAAGCAACGTTATCGCAAAAACAAAATAAAAAAAGGAGTAAAGTATAAAAAAAGGGGTAAATTACATTGATCTCTATGAAATTTGGAGAAAATACAACAAACTTCACAAGTTTAGTGTAATTACGTTAAAATTTCTACAAATTTTAATTCACATAATACTTTGCTCCCTTTTCATCAATAATACATTAATGATATGTACGAGACAATGACATTATCATATCTTTTATAATAAAATATATATATTTTTTCATTTATTTTTTCTTCACACTATTTGCATTAGTTTCGATAAATTTTAGGAGCCGCTATTTCCACTCTACTTTGCTTCAAATATAATTTTTTTTGTCATTATTATACATAATTATATTAATATCCTTTCACACAAAATACACCCCCTAAAAAAAAAAAAAATCAAAATTCAAGAATATTAACTATATATAACAAGGATAAAGAAGAGAGTATATTTAAAGTAAAGTAGAGTGAGAATAGTGATTTCCATAATTTAACGTTACTAAAAGAAAGTTAATATAATTATGTTAAAACTATAACGCTACTTGTACTTTCACCAAATTTTAAGGTGCTCAGTGTAATTTACCTTAAAAAAAAAGAATTAAGCAAACAGCTAATTCTCTACTCGGGCTAAGGACAACTATGTATAATCAGGACAACTTTAGGGTTCATGAAAGAACAGGGTTTTAGAGGGGAAAAGTTCCAAGATTGTGAAGATTTCCTCTATTGAACAGGTAATTCTCTACTCCTTGGGCTAAAATTTCAATCAATGTCTAGGTTAATTTGCAAAACTTTACACCATGTAAGGTCTTCTGTTCGAGCTTGTTCATCAACTTACAATAATCTCAATTTTAGTGATAAGAACATGAGACAATAGAGAATGCATCATTCCTCAGACAACACCACCAGTAATAACACATCAAACCCTGTTGATCACCGAGATCCACTGAATCAAGGAAAGTCTTCCGAAGAAGAAGACTATATGGTCAAAAGCATTAAGAAAATCAAAAGCTCTGACTTCGATAAGGAAACTAATGTGGATAATGTAGCTGATATGGATATGAAAATATCAAAAGAAGATTTTGGTGACCAACAACTCCCAGCTTTGGGTCTTCCTCCTCCCAAATCTTTCAAAGAAGCTCTGGCCATTGTCAGAAATTGTGATTATACTTTCGATAGTAGAGTGGAAATCCTCTCGTCAGATGAGGAAGACGATGATGTTCAAGAGGGTCAATCTAAGACCCAAGGCATCTACCCTGAGCTTTGATGACTTCCCAAAATCTCTCTACCTAAGAAGCTTCTGGTGAAGATTAGAAAACCATGGAAAAATGCACTAATCATTCGACTGTTGGGAAAAAATATTGGTTACAAAATGCTTTGCTCCAGAGTAAAAAATATCTGGGTCTTCAGGGAGAATTTAACCTGGGAAGTAACTATTTCCTCTTTAAATTCTCTGAATAGACAGATTGTACTAAAGCCTTCACGGGGGTTCCATGGATCATTATGGATCACTATCTGACTGTGAGAAGGTGGGAACCAAATTTTAAACCATCGGAAGCTTTTGAAACCACAATCGCCGTTTGGGTTCGGTTTCCTGAGCTTCTGATTGAATACTACCAAGAGAAAGTCCTATTTGCGATTGCCAAAGCTATTGACAAACCACTCAAATTGATTGGACCACTGCGATGGCTACGAGAGGAAAGTTTGCTCCTTCTGTGAAGAAATGAATCTTAAACCTCTAAAACCAAAATTCATATTGGAAGGTAAACTTTACAATGTTGACTATGAGTCCCTTCACTTATTCTGCTTCCTTTGTGGGCGCATTGATCATAGAAAGGAAGCTTGTAGATTCAAGGCCTTAATGCTCTACTAGCGGAGAAAAATCTAGCCGTTTTTGACAATAGAACTTCTGACCACCAAACAGTGCAGGCTAATAGTCACCCGTAATAAGAGCATGAGGAAGATGAAACATTTGGCCCATGGATGCTTGTGATTAAGCGTTATAGGAAAACAACCCAACCCAAAAGGACACAAGATTCATTTGGCCCAATTACCACAAACAATTTATTTAGATATTTGGAAGAGGGCCCTGTAGACCGCCTTGAACTCGCTCCGCGCGCCCTCCCTTTCGGAGAGGGCGCGAATTGGGTTCTTAGCTACTACAGTTCAGACTCCTGTCACGGTTCTGAATCTAATCTCACAAACTGCAATGTAAGACTGATAAATCACCAAAGAGTTCAATCCAGCAAATCATTTTGGAAAATCAGATTTTGAATAAAAAATGCCAAACTGGACTGCTTTGCTAGATTACAAAGTCGCCATCTAAATATTTTGTTTTGAGAAATTTAGGAAACCCTGACTCGTGCCAAAGGCCACGTGTCCGTCATCATCAAAGTTGCCTCGGCTCGGGTACTTGGGTACGAGAGGGGAAGGTCCTAAAATGAGCACCCCCACTCGCCCGATCAAAGGATTGGCCTCTACTAAACATGATATGTTGTTTTTGAAAACACATGTGTTCTTATTCTGATTTATTAGCTAACTTACTATGTGATGCGCACAGCATATAAGTATAAACTAAATCGCTCGATTTGGAACAAAACATCTCACGTTTGTTTTTCGAAAATGGTTTGAAGATGCTACTCGCAAGTAGGTTAAAATGCAGATTTGCCACCAAACAAGGTGGGCTTAAAACATGATGATTTGCTATTTCAAGTGGGCTTAAAACTCACATTTTGATGAATTGTTTCAAGCAATGAAGCCTTCATCCACAGGCATTCATGCAGTTAATCACTTAAGCGCATAGCCTCATGGAAAGCATGCTGTCATGGCAGTCACTTACACACATGCAAGGATGCTAAAGCGAAAACACTTACAGTGTACTCCGAGCCAAAGCAAAAAACTAGTTAGAAATCATGCATGATCCTAGCTATGTCAACAATGCCTAATGCAACACATGAAAAATGTGACTAAGTAGGCTCGGCTATCTAAAATGGTATATGAATGCAACACTTGATAACATACTGTTAAACACGTATTTCAAGTAAATGTATTGAAATACAATGCAGTTTGAATGATGCGCAGAGCCCGGTGCATGCAAGACGAATAAATGATGCACGCATGCAAGCATAAGGTATGCTAATCGAAAATATGCCCTAATCTAACCACTGAAAGCGGATAAATAAAAGGGAGAAAGACGTGGGGTTGGAAGACATTCACACACGCACGCACCCTTATTATAACATTATGCCCTCTCGACGGAGGGTCCGAATGAAAGCTAAGCTATTCTAAGCTAAGCTACTTAACTAATCTAATAAAGATAATTTAGACTAATTATTACAGAACAATAAAGAAATAACTAAACTAAGCTACTTAATTATTACAACACTTAATTAATTAACAAATTAATTAAATTACAAATTCAAGCTAATGAACAAATAAAGCTTTAAACTAAGCTGCTCCAGCTCCGTTTGAAGATGTTGAACATGCATGCATGCATTCGGTTTCTTGCCCTGAAAAGCTCTCCGATTGCTCGCTTGAGGCTCTGTTTGTAGGGTATCCTTGAGAACTTGCTGCTGGATCTTACCAAAACCATACTGGGGAGTGCACCAGTGGCCTGCCGGCCATGAAAGGTGGCTGTCGGCCACTTGCCGGCCAAGAGTGGGCCTATATCGGCCAAGGATGGAGGGGTGCCGGCCATCAACGTGGCACTGCCGGCCACTGGTGTGCTGTGACACCATTCTACAACAGAGCATAAAAATAGAGGAAATGGAGGGTCTCCCTAGGGCATGTATATACTGTGCCACTTCATATCACTTCAAAACATAAATAGACAGGCATTATTGGATCTAAGACCATCAATCAAGCATGTAATGCATGTTGGCCAAAGATTCAATCTTGTACACATTCAATGAATGCACAACAAACAAGACACTAAGACCACGACCTTATCATGAGTGATCAAAGGCAATGGAGACAAAGGGGATTGGCTCACTTTCATCACTTTGAGTATGAAGTGGGCTAATCTGCCTTGTGTTCAACGTAACGCCCGGTTGAACACGATGCAATGCACACAAACAACATGTTATGCAAACAATCATGCTAATCCTGACATGTCAAGATGGCATGCATGAGACTCTATCATGCAAGCAATGCATGCAAGACATGTTAAGGGGCCAAGAGCACTAAAGCAAGTGAAGAACATTACACATGAGGCATGCAATACAAAGCACAAATGACCAAACCAACTCTGGACAAAGCTCAATCATGCCAAAATAATGGTCTAAACATGCTGAAATGGGAGCTCAAAATGCTAGAAGAACATGCACTCATGTTGGCCTATAAGCAAGGCATAATACACAACCCTCAAAAGCTATGAAGAAGTGAAGTATATGAGAGTGTGACTACACTATATGTATTGAAATTACATACTAAATGGTGCCATACCATGCAAACATCACATGCATAACATATCAAAGGTCTCAAAACTCAAAGCTAATCAAGGCCCTTTACACTACAACCATACTAAGCAATGCTCAAATGACCTTGACCATTAAAAACAGACCTAAGGCAGGTCAAAACAGTAGCAAAAACATGCTAGACTTGCAGCATAGATGGCAAGAAAGATGTGCTCATGTATTGGCTCACAAACAAAGCATAATGCTCAACTTTTCAAAAGCATTGAAAGAGTGATTTAAGTGAAAGTATGGCAAAGATATAAGCTCTGAAATTACCTACCAAATGATGCCATATCATGCACACATCACAAATATAGCATGCTAAGGGTCTCAAAACTCAAGACTAGTGAAGCCAATTACATTATAACTATACAAAGCTAAGCATGAATGACCAAAACCACTCAAATCAGACCTAAAACATGTTAAATCAAAGCCAAAAATGTGTTGGAGTAGAGCATACACATGCTAGATCAATAGGCTAAAACACCAAATACACTAGGTTAGTGAACAAAATTGCACTACAAGTGCAAGAAGCATGCAAGAGGCAACCAAACCAACCCAAATCAGAGTTATGACATGGAAAATAATGGCTAAAAACATGCTGAAATGGAGCCAATTCAAGGCACAAAGACATGCTACTTTGCAAGGCTACAAGTAGGATTACACTACAAGTATATGAAACATGCAAGAGGTGACCAAGACAGCCCAAAATAGAGTTATGGCAGGTCTAAAAATTCACAAAAATGAGCCTAAACAAAACCTCTAAGAAGTAGAAACACATGCTCATTTGATGGGCTAACAAAACATGCAAGCAAGACAAGAGGAGGGGGGACCACCCCCACCCATTTGGGACCTCAAAACTACTTTTCCACCACTAAAATTCCTCTAAGTTTCAGTGGTGAGAAGGCCAAAAAGAGATGGTCTCAAAGGCCTTAAAAGATGGCACAAAACATGGCAAAACAAGCCACCAAAGGGGGTAAACCACCCCTAACTCAAACAAAGCCTTAAACAACCATTTTAAGCACTTAAATATAGAACTTTTTTTAGTTGAAAGCAAGGCCTAAAGTAGCATGCAAAGGGGGCCAAATATGTAACCAAAACAAAGCTTAAAAGGGGGAATAGGACTCACCCTTGAAGAACAATAAGAACAACAGCTTCTTGAGCCCCAAACTAACTTTTAGAACTCAAATACACCCTGCAAGAACCTCAGCAACAAAGATGGTGGTGTTTGGCTAGGAGTCTCCTTGCAAAAGTGTGAAGAAAGCTCACCTTCTAGCACTAAAAGAGAAGAGAAAGAGGATTCTAGAGAGAGAGAATGGAAAATTGCTCAAAATTCTAGAGAGAGAGGATTCTAGAGTGAGAAGCTCCCAAATTTTCTAACCCTTGAATATGAGAGAAAATGGCTCATATATACAAGAGCTTTGGCTAAAAATATCAATCCAGAAATATCTAGAGCAGTATGGGACACAACTGGAGGTAAAAATCTGGAAAAATATGAGACTTATCATTGTTGGCCGGCAGGGGATCATTTGTGGCCAGCAAGAATCATCAATGGCCGGCACTGCATCATTCATGGCCGGCACCCTTCACTAGTGGCCGGCAGAGAAAATCTGCTCTCTAGGTCCAACTTCAAATGGTGGTGGCCTCACATCAAAATCTCCTTCATCTGGACTCCTTTGTAGGTCATTCTTGTGTCCAAATTGAAGCCCCGGAAGTAAGCTTTCCAATGGTGGTGGCCTCACATCAAAATTCCAACTGTGCTAAGAGATATCCCTCTTTTCGTGAAGCCGCTCAGTTTTGATCCTACCCGGATTGATGCCCAACTTTAACCAGCCATATCTCCCCCATTCAGACTCGGCTTTAGGAGATTCTTGAGTGTAAAATGAATCCCCGGAAGTGTTCTTTCCAATGGTGGTGTCCCCATAGATGAAATCCATGTATACAAATGGATAGGCCTAATTTAGCGAGTGCTGCTCGACTCTCTCTTAGCGGTTTATGACTATCTTCTTCCCCAACTAGGTTTCTTCCCTCTCCTCCAATTTTCTTCAACTCCAAACCCCTAAGTAAGGTGTTTTGAAAGATTTTTCAAAGATTTCATCTCTCTCTCATTCATTTCCACTTTGTACTTGCTCAGTTTACCGAAACGCGCAACATTTAACGAAATGTGAGCCTCGGAGCATCGCAGAAACATTTTTCAAAATATTTTGAAAGAGAGGGTTTTAAGATTCAAAATATTTTTTAGTCCAAAAATGGGGTGTGTGGTTTGGATTTGACACTCTCCTTGCCGAAGAAACCGAACCTTTGCTCTGCACATCTTTCATTACCAAGTAAACAATTAGTAGCGCCCAAGTCTTAAGGGCGGTAAAAAATGGGGTGTCTACAGGCCCAGATAGTCAAGTTAATACTCACAGGGGCAAGAAGAACAATAAACTTGGAGTGCATGAGGCCCAAGGTGAGCCTAGTCTCCTAATAGGCCCAAATCAAGCTAATGACGCTAAAGGAAAAGCCAAAATAGGGACGAATCACATTAGAGCAAAGGAACCAGATACACATGTGAGGCATCAATCTGTCTGGAAGAAAATGAGGGAAAGCTCTATATCACACGCCAAAGATTTCAATATAGAGAATCCACTCTGTGAAGAAGTCAAGGTGAGAAATCACTCCAGTGGAAATCAATTGCCATAGAGTACTTCTGACATGATCTATAAGTTGGAAAACACCCTAGGCCAATAAGACTCAACCATGGTCGAAATTAACTCACCCCTTGTATCTGCAAACATACCAGAATCCACTTCCACTCCCAAGGCTTTAACACCATTGCATCAAGACAAAGAACCACCAGACCCAGGTGAAGCAAACAATGGAAGGGGAAGGCAACAAGAAACCAAAGGAATCAATGAAAGAGGTGACAGTATATCGGAACCAGACCCATAATGTGAGTCTATTGTTAGAACCAGGGAGCGAAGCAATTCACCTAGTCACTTTCGCTTGGTGGATAGAACAACTCCGATTGAGAATTGAGCCAAACTGGGCAGACCCCCACCTGACGTCATTTCACTCGTTCCAGCTAGTCTCCATGAGATTAGAACAAGCAGATCGGTGGAGGATACACCACATCGTTAAAGATCTGGTAACTGACTCCTCCCTCCATTACCCATTTATGGATTTATTACGACTTCTTTTATGGAATTACTGCGGAGCTGGCAATAATACTTTTAAAAGAAATCTTGTGGAAATCATTTGGGCCCATAAACCTGAGATCGTAATTCTGATGGAGACTAAAGTGACTTTTAGCAAAATGGGTAATTTCTTCAATAGATTGGGCTTTACAGCCTCATCCATTGTAGATCCCATTAGAAGAGTATGAGGGATATGGATCATCTGGGACACAAATTAGGTAAATGTTAGGGCTTTCTTAGTTAGTTCTCAGGCTATCCATGCAACTATACACAAAGAAGACTATGAAGAATGGGTCCTTGCTGCTGTTTATGTAAGCCCAAACCCAGTTATGAGGAAGCATCTGTGGGTTGATCTGGAGAATGTGGCAGACAACATGGATAAACCATGGCTAGTAGCTGGGGACTTTAATGACTATACAAGCCAAGGAGAAAGAAGCTTCACCCATCTTAGAGTTCAGCCAGAACTCAAAACTTTTTAGAACAGATTAACAACTGCAATTTGATTGACTTGGGAAGCTCTGGTCCTAAGATGACCTGGACTAACAATAGACAAGGTTTGGCTAATACTATGGAGAGACTTGATAGAGCTCTTAGTAATCTAGAATGAAGAACAATGTTTCCATAAGCCACTATTAGAGTTCTTTCCCGAACCTATTCAGATCACTCACCCCTTGTAATCTACACCCAAGGTATGCATACTCTTAATCCCTCTAATAGGCCCTTTAGATTTGAAGCTACATGGATATCCCATCCTGGCCGTATAGATATTGTTAATTCCACCTGGACTGATATGAACAACAACCTCCATGATTCTACAGTTGAATTCACAAGTAGAGTTAAAGAGTGGAACAAAGAGGTTTTTGGGAATATTTTTAAAAGGAAAAGACATCTTCTTGCACGGATTGAGGGCATTCAAACAACATTAGCTGCTAACTTTTCCCACAATTTGCTTGTTCTTGAAAACGATCTTATAAAACAATATAATACTACTTTGTTCCAAGAAGAAATCTTACGGTTTCAAAAATCTAGGGCCAAACATATTACGCTTGTTGATAGAAATACCGAGTATTTCCATATTTTCACTATTACTAAGAGAAGGAAAACCAAAATCAATGCCCTTAAAGATAACCCTGGATCTTGGATTACTGAGACTGATGAAATTAAGGCTGCCATCCTTGATTTTTTTCAAAACCTCTTTAGTAGTGAAGATATCACTCATCTAGCTCATTGGAAGGACCTAACTCTAACTCATTTTACCCATGATGATAATATTGGGCTCCTCAAACCCATCTCCAATTCTGAAATTCTTAGAGCTGTCCAAGACATTGGTGCTTTTAAAGCACCAGGTAAGGATAGTATTCAGGCCGTTTTCTACAAGCATTATTGGAGCTCTATAGGTCACTCTGTGTGTGAGTTTGTTAAAAATTGTTTTCGTAACAAAATTGTACCTCATGAGATTAATGAAACTCTTATCGTCTTGATCCCCAAAGTTGATAGCCCTGAAACCATTAAGCAATTTCGACCCATAAGCTTGTGTAATGTACCCTATAAGATTATAACCAAGATCATTGTGGGAAGACTTAGACCCCTCTTGGACAACGTAGTGTCTCCTAACCAGAGCAAGTTTACACCTAGTAGAAACACTTCTGATAACATCATTATCACACAGGAGATTCTACATACTTTAAGGTATAAGAAAGGCAAGTGTGGTTGTATGATTTTCAAGATTGACTTAGAGAAAGCCTATGATAGGTTATCTTGGGATTTCATCAAAGAAACCTTAATGGAGTTCAAACTTAATTATGATTTGGTTGAGTTGATTATGAGCTGTGGCACCAATAAGCATTCATCCATCTTGTGGAATGGGGAAATCATAGATGGGATTCATAATAGTAGAGGCCTTAGACAAGGGGACACTCATTCTCCCTATCTCTTTGTCCTTTGTATGGAAAGATTGTTTAATGTGATCAACTCTAAGGTCCAGGAGGGTTCTTGGAAAGGTATTAAGGCTTCTAGAAATAGCCCATCCCTATCTCACTTGTTCTTTGCAGATGACTTGATCTTTTTTGCCTAAGCTACCCATACTAACTGTGAAACCATTATGGAAATCCTTTTCGAATTCTGTGAAGTGTCAAGACAAAAAGTTAATCTTCTGAAATCTAAACTTTTTGTCTCTTCTAATTTCCCTAAGAATGTTGCCCAAGCTCTCAATTTCCAAAGTGGTATTTCCCTTACCCTTAACCTTGGTAAATATCTTGGTTCCCCATTACTGCATCAGAGAATCTCTAAAATCTTGTTCTCTGAAATCCTTGATAAGATGAAAGCTAGGCTCTCAGGTTGGAAAGCTAGAAACCTCAACTTAGCTAGTAGAGCCACCCTCATTCAAGTTGTCACTTCGGCCATCCCTACTTATACCATGCAAACCATGGAACTCCCTAGACAACTTTGTGATGACATTGATAGAATTAATAGGAATTTTCTATGGGATGATACTGAAACCCAGAAAAAAGTTCATTTGGTCAACTGGGACAGTGTGTGCAAAAGTAAAGCTGTTGGTGGACTTGGTATCAAGAAGGTTAGAGATCAAAACACAGCTCTTCTCCTTAAATTAGCATGGAAAATTCTGAGTGATAAAGAGAAACTTTGGTATAAAGTGTTTCACTCCAAATACCTTAAACATCATAATCTCTACACTTGGCCCATGAAGAGAACTTTTTCACATTGTTGGAGAAGCATTTGCAAAAATAGAGATGTCCTTAGAAAGGGTGTTAAGTGGATTGTTGGCAATGGGAAAGACATATCTTTCTGGACAGATTAGTGGTGTGGAAAACAATCTTTATCTCAACACAATAATACTTACCAAATTGATGATTCTGTTAAGGTCAGCTCTGTCCTAGATGCTGAGGGAAATCGGGACACTAATATCCTAACCAATCTTGTTGGTCAACAAGATCTCAATGAGATTCTCAAGATTTATAGGCCCAGATTTGTTACTTTCGTTGATGCTCCTACTTGGGTTCCTTCAAACTCTGGTAACTTCACTTCAGCCTCTGTTTTTAATTTCATTACTGATTCTGATCTGGGTAACAGGGACTGGAAGTGGATGTGGAAAATTAAGATCCCTAAAAAATTGAGAATTTTCCTTTGGCTGATCTTAAAGGGCAGATTGTTGACAAATCAGTTACGTCTTGTAAAACATTTAGCCCTAACTAACATCTGTCCCAGGTGTGGCCAACATAGTGAGGATATGAAGCATTTGCTTAGAGATTGTTTTATCTCCAAAAAAATTTGGACCCACATTCAAAATCTTACTTGGTGGGAAAAAGGGAATAACCAGCCTCTAATTGATTGGGTTATCATGAATATGAAAAACAAAAATATTTTTTTATGGAAAAAAATGGTATCTTGTCTTCATTGTTACTTTTTGGCAAATTTGGAAAGATTGTAATAAATTGATTTTTGATAACCTTTCCAACCCTATTCAGGTCAATCTCAAGAACATTTCTACATATGTTTAAGAGATTGATGAGGCTTTTCAGTCCCCTCTTTGCCCCCATCCTGTAGAACCTAAACTAATACATTGGTATTGCCCAATTACAGGTAAGCTCAAACTGAATACTGATGGCTGCTCAAAGGGAGACCCAGGCTAGGCAGGTTATGGAGGAGTGCTGCGAGATGAAATCGGCACTTGGATTTGGGGTTACTGTGGCAAGTTAGGACATTGCATGAGCTTAGAGGCAGAAATTTGGCCCATTTACAGAGGGCACACCATACTTTTCCAGAAAGGCACTAGAGATGTGTTAATAGAATCAAATTCTGAGCAGGCCATTAATTTGCTTTTTCATGGTCCAAATCATAACTCACCTTACAAGGCCCTTATTGAAGATGCTAAGTTCCTGCTGAGAAGGACCAACTACTCTCTTGGCCACACCCTACGTGAGGGTAACAGAGTTGCTGATCATTTAGCCAATATGGGAGTGTTACAGGATGAGCATGTTGTGATCCTTGAAAATCCTCCAGACGAAGTTTCAGCCTTAGTTATAGATGACATGACTGGAGCTAGCTTTGTGAGGGACTAGCCCTCTGTCTTGTTGTAGCTATTTCCTTTTGAACTCTTGTTTCTTTTTTCATATGAATCTAAAAAAAAAACTTACAATAATCTCTATTTCATTCAAATCCACCCGTTTTCATCATCATCACTCGAAACCACTCTAAATCAACACTCATTCGAAGTGAATTACTTCATAAACTCATATGGGTTTCCTCTAGAAAAGGTTCACTCAGCATTGAATTATGTCAAATTTGAAACTCCAAACAAACCTGACTCTGTCCTTGCATTTTTGGACAACCACGGCTTCTCCAAAACCCAGATCTCAAATCTCGTCAGGAAGTATCCTCCGGTAATCTTATGTGATCCGGAGAAAACCCTTTTGACCAAATTCCAATTTTTTAAATCTAAAGTTATTTCGTGCACTGATGTTGCCAAAATACTATGTTTAGTTCCAGCTATTTTGAAAAGAAGCATGGAAAGCCAAATAATCTCACCTTTCAATTTCTTTAAAAGTTTTGTACAATCTGAAGAGGAGACAATCCCTGCTATTAAACGCAATGCCAAGCTTCTTTTAGTTGATCTTCAAGCTTGTGCATTACCTAATGTTGAAATTTTGAGAGAAACCAATGTGCCAGATGCAAAAATTTTGTTCATGTTAAAGTTCATGGCTGGAGCATTCAATTCGACTAGTGATAGGTTTAGAAAGATAGTGAATGAGGTAAAGAAAATGGGTTTTAATCCTTTGAAATTGAATTTTGTGTTAGCAGCTCATGCATTGAAGTCAATGAGTAAATCAACTTGGGAGAAGAAAGTTGACATTTATAAGAAGTGGGTTTTGTCTGAGGATGACATTCTTGTGGCTTTCGGGAAGTATCCATGGTGTACGATAGCGTCTGAGCATAAGATCATCAGAGTGATGGAATTTTTTGTCAATAAAATGGTTGGGAGTCTTCACTTGTTCCAAGAAGTCCATGGTTTATTTTGATGAGCTTCGAGAAGAGGATTGTTCAAAGGTGTGCAGTTTATCAAGTTTTGTTGTTGAAAGGTTTCATTCAGAAAAATGATATTACCTTGGAAACTATGCTGAAGTATATTGAAAAGGTTTTCCTAACGGAGGTTGTCAACTATTACGAGGAAGAAGCTCTTGAGCTATTGAAATTGCATAAGGAAAAATTGGTTGTTGCAAAGTAACTAGGATATGGGCACATAGATGAGAGTGGATAAGGATGTTTCTTTTGATACAAACTCAACAAACAATTGCCCTGTTGTTTTGCTTCTCCTGGTTTGACTCTGGTTATTGAATTATCTCATTTTGTCATCTGTAAGCAAGTTTGAGTTCAATGTTTTCACTCTGACAAATGGGATTTGAAGGTTCACATTGCTGCATTGTATCTTTATCATTCTATAATGGCTGAGGCTTGAAGTAGTGTACCTATATCTGAAGATTAGCCAACTCCTTATTGCAACATTCATCTTTTGAGTAACCGTTGCACATTAACAGTGATAATATAGATTGTTGTGTCCAGTAATTTGTTGATGTTATGCCTATGAGATGTTAAGTAATCTTTCAAAGTTTAAATGCCATGATTTCAAGTGGCGACTGACAAAGATTGCCACATATTCTTCAAAGATGCATCTTGCATTTTCTTAAGTTCACTCTTCTATTGCAAGGTTCCCAAATTTCGTATACTATTTATTGCATACAATAAGTGTAGAGGCTAGACAAGAACTAATATTTAGCTTCAATTTGAAATAGCAATGATAGTTAAAATGGTTCACAACCTATGAAAGTGCAGAGAAGCCTCTGGAATTTGTTGAAGGCTAATGGACTAGATGAGTGATTGGTATTAGAACCTCATAACAACATCAATAAAGGAAAGCATGAAAAATGCGGGAATCGTGTTCTAAGCATGAAAGCAATGCATATAATTCCAATTAGGTTGGCACCAAAAGCAAAGCCCTATCTTCTGCAACATTATCCAAAAGGGTGGCTAAAGAGAATTCAACCATAACAAAGCATACAAAGGCTGATGTCGAAAACAGAATAAGGCTGTTGCTAGCTATCCCTCCACCTGATAAGGCTAAGATTGTATACCATATTAGTGGCAGAGTAATCCAAATTTAAGACCTTGTACTTAGCCCATAAAGCCAGTCTTACTTTGATCAGGTCAAACAACTTCTCTCTAGTGACAGTAGAGTCCTGAAACTTAAGCTCATTCCTAGCTTTCCACACTGACCACATCATAGTACATGGAATAGCTTTCCATAGCTTCCCAAATGGTATTTTGAGTCTTAAACCTTCCCACCAATGCAACAAAACTTCAATAGAGCCTGGAAGAACCCACTGCAAACCCCACTATGATAACAAATCTGACCAAATTCTCCAAACAAAAGGGCAATGGAGCAATAAGTGAAGCATTGTTCTATCATGAGAGTCACAAAACACACAGGCTGTGCTGATGCTAGGATCAAGAAGACCAATTATGAAGAAACAATAAGGTTTTCAACCTACCTTTCCAAGCCAACCAACCCAAAAATTGGACCTTACAAGGAACAATAGTTTTCCAAATAATAGGAAAAATATTGTTGACAAAACCATCTTTGAAATCATTCCACTTAGATACTAAGTTCACAATAAGGTTTTAAATAGCGGTGTTACATAACGGTTGTGGCCATTACGTAACGATTATGGCGGTAGGCACTACCTGTTACACCTGCTTTTGCGATGTGATGAAAATTCACATGTGTAACGACTGTTTCGGAGTTATGCAATGGCCGTAATGGCCCATTACATACATGTACAATATTCTAAACAGTTTCCTTCTAAAAGAAAAAAAAAAGTCACAAAATATACATTATACACATTTTGCAATATTCAGTAGCTTAAAAATAATTTTTGTTTACATCTCAATTTTTATTATTATAATCATTTCATTTAATAATTGTAAACATTTTTTTATTTAGTTAGTTCAGGTATTGGTCAAAAATAATTTTGTAGATATTTAAAATCAATTATTCTTAAAAAATAAATAAAATAAGAGGTACAATATGAATTTATGACATATAAAGTCATTAACTATTGAAATAAAATATAAAAGCTCATTTTATAGTGATTTAAAGATATGAAATATATTGGATCATACTTAAAAACTAACAAAAATTGATCAAAATATATTTTAAACCCCGATAAATGTGATTCTAGAAAAAAAAAATATGCATATCAAATAAGTTTTTTCAAATTGTGTGAAAAATAAAAAAAATCATGATTCTAGTACCGCAACCGTTATGCTATGGCCAAGGTTTTAAAAAGTGATGTTACATAACAGTTGTGACAGTAGGCACTACCTATTACACCCGCTTTTGCATTGTGATGAAAATTCACACGTGTAATGGTTGTTTCGGTGTTACACAATTACCGTAACCGTAATAGCCGTAACAACCCGTTATACACATTTACAATATTCTAAACAGTGTCCTTTCTAAAAAAAAAAAACTTACAAAATATACATTATACATATTCTGCAATATTTAGTAGCTCAAAAATAATTTTTGTTTATGTCTCAATTTTTATTTTTATAATAATTTCATTTAATAATTGTAAACATTTTTTATTTAGTTAGTTTAGGTATTGTTCAAAAATAATTTTGTAGACATTTAAAATCAATTATTCTTAATAAATAAATAAAAATAAGAGGTATAATATAAATTTATGACATATAAAGTTATTAACTATTGAAATAAAATATAAAAAGCTCCTTTTGTAGCGATTTAAAAATATGAAATATATTGTATCATACTTTAAAACTAACAAAAATTGATCAAAATATATTTTAAACCCCAATAAATGTGAATCTGAAAAAAAAAATGCGTATCTTGTAAGTTTTTTTTTTTCAAATTGTGTGAAAAATAAAACAAATTCACGTTTTTGATTACTGCAACCATTACACTATGACCTTTACACCCTGCAACCGCAACCGCATTACTGCAACTGTTACAATTACAATTACAGCGACCGTGACCGCAATTGCAACTGCAACTGCTTTTTGAAACCTTGAATCACAGTGAATTGACTTGAGGGATGAGACTTCCACAAAAGTCGATCTATTGCACCAAGCCTTAGCAGTGGAGCAGAGTTTAGCAAATGGTGGAGTGCTGCAAAAGCATCAATTTCCCAAGAAAAGAGGTCCCTTCTAAAGGCCATTGTGCCATCTTGTTCTAGGTGACCGCTCGAGCGAAGGAAGTGTCGCTCAAGCGGAGAATTGTTGCTCCCAGTATCTTGCAGGTGTACAGATGAGGCCTCGTGAGCGTATGTTGATACCCTATTTTTGACCGCCCCTAAAACTTGGGTGCCTCAGGTTGATCACTTAACGATGAAAGTTATGTTGTACAAATGTTCAATTGCTTCAGCAAGAAGAGCTTCTAAATCCCAACCTAACACCCCATTTTAGACCAAAACTATTTTAGACCTTAAAACCTTCTTTTTCAAATGTTTCTACGATGTTCCGAGGCTCACATTTCGTTTAAAATATTACACTTTTCTGTAAACTGAGTAAGGACAAAGTGGAAATAAATGAAAGGGAGGTAAAATCTTTGAAAAATATTTAAAACATCTTATTTTTAGGTTTGGAGTTGAAGAAAATTGGAGGGGAGGGAAGAAAACTAGTTGGGGAAGAGGTTGGGCATCAATTCGTTGAGAGAAAAATGAGTAGCCTTCACTAAAATAGTCATATCTTTTTGCACACTTAGAATTTAGATGTGAGGCTACCTCCATTGGAAATTTGACTTTTGTGGCTTCAATTTAGACTCAAGACTTACCTGAAACCAAGTTCGGATGAAGGAGATATGCCCGTTTGAAGTCGGACCTGGAAGGAGATTTTTGTGGACGGCCGACCACTAATAGTGTACAGCCGACCAGTTATGAAAAATTAGGTCATTTTGAGTGGATTGCCCAACCAAGTGTCCTCACAAGCCAAACTAGTGGCCGGCCGGCCAGAAATAAGTGTACGACCATCCATTAATAGTGTACGGCTGGCCACTTGTGTCAAAACAGATATTTTGCTGCCATCTGTGTCAGCTGTCTCCATAGGGGCATGCACTGTACCAGTTGTCTCTATACAAATATTTTCGACCTAGTAACATGTTTTTCTAGATATAGGGGACCTTTCCTCTTGGTTTTAGGTTAGAAAAAAAATTCCAAAAACTCCAATACTTGCATAGCACTCTCTCTCTTTCTATCTTGCAACCTACACACTCTCTCTCTACACTTCCTAAACCAAAAATTTAACTCTTCTTGTTGAGGTTCTTGAGTTCAAATCTTAGCCATTGAGAGTGAGAACTTGCGGATTTGTTAACAAAAAAGTTACCTTGCTTCAAGAGGTATAACTTTGACTATCTTTACACTACTTCTTTTATATCTTTACTTGCTATTTGGGCTGTTTTTCATCTGTTTTTATGGGCTGAGGCTTGTGGTTTAAGCCTATTAAATGTAGATGGGTTAATTACTCTTCTTTGTACTGTGTCTCCTAAGCCTTTCCCCTTGTGTTTCCCATCTCTTCCTCAACTTTTTCCCAACTTTTTGCAATTGATTTTCAAGGGTTTTCAAAGGCTAAAAATGTAGTTTTAAAGTCCCAAAAATAGAGGGGTTAGCCATCCCTCCTTATGCTTGTTTACTAGCTCAACTTCTCTATTATTTTAGCTAACATTTTTTCAAGCTTTTCTATGTTATTTCCAGTACTGTTTTAGCTTATATTAGGACTATTTTTATGTGTTTAGTTCATTTATGCTTTGCATAGTTGGCTTGTAGTGTAATGGTCCTCATAGGTTTGGTGTTTTAGGCCTTAGGCACTAACCTATTTGAGTTGATAGCATTTATTTCTTACTTTCCATACTTGTGTTCACATGTAATCACCTCTGTAACCTCCCTTCTTTCTTGGCTTTTTCTTTGCTTTGAGAGTCGTTTCAACCCATTGTTGTTTAAGCTTGAGATAGAGATCCTTGTGCTTAATGGTTTAATCTCTTCGGAGATTCATTACCAAAGGCATAACATGTCTCTCATGCCCAAAACAACCATTTTTTTTGACACTTCTCGCCATTAACATCTCTCTCATGCCCAAAACAAAACCCTTTGGGCAGCAAAACAGAGGCATTTTCGGGTGGAAACCACCTTCATGCATAAGCATTCCTTACTTCTCGAGGTTGATTAGTTAGAGTACTTAATTACTTAGCTTAATTACTTTTAGCTAGTTAATTTTGTGTTGTAAGTAATTAGTTAAAGTAGCTAGTTAATTTTCTGTTGTGATTAATTAGTTAATTACTTAATTTTGTGTTGTAATTATTTAATTAGCTAGAATAGTTAGTCAAATCCGGACGTTGCAATAATTAGTTAAGTAACTTAGCTAATTCATTTATTCTAATTAGCTAGCGTAGTTAATTTATTTCATTTGGTTTGTAATCGTTAGTTAATTCGTAGTAATTAGCTAGGGCATTTATTCAGACCCTGTTGTGCGAGGGCAAATATGTAATAATTGTGTATGTCTTCTCTTTTATTTAACCGCTTATGATGGATAGTTTAGAGCATTATATTTTGTTTAGCATTTTTCATGTATAAAGCATTCATTTGTCTTGCATGCATTAGGCTCGGTGCATCATTCTAACTCACATTGTTGTTTATTACTCCTTTGAAAATGTGCTCAAATCGCATGCTATCAAATTGATTCACATGTCATGTTAGTAGCCGAGCCGATTTAAATTGCATATCGCATGTGTTGCATTAGTCATGTTGCATTATTCAGGAGCATGCATGTTTTCTAATTCTTTTGCTTTGTTTGGCTTCCCTTGGAGTACTAGGTGAGCATTTCATGCTTTAGCATATCGTATGCGTGTGATTGTTGCCATGTCAAGCATGAACACCATGAGGCTAAGTGCTTAAGTGATATACTTGTTTGAATACCTGTGGATGGAGGCTAATTGCTCAAATTGGGATAACTTGATCAATGTATATATGAGATCACTTTTTCAAGTGGTACATATTCAACACAATTTTCAAAACAAACATGAAATCAAAGTGTTCTAATTTTTGCAAATTAGTCTATACTTGTGTGTAACACATAGTAATGTTAGTCTAATAACCGGAACAAGAGCATATAATGTAAATAAGAATACCATCATGATTAGTAGAGGCCGATCTTTGATCGGGTGGGTGAGGGTGCTCAATTCATGACCTTCCCCTCTCGTACCTAAGTTCCCAAGCCGAGACACTTTGGTGATGATGGACACATGGCCTGTGGCATGAGTCATGGGTTTCCTAAATTTTTCAAAAATATTTAGGTGGCGACTTTGTAATTTGGTAAAGTAGTCCATTTTTGGCATTTTATTCAAAATCGATTTTCCAAAAGATTTGTCGGATTTGGACTCATTTGTGTTTATCTATTTAACATTGCACTTGTGGAATCAGATTCAGAGCTACGAGTATCGTATTCGAAAGAAGCAAAAAAAGCAAGCTATAATGTAGAATGTGAGCTCCTAGTAGTTTCACTGTAGCTCTGCAAAACTTCTAGGACCTTTCATTTTTCGCTCGAGCAATGGAATTGTTGCTTGAGCGATCCTTTCGTAGTTGTGCTGTTCGCTTGAGCGAAGAAAGTTGCGCTCAAGCGGTCTGCGCGAAATTAGCAATTTAAAAAGGGACATTTTAGATCTTTTTCTTACTCCTTTCTCTCTATCTTCTTTTTCTTCTTCATCTTTTTGAAAAACCTTAAGTTTTCACCCCAAAATATTCCTCATTCTCCTAAGATCTGACGTAGATCACTTGCAAGGAGTGGAGTACAAGTGAAGATCTTCCTTCTTATCGATTGGATTCCATTTTTACGAAAGATTCTCTTAGAAGCTTGGTCTTTTGTTCATAACTTGAGGTAGGGTTACATTTAATCTGGTATTTCTTTGTTTTGGAGATGTATCTACGGTGTTATTGTGAATTGAAATTTAATTTGATGATTGGGTTGGGTAAACTCTTAATTCTTACAAAGAGAATAAATTACTCAACTTTTATTAGAATTTTTTCAAATCTATTCTCAAAATGTTTATATAAATGTTAAGGAGATACTTATATGTGAAGATGGGGAGAAAACCACAAATTAGATAAAATCCTGTGAGACCATGAAATATCCTCTCATATGGATTGTAGAGATCCAACGAAGAGATGAACTTTGTTCCGGTATATCTGCAAAGATGAACATGATCGGCGTCACCTAACCGGAGACACTCCGATGGTAAAATTAGTCGTTTGATTGAAAGCATGAATGTATAAAAATGAAGGGTGTTTGTGTGCTGTGTGAAGCTCAGAGATGTCTCTCACATTCCATGAAGTGCCTTTCTTTTATAGATGGGGAGTGGGCAAAATAAGCCCAACAGTTGGCCCTATTTGGGTTAGCCCAATAAGCTGATATATATTTTTTCTGGCTCTCATAGTTGCCCCAAAACTTTCATTGTCTTCGATAGAAGGAATGAGAGTTTTTATTGCTAAGTTATGCTGTTCAAATAGATGTTAGGTCTCTTGACAAAGAATACAGTTGATAAATAAATAACATGAATGAATGAATGATTGACTGGATGAATGCATGTACAAATATATGTGGTAGATTTAATAATGCACGGCACGATGAGACCATATAGGTCTGACATAAGGACCCCTTGGGTCTACATTCGATATCTCTACAACGATTGGCCACGGTATTGTTACCCCAAGCAAGGGTCGTAGGCTGTGGTATTGTTACCCTCGGGCAAGGGTGTAGGCCACGGTATTATGACCCCTGGGCGAGGGAGTCGGCCACGGTATTATGACCCTCGGGCGAGGGTGCAGGCCACGGTATTATGACCCCCAGGCGAGGGTGTCGGCCATGGTATTATGACCCCCAGGCGAGGGTGTCGGCCACAGTATTATGACCCCCGAGCAAGGGTGTCGGCCATGGTATTATGACCCCCGAGCAAGGGTGTAGGCCACGATATTATGACCCCCAAGCGAGGGTGTAGTATATTACCGAGTGCGAAGATTGCTTCAAAGTATGGACTTTCGCGTCTAGCTAAAGATATTTCTATGTGTCAAGCACGAAAATGATTGCCAAGTTGGCCGAATATGCATGCATAGTAGAGGTGCCGAGATGATGATCGTGGTAAAATTAGTCATTTGATTGAAAGCATGAATGTATAAAAATGAAGGGTGTTTGTGTGCTGTGTGAAGCTCAGAGATGTCTCTTACATTCCATGAAGTGCCTTTCTTTTATAGATGGGGAGTGGGCCGAATAAGCCCAACAGTTGGCCCCCTTGGTAAGCCTTATTTGGGTTAGCCCAATAAGCTGATATATATTTTTTCTGGCTCCCACAGTTGCCCCAAAACTTTCATTGTCTTCGATAGAACGAATGAGAGTTTTTATTGCCAAGTTATACTATTCAAATAGATGTTAGGTCTCTTGACAAAGAATTCAGTTGATAAATAAATAACATGAATTCAGGTGAAAAATGAACAACATGAATGAATGACTAGATGAATGTATGTACAAATATATGTGGTACATTCAATAATGCACGGCACGATGGCACCATATAGGTCTGACATAAGGACCCCTTGGGTCTACATCCGATATCTCTGCAACAATTGGCCACGGTATTGTTACCCCCAGGCAAGGGTCGTAGGTCGTGGTATTATGACCCCTGGGCGAGGGTGTGGGCCACGGTATTATGACCCCCAAGCGAGGGTGTAGTATATTGCTGAGTGCGAAGATTGCTTCAAAGTATGGACTTTCACACCAAGCTAAAGATATTTCTATGTGTCAAGCACGAAAATGATTGCCAAGTTGGTCGAGTATGCATGCATTGTAGAGGTGCCGAGATGATGATCGGCGGATATGCCTCAATTGGAAAACGAAAATTTGGCTAAGATGTCCCAGTGGACAATAAATGGCCAAGGTAACAAAATGAATGATCGGGAAAGACAGAGGATTATCTCCTAGCCCCAAGATCCTGTCACTGAAATTGCACGTCGATTGGATATGATCTGACTGTTGATTTAGCATTTAATGTTCCTGATTGGCTGATGTATTGATCTCAATATGCGACTCAGAATTTGCAAAATTAGACCGTATGGATGGGTTTAGAAGGCTCCAAATAGTTGGACATGATCATTGGATCACTGTAATCAGACTTAAATATGATCAATCTAAATAGTAGTAGCAAAAATAGAGCTGATGGCTCAGATCGGTTGAGAATTGTGCTCCGCAAAGCAGTGGATAATTGCTCATATCTTGCTGAGTTGCTCTCAATCCCTTGGCCCCTATAGATCCATTTGTTAGTATTCGGCAAGATATATATTTGAACTTGATTGTGATACGATGTAACTTAGCCACAATACACTGAATAATTTCTTATATGTGCCAACTTTGTGTCGTCTATTCCAGCTGAAGTGAAATTGCTCGGTAAAGTTCGACTGGCTCATACGGCTTCGTTTGAGCTCTGATTTCGACGCGGTTGGTTGCATTGGACTCATCTTAATGAGTACTTCACCCTGATATAGTCAAAACTTGAGTTTGACATCTTGGAAAATTTCAATTTTCGGCACATGTGATCCATTTTTTCAACTTTCGGCAGACTTTCATTACTTTTTGGCTTGTCGGGTTGTTGGGTTTGGACTTCTTGAGTCGACGCGAATCCTTAGGTATTGTTAGATGTGGATTTCGGCAAGTCGAGATGCTAGTTCTGTGCCGATGCCAATATAGTAGCGCCGGGCAATATTACGTAGTTGGTTGCCGAGAAGATCCTATGATGTAGAGTGACGCATGTGGCCAAATAGTCTTGTCGAGTAATCAATGTGCAGAATAATGTTGCTGAAAATGTTCACCATGGTTTTCTATTGCCGAGTAATGCGGAATAATGTTAGCTGAATAATGTTATCTATGGCATAACCCACTGCCGAGTAATCAATGAGCTGAATAATGTTGCTCTACTGCCGAGTAATCAATGAGCTGAATAATGTTGCCGAAAATGTTTGCCAAACAAGGTTTTTTATTGCCGAGTAATGTGGAATAATGTCAATCGAATAATGTTTTCTATGGCATAACCCACTGCAATCTCTTGAATTCATCACCACACTTTTTTGGTTTGTCGAACAGTGTACTCGGCAAAAGAGCTTGGTTCACGTTGTTGGCTATGCACTCAGTGCTGAAAATTCAAGCCTTTCTCGTTGCCAAAGAATATAGCTTGGGGTTATAGAGCTATCGAGTAGCTTTGTTGAATTGTCGAATAGCTCTGTTGTTAAACTCATGAACTTGATGGTGTATGAACTTCGACTACACATGGCAATGGTGTCGTCAATCAGCTTTGCAGTCGGTTAATTTAATTACTTATGTTGGCAATACTTCGATTTCCACGACTATCTTCTTGGTGCTTGCTGTTGTTGGTGCCGATTGACACTCCTCTTATCTTGCCAAAACACTAATCGGTGTCTCTTCGCATGCCGAAACACTTGGGTAGCAGTTCTTGAATTTTTCTTTTTGATTTCACTTGGTCGGCCATCAGAGAAATGGTGGAGTATTGAACTATATCAGTAAACATCTTCTAGCAAGGCATAATATTTTAATTAAATTAAAGGTTATATGCATATATATATATATATAAATCACACTGTAAGACAATAGTTATAAAGAGAAAAGAATAGAGGTTCCATGTCATTGACTTTGGCGGTAGTTTGTCAAGTAGCTTGGCTTGGCAAGATGGTTTTGATGTCGAACCTAACCGCCGAGCAATGAAATCGAGGTGCTGGTGCTATACTGAGTAGTGCCGAGCTTTGTGGTGTTGGTCTCTATGACGGGCTGAACTTTCTGTGTATGAGGCCGATTGTGTTCGCATAATCTCAAGAAGTAAACTACTAAAGCAAATTAAACCAAAGAGAAATAAAGAAATTACTAGGCCAATATATTAGATGAAAGATTGCCGGAGTTTTACTGAATTATTTTTTATATATATATATATTTTTGGGGCATCAACCAGAGCCATATGGATTGCCTCGGTATGAATAAAGGCACAATATAGATTACCTCATACTCTCACAAGTTATGAAGTAAAACATTTTAACTTGTTATAATAATTCATGACCTTATTTATGTCAATTTCATCTAGAGAGAGAAAAAGTGAGGACCAACTTGTTTAGCATAGGTACACGTGCGTACATGTTAAGAACCAACTTCAAGATAAGTTTGATAAACAAAGAATAAAATAAATAAATGGATAGACCAAGTATGAATTTGGCCGAGAAACCTGTTAGTAATGTCGAAAAGATGCTTTTACCAAGAAAAGTGTATGAGCCAACTACTCTGCTAGAGAAAATGTCGAGATCGATATTAAATAAATGTTTGGACCAAATCTATGAGCATAAATATATATCTATATATCTGTGTATATGTATATGCATATAGATAGCAAGATTGAAAACTAAAAAATAACTTTAAACAAAGAGGAGAAGGATAGGATCAACCCTGGGTCTTGTTTCTAGTAACATGAAATGATGATTTGAGCATCTTGAGTGTGGTGGTTGTCATCTCCTTCGTTGAATTCTTGTAGACGTTTCCCATAGACGGCGCCAATTGTGAGACCAAGAATTATCCTCTCACATGGATTGTAGAGATCCAACAAAGAGATGAACTTTGTTCCAGTATATTTGCAAAGATGAACATAATCGGCGCCACCCAACCGGAGTTGTCGGCCGGAGACACTCCGATGGTAAAATTAGTCATTTAACTGAAAGCATGAATGTATAAAAACGAAGGGTGTTTGTGTGCTGTGTGAAGCTCAGAGATGTCTTTCACATTCCATAAAGTGCCTTTCTTTTATAGATGGGGAGTGGGCTGAATAAGCCCAACAGTTGGCCCCCTTGGTAGGCCTTATTTGGGTTAGCCCAATAAGCTGATATATATTTTTTCTGGCTCCCATAAACCCTAGTTTTTACATTGAGATTGAAATTAAGATTGAATTTTTCTTGAATTTTTGAGATGTTGTGAATAATAAAGAGATACAATCTATGAACAATGCTATGGTCTTGAAATTGAGGCTTGGAAATTCATTCTTCTTGAATGTTTTATGTGTATTTCATCTTGTACAATGTTGAATACTTTGGAAAATTGAGCATGAGTTCGGATTAAGAATTGGTTTGATAATGTTGAATTGTGTTAGTACCTATGTGGGGAGTGAAGGTGCCTAATTGCCCTGTCTTGAGCTTATCCCCGAATGAATATGGGGAAATATTTTTTGGGTGTCCACTGGTCCTGCCGTATAGTGGTTGGTAAAAGTGGAAAAATGGATCGTTTTGGGTGCTCACGCCCTGTCGTATAATAGTTAGTAAATGTGGGAAATGTTTTTCTTTGGGATGAAAGTGATTTGGGTTTATGTTTTTGGACTCTTACAAGGGACTCATGGCATATTACTCTTTCTAGTATGGATTGTGATTTGTGGGAGAGATGGAACGTGGTTTCCATATCATTTTGAATTGAATTACCTAATTGACTATATTTTCGTATTAACTACTAATGTAGTTTTGGTTATGATGGTGCCATGCACTTATTCAAATGATTAGATACTTGGTTAAATGTATTCCTACTGGGTATATAACTCAACTCTATTTAAATTTTCAGGACATGATGATGTACCACCACGGTGATGACTTGAAGTAAGTGGTCACTCGATTTTGGGTTGATAGCTTGAGGATATTTTGCTGCCAATGCCTAGAGTTTTGTATCAAGACTTGTAAATTTATTTTGTTGTTGGCTTGTACGCCTTTTGGGCTTTTCTCTTTTGTAATGTCATCTAGTTCATTGAACTTGGGAAGGAGTTTAAAGTATCTTGGGGATGAAACTTTGAAATTGTAATTTCCTGAATTTTAGTTCAATGAGAAAGATGATTTTGGTATATTGCTATACTTGTTGTGGTGTATTCATGTAAGAAATGACAGGGCATTACAGCTAAGCTCTAGTCACCTTCAACAGATCTTGAACTATGGAAGTGAAGAGCAGATCCCTCCTTATTCAGGGAAAGCTAGTACAGCCTAGGAAACAGATCTATAAGGTATCCATCCCCAAGCCAAGAATCAGTCCAAAAAAAGGCATCTTGCTCCATTGCCTAATTGGATACAATCATGTAAATAATTTTATGGTGTTATGCATGCATATAACAACCTTCATAATCCAAGATTGTGAACTATCATGATCTTCACAAACAATAACATAATGCGGAAAATAAATAACATACTAGGCTATCTAAGTTAAGATTCAAAATCTAAATTCAATTATGTGTCTATAAGGTCATACCATCATTCCTTTTAACTATTATTCAGATACGAAATTGTTAGATCTTCTTCTATTTTCTTTCTCTCTTTTTGTGTGTGTGTAAAAGATCTATATTTTTCACTTAATAATTTAAATAAATTACAAGTGTCACTTTTCCAATGTTATCAATGTAATATGGTATGATATGTTTTCCGAATTGTGCCAAGTCTTGATCTCCTTTTTCTTGATCTCCTTTTTTTTTTGAGGGGAAAAATGGGGTCCTTTCGGATTCATAATTCAATATGTTGTAAAATTGTCACTTTCAATATTTTCAAATGGTTCCATAGCGATATGATTGCAGTAAATTTAGTCCTACTTGTTTGGACAGTAAGCAGGAAAATTTTCATTAGCTTAATTTGTTTAGTATTTATTTAGCTGAAGTCTTAGCGACATTCTAATAATCTTTAGCAATCTCAGGTTAAGTTTTAAATGGTCAAACAAATGGATTCTTTCTTCATCAAATATTAATTAAGACCAATTCAAATAAAATCACACACACATAAACTTTTAACTTCAAACATGCATTTAAAGCATTCCTACTAATTCCTAATTTATAGTTAAGTACTAACCTTTGACCAATTGACTTGTTTGAGTTTTCTCTTGGCCTTTAAAACAAACTTTTAATAGATGCCCCATATTCCCACACCTGAAACATGCTCCGGTAAGTCGATGACACAACCCTCTATGTCGCTTGTGACATGTGGAACATAATGAACGAAACTTACTACCTTGCTTAGAATTGCTTGACTCTCCTAGGACAAATTTCTTAGTCCTTTCCTTTGGTTCCTTCTTTGACTTCACACTTAACTTTTTCTTTTCGTTTTGCGGTTTGTCATAGCATTGTTGCATAGCTTTCATTACTCCCTCAAGTACTTCTTCTACTTTGTCTAATCGTTCTGCCAAAGTCTCAACTTCCATATCATTCTTACTTTTCACCATCTTTTCCTAATGATAGAAAAGAAGGGTCAAACACAAAATGATGGTTGATAACACTTGGGTTAATATCGACTGACTGAGAATATAACACAAAACGCATATCATATATGAGTAAACATACACACACAAGCATATAAGGACATTGATAGGGCAACCTATTCATTCCCATGGAATTTTCCATGAATTTTTGATTCAAAGCTACCTGGCCAAACGTGATTCCAATTGGACTTTCAAGGTCACTCAACAAAGGTGTGAGACTCTACGGTTTAACATTCCACATAATAGGTTTCTGCCAAATCTTACAGATCAAATAACTCTCTCATCCTCGGTTACCATAGTTTCACATATTTCATTGGTCATCAAATTCCTCAATTTCCCAAATATTCTCATAGTCCAATTTGACATATAATCCATATAGCTTTCATGACTTTCATTAAAGATTCTAATTCTTCATAATACTATGTTTCCACAAATCAACATACTTATACTCACCAATGTACTAGTCAAATATTATGATTTCCTTATAATAGTAGAAATTTCAAAAATTTCACCGTAATTCTTAGCTTTCAGCCTCATTACTAAACTGATTCAACAGATTTCATATTTATCAAAAGTCCACAATAGCTCTTAATTCTTAATTTCAATACTTAGACGTATTACACAAACATATATACATATTTATGGATGAACAACTTCTTACTTACTATATGCATGAAACTTAAATCCGTTCTAGACATTCTAATGCACAATGGACATGTGTGTGAGGTATTAACTCGTGCTCTGATACCACTCTGTCATGACCCAAACCAGCCCCTATAGGTTTAGCATAGTAACTGGCCAGTAATCCTAGGATTACCGAAGGCCTCTGAGGCAGATTAACATAATATTAGGGGCTAGCGGAAGCAAATAACAAATTTACAGGATCCATTGAGCTGTGCAGACTTATATGAGACAGAAAAATTTTAAAATTTTTATTTACATATCTACATATCATCCCAACGTCATCATATATATATATATATATATACAGATTAGACAAAAAGGGACTTAGCCCTATTTACAAATAACAAAGACTTGTTTAACCAAACAAGAAAACAAAACTTGAAATTAATCACATAGCCATAACCACTTGACTTATCCGGAACCTCCATAGGAGGCACATAGGTTGGCTGACAAAAACAGATTCTAGGCAGACGCATATAAGCCTGGTCACGCGCCTGATCACGTACATACACAAATAATACAATGAGTTGGAGCCCAGTGAATAATAACAGAGTAAAGATTTTAATGAATGATGTCCATATCAAATTCAGAAATCAGATTTCAAATCTCTTATCAAATCAGAAGCATAGTCATGTTCGAATTCGTATCAGAAATAGAGTCGTATTCATATTCATATTCAAATCATGTGTGGTATTTCCTTTAGCATAACATATCGTGTTGGTCAAGCATATCAAGTTCCATAATGGAACATCCGGTATGAGGTAACATATCTCATACGTGGGCCACCGTATTGTTTTCCCCTTGTGAAAGCCTGTGCCACGGTATTATTTCCCTCAAGCGAGGGCCTGGGCTGCAGTATTGTCTCGCCCAGGCGAGGGCCTCATGACCATAAGCCATAGTATTATTTCCCCTATGTGAGGGCCTCCGCTAAGGATACCACAAAGACATTTCAAAGAATTGGATCATCATTCATGTAATCACAAAATAGCCTTTTGCAACATTCAAAAATAGTTCATATCATATCATAATGTTCAGAAAGTGTTTCATATCGAACATAGTGTAGACACCCTATTTTTGACCGCCCTTATGACTTGGGTACCTCAGGTTGATCACTCGATGATGAAAGTTATGTTGTACAAACGTTCGATTTCTTCAGCAAGAAGAGCTTCTAAATCCCAACCTTACACCCCATTTTGGACTAAAACTATTTTAGACCTTAAAACCCTTTCTTTTAAAATATTTTAAAAAACATTTTTACGATGTTCCGAGGCTCGCATTCCATTAAAAAATTACACTTTTCGGTAAACCAAGTAAGGACAAAGTGGAAATAAATGGAAGAGAGGTGAACTCTTTGAAAAATCTTTAAAAACCTCTTATTTATAGGTTTGAAGTAGAAGAAAATTGGAAGAGAGAGAAGAAAACTAGTTGGGTATCAGACTATTAAGAGAGAATTGAGCAGCCTTCACTAAATCAGGCCTCCTACAGCAACAACAACCGTAACCAGCAACGACCTCTGCATCACATGTACCCACTGCGGCTATCCCTGTGCCCAGTACCACAACTAATTCTACCACTGCTCAAGATCCACAAACCGAGGGTGTTCCGGTTTTCCTAGTCCAAGCAGAATTATAGACACCCCATTTTTTACTGTCCTCAAGACTCGGACGTCATCGCTTGGGCACTTGATGATTATGATTGCATGTGTTTGTTTTGAGTGCTCGAAGTCCTCGACGGAGTGCCCTGCCTTTGAGCCTTGAAACCTTATCTGTTTCATGCCTTGTTTTGGACCAAAACCTTGTTATTTCTCGCCTGGAACCTTTGGTGACCTGTCGGCCACCACCATAGGTTATCGGCCATAGATAATGGTTGTTGGCCAAGGGTGTGGCCGGTCGGCTACTAGTGGTGGCCGACGGCCACCAATGCCTTTTTCCAGATATTTGTTGACAACTGTGCCAGCTGTTAGCACAATGAGATGCATCTCCCTACACGTGTATGGTGGGATGTTTCTAAGCTCACAGGGTGTTTTTCTATAAATAGGGGGGTTCCACCCCCATTTTTTGGGGTTAGCAATTTTGGAGCAAAATTCTCCCTCTCTCTCTAGATTTCTCTCTCTCTGTCTCTCTCTCTCTCTTGCAATTTTGTATATATTTGCTCACAAATCCTTAGCTTTTGCCTATACCTCCCAAACCAAATCTCCTTACCTTTGAGCTGAGTTTCTTTGGGACTCTCTTTGAGCTCTAGAAAGTGGTTTTAGCTTGGTTTGCTGCCTAAAATTGAGCTTTGCTTCAAAGGTATAAAACTTGTCTTGTTTGCTTTGTTTCAAGATACTTGTTTTGCCATCTATTTAAATTGTTTGGTCTGGTTTTGAACTATAAGAAGCTCTATTTTTGTGACGTAAAAATGGTGATTTGAACCTTTTTTCAGTTAGGGGTGGTTTACCCTTCTTGTTTCTTTGCTTGTATAGCTTTTGTGCTTTTTATTCATCACTTTCAAATTAACTCTTTTGGGCCTTTTAACCACTAAATTTTAGAGGTTTTTTTCAGTGGCCAAAAACTTATTTTGAAGTCCAAAATTGGAGGGGCTAGCCTCCCCTTCTCATGTCTTGTTTGCATGCCTAGTTAGCTTCACATGTTAACATATTTTTTTAGCCTAACTTAGCCTGAGTCCAGCATGCTTTACACTCTATTTTGAACTGTTTTGCCACTGTTTTGGCTGTTTGGTACTTTTTGAGTCTTGTTTTGCATGCCTCTAGTGTAATAGTTGGTGTTTCAAGGCTTCTAAGCATCATTGGTTTGAGTTGATTGCATGTTTTAGTGCTTTTATCACTCAATTTCAGCACATACAATCTCTGTAATCTTCCTCATTTCTTCACTTTTTCATTTGCTTTGAGGGTTGTTTAAGCTTGAGGTTGAGGCTCATGCTTAATGGTTTAATCCTCTTTTAAGGGTTCATTACCAACGGCATGAAGCTTCTCTCATGCCTTAAACTACCCCTTGGTTGACATTTCTTTCACTTTAGAAGACACTCACCAATGGACTAATTGATTAAGGAATGATTTGGTAATTAAAATGAGTAAATAAAATTGGCAAGTAAAAGTGTGCAAGATAAGCATTTTTTGTATTGCATTGTATGTGTTCAAATCAGACGTTAATTTGAACACAAGGAAAATGGGACATTTCATATTCAAAGTGATGAAGTGTGTCATTTTCCTAGGTCACCATTACCCTTGATCATGCATGATAGGGTGGTGGTCATTTTGGTCTTGTTTGTGCATTTATTGAACCTGTACAAACTTGGTCCCTTAGCCATCATGCATGGAAATTGCTTGATTGATGGTTAGAGGGCCAAGAGTTTCTCTCCTTTGAGCTTGTGTGATGATAAGGAGGGTAAATAGTTCAAACAACCTGTGAGAATACATTGTTTTGCTTTGTTTTGCTCTCTGTTGCAGTATGGAAGTGTAAACCGGCAGTGGCCGACAGCCACCACCAGTGGCTGACCGGCCACTATTGGTAGCCGACCGGTCAGTTGTCCCTCTTGTCTGCCATTAGTGATTTTTGTACAATGTGATAGTAAGATAAAGCAGAGGTGTTCTGGAAGTTGGCAGAATTTTCAGTGATCAAATGTGCAAACAGAGGCTTGTAGCAGCAAGGCAGTGGCTTTTTGGGTGTAGAATCGAGCATACACATGCATATCCATCACTTCCCGGGGCTAAGTAGTTGATTACTTAGTTTACTTGCAATTGACTTGTAATCCATTAATTAGCTAAGTAGTTAATTAGATGTGATGTATTTATTTAATTAATTAGCTAGAATAGTTAATTAATTCGGGTTTTATAATAATTAGCTTAATTAGTTTAATTTAGCTAGCTAGTTAGCTTTTATTCATTGGACCCTCCTTTGCGAGGGTGTAATGTTGTAATAAGTGTGCTCACATCCATTCATTCGTATTGCATACACCGAGGCTCGTCGCATCATTCAAACTGCATTGTTATTTCAATACTTATTTGAATATGTGTTTAATCGCATGTTATCAAATCGATCCATATGTCATATTAGTAGCCGAGCCTATTAATTGCATTATTGCATGTGTTGCATTATGCATATCGTATAGTTAGGATCATGCATCTTTCTAACTAGTTTCTGTTTTGGCTTGAAGTACTAGGTACGTTTTTATGCTTTAGCATGCTTGCCATGAGGCTATGTGCTTAAATGCTAAACTTCTTGAATGCCTGTGGATGAAGGCTTGTTGTTTGAATTGGAACGATTCAACGAATGTGTGTTTTAAAGCCCACTTTGTTGAGTGGCAAATCATCAGGTTTTAAGCCCACTATGTTTGGTGGCAAATCCGCAAACTTTAAGCCCACTTGAGGTGGCAAATTCAAACCATTTTCGCAAACAAACATGAGTTGAATTGTTCCAAGTCTTGCAAACTAGTCTATATTTGCTTGTGCGCATCACATAGTAAAGTTAGCTAATAACTGGAATAAGAGCACATAATGTTTATAAAAAATCATACCATGATTAGTAGAGGCCGATCTTTAATCGAGCGAGCAGGGGGTGCTCAATTCATGACCTTCCCCCCTTTTACCTAAGTTCCCGAGCTGAGGCAACTTTGGTGATGACAGACACGTGGCCTTTGGCATGAGTCAAGGTTTTCTAAATTTCCCCAAAATAAAAAATATTTAGGTTGTGACTCTGTATTGGGCAAAGTAGTCCAATTTTGGCATTATTTGATTTAAAATCGATTTTTCAAAAAGGTTTGCCGGATTTGGACTCTTTGGTGTTTATCAGTTTCACATTGCGCTTGTGAGACTAGATTCAGAATCATGGGAGTCCGAATTGTGAGGCCTTCCTTTCAAACCTTTTCGAAGGGCAGGGCACGAAAAATGGCGAGTCCACAAGAACCCATCCCAGAACAAACTTCCAATGCCCCGGTGTATCAAACCGAGGCACTGTTCGAATTCGAGGTTGATCCAACTACGCTCAAAGTCAACAAGCTGGAAAAGCTGTTCAAAAAGGCACAGGGGGTCAACTCTATTCCAGACATAGAGGATGGGCACACTGAATCGACGGTTACCTTACCAGAGCGGTTCAAGATGCCACATATTGACCACTTCGATGGCTCTGGAGATTCAATGGTGCATTTGCGTCTGTTTTCTGATATCTTATGACCAATGGGTTTCACCCGAGTACAGAAGTTGTCACTATTCAGCCGAACCATGTCTAGAATAGCTGCTATCTGGTATGTTAAATTGGGGGACTCTATGAAACAGAGCTGGCAGGAGTTGGCTGAATCCTTCGTTGACCAATATTCCTACAATATGCAAATCGAGGTCACAACTTGTGATCTTGAGGCAACATGTTAGGAACTGAAGGAGGGCTTTTCAGAGTTTGTTATTCGAGGGAGGGCAAAGACAGCTATGATGGCAAGTAGGGCTCCAGAGAAAGAGCAAGTTCGTGTAATTGTTAGAAATCTACACGAAAGGCTATTGTAGAAAATGATAGTCCTCACATTATTCAACTTTAAGGACCTCTATGAAATTAGGGTTCAAATCAAGGATGTCATCAGGAAAAGGATCATTGTGGAAGGTAATGAACCTATAAGGAGGAATGTTGTTCGCAACTCTAATGGCAGCACATCTATAAAAATGCTCAGAAGTAAACACTATCACCACTCCCATCAATAGCCAAAAACCAACCACTTCAACTCGGCCCCAAGCCCGAAATTTTCATCCTCTTTACATGAGCCTCTCTCAAGCCCTGAAAACACTGCTAGAAAAAGGGTACCTAGAGCTCCTAGAACCCCGACCCCTCCCAAATTCTCTTTCACCAAGACATGAACCCGCTAAATACTGTGCCTATCATCAATAACACGGTCATGATACAAACCGTTGTTTCCGCCTCCGTTATAAGATTCAGGATCTTATTGACGAAGAGATCATAACTCCACCAAAAGGACCTCAGGCCACCACTAACCCATTATCTTCACACCTCAACCTAATCCATATACTGCCTTCCACTTACAACCCCAACATATACATCATCCCGGCCCATTTACCCATGCCTAAGGTGTTCATTCCAGAAAGCATGGACTTGTGTATGATGGATGCACTTGAACCCCAATCATCTTAAACCCATGAACCCACTATTTCTGAGCTAATGAGCATGATTGAAGATCTTCAGAGAACTGTGGCAGATTTAGTCTTTCCGATTTTGGCTCCATCATCGACCACATCACATGCTAGAAATTTCACGCCAAAAGGCTCCCCAATCTTGGGGCGAGCTGCAATTGAAAATGGCCAACCAAAAGCTATCTCAAGTCTGGGTGATGACAAGTCAACAACAACTGGGCTCTGTTCCAATATAGCGACCCAATCCTTTGGCAAACTGGAGGCAAGGGGCAAGAACAAGGCCGAGGCAAGTATTGATCCTTATGAACAGCTTCAGTGGGCTATTAAGGCATTGAAGGTCAAAGAGCTGAACAAACAACAAGTGTTTGCAATTGTTGCAAAGAATGTAGATGACCCTTTTGTCGCTCAAGTTGGGAGCATTTTGAATCCAGGGATAAACCATGAAAAGGGCTGTCGTACCAGAAACATCCCTTTCAGCTCCAATCCTACACCCATAAGAGGACATCAAACCTAGTCAACACCTGCCAACCCCTCTGTCAACCCTAGCAGGACTGTAAACTGCACCTTTAATCTCCTTTACAAGACCTTGTCCAAAGCTCTCCAAATCCTCATAGGACAAGGCCATTTTAAACCCCTTGACCCTTAGCCTTTCCCTAATCCCCTTCCAGGCAGGCATAATGCTACTGTGGAGAAGTGGATTGGAAATACTCTTTTGATCAACTGGGACGCACGAGATCCTAAGCTGATGACCTGGATGACCTGAAAAGAAACAAACATTCTGGTCGGGGGTGCTTGAATTAGCACTCCGATGGTTAAGTCAGTGTATACTCTCTTAGTTACTTGTATTTTAAGTTAAGCGTACTAATTCTCTCATACCTCTTTCTGGCTAGTGTTCTTCTATTTATATCTTCTCTTTCTTGGGCCTTGGGGCTGGGCCCACTTTCGATTCGCCGTATAACTATTTACTCGGCTTCTTTTGCTACAAATCGCTTTCCACTCGGCCCCTTACTCAACTGGCTATCCAGCCGAATAGGGAAGGATTTAAATGTGTAAGACGAGGCCGAATGCGATATATATACTTCGACTCTCCAGGTCCAATTATTCGGCCTATTTACGTCTGCCAATAGTCGGCCCCCACAATTGCCCCCCAAGCACTCCACTAACGATAGTTAGCTGGAGTGTTTGGTTTCAAACTTGAAAAGTCAGAGCCAAAATTCGGTGGCTAACCTTATTCCAACACAGATGTCAGAGCACACGCCTCTCGGTTATCATTTCAATTTCCCACCCCTTCGTACACTTCTATTTATTGTGATTTAAAATTTCGACGTCTTTTCAAATATATACACATTCTTAGGTGTTTGAAGTCGTTGGACTGCCTTCCGACTTACCTCTGTAACTTCTTTTTATCTTTCACTGTCTTCTTCGTCTCTTGTAAGTTCTCTTCCTCTCGGCTTTGAATAATTTTTCCTGGTTTGTTTTTAGTTTAGCACACTCCTATAGGCTGAAGAGAATGGCAAAACATTTGAAAGATCTCCTCTTTGCAGATTGAATTTCTAGCTTTCGATGCCATTTTTCCATCCCTGATGACATCCGTCTGTCACCCTTGATATGGAGAGGGCTTATGAAAACGCAATCATCTTCCCTCTCCTATCAATCGCAGAGGGTGGAGTTCGTTTCCCCCTTCACCCATTCCTTAGGGTTGTCCTTCTCCATTGGGGTCTAATCCCATCCCAACCTCATGTCAACTTTTTTAGAATCGTAATGGGGATCATAGAGTTAAAGCATCGCCTTAGGATAAACCTCGACATACCTGCTATTCGACATTGTTATGCCTTAGCGAAGTCTTCTGGCCGGCATGGGCGCTATTTCCTCAGGGCCAAGGACACCGACCATCAATTAGTGACCATGCTTTCCAGCTCAGGCAAGCGAGTTAATGATGTCATGGTCGTTGTCTGAGAAAAGTGGGAATTCGGCGAAGGCGAGGATCGCTTAGATCCTATCCTTAGACGGAGGGGCGAACTAGGTGGCCATATAGCCCTTTGCACTTATTTTTGTTGTATATACAAGACTTTATCTTTTCGGTCTCATGGTTTGGTTTGTGCAGGAAACGATTTGAAGAAAGTCTGGACTTCGACCGACGACGCCGTTCTTACGGAGATCAAAGTTGCGCTGAAATACTTCGGCCGTCCAAGCCTTCAGAAGCAAGGGAGGGCGGCCCACATTCTTCTTCGATATGAGCCGACGTACACTATGTTCTCGGCATCAGAAAACATCCCGATTCCAAAGGGTGAAGAGTTTCTTACGGCTCTTATTTTAACCGACTTCAGAAACTTGCACCAAATTGGTTTCGACGGATCTGACTTGGAGCGTACGGAAGTCACTGAGGTCCCTGAAGAATCAGGCCAGTCCGAGGCCGAAGTAGACAAGACTTTAAGGGTAGCCTTTGAGGAAGCCGGCCTCAATTCAGCCAACCCTCAATCCACCTCGGGCCGATGGGACGTTTACGACGACGTCTTTATTGGATTAGAAGACCTTCTCGGCGCGTACCCTGAAGACATGGCTGGGTTGTCACTCACACAACTCGCCAAAAAGAAAAATGCCGAACGAATGGCCGCGCGGCGGAGAGCAGAGGCCATTCGATCTGAAGTGCCACCCATCGCTGATGTTGAGCCCCCTACCTATTATCGAGAAGGAGACGACTCAAACCCAAAATGTCGAGTCGGAGCCGGTCGTGCCGGCGAATCAGAAGGCTGAACGAAGGGCGGAGAAACGTCCTGCCGAGGTCGAGGCCGGTTCTGAAGAAAACCCTGCTGACAAATGGCCATGTTTAGAGGAGTCGGATATGGTTGTGCCTTTTGTGGTTCAACCAAAGATAAAAAACATGCCGATCTCCTTTGATGCGTCAACTATGAAAGATCCAGCCGTGGCGCTGAGCATGGCTTCGTCGGTCTCATTGTCATATGACAAGGAGGCTTTCAGCTCGGAGTCGGATCTTTTGGCAATAGCGTTAGCCGCTCAATCGGCTCTTCTGGTAAATATCTTGATCTTGCCTTTCCCTTTTATGCATATATTTTGGTTTTAATCTCTTGTTTTGTAGACGGTATGAAGGATAGCCGAGATAGGCCGTCACCAGCACAGCTCCATCGAATGAATTGGCCATTTACAATCTGAAGTTGAGGGCCAAAGGAGCCGGGCCGAATTCGAACCGGCAAGGTGAAGATGGAAGGTGCAAGGGTTGAGGCTGAGATGGAAAGGGCAAGAAATGCAGACCAGCTCAGATTGGTCGCCAAGGAGAGGGCAAACACGAGTGAAGCTACGCTCAAGTTAGCCCAAGAAACGATCACCAAACTTGAGGCGGACTTGAAAGAATCGAAGGTGGCGAAGGAAGTAGCCGACTCTGAGGCTTCCAAGGCATATGAGGCTGGGCAGAGCGCTGCCCTCGCAAATTATGTGGAGAAAGTCCCCAAATTTGAGAATCGGGGATTCAAACACGACTGGCTCAAAGCCCTTGCTGCTGCTGATGTGACATTGGCTATGCCGATTCCATACGAGCAAGTGGATGTTAAGCCGCTAGAGTCTGACTCCGAGGATTGATTAGGGCGACAATTGTTATTTTTGTTTAGGGATTTTGAATGTATTGTTACAGCTTTTCATTTAGTAGTTTTTATGTATGGCTACAATTTTTAAGTTTTTTTGCTAGGCAGTTCCCTACAAACTTGTAGCTTTTTATCTAGTAGTTTTCACATGTAAAATGGCTACAGTCTGTGCCCAATTTACTAATGAAAATTTCCTTTCCTTTGTACTTTGCTATTACTTGTGCTTGATTTTGCTACTGATGAATGGTATTGCTTTTTGCTATCTTGGATAAAACATTCGTGTACACTTGCTGATTAGATAACTAGGTAACTTTGTAATTTATTCTCATCGAATAGCCCTCCTATTGAATAGTCGATAAGATTAATAAATCTGATCTTGCCGAATATTATTAGTTCATGTAGTGGCTGCGACATAAATCAATCAGCATCAGGCTTTATGCTTTAGATATTTAGCTGATCAGATTAATAAATCTGCCCTTGCCCTTGCCCCAGCCAGTGCATGAGCTCCAAAAGCTGAATATTATTAGTTCATGGAGTGGCTGCGGTATAAATCGATCGGCATCGGGCCTACATATTTGGCCGATCAGATCAATAAATCTACCTTTGCCCCAGCCAATGCATGAGCTCCAAAAGCCGAATATTATTAGTTCATGGAGTGGCTGCGGTATAAATTGATCGGCATCGGGCCTACATATTCAGCCGATCAGATTAATAAATCTGCCCTTGCCCCAGCTAGTGCATGAGCTCCAAAAGTCAAATATTATTAGTTCATGGAGTGGCTGAGGCATAAATCGATCGGCATCGGGCCTACATATTCAGCCGATCAGATTAATAAATCTTCCCTTGCCCTAGCCAGTGCATGAGCTCCAAAAGCCGAATATTATTAGTTCATGGACTGGTTGTGGCGCACGTCGATAGGCATCGGGCTTTTAGAGTTTAGCGTTAATGAAATCACCTCGAGGGCGCTGCATGCATTAGAAATAAATGGGGTGGGCTCTTCGCACTAGTGATTCCATTTATTGTGTTCAGGCTCGATTTAAACCAGTTTGTTGCGTAAGGTTAGATAAGTGTGAATGTCAAATAGATTGTTCTTCAATAATTGAGGAGAATGATGAACATTGGCTGAGCTTGACACTGAAATGAATCGTAGCAGCGAGCCCACACGCATGGGAGGCAGGACGTCCAAGGAACAGGAAAAACATCAGCCCCCAAGTCGTCGAAGCAGATCACCCCGAAAGGAAAAACAGCAACGGGAAAGCTCCCTGCGATCACAACCGAGAAATGAGGCTGACATGACGCCGCGACCGTTGAGTTTTGCGATTTTTGTGGGGAATAAACTGATGACGGAGGTGGATTCTATTGTCAACGACCTAGGTGTAGCAGTCGAGTTCGCTCGACAGATTTTTCCACTAGAAGTCCAGCAGTTGATGGCTGGTCGACAGGTTTTCGAAGTATTTCGAGAGGGCATCCATGGAGCAGTGAGAGGGCTGTACACCGCCTATGAAGTTGGCATGTGTCTGCGCATCGTGCGGCGGGAGATAGAGAAGAAGGACAAATGAATTTGAAACTTGGAGGCTCGTACGGAGAAGGCCGAGCGGGAGCTAAGGAAGGCCCCAACGGCCGAGCCGCGTGCGGCTGGACAATCCAACTCGGTCGTTGATGAAAGAGTGACCCAACGGCTATTAAGCCATGCGATTGACGATCGAAATACGGCAAGTGTGTTCGCATTAGAGAATGCGAAGGCCGCAGCCTATGAACAGGGCTTCCGCGAGGGCCGAAAAGTCGGGATAGAGAAGACCAAGGAGAAACTTGCAGAGGAGGTATGTCGATGTGAGAATCGGGGCTTTAGGCATGGGTGGATTAAGGCTCTCCAAGCTGCAGAGGCACTCCAAAGAGTAGGAGTTGAATCGGCGTCGCCATTATATCAACCTCATCACTTTCCTTTTGGCACTTTCGAAATTGAGAAGAGCGACAACGAGGGTGATGCCGCATAAAATTGAATATATTGTAAACGTTTGTGTTTATTGGTTAACTTAATAAAATACTTTGTTTTTAAATGTTTGTGTTTCATTTTGAATGTTTGCCTGCTTAGTTAAGCATCTCATTTTGAATGTTTGAATGTTTTAATTTGTTTATGAGGTTTACGCTGGCTCAAATCAATTAAGTATTTCATTTTGAATGTTTGTATGCTTTAATGTGTATACAGTTTTTGCCAACTCAACTTCATGAAGCATTTCACTTTGAATATTTGTATGCTTTAACTTTCGCGTAGGGCGCTTCGAATCCGGAGTCTTATTCGGCCCATAATTGTCCTGCGCGAATAAGGTTCCGAATCCGATCTCTTATTCGGCCCATAATTGTCCTGCGCGAATGGGGCTCCGAATCCGGAGTCTTATTCGGCCCAAAAGTGTCCTGCACCAATGGGGCTCTGAATTCGGAGTCTTATTCGGCCCATAAGTGTCATGCACCAATGGGGCTCCGAATCCAGAGACTTGGCTTTGCCAATCGTGATATCCACGAAGGGCGCTTCGAATTCGGAGGCTTAATGGGCCCAAAGGTGTCATGCACCGATGGGGCTCCGAATCCGGAGATTTAGCATGGCCAATCATGATATCCACAAAGGGCGCTCCGAATCTGGAGGCTTAATCGGCCCAAAGGTGTCATGCACCGATGGGGCTCCGAATTCGGAGACTTAGATTCTCCAATCGTGATATCCACGAAGGGCGCTCTGAATACGGTGGCCTAATCGGCCCAAAGGTGTCATGCACCTATTGGGCTCCGAATTGGAAGACTTAGCTTGGCCAATTGTGATATCCACGAAGGGCACTCCAAATCCGGAGGCATAATCGGCCCAAAGGTGTCATGCACCGATGGGGCTCCGAATCCGGAGACTTGGTTTAGCCAATCGTGATAGCCACGAACGGTGCTCCGAATCCGGAGGCTTAATCGGCCCGAAGGCACCGATGGGGCTCCGAATTCGGAGACTTAGCTTGGCCAATCGTTATATCCACGAAGGGCGCTCCAAATCCGGAGGCTTAATCGGCCCAAAGGTGTCATGCACCGATGGGGCTCCGAATCTGGAGACAGCTTGGCCAATTGTGATATCTACGAAGGGCGCTCCGAATCCAGAGGCTTAATCGGCCCAAAAGTGTCATGCACCGATGAGGCTCCGAATCCGGAGGCTTAGCTTAGCCAATCGTGATATCCACGAAGGGCGCTCTGAATCCGGAGGCTTAATCGGCCCAAAGGTGTCATGCACTGATGGGGCTCCAAATCCGGAGACAACTTGGCCAATCGTGATATCCACGAAGGGCGCTCTGAATCCAGAGGCTTAATCGGCCCAAAGGTGTCATGCATCGATGGGGCTTCGAATCTAGAGACTTAGTTTGGCCAATTGTGATATCTACGAAGGGCGCTCCGAATCCAAAGGCTTTAATCGGCCCAAAGGTGTCATGCACCGATGGGGCTTCGAATTCGGAGACTTGGTTTGGCCAATCATGATATCCTCGAAGGGCGCTCCGAATCCGGAGGCTTTTGAACTCAATTGCACGATGAGAAAACGGAAAACTTTGCATTGCAAAAATGAAATATGTACATGGCGAACCATTCAGGATAAATATCATGCCCCACAAGTCGGGTCAATGATAGAATTTACATAAATGCGTGGAATTCCAAGGCCGTGGCAGACTTCTCCCAGACATGTCTTTGATCCGATATGCCCCTACTCCCGCCACTGAGTTGATCTGATAAGGGCCGTCCCAGTTAAGACCCAATTTTCTATCGGCCGGATTCTTGGTAGCTGGAAGCACCTTCTTCAGGACCAACTCTCCTAGCATATAGCAGCGCAGTTGAACACGCTGATTATATGACTTAGCAAGTTGCTGCTGGTACCGTGCCATGGATACGAGGGCACGGTCTCTCCATTCTTCAATTAGAATCAAGTCCAAGGCCAACATCATGTTGTTTTGGCCCAAATCAAAACTCTTGATTTCAAGGTTGGGAGGCTGATCTCCAAAGGGATGATTGCCTGCATTCCGAAGCATAAAGCGAACGACGTCTCCCCAGTGGACTGCCTCGGAGTAGTGCGATGAGCCCATAACACACTTGGCAACTCTTCTACCCATCTTCCGTTAGCTTTCTCCAGCTTCTTCTTGATGCCGTCTAAAATGGATTTGTTGGAGGCTTCAGCTTGGCCATTACTTTGTGGATAAGCCGGGGAGGAATAATAGGGCTGAATACCATACTTGCTGCACAGTTCCCTATAGACACCTCAATCAAACATGGTGCCGTTATCTGAAATAAGTGCTCTTGGAATGCCGAATCATGTTATGATGTTTCTCCATACAAAATGCTTCACGTTGGTATCTCGGACGTGTGTTAGTGCCTCCGCTTCTACCCATTTTGTGAAATAATCTATCGCGACAATAAAAAATCGCTTGTTACCCGGGGCACGAGGCAGTGGTTCGATGATGTCAAGTCCCTATTAGGCGAACGGCCAAGGACTGGTTATAGAGCTCAACTCTTCAGCAGGCAGGCGGGTTAAAAGAGAGAACTTTTGTCATTGTTCACACTTTTTAACGTAACATTCGGCATCAGCTCTCATTGTTGGCCAGTAATACCCCTGTGTCACTGCCCAATGAGCCAAAGAGCGACCGCCAGAATGGGCGCCACAACTGCCTTCATGTATTTCGGTTAGAAGTGCTTCGACTTTGTCCGGATGAACGCATTCTAGGTATGGACCAGAAAGGGATTTTTTTATAAAGCTTTCCTTGCGGATCCAAGTAGTATCACAGGGCTTTATTTTGCAGCTTATGCACTTCTTTTTTGTTCGCTAGGAGCTGTTCAGAAGAGAAGAAAGCAGCACTGGAGTCCATCCAACTCGGTCCTAACTCTATGACATTGACCTGAACTTCCTCAGAAGGGCCAATGCTCGGCTCTGGGATAAAACCAACTTCGGTCTGTTTAGTCTCTGAGTTAATGGCGGAGGCTAGGCAAGCCAAGGCATCTGCATGTGTGTTCTGGTCACGGGTTATTTGGTTCAATTCATGATGGTCGAATTTTGCCAGCAAGGAATTTGCCATTTTCATGTAAGCGGCCATACGGTCGTTTTTTGCTGCGTACTCCCCCTTTAGCTGATTGATCACCAATTTTGAATTGGAAAATATAAGTAGACACCGAGCACCTAGGAGATGTGCATTCCACAAGCCGGTTAGCAGATTCGGCCTCATTATTTGTTGCTTCGAAGCCGAGTTTGACAACCTGCTCAATTATTGCCCCGTCGGGAGCCATTATCACTACTCCGGCCCCGCTACCTCGTTGATTGGACGATCCATCATAGTACAACTGTCAAATGTCCCCAACATAAATTCTTCAACTCGGCTTAGGTTTGATTTCATCGGACTTGAAGTCAGCAAGACCCCCAGTGAATTCGGCCACAAAGTCGGCAAGCACCTGTCCCTTGATTGAGGTTCTAGGCAGAAATTGAATATCATACTGGCCGAGTTCAAGAGCCCACTTTGAAATGCACCTTGATGCTTCTGCACTACGGTGTATCGACCAGAGGGGGTGATCCGTTAGTACCCCGATGGTATGCCCCTGAAAGTAATGCATCAGCTTTCTCGCTGCCATGACGAGGGCCAGAATGAGTTTTTCCAACGGATTGTAGCGTGTTTTGGTGTCAACCATTGCCTTGCTCACATAATACACTGGCTGCTGCTCCCCCAGCTCTTCCTTTATCAGTACGGCGCTGATGGCCCAGTCGGAAACTGCCAGATACAAAATGAGCGGGTCATCTGCCGAAGGTGTTGTCAAGAGTGGAACTGATCGGAGGTAGGTCTTGAGGCCGTTGAAAGCGACTTCGCACTCGGTGGTCCATTCAAAAGCCTTGCCCTGCCGTAGTGTATGAAAGAATTGTCGACAGCGGTCTGTGGATTGATTGATGAACTTGTTGAGTGCAGCGGCCATCCCCATCAACTTTTGAACCTCTTTCACTGAACGAGGGAAGCTAAGCTCCAAGATTGCTGTGATTTGCCTCGGGTTGGCTTCGATTCCTCGGTGGTTGACAACGTAATCCAAGAATTTGCCAGAGCCGATCCCAAACGCACATTTGGAAGCGTTCAGCTCCATTTTGTATTTACGTAAAATGCCGAATGTCTTTTCCAGATCGGCTAAATGAGTTTACTCTTCCTTGGACTTGACCACCATATTGTCAATGTACACTTCCATAGTGTGGTCGAGTTGCTCCTAGAACATGACAGTGACTAGTCTTTGGTAGGTTGTCCTTGCATTCTTCAGCCCAAAAGGCATAACCTTATAGTAATAGGTTCCTCTTGGGGTGAGGAATACAATTTTGTGTTGGTCCTCCGGATGCATGGCAATTTGATGGTAGCCTCTGTAAGCATCGAGGAAGCTCAGACGCTGATGGCGTGCCGTCGCATCTACAAGTTGATCTATTCTGGGGAGGGGAAAACAATCCTTGGGGCAGGCTTTATTTAGGTCCATGAAATCAACGCAGACTCACCAAGTTCCGTTTTTCTTCTTCACAACCACAGTATTCAAGAGCCATATAAGGTAGGTGACTTCCCTGATTGCCTCGGCATCAAGCAATCGGTCAACCTCTTTAACAACGGTGGCAGTGTGCTCTGCGGCTAACCGTCGGCTTTTCTGAATAATTGGCTTGCATTTAGGGTCAACATTTAAACGGTGATGCGAAACAGATGGATCTATACCCGACATCTCATATGGATTCCACGTAAATACATCAAGGTTGCCGAGCAGTAAGGAAACTAGCTGCTGTCTGTCGGCTTCATTTAGGGAGGCGCCGACCATAAAGAACCTGTCTGGGTTTCCATCAATTTCAACTCGATCTAGGACTTCCGTGGCCTTTTCACTTGGTGGCCACCCAATGTTGTCAAGGCTCTCTCGATTCGGCACCTCAATAGAATTCACTTGCAACTCTTTTGGCGTCTTTCCAGCAAGGAGATAACATGCTTGTGCCGATTTCTGGGAGCCACGGATTTGCTCAATGCCGCGTTCTGTCAGGAAGCGTAGCAGCTGAAGATAGGTTCTCGGCACGGCTTGCATAGTATGCAACCAAGTTCACCTCATGATGAGATTATACGACGATGGCGACTTGACGACCAAGAATTCCACATCCACTCTTCGGGAACCCGCTTGAACGGGTAGTGTGATTTTCCCCAACGGGTATTCTAGATTGGCGTTGAAGCTGAAAAGTGGATAGGGAGCCGGAGAAAGATCCAATTCGGAGAAGTCGAGTTTGGTGAATGTCTTGTAATACATAACTTTCGATGTGCTCCTTGGATCAATGAGTATGCACTCATCGGTGAATCGGTTTATGCGTAACTCGATTACCAAGGAATCGATATGGGGAAATGTCACTCCGGCCAAATTTGAATCATCGAAAGCAATGCTCGCAGCTTAATGGGGCCGTTTAGCCGGAGTGAGTTAATTTTGAGGGTCAGGATTTGACTAAATCGTATGCACCGCGGATGGCATTGCCAGGCTGTATATCATGTGGATCACGCCGAGTGGAGGCGAATCTTGTCTTAGGGCTATTGCTTTGGTTGAGTTGCCTTTTCGGACGTACTGTTGTAGCCGACCATCTTGTACCAATTCCTCTAGGTGATCCTTCAACGCATAACAACTCTCAGTGTCATGACCATGATCCTTGTGATACTCGTACCGCCTATCCCGTCTTCTCATGTCGGGAGGTCCTACCATTTTAGACGGCCATTTGAAGAATAGAAGGTGTTGGACTTTGGACATAATCGCACTGATCTGCTCTGACAACTCCGTGTATTTCTTGTCTGCGCACCTTGTGTGCTTGCCATCGACTTGCAGTTGTTCATGTGCTCGGTGGGGTATTGGTCACTTGATCAGCGAGAATCCCGTCTCTTGTCTCGTTGTTTAGCCCGATGCCATGGTTCAGGGCTCTAAGGTGGTACGGAATTTAACCGCTGAGCAATTTCAGAAGGGGCCGTCTTGTTGGCCATGTTTTCGGCTTTAAACCGCAAGGCATTATCTTCCACTTTGCACTACTCCTCAACTTTCGTCATCAACGACCAGACTATTTTGGGGGGTCTTCTGGTCAAGGAGCTGTGGAGAGCACTATCAGGATGCAAACCCATTTTAAAGGTGGTAATGGCCATGGAGTCGTTGCAAGCGTCATCAACAAGATTAAAGCATTCCCAATAGCGCACCGAATACGCTCGTAAGGTTTCTCCTGGCTGGATCTGCATTGCCCAGAGAGAGTCGGCTTGTTTCGGCTGGACCTCGTTGGTGATAAATCTTGCCTTAAAGGATTTTTGTAGTTGATGGAAACTTTTAATCGACGCTGGCTCCAACTTATAATACCATCTGACGGCCAACGGTCCCAAATTGCTCGGAAATATTCTGCACATGAGAGCTTTGTCGTCTGCATGCAATGTCATGGCTTGCTTGTAGTGATGGATATGATCCATGGGATTCGATTTCCCGTCGTACAAGGTGAACGATGGAGCTTTGAACTTCTTGGTTACTACTGCCTTTGCGATCCGTCGCACAAAGAAATCGTGCTAGTCCTCTTCGTCTGAACCATTTCATCTTCGCTTATGCCTTATACATGGACTCTCTTCAGAGGAACTGGTAGTTTCGGGTCCTCCCTTCTTTTTGGGCTCCGGGGATAATGAGTCAGAGTCGTTGTCAATGTCTTGTTGCCGGGCTCGAGGTCATCGACCACCTATCCTTAGAGGTCGTTCCGGACCTTGGCGTACAGCTTGTTTGGACTTCGCCACTTCCAAGGCCAAATCCTGACGAAGACGTTCGTTCTCAACGATCATATTCTCCACCTCTGTTCGTTTTGCTTTGCTTGTTCTATGATTGCTTGCACTGTCTCATGTGCTGAAGTCGAGGGTGAGTCGAAGTTCAAGGCGTGTCTTGCGGCGATAGTCTCTGGTCCCAGTATGTTTGTTGGGGTGAGATCATCTCGCGGTGTAGTTTCATCAGCGATTATCGGAGGATCTTCCGTTGCGTCCGCTATGGATGTAGTTGAGTATTCCCATAGACGGCGCCAATTGTGGGGAAGCGGATTAGAAATACTCTTTTGATCCACTGGAACGCACGAGATCCTCAGCTGATGACCTCGACGAGCTGGAAAGAAACAAACATTCTGGTCGGGGGTGCCGGAATTAGCACTCTGACGATTAAGTCAATGTATACTCTCTTAGTTACTCATATTTTAAGTTAGCGTACTAACTCTCTCATACCTCTTTCTGGCTGGTGTTCTTCTATTTATATCTTCTCTTTCTTGGGCCTCGGGGCTGGGCCCACTTTCGATTCGCCATATAACTATTTACTCGGCTTCTTTTGCTGCAAACCGCTTTTCACTCGGCCCTTAACTCAACCGGCTATCCAGCTGAATAAGGCAAGATTTAAATGTGTAAGACGGGGCCAAATGGGATATATGTACTTCGACCCTCCAGGTCCAATTATTCGGCCTATTTATATCTCCCAATATTCGGCCTCCACAACTACCAAGTATTGTGCCTTCCATCAACAAACTGGCCATGACACTGACGGTTGTTTTCGTCTTCGCCATGAAGTTCAAGATCTGATTGACAATAAGGTCATCACTCCACCGAGTCCTACAAAGTCTATCGGTGCTGGATCGATGAACTTGGAGGGATAATGTGACTATGATCGGGGATGAACCACCTGCTGATGGCGCTCATTTTACTCCAGATGTGGTAGATGACACTCACTATTTTAGCACTTTGAAAATGATGTTTATTGTACTTTCGGACTTAGGTATCGAGTCCATCTTGTTGTATTGAGTTAGGCCAAGTTTGGGATGTTCCAAAAAAGCCAAAAAGCCAAAAAGTTACTCAAAAAGTTAAAAAGTTAACACTATTCACCAAAAGTCAACAATTACGGCTGCACAACTCCCAATTCAAATTTTTCCCTACAAATCAATTTTTACAATTTTTTATTACACATTTTTCAATAAAAAGTCAAAAAGTTAACCCAAACATCCATATTTTCAACCTCAATTTTTTAGTCCAAAAAGACAAAAAGTGCACTTATTTAGTCTTCCCAAACTTGGCCTTAGTCTCATTGTATTTAGTTAGTCTTGTTATGTCGAAGGTTGATGATTTCAGGCGTGTTAACTCGGGCATCACTTTCTTGTTTTGTGTTTGTCTTTTTCATTCTTTCTTTTGCATCTGTTTCTACCATTGAGCCAGTTGCGCTAGAAGATCTGAATAAAATGACAGTACTTTTCCACTTACTTCTCTGTACCTTTAAATCATTACATTGACCAAAGTTTTTCAAAACTGTTTCCAAAATTGTGATGAAAATAAAGAGGAAGGAATTCCTCGATATTTGCAAAAATTTGATCAACTGAGAGGAAGAAAGGCCTGCTAAGCCCTTGATGAGTGAAATCATGTATGTTAATGTGAGTACTGAGAAGGATCCTGGCTTGATCCAGATTGGTTCTACATTATCTTCAGAAGAGCACGAGTGATTAGTCGCTTTATTAAAAGATTTCAAAAAATATTTTGTGTGGTCTTATGAAGACATGCCTGGAATTGATCTTGAGATTGTACAGCATAGGATCACTCTTGGCCTCGAGACTTGACCCTTGATGCAGAATGCTCAAACAATCAACCACAATGTGAGGCTTGCATGGCCGGATTCGAAGCAGCCCTTGAACTAGGGGCAATAAGGTCAGATGTCATTAAAGGAAGCTTGCAAAGCTGGATGAGAAGCATCCCTTGAACTAGAGCCAAAAGGGTCAGATACACTCGAAGATTCAAAACTGGGTCATTTTTCAAGCCAATGGAGGTCGGCAAGAAAGCCAAATCCCAGAATTTGAGAGAAGAAAATTTTTGTTAAAGGACAATCAAGTTCCTATCCATAACACTAGGGGCAAATTCAGACCCAATTGGATGAGCCCTTACATCATCAAGACTACATCATCAACGAACAACAGCCATTCTCTTGGATTCAGATGGCTTAGAGATCCTACGACCGATTAACATGGACAAGTTAAACTTTTCTATCCTTAAGAGGCTCGCTGGGCCGAAAACCCGGAAGGGCGATCCAGGCAAAAGTTAGAGCAAGACAAAAAAAAAAGAAAAAAGAACAAAAATGAAAAAATGGAAACAAAGAACAAAAGAGAAAAGAAAAGAAGAAGAAAAAAAAATGAAAAGGAAAAATAGAGCTCGCAAGGTTGAAAACCTGGAAGGGCGACTTTGGCAAAAGTTAGAGTGTAAAAGGAGAGTGCTAATACTCGAGTGCACCGTAACCACTTGGAACTACATACGACCTGATTCCCATCTTTGGGATACGTACGCAACTTTATGAAGTTTGGCCCCAACCATTTTCAGCCTGGTTGTTTCATCCATGTTGATTGGCTTATCCTTGTTCAACTTGGCTATCCTATCCATGTCTAATTGGCACATTTTCATTCAAAATTAGTTGTCCTATTCCATTGGAAGATTTAGCTGCAAGACAAATCAAGTTCAGATCTGAGGCTGTGCGTCTCAGGAGTTAATTCTATGTTGGTTGAGTAGTGGCCATTTGCAAAAACAAATTTTGAGAATTTTTAATGAAGTTGACTAATTTTTTCAAAAATTATTCCATGTTTTCAAAACTGGACCATTTCTTGGACCCAAAAAAGGAAAATTTTCAGTGCTCACAACCTAACTTGCATGATTTCAAAGCAGAAAGTCGAACAAGCATGTTAATCTAACTCTCATGTTAGTCAAAATTGTTTTAACAGAAAGCCCAAAAAAAAACAAAAAATGGTCAAAATGATGAAGGGGCACAGTTGAGTTATGTTTTCTGCCTTTTCCCTGTTATCAACATACTCGCCAGAATGGGCACAGCTGAAGCTAGCAGCAGGAGGCCAAGTGCTCTCTCATTCTCCAAGCAGTGAAGTATTGAGCTATGTGTGAAGCGCGAACTGGAAATAGAGCAGGATATCTAACTCCCCTCATAGGGTCCACAACTTTCAGCTTATCCATCAACCACACCTTGGAAGGGATAAAAAATCAGAGAGATGTGCGTTAAGACAAAAAGTAAAGAAAGGGATTTTCAGAGAAAATAGAGATTGAGTGCCAAACTGATGCGAGAATCACAAATAAGAAAGGGTGGGAAACAATACATGGAGAAGCAGGCTCCCCATGAACTGAGAGGTCTCCCACCGGTGGTAAGCATCCGTGTGTTGTGTTTGTTGTTCTTGTTTGTCTTGATTCTTGTTTTGAGTCATTTTGAGTGTAAATACATGTGTTTTGGTTGTTTTACTTTGTTTTTCCTTTGTTGAGTCGTGGTGTACTATGGTCAGTCATAGGCCCAATACCCGATTAAGAATTCATTCTTGGTTTCAATTTAAAAAATAATTTGTTTTGTGCTCAGAGTGCTGTGTCATTCCCAACACGATGTACAAAATAGAATTCATTCTTTTATAAACTGTAGGGTCCACCTTTGATCAAAAGAGAGAGCAACCAAATCAGGACCTATCTAAAGCTACATAGGTTCTGAACTGCGAAAGCAAAAGAGAAAAGAGAGAAAATTTGGAGCATCTTAGTGTATTTCAACTTCAGCAATTTCTGAGATTGTATTCCGGATGCACCTTCTCAGTCCTTGTCATTTCTCCAAAGTATGAATGTACCTCGACCTCAAGCTCAAGCCTACTTCAAGTTAGAATGGCGATTAAAGTGCTCTCTCTGAACACCATTCCCCATCAGAGGTATCTTAGTTGTGTTTGCAATGAGTTCCTAGAAGACCAACTGTGACGGTGGAAACTAGAGTTCGAATGGTGATGCCTAGAACACATAGGTTTGGAATTTTCGAGACTAAAGTCTGGTTTAAATACCCAGGGGTGTATCCTTGGCTTGAAATATGTATGGTAGCCCCATAAGTTGAGGTAGCGTGTATGCGCCTCAATTCTAGATATTGAACCAACCTAGTCTATCACCCCGTTGGAGAATAGGGAAAGTTGTAAATATGATCAGGAAGAAAAACGGCATCTGTGGCTTCTACATGCAAAAGTTACCTTTTGTCAGCATTTGAGGGCTTTTGAACTATGAGTTGAAAGTAAGCGTTCGAAGAACACAAAGGGGAGATCCGTGTCAGAGTAGAGCGGTTCATTGCCACTCACCCCATGAGGTACTTTCTAAAGTGCCGCTTTGTTTGTTTACTACATTTCCTGTGCATCTATCGCACAATCTCATCATACTCTTTGCATCCATCGCATTGTCTGAGGACCTCTTCTCATGATTTCAATGTGGTAAGAGTGTTCCTTTCCTCACACGATTTCAATGTGTTTGGAATTTATCTCAGGACGCGTGGAACGTGACCCTGAGCAGTTTTCTCGGGACCTCTTCTCACGATTTCAGCGTGGTTAGAGTGCTTCCTTCCTCAAATGATTTCAGCATGTTTGGAATTTATCTCAGGACGCGTGGAATACGACCCTAAGCAGTTTTCTCGGGACCTCTTCTCACAATTTCAGCGTGGTTTGAGTGCTCCCTTCCTCACACGATTTTAGTGTGTTTGGAATTTTTCTCAAGACGCGTGGAATGCAACCCTGAGCGGTTTTCTCAGGACCTCTTCTCACAATTTCAATGTAGTTAGAGTGTTCCCTTTTCCTCACACAATTTCAGCGTGTTTGGAATTTATCTTAGGACACGTGGAACGCGACCCTGAGCGGTTTTCTCAAGACCTCCTCTCATGATTTCAACGTGGTTTGAGTGTTCCTTTCCTCACGCGATTTCGGCGTGTTTGGAATTTTTTTTTCCTCCTCTCACGATTCCAGCGTAGTTGGAGTATGTCACCATATTCATCTACTACATTTCCTATTGCATTCATTACATCATACTGTTTTATTACTTGTATCATTTTCCATGTTAAGCTTAGTTCGGCATGTGTCCATACATTTCCCTCGTTGAAACATGGTTATGTCATGTGTAAGTACCCATGCTATGCTGAGGCCAGTGTAGACCGCCCGAACTCGCTCCGCGCGTGAGGGTGCGAATTGTATTCTTAGCTACTACAGTTCGGACTCCTGTCATGGTTCTGAATCTAATCTCGCAAAGTGCAATGTGAGAATGATAAATCACCAAAGAGTCCAAATCCGGCAATTGGTTTTGGAAAATCAATTTTAATCAAAAAGCACTAAACATGCACTGCTTTGCTAGATTTCAGAGTCGCCACCTACATATTTTATTTTGGAAAATTTAGGAAACGCTGACTCGTGCCTAAGGCCACGTGTCTGTCATCACCAAAGTTGCCTTGGCTCGGAAACTTGGATACGAGAGGGGAAGGTCCTGAAATGAGCACCCCCGCTCGCCCAATCAAAGATCAGCCTCTACTAATCATGATATGTTGTTTTTATAAACACATGTGTTCTTATTCTGGTTATTAATCTAGAATTACTATGTGATGCGCACAACATACAAGTATAGACTAAATCACTCAATTTGGAACAAAACATCTCATGTTTGTTTTTCGAAAATGGTTTGGAGTTGCTACCCTCAAGTAGACTAAAATGCGGATTTGTCACCCTCAGGCGGGCTTAAAACATGATTTGCCACAAACAAGTGGGCTTAAAATGCACAATTTGATGAATTGTTCCAATTCAAGCAATGAAGCCTTCATCCACAGGCATTCATACAGTTAAGCACTTAAGCACATAGCCTCATGACACGCATGCTATCATAGCAATTACTTACACACATGCAAGGATGCTAAAGCATAAACACTTACAGTGTACTCCGAGCCAAAACAGAAGCTAGTTAGTAATCAATGCATGATCCTAGCTATGTCAACAATGTCTAATGCAACACATGCAAAATGCAACTAAGTAGGCTCTGTTATCTAAGATGGCATATGAATGCGACATTCGATAACATGCTTTGAAACACGTATTCTAGTAAGTATTGAGATTCAATGCAGTTTGAATGATGCGCTGAGCCCAGTGCATGCAATACGATTGAATGATGCACGCATGCAAGCATAAGGTATGCTAATTGAAATAGGCCCTAAAACTAACCATCAAAAGCTGGTAAATAAAAGGGAGAAAGACGTGGGGTTGGAAGACATTCACACACACATGCACGTTTATTATAACATTGTGCCCTCTTGACGGAGGGTCCAAATAAAATGAAAGCTAATTATCTACGCCAATTAAGCTAACTATTACAAACCAACTAATTAACTAACTATTCTAGCTAATTAATTATTACAAACCAAATCGAATAACTAGCTAATCTAAGCTAATTAGAATATTACAAAGCACTAAGCTAAATTAATTACAGCACAGGTAATTAACTATAACTAGCTAACAAAAACGATAAATGGCCTCGCGGGCGAGGGAGATATGCATGCTCGGTTGCGTCCTTCCGAAAATCCACCGCCTTGCCTCAAGACGCCTCTGTTTGCACTCTTTTGAATCTTCGAAAATTACACCAATTTCCAAATTGCTTTTTTCTAATCTCAAGAACACCTTGAGGGCTGAAATTCCTCCTGTTGCCGCAACAGAGCACAGACAGAGGCAAGACAGTGTATTTGCAAGGAAATGTATGCACTTTCACACTCCTTATCATATCTCAAGCTCAAAAGAGTATGGCACCTGACTCTCAAGCCAACAACCAAGCATTTTCAATGCATGGTGGCCAAAGGATCAAGCTTGCGCAAAACTCAATGAATGCACACATAAGACTCGAAAGGCCTTCACCTTATCATGCACAATCAAGGTGGACGACGACCAAGAAATGAGGCACGCTTCATCACTTCAAGTATGAAACGTCTCTCATTTCTCGTGTTTGGATTAACGTCAGATCTAAACACATGCAATGCAACACAAACATGTTGTCTTGGCATGTTTTACTTTGATTCATTTTGTTTACTCGTTTTAGATCACCGATAAGTCCTCTAACCGGTTAAATCCAAAAGTGAGAAGTCCTTTAATTTGGAAAGACAGACCAAGCCACAAGCTTCATAAGCATGAAAGAAACATCATGCCATTGGGCATGAACGCCTCAATTTCGTGCTCAAACCAACAATGCCTTAAGACCTAAAGTGATACAACAAATGAAAGATGGCATCCAATGGTATACATTTTAGCAGTGAAATGGCATGACAAATGATGCTAAAACATGCTAACAACTCATGCAATGCATGCTAAGAGTCAAGAACATCGAGACTAGCGAAGGACACAACACTAGAGGCATGCGATACTATGCACAAACAACCAAACCAGCCCAAGACAGAGCTATAACAGGCCAAAATAGTGGCTAAACTGAATCAAGAAGATAGCATGAAAAGCAAGAAAATGATGTTCATGCATTGGCTCATAAACGAGGCATAAGACTGAACTCTCAAACACAATTAAAGAGTGATAAACATGAGAGTATGACAAAGTATATGGTCTGAAATAACATGCCAAATGATGTTATACCATGCAAAAAGCACAAATATGACATGTTAGAGATCTTAAAGTACAAGGCTAGCAAAGCCAAATATACTATAGCTATGCAAAGCCAAGCATGCATGACCAAAACCACTCAAATTAGACCTAAAGCATGCTAAAACATAGCCAAAAATGTGCTGGAGTAGAGCATACACATGCTAGATCAATAGGCTAAAACACCAAATACACTAGGCTAGTGAACAAAATTGCACTAGAAGTGCAAGGAGCATGCAAGAGGCAACAAAACCAACCCAAAACAGAGTTATGACATGGCAAATAATGGCCAAAAACATGCTGAAATGGAGCCAATTCAAGGCACAAAGACATGCTACTTTGCAAGGCTACAAGGAGGATTACACTACAAGTACAAGAAGCATGCAATAGATGACCATGAAAGCCAAAAAAAGAGTTATGCTAGGTCTGAAAAGTCACAAAAATGAGGCTAAACAAAGCCACTAAGAAGTAGAAACACATGTTCTTTTGATGGGCCATCAACACATGTAAACAAGAGAAGAGGAGGGGGGACCACCGCCACTCATTTGGGACCTCAAAACCACTTTTCCACCACTAAAATTCCTCTGAGTTTCAGTGGTAAGAAGGCCAAAAAGAGATAATCCCAAAGGCCTTAAGAGATGGCACAAAGTAAAGCAAAACAAGCCACCAAAGGGGGTAAACCACCCCTAACTCAAACAAAGCCTCAAACAACCTTTTTAAACACTTTAAAACAAAGTTTTTTGTAGTTGAAAACAAAGCCTAAAGTAGCATGCAAAGGTGGGCAAATAAGCAATGAAAATAAAGCTTTAAAGAGGCTATTACTCACCCCTGAAGTACAACTTCAAAACTAGCCACTTCTGAGGCAAAATCAGGTCAAAACCACTCAAATAAGGCTCCCAAGTACCTTAGAAACAAGATGAAGGTGTTTGAGTAGGTGTTTGTGTGCAAAAGTATGAAGAAACAACACTTTAAGGCACACATATGGAGAGAGAGAGAGAGAGAGGGAGATAGAGAGAATTCTAGAGAGAGAGGGAGAGTTTTTGCTCTTTAAAAATCTGAACCCTCTCTAAGGGGGAAGCACCTCCCCTTATATAGAAATGCAAGCTAAAGCTTGCTTGAATCCCTCTCTACACGTGTATGGAGGATGCATTCTGTGCCTAATAGCTAGCTCAGCTGACACCAAAAATATCTGCAGAAAGTGAAAAATGACTGCCAACCACTCAAAGTGGTCGACTGACCACCCCACCTAGTCGACTGACCACTTCAGGTGGTCGACAGGGGAAACACCTGGTCGATAGAGCAAAAAGGGGGTCTCCCAAGAGAGGAGAAGGTGGTGGCATGCTGCCGACCACTTGAGGTGGTCGACCAACCACCAACCCTAGCTGACCGACCACCAAAAGTGGCTGATAGGGAAAAAAAGTGGTTTACAGGGGATAAAAGTGGTCTACACCATTGTTTCTCCCTGTAGGCAAAAGGGGGGGGGGGGACCAAGAGTTGGCTTAATACAAGCACAAAACCAAAAGAGTTTAGAGACTTAGAGGCAAGGCGCGCAGCCGAAAACCTCGGGGACTCCAAACAAGCGCGAACACGCGCAATCATCGAGCACTCAAATGATGACGTCCAAGTCTTTAGGACGGTCTAAAATGGGGTGTCTACAGTTGCCCCTCTTTGATAGAACTCGGAAGTCATGAAATAATGGCAGTGAATGTGAAAGCCTAGAGACGACCCATTTTTGACAAGGCTGAAGACTTAGACAAACAGGCAAGATAACAAAAGAAATGCGCCCGCAGGCAAGGGGGTAAATGCAAATGACATGCACAATGCATAACATAACTTATGATCAAGGGGGTAAATGCAAATGAGATGCACAATGCATAACATAACTTATGATCATGCAAAGAAAGCTGTAATGAAACATTTGAATGCAAATACGAGGCACGATAAATGCAACATTTTAAGAAAGCGAATAAGAAACAACAGTCTCACACATTCCAACAGAAAGGATGTAAGAAAATTATACAATTACCACCATGCGTCACGCGGGAAAGGCCAAAACCAACTACCGGGGATACCTGGAGTCTCAAACGAAACATCTCTTAGCGTATCACACGCGAGAGAGGGAAACAGTACCTCTTAGCGTATCACACGCGAGAGAGGGAAAGACAACACCTCTCAGCGTATCACACGCGAGAGGGGGAAACAGTACCTCCCAGCGTATCACACGCGAGAGAGGGAAACAGCACCTCCCAGCGTATCACACGCGAGAGAGGGAAACACAACACCTCTTAGCGTATCACACGCGAGAAAGGGAAGGGCAACACCTCTCAGCGTATCACACGCGAGAGAGGGACACAACACCTCTCAGCGTATCACATGCTAAGAGGGGGAAACAGCACCTCCCAACGTATCACACGCGAGAGAGGAAAAGACAACACCTCTCAACGTATCACACGCGAGAGAGGGAAAGGCAACACCTCTCAGCGTATCACACACGAGAGAGGGAAACAACACCTCCCAGCGTATCACACGTGAGAGAGGGAAAGGCAACACCTCTTAGCGTATCACACGCGAGAGAGGGAAACAGTACCTCTCAGCGTATCACACGCTGAGAGGGGGAAACAACACCTCCCAGCGCATCACACGTGAGAGAGGAACACAGCACCTCTCAGCGTATCACACGCTGAGAGGGGGAAACAACACCTCCGAGCATATGACACGCGAGAGAGGGAAAGGCAACACCTCTCAGCATATCACACGTAAGAGAGGGAAACAACACCTCTCAGCGTATCACACGCGAGAGAGGGAAAGGCAACACCTCTCAGCGTATCACACGTGAGAGAGGAAAACGCAACACCTCTCAGCGTATCACAAGCTAGAGAGGGAAACAACACCTCTCAGCATATCACATGCGAGAGGGGGAAACAGCACCTCCCAGCGTATCACACGCGAGAGAGGGAAACAGCACCTCTCAGCGTATCACACGCGAGAGAGGGAAACACAACACCTCTTAGCGTATCACACGCGAGAAAGGGAAGGGCAACACCTCTCAGCGTATCACACGCGAGAGAGGGACACAACACCTCTCAGTGTATCACACGCTAAGAGGGGGAAACAGCACCTCCCAGCGTATCACACGCGAGAGAGGAAAAGACAACACCTCTCAGCGTATCACACGCGAGAGAGGGAAAGGCAACACCTCTCAGCATATCACACACGAGAGAGGGAAACAACACCTCCCAGCGTATCACACGTGAGAGAGGGAAAGGCAACACCTCTCAGCGTATCACACGCGAGAGAGGGAAACAACACCTCCCAGTGCATCACACGTGAGAGAGGAACACAGCACCTCTCAGCGTATCACACGCTGAGAGGGGTAAACAACACCTCCCAGCATATCACATGCGAGAGAGGGAAATGCAACACCTCTCAGCATATCACACGTAAGAGAGGGAAACAACACATCTCAGCGTATCACACGCGAGAGAGGGAAAGGCAACACATCTCAGCGTATCACACGCGAGAGAGGAAAACGCAACACCTCTCAGCGTATCACACGCGAGAGAGGGAAACAACACCTCTCAACGTATCACAAGCGAGAGAGGGAAAGGAAACACCTCTCAGCGTATCACACGCAAGAGAGGGACACAACACCTCTTAGTGTATCACACGCTGAGAGGGGGAAACAACACCTCCCAGCGTATCACACGTGAGAGAGGAAAAGGCAACACCTCTCAGTAAATCACACGCGAGAGAGGGAAACACAACACCTCTCAGCGTATCACACGCGGGAGAGGGAAATAGTGCCTCTCAGCGTATCACACGTGAGAGAGGGAAATAGCAGATGTCGGTGTAGACATTGGGCGTATCTGAATGTCTCTAACCAAGCAAGATGAACTCAAAGGACAGGAGAGATCTTACTTGGAATTCCTCTGAATGAACCGTACATACAATATCGTCTGGTTGCATTATCTTCGAATGAACCGTACATACAATATCGTTCCTGCACAAATGAGAAACTTTGACAAGTACAAGATAGTAGAAACACATGTTTAACGTTACATCAAGATACAATTTCAACTCGAGATAACGCGTGCATATACAATGCGCAAATAAAAGGATGCATAACAATGCATGAGAGATGTGCATAACAATGCAAGTAGAATGGTGCATAATAATGCAAGGGAAACATGCATAACAATGCAAGTGAAACGTGCATAACAATGCAGGTGGAGACACGCATATCTTATGCAAAGCAAAAGTGCGATATAATCAAGAAAAAAATGTACATTCAATGCAAAACACCGAATGAAGAAAACATGCCTTCTCAAAGCCGATTCAAATACAACCTCCGATGTACCTCTTGGAGGGGTGATAATGCATTCAAAAAGGATACACTTCGCTCATGAAGACTTGACGATGAGTCACGCCTCAGAAACGTGATTTCAAATTCCCGCGGGAGCTTTTTAGCTAAAAAGTGAACTGGTCTGCGACTTTCTGGAGGGCCAAGGACTCCAATCAACATAAAAATACACAAGGAGGACAGTGGGACCCCACCGACCACCATGGAGAGTTGTCGACCACCAAAATCACCTATCAACCACGTAGGTGGTCGGTCGACCAGTTTAGCAGATTTCGGGGCAGTTTGGTTTTTTGAGGTTTGGGTCTTTAAAAGCACAGCTCCAAAGCACAAATGCTCACTCATACAAGGCCGAAAATCACTCATCTGCCTCCCTAGACCTCTTTTCCTCTTAGATTCGGGCTTTACATGCATTTTCCAATGCCCCACGCGAAGTTTATTCACAAAAACTCTTCGGTTTCCTTCATTTTGAACCGAACAAATCTTGTTTTCGGACCCTTTTCCGCCATTTTCGCTATTTGAGGTATGTTTCCCCCAAGTTTGTCTTGAGTTTGGCGCCCCTTTCCCGGGCTTTGACTTTTTGAATTTTTTTCTCCTTCCGAGAGTTGACTTTTGGCACTTTTTGCTTATTTTGCTAATTTTTGCTCATTTTTGCTCATCTTTCACCTTCTTTTTAGATGGCTGATGATGCTCCATACGACAAGGGTTCTCTGGGGATGGAGGAGGAGCTTGACATCATTCCACTGCCGCCTAGGACTCGACCCTTAGATCCCACGACGTATCGTCCTGAGGTACACATTCTGCCACCCAGCACAACTCGCCATTTTACCGTGTTTGCAAGGCGTGCCCCGTAGATCTTCTATTGCGGGAGCCGGAATCTCACTTGTCTCACTACACGCTCGAGGTACATACTGCACTCTCACATTTTCTGCGATGCACTTTACATTTCTTGCACAATTCATGCTTTTGCTCCGTATTTCGTCTGCTTGTTCTGAACATATTTACATACACAATGCTTCTGCCCATTCTGAACACAGCTCACACACTACATCTCTGCTCATTCTGAACATAACTCACATGCTGTATCTCTGCTCATTCTGAACACAACTCACATGCTGCATCTCTGCTCATTCAGAACACAACTCACATACTGCATGTCTGCTCATTCTAAACACAATTCACATGCTGTATCTCTGCTCATTTTGAACACAGGTAGCTTCCCGTTCAACTCGGGAATATGGGTCGATCATCGCGAGAGATTGGTATATGAAGCTCCCCGACGGTGTTCGGCAGATTGTTGATGAGGCAGGGTTCGAGCTATTTTGCATGGGGTTATCGCGTCTTGCGGCGAGTAAGACCCTCCTAGGTGCACTAGCAGAGAGATGGTGGGACACCACCAACTCCTTCCATTTCTCAGCTATGGGGGACATGACGATGACCCTGTACGATTTTGCTATGCTGACGGGCCTCGAGGTGGGAGGCCGACCGATCCCATATAACTCCGATATGGGTGAGTGAGAGGTAGCATGGACCTATCTACTCGGAGCCCATCCGCCGATCTAACGATCTTCAGGCACAATCAGATACACCTGGTTCACAGAGCAGTACAGAGGGATTGTGCCCGAGACTGTTGAGGCCACGGAGCAGTACGCCCAGGGATTCTTGATGTTCCTTCTTGGGACCCCATTGTTCTCCGATAGGGGGAACACGATCGAGCTATATCTTCTGAGTGCTCTAGTAGACCTATCCCAGGTTCAGCACTTTGATTGGGGCGGCGCTGGCCTTGCTACCCTTTATTACTATATGAGCTCGACCTCCCGCAGGAGTGGGAACATAGTAGGCGGCTATTGGAGAGCCTGGGAGGTACATTATGCCCTTTTGATTTACATTTCTGCTTTTCATTACCTGTACATTGCACACTCCACACATTGCACACATTACACTCTGTACTTCGCATTCTGCACTCTGTATTCTGTATTTTCTGTATATTTGTATTCTGATTGCCACTGTCTTGCCTTTCATAGTTGTGGGTATGCGCCTATTTCCCGACGCTTGCCCCTGAGCCAGAGGTCGAGACACCGTTTGATGTGCCATACTCGCATAGATTTGACGGCCGGTGCCAGCCGAGGCCCCGGGAGACTTTGCCATACCTTCGCCAGTACTTCGATACTGTGAGGGCGTTCAAGGTAACTCAAGACTCACAGTCCTGTATGCTTTCATCTATAATTCATTTTGTATAGCTGATGACAACTAATCAGCTCACACAGTTGTTATTTGCATATAGCATGGCAGCCTTAGGCATCGATGCCCGGGTTTGCTTAGTTTCAGTAGTTTCAGTATGCCAGAGCTTGGGATGTCTCCAGGAATCAGATCTTGTTCGAGGGACCCGTAGGTCGAGCCTGGTTTCTCAGTGAGTGCTTCATGCGCTAGACAATGGGCCTACCACTGTAGTATGTCCCTTTGGTGCTCCTACCTTCCATACTGGGGACAGATATGCTCTTCCTTCAGGGACTCATTGACTCCATGTGGGGTGAGGAGGCAGACCACTACATCAGAGAGGGGGATTACACGACCTACATGGAGGTATATCTGATGCCTTCTTTGATAGGCGCTCGTTTTCCCACAGGTAGGACGGCTGATGTGCCCTAATCGAGGAGGGTTTGAGTTGCCAACGTCCCTTCGATGAGCCGAGCTCGGGCACCACGGGGTGAGACTCGACGGGTGTCCTCTTCTAGGTAGTTGGCTGGATGGCCAGATCCTCCGACTGAGCTGACAGGTTAGCGACTTGGTGGGGGACCTTACCAGATTCCGCTTGAGCCCCCATTGCCTAATCATCGATACGTCAGGTCACTTGACTCACCACCGGTATACTTTACAGCTTTTATGCATTTCAGTTTTGTTCAGATATTTGTTCATCTATCCATTCATGGCTTCAAATTGTATTTACAGCCCACCACAGGGTAGGTCAAGGGTTTGCTTGAGGCGATGGCCTCATTCGAGGGGATGGTCCTGCAGAGAGAGTTGATGCTGCACTCCCATGGAATTTCGGTAACTTTTCAGTTTTCTTGCATTTTGACCATCATATTTCTGTTGATATGTCTAAACTGAACATCTCATTGCACTGATTCACTGCATGTATAGATGACATCTGACGCTACACACCACATGTGCATACTGTATCTGCTTTCTGCAAACACTTACCTCACACATTACACTTGCATCTGATATACACACGATGGCTAACATATATTCAAACTGCCTTTTCAGGTGACACCCGTCCAGACAGGATGATCAGAGGTGGAGGCAGGACCATCGGACCTACTCCAGCAGCAGGCGGCCGAGGGAGGTGTCAGGAGCTTGTTACGCGCGATGGTGAGGGGTCATCAGAAGGTGGCGGTGATGCTGAGGAGGGCTCCGAGGAATGGAGCGGAGATGGCTCTGGTTCAAATAGCAGTGCTGATGGTGACGATGCTCCAGAGTCCTATCAGTCGAGGAAGAGGGTGAGGAGGGCCTCTCAGTCCTGAGTTGGATGGCACCGATTCAGACACTTTGCTTTTGCTTTATTTCTCTTTTTGCTTTAGTTTTTTCACATTGTACAGCCTTAGGCAGCTATATTTTCTTCAAAACTTGTACCTCTTGTAAAGAGAAACCATGATGGAATGAAAATAACCCTTTTTTGTTTTTTTGTTCAAAAGTGTTGCATTTTGCACTTTAAGCATCGCATCGCATTATTTTGCACAAAAATGAGATTGATGGAATTTGAATTGTATTGGCAATTCTTCGCCAGGTAGTGAACCAAACAAAACAAACACAAACTGAGTAAAACAACTCAAACTAAGGCGATAAGCCAGCGAATAAAGCTACAACTCAATAAGCAAAATGAATACAACTCGATAAACAAATTGCAACAACTCAATAAGCAAATGCAACAACTCGATAAGCAAATACAACAACTCGACAAACAAATGCAACAACTGGATAAACAAATGCATATTGAACAAACAAAACAACAGGATGCATCCGAAGAAGAAATAAACTCAGATTTTCAGCATTCTGAGCACACAGGAAGGCTAGGGGCTCTCTGCTAGAGACAAGAAGCAGCTATAGACCACTTAGGCCAATTGCCGACTAGAAAAAGTGATTATCGACTACTTTTGTGGTCGGTCGACCAGTAAAGGTGGTCGGTCGAAAAGTTATGCAGGGGGTCCCCAGATTTTTGCCACCTGTCCCCCACTAGTGCCTTATCTTCTACAAAAGGCTATAGCTCTATAATCTCCTCATTGCAACTCAATTTTTGCCCAAAATGGAAGCATTTCTTGCCCAAAAACTTTCCAATTGGCTCGCAGCTTTAGATGGCTCAAAAAAGTTAAATTTTCGGGGTTTCAAAATAAATGCACTATTCATGCTTAGTCACACCCCACTGCATTTTCCGTTCCTCCATGTCACAGCTAGGCGTTGGAATCCGGTAACTCATGTTTTTAACTTTAGCGGACAAGAGATATGTCCCACTTTTGAAGGTTTCCAAGCTTTGATGGAATCTCAGCGTGATGAAGAGATCTTGCCTCAATTCCGTTTTGGCCACATCCAAGCCTGAGGACAGATGTGTGGGCTCACTTTGCATGACGCTCGGCCTTTGATTCGCGATGGAGAATTGGACATCCCCAACTTGATTCATCGGTTTTCTGATGCCAGTGACCGCGACATTCATCATTGGCAGGGTTTTCGGCGACATACGCTTTGCTTGTGCATGTTGTCTCATTTCTTTCTCGCCCCTGGCTCTAGAGGGTCTAGCGTCCTTTTGATTGAGGTTGCCCAGGGCTTGAAAGAGGGCAAGAGCTGCATTAGTATGACCCTAGCTGAGACACTGATGGGTTTGGATGCTTTTCACCACTGGGAGACAACTAGATTCACGGGGAGTTCACTACTCTTACAGGTAATGTTTCCCACCTCATCACATATGTATTTCTCACATCACTCGACCCTCAGGCTTTGTTTTTCTCTCAAAACCCTTTTATCACTTTTCTCTCTTCGTACACCTCTCTATTCTTTAATCTCTCATTTTTCATCCCTCCCCAGATATGGTTGATAGACAAGTTGAGGGTGGTGGACTCATGCCTAACATATTTAGCTCGCGGCTATTTCTTCCGACAACATCTAGTTGATGCCCTAGATAAGGGATGGTGGTGCGAATGGATGTGCAGTTTGTCTGCTGTCAATATTGCTTGGCGTTGCCCCTAGCTTAATTTACCGACGATGAGCTATAGCATGTCTCACCAGCCCAGGATTCAATTGATTGGCCTGACACATTGTGTCTTTTACTTCCCGTTCTAATTCCGATGCCAGTTCGACCACGATCAGACTTGCCCGAAAGAGGAGATAGAGTACTCTACTGCATTTCTAATCCGAGGCGCACAGCTAGCTCGGTATGCCACAACATGGAGGACGAGAGAGCTTCTGGCCCCCACTCCCACTTTCAGTTGCACCCTCTCTGATGAGTGCATAGCTTGGCTCGATGAAGAGGCGCAGGTTGGGCCTACTTTGGCATCAGAGGCTTCTACTAGCTCTGGGAGGGGGCGCAAGAACACCTGACTATGCCCCGGGTTTATTTGCTTTAATCAGTACTTTGAAGTTTTCTTTATGAATGTAATAAAAAGAAACTTCAATTTGTATTCAAGAGTAGGAGAACTCTGTACTGAAATCAATGTAATTGAAGGTTGTGGGTACTGAAAATTTTTCGATATGGTCCAAAAGTGGTCTAAGTTGTAAAAAATTAATTTGAGCAAAATCAACTTTTATTAAAACTTTTCAAAACCATTTTCGATATGGATCAAAACTGGACAAGCCTGAGATCTATCACTGAGATATACAACCCCAAATCCCAAATAACTGGACAGTTGCCCCTAGTCTGAACAGCACTACACTGGAGATCACAATCGAGCTCTTGAATGCAGAATAGACAAAGATGGCCAACATGATCACACGGACAAAGTTGATTTGGAAGTATTTATGGATGGACTTCAGAATGAAGTTGCCTACGTATCCCAAAGATGGGAATCAAGCTTTACGTAGTTCGGTTCAGGTTCACTCGTGTATTAACACTCTCCTTTTGCACTCTAACTTTTGCCAAGGCCACCCTTTCTGGGTTTTCAACCTTGCGAGTTCAGTTTTTATTATTTCAAATTTTCTGTGCTCTAACTTTTGCCTAGGTCGCCCTTTCGAGTTTTTGGCCTAGCGAGCCACTCAGGGATAGTATTTCTTCAACTTGTCCATGTTGATCGGCCGGGAGAACTCTAGGCCATCTAGATCTATCAGAACGACAGCTCCACCCGACCAGATAGACTTGAGGATGTAGGGACCAGTCCAATTAGGTCTGAACTTGCCCCTAGGGTCATGGATGGGAGCTTGGTTGTCTTTAAGCAACAAATCTCCCTCTTTCAAATTCCTGGACTTAACCTTCTTGTTGAAAGCCCTGGCAATTCTTCGTTGATAACCCTGGACGTGATACAGTGCTTTCAGCCTTCTTTCGTCAAACAGCATGAGTTCTTCGAATCTGCTCTGCTGCCAATCTGCCTCAGTTATCTGACACTCAATCAATACCTGTAGTGAAGGAACCTCAACTTCGATAGGCAGAACAGCCTCCATCCCATAGACCAAGGAATACGGAGTTGCCCCAGTAGAAGTTCGAATTGAAGTCCGGTAGCCCCAAAGAGGAAATGGCAGCTTATCTGGCCAGTCCCTGTAGGTTTCCACCATCTTCTGCAGGATATGCTTGATGTTCTTGTTGGCGGCCTCAATAGCTTCGTTGGTTTGCGGCCGATATGTAGATGACTTATGAAAAGCCATGTTGTACTTCTCCAACAAGTCGATCACCTCCTTCTTGAAGTGGGAACCATTATCCGAAATAATCTCATTCGGGACCCCGTAGCGATAGATAATGTTGTTTCGGATGAACTTAGCAACATACGATGCCTTCAACACCGCGTAAGATTGGGCCTCGACCCACTTCGTCAAGTAGTCTATTGCTACCAGAATGTACTCATTCCCGTTGGACCCCTTTGGAGTGACAGCCCCAATTACATTAATCCCCCAGACTGAAAACGGCCACAGTGAAGTCATGTTGTATAGCTTCAACAGCAGAATGTTCATACGGTTTTCATGGATCCGGCATTTGTGGCATCGCCGGACAAAGCCAATACAATCCTCCTCTATGGTTGACCAATAATAACCCTGTCTAAGGATCTTCCGGGCTAACATCACCCCGCTCATGTGCACTCCGCACTCTCCTTTGTGGATGGCCTCCATCAGGCGCTTTGATTCTTCGGCATCAACACACAGTTTGTGCATCCCGAGATGACCCCTTTTGTACAGTTTACCCCCACAGATGATGAACTGAGCAACCATTCTTCGAATTGCCCTCTTGTCTTTGGCGTTTGCCCCTGACGGATAAGCCTCCTTTTCCAAGAAGTTCCAAACATCATAAAACCAAGGGTTTTGATCTTGTAACTCATCTATGGCAGCAATCAGCTCGTAGACCGGCACGAATTTCTGTTCAATGATGATCAGACGCATCCGGACTCCAAAAGAGATGTCTATCATAGAAGATAGAGTTGCTAATGAATCAACAAACCTGTTGCTCTCTCTTAACAGATGAGCGAAGTTCAGTTTCTCAAACCAAGGAATCAGAATGTCTAAGGTCTGGTGATAGATTCTCATATTTTCTTCTTTAACTTTCTAATCTCCTTTACAACAAGGTTCAAGTCCCCGATGACATCCAACCATTTTGCCCCTAGTTCCAGGGTGGCTTTCAACCCAGCAATACATGCCTCATACTCTGCTTCATTGTTCGATACTTTGAACCGGAGCATGAAGGCTAAGGGTATGTGGGAATTGTCGGGTGCTATCAGCAACACCCTTATCCCATACCCGTATTGGTTTGACGCTCCGTCAAAGTACATCGTCCAAGTCTCTTCTTCAACATGCAAAATGGCCTTGTCTGGGAACAGATATTCAGTTGCTTCATCTCCTTCCACTGGGTGATCGGTTAGGAACTCCGCTACTGCTCTCTTTTTCACTGACTTGCGCGTCATGTACTTCAGATCGAATTCGGAAAGCAGAAGCAACCAATAGGCTAGCCTACCCGTAAGTGCTGGTTTAGATATTTGATGGGATCTAATCTCGAAACCAGTATTATAGAGTGAGCTAACAGGTAGTGCCTCAACTTCTTGGTAGCACATACCAAGGCCAGACAAGCCTTCTTTAGTGGGATGTAGTAGGTCTCATAATCTAGCATTTTCTTGCTCAGGTAGTAGATAGCCTTCTCCACTTTGTCCTCAGACTCCTATACAAGCATGTAGCCCATCATCGTTTCGGTCACTAATAGGTATAGAATCAATGGTTTCCCCGGCTCTGGCGGCGATAACACAGGTGGGTTCTTTAAATATTGCTTAATCTGCTCGAAAGCAACCTGGCATCGGTCGTCCCATTGGAACTTCTTTCCTTTCTTCAGGAGACCAAACAGTGGTTCACAAGTCAAGGTTAATTTTGCAATAAACCGTTTTATGAATTGCACTTTGCCCAGAAAGCCTCGCACCTCCTTTTCAGTCCTCGGTGGTGGCATTTCTATGATGGCCTTGGTTTTGGAAGGATCGACCTCGATACCCCTTTGTGTGATCAAGAACCCTAGCATTTTCCCTACTGTAACACCAAATGTACATTTCTGAGGATTCAGCCGCAACCGATACTCTCTAATCCGTTGGAAAAATTTCTGTAAGGTGGTGTAGTGGCCCTCTCTTTCCTTAGACTTGATAATCATGTCGTCCATGTACAGCTCAACCTCTTTATGGATCATATCGTGCAAAATCGTGGTCGCAGCCCGTTGATATGTAGCCTCAGCATTCTTCAACCTAAAAGGCATCACCCTATAGCAATAGGTTCCCCACGGGGTAGTGAAAGTAGTGTTCTCCCTGTCTTCAGGTGCCATCAAAATTTGATTGTAGCCCGAAAACCCATCCATGAACAAGAGTAGCGCATGCCCAGTAGTGAAGTCCACAAATTCATCGATATGCGGCAGAGGAAAGTCGTCCTTCGGACTGGCTTTGTTCAAATCCTTGAAGTCCACACTTACCCGAATTCTACCGTCTTTCTTCGGCACCGGAACTATATTGGCCAACCAAGTTGGGCACTCAAATACTAACAGGAACCCTGCGTCGATCTGCTTGGTGACCTCTTCTTTGATTTTTAGAGCCCAGTCCGAGTGGATCTTTCGGAGCTTCTGCTTAATACGTCGGGCATCTAGGTCAAGAGGGATCCGATGCTGTACAATCTCAGATTCCAGGCATGTCTTCGTAGGACCACGCAAAAACATCTTTGAAATCTTTTAATAAAGCAACTAAGTGCTCGCGTTCCTTAGAAGACAACGTGGACCCAATCTGGACCAGTCGCGGATCCTTCTCAGTACCAACGTTAATTGAGGTGAGTTCATCAACCAAAGGTTTTACAAACCTCTCTTGCTCTTCATCAAACAAATATTTCAAAACTGGAGAAATTTCTTCCTCATTGGTTTCATCAAAATTTTGAAAGTCTTGATTAATGAAATAAATTAAAGGCACATAAAAGTACTCAGAAGCCACAATTGTACAATTCTCATTAATCACTTCCAGATCGCCTGTTCTTTCGGTTATAACAGACTCAAAGGAAAAAGAAAAAGACGACCTGGACAGGACAGTGGCATTCGGGTTATCACCCCCAGGAATACCGAACTCAGACTCAGAAGAGCTAAAATCTGATTCCGGCTCACTACCTGACCCGAAACTGCTCGATAAAAAGCCCTCATCGTATTGTCAGACGAGGGAGGGTGCGATGGATGCATCAAGAATGCCTGAAGATGGGCCCACAGTCGCTTCATCTCCGATCATGGAAACTGAGAAGTTATCCCCCAAGCACTACGGTACGATCTGAGGATCTGAGAGGAGAGAAGCCAGTGCTAGCCCCATCTCAATTTCTATGCGCTCGAAATCCTCCTCCTTGCACTGCTCAGCCTCAGCTGGTGCGTCTATCTGCTCTTCAACAACTTCATCCCCCGATAACTGAAGATCAAAAAAGATTTCGAAGCCGGGCAAGCGCCGCTTCTCTGAATTCATCCAGGGCTCTGAAAAGTCACAAAACAGGAAGTCTTCCCCCTCCCGAGCAAAGCTTCCGTTCAGGGTCCCCTAGATAGGTCGGTGCACCAACTCATAATGCTTCCCGGCTTGCTTTGCCCTGGCTCTTCCGGCCATCTCTCTTCCTTTCCTCACCCAATCTTCTTTGGTAGACAGATAACCTAAGCCAAAGGTATGTGGGTTATGTGGCACTTCGGCCAATGCTGCAACGCCCTTCTGGCCACTTCGCCCTAATCCCATCCTGGGCATGTGTTGAAGCTTGTTCATAAGGTAGACAAACTATGCACTGACGTATAGCCTCTCATCAATAGCTAGTATATCTTGTACAACCCGGGCCTCAGCTAGGGTGAATCCTGACAGAAATACATCCTTCGCACCATGCTCAATCTCCAGAACTGGTGTAGAAACCTCTAGCGGTGGATGTATTGAAGAATTCCCAAAAACGATTGCCACCCCCTTCCCGTGGGGGTACTTCAGCATTTGGTGTAAGGTGGAAGAGACAGCCTTCACTTGGTGCAGCCACGGCCGCCCGAGAAATAGATTGAAGGTGGTTGGAACATCCAAGATATGGAACTCAATGTCCTGCTGCCTCGGACCAACCTGAGTCTTAATCCGTACGGTCCTCATCACCTCCCGGTTGGTATTATCATAGGCTCGTATTACCTGGGCTGTAGGCATGAAATCCACAGGCTTCAACCCGCTAGCATACGACGTTTTCGACGAATATACATTGATTGCAGACCCCGTGTCGTCCAAGACCACCGGTATCCATTTCTCTCTACACTCCACAGAGATGTAGAGTGGTTTGTTATGATCTGAGCCTTCGAGCGATAGTTCTTTGTTGGGGAAGCTCCTCTCGGGAAAACCAGCCCTACCAACTGCTTAGGAGTTGTATCAATTGAAAGCTTAGCCCTATCCATGGTTGTAAGAACGGGCCTGTCTGTGAACCCTCGAGGCCATAAGCAGTCCCTAGATGGAGATATCTGCCTGAATTTTCTTTAGCTGTTTCAGGACAGCTTCCTCCTCTAGCAGTTTTTCTTTCTGCCTCTCTGCTTCTTTGTCCTTCCCGGACGCCTCCAGCTGGTCCAAGTGTGGGGGCTTGAAACACCGCCCACTCCTGTTCATATGGTCAACCTCCTCAACATACCAAGTGTCATCCGGTTGGTTCTGCCCCCAATCTTCGTCAGTGTGGGCAAGACGCAAGTCGTCGTCTTTCCACCGCATGCCATCGGCAACCGACAGATAGCTGTCCGGCTTCGTTGTAACTATTTCTGTGCTCACAACACATTCTGTCCCCGCAGGGACTTTAGCCTTCCTAGCCTTCTCAAGATCCTTGATCTTTTCTTGCTTAAGTCGCTTCAATATAGCCTCCTGTTCAGTGTTTATTGTACTCAAACTGCCCGAATTCTGAGCAAAATTCTTTGCACCGGTGCTCTCCAGCGATGCGTCCTGATTCTCGGCCATTCCGACCACTGCTGATATCCCAGCTTCTGATTGCCCCTGTTCTGGCTGAGGCACCTTAACAACATCTGGCTCGTCACTGAGCCACCCAATATTTTCTGCTGATCTATCCAAGTTGAACCAGTTGATGTTCACATCCCCTGAGTCCTGCTCATTGAAGAACTACAGATTGGCAATATCCTCTTCTAGTTTTGCTAGGTCATTTAACCCCTGACTTGGTCCATCTTCCCGAACCACACTGATCTCTGCCCCAACCGACAACTCTACCCTTGGCTTAGCCTGGTCTGTTGATGTGATATAACCACTCGGTTTATACACAAAGCTCCCAGACCCCTCAAGCTCTGAATCAACATTCTCATCTGCCTCCAAAGTCATCCCAGTTCTGTCTTCGACAGTCACCACCACCGGTTTGGGTTGGGTTTGGGAGATGTTCAACATGCACAAGTTCGTGCTATCTAGGATGAACACCTTAGGCTTGGGTAGGTGGGAGGGAGTGATGTATATGGTAGGGTCATACGGGATGGCCGTTGTTTGGATGAAGTTTACCTACCTAGGTGGAGGGTTTTGATTATGTGGGAGGAGAGGGTTGGTGGTGACATTCGACTTTTCTGGAGGCGCAATCACCTTGTTGTCAACGAGATCTTGGATCTCATGACGCAGTCTAAAGCACTGGTCGGTGTCGTGACTGCGTTGTTGGTGAAAGGCACAATATTTGGCCAGGTTATGGGTTGGTGGAAGCTTATTTGGTAATGGGCGTGGTTCCAGAGGCTTCAGATGCCCCTTTCTAATTAGAACCCCAAGGGCTTTGGACAAAGGCATATACAGCAGGGTAAAAGTCCTCTGGCCCCGAGGTGGGTATTTGGCTGTTTGTGAGCTAGTACCAGACGCACCAGTGAAGGGTGTAGCTGTAGCTGCTTTTGGAGTGGTGGTGGTGACCATGCCCACATTAGAAGTTCTGGTAGCTGCAGCACTACTCGTGCCTGCATTCGAACTGCGTGTAAATGCCCTCTTGGACTGTTGCCTGTCTTGGTCGATCAGACCCTGCTTCATAGTGTCCTCAATCTGTACCCCAATCTCGTGTAAGTCCGCAAAAATGGAAAGGGGTAAGGCGATCATTTTTTGCATCAGCTTGGGTCGGAGGTTGCACACAACCATCCTTATTTGATCCTTCTCCAATGGCCGAGTTATCATCATGGAGGCCTTGGCCCTCCATCGAGTGACAAAGTCCGAAAAGCCCTCCTTCGGCTCTTGCCTGGTCGCCTCAAGATCACGAGTCGTGACCTCGATCTGGGTATTGTATGAATACTAGGCAACGAAGGCCTCAGCCATCTCCTCCCAACTCCTCTTGACGGAATCTTCCAACTTTGCATACCAGATAGCCGTAACACCCGACAGGGTCCGGCCGAAGAGGGAAAGCTTTTGCAATCTGAAGAGACCCATTGGCCTTAGGATATCCGAGAACAACCGCAGATGTACCATGGGATCCCCGGAACCGTGAAAACGGTCTACATGCGGCATCTTGAACCGGTCCGGCAATGTCACTGCCAAGTCAGTATAACCATCCTCTATGTCCGGAATGGAATTGACCCCCTGGGCCCGCTTGAATAGCTTTTCAAGCTTACTCACTTTCAGTGCTGTTGGATCCACCTCAAATTCAAATGGTGTGTCCACTGGATTAGCTGGTGCTTTAGACAGCTGAGGTTGGATTGGGGGTGGAATTGGCCCCGTTGGGACGTCCGTATTTTCCTAGACGTGTGCTGTCTCCCCGGGTGTTGGAACCCTAGGTGGGGGTGGGGGTAGGTGCGAAGCAGATGCTCTGGCTTGTTGTGGTTGTTGCTGTTGCTGAAGTCTGGCAATCAGCTCTGCCTGTTGGGTTACAACCTCTGCTTGACGCGTGGTAATCTCTGCTTGGCGAGCAGCATCCCGCTGCATGGCCTGCATGGTCTCTTGGAGTTGACGCATCATGTCCTCCATTCCGACTGTAAAGTGCTGATCTGACTGAACAGGTGTATATTCTCTCTCTGAAGTACAAACAGATATCTCAGTATAACTACGCATAGGTGAAGTGGATAATGATCGCTGAACCAACGATTGTTGTACTGATATTCCCTGCCTAACTGCCCTCCGCCTTGTAACCGGGGGTAATGAAAAGAACACTGCTTGTCTGTCAACTAGATCCTCGGATTGATGAAGCCTTCTACCTCTAACCCAGAGTGCTTTGGGGGAAATTGCCTCCTCGGAAGCAATGATGGTATACTACCTTGCAAAAAGATAAATAAAGCAAAATAAGGAAACAAACAACCAGAAAAACGGACAATATTTTGGCTTAAAATAAAGACAGCACATAGTTGATATTGTAAGCTGAACACACTGTTCATAACACCGATCACTGCGCCAAATCATTGCCACAAATCTGATACCCCAAATACTGATGTCCTCAGATTGATACCCAGACTAGCAATTGATACATACAACCTATAGAGACACACTCTGACAGCACGTAACAAGCAAGTAAGAGCCAAAATGCCCCTATGTTGGGGTAGGGTTTCCCTGTGCTATTTTGTTAGGAGTTAGGGTTTCACTACGCACGCAGCAGTTTCAAACAACCTATAATCGGGTAAGCAACTTGTCGTAGTTTGGAATGGTCTTTATGGCTTCCGATATGCAACTAGGTCGAATGGTCAAATAGGGTGCCTCGGTAAAAACCAAGGTTTGTATTCCCATCTTGGCAGAGCCCGTAACCGGTCAGCCTTATGGCACGCTTTTCCAAGCAAGCCTCCGACAAACCGTTCAGGAATAACAGATGGCAAACACGGTGTCCTAGGCGCACCAATGCAAATGCAATGCAAAGAAACACATAAGTATAAACAAAACAACATATCATGATGTTCGAGTCAAGTTCTCTAAATCCCCAGCAGAGTCGCTAGAAACTGTAGACTGCCCGAAGTCACTCCGCACGCAAGGGCGCGAATTGTGTTCTTAGCTACTACAGTTCGGACCCCTATCACGGTTCTGAATCTAATCTCGCAAAGTGCAATGTAAACCTAATAAATCACCAAAGGGTCCAAATCTGGCAATTGGTTTTGGAAAATCAATTTTAATCAAAAAGCGCCAAACATGGACTGTTTTGCCAGATTTCAGAGTCGCCACCTAAATATTTTATTTTGGGAAATTTAGAAAATCCTGACTCGTGCCTAAGGCCATGTGTCCGTCATCACCAAAGTTGCCTCGGCTCAGGAACTTGGGTATGAGAGGGGAAGGTTCTAAAATGAGCACCCCCACTCACCCGATCAAAGATCGGCCTTTACTAATCATGATATGTTGTTTTTATAAACACATGTGTTCTTATTCCGATTATTAATCTAGAATTACTAAGTGATGCGCACAGCATACAAGTATAGACTAAATCACTCAATTTGGAACAAAACATCTCATGTTTGTTTTTCAAAAATGGTTTGGAGTTGCTACCCTCAAGTACGCTAAAATGCGGATTTGCCACCCTCAGGCGGGCTTAAAACATGATTTGCCACAAACAAGTGGGCTTAAAACGCACAATTTGATGAAATATTCCAATTCAAGCAATGAAGCCTTCATCCATAGGCATTCATGTAGTTAAGCACTTAAGCACATAGCCTCATGGCAAGCATGCTATCATGGCAGTCACTTACACACATGCAAGGATGCTAAAGCATAAATACTTACAGTGTACTCCGAGCCAAAACAGAAGCTAGTTAGTAATCTAAGATGGCATATGAATGCGACATTCGATAACATGCTTTGAAACACATATTCAAGTAAGTATTGAGATTCAATGTAGTTTGAATGATGTGCCGAGCCCGGTGCATGCAATACGAATGAATGATGCACGCATGCAAGCAGAAGGTATGCTAATTGAAATATGCCCTAAAACTAACCATCGAAAGCTGGTAAATAAAAGGGAGAAAGACGTGGGGTTGGAAGATATTCACATACACACACGCACGCTTATTACAACATTGTTCCCTCTCGATGGAGGGTCCGAATAAAATGAAAGCTAACTACCTACGCTAATTAAGCTAACTATTACAAACCAACTAATTAACTAACTATTCTAGCTAATTAATTATTACAAACCAAATTGAATAACTTGCTAATCTAAGCTAGTTAGAATATTACAAAGCACTAAGCTAAATTAATTACAGCACAGGTAATTAACTGTAACTAGCTAACAAAAGCGATAAATGGCCTCGCGGGCGAAGGAGATATGCATGCTCGGTTACGTCCTCCCGGAAATCCACCGCCTTGCCTCAAGATGCCTCTGTTTGCACTCTTTTGAATCTTCAAAAATTACACCGATTTCCAAATTGCTTCTTTCTGATCTCAAGAACACCTTGAGGGCTGAAATTCCTCCTGTTGCTGTAACAGAGCACAGACAGAGGCAAGACAATGTATTTGCAAGGAAATGTATGCACTTCCACACTCCTTATCATATCTCAAGCTCAAAGGAGTATGGCACTTGACTCTCGAGCCAACAATCAAGCATTTTCAATGCATGGTGGCCAAGGGATCAAGCTTGCACAAAACTCAATGAATGCACACATAAGACTTGAAAGGCCTCCACTCTATCATGTACAATCAAGGGGGACGGCGACCAAGAAATGAGGCACGCTTCATCACTTCAAGTATGAAACGTCTCTCATTTCTCGTGTTTGGATTAACGTCTGATCCAAACACATGCAATGCAACACAAACATGTTATCTTGGCATGTTTTACTTTGATTCATTTTGTTTACTCGTTTTAGATTACCGATAAGTCCTCTAACCGGTTAAATCCAAAATTGAGAAGTCCTCTAATTTGGAAAGACAGACCAAGCCACAAGCTTCTTGAGCATGAAAGAAGCATCATGCCATTGGGCATGAATGCCTCAATTTCGTACTCAAACCAACAACGGGCTTAAGACCTCTTTCAAAGTGATACAACAAATGAAAGATGGCATGCAATGGTATACATTTCAACACTGAAATGGCATGAAAAATGATGCTAAAACATGCTAACAACTCATGCAATGCATGTTAAGAGTCAAGAACACCGAGACTAACGAAGGACATGACACTAGAGGCATGCGATACTATGCACAAACAACCAAGCCAACCCAAGACAGAGCTCTAAAATGAACCAAGAAGATAGATTGAAAAGCAAGAAAATGATGTTCATGCATTGGCTCATAAACGAGGCATAAGGCTCAACTCTCAAACACAATTAAAGAGTGATAAAAATGAGAGTATGACAGAAGTATATAGTCTGAAATAACATGCCAAATGATGCTATACCATGCAAAAAGCTCAAATATGACATGTTAGAGGTCTCAAAGTGCCAGGCTAGCAAAGCCAAATACACTATAGCTATGCAAAGCCAAGCATGCATGACCAAAACCACTTAAATTAGACCTAAAACATGCTAAAACATAGCCAAAAATGTGCTGGAGTAGAGCATACACATACTAGATCAATAGGCTAAAACACCAAATACACTAGGCTAGTGAACAAAATTGCACTACAAGTGCAAGGAGCATGCAAGAGGCAACAAAACCAATCCAAAACAGATTTATGACATGGAAAATAATGGCTAAAAACATGCTGAAATGGAGCCAATTCAAGGCACAAAGACATGCTACTTTGCAAGGCTACAAGTAGGATTACACTACAAGTATAAGAAGCATGCAAGAGGTGACCAAGACAGCCCAAAAAAGAGTTATGACATGGCAAATAATGGCCATAAACATGCTGAAATGGAGCCAATTCAAGGCACAAAGACATGCTACTTTGCAAGGCTACACGTAGGATTACACTACAAGTACAAGAAGCATGTAAGAGGTGACCAAGAAAGCCAAAAACAGAGTTATGGAAGTTCTAAAAAGTCACAAAAATGAGCCTAAACAAAGCCACTAAGAAGTAGAAACACATGCTCTTTTGATGGGCCATCAACACATGCAAAAAAGAGAAGAGGAGGGGGAACCACCCCCCCCACCCATTTGGGACTTCAAAACCACTTTTCCACCACTAAAATTCCTCTGATTTTCAGTGGTAAGAAGGCCAAAAATAGATGGTTCCAAAGGCCATAAGAGATGGCACAAAGTAAAGAAAAACAAGCCACAAAAGGGGGTAAACCACCCCTAACTCAAACAAAGACTCAAACAACCTTTTTAAACACTTTAAGAAAAAGGTTTTTTTAGTTAAAAACAAAGCCTAAAATAGCATGCAAAAGTGGTTAAATAAGCAATAAAAATAAAGCCTTAAAGAGGCTATTACTCACCCTTGAAGCACAACTTCAAAACTAGCCACTTTTGAGGCAAAATCAGATCAACGCAACTCAAATAAGGCTCCCAAGTACCTTAGCAACAAGATGAAAGTGTTTGAGTAGGTGTTTTGTGTGCAAAACTATGAAGAAACAACATTTTAAGGCACAAATATGGAGGGAGAGAGAGAGACAGAGAGAGAGAATTCTAGAGAGAGAGGGAGAGTTTTTGCTCTTTAAAAATCTGAACCCTCTCTAAGGGGGAAGCACCTCCCCTTATATAGAAATGCAAGCTAAAACTTGCTTGGATCCCTCTCTACACGTGTAGGGAGGATGCATTCTGTGCCTAACAGCTGGCACCAAAAATATCTGCAGAAAGTGAAAAATGGCCGCCGACCACTCAAAGTGGTCGACCGACCACGCCACCTAGTCGACCGATCACCTCAGGTGGTCGACAGGGGAAACACCTGGTGGACAGAGCAAAAAGGGGGTCTCCCAAGAGAGGAGAAGATGGTGGCATATTGCCGACCATATGTGGTGGTCGACTGACCACCAGCCCTAGCTGACCAACCACTAAAAGTGACTGGCAGGGAAAAAAAGTTGTCTACAGGGGATAAAAGTGGTCTTCACCACTGTTTCTCCCTGTAGGCAAAAGAGGGGACCAAGAGTTGGCTTAATACAAGCAAAAAACCAAGAGAGTTCAGAGACTTAGAGGCAAGGCGCGCAGCCGAAAACCTCGTGGACTTCAAACGAGCGCGAACTCGCGTAATCATCGAGCACTCAAACAATGACGTCCAAGTCTGTAGGACGGTCAAAAATGGGGTGTCTACAACCAGTATTGAGGGTGTCAACACTTTTCTGTGTTAGACGTGGTCTGTTTTGTGCCCATGCCTTTTCTAGTCAAGACGTAGTTCAGCCTGCGCCTCTTATTCACTTTATCCATTGCATCCATTGCATCGTACTTTGTTTTATTACATTCAGTATTTAGGATCACGATCTTTCCTTAACAGATCATTCCTCACTTATATCATACCACCCAAATTACTTGTACTCTTTCTCTTTCTACGAAAAACATAGTTTTGCACATGCTCGCACCCTTTTCACGTTAAAACATGGTTCTATTATGTGTAAGCATCCAGAATGTGCTGATGCCAGTATTGAGGATGCAAGCACTTAGCTTGTGTTAGGCGTCTTTTGGCTATGCCCACTTCTTTTCTATATAAAATGTAGTTTGATTTCCATCTCCATTCCTTTATGGTATTCGTGTGTTTTGTATTGCTTGTGGTTTAATGATTTCATTACATTGTCTATCATTTGCATGATTTCATTGCATTGTGTATCATTTTTCTGCCCCTGAACTACACTGGTTTGATTCCTTGCAAAGGGATACGTAAGCAACCCTTGGGTTCAACCAACTGCATCTGCATTTTGTTTGTTTGTTCGAGTCTTACGGCCTTGTTAAAATGGGTCGTCTTTGGGCTTTGACGTTCACTCGTGTCATTTCATGACTTCAAGCTTTGTCAAAGAGAGGCAACTATAGACACCCTAATTTTGACCGCCCTTAAGACTTGCGCGCCTTGGGTTGATCACTCAATGATGAATGTTATGCTGTACAAACGTTCGATTTCTTCAGCAAGAAGAGCTTTAAATCCTAACCTTACACCCCATTTTGGACCAAAACTATTTTGACCAAAACGATTTTAGACCTTAAAACCCTTCCTTTCAAAATATTTTTTAAAATGTTTCTACGATGTTCCGAGGCTCGTATTTCGTTAAAAATTGCACTTTTCAATAAACTGGGTAAGGACAAAGTGAAAATAAATGGAAGAAAGGTGAACTCTTTGAAAAATCTTTAAAAAATTCTTATTTATAGGATTGGAGTAGAAGAAAATTGGAGGAGAGGGAAGAAAACTAGTTAGGTATCAAACCGTTAAGAGAGAACTGAGCAACCCTCACTAAATCAAGCCTATCTCTTTGTGCACTTAAACTTTAGTTATGAGGCCACCACCATTGGAAATTAGACTTCCAGGGCTTCAATTTAGACTTAAGAATCTCCTAAAACAGAGTCTGGATGAGGGAGATATGGCCGTTTGAAGTTAGGCATCAATTCGGTTAACATAGAAATGAGCAACCTTCACTAAAATAGGAATATCTCTTTGCACACGTAGAATTTAGATTTGAGGCTATCACTATTGGAAAGTAGACTTTTGGGGATTCAATTTAGACTCAAGAATGACATAAAACCAAGTACGGATGAAAGAGATATGCACATTGAAGTTGGGCCTGGAAGCAGATTTTCTGTGACCGACAGGCCACTATTGGTGGCCGGCAAGCCACCATTTGTGGCTAGAAATTCAGACTTCTGGCCTGTCGGCCACTGGTGAAAAACATAGATATTTTTGCCCAACTGTCCCCCAAAAGCTCCACCTATTCCAGGCATAATATTTTTGACCTGATGTCACGACCGTCACCCGCCCCTATGGGTTAAGGCCATAACCGGCTGGTAATCACGAGATTACCTACGACCTCAAACCAAATAAGACAAAACTCATCAGAGTAAAGGGTCCAAATTGGAAGCAAATTTAAAACTTTGTCCATAGAGCCGTGCTTATATGCACATCATAACATTCCACACATACATATGTTAATAACTCACAACAGAAAGTATAATAACATGAAGTTCTATACAGACAGGATCATTCAAATCTAAGTCAGCCAAAACAAAGCTATATACAGACGTACACAAAAGTCCTCGCCAACTTGACAAAATAACCTAGAATGGTAGAAGGGCGAAGATGTGTCTCGTGCGTGAAACGCAAGGGCTGACTCTTCAAAACCTTAGTTGTTCCAAACAGACTTCACTAGGGTTGCGTTTGGACATCTCTTGGCTCACCTACAAACACATGAATGAGCGTGAGCAAAAGCCCAGTGAGTAATGTCAAATAAAGAATATACATTGAAACAATATACATCAAACGGCCCTGGGCCCAATTTATATTTCTACTAATACATACATACATAGACATATGTAAGTCAAGTAACTGCGGTCCCAAACGCATCATACGGCCTCGGGCCCAATTCATTAGTGTCAAATTGTTATTCGTGTCAAACTATTATTCGTGTCAAACTGTTATTCATGTCAAACTATTATTCGTGTTAAACTGTTATTCATGTCAAACTGTTATTCGTGTTAAACTGTTATTCGTGTCAAACTGGCCTTTGGCCTTTTCAAACTTCCATATCAAACTGGCCTTTTTGGCCTTTCAAACTTTCATATCAAACTAGCCTTTAATGCCTTTCAAACTTTCATATCAAACTGGCCTTTAGGCCTTTCAAACTTTCATGTCAAACTGGCCTCTGGCCCATTCATGTATGTCAAACTGTCATTTGTGTCAAAACGGCCTTTGGCCCAACCATTTATATCAATCGGCCTTCGGCCCATTCATTCATGTCAATCGGTTGTCCATAATTCAAACTAGCAAACTTGTACAGAAATAAGCAATTGGACAATTGACGAACTTGAAAATATCGATATTACTCACAGTGATCGGCTCATGGATTTGTCCTGGAGCTTGACCCTACACATCATATAACACATATGGGTCACAAACGATTCAATCTGTTCTTTCATTCACATATTCCTCTTTAGGCTTCATTTTTATCTCTTTAACTCAATTACAATGCTTAATGCATGCCTAAGAGTGCTTGCAAGTGAAAGAGAACAGAAAACGAAACACAGAACGATCACACAAAATTTTCAGAAACAAGGTCCCCGCTCGAGCGGACCCATGAGGCCTGCAAAAGTACTGGCTATGCCATTTTTACGCTCGAGCGTCAAACTTGGACGCTCGAGCGGAAGTCCATCTTACATAGCTCCCCGCTCAAGCGTGGACTTCCCCGCTCGAGCGGATATCATGTCTGCAAAATATTTTGGGAGCTCAAAATTCACGCTCGAGCGGACATCAAATTTCTGGGTTTTCCAGAATGGGTTCTTGAGTTCAAACCCGACCTTCCAAGGTTCAAAACTCATGTTTTTGGTTCCAAAACATGCAAATACATTATATAACGTGAGTATACAAGCAAGATGAGGTCAATTGCTCAAAATCATGGTCCATTTCTTCAAATTAATCAACATTCCTTTGTATAATCAAGGCTCATGCATTCAAACCTCACATAAGCTCCACATCTTCAATATTCAAACATGCATGCTAATTGTGACTTCATTTCTCTTTCAAATGATGTAAATGGTGTTCATTCTCGTGGAACTCAACAAAAACATGCTTGCATGTATGATTCAACTCACAATCTTTCAAAATTCACATATTACATGCTAGATTATGTAATTTCATAGGAATTCTCTACATGCATGCACATATGGACTTCAAATTCATCAAAACCAACTCATTCCATGTTCTTGATCACTATTTGATCTTTAATTCACAAAATTACAACTCAAACCCATAAATTAAGGGTTGATTACTCACCTAAGAGCTTTAATCTCCCAAACCAAGATCAATTCTTCAATGTAGCTTCAAACTTCCAAGCCTTCAAGACCAAATTTTGATTCTCCTGCACTCTCTCTCTCTCTCTCTAGTTCGGTTCTCTCTTTCTCTAGAGGGCTAAATCAGCCAAAAGATGAAACCAAGAGAGGTGTTGAGTGTGTATTGCCCTTTTTATAAAAGTGCCACTAAACCGATTGAATAATAATAAATAATTGGGCACTAATTCATCAATTTAATCTGGTGCGAATCAATTTTTCAATTAAACTTCACCGTAGGCTCTAAAAATTATGCCAATCACAATGGCACAATCAATTTTGGTTTCTGTGGCCGATAAGGCTTTCAATTTAAATTTCAAAGCAGATAATCAAACAGATATTCCTACGGTGAACAGATAGAAATTCAAAACCACATATATTCATATAAATGGCATTCAAAATCATAACAAACACAGAATCATATGCATAAGGAGGATAAATTAGTATAATACGGAATAGAGGTATCACACCTGAGGGGCTGTTTTTCTATATATGCCAGGCCTTCCTTCATGGTTTAAGGTTGAACAAAATTCCAAAAGTTTCAATTCTTGAAATTCTCTCTCTATGTCTATCTTGCAACACACACACCGTACCCAAACACTTCCTAAACCAACATTAGATCTCTTCTTGCCGAGATTATTAAGTCCAAATTTCAGCCCTTGAGAGTGAGAACTTGTTGGTTTGTGAACAAAAGTGTTATTCCTCTTCAAGAGGTATAACTACTAGCTCCTTCACACTACTTCTTTTCTATCTTTTCTTGCTGATTTTGAACTATTTTTCAACTATTTTTATGGGCTGAAGCTTGTGGTTTAAGGCTATTAAAGGTAGAGGGGTTAATCACCTTTTCTTTGAACCTTATTCTCTAAGCCTTTACACTTGTGTTTCCCATCTCTTCATCAACTTTTTTTGAGTTTTTTACCACTGATTTTCAGAGGTTTTCAAAGGTTAAAAAAGTGGTTTTGAAGTCCCAAAAATGGAGGGGTTAGCACCCCTCCTTTGGCTTGTTTACTAGCTTATGCTCTATGTTTCATCGTATTATTTCAGCTACTTTTGTCTTCATTCCAGCACATTTTTGTACAGTTTTTGGACTATCAAAACTTTGAAATTTTGGGCTAAAACTTGTGGTTTAAGGCCAATAAGGGTGGAGGGGTGGCTCACCATTCTTTCTTCCTAGCTTCCAAGGCCTTTACCCTTATGTTTCTCACCTTGTTGCCACCTGCTTTTGAGCTTTTAAATACTGAATTTTAGAGTTATTTCAGTGGCTAAAAACACTTTTTGAAGTCCAAAAGTAGAGGGTTAGCCTCCCCTCCTTGTTTCTTGTTCACTAGCTTACATAGCTCTATGTTTTAGCTTATTATTCTAGCTATTTTTTGTCTTAATTCCAGCATGTTTTAGAACTTATTTTGCACTGTTTTAGGACTGTTTTTAAGCATTCATTGTATTTGGGCCTTATATTGCATGATTGTAGTGTAATTGTCCTCGTAAGTTTGGTGTTTTAGGCTTTAGAGACCAGCTTATTTGAGTTGATTGCATTTATTTGGTTCTTTTCTTACTTGTTCTCACCTTTAATCACCTCTGTAACCTCCCTCCTTTCTTGGTTTTTTCTTTGCTTTGAAAGTGGTTTCAAATTATTTGTTTGTTTAAGAATAAGATTAAGGTGTCATGCTTAATGGTTTAATCCCTTTGGGGGTTCATTACCAACGGTATGATATCTCTTTCATGCCAAAGCAACACTTAGTTTGAGCCCTCTTTCCATTAGAGGACTTAAACTCACTTTTGGACTTAATTGATTAAAGAATTGAAAGGTAACTAAAATGGAGTAATAAAATTGGTGAATAAAATGGAACAAGATAATAACTTGGTTTAGGGTTCAATTGGACATTAATTGAACCCTTAAGTCTTGAGTCGTTTCATACTCATTAGTGATGAAAACGGTTCAAGATTCATTGTCAACTGCTTTCCTTGATCTTTCATGATAGGGAGGTGGTTTTGAGAGTCTTTATTTGTTGTATTTATTGAATTTGCATACTTAATTCATAGGCCATCGTGTAATGAAATTGTATTCATTGATGGTTTGTGAATCAATTTTACTACTCCTTTGAGCTGTTCAAATGATAAGGAGGGGTAAATTGTCCAAACAAACCCTTGAGAATACCCTGTCCCTGCTCTGTTTGCTCTCTGTTGCAGTAGGACAATACAATCAACAGTGCCCGGCAGGCCTCCTTCAGTGGCCGGCAGGCCATCTGCCGGCCACTAGTGCAAAATCCACCAATGTATTTTTGAAGAAGCACAAAGTTGGTTTTGAGGTGGAAATCAGTGCAGGTGCTCTACTGTGCAACAAAGGCATTCAATAGTAGAAACATTGGTCTTTTTGGGTGGAAATCCGTGCATGCATGGGCATTCCTCATTTCCCGAGGCGGAGTAATTAGAATAATTAGTTTCATACTTCTTTCTTATTTAACTAGTTAATTTGTAATTAATTGGTTTGTTTTTTGTTTGTTATAATAATTAGCAAGTTAGAATAGTTAATTAATTCAATTTTTAATAATTAGTTTAGTAGCTTAACTAATTTATTCATTTTCTTTGTAATAATTAATTAATTAGCTTAGCTTTAGCTAGTTAACTAGTTAGTTCATTGGAACCCTCCCACGTGGGGGCGCAAACTTGTAATAATGTCTATGTCTTCTAACCCCATGTCTTTCTCCCTTTTATTTATTAGCCTATGATGGTTAGTTTAGAGCATCATGTTTTTTTTAGCATCACTCATGCCTTGCATCCACTTGTCTTGCATGCACCAAGGCTCGGTTCATCATTCTAACCTGCATTGTCGTTTAAATACTTCTTTGAATACGTGCTTAGACCACATGCTATCAAATTGATTCATATGCCATATTAGTAGCCGAGCCTAGTTAGGATCATGCATTGTTCTAACTCATTTATCTCTTGGCTTGGAGTACTAGGTGAGTTTTTATTTGCTTTAGCATATTGCATGAATGTGGTTGTTGCCATATCAAAGCTTGTTCACCATGAGACTAAGTGCTAAGATGATTAACTGCTTGAATGCCTGTGGATGAAGGCTAGTTGCTTGAATTGGAATAATTTGAGTAATGTTTATATGCGATCACTTTTTCAAGTGGTACATATTCGAAACAATTTTGCAAACAAACAGGAATCGAGATGTTTCAATTTTTACAAATTAGTCTATACTTGTGTGTGTGCGCATCACATAGTAATGCTGGCCTAATAAATAGAACAAGAGCATATAATGTAAATAAGATTCATATCATGATTAGGAGAGGTTGATCTTTGATCGGGCGAGCGAGAGTGCTCAATTCATGACCTTCCCCTCTCGTACCTAAGTTCTCAAGCTGAGACAATCTTGGTGATGACGGACACGTGGCCTTTGGCACGAGTCATGGGTTTCCTAAATTTCTCAAAAATATTTAGATGGCGACTCTATATCTGTCAAAGCAGTCCATTTTTGACAATTTTATTCATAATCGATTTTCCAAAAGATTTGAAGGATTGGGACTCTTTGGCGTTTATCTATTTCATATTGCACTTGTGAGATCAGATTCAGAACTGCAAGAGTCTGATACTGTAGGGCTCATTCGTCTTCCGAAAGGGGGCACGAAAAGTCAAGCTACATGTAGCTTTACTAAGTTATTACTCACAGATAGCTGTAGAAGCAGATTAGACAGATCAGACAGATCAGGCAGACAATAGCGCATGACCTACACAAACACATAACATATACCCATTGAAACACAATATCAATTCCTTGATCAAACTTGACTGTTCTTGTCTTTTTCTAGCTAAGTAGTCCGAAGTTCTACTATGCTTATTATTTCTTATTCAAATGAATCGGGTTCTCATTTCACATATTCTTTCATTACTAAATCGTTCTTTTCTGAACAAACCAATTCCTTATTTGGCTTCTTAATCAAGTACTACTAAGTTAATGACTTATTCTTTAATCAACTAATTAATGTTGATTGTTAGCTTATTAATCTTTATTGAGCCATAAATCATGGCTAGAATGCTTTGGAAAGAGATGAGAATAAAATGTGAACTAAATGCAATTTTCCAAAATATGCTGAAAATAGAGTCATCGCTTGAGTGGACCTTTGGTCGCTCGAGCGGTCTGCAAAGCTCTGTAAAAATACTGGTTGGCCTTAATGTTCACTCGAGCGGCCAACAAATTTCCTGTGCTTTCAAAATCAACAAAATAATTTCCAAACACATTTTCAAAACTTAAACTCTTGCATGAACCAATTTAAACATGTAATTTTATTAATAAAGATGAACCCATGACTAATTTTCCAATTTCTAATACAAAAATCTCTTTGATCATTAAGATTAAAACTAATAATTTCATAAATATAATAATTCAAACATTCTTCTTCTTTGTTTTATAAAACATAAATTAAAGCTATAAAGCCTTTTCAAAATATTTACATATAAGAAATTTAAATCAAAATCAAACTAATTTTTTATTCTCAAATATAAATTATAATTTATTTTCAAATTTGTCCAAATTTAGATTTAATTTATTTCTCCATATCAAACTGTAGACACCCCATTTTTGACCGCCCTTAAGATTTGGGCGCCACTGATTGTTTACTTGGTGATGAAAGTTGTGCAGTGCAAAGATTCGATTTCTTCAGCAAGAGGAGCTTCAAATCCCAACCTCACACCCCATTTTTGGACCAAAATGATTTTGACCAAAAAGATTTTAGACCTTAAAACCCTCTCTTTCAAAATATTTTTGAAAAAGTTCCTACGATGTTTTGACGCTCGCATTTTGTTAAATGTTGTGCTTTTCGGTAAGCCGAGCAAGGACAAAGTAGATATGAATGAAGGAGAGGTGAAATCTTTGAAAAAATATTTAAAACATCTTGTTTAGAGGTTTGGAGTTGAAGAAAAAAGAAGAGGAGAGAAGAAACCAAGTTGGGGAAGAAGAAGGGCATGAATCGTTAAGGGAGAGTCGAGCGGCCCTCGCTAAATCAATCCTATCCATTTGTATACTTGGATTTGAGCCATGATTCCACCACCTTTGGAAAGAAGACTTCCGAGGCTACATTTTACACTCAAGAATCTCCTAAAGACGAGTCCGGATGAGGAAGATATGGTTAGTTGAAGTTGGGCATTAATTCGATTGAGCTGGAAATGAGCAGTCTTTACTAAAAGGAGCATAACTTTTTTCACACTTGAAATTTTTATGTGATGCTATACCATTGGAAAGAGTACTTCCGGGGCTTCAATTTGGACATAAGAATGACCTGAAAAGGAGTCCATATGAAGAAGATATGCCCATTTGAAGTTTGACCTGCAGAGCAGATTTTTGCTGTCGGCCAGAAAAGTAGCCGGTCGGCCACTTGAGGTGACCGGCCGGCCAGGAAAGGTAGTAGACCAGCCACTTATGTCTAAAACTCAAATATTTTGCAGATCTTTCCCTCCAGCTGTTCTACACAACCACCAACTGTCCCAATTCAGATATTTCGACCAAGGCTTGCATTTTTGCTATATATGGAGGCCATATCTCTCATTTTCAAAGGTTAACAATTTTGGGAGCCTCTCTCTCTAAAAAATCCTCTCTCTAGAAAATTTGTGAGCAAAGTCCTCCCTCTCTCTTTAGATTTCTCTCTCTCTCTTTCTCTTTCTCTCTCTCTCTCTCTCTCTCTCTCTCTCTCTCTCTCTTACCTTTTTATACATAGAAGTAGAGATACACAACTAGTTTGCCAAGGCATCCTTAACCAAAATTGCTTGTCTTTGGGCTGAGATTCCATGGGACTTTGTTTGAGCTGCAAAAGGTGGTTTTAGCTTGATTTGGTGTATCATTTGTGCCTAGAGTGCTCTTTGCTTCAAAGGTATAATACTTACCCCCTTTAAGCTTGCTTTGAACACTTGTTTTGCCATCTTTTCAAACTGTTTTTGAGCTGGTTTTCAACTGAAAAAAACTATGTTTTTCAGTCCTTAAAATGGTTGTTTGAGCCTATTTTGTGTTAGGGAGTTTTCTCTCCCTTTTGTTCTTTGGCTTGTGAAGCCATTTGTGCTATTTTTGAGGCTTTTAAAGTCAACCTTTTTTGGCCTTTAAACCATTGAATTCCAGGGGAATTTTAGTGGCAAAACTTTGTTTTGAAGTCCAAAATAGGAGGGGGTGGCCTCCCCTCCTTGTCTCTTTAGTCCATGCCTTGTTAGCATTACAAAGTAGCATGCTTTTCTGGCTTGTGTTAGCTTAGTTCAAGCATGTTTTAGGCTCAATTTCAGCATGTTTTAACTCTGTTATTGGCTAGTTTGGCCACTTGTTGCTTGCATCTTGCACTTGTAGTGTAATCATGCTTACTAGCTTAGCATGCCTAATGAGTTAGCCTATTATTCTAGCTTGTGTTAGCTTAACTCCAGCACATTTTTGCTAATGTTTTAACATGTTTTACCTCTGTTTTGAGTGGTCTTGGACATATGTGCTTTGCTTTGTATAGCTATCATATGAATGGCCTTTACTAGCTTTATGATTTAAGACTTATAACATGCTTTGCTTGGGTTGTTTGCATGCCATAGCGTCATTTAGCATGTAATTTCAGAGCATATATCAATGTCACACTCTCACATATTCCACTCTTTCATTGCTTTTGAGAGTTGTGCTTTATGCCTTGCTTGTGAGCCAACATGCGAACATGTTTTTCTTGTTATTCGAGCTTCAATTTCAGCATGTTGTAGTCTCTGATTTGGCATGATTAAGCTCTATCTAGAGCTAGTTTGGTTGTTTATGCTTGATATTGCATGCTTCTAGAGTGATGCTCTTTACTAGCTTAATGTATTTGGCTTTTGAGCATGTCTTGTATGGATTGTTTGCATGATTTAGTGTCTTGAGCATGCCATTTCAGCTTTGAAAATCTGCCACCTACCTCATTTCTTCATCTTTTTTATTTGCTTTGAGAATTGGTTGGCCTTGAGATTGTGTTTAAGCTTGGGATTGAGGCTTGTGCTTAAATGACTTTAACCCTCTTTTGAGGGTTCCTCGTAGTCAAAGGCATGGTCTCTTCTATGCCTTAAACCATTCTTTTGGTTGACCTCATCTCCTTAGAGGACTTGCACATTGAACTTCCGATTAATGGACTAATTGGTAAGCTAAAATGTGTAAACAAGAATTGAACCAAGTAAAACTTGTATAAGATAAACATGTTTGGTTAGATTAGGGCACGTTTTGATTAGCATACCTTATGCTTTGCACGTTTGCATCATTCATTTGTCTTGCATGCACCGAGCTCGGCGCATCATTCAAACTGCATTGTATTTCAATAACTATTTGAATACATGTATCAAATTGTCTCATGCATATGCCATCTTAGGTAGCCGAGCCTATTTAGTTACATTTTGCATGTGTTGCATTAGGCATTTTAACATAGTTAGGATCATGCATTGTTTTCTATCTAGCTTTTGTTTTGGCTTGGAGTACACTGTAAGTTTTTACGCTTTAGCATCCTTGCACGAATGTGAGTGTTGCCATGATAGCATGCTTGCCATGAGGCTATTTGCTTATATGTTTAACTGCTTGAATGCCTGTGGGTAGAGGCTTGATTGCCTGAATTGGAACAACTCGATTATTGTGAGTTTTAAGCCCACTTTGCGAAGTGGCAAATCATGTTTTCAAGCCCACTTGAGGGTGGCAAATCCGCGCTTTAGCCAACTTACGAGTAGCACTTTCAAACCATTTTCGAGAAACAAACATGAGTTGATTTGTTCCAATTCTCGCGATTGAGTCTATACTTGTATGCTGTGTGCATCACATAGTAAGTGAGCTAAATAACCGGAATAAGAACACATGTATTTATAAAATAACATATCATGCTTAGTAGAGGCCGATCCTTTGATCGGGCAAGCAGGTGTGCTTATTGCATGACCTTCCCTTCTTGTACCCAAGTTCCCGAGCTGAGGCAACTTTGGTGATGACGGACACGTGGCCTTTGGCACGAGTCAAGGTTTCCTAAATTTTCCAAAAACAAAACATTTAGGTGGCAACTCTGTAATCTGGCAAAGCAGTCCATGTTTGGCGCTTTTTATTCAAAATCGATTTTCTAAAACGATTTGTCGGATTTGGACTCTTTGGTGTTTATCAGTCTCACATTGCACTTTGTGAGATTAGATTCAGAACCATGACAGGAGTCCGAACTGTAGTAAGACCAATTCGCGCCTCTCCGAAAGGGGGGCGCGCAAAGGATGTCGGGTCTATAGTTTCTGGCGACTCTGCTGGGGATTTAGAGAACTTGACTTGAAACTCATGATATGTTGTTTTATCTACATTTATGTGTTTGTTTGCATTGCATGTGCATTGGTGCACCTAGGACACAGTGTTTGCCATCTGTTATTCCTGAACGGTTTGCCGGAGGCTTGCTTGCAAAAACATGCCATAAGGCTAACCGATTGCGGGCTCTGCCACGATGGGAACACAAACCTCAGATCGGGATCACCGCCGAGGCACCCTCTTTGACCATTTGACCTAGTTGCATATCAGAACCTTAGAGACTGTTCCAAACTAGGACAGGTTGCTCACCCAAATGCAGGATTGTTTGAAACCGCATGCGTGCGTAGCGAACCCCTAGTTCCTGACGAAACTAGGACAGGGAAACCTTACCCCACCATAGGGGTGTTGTGGCTCTTACTTGCTTGATATGTGCTGTTAGGGTGTGTCTCTACAAGGAATGTATGTATCGGTTGCAAGTCTGGGTATCAGTTTGAGGGCATCAGTATTGTGGTAAAAAATTTTGGGCAGAATTCAGTAAAGAGCACAGCCATTCAGCTATGCTCATATCTGTTCTGGTGAAATCAGGCTGAGATGTTGTCTGTTTTCTCTTTTGCAAGGTATTCCTGGAACCATAGCTTCAGAAGGCTCCAATATCCCCCGGGTACTCTGGACTTGTATCGATAGACTTTGTTAGGTTGGAATTGGTTCAAAAGTAACCAGTGTTTACCTCACCCCCACCGGTTACAAGATGAGGGAGGTTCAGGCAGAATTCACCAGTGCACTTTTTACAGCAGTCACCCCTCAGTTCACCTGGGTCTAGTCTGGTCTAGGAACAGTTGTTTGTATTCAACTCAACACGAGATCAATCACCCATTCCCATGGCTCAATATCCCCCAGCCAGTGTGGAAGAACAAATACAGCACCTGCAACAGACAATTGAGGCACTGCAGCAGGACGCAGTCCATCAGGCTGAAGTCATGGCTTGTCAGGCCGAAGTGATAACCCGGCTACAAGAACAACAGCCACAGTCGGCCGCGACACTCGGAGCCACTGCCTACACTGCTAATGTCCCAGAGACTCAGGGCAATCCGGTGGAGCCAATCCTAGAACACGCCTCGAAAGCTCCTATCAATCAAACCAAAGCTCCGCTTGAATTTGAGGTTGACCCAACTGCACTTAAAGTCAATAAACTGGAGAAGTTATTCAAATGAGCACAAGGAGTGAACTCCATCCCAGATTTAGAAGACGGGTGTGCTGAATCTGCAATTACCTTACCAGAGCGGTTTAAAATGCCGCATATCGACCTCTTCGATGGCTCCAGAGACCCAATGGTGCATCTCCACCTGTTTTCTGATATCTTGAGGCCAATGGGTTTGACCTCGGCCCAAAAGTTGTCTCTCTTCGGCCAAACCATGTCTGGGATAGCCGTAATCTGGTATGCGAAATTGGAGAACTCCATGAAACAGAATTGGGAAAAGACGGCTGAGGCCTTCATCGCTCAATACTCCTACAACACACAGATCGAGGTCACAACTCGTGGTCTCGAAGTCACCCGTCAAGAGCCAAATGAGGGTTTCTCAGAGTTCGTGATGAGATGAAGAGCAAAAGCCTTGATGGTGACTATAAGGCCTTCCGACAAAGATTAGATCGGGTTGATTGTTCGGAATCTACATAGCAAGTTGCTGCAAAAGATGATCATCCTACCTCTGTTTACCTTCCCAGACCTTCATGAAATGGGGGTTCAAATCAAGGATGCCCTCAGACAAGGGATCTTTGTGGAAGATAATGAGCCTTTGAAGAAGAATGTTGTTCACAGTTCCAATGCTACTACTGATGGTAGCATAGCTGTGAAATGCTTAGAAGTAGACACTATCACCACTTCTCTCAATGGCCAAAAACCAACTACTTCAACTCGGCCCCAAGCCTGAAATTTTCATCCTCTTTACATAAGTCTCTCTCAAGCTTTGAAAGTGCTGTGAGAAGAAGGGTACCTAGAGCTCCTAGAACCTTAACCCCTTCCAAATCCTCTTCTACCAAGATATGACCCAGCTAAATACTGTGCCTATCATCAATAGCACGGTCATGACACGAACTGTTGCATTCGCCACCGTCATAAGATTTAGGATTTTATTGACGAAGAGACCATAGCTCCACCAAAAGGACCTCGGGCTAGTATTGACCCATCACCTTTACATCTCAATCTAATCCAAACACTTCTATCCAGCTACAACCCCAGCATATACAACACCCTGACCTATCTACCTAAGCCTGAGGTGTTTATTGCAGAAAACATGGACTTATACATGATGAATGCAGTCGAACCCCGATCATCTCAAACCCATGAACCCACCACTTCTGAGCTGATGAGAATGATTGAACATCTTCAGAGAACAGTGGCAGATCTGGCCTTTGGGATATTGGCTCTTTCATCAACCACATCACATGCTAGAAATTTCACGCCAAAAAGCTCCCCAATCTTGGGACAAGCTGCATTGGAAGAAGGCCAATCCCTTGGCAAAGTGGAGGCAAGTGGTAAGAACAAGGTAGGGGCAGGCCTTGGTCCCTATGAACATCTTCAGTGGGCTGTTGAGGCTTTGAAGGCTGAAGAGCTGAGCAAAGAGCAAATGCTGGCAGTTGTTGCAAAGACTGTGGACAACACTTTTGCCATTCAGGATGAGAGCATTCTGAATCAAGGGGCAAGTCGGGAAAATGGATGTCGTACCGGAAACACCCCTCTCAACTTCAGTCCTACATCTATTAGAGATCAGCAAACCCAGTCAACACCTGCCGACCCTTTCGCCGGTACATCCAACACAACCTCACAAACCCTGATGTACCCACCCCGAGGCTAGAGGTTTTTCGCCCTGCTTTATATGTTCTTATCCAAAGCCATGGGTGTGTTGATCAAAAAAGGCCATCTCAAACCCCTTGAGCCTCGGCCTCTCCCGAATAACCTCCCTCACTCAGATGATCCGGCCAAGTACTGTGCCTTCCATCAACAAGCCAGCCATGACACTAACATGTGTTTTCGTCTTCGCCATGAAATACAAGATCTGATTGACAACAAGGTCATCGTTGTACTAGGCCCTACAAAGTCTATCAGCACTGGATCAATGAACTTGGGGGATAAAGTGATTATGTGATTGGGGGATGAACCACTTGCTGATGGCGCTCAGTTTACTCCAGATGTGGTGGATGGCACACATTGTTTTGAGCAATGTACAAATACTGATAATTTTACTTTCTAACTTGGGTATTGGTCAGTCTTGTTATGTTGTATTGAGTCAGTCTTTTTGTACTGAGTCAGTCAAGTCTGCCTTGTTGTATCGAGTCAGTCATGTTGTGTTAGAGTCGGGTGATTTCGGGGGTGTTACCTCAGGCATCACTTGCTTGTTTTGTGTTTGTCTTTTACACTCTTTCTTTTGAGTCTGTTCCTGCCTTTGAAGCCAGTTGTGCCAAAAGATCTGAATGAAACGGAAGTGCTTTTCACCTACTTTTCTGTGCCTTGAAATCATTGCATCGACCTAAGTGTTTTTCAAAACTTTTCTAAACACTGTGATGAAAACAAAGAGGGAGGAATTCGTCGGGATTTGCAAAAATTTAATCAACTGAGAGAAAGAGAGACATGCTAAGCCCTTAGTGAATGAGATCATGTGTGTTAATGTGAGTACTGAGAAGGATCCTGGCTTGATCCAGATTGGTTTTACATTGTCTTCAGCGCGAGCGAATAGTCGCTGTAGACACCCCATTTTTGACTGACCTTCAGACTCAGACGTCATCGTTTGTGCACGCGATGATTGTGCATGTTTGTGCTCGTTTCGAGTTTTCGGAGCCTTAAGCTGAGCGCCTTGTCTCAAGACCTCTTAACTTTCTCCTTTTGGCCTGGTTTTTGGACCATGCCTTGCTGCTTTTGCCTAGAGGGAAACAGAGGCCTGTAAGCCACGTTTTGTAGCCGTAGACTGCCTTTCCCTCTCGTAGGCCACCTTTTGTACCCGTAGACTAGTTTTCGAGGCTTTCGGCTGAGTGCCTCGCCTTGCAGACTCTTGTCTTGATTTCTTTTTTGGTTTGTTTTTGAGCCAAATCTTGTTGTCCTTTGCCTAGAGAGTGGAACAGGGGTGTAGACCAGTTTTTTCCCCGGTAGACCACTTTTGGTGGTCGGCCAGCTAGAGTGGGTGGTCTGTGGACCACCTAAGGTGATCGGCAGCCTTCTACCACCTTCCCCTCTCCCTACAGACCCTCTCTCCCCCTTGCCGACCAGTTTCATTCCCTGTAGACCACCTTTTGTGGTCGGTCGACCAGTGGGAGTGGTTGGTTGACCACCTTAACTAGTCGACAGCCTTCCTGCATTTTCTGTAGATATTTTCCTTGCTAGCTGTGCCAGCTGTTGGGCATAGAAAGTATCCTCCATGCATGTATGGAGGGATTGCTTCAAGCCTCTAGCTTGTCAAACAAGCTTGAGGCATGAATTCTATATAATGGAGCCTTCTCCCTCTTGCTTTAGGTTCAGAAAAATTGGCTAAGGGCTATACATATCCTTCTATCACTATATTGCTCTCTCTCTCTCTATATTTGTTCCATTTTGTGCTCAAAAGTGCCATTTCTTCACACTTTTGCACACAAACACCTAGTGAAACACCTTCACTCTTGGGCTGAGGTTCTTGGAGGTTTGTTTGAAGCTCAAAAGCTTGATTTTTGCCTCTGAAGTTGCTGCTCTGAAGTTGTTCTTCAAGGGTGAGTCTTCATCCTTTTTAAAGCTTTGTTTATATTGCTTATTTGGACCTATTTGCATGATGTTTTAGGCCTAACTTTAAACTGTAAAAAGCTTCATTTTCAAGTGCTTAAAGTGTTTGTTTGAGGTCTCTTTGGTGTTGGGGGTGGTCTACCCCCTTTTGTGCCTTGTTTTGAACCATCTCTTTAGGCCTTTAAGATCACCTTCTCTTGGCCTTTTAACCACTGAATTCCAAAGGAATTTTAGTGGTGAAAATTGTGTTTTGAGGCCCCAAATGGGTGGGGGTTGTCCCCCCTCCTCTTCTCTTGTGTGCTTGTGTTGATGGCTCACCAAGTTAGCATGTTTTTCTACCTTCTTGGGCCCCTATCTTAGCATGTTTTAGGCCTTGTTTTGCCATGATATAGCTCTGTTTTGGGTCAGTTTGATTGCCTCTTGCATGCTTCATATCCTTGAAGTGCAATCCTCTCTATAGCCTTAACATGCATCATACTTTGGCCCATCATTTTAGCATGTTTTTGGCTCCACTCCAGCAGGCTTTTACTCATGTTTTGCCATGCTTAAGCTCTATTTGAAGTGACTTTGGTCATGCATGCCTTGCTTTCTATAGCCATAATGCAATCTTGCTCACTAGCTTTGAGTTTCAAAGTCTCTAGCATGCATTACTTGAGGTGTTTGCATGCTTTGGCCTCATTTCTAACATGATTTCAGTGTGTGTAGTGTAGTCATATTCTCTCATGTTTCACTCTTTCAATGCTTTTGGAGAGCTGTGCTTTATGCCTTAAGCATGAGCCAATATGTATGCATGCTTGCCTAAGCCTTTGGGCTACCATCTCAGCATGTTTTTGGTGTTATTTTACCATGTTACAACTCTGATTTTTGTTGGTGAAGTCACTTCATGCTTGGTTTGGGTAGGTGCAGTGTAATCCCCCTCATTGGCCTTACATGCGTCATGCTTTATGCCTCCCATTCTAACATGTGTTAGCTCTATTCCATGCATGTCTTGGCATTGTTTTGACCCGCCTTGGGATTGTTTTGAGTCACCTTGGCCCTTTGGGGATTGCTTGATATGGCTATGGTGCAAGTACCTTTGATAGCCTTAAGCTTCGAGCCTCCTAGCATGCCTCATTTGTGATATGTGCATGATATGGAATCATTTTGAATGTAATTTCAAAGCTATGTCTTTGCTATACTCGCATGTTTATCATTCTTTCATTGCTCTTGAGGGTTATGCATTATGCCTTGTTTGTGAGCTAATGAATGAGCATGCTTTGCTTGCCTTTTGAACCTATGTTTTAGCATGTCTTTGGCCTTGATTTAGCATGCCTCAACTCTATTTTGGGTAGTTTGGGTCATATGGGACTTGTTATGCATGGTTATAGTGCAATAGCTTTGACTAGCCTAATGATTCAAGGTCCTTAGGATGCTATGCTTGTGTTGTTTGGATGATTTGGCATCATTTCACACATGATTTCAATGCATATTTCATTGCCACACTCTCACGTTTTCTACTCCTTCAATGTGTTTAAGAGTTGTGTCTTCATGCCTTGTTTGTGAGCCAATGTGTATGCATGCTTGTATATGCTTTTGGACTTCATTTTCAGCATGTTTTGGCCATTGTCTTGGCGTGCATGAGGCTTGTTTGAGGTTGGTTTAGTCCATTGAGTATTGCATTACATAGTGTAGACACCCCATTTTTGACCGTCCTTAAGACTTGGACGTCATCGTTTGAACACTCGATGATCATCCATGCTCGTGTTCGTTTTGAGTTCCCGAAATTCTCAACTGCGCGCCTCGCCTTAAGATCTCTTAACTCATCTATTTTGTGCTTGGTTGTGGACCAAGGACTTGTGTTTTTACTTCTGAGGAAAGGAGGGGTGGCTTGTTAGCCATCCCCACACCCCATCGGCTATGGCATGATGCCATCGGCCTTGCTTCCTTGCCATTGGCCAAAAGTCTTGGCCGATCGGCACCTTTTTTGGTCGATCGACACTTATGTTGGTTGATCGGCCATATTTTCTGGTCGAGCCCTTTCCATCTGCTTTTTGCAGATATTTTGTGCCAGCTGTGATAGTTGGTATGCACAATTCTGATCCTCCATACACGTGTATGGAGGGATTTGCCCCAAGACTCAAGCTTGTTCATCAAGCTTAAGAATTGGATTTCTATAAGAAGAGAGCCTCCTCTCCCTTTCTAGAGGGTTAGAAAAATAGATATAGAGTTCATATATCCCTCTCTCTCTATATATCTCTCTCTATATTTGTGTGTGTGTTGGTCCCTTAAAAGTGTATTTTGTTCATACTTTTTCACTATAGCACCCAGTAGAACACATTCCTTTGGTTGCTGAGGCACTAGGAAGTTGGTTTTAGAGTTCTTGGGCTGGTTTTGATCCAAGGGAGTGGCTAGAGTTGTGTTCTTGAAGGTGTTCTTCAAGGGTGAGCAACTAACCTTTTGTTTCCCCATTTTGGCTTAAGCTTTTAGACCTATTTGCATATTGTTTTAAGCTTAACTATAAACTGAAAAAAGTTTGGTTTTTGTGTGCTTAAGATGATTGTTTAAGGTCACTTTTTGGTTGGGGGTTGTCTACCCCCTCTTTGGCCTTGTTTGGCCTTGTTTTGAGCCACCTCTTTTGGCCTTTGTTCTTGCCTTTGCATGACCTTTCTACCACTGAAATCTAGAGGATTTTTAGCGGTGGAAAGGTAGTTTTAGAGTCTTGTATAGGAGAGGGACACCCCTCTCTCCTTGTGTCTCATTTGCTTGTGTTAATGGCTTGTAATGGTAGCATGTTTGCTTAACATGTTTTTGCTTCATTTCAGCAAGTATTTGGTGTTATTTGGTCATGCTTTACCTTTGTTTTAAGTTGGTTTGATAGCTTCTTGCATGCACCATATACTTGCCTTGTAATCCCCTCTATTGCCTTAACATGCATCTAACATTTGGACTATCATACTTGCATATTTTGGCTCAACTCAAAGGAACTTTAGGCCATATTTTAGCATGCTAAAGCTTTGTTTGGTGTTGTTTTGATCATATATGCATTGCTTTGTATAGCTACCATACATCCTCGCTTACTAGCTTTGAATGTCCAAGTCATTAGCATGCACTACTTGGACCTTTTTTTTCATGATTTGGCATCATCTAATATGTTATTTCAGCCCATGTTTCATGCTCATATACTTACATTTGCCATCCTTTCAAAGCTTTGAAGAGTTGGTGTTTTATGCCTCATGAATGGACCATTGTGTATGTCTCCATGCTTAGGTCCGTGGGATGCCATCTAAGTGGGTTTTTGGGTTTATTTTGATATGCCATAACTCTATTTTCCATTGTTTAAATCATGCCATGTTTGGTATTGTTAGGTGTAGTGTAACACCCCATTGTAGCCTTGTTTGCCTCATGCCTTTTGGAGTTGTATTCTAGCTTGTGTTGGCTAGGTTTAAGCTTGGTTTTGGTCTCATCTTGAGTTGCCTTGGGACTGTTTTGGGTCCCCTTAGCCCTTTGGGGCTTGCCTTACATGGTCATGGTTTGAGTCTCTTGGCTAGCTTCAAGCTTTGAGCCTTCTTGCATGTTTTGTTTGTGTTATATGTGTGATTTGGCATCATTCCTAACATCATTACAGAGCTTATGGTGTTGTCATATATCCATGTTTGCTCTCTTTAAGCGTGCTTAAGAGTTGTCCTCTTTATGCCTTAATGCTTGGGCCAATTGGTATGCATGATTGTCTTGCATTTTCATGCTCTTCTTACCAGCATTTTAGCACTTATGGCCACTGTTTCGGTATGGCTGACGCCTATCCATTTTCAATATAAGTCCATGGATCATGTGGTTTGTATATTGTTGTATGCTTATCGCATTACACGTTGTTGCATACTTATTGTTGGTGTCATTGTTGCATGCCTATCACATTGTATGTTTACATATCTAGGTTGCATAGTCGTATTGCATACTCATTGTATATTATGTTGTTTACATGTTAGGTTGCATTGCATTGCATTTGTCATGCTCATGTTACATTGCCTTGCATTTCCATGTTGCGTTGTACTTGGTTGCATGCATTGCATTGTGTTTGGTTTGGGGTGTCGAACCAAACACGGGGACCGAGTGACGCTCGTACTTGAAGTGACGAAATGTGCCTTAATCCTCAGTCGCCGACACTCTTGATCCAACATGACAGAGTTCTAGGCATTCATGTGTTTTTGTGCATTCATTCCATATTGAATAGCACACTTGGCTCCTTTGGCCATCATGCATCAACATACGTGATTGATGGCCCGAGGGTCGAGAACCATACTCCTTTGAGTTCATGACATGATAGGAAGGGTGGTTGTGCACACATTGCCTTGAAAATGCATTGCCATGCTTTGTTTGTCCTCTGCTGCAGCAAAACAGCATTCTGCAGGAAGATATGGCCGGCCGGCCATCTTCAGTGCCGATCGACTAAACTTTGTTGGCCGAGATCCTCACAAATGGCCGATGACCAATTCCATAGGGCCGATGTTCCTATATTTTGGCCGGTGATATCTCACAGTGCTCAGGGAGTGGTTCGGAAGCATCCTTGGGACTTGTGCAGTTTTCAGAGGTGCAGAACAGTGCAAACAGAGGCAACATGTGGCATGGCAATGGGTTTCCGAGCGAGGTAATCGAGCATGCATCGTTCAATCATTCCGAGGCAGAGCTGCGGCGGCCTCTTTAGTTTCATAGCTTAGTTAATTTGTTTAAATTAGTTAAGAGTTATGTAATAATTAATTAGCTAGGGTAGTTAATTAATTAGTTGATTTGTATTATTTATTCAGACCCTCCGTCGAGAGGACGAATTTTGTAATAAGTGTGCATGAGTGTGTGAATGTCTTCCAACCCCACGTCTTTCTCCCTTTTACTTACCTACTTTCAATGGTTAGTTTTAGGTCATGTTTCAATTAGCATCCTTATGCTCGCATGTTTGCATCATTCATCTGTATTGCATGCACCGGGCTCGGCGCATCATACTAACCGCATAGTATTTCAATTCCAACTTGAATACGTGTATCGAGTTGTCGCATTTCACATGCCATTCTTAGATAGCTGAGCCTATTTCTAGTTGCATTTTGCATGTGTTGCATTGGGCATCTTAACATAGCTAAGATCATGCATTGCTTACTAACTAGCTATTGTTTTGGCTCGGAGTACTAGGTAAGCCTTTATGCTTTAGCATCTTGCATGAGTGTGAGTGTTAACATAACCGCATGCTTGCCATGAGGCTAACTGCTTATATGATATAACTGCCTGAATGCCTGTGGGTGAAGGTTAGATTACTTAAATTAGAACAATTCATTGAAATGCGAGTTTTAAGCCCACTTGATTGTGGCAAAATCATGTTTTCTAAGCCCACCCGAGGGTGGAAAATCCACGTCTTAGCCTACTTGCGAGTACCACCATCAAACCATTTTCAAATAAACAAACATGAAATGTTTTGTTCCAATTTAGGCGATCCGGTCTATACTTGTGTGTTGTGCGCATCACATAGTAATTTCAGGCTAATAACCGGAATAAGAACGCATATGTTTTCAAAACAAAATATCATGCTTAGTATAGGCCGATCTTCGATCGGGCAAGCGGGAGTGCTCATTGCATGACTTTCCCCTCTCGTACCCAAGTTCCCGAGCCGAGGAAACTTTGGTGATGACAGACACGTGGCCTTAGGTAACGAGTCAGGGTTTCCTAAATTTTCCCAAAATAAGACGTTTAGGTGGCGACTCTGTATCTAGTAAAGCAGTCCATGTTTGGCACTTCTTTACAAAAATCAGTTTTCCAAAACGATTTGTCAGATTTGGACTCTTTGGTGATTTATCAATCTCACATTGCATATTGTGAGATCAGATTAAGAACCATGACATTTGAGTCCGAACTGTAGCACAACATAAAGCCCTCGGGGCGCGTCTACACATAGCCCTTGTGTTGTGTCCTTCACTAGTTTCAATGCTTAAGGACTCTAACTTGCCATGCTCATGTTGTTTGCATGTTGTTGCATTGTACTGTGTTTGCATGTTGTTATATTGCATGGTGTTTGGAATGTCATTGCATTGCATTGTGTTTGGATCGAACGTTAATCCAAACACGAGAAACGAGGGGCGTTTCATACTTGAAGTGATGAAACGCACCTCATTTCTCGGTCGCCGACCCACTTGATCAAGCATGATAGAGGTGGAGGCCCTTATGTGTTATTTGTGCATTCATTGACATTGACTCGTGCAAACTTGGCTTCTCGGCCATCGTGCATTGCGATGCATGGTTGGTGGCCCGAGAGTCGAGTACTGCACTCCCTTGAGCTTGAGAAATGATAGAGAGGGTGGTTTTGCACACATATCTTGCAAATACACTGCTATGCCCCTTCTTGTTCTCTGTTGCAGCAAAACTTGAGCCTAGCAGATTTTCTGGTCAGCAGACCAGTAAAGGTGGTCAACCGACCAGTTTTTCTAGTCTGCAACCAGTTTTTCTGGTCTACACCACCCTTTTCTGGTCGGCAGCCCACCAGGAGGTCCCCATGTTGGAGCAGAAGCAATCTGGAGGTTTGCGCAACTTCCAGAGATCAAATCAAATGCAAACAGAGGAAATTCTAGGCGTAGTAGCAGATTTCTGAGCGAGGCGATCGAGCATGCATGCATCCCTCGTCCCGAGGCCTTCTAACTGTTTTGCTTAGCTTAGTTGGCTAATTTGTCGGTTTTGTAATTAATTAGTTAATACGCTTAATTAATCAATTTGTTTTGTAATAATTAGTTAACTAGGAATAGTTAATTAGTTTCTGTTTGTAATAATTAATTGGCTTAGCGTAGCTAGTTAGTTGATTTATTCGGACCCTCCGTCGAGAGGGCAAATGTTGTAATAAGTGTGCATGTGTGTGTGAATGTCTTCCAACCCCACGTCTTTCTCCCTTTTACTTACCTGCTTTTAACGGTTAATTTAGGGCATATTTCAATTAGCATACCTTATGCTTTGCATGTTTGCATCATTCATTTGTCTTGCATGCACCGGGCTCAGCGCATCATTCAAACTGCATCGTATTTCAATACCTATTTGAACACATGTATCAATTGTTGCATTCATATGCCATCTTAGATAGCCGAGCCTACTTAGTTACATTTTGCATGTGTTGCATTAGGCATTTCAAACATAGCTAGGATCATGCATTGATTTCTAATGTAGCTTCTGTTTTGGCTCGGAGTACACTATGAGTGTTTATGCTTTAGCATCCTTGCATGTGTGTAAGTGACTTCCATGATAGCATGCTTGCCATGAGGCTAACTGCTTAAGTGCTTAATTGCATGAATGCCTGTGGATGAAGGCTTTATTACTTGAATTGGAACAATTCATCAAAATGTGAGTTTTAAGCCCACTTGAGGGTGGCAAAATCATGTTGTTTCAAGCCCACCTTGTTTGGTGGCAAATCCGTGTTTTAGCCTACTTGCGAGTAGTATCTTCAAACCATTTTCAAAAAAAAAACATGAGATATTTTGTTCCAAATCGAGTGATTTAGTCTATACTTGTGTGATGTGCGCATCGCATAGTAAGTTAGCTAATAATCTGAATAAGAACACATGTGTTTTCAAAAACAACATATCATATTAGTAGAGGCCGATCTTTGATCGAGCAAAGGGGGGTGCTCATTTCGTGACCTTCCCTCCTTGTACCCAAGTTCTCGAGCCGAGGCAACTTTGGTGATGATGGACACGTGGCCTTAGGCACAAGTCAGGGTCTCCTAAATTTCCCAAAACAAAATATTTAGGTGACGATTCTGAAATCTGGCAAAGCAGTCCATGTTTGGCACTTCTTGATTAAAATCAATTTTTCAAAACGATTTCTTGGATTTGGACTCTTTGGTGATTTATCGGTCTTACATTGCACTTTGTGAGATTAGATTCAGAACCGTGATAGGAGTCCGAACTGTAGTAGCTAGAACCCAATTCGCGCCCTTGTGCGTGGAGCAGAGTTCGGGCGGTCTACAGTCGCTTTCTTAAAAGATTTCAAAAAATGTTTTGTGTGGTCTTGCGAAGACCTGTGTGGAATCACTCTTGAGATTGTGCAGCATAGGATCGCTCTCAGCCTCAAGACTTAACCCCTTTTTCTTTCAAACCTTGAACTTGAATTCAGAATGTTCAATGGTCAACCATAATGTGGGGCTTGCGTGGCTAGATTTAAAGCAGTGGCTTGTATGGCCAAATTTGAAGCAGCCCATGAACTAGGGGTAATAAGGTCGTATGACATCAAAGGAGGCCCGCCAGGCCAGATTTGAAGAAACCCTGGAACTAGGGGCAAGAAAGTCAGATTAAGAAGATCAGATGTTATCAAAGGAAGCTTGCGAAGCTAGATCAGAAGTAGTCCTTGAACTAGGGGCAAAAATGTCAGATGAGTCTTTTTCGCAAACCAATGAAGACTGGCAAGAAAGCCAAATTCCAGTAGCTGAAAGAAGAATGTTTTTGTTGAAGGACAATCGAGCTTCTATCCACAACATTAGAGGCAACTCCAGCCCCCATTGGATGGACTTCTACATCATCAGTGAACATCAGCCATTCTCCTGGATTTAGACGGCTTCGAGATCTCAAACTAATCAACATGGACAAGTTAAACTTTACCCTTGAGAGGCTCGCTGGGCCAAAAACCTGGAACGGCGACCCAGGAAAAAGTTAGAGCAAAAAGAAAAAGAAGAAAAGAAAAAGAAAAAATAAAAAGAAATAAAAAGAAGAAAAGAAAAGAAAAGAAAAGAACAAAAGAAATAAAAAGAAAAGAAAAATAGAGCTCGCAAGGTTGAAAACCCGGAAGGACGGCCTTGGCAAAAGTTAGAGCGTAAAAGGAGAGTGTCAACACTCGAGTGAACCTTAACCCGGAACTACGTCAGGCCTGATTCCCATCTTTGGGATACGTAGGCAACTTCATCCTGAAGTTCAGCCCCAATCCTTTTTAGCCTGTTTGGCTCATCCATGTTGATTGGTTTATCCTTGTTCAAACTCGGCTATCTCATTTATGTGCGAATTGGCTCATCTTCGTTCAAAATCGGATTGTCCTATTCCATTAGAAGATTCAGCTGCGAGAAGATTCAAGCTCAGATCTGAGGTTGTGCATCTCAAGAGTAGATTCTGTGTTAGTCGAGCAGTGGCCATTTGCAAAAATAGTTTTGAGGATTTTTAATAAAGTTGACTAATTCTCTCCAAAATTACTCAATTTTTCCAAAACTGGACCATTTCTTGGACCTAAAAAAGGAAAATTTTCAGTGTTCATAACCTGACTTGCATGATTTCAAATCAGAAAATCGAACAAGTATGTTAATCTAACTCTCATGTTGATCAAAATTATTTTAGTAGAGAGCCAAAAACAAAAAATGGTCAAAATGATGAACTAGGGGCACAGTAGTGTCAGGTTTTTTGTCTTTTCCCTGTTGTCAGCATACTCGCTAGAAAGGGCACCGTATTCGCCAGAAAGGGTCCAGCTGAAGTTAACCGCAAAGGGCTGAAAGCTCTCACATCCTCCAAGCAGCGAGGTATCAAGCCAAGCGCGAAACACGAACTGGAAATGAAGCTGGATGTTTGACCCCCTTATCTAGACAGGTTTGATCTCACCCAAATTCGTGCCTCTCCGAAAGGGGGGCGCGCGAAGGAAGTCGGGTCAACAGTTTCTGGCGACTCTGCTGGGGATCAAACCCCGAATCTAAACACACAAATTTTAAAACATGAATTAAACTTTCAAAACTCTTGAAAAATTCATAATGCATGTACAATTGAAACTCAATTTCATGTTAAGACAACTAAATTCAAACCCAAACTGATTAATTTCTAAGTTAATTTCCATAAATTGAACATAGCTCCAATTTCTCATTTTCTTTTTAATTACATAAAATTGACTTCAAGCTCTTTCTATTTTCCTTCAAAACATGAAATTAAAGTTATAAACTCCTTAGAAAATCATTCACATGTATGAAATTGACATCAAAATTACTAAATTTATATTCTTATAAATTTTCTTCATATCAAACCCCAAATTCAAACTCATAAATCTTTTAAACATGATTTAAAGTCTCAAACTAATTATTTTCCAACTTATTTCCATAATCTTAAACTTAACTGAATTTGTAACCTCAATTTAATTCGTAATCATAGATGTCCCAAAATATGTTTCATTTAAATAAAATCTTAAATTACATTACATGCATGGATTAAAAATCTTATTATAAAACCAAAACCTTATCTAACTTTAGGATTAATTCCAAATTTTCATAATCTTGATTTTCATAAAACATTTCCTTTTCTCTTCAAAATATGAATTTGAATGGCTCAATTTCTTCAAAATCCAAGATGCGTGTAAATATGGACTCAAATATTCATAGAATTCCCTCATGCATGTAACAATGGAACTTAATTTCATGCAAGGTTGTAAAAATCAAACTCAAAATAATTTGTTTCCATAAACATGAACTTACCTAAATTTTCTTTATCTTTTTGCTAATTCCTTTTAATCACATGATTTTGATTCCAATTTCATCTTTAATTGTAAGTGTAATGTATAGATTCTACACAAATTAAACATAAATTGCATACCTTAAGTTTGCTAGTTCTTCTTCTTCCTCAAAAACTAGAGCTCCTCTTTCAAATTTTTTTTCTCCTCTTTTGTTTCTTTGTTCCAACAGCTATCTGTCTGTCTGTCTGTCTGCCTCTCTCTCTCTCTCTCTCTCTCTCTCTCTCTCTCTCTCTCTCTCTGTGTGTGGGTTTTGACCTCAATCCACCCCAAGAATGCTCCAAGACAAAAGAAACAATATACACACACACCTATACACCACATGCACACGTGCACATTGTCTAAGGCTCCCAACACAACACTTAACATGCACACACATACACTACTAGATTTCTCAGTACAACCACATGAATTTCTCAGCACACCCTCACTTCACATACACCCACAATTTTAGATCCTTCCATAATTTAATTTATAGTTAAGATTAATTTAATTAAATAACACTTATTCTTAATAAATCTTGATTAACATATAATTAAATTAACCATAACTAATCATAAATCTCTCATAATTTAATTAATCTAATTTGACTCCATTAGAACCCAATTAATTATATTTAAATTTATTAGTCTGAATTAGATTTTTAATCAAACTCCCAAAAGGCTCCAAATATTAAATTAAACTTATTTACATCCTCAATTTTGGTTTCTTAAATCATTAAGGCTTCCAACTTCAGATTAAACCTCAAAGTCTTTGTCAATAAATTACATATTCAATTGAACACTTCATAAATAAATTTAGCTCATAATAATCTGAATTCTCAATTCTCATAACTTAATTAACTCCAATTCGAATTCAATTTATCAAGTCTCAATTTCACAAGTCTGAATCGAATATTTAATTAAACTCCCATATGGTCCGATACTCGAAATTAAAATAATTCAATTCACCAATTATACTCTCTTATGCCATTTAGGCTTTCAATTTCAAATTTCAAGATAAATCCTCAATAGAATCATATATGAATCAATCTCCATAATTTTCGTAAATCCCAGATTAATTTAGAATAATTAAGTGCTAATCATTATACGCGGTGGGGTCGTTACAGTTGAAGTTCATATCAACTCATGCATGTTGTGCTTTCAAAGTTTCAAGTTTGATTTTGAACAATTGGCATGCTTTTGAGCCTTGATTTTGTGAAATGATCGTTAATTCATGATGTTTTATAAGTTTAGACATGTTTTCTCAAATTTTGGGCCAAAAGGATGTGTTTCCAAGCTTTGAATTTGAGTTTTGGAGCTTAGAGAGCAATCTGGAAATTTCAAAATTCGCACTCTTCGCTCGAGTGGTGAGAGTTGCGCTCGAGCGAAGAATACAAGCTCCCAGTACTTTTACAGAGTTTGGGGGTTAGCTCGAGTGGCATAAGTTGCGCTTGAGCGAAGAAAGTTGCACTCGAGCATAAAATAAGTGCTCCCATTACTTTTGCAGACATGAGCCTTCGCTCGAGCATCACTCTTATTTTTGAACCTTGGCTCAAGCGACCAAAAGTTGTGCTCTAGCGTAAAATGAGAGCTCTCAGAAGTTTTGCAGACCAAGGGGTCCGCTCGAGCGACCAAAGTTGCGCTCGAGCGAACTGCCCTATTTTCAGAAGTTTGACTAAGTGTTTCAAAGTACAGTTTTGCATTCTCATTGCATCTTAGGCATTCCTAGTCCATGTTTAAGCTATAATAATAAGGATAAGAGTTAGAAACGCACGCCAAGAATGAGGAATAATAATTTTAGCATCGATTGCACATGTGTTCAAGTGTATTTTTCATATGTTTATAGGTCACGTGTTAACACCGGATTGATCGATATGTTTTGTGCAAGTGATCTGTTCTGCCACTGGAGCTATCAGTAGTAAAAACTCTGTAAAGCTATGTTTGACTATAAGTATTTTCTTACTAATATGATATGATCTGTTTTATGAAATGCTATTTTGTGAATCATGAATGAACGTCTAATGTTTTGAAATGTATTTGTGGCATCCTTAGTTCATATGGCCCTCGCCCAGGAGAAACAATACTGTGGCCAGTATGCATATGGCCCTCGCCCGGGGGAAACAATATTGTGGCTTATGATCATGTGGCCTTTGTCTAGGGGAAACGATACCGCGGCCTATGTTCACATGGCCCTCACTTGGGGGATACAATACCATGGCTATTTGTGTACAAAGATATTAACCTTCACGGTCATCTGTATTGACTATGCTTATGGGTCTTATGACCAATCTGATCTGATAACTAATGGATGTAACACATATAACTGCTTATGAATTCTGTATACGTATTTGAATCTGAATCTGTTCTGATATGAACTCTGATTTCTAAATTTGTTTTGGACATCATTCATAAACCCTTTACCCTATTGGTCTCCAGCTCATTGTATTATTTATGTATGTAGGTGATCAGGCTCAGGACCAAGCCTAAGTTGCTAGCCTAGAGTTCCGTTTTGTCAAGCCAACTACTGTGCCTCTTGAGGAGGTTCCTTAGTGTTCCAGTGATCAAGTAGTGCACGTGACATCTGTTTTTATCTTTTCTTTCTTTTGTTGAACCAGACTTTTGTATAATCTGAATTTTGGTCTAAGTCCCTTTTTGGTTTTGTTTAGCAGTGGGTGATGTAAGACAATGATGTGTATATACCTATGACGTCACTATATATATGTGAATATAAGTTTTAAATTTCCTGTCCCATGTATGTCTACATAGCTCTATGGACGTGTTATTTTGTATATGTGCTTCCACTAGCTCCTAATTCTTTGATCATTGTTAAGAGGCCTTCGGTAATCTACAGATTACTGGCCGGTTATGATGCTAAACCTATAGGGTCGGGTTTGGGTCATGACAGTTCTAATCGAAACAAAGTTGGATTTCGGCCTTTCTGAAGTCTTTCCATTCTCTCTTTCGTCTTCTAAGCTTGAGGTAAGGATTCTCCACACTTTTTTATGATTTTTAACTTAGTTATTTGCTATTTCTAAAACAATATTGTGGTTTAGGAATTTTTGAACAAACCTCGAGTTTTGGTTTAAAAGTCAAAAGAGGGGTTTTCAAATGGATTCTTGAAAATGGTTGTTGGATTAGAAATAAGGTTAAGTTATGATAAAATAGTTGGTTTTGAAACGTGGAATTGATTTTGGAGGAAAAAATGGATTATGCCCTAATCATATCAAATATTGATTTCGTATAAATAAATGGAATTGGTGTTGGAAATGTGAAATTGGATTGATATTGATGAGGATGGTAGAGTTAGGTATGTATTACCACTCACATCTTGGAATTTAGAAAGTTTATCTTTATGGAAATTAATTATCTACTTAGAGATATCTGTTTTAGCCTATCGGTGGAGGATAACTATGATTGTTGTAGAAATTGCATGAGAATTAGCGAAATTGAAACTATTTTCTCATCTATTGAATTGAGCATTGTTGCATATTCAACACATTTGGAAATATTGTTGTTTTAAGAAAAATAGGTGAATACCTTGGTAAATCTGGGTAGGAGTGTAGTTGTGATATTAAGTTGGGTTGTGTGCCCTTGGTGAAAGACCAGAAACCCACGTGGATAGGTGTCGAGCCTTCCAGTTAATACCTGTAAAAATGAAAAATTGGTAGTACTTGTATAGTCTACTTACAGACACGTCCTAGAGATTCACAGTGTTGTATTCATTGCCCTGTTTTCTATTGTAAAGGAAATGATATCATGTATTGAGATATAAACTTGGCACTGTACGGTTTTAGAAAGAGAAAATGAAAATGTTTTGGCATGAGCATTGCTTATGCATTCACTTTATATCTTTGTTAAAATTTATATATTGTGTTGGATTATTTCTACTGGGCTTTGGCTCACCCTATGTGGGAAAACCATTGAATATGATGGATGGTTTATTGTCTTTTATTTCAGGGCGTTACAAGGAGGCACTAACTGTTTATTCTTTTTGCAGATTCAGAACGGTGCTGTTAATCTCTTGATTAATACATGTGGGACAATTTTTTCCTCCACACTTATAAAAGCATGGCACTGGTAATTATAGTGAATAATGCCACCAACGGTCCGAATCCTAGAACGGAGGATGGCCTAAGGAAGGGCAACAAAAGGAGACAGGAGCGGCCCCAAGAAGAATACTAGAACGAGAGTGATGTATAAATCTGGAAAGACCGATGCACCCATCAAGATGAAGAGGTAAAGAATTTGGCCAACAAACTGGCCGAGTTGCAAACCATAATGAAATCCATGGCGCAGAGTTGGGTGTCGCACACTATTGCCAATATCACCCCTGATAGTTGTCAACACTATTGTTCAAAATAGAGGACAAACGTTGACACAACATAATGTGTTAGGTTTTTATTCTTGGCAATCCCGTTTGACAAAACTCCTTTCAGTTGTATTTGTTTTTGCATTTTTATTTCAGTGAGGTTATGAGTTTTTGGATGCGAATCCAACCCGAATTATGCCTTGCAGAGAAGTTTGTGATGTTAATACTTTCAAGATTGTCACTTCACTGATTATGATGGGGATCGAGCTGCCTGGTCAGCTCGCGGGGGTCCAGGGGGCAACGCCCTTTGGCGGGTCCGGGGCAGCGCCATGGCGGGGTCAAGGGGCAGCACCCCCCAAACAAAATGCAAAATTGCATTCAAAGTTTCTTGTCCGCCCTTGCTCGCTCGAGCGAAGGAGTTCTCGCTCTACCAAAGGCTGCGTCTGGCAAAAAACTGCAGAAGGATGAATGTACGCTCGAGCAAAGGTTATTTGGCTCAAGCGAAGCCACTTATGGAAAACACGCATTTTTGGTTCTTCGCTCGAGCGAGCATCGCGATTCAGATTTCTATAAGTATGTGTTTCTGTCAGATTTTAGGATTACTTCTCCAAATCTTCTTTTTGGATATTAAGGTTTATATTTGGGGATATTTTGCTAGTTTTCCTTGATGTTTAATTGAGTATTCAACTCATGGGTTAAGAAGAATACATCAAAGGTTTGTTTGTTCATTCTATACAAAAGAGAGAGTTGTTCTTCGGTGGATTCTAAAGAATTCGAGCTTGAAGCTTTGGTGGATTCTGGATTGGCTCATCGTCAAGACAATTTCGAGGTGAAGACGGGGTTGGAAGAGGCACATAGGGGTTGGTTCAATTCGGGCGTGGATTCACTAAGTAATTGAGAGTATACCTGTGTAATTCCTTTATGTCTTTTTAGTGGATTGTTTTGTGGCTTTTGCCTGTGGTTTTTTTTATCACAATTGGAGGTGTCCAATTGTGGTTTTTTCACGTAAAATCGTTGTGTCGATTTGTCTTGATTGTTTGATTGGGATTGTTGTTTACTGCTTAAAATTGATACATAATCACAAATCAATATCCGGCGGATTTCTAGATTTTTCAATTGGTATTAGAGCGGGTCGCTCTATTTTTTTGTTTTATAAATCTATTAGAGCGAGATCTTGTTTGATTTGTGATAATGGATACAATTCGTGAGGGAAATTCTATGGTTCGACCACCCCTACTTGACGAATCCAATTATTCTTTTTGGAAAGCTTGGATGAGATCGTTTTTAAAATCTATTGATGAAAAAGTTTGGCAATCTGTCATGTATGGGTGGACCGAACCAACGATTACCGTTGATGGAGTAACTTTTCTCAAACCAATTGATAAGTGGGACACAATTGCTGACCAAAATAGTAGCTGGAATAGTAAAGCTATCAATTCTCTCTTTTGCACTGTTACACCTGAAGAGTTTAGTCGAATTTGCAATTGTGAAGTAGCAAAAGAGGCTTGGGATATTTTACAAACTATTCATGAGGGCACTCCTTCGGTTAAACGCTCAAAACTTCAAAGGCTCACGTCTAGTTTCGAAAACCTTTCAATGAAAGATAATGAGACCTTTGATGAATTTTATGCGAAGTTGAGTGACATTGTAAATTCCAGCTTCAATTTAGGTGAAAAAATACCGGAATCCAAGATTGTAGGAAAAATTTTGAGGTCCTTGCCCGATCGGTTCCAACCAAAAGTTACGGCTATTGAGGAGGCTCAAGATGTTGACAACCTCAAGCTAGATCATTTGGTTGGAAATCTCCAAACTTATGAGGCACATAGGAATTTCAAAAAGAAACAAAAAGATGTTACTTTTAGTAGTGCTCATAGAGCTGGAGAGGATTCTGATGAGGATTGTGAGATAGATTCCAAGATTACGGATGCTTTTGTAAAACAATTTAAAAAATCTTTTCTGAAAAGGAATCCTAAACTTTTGGAATCTACTCATACTCATAAATCTAAAGGCAAAGATAAACTCAAAATTAATTCTATAGCCAAGAAGGAGAAAGGAAAGATACAAGGGAACTCTAAAAGAGTCCAATGCTATGAATGCCAAGGATTTGGTCACTTTGCTCAAGAATGCCCCACTCGTTTGAGAAAGAAGAAAGCCCTCGCTATCATTTGGGATGATGAATCAGAATTTGATAAAGATGAAAGTGACAACGAAGATCAAAGTGAAGAGGGACATAAATAATTCCTTACTTTCATGGCAGCTTCTGAAACTGAAAGACGAACAGAGTATCCGAAGAGGCCGGTTGAGAATGCCACTAATGATGAATCCTCGGGAAGTGATGATGAAGAGCTTGAGCAAGCTTATGAAAAGTTGTTTAAGGAATCTCTTAACTTATCCAAATTGAATGACAAACTCACTACGAAACTCAAAGCATGTGAAAGTGAGAATGTCAAACTAAAGGAGGAGATTTTCCGAGGCTAGGATTGATGCCATCAAGATAGCTAATGATCGACAAGCTCTTTGTGCAAAACTCTTGACTTGTGAGACAGAGAGGAATGAGCTACAACAAATCTATGCAACATATGGAGAAAAGATTGAAACTCTTGAGATGTCTCAAGTTGCTTTGGAAGAACTAATGATCAAGAAAGAGGAAGAACTCATGTGTGCTATGGCTACCATTGGTCTTTGGAACAGAGGATCAAAGACTTTGGACAATATCATTGGGTCTCAACAAATTTGTTCTGACAAGAGTGGCATTGGCTTTGGTGGTAAGAAAGAGCAAAAATAGAGTGCTTCCATATCTCATGATACAAGAACTCAAGGAAAGGGAGAACAAAAAATTCAACATGAGGATGGACTTCTCAAACTTTCTAGAGTTGGTAAGGCCAAAGAAAAGAAGGTACACTCTGTTTTTATTTGTCATCATTGTGGTATGCATGGTCATATTCGCCCTTATTATTATAAGTTGTATGGGAGAGTGTCTCATAGAGATGGAATAAATTCTAACATCTCATGGGGTAGGAGACACTTCATTGGTCGTAAGGAGGTTAAGGGTCATAATAAACCTTGCTATTTTGATATGCTTGAGACCAAACATGGAGCGAGTTTGCATTTGCCTAGACCTAGGAATAGGAAGTTGGAAACCATGTCGAGACGAGTTCCTATTGCAGGGGAAAGGAACCACAACGTTAAGACACCATCCAAGAACCGCAATTCTCACAACTTTGTTCACACTAAGCGGTTTGGGTCAGAAAACTTGACTTGTGCTAATATGTTTATTCATTTTAGTTTTTAGGTTTATGTGTGTTTTTTTTTTTTTTTTGAGTCACGTAATGTGTGCATATTCGTTTTCTGTCTTGCTGTGTTTAGAAAAAGAAAAAATAAAAATAAAAATAAAAAATAAAAAACCAAAAAGATTTTCTTAGTATGGTTTTGCATGCAAGCCTAAAATTTTTGAGTGGCCCTTGGTGCATATTGGAATTGATAAGAATATCCATTACATGTTAATATGTGTGTGCTTTCTGTGGTCATTACTCATTTTGGAGTGTGTGTTTTTTGATTAGTATGTCTCATTCTGTACACACTTTTGGATTAGCAAATATCGGAGTCTTCTGCCTTAGTGATTTTTTTTCTATGAACTTCTGGCATTGTATCTTTTGCGTTTCTAGAGGAATTGACCTATACTAGCATATCATGGGTGATGTTGAGTCTCTTAACCACCTTCCATCTTTTTGCATCTCCATGACTTTCCCCTCTGTTCTTTGTAGTCTAGGCATGAGGAAAAGGCTACCTCAGAGTCACCAACCAGGCCATCCTTATTATATTCATGCTTCTCTGGTTCGGTTTCCATACTCTTGAGTGTGTCAGCTGCCAATGAGTGTGCAAAAGAAAGAAAAAATGTGCAAAAGAAAGAAAGAAAAAAAAAGGATGTGCAAAAGAAAGAAAAGAAAAAGATGTAAAAAGAAAAAGGAAAAAAATAAAGGATTCATTGATTGAGGTGGAGCCTCCGCCTTTACTCGCCAAATACCCCTTGATTCCTAGTGGTTTGACTTTCCGTAGTTGTGCTTAGATTCTCTTGTCAGAGGTCCAGCTATCAGATCACTACTAGGATTTGAATCTTGAGTTTGTTGAACTCCAAGAGTCACACACACACACTTTTCTCATGGAATCTATGCTTTTCACATAATGCATCACTTTCGTTTATAAGGAATTTTCTTGAGGCTGTGCACATTGTGTTTTCAAGTAATTGTGCTTCTTGGATAGTCTTGTGTGTTTTAAGGTACAATTCTGAAATTCCCTGCTTGCTCCACCATATTACTTTTGTCGTTTTCTTCCTGTTCTTTGTTTTCCATGTTTGTGGTTGTTTTTCGTAAAGGGGAGTTTAGTTTATCATTAAAAGAGTTTGTAAGCATGAACACTTTGTTTTGTTTGGTAAGGGAGATTGGCTATAGTTGTTTTGCATGTTGCTATGCACTGTTTGCTTATTATTTCCTTCTTGCATGCTGCTGATATTTACATCGTCATATCATTGCTTGTGTCATTTATGATCTTGCTTTTGTTGTTTGAGCTTCCTTTGTCAATTCGTGACAAAAAGGAGGAGAAAGTTGCTTTTCATGAGTCATAATTTTCATCTAATCATGTTACATGTTCTTAAAATCTCCAAGTTGCATCTATTCATGCTTTCCATCTCATACTTCAAGATAATCTTGTCATATGTTTATTGCTTTTTCATATACTCTTGTGGGACTAATAGTTGTTTTGCAGATTATGACCTTGAGAAAAAAGTTTGTTTTTATTGGCTGTAAGGGTTGGGGTGTTTAGGATTTTATTTGTTAGGTGTGTTTTGTACCGGCATTGCCAAATGGGGAGATTGTTAGGCTTTTATTCTTGGCAATCTCGTTTGACAAAACTCCTTTCAGTTGTATTTGTTTTCGCATTTTTATTTCAGTGAGGTTATGAGTTTTTAGATGTGAATCCAACCCGAATTATGCCTTGCAGAGAAGTTTGTGCTGTTAATACTTTCAAGATTGCCACTTCACTAATTATGACGGGGATCGAGCTGCCCGGTCAGCTCGCGGGGGTCCAGGAGGCAGCACCACAATTGGGTCAAGGGGCAGCGCCCCCGAAGCAAAATGCAAAATTGCATTCAAAGTTGCTTGTCCTCCCTTGCTCGCTCGAACGAAGAAGTTCTCGCTCGAGCGAAGGCTGCGTCTGGCAAAAAACCTGAGAAGGATGAATTTACGCTCGAACAAAGGTTATTTGGCTCGAGCGAAGCCACTTATGGAAAACACGCGTTTTTGGTTCCTCGTTCAAGCGAGCAAGTCTTAGCTCGAGCGAGCATCGCGATTCAGATTTCTATAAGTATGTGTTTCTGTCAGATTTTAGGATTACTTCTCCAGATCTTCTTTTGGATATTAAGGTTTATATCTGGGGATATTTTGCTAGTTTTCTTTGATGTTTAATTGAGTATTCAACTCAAGGGTTAAGAAGAATACATCAAAGGTTTATTTGTTCATTCTATACAAAAGAGAGAGTTGTTCTTCGGTGGATTCTGAAGAATTCGAGCCTGAAGCTTTGGTGGATTTTGGAGTGGCTATCGTCAAGACAATTCCGAGGTGAAAACGGGGTTGGAAGAGGCCCATAAGGGTTGGTTCAATTCAGGCGTGGATTCGCTAGGTAATTGAGAGTATACTTGTGTAATTTCTTTATGTCTTTTTAGTGGATTGTTTTGTGGCTTTTATCTGTGGTTTTTTTTTATCACAATTGGAGGTGTCCAATTGTGGGTTTTTCACGTAAAATCGTTGTGTTGATTTGTCTTGATTGTTTGATTGGGATTGTTGGTTACTGTTTAAAATTGATACATAATCGCAAATCAATATCTAGCGGATTTCTGGATTTTTCACAATGGATGGCCGACTATGAACTCACTACGACATTCATAGAACATCAAAAAAAAAATATTTTTTATAAGAAATGCAATTAAACATAAATGTGAAAATCATAAAGATAATAAAGATAGTGCAAACCACGAGTCTATTTGCTAAACTCTATGAAAGGTATAATATTTGTAAATGAATGATATAGCTGAGAAACATTATTGTACTCTAATGAATATGACTAAGAGTATGTTAAGTAATTTCTAAATAACCATAACATTGTGGATGCATATGATCTATTGTTTTCATATTGAATCGGATTCCTAGAAAGGTAGTTCCAAACACCTATTTTGAATTGTGAACATGAAGGAAATCGAACTTAACACACCTGCATGTTTGCGGTTGTTTACAAAAATTAGAATTATTGATCCACATTAAAAAAAAAAATTGGATTGTAATTAGAATAATCAGTGGTTACTTTGTTCATTATCTTGAAAAATTCAAAAGGTATTAATTTCACTATCTGGTTATAGTACAAGAACTATAGAAACCGATAATATCAAATAAGAATGGTGAAATTAGTGGAAGTGATAAATCATGAAATGTGATTATTCAATAAGTTTGGGTACAAGTATCTTTATCCATAATTTTGAAAAGAAGTTGTCATTCCTATAGATGTTAAACAACTTAATGCTATAGAACAACAAATGAATAATCAATTACTTCATAATGTAATTGTCACCAATGAAAAGTTGTAGAAGAACCACAAGAAATAATATTAAGATCTCAAAAGGTAAAGAGATTAGTCATTTCAAATGATTATGTGGTATATCTATAACAATCGTATTATGATATTGAGATAAGTGAAGACTAGGTTTGTTGTTACAAGCTATAGAAAGTATTTATTCTACTAAATGAATTGATGTCATGAATGATGAGTTGAAATCAATAGACCACAATGAATTTTGAGATCTCATTGAATTGCTTAAGGATACAAAAATGTTTAATGTTCTAAGGGCAATATAAAATGATATAATGTTAGATACGTGGCCAAAGATTTTACTCAAAAAGTAGAAATTGATTACAAAAAGATATTTTTTACTTGTCTCTTAAATGGCTACTTTAGAATCATTATGGCTTTAGTAGCTCATTATGATATCGAGTTGCATTAAGTGTATGTAAAAATTAATTTTCTGAAAGAGAGTTTAGATGAAGAATTTTGTCTAGATCAACCTAAAAGTTTCTCTATTGAGAAAAATGAAAATGTGACTTGCAAACTTAATAAATCAATTTATGGACTTAAATAAGTTTTCTAAAAATTGTATCTTAAGTTTTATGATACTAATTTTTCCTTTAGATTTAAAGAAAACTTTCTAGATTAGTGTACATATCTAAAGGTTAGTGGGAGCAAGTTTATATTTATGATTTTGTATATTGATGATATTTTGCTTGTCAATAATGTACGTGATTTATTGCACAAGTTAAGAAATTTCTCTTTAAGTACTTTAAAATGAAATATATTAATGAGGCAACCTATGTGATAGAAATTGAAATATTTCTAAATGAATCACATGAATTATTGAGATTGTCTTAGAAAGTATATATTAAAAGTTCTATAGAGATTCAGAATGAAAGAATATTCACATAAAGTTATCCATGTTCTAAAAGGAAATAAATCCAGTCTTATGTAAATTTTTATAAAATGAATTGGAATGGAAACGATTCTTTATATATTTATTGTGAGGAGCTTAATGCTCAAATAAGGAAGTGATAAGATAATCATAAGGAATAAAAAATTACTTGTTTACATTTATGAGGTTTGATAATCTTTAACTGATTAGATTCAAACTTTAGATGATATATTGATAGTAGAAATTTCACTCTTGGTTCTTTATTTCTATTATGTGGGGGAGCAATATCAAGAAAAGTGTAAAACGAACTATCATAAGTATCCTCTATGAAAGTTGAATTTGTGGTGTGCTTTGAGACCACAATTCATGAATTGTTATTGCAGAACTTTATCTCAGGACTTGGGATTGTTGACTTTTGTTGCCAAGTCATTGAGAATTTCTTGTGATAATTTTGTAGTTATTTTATTTTCTTAGAATGACAAGTATTCTAATGATGCTAACATAGAGAATTGAAATACTTTGTCGTTAAAGAAGAATTTCAAAAACAGAAAGTGTCAATAAAACACATAAGTACATAACTTTTAAGTGCAGATCTATTAATGAAGGGATTACTCTTAAAAATAATTAAGAAATTTGCCAATTGAATAGGTCTTGAATGTAATCCATAACAGTTGTTTATGTTTGTAACAAGCCCGCGGGGGGACCTCGCCACAGCTCGGACTCAACTTTTGTCAGTCACGGTTCTAAGTCTGAACCAAAGAGTCCAAATCCGGCAAATCATTTTTGAGAAAACTGATTTTTGAAAGAAGTGTCAAACATGGACTGCTTTGCCAGATACAGAGTCGCCACCTAAATATTTTATTTTGGGAAATTTAGGAAACCCTGACTCGGTGCCAAAAGGCCACGTGTCCGTCATCACCAAAGTTGCCTCGGCTCGGGAACTTGGGTACGATTAGGGAAGGTCACTTCGTGAGCACCCCCGCTCGCCCGGTCATAGACCGGCCTCTACTAACCATGATATCAATTTTTGAAAACATTGTGAGTTCTTATTCCGGTTTATTAGCCTAGGTTACTATGTGATGCGCACAACATACAAATATAGACCGGGTCGCCTGAATTGGAACGAAACATTTCATGCATTTTTTGAAAATGGTTTGCTACCCGCAGGTAGGCTTTAAAACATTTGATGATTTATTCCAATTTAAGTAACCCAACCTTCACCCACAGGCATTCAGGCAGTTATATCAGATAAGCACATAGCCTCATGGTAAGCATGCTATTCATGGCAGTCACTCACACGCATGCAAGGATGCTAAAGCATAAAGCTTACCGAGTACTCCAAGCCAAAATAGGAATTCATTAGAAATCATGCATGATCCTAACTATACAGAAATGCCTAATGCAACACATGCAAAAATGCAAACTATAGCAGGCTCGGCTATTCTAAACATGGTATATGAAATGCTACAACTATCATGTATTCAACTTTGAAATTGAAAGTACAATGCAGTTAGTATGATGCGCCGAGCCCGGTGCATGCAATACAGATGAATGAATGCAAACATGCTGTCATACTGTATGCTAATTTAAATATGCCCTAATCTAACCATCATAAGCGGATAAATAAAAGGGAGAAAGACGTGGGGTTGGAAGACATACAACACACACACGCACACTTATTACAGTTGTGCCCTCGCGCAGAGGGTCCGAATAAATATACAGTCCCAAATAAAAGAATATTACAGTCCAAAATATTACAGTCCGAATAATATACAAATTCCTAATTAATTAATGAATTAACTAAGAAAGCAAGTAAAACTGGCGTGCAAGCCAGGGACTCCCTTGCTTCTGATGGATGATGCATGTCCGGGTTGCCTTGCGCGGAAATCCACCGGAATGCCCCAATTAGCCTCTGTTTACACCTGTTCTTGAAATGCGTGCCAAGTCCCGGAAAGTTGCTGATTCCTGATTTTGCTGCAACAGAGAGCAGGAAAGGGGCATAGCAATGTATTTTCACAAATGTATGCATGTCTCGATCCTCGTGCCACCAATCACGCATACTGAGGCATGATGGCCGAAGAGTCGAAATGCACAACTCAATATAGAATGAATGCACATGAAACTACAGCTAAAACCTAACTCCATCACGGATAATCCGGAGTGTTGGTGATTGGGGAATTGAGACACGTTCCGTCACTTGAAGTACGAAACGCACCTCGTTTCCCGTGCCCAGGCTAACTCCTATTCCGAACATGATGCAATATGCATGATATGCATGAAATGCGACTAAGATATAATCCTAACATACACAATGCTATGAAAATGAGATGCCTCGAAATGCGTGCGCACGGGCACGCAAACTGAGAAAATGACAGAATGTGATCTAAGATACAATCTAGTATGCACAATGCTATGAAAATGATATGCCTCGAAATGCGAGCACACGGGCACGCAAACCGAGAAAATAGCAGAATGCAATGAAAATGATATGCCTCGAAATGTGTGCACACGGGCACGCAAACCGAGAAAATGGAAAAATACAATGAAAATGATATGCCTCGAAATGCGTGCACACGGGCACGCAAACCGAGAAAATGGCAGAATGCAATCTAAGATACAACCTAGTATGCACAATGCTATGACAATGATATGCCTCGAAATGCGTGCACACGGGCACGCAAATCGAGAAAATGGCAGAATACAATATAAGATACAACCTAGTATGCACAATGCTATGAAAATGATATGCCTCAAAATGCGTGCACACGGGCACGCAAATCGAGAAAATGGCAGAATGCAATGAAAATGATATGCCTCGAAATGCGTGCATACGGGCACGCAAACTGAGAAAATGGCGGAATGCAATGAAAATGATATGCCTCGAAATGCGTGCACACGGGCACGCAAATTGAGAAAATGGCAGAATGCAATGAAAATGATATGCCTCGAAATACGTGCATACGGGCACGCAAACTGAGAAAATGGCAGAATGCAATCTAATGGCATGGAAACATGATATGGGCTTATACCAACATGAGTGAGCCTCAGCCACACTCACATAGGATGTCGACGGATAAAAAAAGAGGTGCCTCGAAATGCGTGCACACGGGCACGCAAACCGAGGCAATGACATACACAATGCGAATGACATGAAAATGTGATATGGGCTATACCAACATGAGTGACCCTCAGCCACACTCACATAGGATGCCGACGGATAAAAAATGAAGTGCCTCGAAATGCGTGCACACGGGCACGCAAACCGAGGCAATGGCAGAAAGTGATGCAATGGCATGGAAACATGATATGGGCTTATACCAACATGAGTGAGCCTCAGCCACACTCACATAGGATGCCGACGGATAAAAAAAGAGGTGCCTCGAAATGCGTGCACACGGGCACGCAAACCGAGGCAATGACATACACATTGCGAATGACATGAAAATGTGATATGGGCTTATACCAACATGAGTGAGCCTCAGCCACACTCACATAGGATGCCGACGGATAAAAAATGAAGTGCCTCGAAATGCGTGCACACGGGCACGCAAACTGAGGCAATGGCAGAATGCGATGCAATGGCATGGAAACATGATATGGGCTTATACCAACATGAGTGAGCCTCAGCCACACTCACATAGGATGCCGACGGATAAAAAAAGAGGTGCCTCGAAATGCGTGCACACGGGCACGCAAACCGAGGCAATGACATACACATTGCGAATGACATGAAAATGTGATATGGGCTTATACCAACATGAGTGAGCCTCAGCCACACTCACATAGGATGCCGACGGATAAAAAATGAAGTGCCTCGAAATGCGTGCACACGGGCACGCAAACTGAGGCAATGGCAGAATGCGATGCAATGGCATGGAAACATGATATGGGCTTATACCAACATGAGTGAGCCTCAGCCACACTCACATAGGATGCCGACGGATAAAAAAAGAGGTGCCTCGAAATGCGTGCACACGGGCACGCAAACTGAGGCAATGACATACACAATGCGAATGACATGAAAATGTGATATGGGCTTATACCAACATGAGTGAGCCTCAGCCACACTCACATAGGATGCCGACGGATAAAAAATGAAGTGCCTCGAAATGTGTGCACACGGGCACGCAAACCGAGACAATGGCAAAATGCGATGCAATGGCATGGAAATGGCATGCAATCATTCTAATGGAATTTCAGCACTAAAATATGGGGGAAAGCAGTCCCGAAATGAGGCGAAATGACACCAAATGCATGGAATTGTCCCGAAATGCGAATTTAGGCAACCGGAATGGCCTATAGCTATGCCAAACATGCACAATATGGACATGCAATGCAAAGACAGAAGCTAGACAGTCCCAAAAAAGGCACTTTCGCAGTTATAAACATGGCTAAAATGCAAGCATAGGTATGGCAAAAATGGCATGCAAGAATAGGGGCCAAGAGAGGGGTAATGAAGCAAGTGATATAAGAAAAATCCAAACTGAAAAATTCCCTTCTACAACACTGAAGAGGGACCAAAAATATGAATATTTACAGTATATGTCAGCTCCAAAATCAGTATACAAACATGATAGAAATGTGATGCAAAATGAGGTTCAAAAGTGGCTATAACATGAGGTATGCAAAATATTCACCAAACAGCCAAAGACCCTTAATAAAACATGTAGAATGGGCCAAAATAGTACTATTTCCAGAACTGTAAAATGGCCAAAAACAAAAGCATGATAGGCTAACTAAACATGCAAGAATGGGGAATAAAAGAGAGATATAACATGAAGTGGCATATGGAGGTCCCAAACCATGAAAGGACCTAAATTAAATATGAAGAATGGACCAAAATAAGCACTTTTTTAGAACTGTAAAATGGCCAAAAACAAAAGCATGGTAGGCTGCCATTGCATGCAAGAATGGGGAAGAAAAGAGGAGTATAAAGGTAAGTACAACATGGAAGTCCCAAATGGTGTTGAGCCCTTCTTCAATGTTGAAGAGGGGCTCAAAATAAGCCTAATATCAGTTTACAACATGCTCAAAAACAGATTACTCATGGGCCCAAAATAGCATGCAAGATTATGACATATAAGAGGATCAATGAAGCAAGTGCACCATGGAGGGCTCAAGCAGGGTTGAGCCCTTAATGAAACGTGAAAATGAGCTCAAAAGAGGGCCCCTTTCAGTTAGGGCCGGAGCTTGAAACAAAAATCATATAAGGCTTACAAATGGATCAAGAAAAGGGGTCAAAAGAGGAAAAGTGTTACTTACCCTTGAAGATCAAAGCTTTTGTTGCTTCTTGGATCAATTTGCAGCTCCTTTAGCCTTTGAGAAGCCTTCCTTGTTGCTGGAAATGAGGTGGTGGTGGTAGAGCTTGGTGGTGTAGAAGAAATGGTGCTTAGGGACTTAGGAATTTTCAAGGAAATGAGAGGTATAGAAATGGCTTTGTGTATGGAAGCTTGAAGAACAAATTTTCTAACCCCAACAAATGATATAGCTTGCTTGTTATAAGGGCCAAAAAGGGGGTGTAAAGGTGGGGGAAAAGGAGAGAAACTTTCCCCCACAAAATATCGCCCGGATATTGATATTTTCTGGGGGATAAAGCTCCACAGCTGTAAAGTGCACAGTGCAAGGAGTTCGGCCGGCCTGTTACTTTTGCTGCAGGTGGCCGGCCGGCCACACCCCCTAGCCGGCCGGCTAGGGGTCAAAAGGGTCAATCAGATTTAGTGGCTGGCCACCAACTGATGGTGTCCTCCTATGTGTGTACAACACAACCCTGTGGTTAAAAGTCCAAGAAAGTGGGTCCAAGGGGTTCAACATTAGCTCGGAAAGAGGGGTTCAAAAGGGTCAGGTGGAATTACTGGCCGGCCACCAACTTTTAGGGTCCTCTCATGTGTGTACATCACAAATATGTGGTTCAAAGTTCGAGAAAATGGGCCCAAGGTGTTCAACATTAGCCCGGAAGGAGGGGGTCAAAAGGGTCAAGTAACATTAATGGCCGGCCACCAACTTTTAGGGTCCTCTCATGTGTGTAAATCACAAATATGTGGTTCAAAGTTCGAGAAAATGGGCCCAAGGTGTTCAACATTAGCCCGGAAGTGTGAAAAACGGGCGCCGGAGGGCGTCGGAGGATGTATAACTGGTTGCTGCAACAATTGCTGGCCTCCCACCCTTCAGTGACCTCTCCGGTGATGAAACAGAGGTACCTGCCAAAAATGAACGAAAACCGTTGCAAAACGAATGCTCGGGGACCAAAACGCGCAGTTCGAGGTCCCGAAAATGGGCTGTTAAGCACCGAAAGTGGTATTCGGCCACGAAGTGGGTTTCTCAGACCCCAGTGTCCCTCAAAAGGGAGAAAATAGGAAGTATGCCAAAAACCGGAGCAATAGGAGATGGTTAAGCGGTCCCGAACCGAGGCACACGGCCAATGGTCCCGAAAAACCGGAAACCGGACTCCGAAATGGGCAAAATGATGTAGCCCACGGTCACTGAGAGATGGTCTACGGGACCTCTCCCTCCCCTCAGGAAAAGAAACAGAGAAAACTGAGTCTGGTTCGCAAACCGAGACAAGGCACAGAAGAGGGTTCGGAAGTCCGGAGGCAGGGCTCACGGCCGCAACTCTGAAACTTCTGAACGAGCACATTATGCAACATCACCAAGCGCTCAATCAGTGACATCTGAGTCTTAAGGTCGGTCAAAAATGGGGTGTCTACAGTTGCCCCTCTTTGACAGAACTCGAAAGTCATAAGTGACGGGAGTGAATGTCAAAGCCCAGAGACGACCCATTTTTGACAAGGCCGAAGACTTAGACAAACATACAGGATAAACAGAGATGCGCCCGCAGGCAGGGGGCAAAATGCAAATGATAATGCAAGAAGATTTTGAAGATTGGACTTATACGCTACGCGAAGCCGGTTATCACTCATGATCATGCGAATGCAGCAAGCTGTAATGAAGCAAGTATTCGCAAATAGATGCAACAGTTTTAAGTAAGAATGCAAAGCAACAACTACATTTCAAACAGTTAAGAATGCGGAGGATTATTCAATCCCCGCCATGTCTCACACGGAGAAGATACGATACCTGCGCGATTCGTCTGGTCGCACCAGCCTCAATTGAACCGTACATACAATATCGTGCCTGTAAAAGAGAGAAATTGCAACAAGTACAATATGCTATATACATATATTTAATGTGATTCCAAAAGTTTGACACACGCAGCGTCGGTGAGTGAATGCATTGCAATGCAAAAGTGGAACATGCATGACAACGTATGCTCAAACATAGAGGTATGCCAATATCAAGAAATGTGCATGTTAATGCAGGTATGCTCATGAGAATGCAAGTTATGTGCATGATAGTGCGAAACGAGCATGAATCAGGGTGCCCGTTTGTCATGAAACAACGAGTACGGAAACGCGTGTTTCGGCGAAGGTAACTCAATTACGGTCTCCGACCCTCTTCCTAGAAAGGATACAACTCGTTCAAAAAGGATACACTTTGATTTCGATGAATGATGTTGAGACATATGTCAGAACTCGAAGCCGAAGTCCCGGCGGAGCTATTTCGCGACCGGAAGTGTACTTTTCTTGAACTTTTTCAGGTCCCGGGAACTCCGATCTTCCTCAAAATTTGCAGAGAGCTAGGTGGGCATGTGGGGGACATGGCCGGCCGTTTATCTTCCCAAGGGGAGGTGGCCAACCGGTTTTCCATAAAGCAAATAGCTAGCCGGCCAGTTTTCCAAAAAGCAGATAGCTGGCCGGCCAGAAAAGAGGGCCGGCCGGCCATATGCCCAAATCCGAGGGTAGTTTGGTCTTTTCACCCCCTTTCTTGATGCTCCTTCAATCCAAGACTTGGGGCCTATATAAGGCAGCCGAGACCTTCCCCTTTCTTGCCTCCTATACCACTTTCTTCTCCAGATCTGAGTTTCATACGCGTTTTCCAACGCCCCGTGCAAATTGTTTTCGCAAAAATATTCGGTTTCAAGCACTTTGAAGCGATTAAATTTCGGTTTCGAAGCTTCTTTTCGCATTTTCGCCACTTGAGGTAAGTTTGTCTCAATATTTGGAAGATTTTCTCGGGAGTTGACTTTTGTTGACTTTTTTATTTCCCGAGAGTTGACTTTTGTTGACTTTTTCCAATTTCGGCTCATTTTGCTCATTTTTGCTCCCTTTTGCAGATCTTCTGAAAATGGCGGGTAATTCTCCCCACGGCGGAGGTTTTCCAGGTGCCGGAGATGATTTTGATCCCATGACTCTACCCCCGAGGACCCGACCTTTTATTCCCGGGAGGTACCGTCCGCCAACACATGTCCTTCCGCGTGCTGTCTTCCGTCACTTTACTAGCTTTGACGAGCGAGCACCCGGGGATCTGCTTCTCCGAGAGCCGGAGCATCACCTCTCTCATGAGGCCCGAGAGGTATTTACTTCATTTTCTGTATTTTTCTTACATTTCGCACCTTTGCCATGCTTGAACACGCAGTTTAGCTTATGACATAGTACTTTGCTTGCATCCTGAACATGTAGTTTCAACACTCGAATTTCTGAACACTCGGCTCATTAATTAATTGCGAACGCACAGTACACATTAGTTAAGAGGCGAACACACGGCTCAAACACTGATTTGTCGAACACACAGCCCGAATTCGAAAGTGAACACACAGCCCACACTTTAAATTTTCTGAACACGCAGCCCAGTTAGATAGTGAACACGCAGCCCACACTAGTTGAAATTTGAACACGCAGCCCAAACTTTAAATTTTCTGAACACGCAGCCCAGATTAGAGTAGTGAACACGCAGCTCACGCTAGTTGAAATTTGAACACGCAGCCCAAACTTCAAATTTTCTGAACACGCAGCCCAGATTAAATAGTGAACACGCAGCCCACCCTGATAGAAAGTTGAACACGCAGCCCAAACTTCAAATTTTCTGAACACGCAGCCCAGATTAAATAGTGAACACGCAGCCCACACTGATAGAAAGTTGAACACGCAGCCCAAACTTCAAATTTTCTGAACACGCAGCCCAGTTGAATAGTGAACACGCAGCCCACACTGATAGAAAGTTGAACACGCAGCCCAAACTTCAAATTTTCTGAACACGCAGCCCAGTTGAATAGTGAACACGCCCACACTGATAGAAAGTTGAACACGCAGCCCAAACTTCAAATTTTCTGAACACGCAGCCCAGTTGAATAGTGAACACGCAGCCCACACTGATAAAAAGTTAAACACGCAGCCCAAACTTCAAATTTTCTGAACACGCAGCCCAGATTAAATAGTGAACACGCAGCCCACACTGATAGAAAGTTGAACACGCAGCCCAAACTTCAAATTTTCTGAACACGCAGCCCAGATTAAATAGTGAACATGCAGCCCACACTGATAGAAAGTTGAACACGCAGCCCAAACTTCAAATTTTCTGAACACGCAGCCCAGTTGAATAGTGAACACGCAACCTACACTGATAGAAAGTTGAACACGCAGCCCAAACTTCAAATTTTCTGAACACGCAGCCCAGTTGAATAGTGAACACGCAGCCCACACTGATAGAAAGTTGAACACGCAGCCCAAACTTCAAATTTTCTGAACACGCAGCCTAGATTAAAATTTGTATGTAGCTTATTTCACTTCATCGGCATACAGCCCATTTCATCTCATTGGCACACAGCCCATTTCATCTCATTGGCACACAGCCCATTTCATCTCATTGGCACACAGCCCATTTCATTTCATTGGCACACAGCCCATTTCATCTCATTGGCACACAGCCCATTTCATCTCATTGGCACACAGCCCATTTCATCTCATTGGCACACAGCCCATTTCATCTCATTGGCACACAGCCCATTTCATCTCATTGGCACACAGCCCATTTCATCTCATTGGCACACAGCCCATTTCATTTCATTGGCACACAGCCCATTTCATCTCATCGACACACAGCCCATCTCATCTCATCGGCACACAGCCCATCTCATCTCATTATTGACACATGTATTCATTCTGAATGCAGGTTGGTTCCCGCAGTGTGCGGGGGAATGGTTCCACCATCGCGCGGAACTGGTATGCTGAGCTCCCGGAGGGTGTCCGAGACTTGGTAGATTTGGCAGGATTCGGGCCCTTCTGCGTCGGGTTGTCACGTTGTCCTGCCAGGAGGACACTGATGGCAGCCTTGGTAGAGAGATGGTGGGACACCACCAACTCCTTTCATTTCTCTGCTACCGGGGACATGACCATGACGCCTCTAGACTTCGCTGTGTTGACTGGCTTAGACATAGGAGGTTGGTCCATCCCTTATGATGAGGATATGGGCGAGTGGGAGGCCGCTTGGATGTATCTATTGGGGGCCCGCCCGCCTGTTGACAGGGTTTCTGGGAGAGTCCGATACACTTGGTTCTCTTCCCACTTCCGGCAGGCAGAGATGGTGCCTGAGACTCCCGAGGAGACAGAGCAGTATGCCCGTGGTTTCCTTATGTTCCTCTTCGGGACTACCCTGTTCGCCGATAGAGGGAACACAGTCGGGTTATATCTGCTGAGCGCTCTGGTTGACCTATCACAGGTCCATCGATATGACTGGGGTGGCGCCGGCCTGGCTACCTTTTACTTTCATATGAGCGCGACCTCCCGTGGGCGGGGCGATTTACTTGGCGGCTACTGGAGAGCCTGGGAGGTACTTTTCTGTCCTCTTTATTTACATTTCTGCTCTTCATTACTTGTACATTGCACACACAGCACACTTTTACAGTCTGTATTTTGCCCTCAGCGTTTCGTACTTACATTCTGCACTGCTTTTCTCAGCTATGGGTCTATGTATACTTTCCATCATTAGCCCCAGAGTTGGAGGTGGCAGGGGTTCCCATGACCCCATACTCACTGGTGTTCGAGGGCCTGCACCGGCCGAGACCCCGAGAGACCCTCCTTTACTTGCGACAGTACTTTGACACTGTGCAGCATTCAGAGGTACCTCAGAACTTTCAGTTCCTTTCATTTTCATCTTTGATTTGCTCTGCATATTCTCGATTTCTGATTGGTTTATGCATTTATTATCCGCAGATCACATGGCAGCCCTGGGTGTCCCTGGGTGACGGTCTCCGACTTCAGTATACCGGAGGGTCAGACATCTCCCAGTATAGGGTCCTGCTCGAAGGGCCGGTTGGCAGGGCATGGTTTCTAGGGGAACGCTTTCTGCGCCAGGTATGGGGGTATCTTTCTCAGGATCCTCCCGCAGTACCCCCAGTCAGTATGCGGACTGCTGACAGGCTCTCTTACTCGGAGGTAGTCGGCGCCATGCTGGGTAGTGATGCTTTATTATATATTGAGGAGGGGGACTACGCCACTTACCGTCACATATATTTGATGCCTCCATTGACGGGAGCTCGTATCCCGATGATGAGGCCTGCCGGTATGTCATCCTCGGGCCAGGCTCAGGCTCGGGCTGCAGACGCCCCTTCTACTAGCAGGGCTGGTACATCCAGAGGTGGGAGTAGACCGGTTCCTCCGGTTCCGTCGACTTATCCTCATCCTGGATGGCTAGATATGCCGACTGAGTTAATGGCGTGGCAGTATGGGGCTATCTCTCCGACCCCGATCCCGCTAGAGCCTCCGATGCCCAGTGATCGATACGCCATTGATCCTGACTCACCGCTGGTATGCTCCACTGTTTTTCATTCATCATTCAGATGTTTAGACATTTTTGTTCACTGATGATTATGAACTCATTTTTGCAGCCACCGCGAGGGTACATGGAGGAGGTGGTTGGACTGGTGGCCACACTCGAGGGCATGGTCCTGCGTAGAGAGGCACAGTTGTCTGTCGCGGGTATTCAGGTACCCTTCAGTTTTCTGGCATTTATCATACTTCTGATGACATGCTGATTTCTACTTCATCGATAGACTACTTGTGTAGAGCACATCTGACACACACCCCACTTGGACACTGCATTTACATGCACCCACTTCACGTAGCCTTTGCTTGTATCTGCATCTGATGTATATATTTGGACTGATGTATTTGAATTGAACTCTTTGTTTTCAGATGCCTTCATGGTCCGGTCAGCCGCAGGCCAGGCCACCTGGGCCTCCTTGGGGAGCTGGGCCATCTGGGCCTTTTCAGGGAGTTGGGTCACCCGGGCCTTTTCAAGGGGCGGGGTCATCTCGGCCTTCCCGAGGAGCCGGGCCATCTAGGCCTTTTCGAGGAGCTCGAGGAGGGCCTGTCCGCAGACGCAGGGCTCACGTTGTAGAGGTGGAGCCTGATGAGGAGGAGGAGGACGCTGAGGAGGAGGAGGAGGCTACCGATCGTCAGTCAGAGACATCTGCTGAGGAGGGGGGCTCCGGTTTTGGTTCGGGGAACAGAGGTGAGGCTGAGGGGGATCCTGAGGATGATAGCTCTGACTCAGATGATGATGATGGTGCGGAGGTTGTCCCGCAGAAGAGGATGAGGAGTGCTTCTCGTTCCCGTTCCCGAGGACTTTGATGCTGTTGTTTCCTGCTTTATTTTTCTTTTTGCTAGTAGTTTGTAGCACTTTGCACATTGTTAGGCAGTTTTATTTTTTGTAAAACTTGTACCTTTGTTTATTGTAAAGCATGATGGAATGAAATAGCTTTTGAAAAGGTGTTTGTATTTTAAACTTTTAGCATCGTATCGCATCATTTTATTTTGCACAAGAATGAAATTGAATGGGAATGCGCATTGTGTAATCACCAAGTCAGGTAGTGAACCGACGCAACAAACTAAGCAACTCAACTTACTAAGATATAACAGGACCTTAGGAAGTTTACAACTCGATAAGCAAAATGCAACAATGTTGACAACGCAAATAAACAAGATTTTAACAAGGATTGCCTGAACAGAGCGCAATGACTCAAAAACACGAAACACGTCCGCTCGACAAACAACTCGATAAGCAAAACAACAACTCGATAATCAAAACAACAACTCGATAATCAAAACAACAACAGAGTGTACTTCTGATGATCTGGGCACCGGAACGCATCCGAAACCGAGGGAGATGAAGGCCTTTGACTCTCCCGTTGCATGGAAATGCTTGGAACTCTCCCTCGAAGGGTAAAACAGGGCCAATGAGATACACTACAGCATTGCCGGCCATCCCTGGGAGCCGGCCGGCCATTTTTGTGAAGAGAGACAGCTGGCCGGCCATTTCTGAAAAAGTAAATGGCTGGCCAGCCAGAAAAGGTGGCCGGCCGGCCACTCAGTCCTGCAGCCACCTGGTTTTTAACATGTGTCCCCGTGAATAGTGTTTTTCCTTCTATAAATGCCTCAACTTCGGGAACATTCATTTCATCTTAGTTTTAGACAAAGATGGAGGCGTTTCTCACAGAAAATGTCACATCTTGGATCTCTTCTCTAGATGGCTCGGAAAAGCTGAATTTTCGGGGTTTCGGCTTGAATGCACTATTCACGCTGAGCCGTACTCCGCTACAGCTCCCTTTTCTCCATGCCGCGGCAAGGTTCTGGAATCCAGTGACGCACGTTTTTAGCTTTGGCGGCCAAGAGATGTGTCCCACTTTCGAAGATTTTCAGGTTTTGATGGAGTCTGAATGCTCTGAAATGATCTTGCCCCAGCTCCGTTTTGGCCATGCTCAGGCTTTAGGGCGGATGTGTGGGCTTACGGCGCATGACGCTCGATCTCTGATCTGCAGTGGGGAACTGGACATCCTCGGTTTGATCCATCGTTTTTCCGACGTCGGTGACCGCAACAACCATTATTGGCAGGGTTTCCGGCAACACGCCCTCTGCTTATGTTTGTTGTCTCACTTTCTGCTTTCCTCGGGCTTTGGCGGGGCTAGCATTCGCCTGATTGAAGTCGCCCAAGGCTTGAGAGAAGGAAAGAGCTGTATTGCCATGACCTTGGCCGAGACACTGATGGGCTTAGATTCTGTCTATCGCCGGGAGGCGACTAGGTTCGCCGGGAGTCCACTGCTGTTACAGGTAATGTTTCCCACCCGACCTCACATATATATTTGCTCACATCACTCGACCCTCAGGCTCGGTTTTTCTCACAAAACCCTTTTCCTCACCTTTTCTCTCATCGTACATCTCTCTGTTCTTTATTCTCTCATTTTCCATCCCTCCCCTAGGTATGGTTAATGGACAAGTTGCAGGTTGTGGATTCTTGCCCGGCCTATTCAGCTCGAGGCTACTTCTTTCGGTAGCGTCTAGTCAATGCTCTTGACGAAAGGTGGTGGTTCGATTGGATGTGCAATTTGTCCGCAGACGGCATTGCTTGGCGTTGTCCTTGGCTCAACCTCCCGGCAATGAGCTATAGTATGTCTCAGCTGATTGGGATCCAATTGATTGGTCTAACCCACTGCGTATTCTATTTTCCGTTCCGGTTCCTGCGTCAGTTTGGTCATGATCAGACCTGCCCACCGGAGGGGATTGAGTACCCAGCTGCTTTCCCGGTCCGGGGTGCACAGCTTGCCCGATATGCCACAGCATGGAGGACTAGAGAGCTCCTGGCCCCTGCTTCAACTTTCAGTTGCACTTTGTCCGATGAGTGCTTGGATTGGCTCAATGAGGAGGCACAGGTTGGGCCTAGCTTGGCATCAGATGCTTCGTCCAGCTCTGGGAGGGGACGCAGAGATACTTGATTCAACTATGCCCCAAATTTATTGCTTATTTAGCATTTTCAAGTTTTCGTTATGAATGTACTAAAAAAGCAACCTCGATTGTAATGCAAGAGCAGGAGAACTCAGTTTTGAAATCAATGAAATTGAAAGTTGTGGTACTGAAAATTTTCCGCTTTTGGTCCAAAAATGGTCTTAGTCGTAAAAAAATTGATTTGAACAAAGTCAACTTTTATTAAAACTTTTCAAAACTATTTTCGATGTGGATCAGAACTGGACACGCCGAAGATTTGTCACTGAGATGCACAACCCCAGATTCCTGCAACTGGAAAGTTGCCCCTAGTCTGAAGAACAATGCGGCACTTCATAGCAACGGAAAGTTGCCCCTAGTCTGAGTAACTTTGCATCATCGCGGCAACGGAAAGTTGCCCCTAGTTTGAATAGCACTGTACCGGAGATCGCGATAAATGCTGATGGATAAAGATGACTGAGATGATCGAAATGGACAGAGTTGATCGGGGAAAAGTTTATGGCTAAACTTCAAGGTGAAGTTGCCTACGTATCCCAAAGATGGGAATCAAGCCTTACGTAGTCCAGGCCCAGGTTCACTCGAGTATTTTCACTCTCCTTTTGCGCTCTAACTTTTGCCAAGGCCGCCCTTTGCGGGTTTTCAACCTTGCGAGCTCAGTTTTTATATTTTCTAATTTTTTGTGCTCTGACTTTTGCCTAGGTCGCCCTTTCGGGTTTTCGGCCTAGCGAGCCTCTCAAGGATAGTATTTCTTCAACTTGTCCATATTGATCGGTTGTGAGAACTCCAAGCCATCTAGATCCATCAGAGCCACAGCTCCACCTGACCAGATAGCTTTGATGATATAAGGACCAGTCCAATTCGGTTTGAACTTGCCCCTTGGGTCGTGGATGGGAGCTCGGTTGTCTTTGAGCACCAAATCTCCTTCTTTCAGATTCCTAGACTTAACCTTCTTGTTGAAAGCCCGGGCAATTCTGCGTTGATAGCCTTGGATGTGGTACAGTGCTTTCAGTCTTCTTTCATCAAAGAGCATGAGTTCTTCGAATCTGCTTTGCTGCCAATCTGCTTCGGCTATCTGGCATTCAGCCAATACTCGTAACGACGGTACCTCAATCTCAATGGGTAGAACAGCCTCCATTCCATAGACCAATGAATATGGAGTTGCTCCAGTAGAAGTTCTGATTGAAGTCCTGTAGCCCCACAGAGCAAATGGCAGCTTGTCTGGCCAATCCCGATAGGTTCCCACCATCTTCTGTAGTATATGCTTGATATTCTTGTTGGCGGCCTCAACCGCTCCGTTGGTCTGCGGCCGATATGTAGATGACTTATGGAAAGCCACATTGTATTTCTCCAACAAGTCTACCACTTCTTTCTTGAAGTGGGAACCATTATCTGAAATTATCTCGTTTGGCACCCCGTAGCGACAGATGATGTTGTTTCTGATGAACTTTGCGACATGCGACGCCTTCAACACCGCGTATGATTGGGCCTCGACCCACTTTGTGAAATAATCTATCGCTACTAGGATAAACTCATGCCCGTTTGACCCCTTCGGGGTAACAGCTCCGATCACATCAATTCCCCAGACTGAAAAAGGCCATGGCGAAGTCATGTTGTACAGTTTTGACGGCGGGATGTTCATGCGATTTGCATGGATTTGACACTTGTGGCATCGCCGAACAAAACTAATACAATCCTCCTCCATGGTTGACCAGTAGTAGCCCTGTCTGAGGGTCGTTCTGGCCAGCATTACTCCATTCATGTGTGCACCGCACTCCTCCCCATGGATGGCTTCCATCAGGCGTTTCGACTCTTCAGCTTCTACACAGAGCTTATGCATTCCCAGATGACCCCTTTTGTACAGCTTTCCCCCGCAGATAATGAACTGAGCAGCCATTCTTCTGATGGCCCTCTTATCTTTGGCATTTGCCCCTAGTGGATATGTCTCCTTTTCCAAGAGTTCCAGATGTCGTAATACCAGGGGTTGCCGTCTTGAACCTTATCTATGGCGGAAATCGACTCGTATGCTGGCGCAAACTTTTGATCAATAATGACTGGACGCATCCGGACTCCGGACGGGATGTCTATCATAGAAGATAGAGTTGCTAATGAATCTGCAAACCTGTTGTTCTCTCTTACGAGGTGGGTGAAATTTAGCTTCTCAAACCGAGGAATTAGCAGATCCAAGGTTTGGTGGTAAATTATCATCCTTTCGTCCTTGACTTTCCAATCTCCTTTTGCTTGAGACACAACAAGGTTCGAGTCCCCAATGACGTCCAACCGTCTTGCCCCTAGTTCCAGGGCTGCTTCTAGGCCAGCAATACATGCCTCATACTCTGCTTCATTGTTGGAAACTTTTAACCGGAGCTTGAATGCTAAAGGGATACGGGAATCATCAGGCGCTATCAACAACACCCCTATCCCATACCCATACTGGTTTGACACTCCGTCAAAGTACATCGTCCAAGTTTCATCTTCGACGTGCAGAATGGCTTCATCTGGGAATAGATACTCAACCGTTTCATTCCCCTCAACCGGGTGGTCGGCAAGGAACTCCGCTACCGCTCTCCCTTTTACTGACTTGCGCGTTACATACTTCAAATCAAATTCGGAGAGCAACAGCAGCCAGCGAGCCAGCCTACCCGTAAGTGCTGGTTTCTCGAAAAGATATTTGATGGGATCCAAACGCGAAACCAACATTACAGAGTGGGCTAACAGGTAGTGCCGCAGCTTCCTGGTTGCCCATACCAAGGCCAAACAAGCCTTCTCCAGCGGTGTATAGCGGGTCTCGTAATCCAGCATCTTTTTGCTTAGATAGTATATGGCCCTTTCCACTTTGTCTTCTGACTCCTACGCGAGCATGTAGCCCATGGTAGTCTCAGTTACCGAAAGGTACAATATCAACGGTCTCCCCGGCACTGGTGGTGACAACACGGGTGGGTTTTGTAGATACTCTTTGATCTGCTCAAAAGCTGCTTGACATCGGCCGTCCCATTGGAATTACTTTCCTTTCTTCAGGAGACCAAAAAGTGGTTCACAAGTCAAGGTTAATTTAGAAATAAACCGTCTTATGAATTGCACTTTACCCAGAAAGCCTCGCACCTCCTTTTCAGTCGTTGGTGGTGGCATTTCTAAGATGGCCTTGATTTTGGAAGGGTCGACCTCGATGCCCCTTTGTGTAATCAGAAACCCTAGCATCTTCCCTGCTGTAACACCAAACGTGCATTTCTGGGGATTCAGTCGCAGCCGAAACTCTTTGATCCTTTGAAAGAATTTTTGTAAGGCGGTGTAGTGGCGCTCTCTATCTTTGGACTTGACAATCATGTTGTCCACGTACACCTCGACCTCTTTATGGATCATATCATGCAATATTGTAGTTGCTGCCCGTTGGTACGTAGCTCCAGCATTTTTCAACCCGAATGGCATCACTCTATAACAATATGTACCCCACGGGGTAGTGAACGCAGTCTTCTCCCGGTCTTCGGGTGCCATTACTATCTGATTATAGCCTGAGAAACCATCCATAAACGAAAGCAAGGCGTGTCCCGCTGTGAAATCCACCAATTCATCAATGTGCGGCAAGGGAAAGTCGTCCTTCGGACTGGCCCTATTCAAATCTCTGAAGTCTACACAGACCCGAATTCTGCCATCCTTCTTTGGCACCGGAACAATGTTGGCCAACCAAGTTGGGTATTCAGATACCAGCAGGAACCCTGCGTCAATTTGCTTGGTGACCTCTTCCTTAATTTTGAGAGCCCAGTCCGGGCGAATCCTTCTGAGTTTCTGTTTGACAGGTCAGGCCTCGGGGTCAAGAGGGATCCGGTGCTGTACAATCTCAGGATCGATTCCAGGCATGTCTTCGTAGGACCACGCGAAAACATCTTTGAAATCTTTTAATAAAGCGACTAAGCGCTCGCGCTCCTCCGAAGACAACGTGGACCCGATCTGGACCAGCCGCGGGTCCTTCTCAGTACCAACATTCACAGTAGTGATTTCATCCATTAAAGGTTTAACAAATCTTTCCTGCTCTTGATCAATTAATCTTTGCAAAACTGAGGGAATTTCTCCCTCGTTGTTTTCATCAAAATTTTGAAAATCCTGATTTAAGCAATAAATCAAAGGCACAGAAAAATACTCAGAAACCACATCCACATCATTCTCATTAAATATTTCCAAGCCGTCAGATTCCTCTGTTACAACAGACTCAAAAGAAAATGAAAATGACGACCTAGACAGGACTGTGGCATCCGGGTTATCACCCCCAGGAATACCGGACTCAGACTCAGTCGAGCTGGAATCTGATTCCGACACACAAGATTCGGTGGAATCAGATTCTGGCTCACTACCTGACCCGGAGCTGCTAGATAAAAAGCCTTCTTCATATTGCCAGATGAGAGAAGGTGCGATAGATGCATCCAAGATCAGCGCTGGAAAGCCCGCAGCTATTTCATCTCCAATCACAGAAACCGAAGAGTTATCCCCCAAGCACTCTTGGCCGATCGGAGGATCTGATAGTAGACTCGCCAGTGCTACCCCCATTTCAAGCTCTGTGCCCTCAGGATCCACTACTTCACATTGCTCAACCTCAGTTGGTGGGTCTGTCTGCGCTTCGGCAACGTCATCCCCAGATAATTGTATGTCGAAGAAGATTTCAAAACCAGGCACGCGTGTCCCCTCCGCGTTTAGCCATGGCTCCGGGAAGCCGCAGAATGGAAAATCTTCCCCCTCCCGGACGAAGCGTCCGTTTAGGGTACCCCAGATGGGCCTATGCATTAACTCAAATGGCTTCCCGGCCTTCTTTGCCCTGGCCCTTCCGGCCATTTCTTTTCCTTTTCTCACCCAGTCCTCTTTGGTGGGCAAATAACCCAGTCCAAAGGCGTGAGGGTTGTGTGGCATTTCGGCCAACACTGAGACGCCCTTCCGGCCGCTTCTCCCTAATCCCATCCCGGGGGTATGTTTTAGCTTGTTCATGAGGTAGATAGATTGTGCACTAATGTACATGCCCTCATTCACAGCCATGACATTCTGCACCACTTGAGCCTCGGCCAAAGTGAACCCCGATAAAAACACATCCTCCGTGCCGTGCTCAATCTCCAAGACAGGTGTAGACACTTCCGGCGGCGGATGGATTGATGAATTCCCGAAAACGATCGCTACCCCTTTCCCGTGGGGGTACTTTAGCATCTGATGTAGAGTGGAAGAGACTGCTTTGACTTGGTGCAACCACGGTCGCCCCAAAAGTAGGTTAAAGGTTGCGGGAACGTCCAAGATATGAAATTCGATACTGTGTTGTCCTGGACCAACCTTGGTTTGAATTTTAACAGTCCCCATCACTTCTCTGCTGGTATTGTCGTATGCTCTGATCACTTGGGTAGTTGGGACGAAGTCCACGGGTTTTAACCCGATCGCATATGCCGTTCTGGACGGGCAGACATTAATTGTAGACCCGGTATCAACAAGTACCACCGGTATCCACTTATCTCTACATTCCACAGAAATATAGAGAGGTTTGTTATGACTTGTGCCCTCAGGCGGTAGCTCTTTGTCCGAAAAGGTTAATGACGAGGAACCTCCTCCCGAAAAAACCAGCCCAACCAGCTGTTCAGGCGTGGTGTCTATGGAGAGTTTGGACTTGTCCATAGCAGATAAGACAGCTTCTCTGTGTACTCGTGATGCCATTAGCAGTCCCCAAATGGAGATGTCTGCTTGTATCTTTTTTAACTGTTTCAACACAGCTTCATCTTCAATCTGCTTCTCCTTCTGTTTCTCCGCTTCTCTATCCTTCCCGGATGCCTCGGGTTGGTCCAGGTGTGGGGGTTTGAAATACCGCCCACTTCTTGTCATATGGTCAACCTCATCGAGGTACCAAGTGTCATCCGGTTGATTATTTCCCCAGTCTTCATCTGTGTGGGCAAGACATAAGTCATCGTCTTCCCACCACATTCCATCGGCAGCCAACAGACACCTGTCCAGCTCCGGTTTAGTTGTACTCGCAGTATTCCCCGTCAACATGCTCGCAGCATTCTCTATCTTCGTGCACGCAGCACTTTCAGTCCCCTCAGGGCCTTTAGCTTTCCTAATTCTCTCAGCCTCCTCAAACTTTTCTCGTTCCAGCTGCATCAGTACAGCTGTTTGTTCAACATTTCTTGTATCCATAATGCCCATGTCTCGAGCGGAATTCTTAGCACCGGCGCTCTCCGGTGATACAACTTGACTTTCGGCCATTTCGGCCACAACTGATACTTCCGCCCCTGCCGGGCTCTGTTCTGGTTGGGCTTCCCCCACTGCATCTGGTTGATCCTCGAGCCATCCAGTGGCCTCCGCTGATCCCTCATAATCGTACCAATTGATTGACGCATCCCCCAGTTCCTGGTCATCGAGAAATTGCAGGTTGGCAAAGTCCTCCTCTACAGCTGTCAGATCATCTGCCCATAGCCCAGATCCATCCCCCCGGATCATGCATAGCTCTCCTGTCTCTGGAAATTCTACACTTAGCCCAATTCGGCTCGTTGATAGGATGTACTTGCTTGGATCATAGGCTCCCCCAGCAAAATTTTGTCCAGTCCCAGATTCAACAATCTCATTCTCTCCCAAAATCTGCCCTGCCCTATCTTCGACGGTCACCACCATCGGTTCTGGTTGGGTTTTAGAGATGTCCACCATGCACAAGAAGTCAGTGCAATCGGGAAGGAGCACCTCCGGCTTGGGTAGGTGGGTGGGAGTAATATAGATGCTAGGATCGTAAGATGCGACCCCAGTCTGGATAAAATTAATTCTTTTGGGAGGGGGAGGTTGGTTATGTGGTGGGAGAGGGTTGGTTGTGACATTGGGTTTATCAGGAGGCGCGATCACCTGTTTGTCAATAAGATCTTGGATCTCATGACGCAATCTGTAACAACGGTCGGTGTCGTGACCGTGTTGTTGGTGATATGCGCAGTACTTTGCTGGGTCATAAGAGGGGGGGAGTGGATTCGGTAATGGCTTTGGCTCCAGGGGTTTTAAATGATTTTTTCTGATCAATATTCCCAGAACTTTGGTCAGGGGCATATATAGTGGGGTAAAGGTTCTTTGGCCTCGCGGTTGGAATCTGTTGGTTTGTGTGTTGCTTCCGGACGCACCGGAGAAGGGTGTGGCAGTCATGGGCCTTGGAGGGGGAGGGGGAGTGGTGGTGACCATACTAACTTCCGAGGCTCTCGTATTTGCCGCGCCACTCGGGCCCGGATTGTTGTTACGGTTAAAGGTCCTCCTCGATTGTTCCCTGTCGTGGTCAAACAGACCTTGTTTCATTGCGTCTTCGATTTGCACCCCCATCTCATGTAAATCTGCGAAAGTAGGGAAGGGGACTACAATCATTCTCTGCATCAACTTTGGGTGGAGATTGCGCACAATCATCCTGATTTGATCTTTGTCAGTGGGCCTTAAAGTCATCATTGACGCTTTTGCCCTCCATCGGATCACAAAGTCCGAGAAAGTTTCCTTGGGCTCTTGCCTTGTCGTTTCGAGATCACGGGTTGTGATCTCGATCTGAGTGTTGTATGAATATTGCGCGACAAAGGCCTCAGCCATTTCATCCCAATTCTTCTTCACTTCATCTTGTAACTTTGCGTACCAATGGGAGGCCACACCCGACAGGGTTCGGCCGAATAATGAAAGCTTCTGTGGTCGTGTTAGGCCCATTGGCCGCAAGATGTCTGCAAACAGTCGGATATGGACCATGGGGTCGCCGGTCCCGTCAAAGCGGTCGATTTGTGGCATTTTGAACCTATCGGGGAGTGTTACGGCCTCCTCGGTATATCCATCTTCGATATCCGGCATAGCCTTGACCCCTTGGGATTTCTTGAATAGCTTCTCTAGTTTGCTCAATTTCAGAGTTGTATGATCAACCTCGACCTCGAATGGAGAGTCCGGCTGATTGGGTGTATGGACCTTGGACAGTTGTGGTGGAAGCGGGGGCGGAGCTAGCCCCGTTGGAAGATTTGTGTCCTCTTGCAGATTTTGGATAGTCGGCACAGTATTCTGGGTGTTTGGAGGAGCGTTCTGAACAATAGGTGTCTGCTCAGGTAATGGAGCCCCTGCCGGAGGAGGGATTTGGTGTGAAGCAGATGCTGTATTCTGTTGTTGCAGCCTGGTAATCAGCTCAGCCTGCTGGGTCATAATCTCAGCTTGCTGCTTAGCGAGTTCATCTCGGCGAACGGCATCCTGCTGCATGGCCCGCATGGTTTCCTGCATTTGGCGCATCATTTCCTCAACTCCTGTTGGTGCCGTCATAATGTTTTGATCTATCTGAACTACCGGCAGATCTGTCTCAATGGGGATCTCAATCTGACTGTCCACTGATGGGGGAAACCACTGTTCTGGTGCTCTCTGTTCAGATACACTGCGCTTTTTCTGCTTCCTTCTGGTAACAGGGGGTAGAGAATAGAACACTGGCTGTCCGTCGATTAGATCCTCAGATCGATGGAGTCGACGACCTCGTGTCCAAAGTGCTTGGGGAATGCCTGTCGGGTTGGAAGCAATTGTGCTAGAACTGACCTAGCAAAAGATAAATAAAGCGAAAAGGAAATAAATAAACAGATAAACGGACAGCATAACAGCTTAAAATAAAATGCATGACACACAGTCGGGCATAATCAACACACAGTCAATAAGCTGAGTAATACACTGTCCTCAAACACTGATTATTATCCCTGTATCACTGTCCCCTAAAACAGAATCTGATATCCGCAAATAACTAATTCTCAAATACTGGCTGATGCCCGCAGGCCTGATACCCATAATACTGAACTGATGCCCGCAGGCCTGATGCTGACAATACTGAACTGATGCCCGCAGGCTTGATACTCAAACTTATATACTAATCTGATGCCTGCAGGCCTGATACTGTCAATACTGAACTGATGCCTGCAGGCTTGATGCCCAAACTCATATACTGATACATGCATTCCTGTAGAGACGCACTCTAAAGCATATAACAGATAAGTGAGAGCCAAAACATCCCTATGTTGGGGTAGGGTTTCCCTGTCCTATTTTGTCAGGAGCTAGGGTTTCACTACGCACGCAGCGGTTTCAAACAACCTATAAACGGGTAAGCAACCTGTCCTAATTTGGAATGGTCACTATGGATCCGAATATGCACTAGGTCGAATGGTCAAAGAGGGTGCCCCGGTAAAACCGGCGTTTGTGTTCCCATACTGGCAGAGCCCACAACCGGTCAGCCTTATGGTCATGCCTTGACAAGACAAGCCTCCGGCAAACCGTTCAGGAATAGCAGATGGCAAACACGGTGTCTTAGGCGCACCAATGCAAATGCAATGCAAAGAAACACACAAGTGTAGTAAAAAACAGATATCATGAGTTCGAGTCAAGTTCTCTAAATCCCAAGCAGAGTCGCCAGAAACTGTAACAAGCCCGCGGGGGGACCTCGCCACAGCTCGGACTCGACTTTTGTCAGTCACGGTTCTAAGTCTGAACCAAAGAGTCCAAATCCGGCAAATCATTTTTGAGAAAACTGATTTTTGAAAGAAGTGCCAAACATGGACTGCTTTGCCAGATACAGAGTCGCCACCTAAATATTTTATTTTGGGAAATTTAGGAAACCCTGACTCGGTGCCAAAAGGCCACGTGTCCGTCATCACCAAAGTTGCCTCGGCTCGGGAACTTGGGTACGATTAGGGAAGGTCACTTCGTGAGCACCCCCGCTCGCCCGGTCATAGACCGGCCTCTACTAACCATGATATCAATTTTTGAAAACATTGTGAGTTCTTATTCCGGTTTATTAGCCTAGGTTACTATGTGATGCGCACAGCATACAAATATAGACCGGGTCGCCTGAATTGGAACGAAACATTTCATGCTTGTTTTTGAAAATGGTTTGCTACCCGCAGGTAGGCTTTAAAACATTTGATGATTTATTCCAATTTAAGTAACCCAACCTTCACCCACAGGCATTCAGGCAGTTATATCAGATAAGCACATAGCCTCATGGTAAGCATGCTATTCATGGCAGCCACTCACACGCATGCAAGGATGCTAAAGCATAAAGCTTACCGAGTACTCCAAGCCAAAATAGGAATTCATTAGAAATCATGCATGATCCTAACTATACAGAAATGCCTAATGCAACACATGCAAAAATGCAAACTATAGCAGGCTCGGCTATTCTAAACATGGTATATGAAATGCTACAACTATCATGTATTCAACTTTGAAATTGAAAGTACAATGCAGTTAGTATGATGCGCCGAGCCCGGTGCATGCAATACAGATGAATGAATGCAAACATGCTGTCATACTGTATGCTAATTTAAATATGCCCTAATCTAACCATCATAAGCGGATAAATAAAAGGGAGAAAGACGTGGGGTTGGAAGACATACAACACACACACGCACACTTATTACAGTTGTGCCCTCGCGCAGAGGGTCCGAATAAATATACAGTCCCAAATAAAAGAATATTACAGTCCAAAATATTACAGTCCGAATAATATACAAATTCCTAATTAATTAATGAATTAACTAAGAAAGCAAGTAAAACTGGCGTGCAAGCCAGGGACTCCCTTGCTTCTGATGGATGATGCATGTCCGGGTTGCCTTGCGCGGAAATCCACCGGAACGCCCCAATTAGCCTCTATTTACACCTGTTCTTGAAATGCGTGCCAAGTCCCGGAAAGTTGCTGATTCCTGATTTTACTGCAACAGAGAGCAGGAAAGGGGCATAGCAATGTATTTTCACAAATGTATGCATGTCTCGATCCTCGTGCCACCAATCACGCATACTGAGGCATGATGGCCGAGGAGTCGAAATGCACAACTCAATATAGAATGAATGCACATGAAACTACAGCTAAAACCTAACTCCATCATGGATAATCCGGAGTGTCGGTGATTGGGGAATTGAGACACGTTCCGTCACTCGAAGTATGAAACGCACCTCGTTTCCCGTGCCCGGGCTAACTCCTATTCCGAACATAATGCAATATGCATGATATGCATGAAATGCGACTAAGATATAATCCTAACATACACAATGCTATGAAAATGAGATGTCTCGAAATGCGTGCACACGGGCACGCAAACCGAGAAAATGACAGAATGCAATGAAAATGATATACCTCGAAATGCGTGCACACGGGCACGCAAATCGAGAAAATGGCAGAATGCAATCTAAGATACAACCTAGTATGCACAATGCTACGAAAATGATATGCCTCGAAATGCGTGCACACGGGCACGCAAACCGAGAAAATGGCAGAATGCAATCTAAGATACAACCTAGTATGCACAATGCTATGAAAATGATATGCCTCGAAATGCGTGCACACGGGCACGCAAACTGAGAAAATGACAGAATGGAATGAAAATGATATGCCTCGAAATGCGTGCATACGGGCACGCAAACCAAGAAAATGGCAGAATGCAATGAAAATGATATGCCTCGAAATGCGTGCATACGGGGCACGCAAACCGAGAAAATGGCAAAATGCAATCTAATGGCATGAAAACATGATATGGGCTTATACCAACATGAGTGAGCCTCAGCCACACTCACATAGGATGCCGACGGATAAAAAAAGAGGTACCTCGAAATGCGTGCACACGGGCACGCAAACCGAGGCAATGACATACACAATGCGAATGACATGAAAATGTGATATGGGCTTATACCAACATGAGTGAGCCTCAGCCACACTCACATAGGATGCCGACGGATAAAAAATGAAGTGCCTCGAAATGCGTGCACACGGGCACGCAAACCGAGGCAATGGCAAAATGCGATGCAATGCCATGGAAACATGATATGGGCTTATACCAACATGAGTGAGCCTCAGCCACACTCACATAGGATGCCGACGGATAAAAAAAGAGGTGCCTCGAAATGCGTGCACACGGGCACGCAAACCGAGGCAATGACATACACAATGCGAATGACATGAAAATGTGATATGGGCTTATACCAACATGAGTGAGCCTCAGCCACACTCACATAGGATGCCGACGGATAAAAAAATGAAGTGTCTCGAAATGCGTGCACACGGGCACGCAAACCAAGGCAATGGCAATGGCAAAATGCGATGCAATGCCATGGAAACATGATATGGGCTTATACCAACATGAGTGAGCCTCAGCCACACTCACATAGGATGCCGACGGATAAAAAAAGAGGTGCCTCGAAATGCGTGCACACGGGCACGCAAACCGAGGCAATGACATACACAATTCGAATGACATGAAAATGTGATATGGGCTTATACCAACATGAGTGAGCCTCAGCCACACTCACATAGGATGCCGACGGATAAAAAATGAAGTGCCTCGAAATGCGTGCACACGGGCACGCAAACCGAGGCAATGGCAAAATGCGATGCAATGGCATGGAAACATGATATGGGCTTATACCAACATGAGTGAGCCTCAGCCACACTCACATAGGATGCCGACGGATAAAAAAAGAGGTGCCTCGAAATACGTGCACACGGGCACGCAAACCGAGGCAATGACATACACAATGCGAATGACATGAAAATGTGATATGGGCTTATACCAACATGAGTGAGCCTTAGCCACACTCACATAGGATGCCGACGGATAAAAAAATGAAGTGTCTCGAAATGCGTGCACACGGGCACGCAAACCAAGGCAATGGCAAAATGCGATGCAATGCCATGGAAACATGATATGGGCTTATACCAACATGAGTGAGCCTCAGCCACACTCATAGAGGATGCCGACGGATAAAAAAAGAGGTGCCTCGAAATACGTGCACACGGGCACGCAAACCGAGGCAATGACATACACAATGCGAATGACATGAAAATGTGATATGGGCTTATACCAACATGAGTGAGCCTCAGCCACACTCACATAGGATGCCGACGGATAAAAAATGAAGTGCCTCAAAATGCGTGCACACGGGCACGCAAACCGAGGTAATGGCATGGAAACATGATATGGGCTTATACCAACATGAGTGAGCCTCAGCCACACTCACATAGGATGCCGACGGATAAAAAAAGAGGTGCCTCGAAATGCGTGCACACGGGCACGCAAACTGAGGCAATGACATACACAATGCGAATGACATGAAAATGTGATATGGGCTTATACCAACATGAGTGAGCCTCAGCCACACTCACATAGGATGCCGACGGATAAAAAATGAAGTGCCTCGAAATGCGTGCACACGGGCACGCAAACTGAGGCAATGGCAGAATGCGATGCAATGCCATGGAAACATGATATGGGCTTATACCAACATGAGTGAGCCTCAGCCACACTCACATAGGATGCCGACGGATAAAAAAAGAGGTGCCTCGAAATGCGTGCACATGGGCACGCAAACCGAGGCAATGACATACACAATGCGAATGACATGAAAATGTGATATGGGCTTATACCAACATGAGTGAGCCTCAGCCACACTCACATAGGATGCCGACGGATAAAAAATGAAGTGCCTCGAAATGCGTGCACACGGGCACGCAAACCGAGGCAATGGCAAAATGCGATGCAATGGCATGGAAATGGCATGCAATCATCCTAATGGAATTTCAGCACTAAAATATGGGGGAAAGCAGTCCCGAAATGAGGCGAAATGACACCAAATGCATGGAATTGTCCCGAAATGCGAATTTAGGCACCCGAAATGGCCTATAGCTATGCCAAACATGCACAATATGGACATGCAATGCAAAGACAGAAGCGAGACAGTCCCAAAAAAGGCACTTTCACAGTTATAAACATGGCCAAACAGCAAGCATAGGTATGGCAAAAATGCCATGCAAGAATAGGGGTCAAGAGAGGGGTAATGAAGCAAGTGATATAAGAAAAATCCAAACTGAAAAATTCCCTTCTACAACACTGAAGAGGGACCAAAAATATGAATATTTACAGTATATTTCAGCTCCAAAATCAGTATACAAACATGATAGAAATGTGATGCAAAATGAGGTTCAAAAGTGGCTATAACATGAGGTATGCAAAATATTCACCAAACAGCCAAAGACCCTTAATAAAACATGTAGAATGGGCCAAAATAGGACTATTTCCAGAACTGTAAAATGGCCAAAAACAAAAGCATGATAGGCTAACTAAACATGCAAGAATGGGGAATAAAAGAGAGATATAACATGAAGTGGCATATGGAGGTCCCAAACCATGAACGGACCTAAATGAAATATGAAGAATGGACCAAAATAAGCACTTTTTCAGAACTGTAAAATGGCCAAAAACAAAAGCATGGTAGGCTGCCATTGCATACAAGAATGGGGAAGAAAAGAGGAGTATAAAGGTAAGTACAACATGGAAGTCCCAAATGGTGTTGAGCCCTTCTTCAATGTTGAAGAGGGGCTCAAAATAAGCCTAATATCAGTTTACAACATGCTCAAAAACAGATTACTCATGGGCCCAAAATAGCATGCAAGATTATGACATATAAGAGGATCAATGAAGCAAGTGCACCATGGAGGGCTCAAGCAGGGTTGAGCCCTTAATGAAAAGTGAAAATGAGCTCAAAAGAGGGCCCCTTTCAGTTAGGGCCGGAGCTTGAAACAAAAAGCATATAAGGCTTACAAATGGATCAAGAAAAGGGGTCAAAAGAGGAAAAGTGTTACTTACCCTTGAAGATCAAAGCTTTTGTTGCTTCTTGGATCAATTTGCAGCTCCTTTAGCCTTTGAGAAGCCTTCCTTGTTGCTGGAAATGAGGTGGTGGTGGTAGAGCTTGGTGGTGTAGAAGAAATGGTGCTTAGGGACTTAGGAATTTTCAAGGAAATGAGAGGTATAGAAATGGCTTTGTGTATGGAAGCTTGAAGAACAAATTTTCTAACCCCAACAAATGATATAGCTTGCTTGTTATAAGGGCCAAAAAGGGGGTGTAAAGGTGGGGGAAAAGGAGAGAAACTTTCCCCCACAAAATATCCCCCGGATATTGATATTTTCTGGGGGATAAAGCTCCACAGCTGTAAAGTGCACAGTGCAAGGAGTTCGGCCGGCCTGTTACTTTTGCTGCAGGTGGCCGGCCGGCCACACCCCCTAGCCGGCCGGCTAGGGGTCAAAAGGGTCAATCAGATTTAGTGGCCGGCCACCAACTGATGGTGTCCTCCTATGTGTGTACAACACAATCCTGTGGTTAAAAGTCCAAGAAAGTGGGTCCAAGGGGTTCAACATTAGCTCGGAAAGAGGGGTTCAAAAGGGTCAGGTGGAATTACTGGCCGGCCACCAACTTTTAGGGTCCTCTCATGTGTGTACATCACAAATATGTGGTTCAAAGTTCGAGAAAATGGGCCCAAGGTGTTCAACATTAGCCCGGAAGGAGGGGGTCAAAAGGGTCAAGTAACATTAATGGCCGGCCACCAACTTTTAGGGTCTTCTCATGTGTGTAAATCACAAATATGTGGTTCAAAGTTCGAGAAAATGGGCCCAAGGTGTTCAACATTAGCTCGGAAGTGTGAAAAACGGGCGTCGGAGGGCGTCGGAGGATGTATAACTGGTTGCTGCAACAATTGCTGGCCTCCCACCCTTCAGTGACCTCTCCGGTGATGAAACAGAGGTACCTGCCAAAAATGAACGAAAACCGTTGCAAAACGAATGCTCGGGGACCAAAACGCGCAGTTCGAGGTCCCGAAAATGGGCTGTTAAGCACCGAAAGTGGTATTCGGCCACGAAATGGGTTTCTCAGACCCCAGTGTCCCTCAAAAGGGAGAAAATAGGAAGTATGCCAAAAACCAGAGCAATAGGAGATGGTTAAGCAGTCCCGAACTGAGGCACACGGCCAATGGTCCCGAAAAACCGGAAACCGGACTCCGAAATGGGAAAAATGGCCTACGGCCACAAAATGTAGCCCACGGTCACTGAGAGATGGTCTACGGGACCTCTCCCTCCCCTCTGGAAAAGAAACAGAGAAAACCGAGTCTGGTTCGCAAACCGAGACAAGGCACAGAAAAGGGTTCGGAAGTCCGGAGGCAGGGCTCACGGCCGCAACTCTGAAACTTCTGAACGAGCACATTATACAACATCACCAAGCGCTCAATCAGTGACATCTGAGTCTTAAGGTCGGTCAAAAATGGGGTGTCTACAATGTTTTTATAGACTACTTTATGATTGATTGTGTTATTTGACACTTTAAGATCTTATTAACCGTGTTTATGATATATTTCTAGTTATGAAATAAGTACATACATGTATGAGAATGAATGAATGATAACAAGAATAGTCTTTGATAAAATGACATTATTGGACCTTTTAAATACACTCCTCATGTAAGGACTATATTAAACTAGTTGCCAGTGTTATAGTACATGGAAAGAACTATGTTTCATTATTGGTGTAGAACCGCAATGACTCGCATTAGTAAGCTGTTTAATTATAGTACTATGATGATAACCAAATTAAAGTAAGGTTGGATATGATTTATTACGCGCCTAATGTTTACCTTATTAAATCTTGATATATGTTATCATATGTGTGATAACCTTGTTCTGTATTATGCTAATTAATCTTAATTATGATTGTGATTATGTATTTAATATGATTTTGGGTTCCATTTATATGATTATATGTGATTTTGAATTTCTATCTGTTCACCATAGGAAAATTTGTTCAACTTACTATTAGAAACTGAAAATTGAAGGCGCTATCGGCCACAGAAGCCGAAATTGATTACACCGTCGTGATTAGTGTACTTTTTAGAGCCTATGGTGAAATTTAATTGAAAATTGATTCGGATCAAAATAATTCTGGTAAACTGATTGAATTAAGCTCTATTATTAACCTTAATCAATTTGATTAAGAGAGGGACTATATAAGGGCCTTATTACACTCAACTCTTCATTTTGGTGAGCTCAAAATCTGAAATCACTCTAGAGAGGGAGAGGGGAGCCGATTCTAGAGAGAGAAAGGGGGAGAATTTTGCTTTTTTGGCTAAAGGTTTGTGAATTTGGAAGCTTAACTCCAAGATCTAACTACAATTGTGAGGATTGAAGCTCCTAGGTAAGTAATTGAGCAAAAACTTATGAGTTTAAGTTGTAGTTTTGTGAATCCAAAGTTAGATGGAAATTGAGACCATAATTTGAGATGTAATTGATGAATATGGAGCTTGTGTGTACATGCATGTGTATAATTACCATGACTTGCCATATAGTTGCATATTCGAAGGTAAAGCATGCTAATCATGATGAAATTGAGATCAATGTGTGCATGCATGTAGCAATTTGTTATGAGTTCTCATGTTTGTGTATAAGACATGTTGATTGGGTTGAATTGGAAGTCATTTAAGACACGCATCCATGAAAATGAGACTATGGACTCAACTACATATTTTGGAGATGAATTTGGCAAGAATTGTATGAGTATGAAATTGATCCATGGGAATTGAACTTCAAAATGTTGTAATTTAGCATTTGTATCATGTTAGAAGGTTTGCATGTGAAGTATGAGTCATAATCTGCAAGTTACATTAGTTTGAATGCAAGTTTGAAGCTTAAACAGCTTGTTGGAAACCCAGAATTCGGCATGTCCGCTCGAGCGTGAAATGCTAATTCCCAGAACTTTTGGAGACATGGATGTCCGCTCGAGCGAAGAGATTTACGCTCGAGCATCAAGCCATGTAGTTTGACTTTTAGTTCGAGTGTCCGAAGTCACGCTCGAGCGTAAAAATGAGACAACCAGTATTTTTGCAAACCCAATGGGTCCGCTCGAGCGGCCAAAGCCACGCTAGAGCGGGGAGCCCTGTTTCAGAAATTTTGTAAAGATGTTTTGTGTATCATTTTCCGTTCTCTTTCATTTTTAAGCACTCTTAGGCATACATTACGTATTGTAAATGAGTTAAAAAAATAAGAAAGAAGCCTAAGAGGGATGTATAGATTAAGAACGGATTAAATCAATTGTGACCCATATGTGTTATGTAATGTGTAAGGTCGAGCTCCAGGGCAAATCCACCGGCAGAACACTATGAGTAATATCTTAGTAAAGATATTTGAAGTATGTTATTTGTCCAATTGCTTATTTCCATATCAGTTTTATAAATTTGTTAAACAGAATTGTGGACAAATATTTGTTATGCCATATGATTGGGCCAAAGGCCGTCGGACACCGCTTGACATGAATGATTGGGCCAAAGGCCGTTTGAAACGATTGATTAGGCCAAAGGCTGTCAGACACCGTTTGACATGAATGATGGGCCAAAGGCCGTTTGACATGAATGATCGGGCCAAAAGCCGTCGGACACCGTTTGATATGAATGATTGGGCCAAAAGACGTCGGACATCGTTTGACATGAATGATTGGGCCAAAGGCCGTTGGACATCAATGATTTGGGCTTGAGGCCGTTTGTTAAGGAACGAAGTGGGCCAGAAGCTGTTTGATATGTTCAGGCTTGAATCGCCTAATGTACTAATTAATGCACTAAATAGAACTCTAAATGGGCCCAAGGCCGTTTGATATATGTGAATCACATTCGTGTACCTTCTTTATTTGATATTATTCACTGGGTTTTCGTTCACGCTCATTCATGTGTATGTAGGTGAGCCAAGAGATGTCCAAACCCAGCCTCGGTGAAATATCCGGAAAATAGTCAAGGTTTTCAAGAGTCAACCCAAACGTCTCACGCACGAGACTCGTCTTCGCCTCTTTTGTTCTTTTGTTATAATTTTGCTGCAATGGCGAAAACGTTGGATCACCTTTGTATATAAACGTTGGGTTTGACTAACTTAGACTTGAATGATCCTGTATGTACAGAACTTTGTGTTGTTATTCCTTTGATGTGAGTTATTAACATATATATATATGGATTGTTATGATGTGCCATGTAAGCACAGCTCTATGGACAAAAGTTTTAAATTCGCTTCCATTTTGGCCCCTTAACTCTGTTCAAATACGTTCTATTTGGTTAGAGGTCGTAGATAATCTCTTGATTACTGGCCTGTTATGACCTAAATCCATGGGGGTGGGTTCGGGTCATGACAATATGGGCCAAGTGGGAGAATGTAAGACTAAATTTAATTAATTAATCATTATGATGACCCACATGATATCACAATATAAATTATAGATTCAATAAGATTATAATTCCGTATCTTAAACCATAAGCTACTATCTGATTGGTCAATAAATGGAGTAATTTCCAAGTCTTTTACTCTGATGGGCAAGTGGAATAAAATTGAATAAGAAAATTGGTCCTCTCTCTACCTATAAAAATGTATTTAGATCACTCATTAATTATTTTGCATATAACGTATTCTAAAGAGGGTCAAGACAGAGAAACATTTTTCCACTAATATTGTTATTAGGTTTATGTTCAATCAATTTTGGATTACTCGAAGGTTTCGCATAACAAATCTTTGTGAAGAAATTTAATTATAGGGTTAAACAGAAGAAAGAAAGCATAATGAAAAATAAGAAAATAAATTTCGTTAGAATGAGAAACGTATAGTTCTTAAAGAACCTTTTGGAAACGTAAGAATTTCAGTTGGCTCATTGTGTTGGTTTGAGAAAGTTAAAAATTTAGCCCTAAGTTACCATGTAACAAATTATCAAAGTCAATGAATATATCTCTGTAGGTCTAAGAACTGAAAGAAATATGAAGTAATGTAATTTTAATTACTTATACAAGTGTAACCTTAAGTAAATAAGGAAGCTAATACGGAAGCTAATAAGACTGCAAAAAACGTAGACCTGTTATGAAATCAAATCACTATGAAATGATAGTATGGGAAAGATTGTCAAAAATAGTGATCGTAATTTAACAAGAAGTATGTAAAGTTCTGTTTTGATCTATATGATTGTCTGCGACTATATGGGTACAACCTAACATCTGTTACTTACAAAATGCTCGATGAATTTCTGTGAAATATGCTTCTGTTATGATTCTGATACGTTTCTGTTTTGAATCCGATGGGCCCCTCTGTTTTGAAATTACCATCATAATTGGTATCCAAGACATCTGTTTGAAAGTGAAACCATTAATATGTGATTACATTTCCATGTAATGCAGAAATTTCTATTATAGATCAGCGTGTGAAACCTTATTTGGGGGATACTACATTATACATGTAACTTACGAACCTGTGACATGGTCAACGAAAGTTAAATGACCGTCATTTTGGGAAATAATGAATTATAAATTGTGTAGCAATAATGTCGGGACTATTATTGTTAATAGGACTGAAAGAACAAGAACTTGTATTTGTTATTAGTAATGCATTGAATATTAAATTTAATTTGAAAACTTCATATGAACTGTTAATAGCGAAATGTGTTGATTTATAAATAAGTAAGAAGAATCATGAACATCTCTTGAAATAAATGTTCCACTATTTGGCGTGTGTGAATTATAGATTGATAAATTAAAATATATGAGATGTGTGATTAATGGCAATGGAAACGGAAATCAATCACCAATTTGGGTTATTAACTGTTAAGAGATTGAAAAATAAGTTTAATTTCTGTGAGGATCAAATAAAAAGGAAGTTACATAAGTTACATAGGAAAGGAAATGAAATGAGACCAAGTTATATGATTGATTTTTTGTATAAGTATCTTAAGTTTGGAGGACCAAACTTCCTAAGGGGGGAAGGTTGTAACGACCCCACCATATATAATGATTAGCACTTAATTAATTAAGGAGATTTAAAATTTAAATTGCCAATTATTCTAAATTAATCTAGGATTTACGAAAATTATGTAGATTGATTCATATATGATTCTATTGAGGATTTATTTTGAAATTTGAAATTGAAAGCCTAAATGGCACAAGAGAGTATAATTGGTGAATTGAATTATTTTAATTTCGAGTATCGAATCATATAAAAGTTTAATTAAATATTCGATTCAAATTTGTGAAATTGAGACTTGATCAATTGGGTCCAAATTGGAGTTAATTAATTTATGAGAATTGAGAATTCAGATTATTATGAATTGAATTTATTTATGGAGTGTTCAATTGAATATGTAATTTATTGACAAAGACTTTGAGGTTTAATATGAAATTGGAAGCCTTAATGATTTAAGAAACCAAAATTGAGGATGGACATAAGTTTAATTTAATATTTGGAGCCTTTTGGGAGTTTGATTAAAAATTTGATTCAGACTGATAAATTTAATTATAATTAATTGGGCTCTAATGGAAGTCAAATTAGATTAATTAAATTATGAGAGATTTATGATTAGTTATGATTAATTTAATTATATGTTAATCAAGATTTATTAAGAATAATTGTTATTTAATTAAATTAATCTTAACCATAAATTGAATTATGGAAGGATCTAAAATTGTGGGTGTATGTGAAGTGAGGGTGTGCTAAGAAATCCATTTGGGTGTACTGAGAAAGCTGGTAGTGTATGTGTGTGCATGTTAAGTGTTGTGTTGGGAGCCTTAGACAATGTGCATGAGTGCATGTGGTGTATAGGCGTGTGTATATTGTTTCTTTTGTGCTGAAGCATTCTTGGGGTGGATTGAGGTCAAAACCCAGAGAGAGAGAGAGAGAGAGAGAGAGAGAGAGAGAGAGAGAGAGAGAGAGAGAGAGAGAGAGAGAGAGAGAGTGTGTGTGTGTTGCTGGAACAAAGAAACAAAAGAGGAGAAACTTTTTTTTTTTTAAAAAAGAGGAGCTCTAGTTTTTCAGGAAAAAGAAGAACTAGCAAACTTAAGGTATGGAATTTATGTTTAATTTGTGTAGAATCCATACATTACACTTACAATTAAAGATGAAATTGGAATCAAAATCATGTGATTAAAAGGAATTTGCAAAAAGATAAAGAAAATTTTGGTAAGTTCATGTTTATGGAAACTAATTACTTTGAGTTTGATTTTTAAATCTTGCATGAAATTAAGTTCCAGTGTTACATGCATAAGGGAATTCTATGAATATTTGAGTCCATATTTACACGCATCTTGGATTTTGAAGAAATTGAGCCATTCAAATTCATATTTTGAAGAGAAAATGAAATGTTTTATGAAAATCAAGATTATGGAAATTTGGAATTAATCCTAAAGCTAGATAAAGTTTTGGTTTTATAATTATATTTTTAATCCATGCATGTAATGTAATTTAAGATTTTATTTAAATTAAACAGATTTTGGAACATCTATGATTATGAATTAAGTTGAGGTTACAAATTAAGTTAAGTTTAAGATTATGGAAATAAGTTGGAAAATAATTAGTTTGAGACTTTAATTCATGTTTAAAAGATTTATGAGTTTGAATTTGGGGTTTGATATGAAGAAAATTTATAAGAATATAAAATTAGTAATTTTGATGTCAATTTCATACATGTGAATGATTTTCTCAGGAATTTATGACTTTAATTTCATGTTTTGAAGGAAAATAGAAAGAGCTTGAAGTCAATTATATGTAATTTAAAAAAAAAAGAGAGAGAGAGAAATTGGAGCTATGTTCAATTTATGGAAATTAACTTAGAAATTAATCACTTTGGGGTTTGAATTTAGTTGTCTTAATATGAAATTGAGTTTCAATTGTACATGCATTATGAATTTTTCAAGAGTTTTGAAAGTTTAATTCATGTTTTAAAATTTGTGGGTTTGAAATTGGGTTTGATATGGAGAAAATAAATTAAATCTAAATTTGGACAAATTTGAAAATAAATTATAATTTATATTTGAGAATAAAAAATTAGTTTGATTTTGATTTAAATTTCTTGCATGTAAATATTTTGAAAGGGCTTTATAGCTTTAATTTATGTTTTATAAAACAAAGAAGAAGAATGTTGGAATTATTATATACATGAAATTATTGGTTTTAATCTTAATGATCAAAAAGATTTTTGTATTAGAAATTGAAAAATTAGTCATGGGTTCATCTTTATTAATAAAATTACATGTTTAAATTAGTTCATGCAAGAGTTTATGTTTTGAAAATGTGTTTGGAAATTATTTTGTTGATTTTGAAAGCATAAGAAATCTGCTGGCCGCTCAAGCGGTAAAGTCGCCGCTCAAGCGGTAAAGTCACTGCTCGAGCGACCAAAAGTCCGCTCGAGCGAAGACCCTATTTTCAGCATATTTTGAAAAATTGCATTTAGTTCACATTTTTATTCTTATCTCTTTCCAAAGCATTTTAGACATGATTTATGGCTCAATAAAGACTAATAAGCTAACAATCAACATTAATTAGTTGATTACAGAATAAGTCATTAACTTAGTAGTACTTGATTAAGAAGCCAAGTAAGGAATTGGTTTATTCAGAAAAGAACGATTTAATAATGAAAGAATATGTGAAATGAGAATCCGATTCATTTGAAGAAGAAAAAATAAGCATAGTAGAACTTCAGACTACTTACCCAGAAAAAGACAAGAAAAGTCAAGTTTGATCAAGGAATTGATATTGTGTTTTAATGTGTATATGTTATCCTTTTGTGTAGGTCACGCGCTATTGTCTATTTGATCTGTCTGATCTTCTTCTGCAGCTATCTGTGAGTAATAACTTAGTAAAGCTATGTTCGATATGAAATACTTTATGAACAATATGATATGATATGAACTGTTTTTGAATGATGCAAAAGGCTATTTTGTGATTACATGAATGATGATCCAATTCTTTGAAATGTCTTTGTGGTATCCTTAGTAGAGGCCCTCGCCTAGGGGAAATAATATTGTGGCTTATGGTCATAAGGCCCTCACCCGGGGAAGACAATACCAAGGCCCAGGCCCTCACTTGGGGGAAATAACACCGTGGCAAAGGCCCTCACCGGGGGGAAACAATACAGTGGCCTACGTATATTATATGTTACCGGTATCGGAGGTTCCATTATGGAACTTGATATGCTTGACCAACATGATATGTTACGCTAAAGGAAGTACCACACATGATTTGAATATGAATATGAATATGAATATGGCTTTGTTTGTTATACGAATACGAACATGACTATGTTTCTAATTTGATAAGAGATTTGAAATCTGATTTCTGAATTTGATATAAACATCATTCATTAAAATCTTTACTCTGTTATTATTCATTGGGCTCTAGCTCACTGTATTATTTATGTATATAGGTGATCAGGCGTATGACCAGGCTTAGAGGCATCTTCCTGGAATGTATTTTTGTCAGCCAACCTATGTGCCTCCCATGGAGATTTCGGATAAGTCAAGTGGTTATGGCTATGTGATTAAGTTCAAGTTTTGTTTTCTTATTTGGTTAAACAAGTCTTTGTCATTTGTAAATAGGGCTAAGTCCTTTTTTGTCTAATCTGTATACATATCTGATGGCGTAGGTATGATTTGTAGATATGTAAATAAAAAGTTTAAACTTTTTCTGTCTCATATAAGTCTGCACAGCTCAATGGATGTTGTATATTTGTTATTTGCTTCCGCTAGCCTTTAATATTATGTAAATCTGTCTCAGAGGCCTTCGATAATCCCATAATTACTGGCCGGTTACGATACTAAACCTATAGGGGTGGGTTTGGGTTATGACATTAACCTTCCAAAACATGAGCAAATGAGATTTTTAGCTCAAAAATAAGTTGACTTCTTATAACAAAACCAAGATAAGAACATGCATGTGAGAACCCTTTGAAAACAACTCCAAAACATGATTAAATACACATGCATGTATGATTTGCTCTTCCTTTATACTTCTTTAGCATAATTCTTGCATCTCTTAGCTCAATTCTCTTGAATTCATGCATTAACCAACTCAATTACAAAACTAAAGGCTTGAATTCTTACCTTAGGTGTTCAGTTGTGTTCTAGATGCTAAATTGTTTGAGCTCTCAAGTCAAATGCCTCAAATTCCTTCCAATTCTCCTTTCTTTCCCTTGAATTCAAACACTTCCACTTAATCTCTCTCTCTCTCTCTCTCACGTTTTGATGCTCAAGCAGATAAAGGTGAGATGATTCTAGAGTGTACATATAAGCCTTATATAGGCCAATTAGTAGAGCTTAATTAAACTTGGCTTAAGACTAATCAATTACAAGTATTTTATTCTAATTATTTAGGTCCGAATCGAATTTCAATTAAAACTACCATAAAATTCCAAAAATTCTAAATAACACATAGACGTAGTCAATTCCATGTTCGGATGCCGATAAGGCATCCAATTTGCATATTGGGACATAAATTCAAAGAGATAATTCTACGTCAGACATATATAAGCACATTTAACACAAAACACATGCAATTAACTCAGAATTTCATCTTAATTACTAATTATGCATTCTTAAGTAAGGTTTATTAGCTAATCACAGGTCGGGGTTATTACAAGAACGAAGCACTAGATGAGCTCTACCTTTTTAACAAAAGGACTAGGGTTGAGAGATCAATGGATGAGGGTGTATTTGTAGAGAGAAAGTAAGTTTTAGAGAGAGGAGCTTTAGATCTAGGGTTTTTAGAATGTTTAGAGAGAGAGAAATATGAAAAAGTGACTTTTACGAACTAATACATACGCAAACCGCTCGACTGAAAGAAGTGTTGCTCGAGCGACCAGACATAAAAGTGAGACCATTTGAGCGAAGAATATAAACTCCCAGAAGTTTTACAAACAGAGGACCATCGCTTGAGCTCAAGAAATATTGCTCGAGCGAACACTACTCGAGCACAAGAATGACCGCTCGAGCGTAGAATGCCAACTTCCAGTATCTCTGCAGGCTTGCAAAAGTGCTGAGAGTTCTCAAAGGCCGCTCGAGCGTAAGAAGTGTCGCTCGAGCGAAGAGGCCAAAATCTGGGCATGAACCATTTTGAAAAGCTACCCTCCGAGCTGTTCCAAATGCAACCAAGACACTCCAACAACCAAACTCAATGAGGAATAAGGAGAAATAAGACATGAACAATCGTATAAGACAATGAAACCCAGATCCAAAATATCAACGGGTTGAGTCTAAACCATAATCTCTATAACCTCCCCCTTTTAAGGAATTCCGTCCTCGAAATTAAAATCAAACAACAAAACCATATTTAAACCAATTACAACAATGATGGTAAACCAAATTCATCACCATGACCCATCCATTAGTCATTCATTCTCATCACCATGATAAACACGTGCTCATTACTAAATATACAATTGACATTTCCAAAGCCTATACAATGTTTATATTACATTAATATAACAAAATTTTCAATACATGTTCAAACATCAACAAATTAGTCTGGATAATTCTCACTGACTTCTAACTTATGCTCCCAAGTTGCTTCCTCAATCTCGTGATGTCTCGACAACACCTTTACCAATGGAATTGTCTTGTCTCACAAGACTTGATCTCAAGTATCTAAAACTCTAACCGGTCTCTCCTCATGCGAGGCATCCTTATCAACATCTAGCTTGGTCCAATCCAACATGTGTGATGGATCTGGATCATACTTCCAGAGCATACAAATATGAAACACATCATGAGCCTTGGAAAGTTGTGGCGACAAGTCTAAACAATAAGCTACCTCCCCTATTCGCTCTAGGATCTCAAAAGGCCCAATAAATCTAGGAGACAATTTCCTGCTCTTCCCAAACCTCATCAACCCCCGTCTAGGTGATATCTTCAAGAAGATATGATCTTCTATCTCAAATGACAATGGTTTTCTCCTACGGTTGGTATAGTGTAGCTCGACTTTTTTGCACCCCCTTTTGGAAGTCGAAATAAACCCTACAGTTCGGACTCCCACAGTTTTGAATCTAATCTCATAAGTGTAATGTGAAATTGATAAACACCAAAGAGTCAAAATCCGACAAATCTTTTGGAAAATCGATTTTGAATAAAAAAAATGCCAAAATTGGACTGCTTCACCGAATACAGAGTCGCCAACTAAATATTTTGTTTTGAGAAAATTTAGGAAACCCATGATTCGTGCTAAAGGCCACGTGTCCGTCATCACCAAGATTGTCTCGGCTCGGGAACTTAGGTATGAGAGGGGAAGGTCATGAATGTATTTGAGCACGCCCGCTCGCCTGATCAAAGATCGGCCTTTACTAATCATGATATAAATCTTATGTACATTATATGCTCTTGTTCCGATTATTAGGCTAGCATTACTATGTGATGCGCACACGCACAAGTATAGACTGACTTGCAAGAATTGGAACATTTCGAGTCATGTTTGTTTTGAAAAATTGTTTCGAAATATGTACTACTTGAAAAAGTGATCGCATATAAAACATTGCTCAAATTATTCCAATTCAATCAACAAGCCTTCATCCACAGGCATTCAAGCAGTTTATAGCACTTAAACACTTAGCCTCATGGCAAGCATGCTAGATATGGTAACATTCAGATTCATGTGATATGCTAAAACGAGTAAAGGCTTACTTAGTACTCCAAGCCAAAACAAACAAAAGAGTTAGAAAAAATGCATGATCCCTAACTATACAAAATGACACATACAATATGCAACAAATAGACTCGGCTACTAATATGGCATATGAATGAACTAAATAGCATGCGTTCTAAGCACGTATTCAAAAAAGTATTTAAACTGACAATGTAGTTAAAATGGTGAACCGAGGCTCGGTGCATGCAAGACAAATGGATGCAAACATGAAGTATGCTAAACAAACCATGATGTCCCTAAGGTAACCATCATAAGCTCGTAAATAAAAGGGAGAAAGACGTGGGGTTAGAAGACATACACATTATTACATTGCGCTCTCACGAAGAAGAGTCCGAATGAATAAACTAACTAGCTAACTAATTAAAGTTAAGCTAAGCTAATTATTACAAAACAAATGAAATTAGCTAAGCTACTTAACTAATTATTACAACAAATGAATCAACTAACTATTCTAGTTAACTAACTAATTTACAAACGAAATTGAATAACTAATTAACTAACTAATTAGTTACAACACTTTAATTAACTAGCTACAACTAATTAATTACAACAAATATTTAAGCTAAGAATTTAAACTAAATAGGCTCGATATGCGAGGAATACTCATGCATGTGCTTGGTTTCCACTCGAAAAGCCACTGCTTTGCTTCTGGAGAGCCTCTGTTGCACAATAGAACACTAACATTATTGCCCACTTCCAGAATAACTCTACTTTGCCTCACAAACACACTGCTGAATTTTTGCATCAGTGGCAAGCCGGCTAGTGATGAGGGCTACTGACCACCAGTGATGGTCGGCCGGCCATCAAAGGTGGTCTGCTGGCCACCTGCCGGCCATGGAAAGTGGCCTGCCAAGCACTGTCACCCAGTTCACCTTGCTGTAACAGAGGACAAATAGAGCATGCACAGGGTATTTTCAAGGTTTTTTTGAACAACTCACTCCTCCTTTTCATGAGAAAATCAAAGGAGTAGTGAACTTAAGCCACAAACCACCAATTTCATTGCATGATGGCTTGTAAATCATAGTGTGCAAGTTCAATAAATGCAACAAAATAAGACTCTCAAAACCACCTCCCTATCATGAATGATCAAGGGAGTGGTGACCTTGGTTACTTGAATCATTTCATCACTAATGAGTATGAAATACCTCAAGCTTCCATGTGTTCAATTAACGTCTAGTTGAACACAACACTTTTTATTATCTTGCACCATTTTAGTCCCAAGTTTTAATTACTCAATTTTAGTTACTAACCATTATTTAATGAATTGAGTCTAATGGTGAGTTTAAGTCCTCTAATGGAAAGAAGGATCAAACCAAATTTTGTTTTAGGTATGAAAGAACATCGTACTGTTGGTAATGAACCCCAAAGGGATTAAACCATTAAGCATGACATATCAATCTCATGCTTTGAACAAACAAGTTGTTTGAACCACTTTCAAAGCAAAACAAAAAGCCAAGAAAGGAGGGAGGCTGCAGAGATTATTAGTGCTGAAAATAAGTGAGAAAAGCATAAATAAATGCTATCAACTCAAATAAGAAGGTGTCTAAGGCCTAGAACACCAAACTCATGAGGACTATTACACTATAAGCATCTAAAACAAAACGCAGATGCAACCATGAACCAAAAATAGTGCTAAAATAGGTCTAATACAGTCTTAAAACATGCTGGAATTGAGCTAAAAATAGCTAGATTAATATGCTAAAACATGGCACAAACTAGGCTAGTAAGCAAGACACAAGGAGGGGAGGCTAACCCCTCTAAATTTGGACTTCAAAACATGATTTTGGCCACTGAAATAACTCTGAAAATCAGTGTTTTAAAGCTAAGAAAAAGATGATAAAAGGGTGGGAAACACAAGGGCAAAGGCCTCTAAAATAAGGTACAAAAAAGGGCTGTCAACCCCTCAACCTTTAATGGCCTTAAAACCCAAACTTCAACCCAAAAACATAGAGTTTTTTTTTAGCCCAAAAACGGTTGGAAAATAGCAAGAATACTAGTAAAGAAAGCAAACAAATAGGTAAAGCCTTATACCTCTTGAAAAGGAAATCAATTCCAAGCAAACAACACCCTGAAGAGCTCCAACAAGGCACTAGGATACCTCAGCTCAAGTATGGAGAGATTTGGTTAAGGGTGTATAGGCAAAGGTTAAGGATTTGTAGGCAAAAGTATAGGAATTGGCTAGAGAGAGGAAAAATTTTGTTCTAAAATGTTTCCAACCTTAAAACATGAGAGGGAGGTCTCCTATATATAGAAAACATGAATTCTCCTTAAGAACTTCCAGCCCTATACGTGGGTGAAGATGCATGCATCTGTGCAAACAGCTGGCACAACTGTCACAAAATATCTGCAAAAGACATTGGTGGCTGGCCGACCGTCATTGGTGGCCAGCAGGCCACATCAGTGGCCGACAACCAAGAAATGATGGTCGGCAGCCAAAAAGAGTGGCTGGCAAGCCACCAGAGGCTGCAAGCTTGAATGACCAAGGCTTGGTCCAAGAATGAGGTAGCAAGGGTGTAGGGTTTGAAAGACTCAAAGCTGTAGTATTTTGCTAAGAACTTCGAGCACTTGACGAACAAATAAACTCATCATCAAGTGTGTATGTGATGGGGTCCAAGTCATAAGGGCCGTAAAAAATGGGGTGTCTACACAGTTCTTTTGACGACTCTGAGCCGAAACCAACCTCTTATGTATAAGTGCAGGTTTCTCTGTTGTTTCCTAGACTAACTTGGGACCTATCATAGGTGCATCACCCATCTAGGCCTAACACACAGGAGATCTACACGGTCGGTCATACAAGGCCTCAAATGGTGCCATGTTAATACTCGATTGGAAGCTATTGTTGTAGGAAAACTCCACTAAAGGCAAGTGCCTCTCCCATGACACCTTAAAGTCAAGGACACAACCCCAAAGCATATCCTCTTGGATCTGAATAGTACGCTCTGACTGCACGTCAGTCTGAGGATGATTGGTGGTACTAAAAGTCAACCTAGTGCCCAAGGCATTCTGTAGGCTCTGCCACAACCGAGCCACGAAATGCGAATCTCTATCCGAAACAATAGTCCCAGGGAACCCGTGAAGTCAAATAATGTCCCTAACATAAAGGTCGGCAAGATAATCTACTGAGTAACTCGTGTGCATAGGTACAAAATGTGCTGACTTAGTTAACCGATCAACTATCACCCAAATGGTATCATTACCCTATTGAGACCTCCGAAGACCTATAACAAAATCCATCGTGACATGCTCCCACTTCCACTCAGCTCTAGGCAAGAGTTGCAACAAACCCGCTGGCCTTTGATGCTCAGCCTTTATTTGTTGACAAGTAAGGCACCGTGATACAAACAAGGCTACGTCTTTCTTCATTCACTTCCACAAAAACTGGAGACTAAGGTCGTGATACATCTTTGTGTCTCCTACATGTACCTCAAGGTGAGAATGATAGAACTCTTGGAGTACCTTTTCTCTGCAAGACTTCGATATGAAAACACAATCGAGGTATTTAACACACGAGTTAGAAAGCACGTTCAAGCCCTTCTCTACCTTCCCACAAGAGATCTTCTCCCGGAGGGTTTCTACCTCAAGATCACCCCTCTGTGCCTTTATAACTCAGCTCACAAGTGTAGGTTGTGCAATTATAATAAACCAGGTAGCCGACACGACAGACTTGCCAAGATACAAGTCGAACTTACCAATTGCGCCCAACATCTCCTATTCCCAGATGGCGATACTCACCACACTACTAAAGGATTTTCCACTCAAGGCATCGGCCACCACATTGGCCTTTCTTGGATGATAGTGCAACTCAAAATCGTAATCCTCCATAAACTCTATCCATATTCTCTGCCTCAAATTTAAATCTTTCTGTGAAAACAAATACTTCAAAATCTTATTATTAGAAAAGACCTCAAATCTCTCATCATACAAGTAATGCCTCAAAAACTTTAAGGCAAAGATCACTGCTACTAGCTCTAGGTCATGAGTAGGGTAGTTTCTCTCGTGTGTTTTCAACTGATGTGAGCCATAGGCTACTACTTTTTCCTCTTGCATCAAAACACAACCCAAACCTTCCCAAGACGCATCACAATACACTGAATAGCCCAAACCCCTCTTCAGAATAATCAACACTGGAGCAGTAGTAAGCCCAACCTTAAGCTCTTGGAATGACTTCTCACAAGTCTCATTCCACACAAACTTGGTTCCCTTCCTTGTCAGTCTAGTCAAAGGTGAGGCTAACCTAGATAAATCCTTCACAAAATGACGATAATACCTGGCTAACCCCAAGAAACTAGAAATCTCAAAGGCATTCTTAGGTTGTTCCCAATCTTGCACTGCGTCAATCTTAGAGGAATCTACAGTCACCCCTTCTCCGAATACCACATGGCCTAAAATTTTCTCTTCTTTCAACCAGAATTCACACTTCTTGAACTTAGCATACAACTTGTGGGCTGTAAGCAACTCAAGCGCAACTCCCAAGTGTTCCTCGTGCTCCTCCTTAGAGGGTGAGTAAATCAAAATATCATCAACAAAGATGAATACAAAGTGGTCTAAGAACTCATGGAAGATTTGATTCATTAAATCCATAAACAAAGCCAATGCATTGGTTAACCCAAAAGGCATCACTAAGAACTCGTAATAGCCATACTGCATACGAAATGTCATTTTCTGGATATCCTCCTCTTTCACTCTCAACTAGTGATAACCCGATCTCAGGTCTACCTTAGAAAAGCAACAAAACCCTTTCAACTGATCAAACAAATCATCTATACGAGGCATTGGGTATTTGTTCTTAATAGTTACCTAGTTCAATTTCTGATAGTCTATACAAAGTTGTAATGTGCCACTTTTCTTCTTGGCAAAGAGAGTTGGTGCTCCCCATGGCGAAGTAGCAGGGCAGATAAAACCCTTATTTAATAATTCTTGGAGTTGAACCTTCAACTCACTCAACTCGGTAGGTGCAAATCTATATGGTGCCATGGAAATTGGAGCCATACTAGGCACTAAATCAATAGAGAATTCTATCTCACGGTGAGGTGGCAAACTAGTGAGATCCTCACGAAAGATGTCCAGGTATTCACAAACTACCCTCGGCAACTCAACTCGGACCACATCACTCTCAACACCCAAAAATGTAGCAAAAAGGAGACTAAGCTCACCCTAACCACGTAGATCATACACTGGCAACAAAGCACTATTAACTCAGTCCCCCAAGAAATAAAAACAATCACCACTCGAGGTACATACAGTAATCCTCTAACGGAAACAATCTATAATAGCCCGATAGGATGACAACCAATCCATGCACAATATAACATCAAAGCTCAGCATATCAATCAACACAAATGCAAAAGGAAGTCGATGACCAACAACCTCTATCGCACATCCCTGACACCTTTGGTCTAACACAACCTTACCACCAACTGGTGACTCTACCCTGAGTGGCGATGCTAACTGAGCCACTTCTAACCCCAATGCCAATGCAAATGCAGATGAGATAAAATAATGGGATGCACTCGTATCAATCAATACATTGGCAATAAAATTACACAATAAGAACTTACCTCTCACTACTATAACAACCATTTTTCACCGTCCTCAAGACTTGGACGTCACCATTGGAACACTTGGTGATTACCCTTGTTTGTGTTCGTCTTGAGTTCCCGGAGGTCTCGATTGAGCGCCTTGCCTCAGGATCTCTCGACTCGACCGTGTTGTGTCTGGTTTTGCACCAAACACTTGTGTTTTGCCTTGGAGGGGTAGGGAATGCCTTGTGAGGCATCCCCACACATCACCGGCCATGGCTTGAGGCCACCGGCCAGTGATTTTATGCCATCGGCAATGTATATTGCCGGTCGGCACTCTTTGTTGCCGGTCGGCCATTTATTTTGCCAAAATGGCAATTTTGAATGGCTGATCACTGTTCATCTACTTTTAGTAGATATTTTGTGCCAGTTGTGATAGCTGGCACCCACTCTGCTCCCCTCCATACACGTGTATGGAGGGATTTCCCTCTTGGATGGCTTGTTTTGGAAGCCTTACAAGAGGGAGTTGCCTATAAGAAGAGGGCTCCTCTCTTGGCATTAGGGTTACAAAAATTTCAGAGGGAGCTCTGGATTAGGGTTAGGGTTGATAAATATTTTCTATCTCTATATCTCTCTCTTGTGTGTGTCTAGTGTGTGTTTGTCCATACTATTGCACACAAACACATAGTGTTCACCTTCTCTTGGTTGTTGAGGGACCAAAGGGTTGTTCTTGGTGTTCTTGACTGGATTTGAGCTCAAGGAGGCAACAAGATCATCATTTGTGAAGGAGGACTTCAAGGGTAAGAAACTAGCCCATTTTTACCTTATTTTTGCACACTACTTTTACCTATCTTGCAACTGTTTTTTGGTTTTGCATATAATACATAAAAGTTCTGTTTTTAAGGCTTATAAATAGTTTGTTAAGAGTGTTTTAAGCTTTGGGATTGTTTGACCCCTCTTAAGCCTTATTTGGCCCTTGTTTTGTGCTATTTTGTGTGGGCTCCGGGACTTTGGTGTTTGGGCCTCCTCACCACTGAAATCTTGAGGGATTTCAGTGGTAAGGATGGTGCCTTGAGGTCCCAAGAAGGAGAGGGCCACCCCCTCTCCTTGTTGTCCTTGAAAAAGACCATTTTTGCCTCTTGAGGGAGCACCTAGCTTAGGCTCTTGTTGACCATGCCTTAGCTGTTATTTATGCTTATTTTGCCATGAAATAGCATTTTTTTAAGTTGGTTTTGGTACACAATGCTTGCTTAGCATACATGCCTTGTAATGCCATTTTGTTGCCTTAACATGCCTTAGGTTGTAAACCATTGTTCTAGCACATTTTAGGCTTGGCTTTGTGAAGCTTTCATGTTTATTTTGCCATGATTAAGGTCTGTTCATAGTTGTTTGGGTCGACTTTGGCATGCATTGTATAGCCCCTTTGCATTTTGGCTTGTTGGCCTTAAGGGTGTGAGTGTATAGCATGCATTACTTGCTTTGATTTAGTGGGTTGGGACCATTTTCCATGTCATTTCAGTCCACTTAGTATGCTTGTATGCTTGCATTTCATGGTCTCTTTGATGTGTCAAAGGCTTGTGTTGCATGATCCAGGTTTTGGTCATTGTGCATGCTTTTGAATTCAAGTCATTTAGATGCCAACTAAGTAATCTTTTGGGCTTTGTTTTATGTGCTAAAACTCTATTTTGGGTCATTGAATTCATGCCATGTTTGGTCTTGTTAAGTGTGGTTCAATACCCCATTAGCTTGCTTTGAATCTTGGACTTTGCTTGCATACCTTGATTGCATTGTTTGGGTTGGTTTGGCACCATGTTCTTGCATGATTTTCAAAGCTTAATTTACATGCTAATTGTCCATGTTGTGCCTCTTTCAAGTGTGCTTGAGAGTTGCCCTTTTGTGCTTAAGTATTAGCCCTTTAACATGTGCATGTGTGTGCGTGTGTTGGCCTCCATGTTTGAGCACGTTGGCCACTGATTTAGGCTTGTTTGAGAATTTCCTAATCATGTTTAAGTCCATCTCTTTGCTTGTTTGCATGCTCACCTCGCATGGTTGCTTGCATACTTGCATGTACACATTACATTGCCATGTTGCATCCTTAGCTCGCATGCCTAGGTTGCATTGCATTGTGCATGCATTGCCTCACCTCTTGAAGTGAGTCATGATAGAAGTAGAAGCCCCTTGGTTTGACTATGTGCATTGCATTACATTTGAAATGAAAAATACACAACTTGGTCTCTTGGGCTATCACACATTGAAATGCGCGCTTGATGGTCCGAGAACCAAGGACCATGTCCCTTTGAGTCATAAACATGGTAAGGGATATGGTCGGTGCATACATTGCTTGAAATGCATTGCCATGCTGTGTCTTGCCCTCTGCTGCTGTCAATTGCAGGTTCTGTAGACATTCTTGGCCGACCGGCAGTGTTCAGTGCCGACCGACCATAAATCCGTGGCCGATAGCTTCATCAACAGCCGATGATCACATCTTACTGCCGGTGGCCATTCTCCTCGGCCGGTGGTGTCTCCCAATGTCCAGGGAAGCAATTCTGAGACTTTGGCAGTTTTCAGAGGGGCAGAGCAGGGAAAACAGAGGCAGCCTACGCATGGCAGTGGACTTCCGAGCAAGACCCGAGCACGCGTGCATTGAGCCCTCTTCCTGAGGCCCTTTTTCTTGCTTTCTTAAATTAATTAATTTCTTTAATTAATTTAGTTGGTCTGTAATAATTAATTAGCTAGGATAGTTAATTCATTATTCGAATTGTATTATTCTTTCGGTCCCTCCGAGCGAGGGCGAATCTGTAATAAGTGTGGGTGAGTGTGTGCATGTTTTCCAATCCCCACTTCTTTCTCCCTTTTACTTACCTGCTTTTGATGGTTAGTATTAGGGCATGTTTAATTTAGCATACCTTATGCTATGCATGTGTGCATCCACACATTTGTCTTGCATGCACCGAGCTCGGCGCATCATGCTGACTGCATTAGTATTCCAAATCTAACTTGAATACATGCTACTTGTGCATTTTCACATGTCATTCATAGACTAGCCGAGCCTACTCTAGTGACATTCCGTATGCGTTGCATTAGACATTTAAACATGGACTTGGATCATGCATTGATTGCTAACGAGTTTTTTGTTTTGGCACGGAGTACGATGTAAGTATTTATGCTTTAGCATCCTTGCATGCGTATGAGTGTTGCCATGATAGCATGATTACCATGAGGCTAGGTGTTTATGTGATATAACTGCTTGAATGCCTGTGGATGAAGGTTGGATTGTCTGAATTGGGATAGCTCATTGAAATCCGTGTTTTAGCCTACTTGCGAGTAGCAAATTCCAAAACATTTTTCCAAAAGAAACGGATATGCAATGCTTATTCCCAAATTAGGCAATCTAGTCTATACTTTTGTGCTGTGCGCATAACATAGTAATTCTAGGCTAATAATCGGGATAAGAACACATAACGTTTTCAAAATTGGATATCATGGTTAGTAGAGGCCGATCTTCGGATCGGGCGAGAGGGGGTGCTCATAGCTGACCTTCCCTAATCGTACACAAGCTCCCGAGCCGAGGCAACTTCGGTGATGACGGACACATGGCCTTTGGCACCGAGTCAGGGTTTCCTAAATTCCCCCATAAAAAATATTTAGGTGGCGACTCTGTATCTGGCAAAGCAGTCCATGTTTGGCACTTCTTTTTCTAAAAATCTGTTTTCTCAAAACGATTTGCCGGATTTGGACTCTTTGGATCAGATTAAGGACCGTGACACAAATCGAGTCCGAACTGTAGCAGCGGGGTCCCCCGCGGACGTGTTACAGTTTCTGGCGACTCTGCTGGGGATTTAGAGAGCTTGACTCGAACTCGTGATATCCTGTTTTGATTTCATTTATGTGTCTCTTTGCATTGCATGTGCATTGGTGCGCCTAGGACACCGTGTTTGCCATCTGCCATTCCTGAACGGTTTGCTGGAGGCTTGTCTTGTCAAGGTATGACCATAAGGCTGGCCGGTTGTGGGCTCTGACAGTATGGGAACACAAACCCCGGTTTTACCGAGGCACCCTTTTTGACCATTCGACCTAGTGCATATCGAAATCCATAGTGGCCATTCCAAATTAGGACAGGTTGCTTACCCGATGTTAGGTTGTTTTAAAACTGCTGCGTGCATAGTGAAACCCTAGCTCCTGAAAAAATAGGACAGGGAAACCCCACCCCTCTATAGAGGTGTTTTGGCTCTCTTTATTTGCTATGGGTTTTTAGAGTGTATCTCTACAGGGAATGCACATATCAGTTTGCAAGTTTGAGTATCATGCCCGAGGGCGCCAGTATCAGTGTTGTTGAGAAATCAGTTATCTGCGGGTATCAAGTTCAGTTTTGGGAACAGTGATTCTGGGGAACAGTGATCAGTAGTAGAGTGCAGTTGTTCGGCTACACCTGTGATTGATCTATTTGGGCTGAAATGCTGTTTGTTTTTCCTTTCAGTTCAGAGTGTTTAGAGAATTGATACAGAATAGCTAGTGTTCCCCCTTGCTGAGGCAGGACTTATGATGACGCAGAATTCAGAAGAGATTGTGGTTATGACAGCTATGCTAGATCAAGGGATCACCCTGCGGGATGAAACCAATGTTGATGTATCGCATCCGCCTAGGTCGCCTGTCGCGCACCTGGTCTGGACCCCCCAATTGTATCAGGCTCGCGAGCCCACTACATTTGAGCTGATGGGAATGATTGGTGGCCTCCAGAGATCCGTGGCCGATCTGGCCTATGAAATGTCGGCTTCGCCGCCAGCGGCACCGTATGCCGGGAATTTCATACCACAGGAGCCCCCGCTACAGGGACAGATTGTGATAGAGCTCAGCCAACCAGAGGTTGCTTCCAGCTACAGCAACGACGTGTCAGCAACAACCGGGCTTCGCTCTGATGTAGCAACCCAAACCCTTGATCAGGCCGAGGCCAGAGGCAAGAAAAAATGAAGGCAGATGCCGATCCCATTGAACAACTGCTACAGGCAGTCGAGGCTTTGAAAGCTGGGGGGATGAACAAGCAACAGATATCCGCAGTTGTGGTAAAAACTATGGAGGATGCTTTCCCCACTCCACCTGAGGGTAGTTCAAGTTAGTCAGAAAATCGGGATAGGCCCTGTCATGCCAAAACAGTTCCTCCTATTCCCAACCCTGCACCTAGGAAAGATCAGAAAACCAAGGCAGTGCCTGCCGATCCTTTTGCTAGTGCGTCTAGTAAGAATACTCAGACTTCAAAGTACCTGCCCCGAGGGCACATGATCTTTCATGCTCTCTACATGCCTCTGTCTAAGGCACTTCAGATTCTTGCCGAAAGGGGGCACCTCAAATCCCTTGAACCTCGGCCTCTCCCGAAGAATCTCCCTCTCACACATGATGCTGCTTTGTACTGCGCGTACCACCAACAGACCGGTCACGCCACCGACAACTGTTTCCGCCTTCGCCATGAAGTGCAGGATCTAATTGATAATGAGGTCATTCTTCTACCTACCTCAACGAAGTCTGTTACCACCGAGCTGTTGGAGTTTGAGGATGTTGCCAGTATGTGATCAGGGGTTGGACCACCTGCGGGCGGCGCTCGATGTATTTCAGATGTGGCGTCTGGCACGCACATTTTAAGCATTTGTAAATGCAGTTTTGAAGCTTCTGGCTTGGGTTTTGAGTCAGTTCTCTGTTTTGTTTTTGAGTCTGCCTCTTTGCTTTGAGTCAGTCTTTTTGTTTAAGGGTCTGTCTTGTTGTAGCGAGTCAGTCCCCCTGTATAGAATGTCGAGTGATTCCGAGGTTGTTGCCTCGAACACCGTTTTTGTATTTAACCTTTTTGCTTTCTTTTTGAGTCTATCTCTGCTGTGGAGCCAGTTAAATCCGAGAAACCTGAATGAAACAGCTGCGGCTATCATGTTTCCGTGCTTATTGTTTGTTTTAGGCTAGTTATGCCAGAGGTTTTGAATGGAACGGCCATGCATTCTACCTGTTCTCTTGTGCCCTGAAAATCATTGCATTGACCTATGTTTTTTCAAAACCTCTTTAACACTGCGGTGAAAACAAAGAGGAAGGGATTCCTCGAGTTTTGCAAAACATTGATCAATCTGAGAAAAGGAGAGGCATGCTAAGCCTTTAATGAACGAAACCATGCTTGTTAGCGTGAGTACTGAGAAGGACCCTGGCTTGATCTAGATTGGTTCCACACTATCTTCGGCGCGAGCGATTTGTCGCTTTCTTAAAAAATTTCAAAAACAAATGTTTTGCGCGGCCCTGTGAAGACCTATGTGGAATCGCTCTTGAGATTGTGCCGCCTAGGATCGCTCTCAGCCTCAAGATTCGACCTGTTTGTTTTAAACCTCGAACTCATTCGGAACATTCAACGGCCAACTGTCAGAGGAGGCCCGTGTGGCCAGTTTTGAAGCAGCCCTCGAACAAGGGGCACCAAAGTCGAATAAAAAAGATTAGATCTCACCAGAAGAAGCTCATGGAGCAGCCGTGATGGATTCTTCTGCAAATCATTGCAATAGCCGTTCTCCTAGATACAGAGAGGCTTCAACTTCAAAAACCATTTGGCATGGACTTGTTACACTTTTACCCTTTGAGAGGCTCGCTGGGCCGAAAACCCGAAAGGGCGACTTAGGCAAAAGTTAGAGCAAGAGAAAAATACAAAAAATGCAAAAAAAAAGAGAAGAAATAAAATCAAAAAAAAAAAGAAAGAGAAAAAAAAGAAAATGAAAAGATACAAAAAATCAAGAAAAAAAAGAAAAATACAAAAAAAAAAAAGAAAATGAAAAGAAGCTCGCAAGGTCGAAAACCCGCATTGGGCACCTTAGCAAAAGTTAGAGCCTGAAAAGTGAAGGTTAAAATACCTGAGTGTACCTTGACCGGAACTACATAAGGCTTGATTCCCATGTTTGGGATACGTAGGCAACTTCATTCTGAAGTCCAGCCCCCAACGCTTTCATAGCATCTCAGTCCATACAATGGTTTCGATTTCATCCCAAAGTCCGGTCGCCAACACTTCCAAAGTGACTGTGTCCATATATTGATTATGACCGTCTTCGTCATCTCCGTGTCCAAGAGTTCGACCACCACCAATGAAGACAGTTTGCGGACTGCTGAGGCATCATCCAAACAAGGGGCAACTTTCTGTTGCCACGAGTCGTCGCGAGTCGCCGTTCAAACCAGGGGCAACTTTCCATTGCCATCCACCCCTTCCAAGCCAGGGGCAATTTTCCATTGCCTCCGATCCGAAGTTGGGCATCTCTAGAATGAGTTCCGCGCTCGTTGGGCGGCGGCCGTTTACAAAAATAGTTTTTGAGAATTTTTACTGAGGTTGACCATTTTCTCGAAAATTATTTCATTTTCCAAAACTGGACCATTTTCTTGGACCCAAAAAGGAAAATTTCCAGTGCTTATAGTCTGACTTGCATGGTTTTCAGATCAAAAAATCGAACAAGTGTGTTAATCCGACTCTCGTTCTGGTCAAAATTGTTTTAGTAGAAAACCAAAACAAAAAAATGGTCAAAATGATGAACTAGGGGCACAGTTGATTCAGGCGTTTTGCCTTGCCCCCCGTCGTCAACATACTTGCCAGGAGGGCACTCTACCCGCCAGAAGAAATAGCTGTGAGCTAACGGCGTTGGGCATGGACCCACAACTTTCTATTCGCCCATTAAACACCCCGGGAAGGGATAAAAAAAATGAGAGAATAAAGAATAGAGAAGTGTAAGTTGAGGGAAAAGCGAGCCAAAAGGTTTTGAGAGAAAAACCAAGCTTGAGTGCCAGAGTGATGTGAGAATCACAAATGAGAAAAGAGTGGGAAACAATACCCAGAGAAACTAGCTCCTCATGATCTGAGGTCCCCCGTCTTCATTAACGCGTCTGTATGTCGTGTCTTTTGTTTTCTTTATCTCAACCTTTGTTTTGAGTCTTTTCCGAGTGTTACTCGATGTGTTTAGGCCGTGTACCTTTTGTTGAGTCATAGTATGCTGTGTTCGGTTGTAGGCTCAATACCCGGTTGAAAGCTCTTCTTCAATTTCAAAAATTAATCGTTTTGTGCTCAGAATGCTGTGCCGTTCTCCACATTTGTGCAAAAACATGATTCAGTTCTTTCATACAACTGCAGGGTCCACCCCCGATAAGTGTGAACAGGAAAACACTAGGCCTCGTTGAAGCTCCTGGGTTTCAGATTGCATCTGAGTGCGCTTCGACTTCAGTGGATTCGACCTTCATGGTCCGTCTTGTCAGATTTGGGCTGTTTGTTCAGGATCCGCTGTGTGCAAAATGAGCCAAGCGCTATGTTATGGGTTGTATGCAGATAAATCCCCAGTAGAGTATCAGCCGAATGTTCAAAATGTGCAGTGGTTGGTATGGTTTGTTTTTGCTGTTGACTGGTTCGTTATCTGATTATTACAACTGGTTCGTTATCTGATTATTACAATGCAAGTGTTCAATTTTCAGACAACGGATCAATTTCATTTACATTGAGGTGTAACATGATGTGATGCGATGCAATACATGAGATATGTAAATGTAACACTTTTTAAACAAAAAAGTTTGTTCATTTCATTATCTTTTTCAAGTACATAGCTTTGAAAACAAAAATCTACCTGCGGCAGTACAAGGTAATCTAACTACCAGCAAAGAGAAGGAAGAAAAAGACAAAAAGTACAAAAAAGAAGAAAAATAGCAATCTGGATCATCATCAGTAGTCTCGGGCCTGGGGATCTGTCCTTGCCCTCTTCCTAGACGAAGGTCTAGGGGCATCGTCATCAGCATCGCCATCTGAGCCTGAGTCTGAGTCGTCTCCAGCCTCCTCAGATGACCCGGCCTCTGTCTCTGCCTCTGCCTCTGCCTCGGACTCATCATCATCATCATCGTCATCATCAGGGGTCGGCGCCCAAGAGCTACTCCTGACATGAACACGCCCCGCCCTGGTACGGGGACGTACAGCGTCTCCACGCCCTTCTCGAGTAGGAATAGAGGACCCAGCTGGAACACCTCCCACAGTGGGAATCGGGAAAGGAGGCTGAAAAGTATAAGAGGCAAACGCATCAGTATGCCGTGAGCAGTTTATCAGTGCAGAATGCAATGCAACGTGCAAATGTCGTAAGCAGTTTATCAGTACAGAATGCAATGTATGCAGTACAGTGTGCAAATGCCGTGAGCAGTTTACCAGTGCAGAATACAGTGTATGAGTACAGTGTGCAAATGCCGTGAGTAGTTTATTAGTATATGAGTACAGTGTGTGAACGCCGTAAGAAGCTTATCGAGTGTTGTGTTGTGCACCAGAGTATGTGAAACAGCTTATGAGTATGGTTTGAGGCCGTGATCAGAAGGACATACCGGAATACTATAGAGGGCCAGGAGGTCGAAGGTCCGCTGTAGCATCCCTATCATGGAGGCATTCAACTCCAGGGACTGCCGGGTGTACTCGGAAGACGCCTGCAAAAGTATCAAAGGCATCAGTATTCTGCGGAATATCAAAATAAACTGAAACAAAATGACAATGCAAGATGCAAAATGAAGTAGTACATAGCGGAGGTAAGTCATAGAACCCGACCAACTCATGGTTAGCCAGAGGAGGAGCAAAGGGAATCTGGTACGTCGCCCCACCCTCCCCTCGGCATGTCAGTATAGTGGGTAGAGCAGGCCAGGCGGTCCCTCGCCCTCTTGGAACTCCGCTCCTGCCGCGGACTCGAGCTCTCCTCGATGCTCCTGCTCCAGCCCCTGCTCCCGCTCCCGCTCCAGCTACCGGCGCCGCTGGCCTCTCCCTCTCAGCCCGACGACCACCGCTCAAGGGTCGCATAATGTAGGTCCGGACGTACTCTGCGTAGTCGCCCTCGCCTCTGTGACACTTTGCACCCCAGCCGACGGTGTAGTCCCTCATATGCTCAAAAGAGAACCCCTCTGTATGCCTCATATGTGTAGTAGGTGGAACCGGGACTATCTGCTCCGATAAACCCAAGGTTTGACGCAAGAAATGCTCTCCCAGGTACCAAGCCCGACAGACCGGGCCCTCCAACAGAATCCGGCAGCGGGCAGTCTCCTCTGCACCCTCGTAGTGATCCCTCACCACGGCTGGCAACGGAGCCCAAGGCTGCTAGGTGATCTGAAAATGAAATGCAGTTTGTTATCTACTGTTATTGAAAACATACAGTGCTAAGTGAAGCCTAAGCAAATTCTAAAGTTGAACATACCTTTGCGGCGGTGATGGTGTCGAAGTAGCGGCGGAAGAAAATAAAAGACTCCCGTGGTCTCCGCACGCATCGCACATCAAAGCGATGAGAAAAGGGGACGCCGAGTGGGGTCCCCACATCAGGTACTGGGGCAAGCCTGGGAAAGTAGGCATACACCCACAACTGTAGAACAGATATAAGTATGACTATCAGATAAAGCAAAATACAGAATAAAGCAGAAATGACAGAGCCGTGTGTTGTGCAGTGTATTGTACAGAGTATACAGTGTGTGCAGTATACAGTCAAAGTAAAGCAGAGTATATGTGTGCTGCGTGTGCAGTATATAGTCAGTGAGAGGCAGACCATGGTGTGTGCAGTGTACAGAATACAGAAAACGTGAAGCAGAAATATAAAAGGGGAAGAAGAAGTACCTCCCAAGCTCGCCAGTAGCCGCCAAGAAGCTGTCCGCTGAGGCGGGAAGAAGAGCTCATGTAGCCATACAATGTGGCCAAGCCTGCGCAACCCCAGTCATAACGGCGGATCTGCCAGACATCCACCAGTGCGCTCAACAGGCATAGAGGCACGGTGTTCGCCCGGTCGGCGAAAAGGGTCGTCCCGAGCAGAAACATGATGAAACCCCGTGCGTACTGATCCACCTCCTCCGGGGTCATCTGCGCCTCCTCCGCCAAGGCTGGCTGAATCCGGAAATGGCTCTCGAACCAAGAGTACCTGACAAACCCTGCTCGAGCAAGGGATGGCTGAGTGCTGAGCAGGTACAGCTGGGCGGCGTCCCACTCATCCATATCGGTGTCGAAGGGGATCAGATCACTCCCTACCCCGATGCCGGTGAGCATCGAGAAATCATAAGGGGTCATCGTCATGTCCCCGGTAACGGAGAAGTGGAAGGAGTTGGTGGTATCCCACCACCTCTCCACTAAAGCGGCAAGCAAGGGCCTGCAGGTCGTGAGCCGGGAGAGCCCCCTGCAAAAGATGCCGAAACCGGCCTCGTCGAAGATATGACGAACCGCGTCTGGCAGCTCTATGTACCAATCCCGAGCAACGACATTCCCATACCCGTGGATGGTATGGTAATCCCCCTGTAATCAAAAACAACAATTGCGAGGCAATATTCAAAACGCAGTTTTAAGAAGCATACAGGTATACAGCATGTGTACATGTTTTCAAATTCGAACAGACATCGGGTGCCGGTGTACTTACAGTGAACTACAACGTGTGATGTGTCAGCGTGTTTGAGTGGTTTTGGGCAAATACAGCATGTGTGCATGTTTTCAGACTCAAGCAGATACCGGGTACCAATGTGTATGCAGTGAAATACAGTGTGCGTCGTGTGTTTGGGTGATTCAGGGTCAGTGCAGTGTGCGTGCACGTGTAAGTTTCAAACAGATATCGGTTGTAAGTTTGTTTGCAATCAACTACAGTGTACAGTGTATCGGTGCATCTGGGCTAAGTAGTTAGAGAACAGAATCAACTAATGGCAGTTATGTTCTACATTGCGAAAAATAATAAAACAGAAGAAAGAATGTTACCTCGAAAACGCCGAAGGACAGATGGGAGGTAGGCTCACGCAGGAGAAGCTCGGGTGCCACGCCCCTCTCGAAGCTCCGGAACTGGCGTAGTCCATCGGGGAGCATCACATGAACCGCAGGCCTGTAGGTCTCCGGATCGAACGGCCGGATATGAAGTGGCACGGGGTCGGCCTCGGGATCCATCTCGAGCTCTGGAGGGGTCCCGCCCTATCGAAGATCGTCCGCCATCTCGAAGAGAATGTGAAAATGGCCGGAAGACGAAAAAACGGGCGAGAATATGAAGAGTCAACAAAAAGTCAACCCCGAGAGGGCCAGAAAAGGTCGAAAAAGCCGAAGTGCGGAAAAGGCACAGATATCGAGAAAAACTCAAGGGAAACAAGCCCCGAGTGGCAGAAATCGAAAAAAACTACACCGAAATGAAATTTCAATCGGTTCAAAACGTTCGAAACGCAAGGGTGAACGCGAATCGAACGACGAAACGGAGCCAAAAACCAAGGAAAACAAGGAAATAAGGCTCGGAAAATATTTTAGAGGTAGAGAGGAGAATATTTCGAGCAAGGAGAAGTAAAGAAAATAGGGAGCCCTATTTTAAAAGGCCCGTAGCGAAATGCCAAAACTGCCCCGATACAGGGACTTTTTGCCGGTCGGCCACACTCTTTGCCGATCGGCAAAATAGTTTGCCGATGGAAATTGTATGATGGCCGATGGATGGCCGGTGGGTATCCGGTGGTCTCTTACAGTGGTTTTGGAGCCTCCTACATCCTTTTTTGGGTTATATGTGTGGTTCAGGGCCTTCATTGCTCAAGACGGTGCAAGAAACGTGCATCTCCGACACTCAACCAGCCTCCGTTTTGACCTCGGATTGTGTCTTCTGTGCATGGCACTCGAATTCGTGCAAGGCGTATCCTTTCCGTATCCTTTTGGCTTTTACAAAACTCAAAAGTTGCCCCATGTGCATCACATGTCAATCGCACTGTCTTGTGCATTTCAAATCAATCACACTGTCTTGTGCATTTCAAATCAATTGCACTGTCTTGTGCACTCGCGTTCTCTAATGCATCGCGCTGTTTTGCGCATCTCATTGCATTTTGCATGTATTCCATCGCGCTATCTTCCGCATTGCACTGTCTTGTGCACTCGCATTGTCTAACGCATCACGCTGTTTTGCGCATCTCATTGCATTTTGCATGCATTCCATCGCGCTATCTTGCGCATCGCACTGTCTTGTGCACTCGCGTTGTCTAACGCATCGCGCTGTTTTGCGCATCTCATTGCATTTTGCATGCATTCCATCGCGCTATCTTGCGCATCGCATTGTCTTGTGCACTCGCGTTGTCTAACGCATCGCACTGTTTTGCGCATCTCATTGCATTTTGCATGCATTCCATCGCGCTATCTTGCGCATCGCACTGTCTTGTGCACTCGCGTTGTCTAACACATCGCGCTATTTTGCGCATCTCATTGCATTTTGCATGCATTCCATCGCGCTATCTTGCACATCGCACTGTCTTGTGCACTCGCGTTGTCTAACGCATCGCGCTATCTTGCGCATCTCATTGCATTTTGCATGCATTCAATCGCGCTATCTTGCGCATCTCATTGCATTTTGCATGCATTCAATCGCACTATTTTGCGCATCACACCGTCCTGTACATACGACGGTTTAGGAGACCTTAAATCCTCTGAAGGTGTAAGTCCTTCGGTGTTTGTCGTGCCCGAATGACTTTTGATAAGTTGCATTATACGTGTATTTCAAGCGACTCGCGTCGTCGCATATTCAAGTTCACATGCATCTTAAAAGCCGCGCGTTGTCGCGCACTTCGAAGTCATGCATCATCATGCATTTGCATTTCAAAAAAAAAAAAAAACACAAAAACAAAACAAAAAATATAATTGCATTGTCATGCATCATCGTAAATAGTTGCATTGTCATGCACCATTGTAAATAGTTGCATTGTCATGCATCATTGTAATATAGTGTATATTGCATTGTAGCTTGCATGCATTCACTGCATCACTTCCATCCATGGCTCGCGCCTTTCCATGATTGAGCTTGGTCCGGTATGCGCCCATACTTCTCGTGTCGAAGCATAGTTCAGTGGACCATTCTATGCTAGACGCGGCTTGTACGTGTACATGCCCTTCCTAGGCAAGATTTGGTTTGGCCTGCGTGCCTTATCCATCGTATCTTTTCCATCTCAGTGCACATTGCATTGTAATTTGCATGCACTCATTGCATCACCTTCCATTTATGGCTTGCGCCTTTCCATGTTGAGCTTGGTCCGGTATGTGCCCATACTTCCCGTGTCGAAGCATAGTTCAATGGACCGTTCTATGTTAGACGTGGTTTGTATGCGTACATGCTTTGCCTAGGCAAGATTTGGTTTGGCCCGCGTGCCATATCCGTTGCCATTTCCCCAGCATTTTCATTATATATTACATTGTAGTGTAATTGTTGCATCCAGCATTAGGATCGTTGTCCTTTCCCCAGCGGGTCGTTTTCTCACCATTGTCATTCCCCCCAATACTTGTTCTTGTGTCCGTCTACATTACTCGTAGTTCTGTTGACCGTTCTATGGTAGACGGACTTGTTACCTCCATCAATCTATTTGACATAGGTGTGGTTTCGAACCGCTCATGATTGGATCATGATTCAATGGCATTGCATTTTCATTTGCATTGTTCATACATAGTTTCGTATATATTGCATATCATTTTGCATTCATTTTTGCATTGTCATGCATGTTGCTAATAACATTGTACCTGTTAAGTTTGCTTTCTTTGCAGGCACGATATTGTATGTACGGTTTGTTTGAAGCTGGTGCAACTAGACGAGCTGCATAGGTACTGTATCCTCCAAGTGAGACGTATCGAGAATTGCATAATTCTTTTACATCCTTTCTGCATTTGTAATGTAGTTGCATTGGTGTATGCTAGCTTAAAACTGTCGCATGTGTGCTTCATTACAGCTTTCTTTGCATGATCATAAGTTATGTCCGGCTCTGTGCATTGTCTTGCATCTTGCCCCCGCCTTCGGGCGCATATCTTGTTTGTCTTGCATGATTGTCTGAGTCTTCGGCCTTGTCAAAAATGGGTCGTCTCTGGGCTTTGACATTCACTCCCGTCATTGTTATGACTTTCGAGTTCTGTCAAAGAGGGGCGACTGTAGACACCCCATTTTTGACCGTCCTCAAGACTTGGACGTCACCATTGGAACACTTGGTGATTACCCTTGTTTGTGTTCATCTTGAGTTCCCGGAGGTCTCAGTTGCGCGCCTTGCCTCAGGATCTCTTAACTCGACCGTGTTGTGTCTGGTTTTGCACCAAACACTTGTGTTTTGCCTTGGAGGGGCAGGGAATGCCTTATAAGGCATCCCCACACATCACCGGCCATGGCTTGAGGCCCCCGGCCAGTGATTTTATGCCATCGGCAATGTACATTGCCGGTCGGCACTCTTTGTTGCCGGTCGGCCATTTATTTTGCCAAAATGGCAATTTTGAATGGTCAATCACTGTTCATCCACTTTTAGTAGATATTTTGTGCCAGCTATGATAGCTGGCACCCACTCTGCTCCCCTCCATACACGTGTATGGAGGGATTTCCCTCTTGGATGGCTTGTTTTGGAAGCCTTACAAGAGGGAGTTGCCTATAAGAAGAGGGCTCCTCTCTTGGCATTAGGGTTACAAAAATTTCAGAGGGAGTTCTGCATTAGGGTTAGGGTTGATACATATTTTCACTCTCTATATCTCTCTCTTGTGTGTGTCTAGTGTGTGTTTGTCCATACTATTGCACACAAACACATAGTGTTACACCTTCTCTTGGTTGTTGAGGGACCAGAGGGTTGTTCTTGGTGTTCTTGACTGGATTTGAGCTCAAGGAGGCAACAAGATCATCATTTGTGAAGGAGGATTTCAAGGGTAAGAAACTAGCCCCTTTTTACCTCATTTTTGCACACTACTTTTACCTATCTTGCAACTGTTTTTTGGTTTTGCATATAATACATAAAAGTTTTGTTTTTAAGGCCTATAAATAGTTTGTTAAGAGTGTTTTAAGCTTTGGGATTGTTTGACCCCTCTTAAGCCTTGTTTGGCCCTTGTTTTGTGCTATTTTGTGTGAGCTCCGGGACTTTGGTGTTTGGGCCTCCTCACCACTGAAATCTTGAGGGATTTCAGTGGTAAGGATGGTGCCTTGAGGTCCCAAGAAGGAGAGGGCCACCCCCTCTCCTTGTTGTCCTTGAAAAGGACCATTTTTACCTCTTGAGGGAGCACCTAGCTTAGGCTCTTGTTGACCATGCCTTAGCTGTTATTTATGCTTATTTTGCCATGAAATAGCATTGTTTTAAGTTGGTTTTGGTACACCATGCTTGCTTAGCATACATGCCTTGTAATGCCATTTTGTTGCCTTAACATGCCTTAGGTTGTAAACCATTGTTCTAGCATGTTTTAGGCTTGGCTTTGTGAAGCTTTCATGTTTATTTTGCCATGATTAAGGTATGTCCTTAGTGTTTGGGTTGACTTTGGCATGCATTGTATAGCCCCTTTGCATTTTGGCTTGTTGGCCTTAAGGGTGTGAATGTATAGCATGCATTACTTGCTTTGATTTAGTGGGTTGGGACCATTTTCCATGTCATTTCAGTCCACTTAGTATGCTTGTATGCTTGCATTTCATGGTCCCTTTGATGTGTCAAAGGCTTGTGTTGCATGCTCCATGTTTTGGTCACTGTGCATGCTTTTGAATTCAAGTCATTTAGATGCCATCTAAGTATTCTTTTGGGCTTTGTTTTATGTGCTCAAACTCTGTTTTGGGTTATTGAATTCATGCCATGTTTGGTCTTGTTAAGTGTGGTTCAATACCCCTTTAGCTTGCTTTGAATCTTGGACTTTGGCCATGCTTGGTTTGGCACCATGTTCTTGCATGATTTTCAAAGCTTAATTTACATGCTAATTGTCCATGTTGTGCCTCTTTCAAGTGTGCTTGAGAGTTGCCCTTTTGTGCTTAAGTATTAGCCCTTTAACATGTGCATGTGTGTGCGTGTGTTGGCCTCCATGTTTGAGCACTTTGGCCACTGATTTAGGCTTGTTTGAGAATTGCCTAATCATGTTTAAGTCCATCTCTTTGCTTGTTTGCATGCTCACCTCGCATGGTTGCTTACATACTTGCATGTACACATTACATTGCCATGTTGCATCCTTAGCTCGCATGCCTAGGTTGCATTGCATTGTGCATGCATTGCCTCACCTCTTGAAGTGAGTCATGATAGAGGTAGAAACCCCTTGGTTTGACTATGTGCATTGCATTACATTTGAAATGAAAAATGCACAACTTGGTCTCTTGGGCTATCACGCATTGAAATGCGCGCTTGATGGTCCGAGAACCAAGGACCATGTCGTTTTGAGTCATAAACATGATAAGGGATATGGTCGGTGCATACATTGCTTGAAATGCATTGCCATGCTGTGCCTTGCCCTCTGCTGCTGTCAATTGCAGGTTCTGCAGGCATTCTTGGCCGACCGGCAGTGTTCAGTGCCGACCGACCATAAATCCGTGGCCGATAGCTTCATCAACAGCCGATGATCACATCTTACTGCCGGTGGCCATTCTCCTCGGCCGGTGGTGTCTCCCAATGTCCAGGGAAGCAAATCTAAGACTTTGGCAGTTTTCAGAGGGGCAGAGCAGGGAAAACAGAGGCAGCCTACGCATGGCAGTGGACTTCCGAGCAAGACCCGAGCACGCGTGCATTGAGCCCTCTTCCTGAGGCCCTTTTTCTTGCTTTCTTAAATTAATTAATTTCTTTAATTAATTTAGTTGGTCTGTAATAATTAATTAGCTAGGATAGTTAATTCCTTATTCGAATTGTATTATTCTTTCGGTCCCTCCAAGCGAGGGCGAATCTGTAATAAGTGTGGGTGAGTGTGTGCATGTTTTCCAATCCCCACTTCTTTCTCCCTTTTACTTACCTGCTTTTGATGGTTAGTATTAGGACATGTTTAATTTAGCATTCCTTATGCTACGCATGCGTGCATCCACACATTTGTCTTGCATGCACCGGGCTCGGCGCATCATGCTAACTGCATTAGTATTCCAAATCTAACTTGAATACATGCTACTTGTGCATTTTCACATGTCATTCATAGACTAGCCGAGCCTACTCTAGTGACATTCCGTATGCGTTGCATTAGACATTCAAACATGGACTTGGATCATGCATTGATTGCTAACGAGTTCTTTGTTTTGGCACGGAGTACGATGTAAGTATTTATGCTTTAGCATCCTTGCATGCGTATGAGTGTTGCCATGATAGCATGATTACCATGAGGCTAGGTGTTTATGTGATATAACTGCTTGAATGCCTGTGGATGAAGGTTGGATTGTCTGAGTTGGGATAGCTCATTGAAATCCGTGTTTTAGCCTACTTGCGAGTAGCAAATTCCAAAACATTTTTCCAAAAGAAACGGATATGCAATGCTTATTCCCAAATTAGGCAATCTAGTCTATACTTTTGTGCTGTGCGCATAACATAGTAATTCTAGGCTAATAATCGGGATAAGAACACATAACGTTTTCAAAATTGGATATCATTGTTAGTAGAGGCCGATCTTCGGATCGGGCGAGAGGGGGTGCTCATAGCTGACCTTCCCTAATCGTACACAAGCTCCCGAGCCGAGGCAACTTCGGTGATGTTGGACACATGGCCTTTGGCACCGAGTCAGGGTTTCCTAAATTCCCCCGTAAAAAATATTTAGGTGGCGACTCTGTATCTGGCAAAGCAGTCCATGTTTGGCACTTCTTTTTCTAAAAATCTGTTTTCTCAAAACGATTTGCCGGATTTGGACTCTTTGGTTCAGATTAAGGATCGTGACACAAATCGAGTCCGAATTGTAGTAGCGGGGTCCCCCGCAGACGTGTTAACTAGGCCACCGCTCGAGCGGCAAGCCCTCCCCTGCTCAACTTTGCATTCTGCTCGCTAGAGTGGCCAAGGCCACCACACATGCGGTCAGCAGGGCCGGCTCAGTTTTGATTTCCTTTCTATTTTCGCTAACTTCTGAGTCTCTGATTCGCATGGCTTTCAAGTGTTTTTCATGTGCATTTGCATCTCATGAATACAAGGGAAATTAATGAAAAGGAAAGATTAGCGACTAAGCAACAAGTACGTTTGAAGTGATTGTATGAGATGACTATATGTTGAACCGTTGTGCTTGAATGTGTCTGTGTAGGTCAAACGCCATGTCCTACCCATGCGTTCCAAGGAGCCAACTGTGAGTAACAACCTTGTAAAGATATGTTCAATTATAAGTATTTTCTGACTTATACTATACTCTGTTTCTGAAATGATGCTTTCTGTTTAAATGAATGATTATCCTGTATTTTTGAACTGTATTCGTGGCATCCTTAGCATCTGTTTACTGTTACTGTTACAGAGATCTCTGTCAGTTCCATCTCTTGGAACTTCTATTTACTGTATTGATGGCATGTCCATCAATTCTAATTGTTCGGTCTTCATGACCGTCTGGACTGTTCTACTGTTGGATGTACCACGTATGACTGTTATGCTTTTTGTATAAAATATGGATCCGCTAAGCAAATAATTATGATTTTCTGTCTACTGCTATAATTAATCGATTTGGATTACAATAGGACATAATTCATAACCTCTTTAAACTGTTATTATTCACTGAGCTCTCGCTCATGCTTTTATATATGTATGTAGGTAATCAAGTTCAAGAGGGGACATAGTGGCGTCCACCTAGCCTCCGTTTTATCAAGCCAACTTTTATGCCTCACCATGAGGTTCTTACCGATCAAGTGTCAAAGCTTTTGGGTGGTTCGGGATCCACCATTTTGAGATTGGCTGTAATGATGTGAATGCTTTACTTGACTTTTGTGTATCTTTTGATAATGGGGTTGAAATCCCTCATTTTGTTTGTGTTTTGAATTAATGTGGACTGATGTACATATATGTCTATATAAAAGTTTATTTTGTTTCATTTAAGTCTTCACAGTTCATTGGACGTTGTATTTTTTTATTTATTGGCTTCCGCCAGCCCCGTTATTGTATTATTGTTAAGGAGGCCTTTGGTAATCACGGATTACTGGCCGGTTACAACACTAAACTTATAGGGGTAGGTTTGGGTCGTGACAACTACCGAAGGCGCTAGTACTAAATCTTATATGGTAACAACATACACACGCCCTGTAGGTTTTTGCTCTACTTGCTCACCTTTCAGACCATATGCATGGATTGAACCGAAGAGGCTCCCTGATTGGCCCTCGAGGCCTGAGCTGACTGTGCAGGCTGATGACTCTGTGTCTGCCTCTAACCAGAGGCACTAGGCATGCCACTCGACTGAGGGCAAAACCTCCTCATATGCGTTGAATGCCCACACTGGTAATAGGTAAACGACTGTTGTGGCTTGCTTTTCGTGCTCCTTTCGGATACGATTAGCCTCATAGCTTGGACTCTTGTGGTTCTAAATCTGATGCCACAAGTGCAATGTAAAATAGATAAACACAAATGAGTCCAAATCCAGCGATTCTTTTGGAAAATCGATTTTGAATCAAAATGCTAAAAATGGACTGCTTTGCCAGATATAGAGTCACCATCTAAATATTTTTGAAAAATTTAGGAAACCCATGACTCATGCCAAAGGCCACGTGTCTGTCATCACCAAAGTTGTCTCGACTCAGGAACTTAGGTACTAGAGAGGAAGGTCATGAATTGAGCACCCCCGCTCACCCAATCAAAGATCGGCCTCTACTAATCATGATGTGATTCTTATTTTCATTATATGCTTTTGTTTCGATTATTTAGACTAGCATTACTATGTGACGCACACAAGTATAGACTAATTTCCACAATTTGGAACATTTTGATTTCATGTTTGTTTGAAAATTGTTTTGAATTTGTATTACTTAAAAAAAGTGATCTCATATGCACATTACTCAAATTATCCCAATTCAAGCAACTAGCCTTCATCCACTGGCATTCAAACAGGTATATCACTTAAGCACTTAGTCTCATGGTATTCATGCTTGACATAGCAACAATAACACATATGCGATATGCTAAAGCAATAAGTGCTCACCTAGTATTCCAAGGCAAGCCAAAAAGAAAAGGAAGAGTTAGAAAATATGCATGCCTCTAACTAATGCAACTTGACTAATGCAACACATGCAATATGCAATTAATAGGCTCGGCTACTAGCATGGCATGGGAATCGATTTGATAGTATACGGTTTGAGCACGTTTTCAAAGAAGTATTTAAATAAAAATGTGAGTTCGAATGATACGCTGGGCCTGATGCATGCAAGACAAATGAATGCAAGTCATGGAAAATGCTAATTAAAACATGATGCTCTAAACTATCCATCATAAGTGGGTAAATAAAAGGGAAAAAGATGTGGGGTTGGAAGGCATACACAAATATTACATGTTTGCCCTCACACAAGAGGGTCCGAATAAATAGCCTAGCTAAGCTAATTAACTAGCTATTACAAACCAAATGAAATAAATTAACTACACTAGCTAATTATTACAAATTGAAATTAACTAAATAATTACACTAACTAATTAGTCACAAATAGGAATTCACCAATTATTACACGTAGGATCAACTAATTTAATTAACAAATTAACAACTAATTGAACTCGAGCAGGGTGGTGAACTGTGCATGCCGACACGAACATCCTTCCAGAAACACTTTTATTTTACTACCAAGACTGTTCTGCCTACAGAAAAAAAAAGCTCCTATTTTGCCTTTGCTTCTACTTTGCCTTGTAGGAAACAACACTGCCTGCTGACACAAAAGTGGTCGGCTGGCCAAAAGTAGTGGACGACTGTCTAGTAATGGTGGCCCACCTGCCACTAATGTAAAAAGGGCCCTGCTACAACAGAAAATGAACAAAGCAAAAACAGAGTGTTTCTAGGGGGATATTCATCCTCTCTGCCTCTCCTTATCATGAAATTACTCAAAAGAGGAGTAGAATCGAGTCACAAATCATCAACAATGCAAAGTTATTGCATGATGATCTATGGCTTGTTTGGACAAAAGCTCAATGAAGGAAAATAAATGGCCAACAAAACCTCCTCCCTATCATGAGATTGATCAAGGGAAGTGGTTGACATTGACTCTCAAACCATTATCATCACTAGCAAGTATGAAATGGTCTAAGATTCAATGGGTTCAACTAACGTCCGATTGAACCCCAAACCATATTATTATCTTGTTCCATTTTAGCCTCAATTTTATTACTCTATTTTAATTACCTTTCCATTCATTAGTCAATGAAGTCCAATAATGAAGATTGAGTCCACTAATGGAGAGAAGTATCAAATGAAGGGTTGTTTTGGGCATGAGAGAGCTGTCATACCATTGGTAATGAACTTCCAAGGAGAATAAACCATTAAGCACAATGAGCTCTATCTCAAGCTTTAAACAACTAATCAGTTGATACAACTTTCATGGCAATGATAAGCCAAGATATAAGAGAGATGCATAGGTGATTAAAGATGATCACAAGTATGGAAAGCACTAAATCAATGCTATCAACTCATATAGGTTGGTGTCTAATGCCTAAAACACCAAACTTATGAGGACCATTACACTACAAGCCTGTCAAACAAAGCATGAATGACATGAACAACTTAAATAGTCCTAAAATAGGCTAAAACAGTGCTAGAATTGAAGTCAAAAGAGCTAAAGGAGTAAGCTACAATAATGAATTATTTAAACTTGTAAGCAAGCCAAGGGAGGGGTGGCTAACCCCTCCATTTTTGGGACCTCAAAACATAATTTTTAGCCTCTGAAAAACTCTGAAAATCAGTGGTAAAAAGCCGAAAAAACGTTGATGAAAGGATGGGAAACACAAGGGGAAAAGCCTAGGAAGCAAGCTTCAAAGAAGAGCGGTCCACCCCTTTATCTTTAATGGCTCTAAACCACAAGTTTCAGCCCAAAAATATAGGTGAAAAATAGCCCAAAACAAAAATAAATACAGTAGATAAATAAAGGAAACAAAGCTAGGAATTATGCTTCTTGAAGAGGAGTATCCTTTTTGAATTATAAATCACCAATTCACACCGTCAAGAGCTAAGATGCAAGCTTAAACATCTTAGCAAAGAACCCTCCAAGTTTTGTCTAGAGAGTTTAGGTCAAGAGTATATAAGGTGCAAGAGAGAGAGAGAAATATAGAAAGAGAAATGCTCCACAAAATTTTCCAACCCCATATCCTAAGATAGGGTCATCTATATATAGAAATATATGAAAGACTCTCGGAAATATCCAAACAAATACAATTGGAATGATACATGCATTTGTGGAGACAGTTGGCCAAAAATATTTGGTTTTTGCATAAGTGGTCGGCCGGCCACTAGTAGGCCTGCAGGTCCCAGATGGTCAGGCTTGAAAAGCTACTGTTTTGATACAAAAACAATGGTGCAAAGTTCGTAGGTTTCTAAGGCTCAAAGCTGAGGTTTCCAACCGAGGAATTCGAGCATTTGACAAGCATATACAAATTCATTATCGAGTGATCACTCGGTGGCGCCCAAGTCGTAAGGGTGGTCCAAAATGGGGTGTCTACAGTTGCCCCTCTTTGATAGAGCTCGAAGTCATAAAATGATGCGAGTGAATGTCAAAGCCAAGAGATGACCCATTTTGACGAGGCTGTAAGACTTGGGTAAACAATCAAGACATAAATTAAATTGGTTGACCCCGAAAGCTACCTACGTATCGCTTTGCAAGGAATCAAACCAACATGGTTCAGGGGTAAAATACAAATGATATGCACAGGCACAACAAATATAGTTGGAAGCTGGACTTACACACTTCTTGAAGCTGGTTTTTTGAAAAACAACATGACCATGCAAGACAGTGCAAAAGAACGCGGTGAATGTGTGCAATAGATGCACAAAGGTGAAGAAATTTGTAAGAGAGAAAGAGAGAATTGTAGATAGAGAGGAAAAATTTTACTCCAAAATTTTTTTAACCTTAAAACAAGAGAGGGAGGTCTCCTATATATAGAAAACATGAAATTCCCTCAAGAACATCCAACCATACACATGGGAGCAGATGCAAGCATCTGTGCAAACAGCTGGCACAACTGTCACAAAATATCTGCAAAAGACACTGGTGTTCGGCAGGCCACATCAGTGGCCAGCAACCAAGAGTGATGGTGGGCAGCCTAAAGAGGTGGCCGACAGGCCACCAGAGATTGCAGGTTTGAAAAGCTAGGGTTTTGGTCCAGAAACAAGGCAACAGGTGGGTAAAGTTTGAAAGGCTCAAAGCTATGGAATTCTGCTGAGGACCTCGAGCACTTGACAAGCATATACACTTATCATCGGGTGTGCAAGTGATGGCGTCCAAGTCATATGGGCCGTAAAAAATAGGGTGTCTACAGTTGCCCCTTCTTAATAGAACTTGGAGTCATGAAATGGCATGAGTGAATGTCAAAGCCCGAAGACAACCCATTTTGATAAGACCGTAAGACTTGGACAAACAATCAAGACAGAAATAAATGGTTGTGCTCTCAGGCTGCCTATGTATCCCTTTGCAAGAAATCAAACCAGCATAGTTCTGGAGCAAAATGCATAAATGATATGCACAATGATTTTGAAAGCTGAACTCACACGCTTCGCAAAGCCGGCTATCTTGAAAACTCATGATCATGCGAGATGATACAATGAGCAATAACATGAAATAATAATATATGAACATATGAATAAGCAGCTTCAAGCTTAAAACCAACACAGGTTCCATGCAAAAGGATATAAAATGCACTCTAACCACGCCAAAACACGAGACGAGGAAAGAAAACACAGCTCAGGCTCGCGCTTCATGTGTCTCGAGAAACAAGAGGAATAAAAACCACTCGGGGTTATGTTTCACATATCCTGAGAAATAGAAAATTTGCTCGAGCTCTTGTTTCATGTGTCCCCAGAAAAAACACTCCTAGAGCCGCACGTCACGCATCCTGAGATACTGTAATCACGCTGAAATCATGAGAAGAGGAGAAAAACCCCTCGGGCTTGTGCTTCACGTGTCCTAAGATAAAACACACCCAGAGTTGTGTGTCACGCATCCTGAGATAAAAGAAAAACCACTCTTGCTCGCGTTTCACGCATCCCAAGATAAAGCACACCCAGTGCCACACGTCACGCATCCTAGGATAAAAGAAAAATCACTCCAGCTTGCGTTTCACGCGTCCTGAGATAAAACACGCCCAGAACCATGCATCATGCATCCTGAGATAAAAGAGAAACTGCTCGGGCTCTCGTTTCATGCTCCCAAGATAAAACACGCCCAGGGCCGCGCGTCACGCGTCTTGAGATAAAACAAAGAAATGTGTGATAGATGCACAAAAGTGAACAAATGCAATAGATGCACAAAGTGAATATGTGCAATAGATGCCCAAAGTGATCGTCTGCGATAGATGCACAAAGTAATCGTGTGCGATAGATGCACAAAGTGAGTGTGTGCGATAGATGCACAAAGCGAACAAAGATTACAAATTAATACAGTGACAACGCATGTTCCATGCAAGATAGACAACTGGCGTATGATGTTAATTGAAAGCATGTTCTATGCATGAAATAAGAACATATTCCATGCAAAATTGATAGTGTATTCTATGCACAAATGATAAATGATGTATGACGTACATGCATTATGCATATATGGGAAATGCATATTCTATGCAACAGAAAAGAACAAAACCGTAATTTGACAAAATGAATAAAATGATATTGGGTGGCAACCTTTGATTTACCTCTCGACGATGTTGCAACATGTTCACAAAGGATACACCTCGTTCATGTTAGCAAGTGAGGAACATCGTGCACCAAAACACAGTTCTGAGCTCCCTTAGAAACAATCTGAACCTAACAGTGAACTTTCCCTACACTTCAGCATCAGAACATAGGGGAGGGCCACATGCTGGCCATCAAAAAGCCTTGCCAGCCACTGATGGCAGTTCAGGGCATTTCAGTCCTTTTGCTCACAGGTCTTTAAATATAAGCCTCAAGGCTTCATTTCCTCACAACCCTAGGTCTGAAATGGCTCTCCTTCTCTCTCTAGGTGCTTCTTCTCTCTAGATTTACGCTTTTTACGCGTTTTCTGACGCCCCGCGCAAACTTTTTCATAAAACACTCTTTGTTCTCTTCAGTTTGAACCAATCAGGTTTTAATTTTGACGCTTTTTCTTGGATTTTCACCATTTTAGGCTTGTTCCCCTCAAGTTTCTTTCGAGTTTTGTGAACTTTCCCAAGCTTTGACTTTTTCTCCCATTTTCTCTCTCCTAGGATTGACTTTTTCCAAGTTTACCCTATTTTCTCCATTTTCTTCACTTTTCACCTACTTTTCAACCATTTTCCACCCACTTTCCAGATGGCAGATGAGATTCCGTATGATGGGGCTTCTTCCGAGGTTCCGTCTACATTCCCACTCGTTTCTGAAGTAGAGGGGCCGGTAGTTGTCGAGGCTGTCAAGGTGGCTGCGGACATTAACGCCTACCTCGAGGCGAAGTTTGAGCCTAAGCTATTACCATTGAGAGTACGGCCTTTTGACCAGCAAGATATCATCCCCGCACGCATATATTGCCACCCGGAGGCATTAGGCGGTTCAGCGACTTTGCTCGCGGTGTACCAGAGGACCTTCTGTTGAGAGAGCCGGTCTCCCACCTTTCGTCCAGTGCCACCAAGGTATGGACTATGTGTTTCATGCATTCCTGCTTGTCTTTTCACTACATTTCTTGTATTGCCTTTCATCTGACTGTACTTTTTCATCACTGCATGAGCTGATTCATTTGTTCTTTGCCACAGAGAGAGTCTCATGCCTACAAGGGGTACGAAGCCATGACAGCAAGAGATTGGTATGACGAGCTCCCTACTAAATTCCGTGACATTGTTGATGAGACCGGCTTTGGCCTTTTCTGCTTCAGCCTAACACAGGTCACTGTGAGCCGTCTTCTTCTAGGAGTGCTTATGAAGAGGTGATGGGACACCACCAACTCTTCCCACTTCTCTACTGTCGGGGAGATGACGATGACTCCCTATGACTTTGCCATGATCACAAGCTTAGGAGTAGGGGGTGATCTGATCCCCTTTGACACCGACATGGGGGAGTGAGAGGCTAACTGTCCACCTTTGTACCAACCAGCTATGGCCAGATATAACTGGTTTGTTGAGCAGTTCCGAGGGAGCGAGCTCGAGACGTTAGAGGAGATGGAGCAATGTGCTAGAGGCTTCCTGATGTTTGTCCTCGGTACTATCTTGTTTTCGAATAGGTGAAACGCCGTGGGCTTATATCTGTTGAGTGCCCTGGTGACCCTTCCTTGGGTACACTTCTATGACTAGGGCAAAGCTAGCCTCGCCACCCTGTACGACTATATGAGCTCTACCTTTCGCCTGAGGGGAGAGCTGATCGGGGGCTACTGGCGAGCCTGGGAGGTATGCATTTTAGTTCCCTCTTTGCACTTTACACTTTCTGCTTTGCATTTTCTGCTTTATATTTGTTCAACACCTGTGCTTTCTGCTTTGCACTTTCTACATCAGTTCAAACATTGTTGATCACATATCATTTCATTTTCCTTGCAGCTGTGGGTTTATGCATATTTTCTAGCCCTCGCCCCAGAGCTCATGAAGGAGCTCCCCCTGATGGTCCCTTACTCGAGACGATATGATGGCCGACGTCAGCACTGGAGTCACGAGTCCTTTGCCTTCTTCTGCCACTACTTTGACACTGTGGTTGCCCACGAGGTAACCCAAAACACAAACATTTTTTCTTTAAAACTGTTCTGATTCACATTTTAGCAACTGACAACAACTAATAATCTGTACACTTTGTTTGCAGATCATCTTGCAGCCCTGGGCCATGATACCGGCTAGGGTACGGGACCAATATGATGGAACATGGGCCACATTGCGCTTCGGGATCCTACTGGAGGTCCCAGTCTGCCGAGCCTAGTTCTTGAACGAGAGATTCGTTCGCCAGACCATGGGCTTGCTGGATCCAGTCATTCCGATGCCACCTCGGGGTCTATAAGGTTAGCAGACAGCTTATTCATTAATGTAGTTACACAGTTCATGGTAGGCTTGGATGCTGATTACTTCAAAGACGAGGGCGACTATGCGACCTTTATTTAGACCTACCTTATGCCACCTCTGACAGGCGCTCACGGAGGCGAGGGCTCCTACAACGAGAGAGACGACTAGGGTGACTAGGGCCTGTGCTAGAGGGGCTTCCCTTGTGGAGCAGGCTATTCATTGGCCAGAGCTTCCCACTACGCTCACATGCTGGAAGGCTATCGGGACTGCTTATCAAATCCCGATTGAGCCGGCAGAGGCTAGACACAAGCTTGTCGGAGTGTGAGGCTCATCCTAGGTATGGACCATACTTTACAATTTGCATCCCATATTTCATTTCAGATATGTTTATTGCAAACACTGATCATTCAAATGCATCTGCAGGCATCTATAGAGCACACGGGGAGTTATCTCAAGTTGGTGGCCTCTTTGATGGGCATGGTGCAGAGGAGGGAGACGCTGCTTGGTCTTAACGGTATCCCGATAATTTCCTTTAGTTTGCGCTTCATGCTATCATCTTTCCACTGATACACTGGTATTTCAACTGTAGTCTTTCACAAATTGTACTGATACACTGTACCTGATCATTGCACTCACGCATTACATCCATACACTGTACTCATATTGTATCCGATATACACACTGTAGCTGATATGTTGACAAATCTTTTTTCAGATCCCATCTGTACTGATGGCACCAGTGGCAGCAGCAGCAGCAACACCGGCAGTACCTCCTCCAGTAGCAGGGAGGAGAGAGAGAGAGAGAGAGAGAGAGAGGCAGGCCCCAGCTCACGGCCGGGATGCGAATCGCAGTCGGGGCAGAGACAGGGGTGCCCGAGGCCATAGCAGTCCTTCAGAGCCCTTCTTGAGCGGTGACGATGCTGAGACCAGTGACTCTGAGGAGGCAGTGAGTCAGCATTCTGAGTCATCCGAGAGTGGAGACGATGATACTGCTCGGGGGCCAAGAGCGGAGGTGACGCCGAGGCAGACTCAAAGGCAGAGAGCGGAGATGATACCGGCTCAGGTTCTAGTTTAGAGACTGATTCAGACAACGATGCTGATGCAGATAGTGCCCCCGAGTCCTCCCTTCTAAGGAAGAGAACGAAGAGGGCCTCTCGAGCCTGAGGCGACTGACACTGATTGTTTTTGTTTTTTGTTTTTTTTTTTTTTGTTTTTGTTTTTTTTTTTGTACTTTTTGCTTAGTTTCTTTTTTTGTTTGGTAGCAATAGCACATGTATAGCTTCAGATAGGTTTATTTTGCTTTAAAACTTGTACACCTCTTTTGTAAAAACCATGATCGGAATAAAATTTCACAGTTTTTATAAACGTGTTGTCATTTTTGCATCATGAGCACCATATTTGCATGAAATAGACATGAGATCGAATTGGCCAATAGAGCACTTGATTGAAACAATGTTCTTAATCGAGTAATGAGTCAACCAACAACCCAAAATACAAAATACAAAATACAAAATACAACTCGATAAACAAAGTAAAAACAATTCAAATACAAATAAACAAACTTGCTAAAACCAAAAAGACTCAAAACAAGACCTGAAAACACTCAAAGGTCAAGGCAAAACACAAGCTTCCAGCACTATCCAGCACACAGATGGACGACATGCTAGAAAAAGGAACTGCCGGCCAAAGGACGAGGTTGCCGGCCAAAGGGGGTGGCCTGCAGGCCACCAGTGTGAGAAACTTCCAGATTGTTGACAACTGGCTTCACTCACAACTTTATCTTCTACAAAAGGTTCAACTTCATGATTTCTCTTTAGAACCTCATTTCAGCTGCTATTTCTGCCACAAATGGAGCCATTTTTTTGCCAAAAAGCTCTCGGATTGGATAACGACTTTAAACAGCATAGAGAAAGTAAATTTCTAGGGTTTCAGTATAAATGCACTTTTTTTACTAAGTCGTACACCACTTTGTTTTCCGTTCCTTCATGCTGCGGCTCGATGCTGGGACTTGATTACACATGTCTTTCACATCGGGGGACAAGAGATATGCCAGATAATTGAAGAATTTAAGGCACTAATGGAATCCCAACGCTATGAGGAAATCATGCCTCAACCCCGCTTTGGGACGGATGTGTGGGCCCACTTTGCACGAGGCTCGATCTTTGGCCCACAACGGAGAGCTAGACATTCCCAGCTTGATTCATCGATTTTCCAACATTGGTGACAGAGGTGACCTTCTCTGTCGAGGTTTCCGGTAACATGCCCTCTACTTATGTATGCTTGCACATTTCCTTCTTGCCCCTAGCTTTGGCAGGTCCAACATTCGATTGATCGAAGTGGCCCAAGGTTTGAAAGAAAGCAAGAGTTGTATTGGCTTGGTGTTGGCCGAGACCTTGATGGGTTTAGATACCTTTCATTAGGGAGAGACTACCAGGTTTAAGGGGAGTCCACTACTTCTCCAGGTATTGTTTTTCACCTTTTCTCATATGTGTTTCTCACATCACTCGGCACTCGTGCTCTATTTTTCTCTCAAAGCCCTTTTCTCACTTTTCTCTCAACATACATCTCTCTATTCTTTAATCTCTCTTTTCTTTCATCTCTCCCCAGGTGTGGCTTATGGATAAGCTGAAGGTAGTGGACTCTTGCCCTGAGTATTCAACCTGAGGTTATTTTTTCCGCCACCAACTAGTGGATTTTCCCAACGAAGGATGGTGGTACGAATGGATGTGCAACAAGTCTGCTGCTGACATAGCTTGGCGTTGCCCCTAGCTTAATCTGACCGAGATGAGTTACAGCATGGCTCGGCAACCTGGCATACAATTGATCAACCTGAAGCATTGCGTGTTTTATTTCCCTTTCCGATTCAGACGTCAGTTTGGGAATGACCAGACCCACCCAGAGGAGGGGGTACAGTACCCGATTTCATTCCCCATCTGTGGTTCACACTTGGCTAGGTACCTCACTGCTTGGAGAACGAGAGAGCTTTTGGTCCCTGCCCCTAGTTCAGTTGCGCCCTTTCTGGCGAGTGTTTGGCTTGGCTTGAGGATGAGGCACAAACTGGGCCCACTTTGGCTTCAGAAGCTTTCACAAGCACAAGTAGGGGAAGCAAGAGCACCTGACTCACCTATGCCCCTAGTTTATTGCTTTGACCTTTCTTTTCAAGTTTTTTTGATTTAATAAAAGCAACTTTGATTTGTATCAGAGAGTTGGAGAACTTTATGTTGAAATCAATGAAATTAAAGTTGTGATCACTAGTTTTTTTTCTTTTGGTCCAAAAATGGTCTAAGTTGTAAAAGATAAAATTTGAGCAAAATCAACTTTTATCAAAACTTTTCAAAACCATTTTTGAAAAGGATCACCACTTGACATGCACAGAATCAATCCTCAAGATGTGCAACCCTGAATCAAAAGACCAGAAATCCCTTTGACTGAATAGCACTACTCTGCATTGTACCCAGTTCTTCTCTCAAAGTAAAGATCACAGCCAAACTCCTAGGTAAAGGACAGATAAAGATGACCTAATCAATCACATGGACAGGACAGTTGAGTTGAAGGTGATTATGGCTGAACTTTAGGATGAAGTTGCCTATGTATCCCGAAGATAGGAATCAGGCCTTACGTAGTTCGGTTCAGGTTCACTCGTGTATTAACTCTCTCCTTTTGCGCTCTGACTTTTGCCAAAGTCCCTCTTTAGGGTTTTCAACCTTGCGAACTCAATTTTTCCTTATTTCTAATTTTTCATGCTCTAACTTTTGCCCAGGTCGCCCTTCTGGGTTTTCAGCCTAGCGAGCCTCTCAGAGATAGTATTTCTTCAACTTGTCCATATTAATTGGTTGTCAATATTCCAAGCCATCTATGTCCATAAGAATAACAACTCCACCTGACCAGATAGTTTTGATAATGTAAGGACCAGTCTTATTGGGTCTGAACTTGCCCCTAAGGTCATGAATGGGAGCTCGATTGTCTTTCAGCACCATATCTCCCTTTTTGAGATTTCGAGACTTAACTTTATTGTTAAAAGCCCTGGTAATCCTGCACTAGTAGCTCTGAACATGATACAATGCTTTCAGCCTTCTCTCATCAAACAACATCAATTCCTCGAATTTGCTCCATTGCCAGTTCGCCTCTGCTATCTGACACTCAGCCATAACTCGCAGCGGCAGGATTTTTATTTCGATTGACAAAATAGCTTCCATCCCATAAACAAGAGAATAAGGAGTTTCCTCTATAGACGTCTTGATTGAAGTTCTATAGCCCCAGAGTGCAAATGGCAATTTATCTGGCTAGTCCCTGTAGGTCTCAACCATCTTCTGCAAGACATTCTTGATGTTCTTGTTGGCGGCTTCAATAGCTCCATTGGTTTGCGGCCTATATGTAGATGACTAATGAAAAACCATATTGTATTCCTCCAACAGGCCTATCACCTCTTTCTTGAAGTGGGAGCCATTATCTGATATGATCTCGTTTATGACTCCGTATTAACAAATGATATTATTTCTGATGAACCTGGCCACATATGATGCTTTCAACACTACATAGGACTAAGCTTCCACCCACTTTGTAAAGTAATCAATTGCCACCAAGATATATTCATGCCTATTCGATCTTTTTGGTGTGACTACACTGATGATGTCGATTCCCCAGATTGAGAAAGGCCATGGTGAAGTCATGTTGTACAGTTTTGACGCCGGGATATTCATGCGATTAGCATGAATTTGGCATTTGTGGCATCGCCGAACAAAACCAATATAATCCTCATCCATGGTGGACTAGTAGTAACCTTGCTTGAGAATCTTTCGAGCTAACATCACTCCATTTATGTACGCTCCGCACTCTCCTCTATGGATGGCCTCCATCAGGCGCTTTGATTCCTCTTCTTCGACACACAACTTGTGCATTCCTAGACGACCTCTTTTATACAGTTTACCTCTGTAGATGATAAATTGGATGACCATTCTCCGTATTCCCCTTTTGTCCTTGGCATTTGCCCCTGGTGGATAAATCTCTTTTTCTAAAAAGTTTTAAATATCGTAGTAGCAAGGATTTTTGTCTTGCGCTTCATCTATTGCAGCGATAGTTTCATAGGCCGGCGTGTATCTTTGCTCAATGATAATCGGACGCATCTGGACTCCAAGTGGGATGTCTACCATAGAAGATAGAGTTGCTAAAGCATCAACGAACCTATTATTATCTCTCAGTAGATGCGTGAAAGTCAGCTTTTCAAACCTAGGAATCAGAACGTCTAGGGTCTGGTGATAAACCTTCATCTTTTCTTCTTTGACTTTCTAGTCTCCATTTGCTAGAGAAACAATTAAGTTTGAGTACCCGATAACATCCAAGCTTTTTGCCCCTAGTTCCAGGGCGGCTTCTAAGCCAACGATACATGCTTTATATTCTGCTTTGTTATTGGACCCCTTGAACCGGAGTTTGAAGGCTAAAGGTATATGAAAGTCGTCGGGTGCTATGAGCAACACACCTATCCCATAACCATACAGATTGGACGCTCCGTCAAAGTACATCGTCCAAGTTCCCTCCTCAACTTGCATAATGGCTTCACCTGGGAACAGGTATTAGTAGACACCCCATTTTTGGACCGACCTTAAGACTCAGACGTCATTGATTGAGTGCTCGGTGCCGACGCATGTTGTGCTCGTTCTGAGGTTACAGAGTCTCGGCTGAGAGCCTTGCCTCCGGATCTCGGGACTCTTTTGTGCTTTGCCTCGGTTTGCGAATCAAGTTCTATTTTTTCTTCCCAAAGGGAGGGAGAGGTCTTGTAGACCATCTCTCAGTGGCCGTAGGCTACTTTTCATGGTCGTAGACCACTGTTCCCGTTTGGAGGCCAGTTTCCAGTTTTCTAAGCCGTCGGCCGTGCGCCTCGGTTCGAGACCGCTTAACTTTCTCCGTTTGGCACGGTTCTTGGAGAGCTTGAACGTTTTGAACCTTTGTTTTAGCTTCTTAAGGAAGCTTGAACCTTTGGAACCTTCGTTTTAGCTTCTTGAGGAAGCTTGAACCTTTTGAACCTTCGTTTTAGCTTCTTGAGGAAGCTTGAACCTTTTGAACCCTAGTTTTAGCTTCTTGAGGAAACTTAAACCTTTTGAACCTTCGTTTTAGCTTCTTAAGGAAGCCTGAACCTGTTGAACCTTTGTATTAGCTTCTTGAAGAAGCTTGAACCTTTTGAACCTTTGTTTTAGCTTCTTGAGGAAGCTTGAATCTTTTGAACCCTTGTTTTAGTTTCTTGAGAAAGTTTGAACCTCTTGAACCTTTGCTCTAGCTTCTCCAAGAAGCTTGAACCCTCTTGTTTCTCCATAAGAGAGGGCCTCACTCTCCTTTAGAGAGGTTGAAAAAAAATTTCTCTAAGGAAAAGCACATATATCTCTCTATATCTCTACATTCTAGGCTTAGAAAAGGTGTTTGTTCTTGGCCTTTAACACCACACCTCATAGCCACACACCTCCACCATTGATCTAAGGTTCTTGGAGGGTCTTAAGAGGTCTCAAAGAGCTGGTTCGTGGTCCAAGAAGCTGCTGGTTTTGCTGAAGCTACAAGGGTAACACACTATTCCCTCTTTTAAGCTTTATTTTGCTCCATCCTTTAGCCATACTTTCAAGCATATTTGAGCTTTGGTGTAAACTAAAAAAAGTCTTGCTTTGAGGTCCTTTTCATGTTTGTTTAAGGTCACTTTGTTGTTGGGGGTCATCTACCCCCTTGCATGCTTCGTTTTGAGCCATACATGAAGGCCTTTGTATTGATCTTTGTTTGGCCTTTTGACCATTGAAATCTAGCGGATTTTTAGTGGTTAATATGCTATTTTGAGAGCCAAAATCAGAGAGGGGTGACCCACTCTCTCCTTGTCTTGTTTTCTAACATATCTGGCCTAACAAAGAAGCCTATACTTGCATGCCTCCAAGCCTTATTTCAGGCCTTTTTTTGGTGGTTTTTAGAACCTTCATAAGCTCTATCCAGAGCTGATTTTATCATATTGGATGTCCACCTTGCATGTGTAGAACAATCCTCTTCATAGCTTATCAAAGGAGCATGTCATTCTTGCATGCATTGACCTTGTTTCAGTGGGTTTTTGGGCTTTATTTGGCATGTCATACCTCTGTCTTATGCTAGTTTAGTGGCCTCTTGAATGCTTCACATTCTTCTAGTGTAAATCCTCTTCACTAGCTTGTAATGCATGTTGTTTTGGCCTTTGATTCTAGCATATTTTGGCCATGTTCTAAACTGATTTTGTGTATGTTTTGGACTACCTTAGCTCTGTTTTTAGGCCTCATGATCGAATGATGTTTGCTATGCATGGTTGTAGTGCAATACCCTTGCCTAGCTTTGAGTTTTTAAACCTATTACACGCTTATATTGAGGTGTTTGCATGTTTTGGGGTCATCGTGCATGGTATTTCAGAGCATGTAAGATTGCCATGTTCCCATGTTTTCCACTCCTTAAATGCATTTGAGGGTTGTGCTTGTATGCCTCATTTATGGACCATTGCATGAGCTTTATTTCCGTGCCTTTTGAGCCACCATTTTAGTCCATTTTCCTACTGTTTTGGGCCTGCATAGGGACTGTTTGGGGCTGGTTTGGTCATTTGTGCATCACTTTGCATACCTATAGTGTAATCCACTTCACTAGTTTCGGTATTTGGGCCATCTAGCATGCATTGTGTGAGGTGTTTGCATGATTCGGGACCATCTTGCATGTTATTTCAGAGCTGGAAAATATGTGATTGTATGCCATATTTCATGCTTACCATGATTTGGTGGAGTTGCACTTTGTGCCTTAGGTTTGGTCCCTTGCATTTGCGCATGTTTGCATGTGTGTTGTTGCTTCATTTTCATCATGTATGGCCACTGATTTGAGTGTGGCTGAGGCCCATTCATTTTAGTTTAAGTCTATCTTGCATTATGTATGCCATATCCATGTTGTCTCATGCTTGATCATCGCATTGTGTATGCCTTGTTCATGTCGTCGTGCATGTCCATCTTCGTATGTGCATTGCGTATGCCATATAGTTCATGTGCATTGAGTATGCCATTTTTAGTTCATAGCATTGTGTATACTAGTTGCATGTTTGCATATCATCCCTTGCATGCTAGCATGATTAGGTTGCATTGCGTTTAGGGTTGCGTCCTAGTCGTATTGTGTATGCCATGTACATTGCATTGTGTATGCCATGTACATTGCATTGTGTTTGGAATAGGGTTTAGTCCAAACACGGGAAACGAGGGACGTTTCGTACTCCAAGTGACGAAACGTGCCTCGATTCTCGGTCGCCGACACTCCAAATTACCCATGATGGAGTTTAGGCCTCGTTGTGTTTATATGTGCATTCATTTTACATCGAGTCATGCAATCCGACTCCTCGGCCATCATGCATCGAGATACGTGATTGGTGGTACGAGGATCGAAGACTATACTCCTTAGAGCTTGTGCAATAATGGGGAGAGTGGTCATGCACACATATGTTGAAAATACTTTGCCATGCCCCTTTCTCACTCTCTGTTGCAGCAAACCGGAAACCAGCAGCAAAAACTGGTCAGCAGCCTTCTGGAGCTTTGTGTAGTGTTTTGGGACCAGTTACAAGCAGAGGCAAATTGGGGCATCGCGATGGATTTTCCGATAAGGCGACTTGAGCATGCATGCATCCCTATCATTCGGAACAGAGCTGAGGCAGTCCATTTTGTTTAATTTGCATGCTAGTTTCCTTAGCTAATTCGTTAATTAATTAATGTTGTGTAATAATGAGTTTAATTAGCTTAGATTAGCTAGTTTATTCTGTACTATTCATTCGGACCGGTCGAGGAGGGCAATGTTATAATAAGTGTGCGTGTGTGTGTGATGCATGCCTTCCAACCCCACGTCTTTCTCCTTTTTATTTACCAGCTTATGATGGTTAGTTTAGGGCACGTTTCAATTAGCATACTTATGCTCGCATGTTTGCATCCATTTATCTGTCTTGCATACACCAGGCTCAGCGCATCATACTAACTGCATTGTATTTCAATTTCGAGTTGAATACGTGTATCAGTTGTTGCATTTCATATGCCATTTTAGAATAGCCGAGCCTATCTTAGTTGTATTTTTGCATGTATTGCATTAGGCATTTCAGCATAGTTAGGATTCATACATGATTTCTAATTAGCTTCTTTCTTTGGCTTGCAGTACTCGGTAAGTATTTATGCTTTAGCATCCTTGCATGCGTGTGAGTGACTACCATGATAGCATGCTTACCATGAAGCTATTTACTTATGTGATATAACTGCCTGAATGCCTGTGGGTGAAGGTTGGGTTATTTGAATTGGAACAATTCACCAATTGAGAGTTTTAAGCCCACTTGAGAGTGGCAAAATCATGTTTTCTTAAGCCCACTTGAGGGTGGCAAATCCACGTCTTAGCCTACTTGCGAGTAGCACCATCAAACCATCTTTCAAATAAACAAACATGAAATGTTTTGTTCCAACTCAAATGATCCAGTTTATACTTGTATGTTGTATGCATCACATAGTAATTCTAGGCTAATAACCGGAATAAGAGCACATAATGTTTTCAAAACTCGATATCATGGTTAGTAGAGGCCGAACTTTGATCAGGCGAGTGAGGGTGCTCATAACTGACCTTCTCCAATCGTACCCAAGTTCCCGAGCCGAGGCAACTTTGGTGATGACGGACACGTGGCCTTAGACAACGAGTCAGGGTTTCCTAAATTCCCCCAAAATAAATATTTAGGTGGCGACTCTGTATCTGGAAAAGCAGTCCATGTTTGGCACTTCTTTCTAAAAATCAGTTTTTCAAAAATGATTTGCCAGATTTGGACTCTTTGATGATTCATCGGTCTTGCATTGCACTCTGCGAGATTAGATACAGGACCGTGCCATTGAGTCCTGAACTGTAGTAAGCCCAAATGAACAAAACGGGATTTCCTCCCAGGACGTTCGGGGGACGTCTACAGTATTCCACCGCCTCATCCCCTCCTATTGCGTGATCTGTCAGGTACTCCACTAGCACTCTTCCCTTAACCGACTTGCGGGTAACATACTTGAGATCAAATTCAAAAAGGAGAAGCACCCAACGGGCTAGCCTACCCGTAAGCGTTGGTTTCTTAAAGAGATATTTGATGGGATCTAATCTCAAAACCAGGATTACAGAGTGGGCTAACCAGTAATGCCTTAACTTCCTAGTAGCCCATACCAAGGCAAGGCAAGCTTTCTCCAACGGAGTGTAGCGAGTCTCATAATCCAGCATTTTCTTGCTCAAGTAATCGATGGCTTTCTCTACCCTATCTTCAGATTCCTGAGCAAGCATACATCCCATAGTCGTGTCCGTCACTGACAGGTATAGAATCAAAGGCTTCCCTGGCTTTGACGGCGACAACACAAGTGGATTTTGAAGGTACTACTTAATCTGCTTAAAGGTAAATTGACATCTATCATCCCATCAGAATTTCTTCCCTTTCTTCAGGAGACCAAATAGTGGTTCACAAGTCAAGGTTAATTTGGAAATAAACCGTCTTATGAATTGCACTTTACCCAGAAAGCCTCGCGCCTCCTTTTCAGTCTTTGGTGGTGGCATTTCTAGGATGGCTTTGATTTTGGAAGGATCTACTTCGATACCCCTTTGTGTGGTCAAAAAGCCCAGCATTTTCCCTGCTATTATGCCAAAAGTGCACTTCTGCGGATTCAATCGCAACCTGTATTCTTTGATCCATTGAAAGAATTTATCCAAGGTGGTGTAGTGGCCCTCTCTTTCTTTGGACTTGACAATCATGTCGTCCACGTACACCTCGACCTCTTTGTGGATTATATCATGCAAAATGGTGGTTATATCCCTTTGATAGGTAGCCCCAGCACTCTTCAGCCCAAACGGCATAACTCGATAGCAGATGGCAAACACGGTATTCTAGGCGCACCAATGCAAATGCAATGCAAAGAAACACATAAGTGTAATCAAACCAAGATATCATGAGTTCGAGTCAAGTTCTCTAAATCCCCAGCGGAGTCGCCAGAAACTGTAGACGTCCCCGAACGTTCCGGAAGGAATCCTGTTTTGTTCATTGGGCTTACTATAGTTTGGACTCGATGTCACGGTTCTGAATCTAATCTCGCAAAATGCAATGTAAGATCGATAAATCACCAAAGAGTCCAAATCCGGTAAATTGTTTTGAAAAACTGATTTTTAGAAAGAAGTGCCAAACATGGACTGCTTTGCCAAATACAGAGTCGCCACCTAAATATTTATTTTTTGGGGGGAATTTAGGAAACCCTGACTTGTTGCCTAAGGCCACGTGTCCTTCATCACCAAAGTTGCCTCAGCTCGGGAACTTGGGTACGATTGGGGAAGGTTAGCTATGAGCACCCCCGTTCACCCGATCAAAAATCGGCCACTACTAAGCATGATATCGAGTTTTGAAAACATATGTGCTCTTATTCTGGTTATTAGCCTAGAATTACTATGTGATGCGCACAACATACAAGTATAGACTGGGTCACCTGAATTGGAACAAAACATCTCATGTTCGTTTCGAAAAACGGTTTGAAGGTGCTACTCGCAAGTAGGCTAAGACGTGGATTTTGCCACCCTCGGGTAGGCTTAGAAAACATGATTTTGCCACTCTCAAGTGGGCTTAAAACTTTCATTCAATGCATTGTTCCAATTCAAATAACCCAACCTACACCCACAGGCATTCAGGCAGTTATATCATATAAGCAAATAGCCTCATGGTGAGCATGTTATCATGGCAGTCACTCACATGCATGCAAGGATGCTAAAGCATAAACACTCACCGAGTACTCCAAGCCAAAACAGAAACTAGTTAGTAATCAATGCCTGATCCTAGTTCATGTTAAGATGGCTAATGCAACACATGCAAAATGCAACTAAGATAGGCTCGGCTATTCTAAACACGGCATATGAAATGCAACAGATAACATGTATTCAACTTGGAATTGAAATACAATGCAGTTAGTATGATGCGCCGAACCCGGTGCATGCAAGACAGATGAATGGATGCAACACATGCGAGGATAAGGATGCTAATTGAAACGTGCCCTAAAACTAACCATCGAAAGTAAGTAAGTAAAAGGGAGAAAGACGTGGGGTTGGAAGACATACATCATACACACGCACACTTATTACAACATTGCCCTCCTCAGAGGGTCCGAATGAATAGTACAGAATAAACTAGCTAATCTAAGCTAATTAAACTAATTATTACACAACATTAATTAATTAACAAATTAAACTAAGGAAGCAAATAAATTAGCATGCAAGATACATGAAATGGACTGCCTCAGCTCTGTTCCGAATGATAAGGATGCATGCATGCTCGAGTTGCCTTGTCGGGAAATCCATCGCAATGCCTCGACTCGTCTTTGTTTGCAATTGATCTCAAAAATTTGCACAAAGCTCCAGAAGGCTGAAACTTCACCCTGGGAATCTGTGGGAAGACTGCCGACCAGCTCATGGCCTTGGGAGACCACCTGCCGACCACCTCCTATGGGAGAAACCAAAAGGGGTGGTCGGCCTGCCAGAAAAGCTGGCTGGCCAACCAGTTTCTGCCTCTGGTTTCTGGATTTTCTGCAACAAAGGCAAGAGAGAGAGAAAGCAAGGTATTTGCAACATATGTGTGCCTGACCACTCTCCCCATCATTGCATAAGCTCTAGGGAGTGTAGTCCTCGACCCTCGGGCCACCAATCACGCATCCCGATGCATGATGGCCGAGGAGTCGAATTGCACGACTCAATGGGACATGAATGCCCATACAAGAAACTAAAACCAACAACTCCATCATGGATGGTCAAGAGTGTCGGCGATCGAGAATCGAGGCACGTTTCATCACTTTGAGTACGAAACGTCCCTCGTTTCCCGTGTTTGGACTAAACCCTACTCCAAACACAATGCAACAAGTAGAATGGCATGACATGTACAACTCTAGCATGCGATCTAAATCCAATGCAACTAAGTGATGTGAAGATGCACGGGATGACATGTAAGCATGCAAATGGCATACACAATGCTATGAGCTAATCAATGGCATACTCAATGCACATAGATTATATGGCATGCATACACAATGCATTAACATACACAGTGTTATGAACGAGGCATACGCAATGCAATGATCAAACTTATGATAACATGGACTATATGGCATACATAATGCAAGATGGACTTAAACTAAAATGAATAGGCCTCAGCCACACTCAAATCAGTGTCCATGCATGATGAACTTAGGCAACAAAAACACATGCAAACATGCCCAATGTAAGGGACCGAACCTAAGGCATCAAATGCCACTCAACCAAAGCATGGCAAGGGATGAAATATGGGATGCAATCATACATTTTTCAGCTCTGAAATGACAAGCAAGATGGTCCCAAATCATGCAAACACCTCACACAATGCATGCTAGATGGCCTGAATATCGAAACTAGTGAAGCGTATTACACTAGAGGTACACAAAGCAATGCACAAATGGCAAAACCAACCCCAAACAGACCCTAGGCAGGTCTAAGACAATGGAAAAGTGGACTAAAATGATGGCTCGAAAGGCATGGAAATGAAGCTCATGCAATGGTCCAAAAACGAGGCATACAAGCACGACTCTCAAACGCATTTAAAGAGTGAAAAACATGGGAATATGGCATACATGTAAGCTCTGAAATATGATGCACAATAGCCCCAAAACATGGAAACACCTCAACATAAGCATCCAATAGGCTCCAAAACTCGAAGCTAGGCAAGGGTATTGAACTACAACCATGCATAGCAAGCATCATTCGACCATGAGGTATAAAAATAGAGCTAAGGCAGTCCAAAACATGCACAAAATCAGTTTAAAGCATGGCCAAAAAGTGCTAGGATCAAAGGCCAAAATAGTATGCAATACAAGCTAGTGAAGAGGGTTTACACTACAAATATATGAAGCATTCAAGAGGTCACCAAACCAGAAAAATTCAGAGGTATGACATGCCAAATAAAGCCCAAAAACTCATTGAAACATGGTCTATGCATGCAAGAATGATAGGCTCCTTTGATAGGCTATAACGAGGGTTGTTCTACACATGCAAGATGGACACCCAAAATGGTAAAATGGGCTCTGGACAGAGCCTATGCAGGTCCTAAAACCCACCAAAAATGTCCTGAAACATGGCTTGGAAGCATGCAAATAAGGGCTCCTTTGTTAGGCCAAACATGCTAGTAAACAAGACAAGGGGTGAGAGGGTCACCCCTCTCTGATTTTGGTGCTCAAAACAACATGCTAGCCACTAAAAATCCACTGGATTTTAGTGGCTAAGAGACCAAACAAAGGTCAATGCAAAGGCCGTAAGGCATGGCTCAAGATAAGATGAAATGAAGCATGCAAAGGGGGTAGACGACCCCCAACAGGAAAATGATCTGAAACAAACATGTTAAGGACCTCAAAATAAGACTTTTTTCAGTTTATGACAAAGCCCAAATATACTTTCAAGTATAGCTAAAAGATGAAGCAAAATAAAGACCAAAAGAGGGAATAGGGCGTTACCCTTGAAGCTCAAGCACTCCAGCAGCTTCTGGACCAAAAACTCAACCTTTAAACTCTGCAAATGACCTCCAAGAAGCTTAGGTTGGTGTTGGAGGTGTTAGGCTAAGGGTTGATATGCAATGGTGCAAGAACAAGGCCCTTTTTGATCTTGAATGTAGAGATATAGAGAGAGAGGTATATGTATGCCTTAACCAATTTTCTGAACCTTCACAAAGGAGGGGGAGGCCCTCCTTTATAGCCAAGAGGGTCCAAAGCTTCTCAAAGAAGCTAAAAAACAAGCTTGAAGATCCTCCATACACGTGTATGAAGGATCCATTCTGTGCCTTCCAGCTGGCACAGCTGGCAACAACTCACAGAGACAAGACTGAGGGAGGCAGGCCGACCAGTTCAGGTGGTCGGCCGACTACTTTCCCTGGTCGACCAACCAGTTCAAAAGGGTCAGGTGGTCGGCCAACCAGTTCAAAAGGGTCAGGAGGTCGGCCAGCCCATTTGGTTGTCTCCCAACTGAATGCAAGCTAGTGGTGTGGTGGGAGACCAACAATTATGGCTCAAAAATGAGAGAGACTAGTTACCTGACAAGAAAATCGGGCGGCGGGGGAAAAGTGGTCTCCAAGGAGAAAAGGTGGTCTCCCACCCTTGCACCACCTTCCAAACAATGAAAACAAGGTCCATGCCAAAAATGAACCAAGACAGATGCAAAACGAGGGTTCGGGGGCCAAAACGCGCAGCCGGGTGACCCAAAAATTGACTATTAAGCATCAAAAGTGGTGTGGGACCACGAAGGTGGTCTTCTTGGCCACAATGTCCCTCTACAGAGAGAAAACAATGTGTGTGCCAAAAAACGGATGCAAAACGATGGTTCGGGGGCCAAAACGTGCAGCCGGGTGACCCGAAAACTGACTGTTAAGCATCGAAAGTGGTGTGGGACCACAAAGGTGGTCTCCCTGGCCACAGTGTCCCTCTAGAGAGAGACAACAAGGTGTGTGCCAAAAATTAGAGCAAACGGAGAAAGTTAAGCGGTCCCGAACCGAGGCGCACAGCCGACAGCTCTGAAAATCGAAAACTGGTCTCCAAACAGGAACAGTGGTCTACGACCATGAAAAGTAGCCTACGGCCACTGAGAGATGTTCTAAGAGACCTCTCCCTCCCTTCGGTAAGAGAAAACAGAACTTGGTTCGCAAACCGAGACAAAGCACAGAAGAGTCCTGAAGTCCAGAAGCAAGGCTCTCAGCCGAGACTTCGTAACCTCAAAATGAGCACAACATGCGCAATCACCGAGCGCTCAATTGATGATGTCTGAATCTTAAGGCCGGTCAAAAATGGGGTGTCTACACAATGTAGCAGCTTGGATCATACACCCCCTCGGACAAGTTCTTAGAGCACTGAGGCAACGGACTCATACTTTCCTCTAAGGCCAGCCTCCCTTCTACTGTAACTGTCACCACCACAGGTTTAGGTTGAAGTGTGGACGTGCCCATTATGCACAAATCTTTGCTTTCAGGAATGAACACCGTCAGTCTAGGTAGGTAGGAAGGGGTAATATATACGCTGGGGTCGTAGGGAATGGCCAGTGTATGGATTAGGTTTAGATTTTGAGGTGGAGGAACTTGATTGTGGGCTAGGAGAGGGTTTGTAGTTACATTTGGTTTCTGGGGAGGTGTGATCACCTTGTTGTCAATGAGGTCTTGAATCTCATGATGCTATCTGAAGCATTGGTTGGTATCATGATCGTGCTGCTGGTGAAACGCACAGTACTTCGTTGGGTTGTGTTTGAGCGGAAGAGGATTAGGTAGTGGCGAGGCTCTAATGGTTTGAGGTGCCCCTTTTTAACCAACACCTTCATGGCTTGAGATAAGGTCATGTAGAGTTAGGTAAAGGTGCTCTGGGATCAGGCAGAGTTGGCTGAAGTTTGTGGAGCTGTATTGGCAAAGGGATTGGCGGTCTTGGTTGTTGGTGGTGACAACGCTCACATCCATCAGCTGCGCAGCTATGTTACCACTGGTGGTAGCATTGGAATTGCACACAAAAGGCCTCTTTGCCTGCTCTTTCTCATCAGTAATCAGCCCCTGTTTCATGACGTCTTCAATCTGAACCCCTATCTCATGGAGCTCAGTGAATATGAACAGAGATAAGATAATCATTTTCTGCAACAACTTCTCGTGCAAATTGTGAGCTACCATCTTTATCTGATCTTTCTTGGAAGGCCTGGTGGTCATCATTGAACCCTTAGTCCTTCACCTCATCACAAATTCCGAGAAGCCCTCCTTTGGCTCCTGGCGCATTGCCTCAAGATCACAATTCGTGACCTCGATTTGTGTGTTATATGAATATTGAGGAATAAAGGCCTCGGCCATTTCCTCCCAATTCTGCTTCACAGAATCCTTCAACTTCGCATACCATATGGCCATTATTCCTGACATGGTTCGGCCAAAAAGAGAGAGCTTCTTCCATCTGGTCAGGCCCATTAGCCGCAGGATGTATGAAAACAGCCGTAGATGAACCATGGGGTCTCTGGAGCCGTTGAATCTATTAATGCGCAGCATTTTGAACTGATCTGACAATGTCATTGCAAAGTCAGTATACCTATCTTCTATGTCGGGAAGAGAGTTAACACCTTGTGCTCTCTTGAATAGCTTATCTAGCTTGTTGACCTTAAGCACAGTTGGGTCAACCTCAAATTCAAACGATGCCTCGGTTTGATACACAGGTGCTTTGGAGGCCTATGGTGGGATCGACTCTGCTAGATTACCTTGATTTTCTTGGACATTAGCAGTATGGGCAGTGGCTCCGGGTGCTGGGATGCCCGTAGGAGGTGCATGGGATACAGAATCTGCCATCGACTGTGGTTATTGTTGTTGCAGTTGATTTATTACCTCAGCCTAACGGGCTGTGACCTCAGCTTGGTAAGCAACGTCTTACTGTAGGGTTTCAATTGTTTATTGAAAATGATGGATCAATTCCTCCATACTGACTGGGGCATACTGGGTCATCGGAATAAGCGAGTGATCTTGTGCTGAACCAGATGTAGAAGACTGTCCCTGAGCCTAACTGGATGCAGGTGAATTGAGGGGTGACTGTTGTATAAACTAGACCGGTGAACTCTGTCTGACTCTCCTCCGTCTTGTAACTGGTGGGAGTGAGTAAACATGGGTTGTCCCCGAACAAGATCTCCAGCTTTGCAAAGACTTCTGACTCGAGTCCAGAGTGCTTGGGGGATATCCGAACTGTCTAAAGCTATGGTATTATACTACCTAACAAAAAGAAATAAAGCAAAAAGAAAGCAATAATCAGAAACCGCACAACAGCTCAGCTACTGATGTTAATAACACATAGATGTAATCAAAGTTGTAGGACTGCACTCAACACTGAATTCTGCCCCCAAAACAGATACCAAACTTGTAACGGATACCAAACTTGTAACTGATACGCACATTCCTGTACAGTTTTACTGTGAAGCACATACCAGTTAAGTGAGAGCCAAAACACCCTTATGAGGGGGTAGGGATACCCTGTCCTAGTTTCGTCAGGAATTAGGGTTCACTATTCAAACAAAGCGGTTTCATGCAATCCTGCATTCTGGTGAGCATCCTATCCTAGTTTGCAACAGTCTCTATGGCTTTTCAATATGAAACTAGGTCAAATGGTCAGAAAGGTACCTCAGCAAAACTACCTAATATACATCTCGTACCTAACACCAAGAAGTGAAAGAAGGATCAAACGGTACAACGGTAGTCCAGATCCAAGGGTTGTGTTCCCATCATGGCAGAGCTCAGGACCGGTCAACCTTTTGGCAAGCTTTTCGGGCAACCTCTGGCAAACCATCTAGGAATAACAGATGGCAAACACAGTGACTTAAACGCACCAATGCAAATGCAAAGCAAAGAGACATATAAGTGTAGATAAAATTTCATATCATGAAGTTCAAGTCAAGTTCTCTAATTTCCCCAATAAAGTCGCCAGAAACTGTAGCCCGACTTTTTTGCACCCCCTTTCGGGAGACGAATAAGCCCTACAGTATCGAACTTCCGCAGTTCTGAATCTGATTCCATAAGTGCAATGTGAAATAGATAAACACCAAAGAGTCTCAATTTGGCAAATCTTTTAGAAAATTGATTTTGAATCAAATTGCCAAAAAATGGACTACTTTGCTAGATACAGAGTCGCCACCTAAATATTTTTTGGAAAAATTTAAGAAACCCATGACTCGTTGCCAAAGGCCACATGTCCGTCATCACCAAGATTGTCTCGGCTCAGGAACTTAGGTACGAGAGGGGAAGGTCATGAATTGAGAACCCCCGCTCGCCCAATCAAAGATCGACCTCTACTAATCATGATATGAATCTTATGTACATTATATGCTCTTGTTCCGGCTTATTAGGCTAGCATTACTATATGATGCGCACGCACACAAGTATAGACTAATTTTCAAGAATTGGAACATTTGATTCATGTTTGTTTTGAAAATTGTTTTGAACATGTACCACTTGAAAAAGTAATCGCATATGAACATTACTCAAATTATTCTAATTCAAGCAACTAGCTTTCATCCACAGGCATTCAAGCAATTATCATTTAAGCATTTAGCCTCATGGAAAGCATGCTAGATATGACAACAATCACACACATGCGATATGCTAAAGCGAGTAAAGGCTCACCTAGTACTCCAAGCCAAAAGAGAAATGAGTTAGAAAAATGCATGATTCCTAACTATGTAATATGACTAATGCAACGCATACAAAAATACAACTAATAGGCTCGGCTACTAATATGACATATGAATCAATTTGATAGCATGTGATCTAAGCATGTATTTAAAGAAGTATTTACACTAACAATGCAAGTTAGAATGATGAACCGAGCCTCGATGCATGCAATACAAATGGATGCAAACATGGAGTATGCTAAACAGAATGTGATGCTCCTAAACTAACCATCGTAAGTAGTTAAATAAAAGGGAGAAAGACGTGGGGTTGGGAAACATACACATTATTACAACATTGCGCTCTCACAAAGAATAGTCCAAATGAATAAACTAGCTAAGTAGCTAACTAATTAAAGCAAAGATAATTATTACAAAACAAATAAATAAACTACTTAACTAATTATTAGAAGTCGAAGTAATTAACTATTCTAGCTAATTAAAATAATTACAAGATGAAATCAAACAACTAGTTAATTAACTAATTAATTACAACACTAATTAATTAATTGGATACAACTAATTAATTACAACACTAATTAATTAATTCGATACAACTAATTAATTACAACAAATATCTAAGCTAAATATTTAAACTTAAATGTGCTCGGTACGCGAGGAATGCTCATGCACGTGCTCGATTTCCACCCGAAAAGCCACTGTTTCTGCTGCTGAATGCCTCTATTACACAGTAGAACACTTACACTCATTTCCACCTCCAGACTAGCTCTGCTCTGCTGGGGGAGTACACTACTGAATTTTGCATTGGTGGCCGGCAAGAGGCCTGCCGTCCACTAATGATGGCCTACCGGCCACTGCTAATTGGGCCTCCCTGCTGCAATAAAGCGCAAACAAAGCATGCATAGGGTATTCTTAAGGGTTGTCTGCACGACCCACCATTGCTGATTGGGCCTACTGCTGTAACAAAGGGCAAACAGAGCATGCACAGGGTATTCTCAAGGGCTTTCTGCACAACCCACCCTTCTTATCATGAACAAATCAAAGGAGTAATAAGCTTGGTTCACAAACCATCAATGGAAGTAATTTCGTTCCATGATGGCCTATGAACCAAAGTGTGCAAGTTCAATAAATGCAACAAAAATGAGACTCTCAAAACCACTTCTCTTTCATGGATTGATTAAGGGAAGTGATGACCTTGGAGACTTGAATCATTTCATCACTAGTATGTATGAAATGGCCTAAGTTTCCATGTGTTCAATTAACGTCTGATTGAACACAACATTTTTTATTCTCTTGCACCTTTTCAGCCTCAATTTTATTACTCCATTTTAAATTACCATTAATTCTTTAGTCAATTGAGTCCAAAAGGTGAATTTAAGTTCTCTAATGGAAAGAGGGCTCATACCAAGAGTTGCTTTAGGCATGAAAGAGACATCATACCATTGGTAATGAACCCCAAAGGGATTAAACCATTAAGCATGACATCTCGATCTTATGCTTAAACAAACAAGTTGTTTGAAACCACTTTCAAAGTAAAACAAAAGCCAAGAAAGGAGAGAGGTTGTAGAGGTGATTAAGAGTGATCACAAGTATGGAAAGCCATAAATAAATACAATCAACTCAAAGAAGATGGTGTCTAAGGCCTAAAACACCAAACTCATTAGGACAATTACACGACAAGCATGCAAAACAAAACTCAAATGCAACAAACACTTACAAATAGTCCTAAAATAATCTAAAAGCAGCCCTAAAACATGCTGGAATTAAGACAAAAATAGCTAGATTAATAAGCTAAAATACGGAGCATGCTAGACTAGGAAGCAAAACACAAGGAGGGGAGCCTAATCCCTCCAATTTTGGACTTCAAAACATGATTTTAGCCATTGAAATAACTCTAAAAATCAATGTTTAAAATCTTAAAAAAAGGTAGTGCAAAGGTGGGAAACACAAGGGTAAAGGCCTTGAAAGCAATGTGTAAAGAGAGGTGAACCACCCCTCAACCTTTATTGGCCTTAAAACCCAAGCTTCAGCCAAAAAATAGAGTGTTTTCATAGCCCAAAAATAGTTGGAAAATAGCAAGAAAAAGAGTAGATAAAGCAAGTAAAGAGGCAAAGCTTTATATCTCTTGAAGAGAAAATCAATTCCAAGCAATAAACCAAGGCCAACACACCCTCAAGAGCTCAAACAAGGCTCAAAGATACCTCAGCAAAAAGTTGAGAAGGTTTGGTTTAGAGTGTATAGGCAAAGGTGAACAAATTTGTAAGAGAGAGAGAGAGAGAGAGAGAATTGCAAAGAGAAGGAAAATTTTGCTCCAAAATTTTTCTAACCTTCAAACAATAGAGGGAGGTCTCCTACATATAGAAAACATGAAATTCCCCCAAGAACATCCAACCATACACGTGGGAGCAAATGCAAGCATCTGTGCAAATAGCTGGCAAAGCTGGCACTAAATATTTGCAAAAGACACTGGTGGCCGGCAGGCCACGTCAGTGGCCGACAACCAAGAGTGATGGCCAGCAGCCCAAAGAGGTGGTCGGCAAGCCACTAGAGGTTGCAGGCTTGAAAAGCTAAGATTTTGGTCCAAAAAAAAGGCAACAGGTGTGTAAAGTTTGAAAGACTCAAAGCTGTGGTATTCCGCTGAGGACTTTGAGCACTTGACAAGCATATGCACCCATCATCGGGTGTGCAAACGATGACGTCCAAATCGTAATGACCATAAAAAATGGGGTGTCTACAACAGCATGGATGTATTTGCTCAGAGCACGCCCTATGTTGGACAGATCGACGATCGTGTGATACTGCTGGTTTTAAGAGCACTTTTGCGGGAGCCAGCCAGAGACACAGGAAGAGATGGAGCAATACGCCTGGGGCTTCCTAATGTATCTTCTCAGTACCACCTTGTTCATGAACAGGTGGAATATCGTGGGTTTGTACTTGCTGAGTGCCTTTGTGACCTTGTCCCGAGTTCGATTTTACGATTGGGGTGGAGCCGGCCTTTCCACACTGTATGGCTACATGAGCTCGAGTTCCCGCATGAAGGGAGACAGGGTTGGAGGCTACTAGAGAGGCTGGGAGGTATGCACTGCACTTTTAATTCTGTTTTCTTCTTACACATTCTGTTTTGCATTTTCTGTTTTTGTATTGTGCTTTCTACTTCGCACTTTCTGCTTGATATTTGATCTTTTCTTGCAACTGTGTGTTTACGCCTACTTCCCGGCCCTAACTCTAAAGCTGATGGATGAGATTCCTCTAGCTGTGTCTTACTCGTGACGATATGACCGCCGATGCCGGCACCGGAGCCGCAAGGACAAGGCATTCGCCTTGTATTGCCGATACTTCAATACGGTGGTTGCTCGTAAGGTAATCCGAAACTCACTGTCATTTCTGCTTCGGCGATCATTACTGTTCCAATCAATAGTCTAACCATTGACAGCAACTAATAACTTGCAAATGTTCTATTTGTAGATCACCTTGCAGCCCTGGGCAACAATGCCAACCAGAGTTAGAGATCAGTATGTAGGGGCCTAGGCCACCTCCCGGTTTCAAATTTTGCTAAAGGGCCCATTCTGTTGGGCTTGGTTCTTGGGAGAGCAATTTGTACGCCAAACCATGGGCCTACTTGCCCCAGTTGTGCCTATGCTGCCCCCAGCATCCATGAGGATAGCTGATAGCCTCTCAGCCGAGGCCATTATTCAATATATGGTGGGGCTGGACACTGACTACTTTAGAAGGGACGGGGATTACATGACCTTCCTTCTGACTCATCTTATGCCGCCCTTGACCGGAGTTCGCACGGGCGATGTAACAGATACTCCTTTGGCTGGTGAGGTTGCTCAGGAGGCCGAGGTCGGTATTGGAGGGGCCCCTCCCGTTGTGTAGGTTGTCAGTTGGCCGGCGATTCCTATTGTGCTTACATGCTGGCGGCCAACCAGGACAGCTTATGAAATTCCGATAGAGCCACCAGAGGCAAGGCAGAGATATGTCAAAGCCTCAGGCGCATCTTAGGTGTGAACTATGCTTTACAACTTGTATCCCATACTTTCTCCTTTTTAGACACTAATTATTCAAATTCACTTACAGGCACCCACGGAGTACACAAAGGGCCTCCTCTAGTTGGTTGATTCTCTGGTCGACATGGTGTAGAGGAGGAAGACACTACTTGGTCTCCACGGTATTCAAGTATATTTTCCTCCCTTTCGTGCATTACATTGCTTTCCTCACTACACTGACATGCCATACTCCCACAGGTAGACTGACATGCATTCACACCACCTCACACTGCACTGACACACTGTACTCATACTGTATATGCTTTTTATATTATACTCATACTGCATATCCTATTCTGCAATAATACACTTTATCTGATATGTTGATGCTTGTTTTTTAGATTCTACCTGTACCGAGGGCATTAGCGGCAACACCGATGGCACCTCCTCCAGCGACGGGGAGAAGAGATGGACAGTCTCCAGCTAATAGCAGAGATGAGCGTCGAGGTCGAGACAAAGGCAAGCGTGCTCGGGGTCTATCCCAAACAGAGGAGACTTTTTCTTCCTCAGAGCTGATTCTGAGTGGCGACGATGCTAAGACCAGCGATACTGAGGAAACTATGAGCCGACCTTTTGAGTCAACTGAGAGCAGGGATGGTGATGCTAGTTCAAAGTCAAAGAGCGAGGAGGGCACCGAGACTGGCTCTGAGTCAGGGAGCGAAGATGACAATATTGGCTCTAGCTCGAAGTCTGATATTAATAGCAACGCTGACAGAGATAGTGTCCCTGAGTCCCCTCCGAGGAAGAGGACAAAGAGGCCATCTCGAGCCTGAGGCGACTGGCGCAGATTTTTGTACTCTTTTGCTTAGCTTCTTTTATTTCGTAGCTTAGCACACGTATAGCTTCAGGTACTTCTACTTTGCTTTTGAAAAGACTTGTACCTTTTGTAAAAAAAACCATGATCGAAGTAAAATCTCGCAATTTTTATTAAAACAGTTATTGTTTTTGCATCATGAGCACCACATTTGCATTACATGAAAAATGGAATTGAATTTGAAACCGGGAATGCTTGTATTGGAATAGTGTTCTTAATCAGATAATGAGCCAACCAACGACCAAAAACAAAATATAACTCGATAAAAGAAAAACAAAGTAAAAACAACTTAAACACTGCTATTTACACTTGCTGAAACAAAAGACTGAAAAAAAAACCTCAAAACACAAAGACCAGGACAAAGCCAACATGCCAAAACTGCCAGGCCCACAAGTAGGCGGCCGGCCACAAATAGTGGATGGCCGGCCACTTGTGGTGAGCCTCCAGCTGGCTGATAGATGGATCCCACTCATAGCTTTATCTTCTACAAAAGGTCTTCCTTCGTAGTTTGTTCTCCAGAACTTCATTTTAGCTGCTGTTTTGCCCACAAATAGACATATTCTTGCCGACAAGATCATGGATTGGATAGCCACTTTAGACAACATAAAAAGGGTGAATTTTTTAGGTTTCGGCATAAACACACTTTTTTTGTTAAGCCGTACTCCACTTTGTTTTCCGTTCCTCCATGCTATGGTCCAATGTTGGGACCTAATTACACATTTATTTCAGCTCGGAACACAAGAACTATGCCTGACTTTTGAACAGTTTCAAGCGTTGCTAGAATCCCGACGCGACAAAGAAATTATGCCTCAGCCCCATTTTGGCCATGCCCAACTTTAGGACGAATGTGTGGGCTTACTTTGCATGAAACTCGATCTTTAACTCATGACGGGAAGATAGATATACTCGGCTTGATTCACCGATTTTTCAATATTGGAAACAGAGGCGACCTTCTGTGGTGAGGCTTTTGGCAACATGCGCTCTGTTTATGTATGCTCGCACACTTTCTTCTTGCCTCTAGTTGCGGTGGAGCCAACATTCGATTGATCGAAGTAGCTTAATCTGGCCCTGGCCAAAACCCTGATGGGTTTAGATATCTTTCATCGAAGAGAGACCAACAGGTTTGCAGGTAGTCCACTATTGCTCAAGGTATTATTTCCCACCCTTTCTTACATATGTAATTCTTACGTCACTCGGCACTCACGCTCTATTTTTCTCTCAAAGCCTTTTTCGTACTTTTCTCTTAACGTACACCTCTCTATTCTTTAATCTCTCTTCTTTTTCATCCCTTCCCAAGTATAGCTCATAGATAAGCTGAAAGTGGTGGATCCTTGCCCTGAACATTCAACCCAAGCTTACTTCTTCTACCAACGGCTAGTGGATTTTCCCAATGAGGGATGGTGGTGTGACTGGATGTGCGACAGAATGGCAACTAACATAGCTTGACGCTGCCCCTGGCTTGACTTGGATGAAATGAGCTACAAGGCATACAATTGATTGGTCTCACGCACTACACGTTCTACTTCCCTTTTCGATTCAGGCGCCAGTTTGGGCATGATCAGACATGTCCAGATGAGGGGGTAGAATACTCGGCTTCATTCCCACTTCATGGTTCACACTTGCCTCGATACCTCATTGCTTGGAGGACGAGAGAGCTTCTGGCCCCTGTCCCTAGCTTCAATTATGCCCTGTCCGGGGAGTGCTTGGGTTGCCTTGAGGACAAGGCACAAGTTGGGCCAACTTTGACTACAGAGATTGCCACGGGCACGAGCAGAGGACGTAGGAACACCTGACTCATCTATGCCCCTTGTTTATTGCTTTGACTTTTATTTTCCAGTTTTATGTTGTAAAAGCAACTTTGATTTGTAATCAGATAATTAGAGAATGTACTTATGTTGAAATCAATGGAATTAAAGTTGTGAGCACTAAAAATTTTCCTTTTGGTCCCAAAATGGTCTAAGTTGTAAAAGGTAAAATTTTGAACAAAATCAACTTTTATTAAAACTTTTCAAAACAATTTTTGGGAATGATCACTACCTAGCACGCACAAAATCAATCCTCAAGATGTACAACCCTGAATCAACAGATCGCAACTGTCCATAACTGCATCCGCCATATTGGCCCTTTTGCCAACATAAAGATCACACAACTAAGCTAACTGATAATGGAGACAGATGACCTGATCAAATATGAATGAATAGGACAGTTAAGTTGGAGATAGTTATGGTCGAATTTCAGGATGAAGTTTTCTACGTATCCCAAAAATGGGAATCAGGCCTTATGTAGTTCGGTTCAGGTTCACTCGAGTATTGACTCTCTCCTTTTGCACTCTAACTTTTGCCAAAGTTGCCCTTTAGGGTTTTCAACCTTGAGGAGTATCCTTTTCGAATTATAAGCCACCAATTTAGACCCTCAAGAGCTAAGATGCAAGCTTAAACACCTTAGGAAAGAACCCTCCAAGTTTGGTCTAGAGAGTTTAGGTCAAGAGTATGTAAGGTACAAGAGAGAGAGAAATATAGAGAGAGAAATGCTCTACAAAATTTTCAAACCAAAATTTTCTAACCCCATATTCTAAGAGAGGGTCATCTATATATAGAAATATATGAAAGACCCTCAGAAATATCCAAACAAATACAACTGGAATGATACATGCATCTGTGGAGATAGCTGGCCAAAAATATCTGGTTTTTGCATAAGTGGTCGGTTGGCCACTAATAGGGGCTGACTATACACCATTAGTGGGTAGCTGTCCACTAGTGGGCCTGCAGGTCCCAGATGGCCAAAGCTACTGTTTTGGTCCAAAAACAATGGTGCAAAGTTTGTAGGTTTTTTAGACTCAAAGCTGAGGCTTCCTGCCGAGGAATTCAAGCATTTGACATGTATATACAAATTCATCATCGGGTGATCACTTGGTGGCGCCCAAGTCGTAAGGGTGGTAAAAAATGGGGTGTCTACAGCTGCCCTCTGTAGCTCGACTTTTTCGCACCCCCTTTTCGAAAGTCAAAATAAGTCCTACAATTCGGACTCCCGTGGTTCTGAACCTAATCTCACAAGTGCAATGTGAAATTGATAAACACCAAAGAGTCCAAATCTGGCAAATCTTTTGGAAAATCAATTTTGAATCAAATTGCCAAAAATGGTTTGCTTTGCCAGATACAGAGTCGCCACCTAAATATTTTGTTTTGGGAAAATTTAAAAAACTCATAACTCGTGCCAAAGGCCACATGTTCGTCAACACCAAGATTGTCTCGGCTTGAGAACTTAGGTACGAGAAGGGAAGGTCATGAATACATTTGAACACCCCCGCTCGCCCGATCAAAGATCGGCCTCTACTAATCATGATATAAATCTTATGTACATTATATGCTCTTATTCCGGTTATTAGGCTAGCATTATTATGTGATGCGCACACACACAAGTATAGACTAACTTGCAAGAATTGGAACATTTCGAGTCATGTTTGTTTTAAAAATTGTTTCGAAATATGTACCACTTGAAAAAGTGATCACATATAAAACATTGCTAAAATTATTCCAATTCAAGCAACAAGTAAGCATTCAAGCAGTTTATCATTTAAGCATTTAGCCTCATGGCAAGCATGAAACATTCATACTCATGCAATATGCTAAAGCAAGTAAAGGCTAACCTAGTACTCCATGCCAAAACAAACAAAAGAGTTAGAAAAAATGCATGATCCCTAACTATGCAAAATGACTAATGCAACACATGCAATATGCAACTAATAGGCTCAGCTACTAATGTGGCATATGAATCAACTAAATAGCATGCATTCTAAGCAGATATTCAAAGAAGTATTTAAACTGACGATGTAGTTAGAATGGTGAACCAAGCCTCGGTGCATACAATACAAGTGGATGCAAACATGAAGTATGCTAACCAAAACATGATGTCCCTAAACTAACCACTATAAGCTAGTAAATAAAAAGGAGAAAGACGTGGGGTTGGAAGACATACACATTATTACATTACGCTATCACGAAGGAGAGTCCGAATGAATAAACTAACTAGCTAACTAATTCAAGCTAAGCTAAGCTAATTATTACGAAACAAATGAAATTAGCTAACTACATAACTAATTATTACAAACTGAATCCACTAACTTTCTAGTTAACTAATTAATTTACAAAACGAAATTGAATAACTAATTAACTAACTAATTAGTTACAACACTATACACGATTAACTAGCTACAACTAATTAATTACAACAAATATTTAAGCTAAGCATTTAAACTAAACAGGCTCGATATGCGAGGAATGCCCAAGCACATGCTCAGTTTCCACTAGAAAGGCCACTATTTTTTTTAGAGAGCCTCTGCTGCATAATAGAACACATACACTGCTGCCCACTTCTAGAATAACTCTGCTTTGCCTGAAGAACACACTACTGAATTTTGCATCAGTGGCCGACTGGCCAGTGATGAGGGCTGTGGATGGCCATCAATGGCAGTTTGCCGGCCACCTGTCGGCCATGGAAAGCAGCCTGTCGGCCACTACTACCCAGTTCACCTTGCTACAACAGAGGACAAACAGAGCATGCACATGGTATTTTCAAGGGTTTGTTTGCACAATTCACCCCTCTTTTTCATGAGCAAATCAAAGGGGAAGTGAATTTAAGCCATAAACTGCCAACTCAAGCAATTTCATTCCATGATGGCTTGTGAACGAAAGTGTGCAAGTTCAATAAATGCAATGAAATGAGGCTCTCAAAGCCACTTCTCTCTCATGGAAGATCAAGGGAAGTGGTAAACTTGGAAACTTGAATCATTTCAGCACTAGTGAGTATGAAATGCCTCAAGCTTCCATGTGTTCTATTAACGTCCGATTGAACACAACACTTTTTATTATCTTGCACCATTTTAGTCCCAAGTTTTAATTACTCCATTTTAATTTACCTTTCAATTCTCTAATTCATTGAGTCCAATGGTGAGTTTAAGTCCTCTAATGGAAAGAAGGCTAAACCAAAAGTTGTTTTAGACATGAAAGAAACATCATATTGTTGGTAATGAACCCCAAAGGGATTAAACCATTAAGCATGACATCTCACTCTCATGCTTTGGACAAACAAGTTGTTTTAAACCACTTTCAAAGAAAAACAAAAGCCAAGAAAGAAAGGAGGTTCCAGAGATGATTAGTGATTATCACAAGTATGGAAAACCATAAATAGATGTAATCAACTTAGATAAGAAGGTGTCTAAGGCATAGAACACCAAACTCATTAGGGCAATTACACTATAAGCATGCAAAACAAAGTTCAAATGCAATAAACACTTAGAAATAGTGCTAAAACATGCCTAAAATAGTCCTAAAACATGATGGAATCAAGACAAAAAAAGGCTAGAATCATATGCTAAAACATGGCACAAACTAGGCTAGTAAGCAAGACACAAGGAGGGGAGGCTAACCCCTCCAAATTTGGACTTCAAAACATGATTTTGGCCACTGAAATTAACCCCTCAACGTTTAATGGCCTTAAAACCCAAGCTTCAGCCCAAAAACACAGAGTTTTTATAGCCCCAAAATAGTTGAAAAACAACAAGAATAATAATAGAGAAAGCAAGCAAATAGGTAAAGCCTTATACCTCTTGAAGAGAAGAAGCATTTCAAGCAACAAAACCAAGACAACACACCCTTCAAGAGCTCAAACCAAGCTCAAAAGTACCTCAGCTCAAAGATGAGAAGGTTTGGTTAAGGATGTATGGGCAAAAGTTAAAGATTTGTATGCAAAAGTATATGAATTTGCTAGAGAGAGAGAGAGAGAGAGAGAGAGAGAGAGTTGTAGGGAGACGCGAAAAATTTTGATCTCAAAATTTTCAAACCTTAAAACATAAGAGGGAGGCCTCCTATATATAGAAAAATGAATTCTCCTCAAGAACATCCAGCCCTACACATGGGTGAAGATGCATGCATCTGTGCAAACAGCTGACATAATTGTCACAAAATATCTACAAAAGACACTGGTGGCCGGCAGGCCACATCAGTGGCTGACAATCAAGAAGTGATGGCCGATAGCCAAAAGGAGTGGCCGGCAAGCCACCAGAGGCTACAAGCTTGAAGGAGCAAGGCTTGGTCCAAGAATGAGGCAGCGAGGGTGTAGGGTTTCAAAGGCTCGAAGCTGTAGCATTCTGCTGAGGACTTCGAGCACTTAACAAGCAAATAAACTCATCATTGAGTGTCCATACGATAGGGTCCAAGTCATAAGGGCTGTCAAAGATGGGGTGCCTACAGTTGCCCCTCTTTGACAGAACTTGGAGTCATGAAATGACGTGTGTGAATGTCAAAGCCTGAAGACGACCTATTTTGATAAGGTCGTAAAACTTGGACAAACAATCAAGACCGAAACAAACGGTTACGCCCACAGGCTGCCTATGTATCCCTTTACAAGGAATCAAACCAGCGTAGTTCTGGGGCAAGATGCAAAATGATATGCACAATGCGACTTTTAAAGCTGGACTCACACACTTGTAGACCGCCCGAAACTCCGCTCCGCGCGCGAGGGCGCGAATTGTGGTTCTAGCTACTACAGTTCGGACTCCTGTCACGGTTCTGAATCTAATCTCACAAAGTGCAAGGTAAGACAGATAAATCACCAAAGAGTCCAAATCTGGAAAACCGTTTTGGAAAACTGATTTTAATCAAGAAGTGCCAAACATGGACTGCTTCGCCAGATTTCAGAGTCGCCATCTAAATATTTTGTTTTGAGAAATTTAGGAAACCCTGACTCGTGCCTAAGGCCACGTGTCCGTCATCACCAAAGTTGCCTCGGCTCGGGAACTTGGGTACGAGAGGGAAAGGTCATGCAATGAGCACCCCCGCTCGCCCGATCAAAGGATCGGCCTCTACTAACATGATATGTTGTTTTTGAAAACACATGCGTTCTTATTTTGGTTATTAGCTTAACTTACTACGTGATAAACACAACATACAAGTATAGACTAGATCACCTAAATTGGAACAAAACATCTCATGTTTGCTTGTTTGAAAATGATTTGAAGGTGCTACTCGCAAGTAGGCTGAGACGTGGATTTCCCACCCTCAAGTGGGCTTAGAAAACATGATTTGCCATTCCCAAGTGGGCTTAAAACGCACATTTTGATGAATTGTTCGAATTCAAGCAATGAAGCCTTCATCCACAGGCATTCATGCAGTTATAGCAGTTAAGCACATAGCCTCATGGCAATCGCGCTATCATGGCAATCACTCACACTCATGCATGGATGCTAAAGCATAAACACTTACAGTGTACTCCGAGCCAAAGCAGAAGTTAGTTAGTAATCAATGCATGATCCTAGCTATTTCAAGAATGCCTAATACAACACATGCAAAGTGCAACTAAGATAGGCTCAACTATTCTAAGATGTCTTGTGAATGCAACTAGATAACATGTATTCAAATTGGTATTGAAATACAATGCAGTTTGTATGATGCGCCGAGCCTGGTGCATGCAAAACGAATGAATGATGCACGCATGTCAACATAAGTATGCTACTTGAAACATGCCCTAAAACTAACCACTGAAAGTAGGTAAGTAAAAGGGAGAAAGAAATGGGGGTTGGAAGACATGCATCATACACATGCACGCTTATTACAACAGTTGTGCCCTCTCGCAAGAGGATCCGAATGAATTTAGCTAACTAAACTAAGTTACAAACCAACTAATTAATCACATTAATTAAGTTACAAAACCAACTAAGTATGAAAAGCATTTAAATTAGGCTGCCACAGCTCCGCCTTGAACAATGAAGGATGCATGCTCGATCGCGTCCTCCCAGAAATCCACTACCGTGCCTCAAGATGGCTCTATTTGCACACTTTTGTACATCTGAAAATTCTGACCCACCTCAGGAACATGCAGAAGGATGGTCGGCCAAGAGGGATGGCCATCGGGCAAATTTTATGGCTATCGGCCAAAGTTGATTTCCATCGGCCAAAATTGATAGCCGATCGGCAGCTTTGATGGCCGGTCAGCCACTGCTTCTTGTAATTTCTCCTTTTGCTACAACAGAGCACAAACAGGGGCATGACAGTGTATTTGCAAGGGAATGTGTGTACCACCACACTCCTTATCTTGCCTCAAGCTCAAAGGAGTGTGGTACTCGACTCTCGAGCCACCAACCAAGCATCACAATGCATGATGGCCGAGAAGCCAAGTTTGTACAAGTCAATGAATGCACAAATAGACTCGATGAGACTTCCACCCTATCATGCACGATCAAGGGTGCCAGTGACTAAGAAATGAGGCACGTTTCAGCACTTCAAGTATGAAACGTCTCTCATTTCTTGTGTTTGAATTAACGTCTGATCCAAACACATGCAATGCAACACAAACATGTTATCTTGGCATGTTTTACTTTAATTGATTTTGTTTACACATTTTAACATTACTAATCCATTCATTGATCAACTTGTCCAAATATGATAGTCCTCTAATGAGAGAGAGGTCTATCAAAGAGAATGGTTTAATGCATGGGAGAGACCAATGCCTTTGACTAGGAGTAACCCTCAAAAGAGGGTTGAAGCCATTTAAGCATAGGCCTCTATCCCAAGCATTAAACACAATCCTCAAGACTAACCAATCCTCAAAACAAATCAAAAATGAAGAAATGAGGGAGATGGCAGATTTTTCAGTGCTAAAGTGGCATGATAAACAAGACTATAACATGCAAACACTTCAAGTACAACATGCTAGAAGGCTTAAACATTGAAACTAGTGAAGGACACAACACTAGAACCATGCAATACAATGCTCAATGGACTAAACCAGCCCTACATAGACCTCATGCATGCCAAAACAGTGGCCAAAATGAGCTGAGATGATAGCATGAAAGGCAAGAAAATGATGCTCATGCGATGGCTCACAAACAAGGCATAAAGGTGCAACTCTCAAGAGCACTTAAAGAGTGAAAAACATGGAAGTGTGACAACACTATATGCTCTAAAATAACACACCAAATGATGCCAAGACATGCAAATACCTCAATTCAAGCATGCAAGATACCTCAAAACTCAAAGCTAGTCAAGGTTATAGCACTACAAGCATGCATAACAAGCATCATACGACCAAGAAGGCTCAAAATAGAGCTAAAGCATGCCAAAATATGAACAAAAGCATGCTGGAGTATAGCCAAAATGAGCTAGAATAATAGGCTAAAGAGACAAGCATGCAGGGCTAGCTAGCAAGGATTACACTACAAGTGTATAAAGCATGCAAAAGGTGAGTCCACCAATCAAAATTACAGTTATAACATGCCAGAATAACACCAAAAACATGTTTGAACTAAGCTAATTCAAACCACAAGAGCATGCTACTTTGTAAGGCTAAAAAGGCTAACAAAAAGGATTTACAGTACAAGTGAATGAAGCATGCAACCAATGATCAAACAAGCCAAAAACAGAGTTATGCCATGCTGAAATAAGCCCAAAAATAAGTTAAGAACAAGCCAACACATGCTAGAAAAACATGCTCAATAATTAGGCCAACAAGGCATACAACCAAGACAAGAGGAGAGGGGACCACCCCCTCCCATTCTGAACCTCAGAACCACATTTTTACCACTGAAAATTCACTCGATTTCAGTGGTTAAAAGGCCAAACAAAGATGGTTTTAAAAGCTTAGGAAGTTGGCTCTAAAGGCTTTACAAGCCAAAGAGCAAAGGGAGAGACAACCCCCTAACACAAAATAGGCCTAAACCATCACTTTTAGGACTGAAAAATAGAGATTTTCTCAGTTCAAAACCAAGCCAAATTTTTTTTACAAAGGTGGTAAAACAAGCATGCAAAGCAAAGGTTTAAAGGAGCAAGTGCTTACCCTTGAAGCACCTTGAAGCTCAGCAGCAAAACCAGCCAAAATCAGCCTTTGAGAGCTCAAAATAGGCTCCAAGGGACCTCAGTCCAAAGATATACAACTTTGATGAAGGATGCCTAGGCAAAGGAGGGGTGTATCACTAAGTGTATCTCTTGTTATGCACACAAACGCAAGAGAAGGAGAGAGAGAGGCAGAGATTTAGCTCTGAAATTTCTAGAGAGAGAGGAATTTTTTAGAGAGAGAGGCTCCCAAAATTGCTTCAATGTCTATCCCTTTGAATATGAGATATTTGGCTTCATATATAGCAAAAACAAGAGATTTGGTCGAAAATATCTGAATTGGGACAACTGAAGCTTGCTGGAAATATCTGGAGGGAAATGATCTTCAAAAAATCTGAATTTGTGTCACTCTTGGCTGACCGGCCATATTTGGAGCCGACCTACTACTTGGGATGGCCGATCGGCCACTTTTATGGCCGACTAGGCACATTTGTGGCCGACTGCAAATTCTGCTATGCAGGTCCAACTTAAAATGGGCATACCTCCTTCATATGACTCCTTTTCAGGTCATTCTTGTGTCCAAATTGAAGCCCCAGAAGTAACCTTTCCAATGGTGGTAACCTTGCATCAAAATTCCAACTTTGAAAAAAGTTATGCCTCTTTTAGAGAAGACTGCTCAGTTTCGGTCCAACCGGAATGATGCCCAACTTCAACCAATCATATCTCCCCCATCTGGACTCGGCTTTAGGAGATTCTTGAGTGTAAAATGAAGCCCTAGAAGTCTTATTTCCAACAGTGGTGGCTTCATAGCCTAAATCAAAGTATACAAAAGGATAAGGCTGATTTACCGGGTACTGCTCGTCTCTCTCTTAACGATTCATACCCAACTTCTTCCTCAACTAGGTTTCTTCCCTCTCCTATTCTTTTCTTCATCTCCAATCCCCTAAACAAGGTGTTTTGAAAGATTTCCAAAGAGTTCACCTCTCTTCCATTCATTTCCACTTTGTCCTTTGCTCGGTTTAATGAAAAGCGCAACATTTAACAAAATGCGAGCATCGGAACATTGCAGGAACTTTATTTCAAAAATATTTTGAAAGAGAGGGTTTTAAGGTCTAAAAACCATTCAAAATAGTTTTGGTCCAAAATAAGGTGTAAGGTTGGGATTTGACTCTCCTTTTGCCGAAGGAATCGAACCTTTGCACTGCACACCTTTCATCACCAAGTAAACCATCAGTAGCGCCCAAGTCTTAAGGGCGGTCAAAAATGGGGTGTCTACAATGCTACGCGAAGCCTGCTATTTTGAAAACTCATGATCATGCAAGATGATGCAATAAGTAATAACAAATGCGATAACGAAATAACAAATAAATGAGTAGCCTCAAGCTGAAACCAGCACAAGTTCTATGCAAAAAGATAAAACCACACTCCAACCACGCCAAAACAAGAGACGAGGAAAGAAAACACCGCTTGGGGTTGCATTTCACGCATCTTGAGAAACTCAGAACACTACTCAGGGTCGTGTTTCACATGCCCTATGAAACTAGAGAACAAAAACCGCTCGGGATCGTGTTTCACGCATCCTGAGAAACAAGAGAACCCGCTCAGGCTCACACTTCGAGCTTCCCGAGATGAAAGAAAACTTGCTCGGGGTCACGCTTCACACATCCCGAAAGGAAACCCATCCAGGGCCATACCTCACGCGTCCTGAGATACAAAAAAAACCACTCGGGGTCATGCTTTGCACGTCCCAAGATGAAACCCACCTAGGGCCGCGCTTCACGCATCCTGAGATAAAAGAAAAACCGCTCAGGGTCACGCTTGTGCGATAGATGCACAAAGTGAATAAGTGCGATAGATGCATAAAGTGAACAAGTGCGATAGATGCACAAAGTGAACAAGATCATAAATTGAAATAGTGAGAACACATGTTCCATGCAAAATGATTAACCAAAGCATATTTTATGCGAAATATAAATGATGCGAGACACGTATGCAATATGTGATGCATAATCTATGCAATAGAAAAGAACAAAAGAACGGAAGAGAACAAAAGCCTAAATCGAGTAAACTCAGTGGCACCTCCAAGTTACCTCTCAGAAGGATTACAATTTGTTTAAAAAGGATACACCTCGTTCATGTTGACAAGTGATGAACATCGTGCACCAAAACACAGTTTTGAGCTTCCGTAGAGACAGTGAACCTTCCTTATATTTGTTGGAAAACAAAGACACAAAATAACATCAGGACTCAGATGGAGGCCACCTGCCATAGGGGGAGGCCGCCGGCCACCTGCCAGCCATAAAAATGCCTTGTCAGCCACCAGTGTGGCCTGCCGGCCACCGATGGCAATTCAGGGCAATTTGCGGATTTCCCTCTCGGGTCTTTAAATATAGAGGACAAGGGTTCATTTTCTCATTTCTCCAAGGCCGAAATTCTTCCTTCTCTCTCTCTAGACACTTTATCTCTCTAGATCTGAGCTTTTTACGCATTTTCCAACGCCCCACACAAACTATATTTGCTAAACCCTCTTGATTCTCTTCACTTTGAACCGATTGGATTTTGATTTCGACACTTTTTTCCTCATTTTCACCCTTCTAGGCTTGTTCCCCTCGAGTTTCTCTCGAGTTTCATGAACTTTTACTGACTTTGACTTTTTCTTCCATTTTCTCTCTGTTAGGGTTAACTTTTTCCAAGTTTACCTTCTTTTCTCCATTTTTCTTCATTTTTCACCTACTGTTCACCTATTTTTTAGATAGCAGATGATTCACCACATGACAGGGCTCCTTCAGAGCTTCCCTCCAGTATTCTCACCTATTGTAGAGGCGAAGAAGCTCGTCCCTGCCGAGGATGGTAAGGCGGCTCAGGGTATTGAGACCGACCTCGAGGCAGAGTTTGAGCCTGAGGTGGAGCCAGAGCTACTACCATTGAGGGTACGACCTTTTGATCCAGCGAGGTACCATCCCCGAACACATATCTTGCCAGCATGAGTGTAGACACCCCATTTTTGACCGCCCTTAAGACTTGGGCGCTACTGATGGTTTACTGGGTGGTGAAAGATGTGCAGGGCAAAGATTCAATTTCTTTGGCAAGAAGAGAGTCAAACCCCCCAACCTTACACCTCATTTTGGACCAAAGCTATTTTGAATGGTTTTTAGACCTTAAAACCCTCTCTCTCAAAATATTTTTGAAAGAAGTTTCTACGATGTTCCGACGCTCGCATTTTGTTAAAAGTTGTACCTTTTGGTAAGCCGAGCAAGGACAAAGTAGAAATGAATGAGAGAGGTGAATTCTTTGAAAAATCTTTCAAAACACCTTATTTAGGGGTTTGGAGTTGAAGAAAATGGGAAAGGAAAGAAGAAAACTAGTTTGGGAGAAGTTCGGCATGAATCCGAGTAGGACCAAAGCTGCGCGGCTTGACCAAAACAGGCATAACTTTTTTCACAGTTGGAATTTTGATGCAAGGCTGCCACTATTGGAAAGAATACTTCCGGGGTTTCAATTTTCACATAAGAATGACCTGAAAAGGCACCCATATGAAGCAGTTAGGCTTGCTTCAATTCGGGGACTAGGACTGATTTTTGCTGCCGGCCTCTATGGGAGTGTGCCGGCCATGAATGGCCAATGCCGACCCCATGCCGTCCAAAAGTGACCCCATGCTGGCCAAAAATGGTAAGGTGCCAGCCAACAATGATAAGGTGTCGGCCATTGATGCCAGAAAGCAGATTTCGACAGATATTTTGCTCCGGCTTGCTCCAGCTGTCTTTCTTGAGATATTTTCGACCAAAGGCCCTCCTTTTGCTATATATGAGAGCCTTACATCTCATTTTCAAGGGTTAGAACATTTGAGAACTTCTTGAGCAAGTTTTGAGAGCTCCGCTCACTAATACTCCCTCTCTCTCTACAATTTTCCGAGTTTGATCTCTGTCTCTCTCTCTAAAGCCTCTCCCTCTTGCCTTTTGTGCATGCAAGTAGAGAATTACCTCTCTTTTGCCTAGACATCCTTGGTGAAAATGGTCCATCTTTGGGAGGAGGTTGCTTGAAGCTTACTTGGGACTTTGTTGGAGCTCCAAAAGGTGTTTTGGCTCAGCTTCTGGGTTGGTTTTGTAGCTGTGCATCAAGGGTAACATCTCTCTCCCTTTAAGCTTGCTTTACACATTTGCTTAGTGTAGACGTCCCCGAACGCCCCGGGAGGATGAGTCCCGTTCTGTTCATTTGGGGTTACTACAGTTCGGACTCGACTTGTGTCACGGTTCTTAATCTGAACCAAAGAGTCCAAATCTGGCAAATCGTTTTGAGAAACAGATTTTTGAAAAAGTAGTGCCAAACATGGACTGCTTTGCCAGATATAGAGTCGCCACCTAAATATTTTTTATGGGAGAATTTAGGAAACCCTGACTCGGTGCCGAAGGCCACATGTCCGTCATCACCGGAGTTGTCTCGGGTCGGGAGCTTGGGTACGATCGGGGAAGGTCAGCTATGAGCACCCCCTTTCGCCTAGTCCGAAGACCGGCCTCTACTAACCGTGATATCTGTTTTGAGAACTTTATGTGTTCTTAAACCAATTGTTTAGCCTAGAATTACTATGTTATGCGCGCAGCAAACAAGTATAGACCAAATCGCCCAAATTGGAATAAAACATTTTTATGTTTGTTTCGAAATTGGTTTGCTACTCGCAAGTAGGCTAAAATGCGGATTTTGCCACCCTCACGTGGGCTTTTTAGAAAAGACGATTTTGCCACTTATCTAGTGGGTTTAAAACTCACAGTTTTAATGCATTATTCCAATTTAGGTAATTTAACCTCCATCCACAGGCATTCAAGAAGTTTATATCACATAAGCAGGTAGCCTCATGGTAATCATGCTATCATGGTAACATTCACACGCATGCAATATGCTAAAGCATAAAAGCTTACCTAGTACTCCGTGCCAAAACAATAAACTAGTTAGCAAAATGTGCGTGTCCTAGTTCATGTTAATTTGCCTAATGCAACGCATACAAGATGCAATTTAGATAGGCTCAGTTAACCTAATCATGGCATATGTAATGCGATCAATTATCACATATTCGATTTGTAGATTGAAATACAAATGCAGTTAGCGTGATGTACCGAGCCTAATGCATGTAATACTAATGAATGCACGCATGCACAGCATAAGGTATGCTAATTTCAAAAAATGCCCTAATCTACCATCATAAGCAGGTAAATAAAAGGGAAGAAAGAAATGGGGATTGGAAGACATGCACACACTCACCCACACTTATTACATATTTACCCTCACTCAGAGGGTCCAAATGAATATTACAGTCCCAAAATAATAAACAAACGAAATTATTACAAAAAATTCTAATTAATTAAGAGAAAAGATGCAAAAGAAAGGAGAGAGTGGCCGCAGCCTCTGCCTCGGGATGCGCAGATGATGCATGCTCGGAACTTGACTCGCCCGAAAAACCTGTACCGTACCCCTGCCACCTCTGTTTGTACTTCCTTGTCTCTCTGAAAATTGCCCAAGTCCTGGAGCAGGTTCCTTACACGCTGCGGAGCACCACCGGCCAGACAGAATTTCCACCGGCACTCTACAATTTTCATCGGCTGTTCTTGGATTCATCGGCACTTAAAAGATTGCCGGTCGGCACTAAATTCTGCCGATCGGCAGAAACTTCCTGCAGAAGACAGTTTGACAGCAAACAGAGAATAGACAGTGCAGGGCATGGGGTTTTCAAGTATATGTAAGCATGGCCATACTTCCTATCATGTTTTGAACTCAAGGAAGCATGTCCTTCGATCTTCGAGCCACCAATGGTGCATGGTGGCTCAAGGAATCAAATTTGCCATTTGATATAAAGATGCACGCAACAAACAAAATGAAAACCGAAGCCTTATCAAGTTGGAATCAAAGGCCTCGGTGACCGGGAATCGAGGCACATTACATCACTTGAAGTATGAATGTTCCTTGATTCCCACACTTAGTTTGACACCCCAAACCAAGTAAATGCAATGCATGTTATGCAAACACGGCTCAACATGCAACATGATGCCAAGATGCAAGGCACAATAAGTACTATGCAACTAACATGACAAATGTGTAATGCCAAGCATGCAAGATGCAAATGTGATGCGAATATGGACCAATTTGGGAATGGGATTCACATGCTACGAGGCTTGATGGAACAACCATACAACAAACATGAAGCAAGCATGCAATGGGGGGCCTTGAACCATAAAAGGACAGACCTTAGTCCACCCCAAAACAGCATCAAAAAGTGCTCAAAATGTTGGGCAACATCTCATGTTAACGAGCAAACTTATGGTCCTAAGGTTAAGGCACAAAAAGGAGACAACTTACCCCCACCAACATGACTTCTCATGGCATGATTTAGACAAATAAGAACAGAAATTTTACATGCAAGATGGGACTCCGAAACCTCCTAGTATGGCAGCTACAATACCTCTCATGAAATGCTACCACCAAGACTCTTTCCTAGGTATAAGAGAGTACACCCCCAAGGCATGAAAGAGGTCAAGCATGCACACATGCAAACATGATTCTTGGACTAAAATAGCATGGCAAACAACTTCAACTCATTAAAGTGGATCAACTAAGGCATGCTAGTGATTCATGTACTTGAGGGCTCACAAGCCAAAATGCATGGCAACCATATCAAACATGTCAAACATGACCAAATGGATAACCAACAGGTTTTAAGCATGAAAAAATAGTGCTAACATCTTCATGGAACCAACCCAACACACACAAGAATCATGGCCTAATCATGAGATACACTTCTAAGCAAAATGGAGCAATACAAAGCAAGTATTACAAGCATACAAGGAGGCACAAATCCAGCCGAAAACAGAGATCCCACATGACCTAAAAACACCCAAAAAGGTCTGAAATGAAGCAAAAACCAAGCAAGCATGCATGTCACCCTTTTGGACCACAACTCAAGGAAACAAGACCATAAAGGGAGAGGGGTGTCCCTCCCCTATGCAAGACTTTAAACCGACTTTTTCAACACTAAAAATACACTGATGTTCAGTGGTGAAGGGATCAAGATACAAAGATGACCAAAGCTTAACCAAAGAGGCAACAAAAGTGGCCAAACAAGGCCTAATAGAGTGAGTTTGCACTCAAAAAACCAAACCACCTTAATGAAAGTTCTAAAGCATGAAAATATAAACCTTTTTTATGTTATACACAAGAGCTAAAACAGCAAGCAAGATAGGTAGAAAACTATTGCAAGTTTGGGGAATAAAAAGCAAGATGCTCACCCTTGAAGAACCCTTGAAGAACAAATGGTCTAGCCCTCTTCTTTTGATCAAAACCAGTCCAAAAACTCAAGAAACAACCCTCCAAGTCCCTCAATCTCGGAATAAGGTGTAATAGTGTGTGTAATGGTGCAAAAGTAAGGTAAAAACCACCTTTTGAGCTAAGAAACACACACAAAGGAGGAGAGAGAGGGAGATATAGAGATGATATGTATCTACATCTCAAAGCTCTGGTTTTTGGTTGCCAAAGTCTAACCTAGATCCAAGAGAAAAGCCCCTCTCTTAAAGGACTCCCTCTTGCAAAGCTTATACAACAAGCTTGGCTAGAGGGAGATCCCTCTATACACGTGTATGGAGGAGGGAGGAGTTGGTGCCAGCTATCACAGCTGGCACAAAATATCTCCATAAAGTGGATGAACAGTGGTCGGCTGCCCAAAAATGTCACTTCGACAAAAAACAGTGCCGACCGACAACAAAATATGCCGACCGGCAATAAAATGTGCCGACCGGCAATCAAAAGTGCCGATGGAAGCAAAAACCAGCCGGTGGCCTCTAGCCACTGCTGGTGGTGGGTGGGGATGGTCCACAAACCCTACCCTGCCTCTCAAAGGCAAGACAAGAGTGTTCGGTGCAAAACCAGACACTAAACGGTCAAGTTCGGAGATCCTGAGGCAGGGCGCGCGAGCCGAGACCTCCGGGAACTCCAAACGAACACGAACATGGATGATCACCGAGTGTTCAAACGGTGACGTCCAAGTCTTGAGGACGGTCAAAAATGGGGTGTCTACACTTAGCCATCTTTTCACACTACTTTGGGGCTATTTTGGGGGTGGTGTTGAACTAAAAAAACCTTTGTTTTTCCTCTGTTTTTCAGTCCTAAAAGTCTTGGTTTGTGCCTTGGTTGGCTAGGGGGTTGTCCTCCCTTTTGCTCCTTAGCTTGTAAGGCCTTGTGAGCTAACTTTCAAACTTTTCAAACAACTTCTTTTTGGCCTTAGAACCATTGAAATTCAGAAGATTTTCAGTAGTAAAAACCCTGTTATGAGGGCCCAAATCAGAGGGGGGTGACCCCCTCTCTCTTTGTTTTGTTTGCTTGAGTTATTGGCTTATCAAATGAGCATGTATCTCTATACTTTCGAGGCCTGGTTCAAACACTTTTTTGTGACTATTAGGGCCTGCCTTAACTTTTTCCATGGTTGGTTTGGTCACCTTGTGCATGCATCTTGTATGTGTAGTATAATCCCATTTATGGCCCATCAGAGTAGCATGTCTTGCTAGCATGTGTTGGCTTCATTTCAATAGGTTTTTGGCCATCATTTGACATCTCATAACTCTGTCTAAAGTTGGTTTGGTTGTCTCTTGAGTGGCTCATGTACTTGTAGTGCAAATCTTGCTTACTAACATTGTGTGCATGATGTTTTGGCTCATCATTGTAGCATATTTTGGCTATGCTCCAGCATGATTTTATTCATATTTTGGGCTGTTCTAGGACTTTTTTGGGCTACCATGGTCATATCACTCATGTTTTGTATAGCTATAGTGCAAATGCTTTGGCTAGTCTTGAGTTTTAAGGCCCCTACCATGCTATACTTGTGATGTTTGCATGCTTTGGCATCATTTGAAATGTTATATCTGTGCATATTTCATGACCATACACTTGTGCTTGCCACTCTTTTAATGCCTTGTAGGCTTGGCTCTTTATGCCTCAAGAATGAAATTTTGTGCATGCCATCAAGCCTAGGCCTTTGGGTCATCATATCAGTGCATTCTTGGTCTTGTTATATCATGATGTAACTCTGTTTTATGTAGTCCAAGTCATGCCATGTTTGGTTTTAATAGGTGTAGTGTAATATCCGTTTTGTAGCCTTGCATGCTCCATGTTTTTGGCCTTTTGTTCTAACTTGTAATGGCTAGGTTCAAGCATGTTTTTAGACTCACCTTGACCTGCCTTGGGACTGTTTTTGATGCCCTTTCCCCTTTGAGGCTTGCTTTGCATGGCCATGGCTTAAGTCCCTTTGCTAGCTTCGAGCTTTGAGCTTTCTTGCATGCTTTGTTTGTCTTGCTAGGGTGGTTTGGCACCATTCCATGCATGTTTTTAGAACTTAAGGTGCTGTCACATATCCATGCTTGTCACTCTTTAAGTGTGCTTGAGAGTCGTATCTTTGTGTCTTAATCCTTAAACCAATTGGCATACATGTTTGTCTTGCCTTTTCATGCTTTTCATACCATCATTTCAGCACTATTGGCCACTGATTTAGACATGATTGAGGTCTGTCCATTTTGGTTTAAGTCCATCTTTGCATGCTTGTCTTAGCACGTTGTTGCATGCTTGTCTTTGCATGTTGTTGCATGTTTGTCTTGCATGTTGTCGCATGCTTGTTGCATACTTGGTACATTGCATGTTATTGCATACTAGTTCCATTGCATATTGATCCATGTTATTACATTGCATCATGCTTGCATGTTTAGAGTAGTGCATTTCATGCCATCATTAGCATGTTGTTTGCATGTCATTTTGTTTGCATGTTTTTCATTGTGTTCAATCGGTTGTCGCATTGAACACGAGGAAGATTGGTTCATTTCATAGTTGAAGTGATGAAATGGGCCAATCTCCCTCGGTCTCCATTTCCTTTGATTCCTCATGATAAGGAGATGGTCTTGGTGTCTTATTTGTCATGCATTTATTGAAATTTGCACATGTTGGATCTTTGGCCATCGCGCATCGAGATGCGCGATTGATGGCCTTGGATCTAATGATGCCCATTCCATTGATGTTTGGAAGTGATATGGGGTGGCATAGTGCGTACATATCCTTGGGAGACCCTCTATTTTCTCTATTTTTTGCTCTGCTGCAGCTTGGTATCCCAGCACACCAGTGGCCGGCACCCCCCTTATTGTTGGCCGGCAGTGCATTGTTGATGGCTGGCAGTGTGCCCTCTTGGTTGGCAGGATGGTCGGCAGTAGCTCCTCATGGCCGACAGGCCACTGGTGCACTCCTCAGCACTGTTTTGGTAAGATTCAACAGCTAATTCTCAAGGACACCCTGCAGACAGAGCCTCTAAAAGAGCATTTAGAGAGCTTTTCGAGATGGGAATTGAGAGCATGCATCCTTCCTTGTTCAAGGTAGAGCTGAGGCAGCCTGATTTAGTGCTTTACTTGTTAATTAGCATTTGGTGTTGTAATTTAATTAATTCGTTTGATTAGTTAAAGTTTTGTAATAATTAGTTGTAACTAGTTATTCAATTTGGTTGCGTAATAATTAGTCTAATTAGATTATTAGACTGGTTGATTAGCTTAGCATAGCTAGCTTAGCGTATTCATTTGGACCCTTCGTCAAAAGGGCGTATTGTTGTAATAAGCGTGCATGTGTGCGATGCATCTCTTCCAACCCCTATTTCTTTCTCCTTTTTACTTACCTGCTTTTAGTGGTTAGTTTTAGGACATGTTTCAATTAGCATCCTTATGCTCGCATGTTTGCATCCATTCATTTGTATTGCATGCACCGGGTTCAGCGCATCATACTAACTACATTGTATTTCAATCCCTACTTGAATACATGATTATCAAATCGCATTTCACATGCCATCTTAGAATAGCCGAGCCTACTTTAGATGCATTTTCGTATGCATTGCATTAGCTATCTTAACATGAACTAGGATCATGCATTGATTACTAACTAGTTGTTGTTTTGGCTCGGAGTACACTATGAGTGTTTATGCTTTAGCATCTTGCATGAGTGTAAGTATTGCCATGATAGCATGCTTGCCATGAGACTAACTGCTTTTGTGATATAATTGCCTAAATGCCTGTGGGTGAAGGTTGTATTACCTAAATTGGAACAATTCATTGAAATCCTCGATTTAGCCTACTTGCGAGTAGCAAACTTCAAATTATGTTCAAACAAACGAATATGCAATGTTTTGTTCCAACTTAGGCGATCTAGTCTATACTTGTATGATGTGTGCATCACATAGTAATTCTAGGCTTAATAACCGAAATAAGAGCACATGTGTTTTCAAAAACAAGATATCATGCTTAGTACAGGCCGATCCTTTGATCGGGCGAGCGGGGGGGCTCATTGCATGACCTTCCCCTCTCATACCCAAGTTCTCGAGTCGAGGCAACTTTAGTGATGACGGACACGTGGCCTTAGGCACGAGTTACGGTTTCCTAAATTTCCCCCAAAACAAAATATTTAGGTGGCGACTTTGTATCTGGCAAAGCAGTTCATGTTTGGCACTTCTTTATAAAATCTATTTTCCAAAACGATTTGCCGGATTTGGACTCTTTGGTGATTTATCGGTTATGCATTGCACTTTGCAAGATTAGATTCAGAACCGTGACATTGAGTCTGAACTGTAGTAAGCCCAAATGAACAAAACGGGATTTTCCCGGGACATTCGGGCACGTCTGCAATGAGGCATACTGAGGGACCTCCTGCTGTGGGAGCCAGCTTCTCACCTTTCATCCATCACCATTGAGGTATGAAATCTATTTTCATGCATTCTTGCCTTTCATTAAATTACATTTCTTGCACTGCCTTTTATCTGACTGTACTTTCATCACCGCCTTATCTGATTCATCTATTCTTTGCCACTAGGGGAGTCCCGTGCCTTCAAAGGGTACGGAGCCACGACTGCACGAGATTGGTAAGACGAGCTTCTTGCAGGGGTTCATGACATTGTGGACAAAACCGGCTTTGGCCTTTTTTGCTCCGACCTGACACGGGTCATCGCAAGCCGTCATCTTCTAGGAGCAGTTGTGGAGAGATGGTGGGACACCACCAACTCCTTCGACTTCTCCACTACCATGGAGATGACGATGACTTCCTATAACTTTGCCATGATCACCGTCTTAGGCGTAGGGGGTGATCCGATCCCGTTCAACACCAATATGGGAGAGTGGAAGGCCGCTTGGGTCGAGCAACTATGAGCACATCCACCCTTGTATCGTACAGCTATGGTCAAATATAGCTAGTTCACTGAGCAGTTCGATGGAGCAGTACACCAGAGGCTTTCTGATGTTTTCCTCGGTACCACCTTGTTTTCGAACAGGTGGAACACCGTGGGCTTGTATCTGTTGAGTACCCTGGTGACCCTTCCCCGGGTGCGCTTCTATGACTGGAGTGGAGCTGGCCTCGCTACCCTGTACAGATATATGAGCTCTACCTCCCGTCTGAGGGGAGAGTTGATTGGAGGCTATTAGAGAGCCTGGGCGGTATACACTTCAATTCCCTCTTTACACTTTACATTTTCTACTTTACATCTGCTCAACACCTGTGCTTTTTGCTTTGGACTTTCTGCATCTGTTCATGTCATTGATCACATACTACTATACTTTCCTTGCAGCTATGGGTTGATGCTTATTTTCCAACACTTGTCCCAGAGCCCATGGAGGAGCTCCCACTGACAGTTCCTTACTTGAGGCGGTATGACGGCAGGTGTCAGCGTAAGACTCGCGAGACCTTCACCTTCTTCCGTTATTATTTTGACATAATAGCGACCCATGAGGTAACCCAAAACACAGTCATTTTTGCTTTACAACTGTTCTGATTCACACTTTAGCAACTGATAGCAACTAACAATCTGCACACTCTCTATTTGCAGATCATGTGGCAGCCTTGGGCTATGATGTCGATCGAGATACGGGACCAGTATGCTGGGACCTGGGCCACTTCTCAATTCCGTATTCTACTTGAGGGCCTAGTCTGCCAAGCCTCGTTCCTGAGTGAGCGGTTTGTTCAATAGATCGTGGGCTTACCAGACCCGATCATTCTGATGGCACCGCCAGAGTCCATAAGATCAGTAGACAGCCTATCCATTGATGCAGTCACTCAGTTCATGGTGGGCTTGGATGCTGATTATTTCAGGGCCGAGGACGACTACGTGACCTTCATTCAGACTCACCTCATGCCATATTTGACAACTGCTCGTGGAGGCGAGGAGGCAAGGGCTCCTGTAGGGAGAGAGGTGCATAGGGCGACCAGAACCTGTGCTAGAGGGTCTTTCCCTGCAGGGCAGGGGACCAGTTGGCCAAAGCTTCCTACCGCGCTTACATGTTGACGGCATACTAGGGTGGCTTACCAGATCCCAATTGAGCCTACAACAGCTAGGCATGAGCTAGTTGGAGTTCGGGGCCCCTCCCAGGTATGGACTATACTTTACCATTTGCATTTTGCATTTCATTTCAGATATGTTCATTCCAGACATTGATGATCCCAATGCATTTGCAGGCATCGATAGAGTACATAGGGAGCGCTCTCGAGCTAATAGCCTCCTTGATGGGCATGGTACAGACGAGGAAGACGCTGATTGGTTTCCACGGCATCCCGGTAATTTCTTTAGTTTGCGTTTCATGTTATCAAATTTCTACTGATACATTGGCATTTCAAACTGTAGTCTTTCCCAAACTGCATCTCATATACTATATCTGATACACTACATTCGCACTGTACTCACACACTGTTTCTGATTTTTGCATACACTCGTTTTGCACACTATGCTTGTATTTGATACATAGACTATAACTGATATGTTGACAACTGTCCTTTTCATATCCCATCTATACCGATGGCTCCAGCAGCAACAGCAGTACCAGCACCAATAGTACACCCTCCAGCAGTGGGGAGGAGAGCGAGAGATAGAGGCACCCGAGGCCAGAGCTGTAATAGCCCCGATCCACAATTAGCCACTAATCGGTAGTTAAGGATGTTAATTAAGTAAATTAAATAAATTATGGTTTATTATGTGATTTGCATGATATTTGGCTTACTAAGTGTTACTTGCAGGAATATCTGTTTAGAATTCCACTGTAATATGTAAATTGAAAGCCTTATCGGCATCCAAAACTAAAATTGACTACACTGATATGTTATTTGGAATTTTTAGAACCTTATGGCAAGTTTTATTAAAAAATTGTTTCAGAACGATTAATTGGGTCATGTTTGGTTAGCCTAACGTTCTAATTAACGTATTATAACATCATAAATATAAATATGAGCCCCTTAAGCCTATTTGAGCTCATCCTTGCCCATTTTGAGTGCAAAAATCTGAGGAATTATTTTAGAGAGAGAGAGTGCAATTCTAGAGAGAGGAAGGAAGAGATTAAGGAGAAATTGAAGATTTTGCTTGAGTTCATCAATTTTGTGCAAGAATCAAGCTAATTGAAGACTTTAGGTAAGATTACAACCTCTTGATAGTGCATCTAAGCATTTAACATGAGATTTCTTCAAGATTATGTGTTCAAGGGTGTGTATTGAGCTTAGAAGGAAGATTTGAGTGGCAATTCATGCATGCATGTACATTTTCTTACAAATTGAGCATGATCTCCATGAATCCTCTCCTGCATGTTTGAAATTCATCTTCATTTGCGAAAATCATCAAGTTTTAAGTTTTTTTGTGGTATTTCATCATGATTTGGGAAGCTCAAGACCAAGAAAACCCATGAATGTTGTGTTCATGAACATTCATCATGTTTTAAGTTGAAATTGTGAGTTTTTAACAAACCCTTGGACCATGATTTTATGAAATAATCCTAAATTCTTCATGTTTTACAAGTTTACTATGTTATCTCAAGTTTTGGAGCCCAAGAGATGTGTTTTGGATGGTGTAGACACCCCATTTTTGACCGACCTTAAGACTCAGACGTCGCCAGTTGAGCACTTGGTGATATTGCATGTTGTGCTTGTTCAGAAGTCTCAGAGTCGCGGCCGTGAGCCCTGCCTCCAGACTTCCGAACCCTCTTTTGTGCTTTGCCTCGGTTTGCGAACCAGGCTCGGTTTTCACTGTTTCTTTTCCTGAGGGGAGGGAGAGGTCCCATAGACCATCTCTCAGTGGCTGTGGGCTACATTTTGTGGCTATAGGCCATTTTGCCCATTTCGGGACCCGGTTCCCGGTTTTCGGGACCGTTGGCCGTGTGCCCCAGTTCGGGACCGCTTAACCATCTCCATTTGCTTTGATTTTTGGCATACATTTTATTTTCTCCCTTTTGAGGGACACTGGGGTCTGAGAAACCCACTTCGTGGCCGAATGCCACTTTCGGTGCTTAACAGCCCATTTTCGGGACCCCGAACTGCGCGTTTTGGCCCCCGAACATTCGTTTTGCAACGGTTTTCGTTCATTTTTGGCAGGTACCTCTGTTTTATCATTGGGAAGGCCGTAGAAGGGTGGGAGGCCAGTAATTGTTGCAGCAACCAGTTATATATCCCCCGACGCCCTCCGATGCCCGTTTTTCACACTTCCGGGCTAATGTTGAACACCTTGGGGCCACTTTCTTGAACTTTGAACCACATACTTGTGATGTACACACATGGGAGGACCCTAAAAGTTGGTGGCCGGCCACTAATGTTACTTGACCCTTTTGAACCCCTCCTTCCGGGCTAATGTTGAACACCGTGGGCCCACTTTCTTGAACTTTGAACCACATACTTGTGATGTACACACATGGGAGGACCCTAAAAGTTGGTGGCCGGCCACTAATGTTGCTTGACCCTTTTGAACCCCTCCTTTCGGGCTAATGTTGAACACCCTTGAGCCACTTTCTTGGACTTTTAACCACAGGGTTGTGTTAAGGGCACATGGGAGGACACCATTGTATGGTGGCCGGCCACTAAACCAATTTGACCCTTTTGACCCCTAGCCGGCCGGCTAGGGGATGTGGCTGGCCAGCCACCTGAAACAAAAATACCTGGCCGGCCATGATCCTCACACTGTTCACTTTACATCTGTTTAGCTTTATCCCCCAGAAATATCCCAATCCGGGGGATATTTTGTGGGGGAAAACTTGCCTATTTTCCCCCACCTTTTGCCCCTCCTTTACTCCCCCTTTTTTGTCCATATAATCAGCTGGCAACATTTCATACAAGGGTTAGAAAAATTGTCTTCAAGCCTTGATACACTAATCTCCCTCTATCTCTCTCATTTTCTCAAAAACACCCAAGTTTCACCTCATTTTCTTCATCACCACCAAGCTCTACCACCACCACTCCATTCCAGCAGCAAGGGGAGGAATTCCAGGAGCTAAGAGGCAACAAATTTGGTCCAAGAAGCAACAAAAGTATTGATCTTCAAGGGTGAGTCCATTTTCCCTCTTTTCTAGTTCATTTTTGCACCATTCCTCTAGCCATCATGCTTACTGTTTTGAGCTCCGACCAAAACTGAAAAGGTCATTTTTTTGAGCTCATTTTCATGTCTCATTAAGGGCTCAACCCTGTTTGAGCCCTCCATCTTGCACTTGCTTCAATACCCTCTTTGTATGTCAATATTTTGCATGCTTTTTCTAACCTACGTGTGATCTATTTTGGAGTTTCTCATGAACTGTAAGTAGGCTTATTTTGAGCCCCTCTTCAACATTGAAGAAGGGCTCACCTTTTTTTGGGACCTCCATGTACCACTTGTCTTTATATCCATCTTTGGTCCCCTATTCTTGTATGACTTGGCAGCCTATCTTGGTTCCATTTTTGGCCCTTTTATAGTACTAAAAATAGTCTTATTTTGGCCCATTCTTCATGTTTCATTAAGGGCCTTTCATGGTTTGAGGCATATTTTATACACTTCATGTTATATCTCTCTTTTAATCCCCATTTTTGCATGATTTGTTAGCCTATCTTGCTTCGGTTTTTGGCATTTTTACAGTACTAAAAATAGTCTTATTTTGGTCCATTCTTCATGTTTAATCAAGGGTCTCTGGCTGTTTGATGAATATTTTGCATACTTTGTGTTATAGCCACTCTTGAGCCTCATTTTGCATTGCATTTCTAGCATGTTTGTATACTGTTTTTGAGTTTTTACAGTTCTGTAAATAGTCATATTTTTTATCCCTCTTCAATGTTGTAGAAGGGAAGTTTTCAGTTTGGGCTTTGCATATACCACTTGCCTCTTTGGCCACCTTTTGGCCCTTTTTTTTGCATGGGAGTGCAGCCATACCTGTGTTTGTTTTTGGGGTTTTTACAGTTCTGGAAAACATCATATTTTGGGCCCCTCTTCAACTTTGTTGAAGGGCCCTAACCTGTTTGAGAACAGCAGCTGTGAGTTGCTTCTTAATCCCATGTTTAGGGCCATTTCTTGCATGCTAGTTTTGCACTATCTTTGCTTGCTATTTGGCCATGTTTTGAACTGGAAAAATGCTTATCTTGGGATTGCCTCGCTTCTGTATTTTCATTGCATGTCCATATTGTGCATGTTTGGTATAGCTATAGGCCATTTCGGGTGCCAAAATTCATATTTCGGGACTATTCCATGCATCGGGTGTGTTTTCGCCTCGTTTCGGGGCTGTTTTCCCCCACATTTCATTGCTGAAAATCCATTAGCATGCTTGCATATCATTTTCCATGCCACTGCATTGCATATACCATCGCCTCGATTTGCGTGCCCGTGTGCACGCATTTCGAGGCACTTCATTTTCATCCATCGGCCTCTTATGTGAGTGTAGCTGAGGCTCTCTCATGTTATTATAAGTCCTTGTTGCATTCTATATGCCATTTTAGCCATATTGCATTGCGTATGCCATTGCCTCGGTTTGCGTGCCCGTGTGCACGCATTTCGAGGCACTTCATTTTCATCCATCGGCCTCTTATGTGAGTGTAGCTGAGGCTCTCTCATGTTAGTGTAAGTCCATTGTTGCATTCTATATGCCATTTTAGCCATATTGCATTGCGTTAGCCATTGCCTCGGTTTGCGTGCCCGTGTGCATGCATTTCGAGGCACTTCATTTTCATCCATCAGCCTCTTATGTGAGTGTGGCTGAGGCTCTCTCATGTTAGTTTAAGCCCATATCATATTTCCATGTCATTTGCATTGCGTATGTCATTTTCTCGGTTTGCATGCCCGTGTGCACGCATTTCGAGGCATCTCGTTTTTACAGCATAATGCATACTAGGTTGTATCTTAGATCGCATTCTGTCATTTCCTCAGTTTGCGTGCCTGTGTGCACGCACTTCGAGGCATCTCATTTTCCCAGCATTGTGCATGCTAGGCTGTATCTTAGTTGCATTCCATGCATGTCATGCGTATTGCATCGTGTTCGGGATAGGAGTTAGCCCGGGCACGGGAACCGAGGTACGTTCTGTACTCTGAGTGACGAAACGCGTCTCAATTCCCCAGTCACCGACACTCCGGACCATCCATGATGGAGTTAGGTCTTGTTTTATTTTCATGTGCATTCATTCTATATTGAGTTGTGCAATTCGACTCCTCGGCCATCATGCCTCGATATGCGTGATTGGTGGCACGAGGATCGATGCATGCATATATCTGTGAAAATACATTGCTATGCCCCTTTCCTGCTCTCTGTTGCAGCAAAATGAAGAATCAGCAACTTTTCGGAGTCTGGCACGCGTTTCAAGAATAACTGCTAAACAGAGGCTAATTGGGGCATCCCAGTGGATTTCCGCGCAAGGCAGCCCAAACATACATCATTCATCAGAGTCAAGGCAGTCCCTGGCTTGCATGCCAGTTTATAGCTTTCCTAGATTAATTTGTAAATTAATTAGGATTTTTGTATTTATTCGGGACTGTAATTATTTATTTGGGACTGTATATTTATTCAGAGCCTCTGCGCGAGGGCACAACTGTAATAAGTGTGCGTGTGTGTATTGTATGTCTTCCAATCCCACGTCTTTCTCCCTTTTATTTACCTGCTTATGATGGTTAGATTAAAGCATGTTTAAATTAGCATACAGTATGACAGCATGTTTGCATCATTCATCTGTATTGCATGCACCGGGCTCGGCGCATCATACTAACTGCATTGTACTTTCAATTCCAAATTGAATACATGTTAGTTGTAGCATTCCATACGCCATGTTTAGAATAGCCGAGCCTGCTATAGTTGCATTTTGCATGTGTTGCATTAGGCATTTCTGTATACTTAGGATCATGCATGATTTCTAATGTAAACTTCTGTTTTAGCTTGGAGTACTCGGTGAGCTTTATGCTTTAGCATCCTTGCATGCGTGTGAGTGACTGCCATGAAAAGCATGCTTACCATGAGGCTATATGCTTACATGATATAACTGCCTGAATGCCTGTGGGTGAAGGTTGGGTTACTTAAATTGGAATAAATCATCAAATGTTTCAAGCCTACCTGCGGGTAGCAAACCATTTTCAAAAAGCAAACATGAAATGTTTTGTTCCAATTCAGGCGACCTGGTCTATACTTGTATGCTGTGCGCATCACATAATAACCTAGGCTAATAACCGGAATAAGAACATACAATGTTTTCAAAAATAGATATCACGGTTAGTAGAGGCCGATCTTTGATCGGGCGAGCGGGGGTGCTCACGAAGTGACCTTCCCCAATCGTACCCAAGTTCCCGAGCCGAGGCAACTTTGGTGATGACGGACACGTGGCCTTTGGCAACGAGTCAGGGTTTCCTAAATTTCCCAAAATAAAATATTTAGGTGGCGACTCTGTATCTGGCAAAGCAGTCCATGTTTGGCACTTCTTTCAAAAATCTATTTTCTCAAAACGATTTGCCGGATTTGGACTCTTTGGTTCAGATTTAGAACCGTGACTACAAATCGAGTCCGAGCTGTAGCGAGGCCCCCCCGCGGGGACGTCTACAGATGGTTGAATTCGAGTTTTGAGTTTGGGAGGTCAATCTGGATTTTTCAGAAATTTGACCCACGCTCGAGCGTGAACCCTGAATTCATGCACCACGCTCGAGCGTGAACCCTGAATTCATGCACCACGCTTGAGCGTGGGTCGAGCGCCCGTCGAGCGTGAAAACCTTGCATCCAGTACTTTTTAGAGTTTACAGTCCACTTGAGCGGAGCTTCATTGTTTGAATGTCCGCTTGAGCGGGGAAACCCACGCTCGAGCGTAGACCTCATTTTTAGAAAATTTGACTAAGTGTTTCAATCCATGTTTTGGCATCCTCATTGCACCTTAGGCATTCCTAAGCCTTACTTAAGCCATGGTAATGAGGTTATGGACTAGAAACACACTAAGAAAGAATGTACTAAGTTTCGAGATTGCAAGTGCGTGTGTTTTAGGCAATGTGATAAGAAAGATTAAGAACCAATGTAATGAAAGCTAAGCCTTAATGGCCACTTGAATGTGTAATGATAAGACATGCTTGTGTTATGTATTTTGTGATTGTAGGTCAAGACTCGAGGATTGATTAATCATTGCTGGAACCACTGTGAGTAATGTTATCGTAAAGATACGTTCATATGAATTATGTTCCAAACGAAATGTGATAAGCTATGATTTTTGAAATGATATCTGTTTACGTGAACGAGCATCCCAAGTTTGAAATCTATTATGGCATCCATAGATAGTCCCAAGTCATGGGGGACGGCATGAAAGTGTGGGTCCATGACATACAAGTTATGAGATCTCGGTGATATGTGTTTAATCGGTATCCGGAACCAATTACTCTAGTCAGAAGACGTTCTGTAATGTGTTCTATGGGATGTACCATTATTATGTTCTGCTATAAGAATGACTATGCTCTGATCTATTTTTCGCTTATGATATGTTCGAAGTTTGCTCACTAACCCCTTTACTTTAATATTATTCACTGGGCTTTAGCTCACTGTTTTTATATATATGTATATAGGTGAGCATTCTGGAGTTCAAGCCCAAAAGCTTTTGTTCGGATCTGTGTATATGTTGTCAGCCAACCACTGCGCCTCACGTGGAGGTTCACGAAGTGTCCTATGTTCAGTCCTTTGGGTCCTGTTTATGTATAAGACTTCATTTGATGTTGTTGGCTATACTTAAAATACTGTAATGTGTGTGGGTATAACGTATGGTTGAATACCAGATATGTATATAAAGTTTTAATTGTTCTGTTTCATATAAGTCCGCACAGCTCATTGGACAATTATATTTATGTATTTGCTTCCGCTAGCCCCTTAATTTTGTTAATCTGTTCAGAGTCCTTCGTTAGTCCAAGGATTACTGACCGGTTACGATGCTAAACCTATAGGGGCGGGTTTGGTTTGTGACAGAGTGGTATCAGAGCACGAGTTATACCGCACACACGTGTCCATATGAGCTATAGGATGTATTAGAAATGAAGTAAGGATATTGCTTTACCATGTTTAAGTATATGAACTATTATGAACACGTCCTTATTGAAAATGAATTGAAATGAAACCTTTATGCATGATCAAAGAAGCTAAGTGGAATAACGTGTAATGTTAATTTCAATACCGAATGTGGAATCTATATGAACATGAACGTATGAAAGTAAGGGATCATGTGACTGTATCTGAATTGAAATGAAAGTATAAACGCGTCTGATATGAAATGAAATGTGAGAACAGTGAAAACTTTCCTTATATTAATAAGCACCCTGTTTGTGTGTAGCTGATCAAAAGGACAAGGAATATAGACGAATCTGAATTTTCTAACGCTAGAATAAGCCGAATAGAAAGAATGGTTGAAGCCTTAACCGAAAATCTGAAACAACAGCAACAAGTGCAAATACATGTGCCTGAACCAGCTAATTATGATATGGTAACAATGACACAAAAATGTCGTGAAATGTCTAATGTTATAACGGAATCAAGAGTTTGACTAAAGCATTGGTGAGAATAGGCATGTTGATTTGTGGAAACATAGTATTATGCAAAATTAGAGTCTTCAATGAAGGTCATGGAAGCTATATGCACTATATGTTAAGCTGGACTATGAGAATACTTGGAAAATTGAGGAATTTGATGATCAACGAGATGCGTGGAACTATGGTATTTGAGAACGAGAGAAGTCATTTGATATGTAAGATAGTACATTTTAATGGGAACCTATTATGTGGAATAATAAACCGTAGAGTCTCATGCCTTTGTAGAATGACCTTGAAAGTCTGATTGGAATCACGTTTGGCCAGCGTGCTTCGAATCAGAACTTCTTGGTAAATTCCTTGGGAATGAATAGGTCACCCTACCAGCATCCTTATATGTCTATGTGTGTATGTCTACTTGTATATGATATGTGCTTTGTAATATGATTTAAGTCAATGAATCAACCCTAGTATTGTCAACCATTTTCTTGTGTTTAACCCTTCCCTTCCGTCAATAGGAGGAGGTGGTGAAAAAGTATGAATGAAGTGGAAATTGAGTCTTTATCAGAATGATGAGGTTAAGTAGAAGAAGTACTAGAGAACGTAGTGAAAGCTGCGAATCCTACCGCACATAGCAAGATCAAAAGGAAGAATTAAGTGTGGAAGTGAAAAGTGAACCAAGGGAGAAAACTAAGAATTTTGTGGCAGGAAAGACGAGCAATTCCAGGTAAAGTTGTAAGAAAAGTAAGTTATCCTAGTATCTTATATGTCACTAGATCTATCGGGGACTGTGTCATCGAATTACTGGAAATGTGAGAAGTTGGGGCATTAAATAAAAGACTATCCCAAAACCTAAGAGAAAGCTTAAATAATTTAATTGGTTAAGGATAGTACTTACGTGCAAGTAGGACTGCTTGAAGTTAACAGTTTATGTGTGGGTGTTTGTTTTTAAATAAAGTTGTGTTATATTGTTTTGATAAAGTTTTGCTTTGCTTTGTTTTGGGAGGGTATTTAATCTAGCATGAATGATTATCCATTAGTTTCTGTATCAAGTGTTAGCTTGTTTTGATGACATTCTTGAAAGGTCCTTTCGTGCTAGGGAACGTTAAGCTTATGTAGCACCTTTGTTGAGATATCTCTTTGCCATCGACGGTCATGTACGGATGGTACCGCTGACGGTCTTGTACGGGTGGGTTGTCTAACCGATTTCGAGTCGGCCACCAATGGTCATGAACGGGTGTGCTTCGATTCCGGGATGGTTATTCCTCTGTTCTGTCAAGAATGTCATCCTTTGTGTTATGTATATATTAGTAAACAGCCTTAGAGGCTTTGAAAGATTTTGATTGATGAACTCAATTCATCCCATGTTTTGTTACCAGTTATGTTATGTGTTATTTGATTAAGATGGAACCCATTTGTTGGAATCATTTAGAACTCAACCGAGGTTGCTAAAAAAGAAATTATCATTAGAGGATCGCTAAGATTTGAACTAACTTAAAGACTAAACGATTTGAGCCAATGAAAATTTTCCTACTTGATATCTGAAGAAGTGAGACCTCATTAGTGAGAACATTGATAGTGACTAATTACGTTATAATGAATTATAAACCTGGAGGAATTAACGGGGCTGGACTGTGATTAATGAACACTCTGAAACCCACTTCTTGATTTGAACAATTACATACCTGTGCGCCCGCATGCGAACTTACTTGGAGAATGTAACATTGTTTTTGACCTGAACTCTTCGATAGAAACTATTGTGGTACATAATTCCGATGTGATTTGAGAACCGAGGAACTTGGAACAACTGTAGAACAACTGACTATGCACCTAAGCGAATGGAGTATGAACTATAGAATTAATATACCCCATTGGGAAATAATAAGGCTAGAACCTTTACCTGCTCTAACGTGACAGAACTATGGTTTGATGAGACCTTTGTTTACCTGAGAGAACTTCTGTTTGATGACTCACGCTTGAACCTTGATTTGATATGACTGGGTAGAACTTGCACCCGCTATGACCTGGTTGAACTTCCATTGATTTGATCTGAGGAGACCCTTATTGAGAGCTATTATCTGATTGATTACATTATGCGGGATTGTAAATCGCTTATGATTGAATAACAGGGCTGGGTTGCTAAGGGAACTAACCGAATGAGAATTAGAATCAATCTTGAACCCTTAGGAAGAATGTGAACCGTCAACAGTAGACTATGTGATTACAAATAGCTTCTTACTATATGCCTGTAACCGATTGGGAAAACACGTGAATGAGATTATGAAATTTGGTAACTTGTGCTTAGGGAATATGGGAATACTATACATATGAGATGTGATTAATTACCCGGTATTACCGTTTCGACCTTGAACTTGTTTGACTAGAGAATGATTGCTTTGGTATTACTGTACCTCAAAACTGATAGGATTTATGACAACAGATTGGTTTGAGTGTAAACTCTGACTACCTGGGGGTGTATGTAATCAGTAGGACTGCTTCTGTATTGACATATAGTACGATTAAATCTGTGGAAACTAAGGCTGATAAACAGTATGCGAGTGACTACATCCGAATTTAGTCTACTGTTAGGAGGTTTATATACTAAATTGTCTAGAATACTGATGACTTCTGAGTAACCTGGACTAACGGTAATAAAAAAAAAAACCGAATCGAGTGAGGGTCGGATGAATGACTCAAAAATGAATAATTAAATCTCTGTAACCTGACGGGGGAAATTACTTAAGAAAATAGAAACAGTGCGAATCTCTAACCTCCGATAAATACTTGATATAAGTAAAATGAGTAATAACATGGTATAGTTATGCTCAACTGTATTTGTTTTCTGTGTGATAAAAATGAGATCTGTTTTCTGATGTGTTATATTCTGTACGACGATTGATTGTTAAATTTTTGTTATATATATATATATATATATATGTATTCGTGACATCCTTAGCATCATGTGATATATGCACTCTATTACCCGGATCCGGAGGTTCCTTTATAGAACTGGTTATTCGTAACCTCACGTGTATACGTTCTGTTCTGTTCTGTTCTGTTAATGCTAATGGATGTATCACGTAAACTTAATCATGACTTATGATTTCTGTCTGTATATGATCTGGACAAGAATGTGAATAAGATCATGTATATGAATCTGTTTCTGATTAAAATCTGAATGCGTATAAGACTCTGTTTTGATATGAACCCTAATCTCTGTATATGATTTATGATTTTGTTTCTGTACGAAGCTAAGGTCGATATTGGGTTATGCGCATGGTTATGAATATGGTTATGCTTCTGTTTTGTAAAGAATTGCAGTTATATTCTCGATGAATGTCATTTCCTCTGATATAAGATAACTTGAGTTTGGAGGACCAAACTTTTTAAGGTGGGGAGACTGTAATAACCCCGATCCACAATTAGCCACCAATCGGTAGTTAAGGATGTTAATTAAGTGAATTAAATAAATTATGGTTTATTATATGATTTGCATGATATTTGGCTTACTATCTGTTACTTGTAGGAATATCTGTTTAGAATTCCTCTTTAATATGTAAATTGAAAGCCTTATCGGCATCCGAAACCGAAATTGACTACACTGATATGTTATTTGGAATTTTTAGAACCTTATGGCAAGTTTTATTAAAAAATTGTTTCAGAACGATTAATTGGGTCATGTTTGGTTAGCCTAACGTTCTAATTAATGTATTATAGCATCATAAATATAAATATGAGCCCCTTAAGCCCATTTGAGCTCATCCTTGCCCATTTTGAGTGCAAAAATCTAAGGAATTATTTTAGAGAGAGAGAGAGTGCAATTCTAGAGAGAGGAAGGAAGAGATTAAGGAGAAATTGAAGATTTTGCTTGAGTTCATCAATTTTGTGCAAGAATCTAGCTAATTGAAGACTTTAGGTAAGATTACTACCTCTTGATTGTGCATCTAAGTCATTTAACATGAGATTTTTTCAAGATTATGTGTTTAAGGGTGTGTATTGAGCTTAGAAGGAAGATTTGAGTGGCAATTCATGCATGCATGTACATTTTCTTACAAATTGAGCATGATTTCCATGAATCCTCTCTTGCATGTTTGAAATTCATCTTCATTTGGGGAAATCATCAAGTTTTTAGTTGTTTTGTGGTATTTGATCATGATTTGGGAAGCTCAAGACCAAGAAAACCCATGCATGTTGTGTTCATGAATATTCATCACGTTTTAAGTTAAAATTGTGAGTTTTTAACAAACCCTTGGACCATGATTTTATGAAATCATCCTAAATTCTTCATGTTTTACAAGTTTACTATGTTATCTTAAGTTTTGGTGCCCAAGAGATGTGGTTTGGATGGTTGAATTCGAGTTTTGAGCTTAGGAGGTCAATCTGGATTTTCCAGAAATTTGACCCACGCTCGAGCGGGGACTTTCACGCTCGAGCGTGAACCCTGAATTCATGCACCACGCTCGAGTGTGGGTCGAACGCCCGTCGAGCATGAAAACCTTGCATCCAGTACTTTTTAGAGTTTACAATCCGGTCGAGCGGAGCTTCATTGTCTGAATGTCCGCTCAAGCGGGGAAACCCACGCTCGAGCGTAGACCTCATTTTCAGAAAATTTGACTAAGTGTTTCAATCCATGTTTTGGCATCCTCATTGCACCTTAGGCATTCCTAAGCCTTACTTAAGCCATGGTAATGAGGTTATGGACTAGAGACACACTAAGAAAGAATGTACTAAGTTCCGAGACTACAAGTGCGTGTGTTTTAGGCAATGTGATAAGAAAGATTAAGAACCAATGTAATGAAAGCTAAGCCTTAATGGCCACTTGAATGTGTAATGATAAGACATGATTGTGTTATGTATTTTGTGATTGTAAGTCAAAACTCGGGGATTGATTGACCATTGCTGGAACCACTGTGAGTAACGTTATCGTAAAGATACATTCATATGAATTATGTTCCAAACGAAATGTGATAAGCTATGATTTCTGAAATGATATCTATTTACGTGAACGAACATCCCAAGTTTGAAATCTATTATGGCATCCATAGATAGTCCCAAGTCATGGGGGACGGCATGAAAATACGGGTCCATGACATACAAGTTGTGAGATCTCGTTAGCCACTTCATTGTGGTGATATGTGTTTAATCGGTATCCGAAATCGATTACTCTAGTCTGAAGACGTTCTGTAATGTGTTCTATGGGATGTACCATTATTATGTTCTGATATGAGAATGACTATGCTCTGATCTGTTTTCCGCTTATGATATGTTCGGATTTCGTTCACTAACCCCTTTACTTTAATGTTATTCACAGGGCTTTAGCTCACTGTTTTTATATATATGTATATAGGTGAGCATTCTGGAGTTCATGCCCGAAGGCTTTTGTTTGGATCTGTGTGTCTGTTGTCAACCAGCCACTGCGCCTCACGTGGAGGTTCCTGAAGTGTCCTATGTTCAGTCCTTTGGGTCCTGTTTATGTATAAGACTTGATTTGATGTTGTTAGCTGTACTTAAAATACTGTAATGTGTGTGGGTATAACGTATGGTTGACTACCGGATATGTAAATAAAGTTTTATTTGTTCTGTTTCATATAAGTTAGCACAGCTAATTGGACAATTATATTTATGTATTTGCTTCCGCTAGTCCCTTAATTTTGTTAATCTGTTCAGAGGCCTTCTGCAGTCCAAGGATTACTGGCCGGTTACGATGCTAAACCTATAGGGGCGGGTTTGGGTCATGACAGGGGCAGTCCTCCAGAGCCCATTTTGAGCGATGACGATGCTGAGACCAGTGACTCCGGGGAGGCAGCGAGGCAACATTCTGAGTCATCCGAGAATAGAGACGATGATACTAGCTCAGGTTCCGAGAGCGGAGGTGATGATGCCGAGGCGGATTCTAGAGCAGAGAACGGAGACGATGCCAACTCTAGTTCTGGCTTAGAGACTGATTTAGACAGCGGCGCTAATGGAGATAGTGCCCCAGAGTCCTCTCCTCCTAGGAAGGGGACGAAGAGGGCCTCTCGGACCTGAGCCGACTGGCACTGATTTTTTATTTTTTACTTAGTTTCTTTTTATTTGGTAGCACTAACACATTGTATAGCTTTAAACAAGTTTTATTTGCTTTAAAACTTGTACTCCGCTTTTGTAAAAAAAATGATTGGAATAAAACCTCGCAGCTTTTATAAAAGAGCATTGCCATTTTTGCATCATGGGCACCATATTTGCATGAAATGGACATGGAATCGAATTGAGGCCAAAGACACTAGATTTAAACAATGTTCTTAATCAAGTAATGAACCAACCAACAAACGAAATGCAAAATACAACATACAGCTCGATAAACAAAACAACTCAATAAACAAAGCAAAAACAACTCAAGTACAAATAAACAAACTTGCTAAAACCAAAAAGACTCAAAACAAGACCTTAAAACACACAAAGATCAAGACAAAACACATGTTTCCAGCACTGCACAACACACAGGTGGGCAGCAAGCCTAAAAAGAAGGTTGTCGGCCAAAGAGGGAGCCTTCCGGCCATCAAAGATGAGAATCACCAGATTGTTGACAACTAGCTTCCACTTTGAGCCTTATCTTCTATAAAAGGTCCAGCTTCGTCAATTACTCTCCAGAACTTTATTTCAGCTGCAATTTTTTCACAAATGGAGCCGTTATTCACCGAAAAGCTCTTTGATTCGATTGCGACTTTAGACGGCTTGAAAAAGGTTAATTTTTGAAGTTTCAGCATAAATGCAGTTTTTCTATTGAGCCGTTCTCCAGTTTGTATTCCATTCCTTCATGCTGCGGCACGATGCTGGGACCCAATTACACATGTCATTAGCTTCGGGGGACAAGAGATATGCCCGACAATTGAAGAATTTCAGGCACTAATGGAATCACGGCGTGATGAGGAAATCATACCTCAGCCCCATTTGGCCACGTCCAAGCTTTGGGACGGATGTGTGGGCTTACTCTATATGAGGCTCAATCTTTGGTTCACAATGTAGAGCTTGACATTCCCAGCCTGATTCATCGATTTTTCGATGTTGGTGATCGAGGCGACCTTTTTTGGCAGGGTTTTCGACAACACTCCCTTTGCTTATGTATGCTTGCTCATTTCCTTCTTGCCCCTATTTTCAACAGGTCCAGCATTTGGTTGGTCGAAGTGGCCCAAGGTTTGAAAGAAGGCAAGAGTTACATTGGCTTGGTGTTGGCCGAGACTTTGATGGGCTTAGACACCTTTCATCGGTGGGAGACTACCAGATTCGCAGGAAGCCCACTACTTCTTCAGGTATTATTTCCCACCCTTTCTTATATGTATTTCTCACATCACTCGGCACTCATGCTTTATTTTTCTCTCAAAGCCCTTTTCTCACTTTTCTCTCAAAATACACCTCCCTATTCTTTAATCTCTCTTTTCTTTAATCCCTTCCCAGGTGTGGCTTATGGATAAGCTGAAGGTAGTGGACTCTTGCCCTGAGTATTCAGCTCAAGGCTATTTCTTCCACCATCGACTAGTGGATTTTCCGAACGAGGGGTGGTGGTGCCACTGGATGTGCAACAAGTCTGCTACGGACATAGCTTAGTGTTGCCCTTGGCTTAACCTAATCAAGATGAGCTACAGCATGGCTCGGCATCCTGGCATTCAATTGATCAGCCTTATACATTATGTGTTCTACTTCCCCTTCTGGTTTAGACGCCAGTTTGGGCGTGATCAGACCAACCCAGAGGAGGGGGTAAAGTACCTGATTTCATTCCCCATCCGTGGTTCATACTTGGCTAGGTACCTCACTACTTGGAGGACAAGAGAGCTTCTGACCCCTGCCCCTAGTTTCAATTGCACCCTTTCTAGCAAATGTCTGGCTTGGCTCAAGGATGAGACACAAATCGGGCCCACTTTGGCTTCAGAAGCTTCCACAAGCACGAACGGGGGACACAGGAGCACCTGACTCATCTATGCCCCTAGTTTATTGCTTTGACCTTTCTTTTCATGTTTTTTTCAATGTAATAAAAGCAACTTTGATTTGTATCAGAGATTTGGAGAACTTTAAGTTGAAATCAATGAAATTAAAGTTGTGAGCAGTTAAAATTTTCCATTTGGTCCAAAAATGGTCTAAGTTATAAAAGATAAAATTTGAACAAAGTCAAATTTTATTAAAACTTTCCAAAACCATTTTCGAAAAGGATCACCACTTGACAAGCACAGAATCAATCCTCAAGATGTACAACCCCGAATCAAAAGATGATAACTGCCCCTTTGTTTGAACACCACTACTCTACATTGTAACCAGCTCTTCTCTTAGAGTAAAGATCATAACCGAACTCTCGGGTGAAAAACAGACAAAGATGACCTGATCAGACACATGGACAGGACAGTTGATCTGGAGATGATTACGGCCGAACTTCAGGATGAAGTTTCCTACGTATCCCGAAGATGGGAATTAGGCCTTACGTAGTTCGGTTTAGTTTCACTCAAGTATTTACTCTCTCCTTTTGAGCTCTAACTTTTGCCAAGGCCGCCCTTTAGGGTTTTCAACCTTGCGAGATTAGTTTTTCTTTATTTCTAATTTTTCATGCTCTAACTTTTGCCTAGGTCGCCCTTTCGGGTTTTCGGCCTAACGTGCCTTTCAGGGATAGTATTTCTTCAACTTGTCCATGTTGATCGGTTGGGAAAATTCTAGGCCATCCAGGTTTATGAGAATAACAGCTACATCCAACCAGACAGTTTTGATGATGTAAGGACAAGTCCAATTGGGTCTGAACTTGCCCCTAGGGTCATAGATGGGAGCTCGGTTGTCTTTCAGCACCATATCTCCCTCTTTGAGATTCTGGGACTTAACTTTCTTGTTAAAAGCCCTAGCAATTCTGCGTTGATAGCCCTGAACATGGTGCAAAGCTTTTAGCCTTCTGTCATCAAACAACATCAGCTCTTTGAATCTGCTCTGTTGCTAGTCTGCCTCTACTATCTGACACTCAGTCATAACTCACAGCGACGGGACTTCTATTCCGGTCGGTAGAATAGCTTCCATCTCATAAACAAGAGAATAAGGAGTTGCCCCTGTGGACGTTCGGATTGAAGTTCTATAACCCCAGAGTGCGAATGGCAATTTATCTAGCTAGTCCCGTAGGTCTCAACCATCTTTTACAAAATATTCTTGATGTTCTTGTTGGCAGCTTCAACGACTCCGTTGATTTGTGGCCGGTATGTAGATGACTTATGAAAAACCACATTGTATTTCTCCAACAAGTCTATCACCTCTTTCTTGAAGTGGGAGCCAACATCTGATATGATCTCGTTTGGGACTCTATATCGGCAAATGATATTGTTTCGAATGAACTTAGCCACATGCGATGCTTTCAACACTGCATATAACTGAGCTTCCACCCACTTTGTAAAGTAATCAATGGCCACCAGGATGTATTCATGCCCATTCGACCCTTTTGGTATGACTGCACCAATGACGGCGATTTTCCAGACCGAGAAAGGCCATGGTGAAGTCATGTTGTACAATTTTGACGGTGGGATGTTCATACGATTAGCATAAATTTGACATTTGTGACATCGCTGAACAAAACCAATACAATCCTTCTCCATAGTGGACCAGTAATAACCTTGCCTGAGAATCTTCTGGGCTAACATCACTCCGTTCATATGCGCTCTGCACTCTCCTCCATGGATGGCCTCCATCAGGCGCTTTGATTCCTCTTCTTCAACACACAACTTGTGCATTCTAAAATAACCTCTTTTGTACAGTTTACCTCCTCAAATGATAAATTGGAAGGCTATTCATCGTATTCCCCTTTTGTCCTTGGCATTTGCCCCTAGTGGATAAATCTCCTTTTCCAAAAATTTCCAAATCGGCGTACCACGGGTTTTTGTCTTGCGTCTCATTAATTGCGGCGATAGTCTCAAAGGCCGGCGTGTATCTCTGCTCAATGATAATCGAACGCATCCGGACTCCAAGTGGGATGTCTATCATAGAAGATAGAGTTGATAAAGCATCAGTGAACTTGTTGTTCTCTCTCAGTAGATGCGTGAAAGTCAGCTTTTCAAACCTAGGAATCAGAACGTCCAGGGTCTGGTGATAAACCTTCATCTTTTCTTCTTTGACCTTCCAACCTTTTTGCCCTTAGTTCCAAGGCGGCTTCCAAACCAGCAATACACGCCTCATACTCTGCTTCGTCATTGGATACCTTGAACCAGAGTTTGCAGGCTAAAGGTATATGGGAGTCGTCGGGTGCTATCAGCAACACACCTATCCCATAACCATATTGATTGGACGCTCCATCAAAGTACATTGTCCAAGTCTCTTCCTCGACTTATAGAATGGCTTCATCTGAGAACAGGTATTCTACCTCTTTATCCCCTTCTACTGGGTGGTCTTCCAGGAACTCCGCTACAGCTCTCTCCTTGACCGACTTGCAGGTAACATACTTGAGATCAAATTCGGAGAGGAGAAGCAACCAACGGACTAGCCTACTCGTAAGTGCTTGTTTCATAAAAAGATATTTGATGGGATCTAATCTCGAAACCAAGATTATACAGTGAGCTAGCAAGTAGTGCCTCAGCTTCCTGGTAACCCATACCAAGGCTAGGCAAGCTTTCTCCAATGGAGTGTAGCGAGTCTCGTATTCCAGCATTTTCTTGCTCAAGTAGTAGATGGCTTTCTCTACCCTATCCTCAGATTCCTGAGCAAGCATGCATCCCATAATTGTGTCTGTTACTAACAGATACAGAATCAAAGGCTTCTCCAGCTCTAGCGACAACAACACAGGCGGATTTTGAAGGTAGTGCTTGATCTGCTCAAAGGCAAATTGACATCAATCATCCCATCAGAATTTCTTTCCTTTCTTCAGGAGACCAAATAGTGGTTCACAAGTCAAGGTTAATTTGGAAATAAACTGTCTTATGAATTGCACTTTACCCAGAAAGCCTCGCACCTCTTTTTCAGTCCTTGGTAATGGCATTTCTAGGATGGCCTTGATTTTTGAAGGATCTACCTTGATGCCCCTCTGTGTGATCAAAAAGCCCAGCATTTTTCCTACTGTTACACCAAAAGTACATTTCTGTGGATTCAACCTCAGTCTGTATTCTCTAATCCGTTAAAAGAATTTCTTCAAGGCAGTATAGTGGCCTTCTCTTTCTTTGGACTTAACAATCATGTCGTCTACGTATACCCCGACCTCTTTGTAGATCATATCATGCAGAATAGTGGTTGCGGCCCTTTGATAGGTAGCCCCGACATTCTTCAGCCCAACGGCATAACTCGATAGCAATAGGTACTCCATGGCGTAGTAAATGCAGTTCTCTCTGTCTTTGGGCGCCATTAGAATCTGGTTATACCCGGAAAACCCGTCCATGAAGGATAGCAATGCATGACCCAAGTGAACTCCACTAATTCATCAATGTGTGGCAGGAGAAAGTTGTCCTTTGGACTGGCTCTGTTCAAATTTCGAAAGTCTACATGCCCTCGGATTCTACCATCCTTTTTCGGCACTGAGACGATATTGGCCAACCAAGTCGGATAATTAGATACTCACAAGAAACCTACTTCGATCTGCTTGGTGACCTCTTCTTTGATTTTTAGCACCTAATCTGGGCAGATTCTTCACAACTTATGCTTGACGGGTCGAGCCTTAGGGTCAAGAGGGATCCGATGCTGTACAATCTCATAATCGATTCCAGGCATGTCTTTGTAGGGCCATGCGAAAACATCTTTGAAATCTTTTAATAAAGCAACTAAGCGCTAACATTCCTTCGAAGACAACGTGAACCCAATCTGGACCAGGCGCGGATCCTTCTCAGTACCCACATTAATAGTAAGGATTTCATCAAAACAGCGTTTTGCAAACCTCTCATCCTCTCGATTAATCAAGTTTTTCAAAACCAGAGGAATTCCTTCCTCTTTGTTTTCATTAAACTTCTGAAAATCTTGGTCAAAGTAATAAACAAGCGGCACAGAGAAATACTCAGAATCAACAACGCTCTCATTCATAAGATCCAGCTCATCCAGCTCTTCGGTTACAATCGACTCAAAAGCAAAAGAAAAAGAGGACTTGGACAAGACCTTGGCATCCGGGTTATCACCCCCGACTCAGACTCAGAAGAACCGGAATTTGATTCCAACTCCATACACTCTGTGGAATCAGATTTCGGCTCATCACCCGACTCAGAACTAGACAGGTAGCCCTCCTTCAGCTGCCAGACAAGAGATGGTGCTTCAGATGCATCCAAAATGCTGCTGGATGGGTTCACACCCGGTTGGTCCCCGATCATGGAGATGGTAAGGTTATCTCCCAAGTTCTCTAAGTCGGCTGGAGGATCTGAAAGGAGACATGTCAGTGCTGCCCCTACTCCAAGCTCGCTGTTGTCCGAGTCACTTTCCATGCTCTTTTCAGCTTCAATAGTTGGTTCAGCTTTTTCCTCGGCATCATTACCTTGCAACTACGAATGAAAGGAAATTTCAAAGCCAGGAACATGCTGTTTTAAAGAATTCAACCAGGGCTCGGGAAAGCCGCAAAAGGGGAAGTCTTCACCTTCCTAAACAAAGAAGCCATTCAGCGTTCCCCGAATCAGCCTGTGAACAAGCTCATAGTGTTTCCCAGCCTGCTTAGCTCTAGCTCTGCATGCCATTTCTTTTCTTTTCCTGACCCAATCCTCTTTGGTGGGTACATAACTTAAACCAAAGGCATGTGAATTATACGGCACATCGGCCAATGCTGTGACACCTTTTCGACCACTTTTTCCAAGCCTCATTCCTAGCACATGCTATAGTTTGTTCATGAAATAAATTGATTAGGTGCTGACATACATGCCCTCATCAGTGGCCAAGATGGTTTGCACTACCCGGGACTCAGCCAATGTAAACCCTGAAAGGAACACATCCTCTTCGCCATGAATGATCGCCAACACTGGTGTAGTTACCTCTGGCGGAGGATGGACAGATGAATTCATGAAAACAATTGTCACCCCTTTCCCGTGAGGGTATTTTAGTATTTGGTGGAGGGTAGAGGACACTGCTTTCACAAGATGCAACCAGGGCCGCCCAAGAAGTAACTTGAAAGTGGCCGGGACATCCAGGATATGGAACTCGACATTTTGCTGAGCTGGGCCTACTTGGACTCTGATTTGTACTGTGCCCATAACCTCCCTGCTTATATTATCATATGCCCGAATTACTTGGGCAGTGGGCACGAAGTTTGCTAGTCTAAGACCGATGGCATAAGCTATACAGGAAGGACAGACGTTGATAACTGAACTAGTGTTGACCAACACCACCAATACCCATTTTTCCTTACACTCAACATATATGTACAGGGGTGAGGGTTGGCAGTTCTTTATCAAAAAAGATGAGGGTTGGCCTGACACCACCTGGGAAGACCAATCCCACAAGTTGTTATGGGATAATGTCAATGGACAACTTAGCTTTGTCCATTGCTGATAATACAACCTGTCGATGTACCTAGGAAGCCATAAGCAGACCCCAGATTGAGATGTCGGCTTGAATCTTCTTCAGTTGCTTCAACACTGCCTCTTCCTCCAACTGCTTCTCTTTCTATTTCTCAACTTCTCTATCTTTCCCAAAGGCCTCTGCTTGGTCTAAGTGTGGTGGCTTGCAATACCGCCCACTTCTTGTTATGTGGTCAATCTCTTCAGCGTACCATGTGTTATCTGAAAGGAACTCACCCCGATCCTCATCAGTATGGGCAAGATGTAGATCTTCATCCTCCCACCATATACCTCCGATAACTGACAAACAGTTCTCCGGCTCCATTCTGATCACTCTCACGTCACAAGTATGCCCTGCAGGGTGTTGGGCATTTACAGCTTTCTAGTTGTCTTCAACCCTCTCTTGTGCAAACTGCTTCAGCGCAGCTTCCTGTTTTGTGTCCATAGTACTCACAATGCCCAGTTCCTGAGCTGAATTGTTTACGCCGGTGTTCTCCGACAGTTTCGCCTTTTCATCGACCATTCCGGCCACCACAGCAATTCCTGCTTTCTTTTCCTCCAGTTTCATTTCAGTTCTATCCTTCATGTCCGGTTCATTGCTCAACCACCTAGAGTTGTCCTCTGATCCATTCAAATCAAACCAGTCAATCTGCACATCCCCTTGATCTTGTTTGTCGAAGAACTGTAGGTTGTCTAGGTCCTCCTCAAGCTCCGCTAAATCATCTAACCCTTGACTCGAGCCATCCTCCCTAACCACATTGACTTCTACTACAATTGGCAATACCAATTCCAATTTGACTTGATCAATCGGCACAATGTAGCACATTGGATACACCTCTTCAGACAAGTCCTCAGAGCACTCAAGCAACAGACTAGTACTCTCCTCCAAAGCCAGCCTTCATTCTTCTGCCATTGTCACCACCATAGGTTTAGGTTGAAGTGTGGACGTGTCCATCATGCACAAATCTGTGCTTTTAGGAATGAACACCATCGGTCTGGGTAGGTGATAAGGAGTAATATATACGCTGGGATCATAGGGGATAGCCAATGTATGGATTAGGTTTAGATTGTGAGGTGGAGGGAATTTGATTGTGGGCTAGGAGAGGGTTGGTAGTTACATTTGCTTTTTGGGGTGGTGCAATCACCTTATTGTCGATAAGGTCTTGAATCTCATGATGCAACCTGAAGCATTGGTCGGTGTCGTGACCGTGTTGTTGGTGGAAAGCATAGTACTTGGCTGGATTGTGTTTAGGTAGGAGAGGATAGGGTAGTGGGCGAGGCTCTAATGGCTTGAGGTGTCTCTTTTTGATCAACACCTTCATGGCTTGAGATAAAGGCATGTAGAGTGGGGTAAAGGTCCTCTAAGATCGGGCAGGGTTGTTTGAAGTTTGTGGTGCTGTATTAGCAAAGGGATTGGTGGTCTTGGTTGCGGTGGTGACAACACTCACATCCAACGGCTGCGTAGTTGTGCTAGCACTGGTGGTTGCATTGGAACTACACACAAAAGGCCTCTTGGCCTACTCTTTCTCATCAGTGATCAGCCCCTGTTTCATGGCGTCTTCAATCTGAACCCCCATCTCGTGGAGCTCGGTGAATGTGAACAAAGGTAGGACAATCATTTTCTACAATAATTTCCCGTGCAGATTGCAGACGACTATTCTTATCTGATCTTTCTCGGAAGGCCGTGTGGTCATCATTGAAGCCTTGGCCCTCCACCTTGTCACGAATTCAGAAAAGCCCTCCTTCAACTCCTAGCGCGTTGCCTCGAGATCACGGGTTGTGACCTCGATTTACGTGTTATACGAGTACTGTGCAAAAAAGGCCTCAGCCATTTCCTCCCAACTCTGCTTCACAGAATCCTCCAGCTTCACATACCATATAGCCGCTATTCCTGCCATAGTCCGGCCAAAAAGTGAGAGCTTCTGTAACCTAGTTAGGCCCATCGGCAGCAAAATGTTTGAAAACAACCGAAGATGAACCATGGGATCTCCAGAACCATCGAATCTATCGATATGCGACATTTTGAACCGGTCTGGTAATGTCATTACAAAGTCGGTGTACCCATCTTCTATATCAGGGATGGAGTTAACACCATGTGCCCTCTTAAGGAGCTTCTCCAGTTTGTTAACCTTAAGCACGGTCAGGTTAACCTCAAACTCAAATGGAGCCTCGGTTTGATACACAGGTGCTTTGGAGGTTTGTGGTGGGATCAGCTCTGCCAGATGTAGACGCGCCCGAACGTCCTGGGAAAATCCCATTTTGTTCATTAGGCTCACTACAGTTCGGACTCAATGTCACGGTTCTTAATCTGATCTTGCAAAGTGCAATGCGAGATTGATAAATCATCAAAAAGTCTAAATCTGGCAAATCGTTTTGAAAAATTGATTTTTAGAAAGAAGTGCCAAACATGGACTGCTTTGCCAAATACAGAGTCGCCACCTAAATATTTTATTTTTAGGAAATTTAGAAAACCTTGACTCGTGCCTAAGGCCACGTGTCCGTCATCACCAAAGTTGCCTTGGCTCGGGAACTTGGGTACGAGAGGGGAAGGTCATACAATGAGCACCCCCGCTCGCCCAATCAAAGATCGGCCTTTACTAACATGATATCTTGTTTCCGAAAACACATGTGCTCTTATTCCGGTTATTAACCTAGAATTACTATGTGATGCGCACAATATACAAGTATAGACTGGATCGCCTAAGTTGGAACAAAACATCTCATGTTTGTTTTTTAAAGCGGTTTGTTATTCACAAGTAGGCTAAAATGCGAATTTTGCCACCCTCAAGTGGGCTTAGAAAACATGGTGATTTGCTACTCTCAAGTGGGCTTAAAGCTCGCAATCAATGAATTGTTCCAATTCAAGTAACCCAACCTTCACCCACAGGCATTTAGGCAGTTATGTCACATAAGCAGTTAGCCTCATGGCAAGCATGCTATCATGGCAGTCACTCACACACATGCAAGGATACTAAAGCATAAACACTTACCGAGTACTCCGAGCCAAAATAAAAGATAGTTAGTAATCATGTATGATCCTAGCTATGTCAAGAATGCCTAATGCAACACATGCAAAATGCAACTAAGATAGGCTTGGCTATTCTAAAATGCCATGTGAAATGCAACTTGATACATGTATTCAAATAGGAATTGAAATACAATGCAGCTAATATGATGTGCCGAGCCCGGTACATGTAAGACAGATGAATGGATGCAAACATGCGAGCATAAGGATGCTAATTGAAACATGCCCTAAAACTAACCATCGTAAGCTGGTAAATAAAAGGGAGAAAGAAATGGAGGTTGGAAGACATGCATCACACTCACACACACTTATTTACAATAGTTGTGCCCTCTCGACGGAGGGTCTGAATGAATAATACAGAACCAACTAGCTAATCTAAGCTAATCTAATTAAACTAGTTATTACACACGAAATGAATAACAAGCTACAGCTAATTATTACACAACTATAATTAATCAACAAATTAACTAAGTAAGCAATTTAAATAAGCATGTAAACCAAATGAAATAGGCTACCTCAGCTCTGCTTTGGATGACAAAGGATGCATGCATGCTCGAGTCGCCTTGTTCGAAAATCCCTCACGACGCCCCGATTTGCCTCTATTTGCAATTAACCTCAGAACACTACACAAAGCTCCAGAAGGCTGAAACTCCATCCTGGGAATCTGTGGGAAGGCTGTCAACCAGCTATTGGCCTTGGAGACCACCTGCCGACCACTTTTGTGGTGAAAAACCAAAAAAAGTGGTCGGCCAGCCACTAAATCTGGTCGGCCGACCAGTTTCTGCCCCTAGTGTCCGGTTTTCTGCAACAGAAGGCAAGAGAGAGAGATGGCAAAGTATTCGCAACACATGTGTGCACGACCACTCTCCCCATCATTGCATAAGCTTAAGGGAGTGTAGTCCTTGACCCTCGGGCCACCAATCATGCATCTCGATGCATGATGGCCGAAGAGTCGAATTGCACGACTCAATGTGAAATGAATGCACATACAAGCACCTAAAGCCAACAACTCCGTCATGGGTAGTCAAGAGTGTCAGTGACCGGGAATCAAATCGAGGCACGTTTCATCATTTCAAGCATGAAATGTCCCTCGTTCTCCGTGTTTGGACTAACCCCTATTCCAAACACAATGCAACAAACAAGGCATGCACCAATGCAACTCTAGCATGCAATCTCAATGCAATGCAACTAAGTCATGCAAACATGTAAGGGATAACATGAAAACATGCAACTAACATACACAATGCTATGAACTAACAATGGCATACTCAGTGCACATGACACTTAACATACACAATGCACATAGAAACTAACATACACAATAAGATGAACAAGGCATGCACAATGCAATGATCAATCATGCGACAACATGGCATACTCAATGCTATGAACTACAATGGCATACTCAATGCAAAATGGACTTAAACCAAAATGGATGGGCCTCAGCCACACCCAAATCAGTGGCCAATAGATGATGGAAATAAGGCATCAAAACACATACGATCATGCACAATGCAACGCCCCCAAGTCTAAGGCACAAAACACAACTTTCCAAACGCATTGAAAGGATGAAATATGGAGTGCAATGACACATGTTTCAGCTCTAAAATGGCATACAAAATGACTTCGAATTATGCAAACAACTCATGCAATGCATGTTGAACGGCTCAAGCATCGAAACTAGTGAAGTGTATTACACTATAGGCATGCAAGGCAATGCTCAAATGGCCAAACCAACTCCAAACAGACCCTATGCAGGCCCAAAACAGTAGCAAAATGAGTTGGGATGATGGCTCGAAAGGCACAAAAATGAAGCTCATGCAATGGCTCACAAAATAGGGTATAAAAGCACAACTCTCAAGGGCACTTAAAGAGTGGAAAACATGGAAGTATGATAGCCCTATATGCTCTGAAATATCATGCTCAATGATGCCAAAACATGAAAATACCTCAAGTTAAGCATGCAAGGGACTTCAAAACTCGAAGCTAGTCAAGGCTATTACACTACAAGCATGCATGGCAAGCATCTTTCGACCAAGAGGCTTCAAAAAAGAGCTAAGGCAGCCCAAAATATGAACAAAACCATGTGTAGACGTCCCCGAACGTCCCGAGAGGGAATCCACGTTCTGCTCATTGGGATCACTACAATTCGGACTCAAATTGTCACGGTTCTGAATCTAGTCTCGCAAAGTGCAATGTAAGACCGATAAATCACCAAAGAGTCCAAATCCGGCAAATCGTTTTGAAAAACTGATTTTTAGAAAGAAGTGCCAAACATGGACTGCTTTGCCAGATACAGAGTCACCACCTAAATATTTATTTTGGGGGAATTTAGGAAACCCTAACTCATTGCCTAAGGCCACGTGTCCGTCATCACCAAAGTTGCCTCGGCTCGAGAACTTGGGTACGATTGGGGAAGGTCAGCTATGAGCACCCCCGCTCGCCCGATCAAAGATCGGCCTCTACTAACCATGATATCGAGTTTTGAAAACATTATGTGCTCTTATTCCGGTTATTAGCCTAGAATTACTATGTGATGCACACATCATACAAGTATAGACTGAATTGCCTAAGTTGGAACAAAGCATCGCACATCCGTTTGTTTTTAAAATGGATTGAATTTTGTTACTCGCAAGTAGGCTAAAACACGGGTTTCGACGAATTATTCCAACTCAAGCAACCCAACCTTCACCCACAGGCATTCAGGCAGTTATATCACATAAGCAATTAGCCTCATGGCAAGAATGCTATCATGTTAACACTCACACTCATGCGAGATGCTAAAGCGTAAAAGCTTACCTAGTACTCCGAGCCAAAATAGAAACTAGTTAGTAATCAAATGCGTGATCCTAGTTCATGTTAAGATGGCTAATGTAACACATGCAAAATGCAACTAGAAATAGGCTCGGCTATTCTATGATGTCATGTGAAATGCAACTTGATACATGTATTCAAATAGGAATTGAAATACAATGCAGTTAGTATGATGCGCTGAGCCCGGTGTGTGCAAGACAGATGAATGATGCACGCATGCATAGCATAAGAATGCTAATTGAAATATGCCCTAAATCTAACCATCGTAAGCGGTTAAATAAAAGGGAGAAAGAAATGGGGTTGGAAGACATACACACACTCACGCACACTTATTACACAATTGCCCTCGCTCGGAGGGTCCAAATAAATAATACAAACTAAATAAATAATTAACTACTCGAGCTAATTAAATATTACAAAACTTCTAATTAATTACAGGAGGAAGGTGACCGCAACCCCGCCTCGGAATGATGGGATGATGCATGCTCGATTTGCCTCACCCGGAAACCCGTTGCCATGCCACAGTTGCCTCTGTTTACGCTGCCCTGCACCTCTGAAGACTGCACAAGTCCCAAGGTTGGTTCTGGAGCACTCCCTGAACACTGTGGGATGTCACCGGCCAAGAGAGATGGTCACCGGTTATGGAAAAGTGGTCATCGACCAGTTGTGAGGATCTCGGCCAACAATGCATGGCCAGCCGGCACTGAATGTGGTCGGTCGGCCATTTCTTCCTGCAGAACCCTGTTTGACAGCAGCAGAGGACAGACAAGGCATGGCAATGCATTTTTAAAGCAAATGTTTGCACAACCACCCTCCCCATCATGTTATGGACTCAAGGGAGTGTGGCCCTCGGTCCTCGGGCCACCAATCATGCATTTCAATGCATGATGGCCCGTGAAGCCAAAGTGTGCAATTTCAATGTCAAATGAAATGCACACAAAATGAACAAGACGCCTCCAACCTCTATCATGGTTTGATCAAGAGGCAAGAGATGCACGATATGCTATGCAACCTAAGCATGCGAGCTAAGTATGCAACATGAACATGTGGACAAACATGCAAACATGCAAGCATGTGACAATATTCAAACAATGAGCATGCAAGACATGATGCAACCAAAGCATGCAAACATGAAGCAATGTAACAACATTTTAGCAACATGCAAAAGATGGACTTAAACTAATATGGACAAGCCTCAGCCATGTCTAAATCAGTGGCCATATGAGATGAGAACAAGGCCCAAGATTCATGCAAACATGCACAATGCAAGGGCTCCAAGCCTAAGGCACAAAATGCAACTTTCCAAGAGCAATGCAAGGATGAAACATGGCATACAATGGCATACATTCCAGCTTTGAAATGGCATACTAAATGATTCTAAAATGACTCCGAAGCACGCAAACACTCATGCTATGCATGCTAGAAGGCTCAAACACCAAAGACTAGGGAAGTACATTACACTATAGTCATGCAAAGCTATGTTCAAATGATGAAACCAACCCCAAACAGACCTTATGTAGCCCTAAAATAGTGGCAAAATGATATGAGATGGTGGCTCGAAATGCATTTAAATGAAGCCCATGCAAAGGTTCATAAATAGGGCATACAAGCACAACTCTCAAACACATTTAAAGCATGGAAAATAGGAGAGTATGGCACAAGTATAAGCTCTGAAATATCATACACAATGATACTAAAACATGCAAACACCTCGATATAAGCATGCAATAGGCTTCAAAACTCAAAGCTAAGCATGGCTATTACACTACAAGCATGCATGGCAAGCACCAATCAACCAAGAGGCCTAACAATAGAGCTAAGGCAGTCCAAAATATGAACAAAACATGTTTGGAGTATGGCCAAAACATGCTAGAATGGAGGGCCAAGACAACATGCAACATAGGCTAGTAAGCATGGATTACACTACATGTATATGAAGCATTCAAGGGGACACTAAACCAGCCAAAAACAGATTCATGGCATGCCAAAATATGACCAAATACCCACTGAAATGTGTCCAATACATGCTAGAATGAGGCGCTCCGTTGGAAGGCCATGCAAGGGGTTGTTCTACACATGCAAGAAGGACATCTAACATGGCAAAACCAACTCTAGAAAGGGATTATGTAGGCCCTAAAACTCACTGAAAAAGGACTGGAACATGCTCAAGAAGTGTGCAAATATAGGCCCCTTTGAAAGGCCAAATATGCTAATAAACAAGACAACAAATGAGAGGATCACCCCTCTCCTTCTTAGGACCTCAAAACACCATCCCCACAGGGATTTCAGTGGTGAGAGGGCCAATACAAGGTGGTCCCAAAGCTCACAAAAAAGGCACAAAAATGAGGTCAAACAAGGCCTAAAAGGGGGTAAACAACCTCAAACACAAAAATGATCTTAAACAAACTTCAAAATCATACAAAAATATAACTTTTATCAGTTATAAGTTAAGCTCAAAACAGCATGCAAGATAGGCTAAAAGTCTATGCAAAAATAGGGAATAAATAGGGTGTTTCTCACCCTTGATGCACAGCTGCGAAACCAGCAGGTTCTTAGACCAAAAACCAGTCCCCTAGCCTTTGAAAATGGCCTCCAAGATGCTTAGGTTGATGATGGAGGTGTTAGGCTAAGAGTTGGTGTGCAAAGGGGCCAAGAACCAAGCAATTTGGAGCTCAAAATAGAGAGATGTAGAGAGATGTATATTGTTTGCCTTAGCAAAATTTTTGGAACCCTTGCAATGGAAGAGGAGCTCTTCTTTTATAGAGGAACAAAGGTCCAAGCTTCTTGGAGAAGCTTGGAGCAAAGGGGCTAAGCTTCTCTTAGAAGCTTGTAGCAAAAGGGCCAAGCTTCTTGAGGAAGCTAGAGCAAAGGGGTCAAGCTTCCTCAAGAAGCTAAGCAAAGGGTTCAAGCTTCTCTAAGAAGCCAAAACAAAAGGGTCAAGCTTCTTGGAGAAGCTAGAGCAAAAGGGTCAATGCTTCTTGGAGAAGCTAAAAAGGTTCAAGCTTCTTAGAGAAGCTAAAACAAATGCTCAAAAGGTTCAAGCTTCCTCAAGAAGCTAAAACCAAGGGTTCAAAAGGTTTCAAACTTCCTCAAGAAGCTAAATCCAAGGGTTCAAAAAGTTCAAATTTCCTCATGAAGCTAAAACAAGGGTTCAAAAGGTTCAAACCTCCTCAAGAAAAGGTCTCGGCCAGAAAAAGTGGCCGATTGATCAAAACAATGGCCGGCCGACCGAAAACATTGCTGACCGGCCAACACCATTGGCCGGTAGCAAGAAAATAGGGCTGGTAGCCTCAAGCCATGGCCGGTGAGGTATGGGGATGGCCAACAAGCCATTCCCTGCCCTCAGAGGCAAAAACCCAAGTGCTTGGTCCACAGCCAAACACAAAACAGATAAGTTAAGAGATCTTGAGGCAAGGCGCGTAGCTGAGACCCCCGAGAACTCAAAATGAACACGAGCATGGATGATCATCGAGTATTCAAACGATGACGTCCAAGTCTTGAGGACGGTCAAAAATGGGGTGTCTACAGTTGCCCCTCTTTGACAGAACTCGAAAGTCATAACAATGACGGGAGTGAATGTCAAAGCCCAAAGACGACCCATTTTTGACAAGGCCGAAGACTTAGACAAAGCATACAAGCTACAAACAAAGATATGCGCCCGAGAGCAGGGGCAAAATGCAAGACAATGCACAAGGCCGAGCATAACTTATGATCGTTCAAAGAATACTGCAACGAAGCATAACATGCAACAGTTTTAAGCAAGTAAAAACCAAACTACATCATAATGCAGAAATGATGTAAGAGAATTATACAATCTTAACCATGCGCCATGCAAGAAAGACTAAGAGCGACCATTGGGGATACCCAAGGTCTCAAACAAGATTCTGAGGCGTTGCACGCAAAAGGAGAAAGAGTGGCATAAGCATTGGAACATGTTCCAAATGCTCTTAACCAAAGAGGGAGAAACATAGGGACGTATCCCGGTGTTTAGAAAAGAGAGAGAAACATAGGGACGTATCCCGGTGTTTCAGAAAGGTATAAGCATTGGAACGTATTCCAAATGCTCTTAACCTAAGAGGGAGAAACATAGGGACGTATCCTGGTGTTTCAGAAAGAGAGAGAAACATCGGGACATATCCCGGTGTTTCAGAAAAGTATAAGCATTGGAACGTATTCCAAATGCTCTTAACCAAAGAGGGAGAAACATAGGGACATATCCCGGTGTTTAGAAAAGAGAGAGAAACATAGGGACGTATCCCGGTGTTTCAGAAAGGTATAAGCATTGGAACGTATTCCAAATGCTCTTAACCTAAGAGGGAGAAACATAGGGACGTATCCCGGTGTTTAGAAAAGAGAGAGAAACATAGGGACGTATCCCGGTGTTTCAGAAAGGTATAAGCATTGGAACGTATTCCAAATGCTCTTAACCTAAGAGGGAGAAACATAGGGACGTATCCCGGTGTTTAGGGACGTATCCCAGTGGTTAGGGACGTATCCCAGTGTTTAGGAAAGGAAGAAATCGTGCAAAATGATGCAATTGAAAGGGTGCATAACAATGCGAGGGAAACGTGCATAACAATGCAGGCGGAACGATGCATAACAATGCAAGCGAATCAGTGCATGACAATGCAGGAGGAATGGATGCATAACAATGCAAGTGAAGTGTGCGTGACAACGCAAGTAAAGAGGTGCATGGCAATGCAAGTAACGTACGTGACAGCGCAGGTTAAAAAGGTGTGCAAGACAATGCAATACAGGTGCACAAGACAGTGCGATGTAGATTAAATGCACAAAACAGTGCGATGCAATGCACTAACAAGTACAGGTAAGGTGCGCAAGATAGCACGATGTAATGCACTAACAAGTGCAAGTAAGAGGCACAAGAAAGCGCAAACAATGCAATGCACTAACAAGTGCAGGTAAGGTGCGCAAGACAGTACGAGTGAGGTGCACAAAAGAAGTGCGATAAAATGCATTTTCTATGCAAGTATGGGAGCATTTTCTATGCAACATGGAAAGCATATTCTACGCAATATTGAAGACATATTCTGTGCATGAGACAAGCATATTCTATGCAACATTGAAAGCAAAGCATATTCTATGCGAAATCGAAAGCAAACATATTCTATGCCGAATCGAAAGCAAGCATATTCTATGCATGAATCATAACGATGCGTGGCACGCATGTAACAAAAGTACATATGAAAGTGCACATCCTATGCAATAGAGGGGCATCAAACATGTACTCCGGTGCCTCCGATTTACCTCTCAGAGGACTTTGTAACACACTCAGCTTGAAAAGGGCACACCCTGTTCATATTGGCAAGAGATGACATCTGCATTTGAAGACCACATGTACTGCTTGGACTACCATTCTAACTTGAAGCAGGCTTACACTTGAGGTAGAGGCGCACTCATACTTCGGTAGCATTAACAAGGCCTGAGGAGGTGCATCCAGAATACAATCACGGAATTTGAAACAAACTCAGATGATCCGATTTTCCCTCTTTTCTTTTGCTTTGTAGTCTGGAACCTATATAGCTTCAGATAGGTACTGGTTTTACTATTCTCACATGACCTGGGTTGAACCCTGCGGTTTTTATGAAAGAGCAAACCTTATTTTGCACAAATGTGGAGAATGGCACAGCACTCTGAGCACAAAACGATTCATTTTGAAATTGAGAATGAGTTCTCAACCGGGTATTGAGCCTACAACTGACCACAGCCAAAACGACTCAAAAATGGAAAACAAAGGTAAAATAACCTAAACACAACGAGACACGCTCAGAATGACTCAAAACAAGATTTGAGACAAACAAAACAAAAGACATGACACACAGACGTGTTACACAGACAAGAGACCTCTCAGTTCGCGAGGAACCAGTTTCTCCGGGTATTGTTTCCCACCCTTTCTCATTTGTGATCCTCACATCACTCGGCCCTCAAGCTCTGCTTTTCTGGAAAAAAACCCTTTTCCTCACTTTTCTCTCAGCGCATATCTCTCCATTCTTCAATCTGTCATTTTTTTATCCCTCCCTTGGGTGGTTGATGGATAAACAAGAAATTGCGGCCTCTTTCCCCTAGCATGCTGCTGGATTCTCTTTCTTCCGCTCACAGCCAGTGAGTTCCTCCCACAGAGGGATTGCACTATGATGGGGTGTGTAGCAAATTTGCAGCTGACATCGGTTGATGATGCTTTGCTGGGGAGTTTGGACGTGATCAGATATGTCCAGATGAGGAAGTGGAATATCTTGATCCATTCCAGTTCATGCTTCATACTTGGCTTGATACCTCGTTGCTTGGAGGATGTGAGAGCTTTTTGCCCTTTTGCGGTTAGCTTCAGTGGTGCCCTTTTCCGGCAGGTATGATGCCCTTTTCTGGCAAGTGCATTGATAAAGGGGAAAAAGACAGAAAACCTGACTCAACTGTGCCCCTAGTTTATCATTTTGACCATTTTTTTGTTTTTGGTTTTTTACTAAAACAATTTTGACCAAAATGAGAGTTAGATTAACATGCTTGTTCAATTTTCTGATTTGAAATCATGCAAGTTAGGCTATGAGCACTGAAAATTTTCCTTTTTTGGGTCCAAGAAATGGTCCAGTTATGGAAAAATGGGATAATTTTTAAGAGAATCAGTCAACCTCAGTAAAAATTCTCAAAAACCATTTTGGCAAACAGGCACTGCTCAACGAGCACAGAACTTACTCTTGAGATGCACAACCTCAGATCGGAAGGAAAACTGCCCCTTGTCTGAAGGACATTGCATGGCAACGGAAAGTTGTCCCTTGTTTGAATGGCACCGCAGCGCATTGAATGGCAACGAAAAGTTGCCCCTTGTTTGAATAGCACCACAGTGCATCGTAGTCAGTCCTCAAAGTGACGAACACAACCAAACTCTTGGATACAGATAAGGCAAAGATGATCAAAACCATTACATGGACATAATCAATTTGGAAGTGTTTGTGGCTGTACTTCAGGAAGAAGTTGCCTACGTATCCCAAACATGGGAATCAAGCCTTACGTAGTTCCGGGTTTTAGGTACACTCGTGTATTAACCCTCACCTTTTGCGCTCTAACTTTTGCCAAGGCCGCTCTTTCTGGGTTTTCAACCTTGCGAGCTCTGTTTTTCTTTTCTTTTTCTCTTTTTTTTATCTTTTCTTTTTCATTCTTTTCTTTTCATTTTCTTCATTTTTCTTCTTTTCTCTTTTTTGTATCTTTTCTTTGCATTTTTTTTTTTCTTTCCTTTGCTCTAACTTTTGCCTGGGTCGCCCTTTCTGGGTTTTCGGCCCAGCGAGCCTCTGAAAGGGTAAGAGTGTAGCTGTGTCCATGTCGAATGGTTTTGAGATCCTGAAATCATCTGAATCTAGGAGAATGGCCGCTGTTTGCTGACGTTGCAGGAGTCCATCCAATGGGGGGCTGAATTTGCTGCTAGTGTTGTGGATAGGAACTCGGTTGTCCTTCAGCAATGTCTTCTTCTTTCCTCCCTTCTGGGGTTTGGCATTCTTGTCGATCTTCATTGATTTGTGGAATGATCCATCTTCGGCTCTTCGAGCACAATATGGCATCTTTTGCCCCTAGTTCGAGGGGTGCTTCTGATCTAGCTTTGCAAGCTTCTTTTGACGACATCTGATCTTCTTGATCTGACTTCCCCGTCCCTGATTCACGGGCTGCTGCAAATCTGGCCACACAGGCCTTACATTGTGATTAACCTTTGAATATTATGAATTAAGGTTCAAGGTTTGAAAGAAGGGGATTTGGGTCTCGAGGCTGAGAGCGATCCTAAGCTGCACAATCTCAAGAGCGATTCCACACAGGTCTTCGCAGGACTGCGCAAAAACATTTTTTGAAATCTTTTAACAAAGCGACAAATCGCTCGTGCTGAAGATAGTGTAGAACCAATCTGGATCAAGCCAGGATCCTTCTCAGTACTCACATTAACAAACATGATTTCATTCATTAAGGGCTTAGCACGCCTTTCTTTCTCTCAATTGGTCAAATTTTGCAAATCCCGAGGAATTCCTTCCTTTTCATTTTCAATACGTTATTCAAAAAGTTTTGAAAAACTTAGGTCAAATGCAATGACTTTAAGGCACAGAAAAGCAAGTGAAAAGCATTGCCATTTAATTCAAATCCTCTGGCACAACTGGCGCAAGGCAGAAGCAAACACAAGAGTGTGAAAATCACTGCTGTTCATTAAAATCTGTTGGCATTACTGGCTCCAAAGCAGAAACAGACTCAAAAGAAAAGGATAAGACAAACGCCAAACAAAATGGTGATGCCCGAGATAACACCCCTGGAATCACCTGACCTTTGTACAACAGGACTGACTAGATACAACCAGACAGACCCTACTGACTTAATATGAAAAGACTGACTTAATACAAAACGACAAGACTGACCCAATACCCAAGTCAGAAAGCACAAAAACTAGCATTTGCAAAATGCTCAAAGCAGTGCGTGCCATACGCCAGATCCGGAGTAAACTGAGCGCCGCCCGTAGGTGGTTCATCCCTCGATCACATCACATTATCCCCCACAAGTTCACTGATCAAGTGTCGATAGACTTTGCAGGACCTGGTGCGGGGATGACCCTGTTGTCAATCAAATTTTGTATCTCGTGGCGGAGACGGGCGCAACTGTCGGTGTCATGACCGGTTTGTTGATAAAAAGCACAATACTTAGTCGGGTCATGCTTTGGAGGGAGAGGATCGGGTAGAGGCCGTTGTTCTAACGGTTTCAGATGTCCTTTCCTGAGTAGGACCCCCTAGAGCTTTAGATAAAGGCATATAAAGCGGGGTGAAAATCCTCTTGCCTCAGGGTAAATAGGCGGAGGTTCGGGGGTTTGGATTGGATGTACCAACAAAGGGGGTAGCTGTTTTGGTGGTGATCATTCCAACTTCAAAAGATCTCGCAGTTGCATCACCACTGGTGGTTGCATTCGAACTGCGGGAAAACGCCCTCCTGGGCTGCTCTCTATCATTGTCAATCAGGCCCTATTTCAAAGCATCCTCGATATGTACTCCCACCTCATGCAAATCTAAAAAGGTGGGGAAGGGGAGAACGATCATCTTCTGGATGAGCTTGGGTTGGAGGTTGCGCACAACCATCTGAATCTGATCTTTGTCAGTTGGCCTAATGGTCATCATTGAGGCCTTGGCCCTCCACCGGGTCACAAAGTCAGAAAAGATCTCCTTAGGCTCCTGCCTAGTCTTCTCAAGATCACGGGTTGTAATCTCGATCTATGTATTATAGGAGTAATGAACGACGAAAGCCTCAGCCATCTCATCCCAATTCCTCTTGACATCGTCTTCCAATTTTGTATACCAGATGGCCACTACACCTGACAAGGTCCGACCAAATAAAGAAAGCTTTTGTAGTCTGGTGAGGCCCATCGGCCTTAGTATGTCTAAAAATAGCCGCAGGTGCACCATGGGATCCCCGGATCCATCAAATCGGTTAATATGCGGCATCTTAAATTTGTCCGGAAGCGTCACGGCTGCGTCGGTATACCCATCCTCGATGTCCGGGATGGACTTCACTCATTGGGATTGCTTGAACAGCTTTTGAAGCTTGTTCAGTTTTAATGCCATGGGGTCCACCTCGAATTCGAAGGGGGAGTTCGATAGATTGGTAGGTGTTTTAGATAGCTGGGGTAGGATTGGGGGTAGAGCCGGCCCTGTCGGAATGTCCGTACCTTCCTGGACATTTGGTGTTTCCCCGAGTGTCAGAACCCCTAGTGGTGGAGGAGCTTGATGCGAAGCAGATGCTCCGTTTTGCCGTTGCAACCTGGTGATTAGCTCTGCCTGCTGGGCCATGATCACAGCCTGCTATTTGGCAAATTTCGCTTGGCGGACAGCGTCCTGCTGCATGAGTTTCGTACTTTCTTGGAGTTTACGCATCATTTCCTCTATCCCTGCCATGTTCTGCTATTCCGACTGACTGACCGGTATTTCTATCTCTGTGGTAAAAACTGAGACCTTAGCCTGACTGTTCACTGGTGGGGTGGATAAGGACCACTGATCTGGTAACTGCTGAATTGGTGATCGGTGCCTGACTAGCCCTTTTACCCTGCCTCTGGCGAAGGAACACTGATTTGCCCTTGAACTGAATCTCCGACCTAACAAAGTCTATCAACACGGATCCAATATACCCGAGGGATATTGGAGCCCTCTGAAGCTATAGTTCCACGACTACCTTGCAAAAGAGAAAACAGACAGTATCTCAGCTTGATTTCACCAGAATAGGTATACACATAACTGAACGACTATGCTCTCTACTAAATTCTGCCCAAAATTTTGCCTGTAAACCGATACCCTCAGGTAAAACTAATTCCCCAAACACTAATGCCCACAGGCTTGATACCCGGACTCGCAAACTGATACATGCATTCCCTGTAGAGACACACTCTAAAAGCACATAGCAAGCAAGTAAGAGCCAAAACACCCCTATGTTGGGGTAGGGTTTCCTTGTCCTAGTTTCGTCAAGAACTAGGGTTTCACTACACACACAGCGGTTTCAAACAACCTAAAATCGGGTAAGCAACATGTCCTAGCTTTGGAATGGTCACGATGGATTCCGAATATGCACTAGGTCGAATGGTCAAAAGGGTGCCCTAGTAAAAACCAGGGTTTGTGTTCCCATCGTGGCAAAGCCCGTAACCAGTCAGCCTTATGGCACACTTTTCAAAGCGAGCCTCCGACAAACCGTTCAGGAATAGCAGATGGCAAACACGGTGTCCTAGGCGCACCAATGCACATGCAATGCAAAGAAACACATGAGTGTAGTCAAAACAAGATATCATGAGTTCGAGTCAACTTCTCTAAATCCCCAGCGGAGTCGCCAGAAACTGTAGACGTCTCCAAACGTCCCGAGAAGGAATCCCCGTTATGTTCATTGGGATCACTACAGTTCAGACTCAAATTGTCACGGTTCTGAATCTAGTCTCGCAAAGTGCAATGTAAGACCGATAAATCACCAAAGAGTCCAAATCCAGCAAATCGTTTTGAAAAACTGATTTTTAGAAAGAAGTGCCAAACATGGACTGCTTTGCCAGATACAGAGTAGCCACCTAAATATTTATTTTGGGGGAATTTAGGAAATCTTGACTCGTTGCCTAAGGCCACGTGTCCATCATCACAAAAGTTGCCTCGGTTCGGGAACTTGGGTACGATTGGGGAAGGTCAACTATGAGCACCCCCGCTCGCCAGATCAAAGATCGGCCTCTACTAACCATGATATTGAGTTTTGAAAACATTATGTGCTCTTATTCCGGTTATTAGCCTAGAATTACTATGTGATGCACATATCATACAAGTATAGACTGGATTGCCTAAGTTGGAACAAAGCATCGCACATCTGTTTGTTTTGAAAATGGATTGAATTTTGCTACTCGCAAGTAGGCTAAAACACGGGTTTCGACGAATTATTCCAACTCAAGCAACCCAACCTTCACCCACAGGCATTCAGGCAGTTATATCACATAAGCAGTTAGCCTCATGGCAAGCATGCTATCATGTTAACACTCACACTCATGCAAGATGCTAAAGCGCAAAAGCTTACCTAATACACTGAGCCAAAACAGAAACTAGTTAGTAATCAAATGTGTGATCCTAGTTCATGTTAAGATGGCTAATGTAACACATGCAAAATGCAACTAGAAATGGGTTCGGCTATTCTATGATGTCATGTGAAATGCAGCTTGATACATGTATTCAAATAGGAATTGAAATACAATGCAGTTAGTATGATGCGCTGAGCCCGGTGTGTGCAAGACAGATGAATGATGCACGCATGCATAGCATAAGGATGCTAATTGAAATATGCCCTAAATATAACCATCGTAAGCGGTTAAATAAAAGGGAGAAAGAAATGGGGTTGGAAGACATACACACACTCACGCACACTTATTACACAATTGCCCTCGCTCGGAGGGTCCGAATAAATAATACAAACTAAATAAATAATTAACTACTCGAGCTAATTAAATATTACAAAACTTCTAATTAATTACAGGAGGAAGGTGGCCGCAGCCCTGCCTCGGAATGATGGGATGATGCATGCTCGATTTGCCTCGCCCGAAAACCCGTTGCCATGCCACAGTTGCCTCTGTTTACACTACCCTACACCTCTGAAGACTGCACAAGTCCCAAGGTTGGTTCTGGAACACTCCCTGAACACTGTGGGATGTCACCGGCCAAGAGAGATTGTCACCAGCTATGGAAAAGTGGTCATCGACCAGTTGTGAGGATCTCGGCCAACAATGCATGGCCGGCCGGCACTGAATGTTGTCGGTCGGCCATTTCTTCCTGCAGAACCCTGTTTGACAACAGCAGAGGACAGACAAGGCATGGCAATGCATTTTTAAAGCAAATGTTTGCACAACCACCTTCCCCATCATGTTATGGACTCAAGGGAGTGTGGCCCTCGGTCCTCAGGCCACCAATCATGCATTTCAATGCATGATGGCCTGAGAAGCCAAAGTGTGCAATTTCAATGTCAAATGAAATGCACACAAAACGAACAAGACGCCTCCAACCTCTATCATGGTTTGATCAAGAGGCAAGAGATGCATGATATGCTATGCAACCTAAGCATGCAAGCTAAGTATGCAACATGAACATGTGGACAAACATGCAAACATGCAAGCATGTGACAATATTCAAACAATGAGCATGCAAGACATGATGCAACCAAAGCATGCAAACATGAAGCAATGTAACAACATTTTAGCAACATGCAAAAGATGGACTTAAACTAATATGGACAAGCCTCAGCCATGTCTAAATCAGTGGCCATATGAGATGAGAACAAGGCCCAAGATTCATGCAAACATGCACAATGCAAGGGCTCCAAGCTTAAGGCACAAAATGTAACTTTCCAAAAGCAATACAAGGATGAAACATGGCATACAATGGCATACATTCCAGCTCTGAAATGGCATACTAAATGTTTCTAAAATGACTCCGAAACATGCAAACACTCATGCTATGCATGCTAGAAAGCTCAAACACCAAAGACTAGTGAAGTACATTACACTATAGTCATGCAAAGCTATGTTCAAATGATGAAACCAACCCCAAACAAACCTTATACAGCCCTAAAATAGTGGCAAAATGATATGAGATGGTGGCTCAAAATGCATTTAAATGAAGCCCATGCAAAGGTTCATAAATGGGGCATACAAGCACAACTCTCAAACACATTTAAAGCATGGAAAATAGGAGAGTATGGCACAAGTATAAGCTCTGAAATATCATACACAATGATACTAAAACATGCAAACACCTCGATATAAGCATGCAATAGGCTTCAAAACTCAAAGCTAAGCATGGCTATTACACTACAAGCATGCATGGCAAGCACCAATCGACCAAGAGGCCTAAAAACAGAGCTAAGGCAGCCCAAAATATGAACAAAATATATTTGGAGTATGGCCAAAACATGCTAGAATGGAGGGCCAAGACAACATGCAACATAGGCTAGTAAGCATGGATTACACTACATATATATGAAGCATTCAAGGGGACACTAAACCAGCCAAAAATAGATTCATGGCATGCCAAAATATGACCAAATACCCACAGAAATGTGTCCAATACATGCTAGAATGGGGTGCTCCTTTGGAAGGCCATGCAAGGGGTTGTTCTACACATGCAAGAAGGACATCTAACATGGTAAAACCAACTCTGCAAAGGGGTTATGCAGGCCCTAAAACTCACTGAAAAAGGCTTGAAACATGCTCAAGAAGTGTGCAAATATAGGCCCCTTTGGAAGGCCAAATATGCTAGTAAACAAGACAACAAAGGAGAGGATCACCCCTCTCCTTATTAGGACCTCAAAACACCATCCCCGCTATTGAAATCCCTCTGGATTTCAGTGGTAGGAGGGCCAATACAAGGTGGTCCCAAAGCTCACAAAAAAGGCACAAAAATGAGGCCAAACAAGGCCTAAGAGGGGGTAAACAACCCTAAACACAAAAGTGATCTTAAACAAACTTCAAAAGCATGAAAAAAAATAACTTTTATCAGTTATAAGTTAAGCTCAAAACAGCATGCAAGATAGGCTAAAAGTCTATGCAAAAATGGGGAATAAAGTGGGTGTTTCTCACCCTTGATGCACAGCTGTGAAACCAGCAGGTTCTTGGACCAAAAACTACTCCCTTAGCCTCTGAAAATGGCCTCCAAGATGCTTAGGTTGATGATGGAGGTGTTAAGCTAAGAGTTGGTGTGCAAAGGGGCCAAGAACCAAGCAATTTGGAGCTCAAAATAGAAAGATGTAGAGAGATGTATATTGTTTGCCTTAGCAAAATTTTTAGAACCCTTGCAATGGAAGAGGAGCTCTTCTTTTATAGAGGAACAAAGGTCCAAGCTTCTTGGAGAAGCTTGGAGCAAAGGGGCTAAGCTTCTCTTAGAAGCTTGTAGCAAAAGGGCCAAGCTTCTTGAGGAAGCTAGAGCAAAGGGGTCAAGCTTCCTCAAGAAGCTAAGCAAAGGGTTCAAGCTTCTCTAAGAAGCTAAGCAAAGGGTTCAAGCTTCTCTAAGAAGCCAAAACAAAAGGGTCAAGCTTCTTGGAGAAGCTAGAGCAAAAGGGTCAATGCTTCTTGGAGAAGCTAAAAAGGTTCAAGCTTCTTAGAGAAGCTAAAACAAAGGTTCAAAAGGTTCAAGCTTCCTCAAGAAGCTAAAACCAAGGGTTCAAAAGGTTCAAACTTCCTCAAGAAACTAAAACCAAGGGTTTAAAAAGTTCAAACTTTCTCAAGAAGCTAAAACAAGGGTTCAAAAGGTTCAAACTTCCTTAAGAAAAGGTCTCGGCCAAAAAAGTGGCCAATTGATCAAAACAATGACCGGCCGACCAAAAACATTGCCGATCGGCCAGCACCTTTGGCCGGTAGCAAGAAAACAAGGCCGGTGGCCTCAAGCCATGGCCGGTGAGGTGTGGGGATGGCCAACAAGCCATTCCCTTCCCTCAGAGGCAAAAACCCAAGTGCTTGGTCCACAACCAAGCACAAAACAGATAAGTTAAGAGATCTTGAGGCAAGGCGCTTAGCCGAGACCCCCGAGAACTCAAAACGAACACGAGCATGGATGATCATCGAGTGTTCAAATGATGACATCCAAGTCTTGAGGACAATCAAAAATGGGGTGTCTACACCATGTTGGAGCACAGCCAAAATGTGCTAGAATAAAGAGCCAAAACATCATGCAAACAAAGCTAGTCAACAAGATTTGTTCTACAAGTATATGAGCCACTCAAGAGACAACCAAAACAGCTTTAGAGAGAGTTATGACATGCCAAATGATGGTCAAAAACCCACTGAAATGGAGTCAATACATGCTAGCAAGACATGCTACTTTGATGGGCCACAAATGGGATTACACTACACATACTAGATGTATGTACAAAGTGACCAAACCAGCCATGGAAAGACTTAAGGCAGGTTCTAAAAGTCACAAAAAAGTGCCTGAACCAAGCCTCAAATGTAAAGGGATACATGCTCCTTTGATAGGCCAAAAATGTAAGCAAACAAAACCAAAAGAGAGGGGGTCACCCCCCTCTGGTTTTAGGCCTTAAAACCACATGCCTACCACTAAAAATCCACTGGATTTTAGTGGCTAGAAGGCCAAGGAAGGACTAGCTCAAAGGCCCTAAGGCATGGCACAAAACAAGGCCAAACAAGGCACAAAAGGGGGTAGAACACCCCCAACACCCAAGGAGCCTCAAACAAACATGTTAAGTACTCAAAAATAAAGATTTTTGTAGTTTAAAGTTAAGCCAAGAGAAGCATGCAAATATGGCTAAGAAAGTGATCAAAATAGAGCTAAAAAGGGGAAAAAAAAGGTTACCCTTGAAACACTGCAACAACAGCAATTCCTCCAGCCCAAAACCAACTCTTATGACCCAAAAACCACCTCCAATGATCTCAGCTCAAATGTGGTGGTGTGTGGCTAGGAGTTGTAGTGCAAAAGTAAAGGAATAACACTCTTTAAGGCACCAAATATAGAGATATAGAGGGAGATATATGTTTGTGCCTTAGGAAATTTTATGAACCTCAACCAAGGAGAAGGAGGCCCTCTCTTATAGAAAAAAAAAAAAAGGGTTCAAGCTTCTTGGAGAAGCTGAACTTGGATACAATCCCTCCATACACGTGTATGGAGGATACAATCTATGCCCTCCAGCTGGCACAGCTAGCATCCATTCAGTCAAACAAAACAGGAGGAAACCTGCTGACCAGAAAAGGTGGTCGACCTGCTACTTTTAGTGGTCGGCCGACCACCCAAACTGGTTTCCCAAAAAAAAGTGGTCGGCCAGGGTAATTGGTGGTCTCCACACTGAAAACAAGCCAATGGTGGGGTGGGAAACCAGAAAATGTGGCCCAAAGACCAAGAAAACCAATTTCCCGACCAGAAAATCGGCTGGCGGGGGGAGAAAAGTGGTTTTCGAGGAGAAAGCTGGTCTCCCACCATTGTACCACCTTCCAAACAAGGAAAACAAGGTTCGTGCCAAGAAGGAACCAACACGAATACAAAACAAGAGTTCGGGAGGCAAGACGCACGGCTGGGGGCCTCGAAAACTAGCTGTTAAGCACAAAAAGTGGCGTATGACCACAAAAGTGGTCTCCCGAACCACAGTGTCCCTCTAGATAGAGAAAACAAGGTGTGTGCCAAAAAACCTGCCAAACAGAGAATGTTAAGCGGTCCCAAACCGAGGCGTACGGCCGACAACTCCGAAAATCGAAAACTAGTCTCCAAACGGGAACAGTGGCCTACGACCACGAAAAGTAGTCTACGACCACTGAGAGATGGTCTACAAGACCTCTCCCTCCCTCCGAAAAGAGAAAACAAGACTTGGTTCGCGGATCGAGTCAAAGTACAAAGGGTCCCGAGGTCCGGAGGCGAGGCTCTCAGCCAAGAACTCCGAAACCTCGAAATGAGCACAACATGCGCAATCACCGAGTGCTCAATCGGTGACGTCTAAGTCTTAAGGTTGGTCAAAAATGGGGTGTCGACACCAGATTGCCCTGATTCTTAACATGGGCAGCGGCTGCGAGTGCTGGGATACCCGTAGGAGGTGCATAAGATGCAGAAGCTACTGCCGGCTGCGATTGTTGTTGTTGTAGCCTATTTATTACCTCAGCCTGGCGTGTTGTGACCTCGGCCTATTGAGCAGCGTCTTGCTGCATGGTTTCAACTGTTTGCTGAAGATGATGGATTAGGTCTTCCATGCTGACTAGGGGATATTGTGCCATTGGAATTGGGGAATGATCTCGTACCAGACTAGTTATCGAAGACTGAGCCTGACTAGACGCAGGTGAAATGAGGGGTGACTGTTGTAGAATTTGAACCGATGAACTCTGTCTTACTCTCCTCCGTTTGGTAACCAGTGGGAGCAAAGTAAACACGGGCTGTCCCTTAACAAGATCTCTGTCTCTATAAAGCCTTCTGACACGGGTCTAGAGCGCTTGGGGGATATCCGAACTGTCCGAAGCTATGGTGTTATACTACCTAGCAAAAAGAAATAAAGCAAAAAGAAAGAAGTAATCAGAAACTGCACAGCACCTCAGCTCAGATGTTAACAACACACAAATGTAATCAAAGTTGTAGGACTGCACTCAATACTGAATTTTGCCTCCAAAATTGATACCCAACTTGCAACTGATACGTATGTTCCGGTATAGTTTTACTGCAAAGCACATGCCAGTTAAATGAGAACCAAAACACTCCTATCAGGGGAAGGGTTACCCTGTCCTAGTTTCGTTAGGAACTAGGGTTCAATATTCAAGCAAAGCAGTTTCACGTAATCCTGCATTAGGGTAAGCATCCCATCCTAGTTTGGAATAGTCTCTATGGCTTTCGATATACAACTAGGCCAAATGGTCAAAAGGGTACCTCAGCAAGACTACCTAATATACTTCTCACACCTAAACCAAAAAGTGAGAGGAGGATCAAACGATACAGCAATAGTCTAGATCCAAGGGTTGTGTTCCCATCGTGGCAAAGCCTACGACCGGTCAGCCTTTTGGCAAGCTTTTAGGCAAGCCTCCAGCAAACCGTCCAGGAATAGCAAATGGCAATTTGCAATGCAAAGAAAAATATAAGTGTAAATAACATTTCATATCATGAATTTCAAATCAAGTTTTCTAAATTCCCCAGCAGAGTCGCCAGAAACTGTAGCTTGACTTTTTCGAACCCCCTTTCGGAAGTCGAAATAAGCCCTACAGTTCAGACTCTCGCGGTTCTAATCTAATCTCACAAGTGCAATGTGAAATTTATAAACACCAAAGAGTCCAAATCAGACAAATCTTTTGAAAAATCGATTTTGAATCAAATTGTCAAAAATGGACTGCTTTGCCAAATACAGAGTGCCCACCTAAATATTTTGTTTTGGGGAAATTTAGGAAACCCATGACTCGTGCCAAAGGCCACGTATTCGTCATCACCAAGATTGTCTTAGCTCGGGAACTTAGGTACGAGTGGCGAAGGTCATGAATGCATTTGAGCACCCCCACTCGCTCGATCAAAGATCGACCTCTACTAATCATGATACGAATCTTATGTACATTATATGCTCTTGTTCCGGTTATTAGGCTAGCATTACTATGTGATGTGCACACACACAAGTATAGACTAACTTGCAAGAATTGGAACATTTCAAGTCATGTTTGTTTTGAAAAGTTGTTTCGAAATATGTACCACTTGAAAAAGTGATCGCATATAAAACATTGCCCAAATTATTCCAATTCAAGAAACAAGCCTTCATCCACAGGCATTCAAGCAGTTTATCATTTAAGCATTTTGCCTCATGGCAAGCATAGTAAATATGGCAACATTCACACTCATGCGATATGCTAAAGCGAGTAAAGGCTTACCTAGTACTCCAAGCCAAAACAAACAAAAGAGTTAGAAAAAATGCATGATCCCTAACTATGCAAAATGACTAATGCAACACATACAATATGCAACTAATAGGCTCGGCTGCTAATGTGGCATATGAATCAACTAAATAGCATGCGTTCTAAGCACGTATTCAAAGAAGTATTTAAACTGACGATGCAGTTAGAATGGTGAGCCGAGCCTTAGTGCATGCAATATAAGTGGATGCAAACATGAAGTATGCTAGCCAAAACATGATATCCCTAAACTAACCATTATAAGCTAGTAAATAAAAGGGAGAAAGACGTGGGGTTGTGTAACAAGCCCGCGGGGGACCTCGCTACAGCTCGGACTCGACTTCTCGTAGTCACGGTTCTAAATCTGAACCAAAGAGTCCAAATCCGGCAAATCGTTTTAGGAAAACTGATTTTTGAAAGAAGTGCCAAACATGGACTGCTTTGCCAGATACAGAGTCGCCACCTAAATATTTTATTTTGGGAAATTTAGGAAACCCTGACTCGGTGCCAAAAGGCCACGTGTCCGTCATCACCAAAGTTGCCTCGGCTCGGGAACTTGGGTACGATTGGGGAAGGTCACTTCGTGAGCACCCCCGTTCGCCCGGTCATAGACCGGCCTCTACTAACCATGATATCAATTTTTGAAAACATTGTGAGTTCTTATTCCGGTTATTAGCCTAGGTTACTATGTGATGCTCACAGCATATAAGTATAGACCGGGTCGCCCGAATTGGAACAAAATATTTCATGTTTGTTTTTGAAAATGGTTTGCTACCCGCAGGTAGGCTTGAAACATTTTGATGATTCATTCCAATTTAGATAACCCAACCTTCACCCACAGGCATTCAGGCAGATATATCAGATAAGCACATAGCCTCATGGTAAGCATGCTATCATGGCATTCACTCACACACATGCGAGGATGCTAAAGCATAAAACTCACCGAGTACTCCAAGCCAAAATAGAAATTATATTAGAAATCATGCATGATCCTAAGTGTACAGAAATGCCTAATGCACCACGTGCAAAATGCAACTATAGTAGGCTCGGCTATTCTAAGATGGCATATGAAATGCTACAACTAACATGTATTCAACTTGGAATTGAAAATACAATGCAGTTAGTATGATGCGCCGAGCCCGGTGCATGCAGAACAGATGAATGATGCAAACATGCTGTCATACTGTATGCTAATTTAAATATGCCCTAATCTAACCATCATAAGCGGATAAATAAAAGGGAGAAAGACGTGGGGTTGGAAGACATACATCACACTCACGCACACTTATTACAGTTGTGCCCTCACTCGGAGGGTCCGAATAAATAATACAGTCCAAATATTACAGTCCCCAAAATAAAAGAATATTACATTCCAAAATATTACAGAATTCTAATTAATTAATGAATTAACTAGAAAGCAAATAAAGCTGGCGTGCAAGACAGGGACTGCCTTGCTTCTGGTGGATGATGCATGTCCGGACTGTCTTGCGCGGAAATCCACCGGAATGCCCCAATTAGCCTCTGTTTACACCTGTTATTCTTGAAAAGCGTGCCAAGTCCCGGAAAGTCGCTGATTCCTGGTTTTGCTGCAACAGAGAGCAGGAAAGGGGCATAGCAATGTATTTGCACAAATATATGCATGTCTCGATCCTCGTGCCACCAATCACGCATACCGAGGCATGATGGCCGAGGAATCGAAATGCACAACTCAATATAGGATGAATGCACATGAAACTACAGCTAAAACCTAACTCCATCATGGGTAATCCGGAGTGTCGGTGACTGGGGAATTGAGACACATTCCGTCACTCGGAGTACGAAATGTACCTCGTTTCCCGTGCCCGGGCTAACTCCTATTCCGGACATGATGCAATATGCATGATATGCATGAAATTCAACTAAGATACAATCCTAACGTACATAATGCTATGAAATGAGATGCCTCGAAATGCGTGCACGCAGGCACGCAAACTGAGGCGATGATATGTGTCTCGAAGTACGTGCACGCGGGCACGCAAACCGGGGCAATGATATGTGTCTCGAAATACGTTCACGTGGGCACGCAAACTGAGGCAATGATATGTGTCTCGAAGTACGTGCACGCGGGCATGCAAACCGAGGCAATGATATGTTTCTCGAAGTACGTGCATGCGGGCACGCAAACCGAGGCAATGATATGTTTCTCGAAATACGTGCACGTGGGCACGCAAACCGAGGCAATGATATGTTTCTCGAAATACGTGCACGCGGGCACGCAAACCGAGGCAATGATATATGTCTCGAAGTACGTGCACGCGGGCACGCAAATCGAGGCAATGATATGTGTCTCGAAGTACGTGCACGCGGGCACGCAAACCGAGGCAATGATATGTGTCTCGAAATACGTACACGCGGGCACGCAAACCGGGACAATGATATGTGTCTCGAAGTACGTACACATGGGCACGCAAACCGAGGTAATGATATGTGTCTCGAAGTACGTGCACGCGGGCACGCAAACTGAGGCAATGATATGTGTCTCGAAGTACGTGTACGCGGGCACGCAAACCGAGGCAATGATATGTGTCTCGAAGTACGTGCACGCGGGCACGCAAACCGAGGCAAGGATATGTGTCTCGAAGTACGTGCATGCGGGCACGCAAACCGAGGCAATGATATGTGTCTCGAAGTACGTGCACGCGGGCACGCAAACCGAGGCAATGCTAGAATATGATGAAATGATATGGGAAAGACAAATGGGCTTATACCAACATGAGAGAGCCTCAGCCACACTCACATCGGATGCCGATGGCAGAAAATGAAGTGCCTCGAAATGCGTGCACACGGGCACGCAAACCGAGGCGATGATAGAATGATATGAAAATGACATGGAAATGACAAATGGGCTTATACCAACATGAGAGAGCCTCAGCCACACTCACATCGGATGCCGATGGCAGAAAATGAAGTGCCTCGAAATGCGTGCACACAGGCACGCAAACCGAGGCGATGATAGAATGATATGAAAATGACATGAAAATGACAAATGGGCTTATACCAATATGAGAGAGCCTCAGCCACACTCACATCGGATGCCGATGGCAGAAAATGAAGTGCCTCGAAATGCGTGCACACGGGCACGCAAACCGAGGCGATGATAGAATGATATGAAAATGACATGGAAATGATAAATGGGCTTATACCAACATGAGAGAGCCTCAGCCACACTCACATCGGATGCCGATGGCAGAAAATGAAGTGCCTCGAAATGCGTGCACACGGGCACGCAAACCGAGGCGATGATAGAATGATATGAAAATGACAAAAGTGATATGCAAGCATACTAATGGAATTTCAGCACTAAAATATGGGGAAAATAGTCCCGAAATGAAGCGAAATGACATGAAATGCAAGGAAATGCCCCGAAATGCAACATTAGGCACCCGAAATGGCCTATAGCCATGCCAAACATGCACAATATGGACATGCAATGCAAAGACAGAAGCTAGACAGTCCCAAAAGATGCACTTTCACAGTTATAAACATGGCCAAACAGCAAATATAGGTAGGGAAAAATAGCATGCAAGAATACGGTATTTTCAAGAGGTAATGAAGCAAGTGATATAAACAAAACCCAAACTGGAAAATTTCCTTCTACAACACTGAAGATGGACCAAAAATATGAACATTTACAGTACATGGCAGCCTCAAAATCAGTGTACAAATATGCTAAAAATATGATGCAAAACAAGGCTCAAAAGGTGCCATAACATGAAGTATGCAAAATAATCACCAAACAGAAAAAAAGTGTGAATGAAACATGAAGTATAGGCCAAAATAAGGCCACTTTTAGTTCGGACCAAGAGCCAAAAACAGAAGCAAAGAGGGCTATCAATTTATGCAAAAATGGGGCCAAATAGGGGATATAACTACAAGTGACACATGGAAACACCAAAAAATGTTGAGCCCTTCTCCAATGTTGAAGAGGGGATCAAAATAAGCCTTATATCAGTTTATAACATGCTCAAAAACAGATTGCTCATGGGCCAAAGATAGCATGCAAAATCATGACATACAAGATGATCAATGAAGCAAGTATATTATGGAGGGCTCAAACAAGGTTGAGCCCTTAATAAGAAGTGAAGATGAGCTCAAAATATGGCCCTTTTCAGTTAGGGCCGAAGCTTGAAACCAAAAAGAAGTGGGGCTTAGAAATAGATCAAGAAAAAGGTTCAAAAGGTTAAAAGTGTAACTTACCCTTGAAGATTCAAGCTTTTGTTGCTTCTTGGATGGATTTGCAGCCTCTTTTGCCTTCTAGAAACCTTCCTTGCTGCTGGAGGTGAGGTGGTAGTGGTAGAGCTTGGTGGTGTAGAAGGAATGAAGGTTAGGGACTTAGGGTTTTTTGAAGAATTGAGAGGGAAGAAGATGGAGTTGGCTATGGAGCTTTGAAGGAGAGTTTTTCTAACCCTTATGAAGAAGGCCACCAGCTGGTTATAAAGATCAAAAATGGGGTGTAAAGGTGGGGGAGAAGGAGGGCAAAACTCCCCCACAAAATATCCCCCGGATACAGAAAATATCTGGGGGATATTGCCCCACAGCTGGAACGGGTACAGTGCAAGGAAGCAGGCCGGCCTCATACTTTTGCTGGAGGTGGCCGGCCGGCCACACCCCCTAGCCGGCCGGCTAGGGGTCAAAAGGGTCAAGGTGATTTTCTGGCCGGCCAGCTATTGGGGAGGTAGTTCTATGTGTGTACAACACAACCATGTAGTTGAAATTCCAAGAAAGTGGGCCCAAGGGGTTCAACAATGGCTCGGAAAGAGGGGGTCAAAAGGGTCAAGTTGACTTACTGGCCGGCCATGAACTTTTAGGGGCCTCTCAGATGTGTAGATCACAGATATGTGGTTCAAAGTTCAAGAAAAGAGGTCCAAGGGGTTCAACATTAGCCCGGAAGAAAGGGGTCAAAAGGGTCAGGTGACCTTAATGGCTGGCCATGAACTTTTAGGGGCCTCTCAGATGTGTAGATCACAGATATGTGGTTGAAAGTTGGCAACACTAGCTCCAAGGTATTCAACATTAGCCCGGAAGTGCGAAAAACGGGCGCCGGGAGGCTCCGGAAGAGAAATAACTGGTTGCTGCAACAATTGCTGGCCTCCCACCCTTCAGTGACCTTCCCTGTGATAAAACAGAGGTACCTGCCAAAAATGAACGAAAACCGTTGCAAAACGAACGTTCCGGGGCCAAAACACGCAATTCGGGGTCCCGAAAATGGGCTGTTAAGCACCGAAAATGGTATTCGACCTCGAAGTGGGTTTCTCAGCCCCCAGTGTCCCTCAAAAGGGATGAAATAAGATGTATGCCAAAAATCAGAGCAACAGGAGATGGTTAAGCGGTCCTGAACCGAGGCACACGGCCTGACGGCTCCGAAAACCGGGAACCGGACTCCGAAGTGGGCAAAATGGCCTACGGCCACCAAATGTAGCCTACGAACATCGAGAGATGGTCTACGGGACCTCTCCCTTCCCTCGAGAAAAGGAACAGAGAAAAACGAGTCTGGTTCACAAACCGAGACAAGGCACAGGAGAGAGTTCGGAAGTCCGGAGGCAGGGCTCACGGCCGCGACTCTGAAACTTCTGAACGAGCACAACATGCAATATCACCGAGTGCTCAACTGGTGACGTCTGAGTCTCGAGGTCGGTCAAAAATGGGGTGTCTACAGGTTGGAAGACATACACGTTATTGCATTGCGCTCTTATGAAGGAGAGTTTGAATGAATAAACTAACTAGCTAACTAATTAAAGCTAAGCTAAGCTAATTATTATAAAACAAATGAAATTAGCTAACTACATAACTAATTATTACAAACCAAATCCACCAACTATTCTAGTTAACTAACTAATTTACAAAACGAAATTGAATAACTAATTAACTAACTAATTAGTTACAACACTTTACACAATTAACTAGCTACAACTAATTAATTACAACAAATATTTAAGCTAAGCATTTAAACTAAACAGGCTCGATATGCGAGGAATGCTCTTGCACGTGCTCAGTTTCCACCCGAAAAGCCACTGTTTTGTTTCCTAAGAGCCTCTGTTGCACAATAGAACACATACACTGCTTTCCACTTCCAGAATAACTCTGCTTTTCCTGAAGAACACACTGCTAAATTTTGCATCAGTGGCCGGCCGGCCAGTGATGAAGGCTGCCGGCCATCAAAAGCAGTCTGCCGACCACCTGTCAGCCATAGAAAGTGGCCTGCCGGCCACTGCTACCCAATTCACCTTGCTGCAACAGAGGACGAATAGAGCATGCACATGGTATTTTCAAGGGTTTGTTTTCACAATTCACCCCTCTTTTTCATGAGCAAATCAAAGGAGTAGTGAACTTAAGCCACAAACAACCAACTCAAGAAATTTCATTGCATGATGGCTTGTGAACGAAAGTGTGCAAGTTCAATAAATGCAATGAAATGAGACTCTCAAAGCCACTTCCCTATCATGGAAGATCAAGGGAAGTGGTGAACTTTGAAACTCGAATCATTTCATCACTAGTGAGTATGAAATGCCTCAAGCTTCCATGTGTTCTATTAACGTCCGATTGAACACAACACTTTTTATTATCTTGCACCATTTTAGTCCCAAGTTTTAATTACTCCATTTTAATTTACCTTTCAATTCTCCAATTCATTGAGTCCAATGGTGAGTTTAAGTCCTCTAATGGAAAGAAGGCTAAACCAAAAGTTGTTTTAGACATGAAAGAAACATCATATTGTTGGTAATGAACCCCAAAGGGATTAAACCATTAAGCATGACATCTCACTCTCATGCTTTGGACAAACAAGTTGTTTGAACCACTTTCAAAGCAAAACAAAAGCCAAGAAAGAAAGGAGGTTCCAGAGATGATTAGTGATGATCACAAGTATGGAAAACCATAAATAGATGTAATCAACTCAAATAAGAAGGTGTCTAAGGCCTAGAACACCAAACTCATGAGGACAATTACACTATAATCAGGCAAAACAAAGTTCAAATGCAATAAACACTTAAAAATTGTGCTAAAACGAGTCTAAAATAGTCTTAAAACATGCTGTAATTAAGATAAAAAAGGCTAGATTCATATGCTAAAACATGGCACAAACTAGGCTAGTAAACAAGACACAAGGAGGGGAGGCTAACCCTTTCAAATTTGGACTTCAAAACATGATTTTAGCCACTGAAATAACTCTGAAAATCAATGCTTAAAAGCTCAGAAAAAGATTATAATAGGGTGGGAAACACAAGGGCAAAGGTGTCACGACCCAAACCCGCCCCTAAGGGTTTAGCATCGTAGCCGGCCAGTAATCCGTGATTACCGAAGGCCTGCTTGACAGTAATAACAGTAGTACAGTATAAAAGGGGCTGGTGGAAGCCAAACAGTAATAACAAGGTGTCCAATGAGTTGTGAATACTTGGATGGAAAAGACTTTTATGGACAAAACCACATTCATAACCATAAACCTGTATATACATATCAGATACACATAACATCTAGGTTAGAGACCTAACCCCTTCACCATAACTGTACAATCAAGTCTTATTCAGTCAGTACAAAACAGGGACAAAAGGGTGAATCTGAAGCACCCCAAAAACAGCCTTGGCTTGAGCGAAGTCGGAACCTCATAGTGAGGCACAACGGTTGGTTCGACAAAGCATAATCTTAACTCGACGCTTCTAGCTTTGGTCCGGTGCCTAGCCACCTACATACATATATAAATAGTGAGCTAAAGCCCAGTGAATAACAACTATGTAAAGGGGTTAAGAATGAATGTCCTTGCAGCAATTAAAACAGTCTTTTGCATCAGTAGATCAATTATTCAATCAGTCATTCAGAAATCGTAGCGATCATACGTGGTACATCCAATAGCAGAACAGTACAGTAGGTCTTAGTAGACCGGACAATCAGTTGATGGCCATCGAAACAGTAAACAGTATTGGTTCCAAACATTGGAACTAACAGAGATCTCTGTAACAGTACAGTAGCAGTAACAGTAACAGTACAATAACAGTAACAGTAAGTTGCTATGAATGCCACGAGTACAGTTCATAAAGCAGGACAAACATTCATTCAGTAGACAATGTCGCTTCAGGAAGCAGTACAGTGGATCATTCAGAAAATAATTATAATTGAACATATCTTTACAACATTGTTACTCACAGATTACTGGGCTATAGGCAGGCCAATCAGCGTCCTCGGGTGCCAACCCTACACAGTTGCAGAATGAACACACACTAAGTTACACACTTGGGATTAATAACCTAGCCCCTTAACCTGACTTGGTGTGGTTCTATAACATTATCCTCATAACATGGCCTAGGAATGCCTATGATGGAATGAGGATGTAAAGATGTCCTTTAAAACACTTTTCAAAATTTACTTAAAACAGGGGTCTCGCTCGAGCGTGGCTTTATCCGCTCGAGCAACCTTTCCAAAATAGAGAGGTCACTCGAGCGGTTTGTAAAAATGCAAAAAGTACTGGTTGTTGAAATTCTCCGCTCGATGCTCGCTTGAGCGTAGGTCTCGTCGCTCGAGCGTGCATCTGCACATGCAAAAACCTGAGAGCTTGCAATCTACGCTCGAGCCAGCATTCCGTCGCTCGAGCAAGAGGCTGAGAACAAAGGTGGTCGCTCGAGCGTAGAAGCCAAAATCTAGGTTTGCCAGATTTGCTTCCAAAGCTCAAACCAATAATCAAACATGCCAAAACTCATCCTTTTGGGCCAATTTTCTGGAAAACACTAAGAAACTCATAATACAACATGTTTTGAAGATCATTTTATAAAATCAAAGCCCAAAAGTATGTCAATTGAACACAATTCCAATGAAACTTTCATGAACAATACAAGAACATAACATGCATGAGTTCTCATGAACTCTAATGCTCCAAAACATGATCAAATGCCAGATTGAACTCTAAAACATGGTGAATTCTTGGACCACAACTAAAATATGAAGATGCATGTAAGAATTTCATGAAAAATAACTTCAAACTCTATGATATGGACATGCATGCATGAATTCCCTCTCAAATCAACACTTTAAGCTAATTCTTGACTCTAATCATCAATTTTCCCATGAACCATACAAGTAACAACTTAAATTCATAATTAAGGGGATGAATTTCCTACCTTAAGTCTTGAATTCCAAATGTAGAAGCCTAATGCCTCAAGTCTTCTTCAATTTCTTCTAAATTCAAGCCAATCTCTAGATGAATCAATTTTCTTTCCTCCCACTCTCCTCTTACTCACGGTTTGGTCAAGAAGATGAAATGAAGAAGAATGGTGTGTCAACAATTGTATAAATCCACTCAATGGCACACTTGTAAATAACTAGGCTCAATTAATTTAACATTAATAATTCTAATTTAATCATTCCAAATTGAATTTTAATTAAACTACCATAAAATTCATATAAATCCTAACTAGCATATAACACTAATCAATTTCTGAATTAGTCACCGATAAGGCTTTCAATTCGTAATTCGAGAATTAAAACATGAAGAGATTCAGTAACAAACAGATAGAAATGCGTTTAAAATAACACACTCATGAAATCTACTTAGGATTTCCTCTTAATCAATTTCTTATCATGCTTGAACATAAATTAACGCTAATCATAGGTAAGGGTTGTCATAGTCTTCCCTCCTAAAAAAGAGTTTGGTCCTTCAAACTCAAGATACTTGTACCGAAAATCAGTTATACCACTTGGTTTCATTTCATTCATTTCCTATATAGCTTCCCTTTTTCCTTGGATTTCCTTCACAAATATTGAACTTATTTGCCAATCACTTAACAGTTAATAACCCAAATTGGTGATTTGTTATAATCTATGTCGATATTAAAACATATCCCATACAATACGATAATACTAAATTAATCAATCACATGATTCACACAACTTTGTTTAACTACAGTTCACATATTCTCAAGTTGTCAAAAATTAATTCAAAGGAAGTTTGTGATTCTCCTTGCTTTTTCAAGTAAACTGAAATATTTTGCTAATGTCGTTTTATATAGGATTTTCAAAATTAAGTGTTGATGCGTCACTAATAATGAATACAAGTTCTTGATCTTTCAAGTCTATTGACTATAATAGTCCCGACACACTTTTTCTACGCAATTCGTGTTTCATTATTTCCCAAAAGAACAGTCATTTAACTTTCATTGAGTAAGTCAAAGGTTCATAAGTTATGCATATAATGTAGTATCCCTAAATAAAGTTTCACATGCCAACCTATCACAGAAATTTTTGAATTATATGAAAATGTAATTGCATATTAATAGTCTCAGTTTCAAACAGACATCTTGGATACCAGTTAATATAAGTCATTCCGAAATAGAGGGATACATCAGCTTCGGAACAGATGCGTAGTCATCTTCATGTTCGTATTCGTATCAGAAACTCAGAAATCAGCTTTCGAATCTCTTATCAAATCAGAAACATAATCATGTTCATGTTCATATTCGTATCAGAAATAGAGTCATATTCATATTCAAATCGTGTGTGGTACTTCTTTTAGCGTAACATATCATGTTGGTCAAGCATATCAAGTTCCATAATGGAACCTCCGGTATCGGGTAACATATCTCATACGTGGGCCACGATATTATTTCCCCTGGGTGAGGGCCTGTGCTAAGGATACCACAATTACATTTCAAAGAAAATTGGACAATCATTCATTCATACAAAACATATCACATATCATCTTCCAACTAGAGTAATCGGTTCCGGATACCGATTAAACACATATCACCACAATGAAGTGGCTAATGAGATCTCATATTCACAGTTATGTCATGGACCTGTATTTACATGCCGTCCCCCATGACTTGGGACTATCTATAGATGCCATAGTAGATTTCAAACATGGGACATTCATTCACGTAAACAATATCATTTTAGAAATCATAACATATCATAACTTATAACAAAACATGGGATGAATCAAGTTCATCAATCAAATTCTTTCAAAGCTTCTTGGGATGTTTACTAACATCTACATAACACAAAGGATGAGATTCCTGAAAAAACAAAGGAATAACCATCCCGGAATCGAAGCACACCCGTTCACGGCGTCGGTGGAAAATCCGGAATCGGTTAGACAACCCACCCAGAAAACCGTCGGTGGCAAAACGTAACCCACCCGTACAAGACCGTCGGTGGTACCATCCGTAAAAGACCGTCGATGGCAAAGAGATATCTCAAACATAGGTGCTACACAGGCTTAACGTCCCCTAGCATGAAAGGACCTTCCAAGAATGTCATCAAAACAAACATAATACTTGATACAAAAACTAAGGGATAATCATTCATACTTAATCAAATACTTTTCCAAAACGAAACAAAGCAAAGCTTTATTAAAACATTATAACATAGCTTCATTAAAAATACCGCTCACTTATGATCTGATTGAGTGACTTGGAACATCCCTTAGGTTTTGGACAATTTTTCACTTGGTGCCCTATTTCTCCACATCTGAAGCATGCCCCCGTGAGTCGATAACATAATTGTTTATAACGTTTGAGACATATAGAACATATTGGGGCAAGCTTACTTCTTTTACGACCTTGGTTAGGATTGCTCATCCCTCCTATCACAACACTCTCAAATACATTCTTTGGTCCTTTCATTGACTTCACACTTAGCTTTTTCTTTTGATCCTGTATTTTCTCATGACACGTTTGCATAGCTTTCATCATATTCTCTAACACTTCTTCCACTTTGTCTAGACTCTTTGATAAGGATTCAACCTCCACGTCTTTCACACTTTTCACATCTATTCTAAGAACAGAAGATAAGGTTAAACACAAGAGGACGGTTGATAACACTTGGGTTAATTTAATTGACTTAACTTATAACACATAGCACATATCACATACAAGTAGACATACACATAAAGGCATTTAAGTACACTGGTAGCGTAACCTATTCATTCCCATGGAATTTACCAAGAATTTTAGATTCAAAGCAACGTTGGCTAAACGTGATTCCAATCAGACTTTCAAGGTCATTCAACAAAGGCATGAGACTCTACGGTTTAACATTCCACATAATAGGTTCCCACCAAAATGTACTATCTTGTATATCAAATGACTTTTCTCGTCCTTAATTACTATAGTTCCACATATTTCATTGATCATCAAATTCCTCAATTTCCAAATATTCTCATAGTCCAATTTGACATATAACCCATATAGCTTTCGTGGCTTTCATTAAAGATTCCAATTCTGCATAATAATATGTTTTCACAAATCAACATACTTATTCTCACCAATGTACTAGTCAAATATTTTGGCTTCCTTATAACAACAGAAATTTCAGAAATTTCACCATAATTTTTAGCTTTCAGCCTCATTGCTAAAATGATTCAACACACTCCAGTTTCCTTATAATTATCAAAGGTCCACAATAGTTCTTAATTCTTAGTTTCAACACCTAAACGTATTACACAACGTATATACATATTCTTGAATGCACAACTTCTTACTTACTTACTAGATGCATGAAACTTAAACCCGTTGTAGGCATTCTAATGCTCAATGGACACGTGTGTGAGATATTAACTCGTGCTCTGATACCACTCTGTCACGACCCAAACCCGCCCCTAAGGGTTTAGCATCGTAACCAGCAAGTAATCTGTGATTACCGAAGGCCTACTTGACAGTAATAACAGTAGTACAGTATAAAAAGGGCTGGCGGAAGCCAAACAGTAATAACAAGGTGTCCAATTAGCTGTGAATACCTAGATAGAAAAGACTTTTAGGGACAAAACCACATTCATAACCATAAACCTATATATACATATCAGATACACATAACATCCAGGTTAGGGACCTAACCCCTTCACCATAACTGTACAATCAAGTCTTATTCAGTCAGTACAAAACAGGGAGAAAATGGTGAATCTGAAGCACCCCAAAAACAGCCTTGGCTTGAGCGACCTCGGAACCTCGAAGTGAGGCGCAACGGTTGGCTGGACAAAACATAATCTTAACTCGACGCTTCTAACTTCGGTCCGGTGCCTGGCCACCTACATATATATACAAATAGTGAGCTAAAGCCCAATGAATAACAATTGTGTAAAGGGGTTAAGAATGAATGCCCTTTCAGTAATTAAAACAGTTTTTTGCATTAGTAGATCAATTATTCAATCAATCATTCAAAAATAGTAGAATCATATGTGGTACATCCAATAGCAGAACAGTACAGTAGGTCTTAATAGACCGAACAGTCAGTTGATGGCCATCGGAACAATAAACAGTATTGGTTCCAAACATTGGAACTAACAGAGATCTCTGTAACAGTACAGTAGCAGTAATAGGAACAGTAAGTTGCTATGGATGCCACGAGTACAGTTCATAAAGCAGGACAAACATTCATTCAGTAGACAATGTCGCTTCAGGAAGCAGTACAGTCGATCATTCAGAAAATAATTATAATTGAACAAATCTTTACAACATTGTTACTCATAGATTACTGGGCTATAGGCAGGCCAATCAACGTCCTCGGGTGCCAACCCTACACAGTTACAAAACGAACACACACTAAGTTACATGCTTGGGATTAATAACCTAGCCCCTTAACCTGACTTTGTGTGGTTCTATAACATTATCCTCATTAAGATGCCTTAAACATGGCCTAGGAATGCCTAGGATGGAATGAGGATGCAAAGATGTCCTTTAAAACACTTTTCAAAATTTGCTAAAAACAGGGGTCTCGCTCGAGCGTGGCTTTATCCACTCGAACGACCATACCAAAACAGAGAGGTCGCTCGAGCGTAGACTCCCTCGCTCGAGCGGACTGTAAAAATGCAAAAAGTACTGGTTGCTGAAATTCTCCGCTCGATGCTCGCTCGAGCGTGAGACACAATTCCTCGCTCGAACGTAGGTCTCGTCGCTCAAGCGTGCATCTACACACGCAAAAACCTGAGAGCTTGCAATCTACGCTCGAGCCAGCATTCCGTCGCTCGAGCAAAAGGCTGAGAACAAAGGTGGTCGCTCGAGCATGGAAGCCAAAATCTGGGTTTGCCAGATTTGCTTCCAAAGCTCAAACCAATAATCAAACATGCCAAAACTCATCCTTTTGGGCCAATTTTTTGGAAAACACTAAGAAACTCATAATACAACACGTTTTGAAGATCATTTTATAAAATCAAAGCCCAAAAGTATGTCAATTGAACACAATTCCAATGAAACTTTCATGAACAATGCAAGAACATAACATGCATGAGTTCTCATGAACTCTAATGCTCCAAAACATGACCAAATGCCAGATTGAACTCTAAAACATGGTGAATTCTTGGACCACAACTAAAATATAAAGATGCATGTAAGAATTTCATGAAAAATAACTTCAAACTCTATGATATGAACATGCATGCATGCATGAATTCACTTTCAAATCAACACTTTAAGCTAATTCTTGACTCTGATCATCAATTTTCCCATGAACCATGCAAGTAACAACTTAAATTCATAATTAAGGGGATGAATTTCCTACCTTAAGTCTTGAATTCCAAATGTAGAAGCCTAATTCCTCAAGTCTTCTTTAATTTCTTCTAAATTCAAGCCAATCTCTAGATGAATCAATTTTCTTTCCTCCCACTCTCCTCTCACTCATGGTTTGGTTGAGAAGATGAAATGAAGAAGAATGGTGTGTCAACAATTGTATAAATCTACTCAATGGCACACTTGTAAATAACTAGGCTCAATTAATTTAACACTAATAATTCTAATTTAATCATTCCAAATTGAATTTTAATTAAACCTACCATAAAATTCATATAAATCCTAACTAGCATATAACACTAATCAATTTCTGAATCGGTCGCCAATAAGGCTTTCAATTCACAATTCGAGAATTAAAACATGAACAGATCATTCAGTAACAAACAGATAGAAATGCATTTAAAACAATACACTCATGAAATCTATTTAGAATTTCCTCTTAATCAATTTCTTATCATGCTTGAACATAAATTAACGCTAATCAGAGATGAGGGTTGTCACAAAAGGCCTCTAAAACAAGGTACAAACAAGGGCTATCAACCCCTCAACCTTTAATGGCCTTAAAACCCAAGCTTCAGCCTGAAAACATAAAGTTTTTACAGCCTAAAAATAGTTGGAAAACAGCAAGAATAATAGTAGAGAAAGCAAGCAAATAGGCAAAGTCTTATACCTCTTGAAGAGAAGAAGCAATTCAAGCAACAAAACCAAGACGACACACCTTTCAAGAGCTCAAACCAAGCTCAAATGTACCTCATTTCAAGATGAGAAAGTTTGGTTAAGGGTGTATAGGCAAAAGTTAAGGATTTGTAGGCAAAAGTGTAGGAATTTACTATAGAGAGAGAGAACTGTAGAGAGAGACGAAAAATTTTGATCTCAAAATTTTCCAACCTTAAAATATAAGAGGGAGGCCTCCTATATATAGAAAACTTGAATTCCCCTCAAGAACATCCATCCCTACACATGGATGAGGATGCATACATCTATGCAAACAGCTGGCACAACTATCACAATATATTTGCAAAAGACACTAGTAGCCGGTAGGCCACATCAGTGGCCGACAACCAAGAAGTGATGGCCGACAGCCAAAAGGAATGGCCAACAAGCCACCAGAGGCTGCAGGCTTGAAGGACCAAGGCTTGGTCCAAGAATGATGCAGCAAGAGTGTAGGGTTTGAAAGGCTCAAAGCTGTAGCATTCTGCTGAGGACTTCGAGCACTTGACGAGCAAATAAACTCAGCATCGAGTGTGCATGCGATAGGGACCATGTCGTAAGGGCCGTCAAAAATGGGATGTCTACATCCTCTCCCTTGACTCTGCCTCCAAGAATGAGCCACCGACGGTGTAGACTGCTGCCCTCCTCTCTTCTACAGGCAAACTATAGACTTGTGACCTAGCTGGCCACACTTGAAGCAAGTGATCACTCTCTAACCACCTCTACCTGACCCGGAACTCGGTACAGGAAAAACAGACCTAGACTATGCCCCCTGGGACTGCTGTGGAGTGGAATCCCTCTACCGCTTATTGTCCCGATTCTCCCCCTACACCTCTTGACTCCTTTGCCTGGAGTATCTCATCCTCTCCTCCTCGGTCTGAATCACAATCTCTAAGTAAGCCATCGCCTCCACAAGAAGACCATAATCCCTAATCATAGACGCGGCCACCCTAAAAAGGAGTCCAGTTCTTAACCTCTTCTCAAACTCTAGGCAACGACGTTCCTCCGTCGCCACAAGCTCCGGTGCAAATCTCGATAAACTAGTGAAAGTAGCCTCAAACTCGGCCACCAGTGTGTTCAACTGTTTGAGCTTCATGAACTGCTTCCTTAACTTCTCCCTCATAGTGAAAGGCAAAAACTTGTCCTGAAAGGCGTTGACAAAGGCCTCTCAAGTCACCCTGATGCACCCCCACACAAAGGCACTTTTGGATCTCCCAAAAACTCATTCGAATTCGACCGGAAGAACTACCTCTTCAAGAAAGACAGCCCTGTCTCAGCAACATGGGTCTGGACTTGATTCTCAACCCTAAGAATGTCCATGGATTCTCGCAAAGCGCCCATAGCCTGCTGACCAACCGATTCGGCCACATTGGCCTGACCAACTCCTTCTCCTTATGCCAGAATTTCATCCGATTACGACACCTCCCACCGTTTAGGCCTGCCATGCCTATTACCGCCACACCTATTACCACCACGTCCACGTCTTGACATTCTAATAAAGGTAACACTAGAGATTAGAACATTTACAAATGTGCCGAAGTTAACTCACTTGTGTCCTAGTGCGGTGGACAACAGATAATTTACTCCACATAAGCACATAATCACATAAACACATACGAACTTCCTTTCTAGATAATGATTGCCCCGCGGCGCTACCAGAGTTCCAGTTAGAAATAGCAGTAATCAAGTGCTCTTCTAACAAAACATCTAGAAACCCGTAAACCCAATCAACATCTTAGAAATTAAATTCCATACCCACTTAGTCACATAAGCATGTTATCACATAGCATACCATACATATAATTGTCACTATCAAATGAGATAAACCTATTGTAGTAAGAACCATTTCCCACGTACCCAAAGTATTCAAACCCGATACGCTCTGATACCAAGTTGTAATCCCCCAAAATAAAAGACAATAAACCATCCATCATATTCATTAAATAAAAACACATGTATAAGTAATTATCTTTCATTAGTTCCAATTGAGTTTACAAAAGAGTAACATATACAAATATACATTCACAAGTCTATCCCTGAATCTATAGCATATGTTACTTAATAGAATGAACATCAAACAAATAAGAAATGCCCTAAAGGCTTATAGTTTTCCAAGACAGTGCTTGGTTACAACAAAATGGATTTGAATCCAATACAGTTAAAGCCCTAAGCTTGTACAAATAAATACAACAAAATAAACAAAATGAAGCTCTTTCTTCCAAGTCCTCCCAAGCTATTGCCTTGGCGAAGGCATATCATCAGCACTTGAAAATGGTTTTTTCACATAGGGTGAGCCAAAACCCAGTAGAAATAATCCAATACAGTATATGAATCTTAACAAAGACATAAGGTGAATGCATATGCAATGCTCATGCCAAAACATTTTCATTTTCTCTTTCCAAAACCGTGCAATGCCAAGTTTATATCTCAATACATGATATCATTTCCTTTACAATAGAAAACACGGCAATGAATTCAACACTATGAATCTCTAGGACGTGTCTACAAGTAGACTATACAAGTACTACTAATTTGTCATTTTTATCGGTATTAATCGGAAAACTCGACACATATCCGCGCGAGTTTCTGGTCTTTCATCAAGGACACACATGCCAACTTAATATCACAACTACACTCCTACCTAGATTCACCAAGGTATTCACCACTTTTTCTCAAAACAACAATATTTCCAATGTGTTGAATATGCAACAATGCTCAATACAATGGATGAGAAAATAGTTTCAATTTTCCTAATTCTCATGCAATTTCTACAACAATTATAGTTATCCTCCACCGATAGCCCAAAACAGATATCTCTAAGCAGATGATTAATTTCCATAAAAATAAACTTTCCAAATTCCAAGATGTGAGTGGTAATAAATACCTAACTCCACCATCCTCATCAATATCAATCCAATTTCACATTTCCAACACCAATTCCATCTATTTATACGAAATCAAAGTTTGATATAATTAGGGCATAACCCAGTTTTTTTTCAAAATCAATTCCACATATCAAAACCAACCATTTTATCACAACTCAACCTCATTTCTAATCCCACAACGATTTACAAGAATCTATTTGAAAACCCTCTTTTGATTTTTAAACCAAAACCCTAGGTTTGTTCAAAAATCCCTAAATCACAATATTATTTTAGAAATAGCAAATAACTAAGTTAAACATTATAAGAATGTGTGGAGAATCCTTACCTGAAGCTTAGAAGACGAGAGAGAGAATGGAAAGACTTCAAAAACGTCGAAACTCAACTTTGTTCCGATTAGAATGAAGCTCTAGATGAGCTCTACCTTTTTAACAAAGGGACTAGGGTTGAGAAATCAATGGATGAGGGTGTATTTGTAGAGAGAATATGAGTTTTAGAGAGAGGAGCTCTAGATTTAGGGATTTCAGAATGTTTATAGAGAGAGTTATATAAAAAAGTGACTCAAAAAGTGACTTTTACGGACTGATATGCACGCAGATCGCTCGAGTGAAGGAAGTGTTGCTCGAACGAAGAAGTTTACTACTCGAACAAAGAATACAAACTACTAGAAATTTTATAGACAGATGACCATCACTCGAGCTCAAGAAGTATCGCTCGAGCGAACACCGCTTGAAAGCAAGAATGACCACTCGAGCTTAGAATGCCAACTCCCAGTATCTCTGCAGGCCTACAAAAGTACTGAGAGTTCTCAAAGACCACTCGAGTGCAAGAAGTATCGCTCGAGCGAAGAGGCCAAAATCTGGGCATGAACTAATTTGAAAAACTAACCTCCAACTTGTTCCAAACGCAACCAAGACACTCCAACAACCAAACTCAATGAGGAATAAGGAGAAATAAGGCATGAATAATAGTATAAGAAAATGAAACCCGGATCCAAAACATCAACGGGTCGGGTATAAACCAGAATCGCTATACTCCCGACCGGCGGTTGCAGGCCAGAGGGCACTCTGACGATAATATTAGATAGCATATATCTAAATAAAATTGAATAAGTAAATAGAATAGCTTAGGCATACTGCTCCCTCGAAGATGAAGATTACATCCCTTTATACAAGCAAACCTGCCACTCATTTTGTCTAATGAGCTTAAGCCACTAATTTGGTCCAATAAAAATAAGCCACTTGTATGGCTCAAAACTTATCTGATACATGTATGTCTGACCAACTTGGCAAGTTGCATTGCAATGTATTATTTTATTACCTTGATTCTATTTCCATGTAGGCATTGGGTAGGCCCACCTCACATGGGTTAATTTTCATCCCTTCACAATTGCCCTCAAGTTTTTGCTTCAATCGATCAAAATGAGAAGAAGTGGAAACTTTTCTTATATCTGGTAGACTCTTGTACCTTTGTTACTTCTATAATCAAAGGAGTTTTATGTCCTATACTTGTCATAAACTAGCTTTATTTGCTTTATCTTCACGTGCCCTCTGATCTTTTCGTGTGATACTTTTGACAAATACGTTGCTAAGACCGTGCGGCATTAGAGACACGACAGCCATAGCACCTCTGACTCATCATCTCAGGAGCCCAGGAAAAAAGAGCGAGTTAACATGTCCAGCTTATCTGAGGGAAGTCCATATGTGTGGCACATGCGATGAAAGGGAGATGATGGCTCAGATGTAGAAGACAAACACGATCCTTTCGTACAACGCATCGCAAGGGCCGTATTGGCTAAAAAGTTCAAAGCATCGACTTTTACTCTATATAATGGCAAATTAGATCCTACAGACCACATTCATTATTACAAGCAAGCGATGACATTACATGCCCACGATGTAGCACTTATGTGCCGAATGTTCCTAAGTAGCTTGGGACCATTAACCATCAGATGGTATTACAAACACGAGCCAGCCTTAGTGAAAAGTTTCCATTTGCTCCAAAAATCCTTCAGGACAAGATTCATCACCAATGAGAACCAGCCAAAGCAAGCCGACTCGTTCTGGGCAATGCAAATCAAGCCGGAAGAGACCCTCCGTGAATACTTGGCACTATTGGGAATGTTTCAACCTGGTAGATGATGCCTGCAATGATTCTATGGCCATCACCGCTTTTAAGATGGGACTGCACCCCGATAGTCTGCTTAGAAGTTCATAGACTAGACGGTCTCCCAAAATAGTCTGAGCCCTAATAAAGAAAGTTAAGGAGTACTGCAAGGTGGAGGATGATGCCCTCCATGTCAAAGTCAAGCAGAAGGTCATAGAGATGACGTCACCTACCCTGGTATAGCCAATAAGTGTTGCACAACCAGAGAGGTGCCTTGAGTCGATAAGTCGAACGAAACAAGAGAATCGCCAAGATTTGCACAGATTTAGTGAACAGTGTTCACGCCGATCGAGCGAGCAATATCAACTAGAAAGCAGATGCCCCAGGTGATGGGACAAGAAGTATATGGAGTTGGCCGAGCCGATTAGCAAGATCCTGCCTAAAATCCAATATTTACCATTCTTTAAGTGCCCTGCCAAGATGATTGGGCCCCTTAACACAAGACAGAGGGATCGGTGGTGTGAATACCACAATGACCACAGACATGAGACTAACAGATGCTACGCCCTAAAGGACCATCTTGAGGAGCTGGTACAAGATAGCCGACTAGCTCAGCGTATCCCCCACAGGGGCAATCCACTAAACACAGTGGCTCTGCACCCAGACTCAGCTTCACTTGGTGTGGTTCATATGATATATAATCTTCCGCTGCCAAACCAAGTACATACGATTCAACTACAACCCTGCCCATCCAAGCCATGCACACTAACCAAACGGCCTCACGAGACCAGCAAGATTAGCTTTAATGATTCTGATCTTGTAGGGGTGACCCTTCGTCATGATGATGCCCTTGTAATTGAGTTACGCATAAACAGATTCGTTATCCAATGCGTTTTGATCAATCAAGAGAGTACCTCGAAGATAATGTACCATAAGACATTTCTTAAGCTCGGCTTCACTGATTCGGACTTGCTACCGACCGAATATCCCTTGTTCAACTTCAATGCTAATCTCGAATGCCCTCTGAGTAAGGTCACATTATCGATGTGTGCAGGCACCAGGTCAATTGACGTGGAGTTTCTGGTCGTCAAACTTCCATCACCATACAATATAATCATGAGGAGAACCAAGTTACATGCAATGCATGCCATACCAAACACTTACCATCAGTTACTCAACTTTCTAACACAACACAGCATTGAGCAAATTTGAGGTTCTCAGAAGTTAGCGAAGGAATGCTACCTTACTGCTTCAGTGAAGAAATTAAGGGAACTAGAAATGAACTCGATTGAAGTTTCAGACTGAGAAAACCTCGAGGATGTTGGAAAAACCCCCACTGATAAGGCAACCGAAGATCTCGATCGGATTGGAATCAAGGAGGAACTCGACAAATTTTTCTTGATCGACACTTGTCTAAATTCAACTGAGCGACAAGAGTTGGTTTCCTTCCTACTGGGCAATATTGACATGTTCGCCTAGACACCATATAAGATGTTGGGGATGGACGCCAACATGGCCCAACACCATTTAAATGTCGACCCTAATGTTAAACCAGTCATTTAGAAGAGTTACCGATCGGCAGCAGAGCGTACTTCTGCCGTTGTTGCCGAAGTGGACAAGCTCCTGGAGACTGGGGCAATCCGCAAAATAACTTATCCCACGTAGTTCTCCAATAACATGGTTGTAAAGAACAAAAACGAATCTTGGTGTGTCTGTGTGAACTTCACAGACTTAAATAAAGCTTGTCTTAAGGATTGTTTCCCTTTTTCCTAGAATCAACCAACTTGTGGATGCAGTGGATGCAACTACATACCACCAACACATGAGCTTCTTGGACGCGTACAAGGGTTACCACCAAATTGCCATGCATCCGGAGGACAAGGAAAAAACGGCATTCCTCACCCCAAGGGGAACCTATTGCTACAAGGTCATGGCCTTCGAACTGAAGAATGCAAGGCAACATATCAGAGGCTGGTCACCACTATGTTTAAAGAACAACTCGGTCGTACCATGGAAGTATATATCAACGACATGGTAGTGAAGTTCAAAGAAAAGCATGCTCACTTAGTCGACTTAGCTACAACTTTCGACATTCTCAAGAAGTACAAGATGAAACTCAACGCCTCAAAGTGTGCATTCGGTATCGAGTCTGGAAAATTCGTCGTCTATATTGTAAACCATCAGGGAATAGAGGTCAACTCGAAACAGATTACGGCCATTATAGAACTCGGCTCACCTCAGTCGACTAAAGAAGTTCAGAAATTGATGGGGATGGTCGTGGCTCTCAACAGATTCATCATCTTTATAGGCTATTTTTTCACACACTTCGGTAGGGAAAAGCATTTCAGTGGACCCCCAAGTGCAAGACTGCTCTAGACAGATTGAAAGCATATCTTCGTTCTGTACCACTTTTAGCAACTCCATCACCAGGTGATCTGCTCATCTTGCATCTGGTAGTATCGGATCGGGTGGTCAATGCTGTATTGTTGAAGGAAGAACTCGGCGAGCAAAGGCCCATCTACTATGTTAGCAAAGCGATGGTTGACATCGAAACACGATACCTGCCACTAGAAAAGCTCATTCTGGCTCTTGTGATGGTCGCCAAGAAGCTTATGCACTATTTCCAAGCTCATACTATAGGGGTACTAACGGACTATCCCCTCTGACCAGTACCCCGTAGTGCGAAATCGTCAAGGCGAGTCTCAAAATGGGCAATAGAACTCGACCAGTATGACCTCCAATTTTTGCCCAGAACAGCCATCAAAGGGCAAGTTTTGGCCGACTTCGTTGCCGAGTTTACAAGATGCCATGCCGACCTCAAACCTGACCAAGTAGCCCTTCGACCTCAACCGGAGTGGAGAATGTATGTGTAGACACCCCATTTTTGACCGACCTTAAGACTCAAACGCCATCGATTGAGCGCACAATGATCGCGCATGTTTGTGCTCGTTTCGAGTTTCCAGAGTTTTCGGCTAAGCGCTTTATCTCGGGACCTCTTAACGTTCTCCTCTTGGCTTGGTTTTTGGACCATGCCTTGTTACCTTGGTCTAGAAGGAAACAGAGGTCTGTAGACCATTTATTGTGGCCGTAGACCACCTTTCCTTCTCGTAGACCACTTTTTGTACCCGTAGACTAGTTTTCGGAGCTTCCGGCTACGTGCCTTGTCCCGCGGACTTTTGTCTTGCTTCCTTTTTGGTTTGGTTTTGAACCAAACCTTGTTTTCCTTGCTTGGAGGGTGGAATAAGGGGTGTAGACCATTTTCTCTCCCTAAAGACCACTTTTCTTCCCTGCCAGCCATTTTTCTGGTCGGCCAGCTGGTCTTGGTGGTCTTTGGACCACCTAAAGTGGTCGACAGCCATGCCACCACCTTTCTTTCTTTGCGCAGACCACCCCTCCCCCTTACCGACCACTTGGTCTCCTTGCAGACCACTTTTTCTGGTCGGCCGACCAGTGCAAGTATCTGGCCGACCACTTCAACTGGTCGGCAGCTTTCCTGCACTTTCTGCAGATATTTTCCATGCCAGATGTGCCAGTTGTTGGGCACAGAAAGCATCCTCCATACACTCCATACACGTGTATGGAGGGATTGATTCAAGCTTCAAGCTTGCTCAACAAGCTTGATGCATGTTTTTCTATAAAAGGGAGCCTCCTCCCTCTTGTCTCTGGTTCAAAAAAATTTGGCTGAAAGCTATACATACATCTCTATCTCTATATTTCTCATTCTCTCTATATTTGCTCCATTTTGTGCTTAAAAATGTAGTTTCTTCACATTTTTTCACACAAACACCTACTCAAACACCTTCATTCTTGAGCTGAGGTTCTTGGAGGTTTGTTTGAAGCTCAAGGCTTGGTTTTTGCCTCAGAAGTTGCTGTCTTGCTTTGATTCTTCAAGGGTGAGTCTCTAATCCTTGTACAGCTTTGTTGTAGCTGCTTACTAGACCACCTTTGCATTCTTTTTTTGGCTTAACTTTCAACTATAAAAAGTTCTGATTTTAAGTACTTGAAATGTTTGTTTAAGACTTCTTTGGTGTTGAGGGTGGTCTACTCCCTTGCATGCCTTATTTGCTAGGCTTTTGAGCCATCACTTTAGGCCTTTCTGATCACCTTTATTTGGCCTCTTCACCACTGAATTCCAAAGGAATTTCAGTGGTGGAAAGTATGTTTTGAGGTCTTAAATAAGAGGGGGTTGTCCCCCCTCCTCTTCTCTTGTTTGCTTATGTTAATGGCTCATCAAAAGAGCATGTAGTTCTATCTTCTTGAGGCTTTGTTTGAGCACTTTTTTGTGACCTTTTAGACCTGTCATGACTCTATTTTTGGCTATCTTGGTCACCCCTTGCATGCTTTTTGTATGTATAGTGTAATCCTACTTGTAGCTCATCAAAGTAGCATGTCTTTCTAGGATGTTTTGGCTCCATCTTAGCATGTCTTAGGCATTATTTTAGCATGGCATAACTCTATTTTGGTTGGTTTGATTACCTTTTACATGCTTCTTGCACTTGTAGTGCAATTCCACTCACTAGCCTAACATACATCATGCCTTGGACCATCATTCTAGCGTGTTTTTGGCTCAACTCCAACAAGCTTTTACTCATGTTTTGTCATGCTTAAGCTCTGTTTTATGTTGTTTTGGTCATGCATGCCTTGCTTTGTATAGCCATAGTTCATTCTTGCTCACTAGCTTTGTGTTTCGAGTCCACTAGCATGCATTGCTTGGGCTATTTGCATGATTTGGCATCATTTAATATGTGATTTCAGAGCATGTTTCACTGCCATGTCCTCACATCTTTCACTCTTTCAATGCTTTGGAGGGTTGGTGCTTTATGCCTTAAATATGAGCCAATATGTATGCCATCTTGCCTAGGCTTTTGGGCCACCATCTCAGCATGTTTTTGGTGTTATTTTGCCATGTTACAACTCTGATTTTTGTTGGTGAAATCATCTCATGCTTGGTTTTGGTAGGTGTAGTGTAATCCCGCTCATTGGCCTTACATACTCCATGCTTCATGCCCTTCATGCTAGCTTGTTTTGACTATACTCCATACATGTTTTAGCATCATTTTGATATGCTCTAGGACTGTTTTGGGTTGTCTTGGTCATATGGTTCATGTATTGCATAGTTGTAGTGCAATAGGCTTGACTAGCCTTGTGTTTTCATGCCTCTAGCATGCTTCATTTGTGACAAGTGCATGATTTGGCATCATTTAACACTTGATTTTAGAGCATATAGTGTTGTCACACTTCCATGTTTGTCACTTCTTGCTCATGTTTGAGAGTTGTGCTCTTATGCCTAGTTGATGAGCCATCACATGAGCATGTGTTCTTGGCCCTTTTGTGCTTAAGTTTTGGTGTGTTGGCCACTGTTTTGGCATGATTTAGGTCTGTCCATATTCGGTTTAAGTCCATTGAGCATTGTGTTGCATGCCTCTTGTATGATGCTCTTTGATCGCTTTGATGATTTAGCCTCTGAACATGCCATGCATGCATTGTTCATATGTTGGAACCTTGTGCATGCCATCATAGCATTGGTAGAATAGCATTTTGTATGCATGTTATTATATTGCATTGTGTTTGCATGTTGTTGCATTGCATTGTGATTGCATGTTGTTTGTATTTTGTTACATTGCATGTTGCTTGCATGTGCATGCATTACATTTTGTTTGCATGCCATTAGCATTGAAAAGTTGATCATGTTGCATTGCATTGTGTTTGGATAGAGTGTTAATTTAAACACGAGAAACAAGGGACGTTTCATACTTGAAGTGATGAAACGTGCCTCATTTCTCGGTCGCCGACCCTCTTGATCAAGCATGATAGAGGTTAAGGCTCTTATGTGTTATTTGTGCATTCATTGACATTGATTCGTGCAATCTTGGCTTCTCGGCCATCGTGCATTGCGATACTCGGTTGGTGGCCCGAGAGTGGAGAACTGCACTCCCTTGAGCTTAAGAAATGATAGGGAGGGTGGTTGTGCACACATACCTTGCAAATACACTGTTGTGCCCCTTCTTGTTCTCTGTTGCAGCAAATTGGAGCTTGGCAAGATTTTCTGGTCGGCAGACCAATAAAGTGGCTGGCCGACCACGTTTTTTGGTCTGCAGCATGTTTAGGTGGTCTACAGGTGGTCTACAACACCATTAAGTGGTCGGTAGCCTTCCTGGAGGTCTCCATGATGGAGTAGAAGCTAACTGGAGGTTTGTGCAGTGTTTTGAAATCAAATGCAAATAGAGGCAAGTTGGGGCATAGTGATGGGTTTCCGAACGAGGCGATCGAGCATGCATGCACTTCTCACCCTGAGGCTCCTTTTAACTGCTTTATTTAGTTGCTTTACTTAGCTAGCAAATGCTTTGGTTTTGTAATTAAGTAGTTAATGCACTTAGCTATTCATTTGCGTTGTAATAACTAATTAGTTAACTAGGATTAGTTAATTAGTTTTATTTTGTAATAATTAGTTTAATTAGCTTAGGTTAGCTAGTTAGCTTATTATTCGGACCCACCGTCGAGAGGGCACAATGTTGTAATAAGTGTACGTGTGTGTGATGCATGTCTTCCAATCCCATTTCTTTCTCCCTTTTATTTACCAGCTTTTGATGGTTAGTTTAGGGTCATTTTCAATTAGCATACTTATGTTTGCATGCGTGCATCATTCATCTGTCTTGCATGCACCGGGCTAAGCGCATCATACAAACTGCATTGAATTTCAAATACCAATTTGAATACATGTTATCAAGTTGCATTCACATGACATATTAGAATAGCCGAGCCTATCTTAGTTGCATTTTTGCATGTGTTGCATTAGGCATTTTTAGCGTAGCTAGGATCACGCATGGATTACTAACTAGCTTCTTTTTTGGCTCAGAGTACTAGGTAAGCTTTTATGCTTTAGCATCCTTGCATGAGTGTAAGTGACTGCCATGTTTAGCATGCTTGCCATGAGGCTATGTGCTTAACTGCTATAACTGCATGAATGCCTGTGGATGAAGGCTTCATTTCTTGAATTGGAATAATTCATCAAAATGTGCGTTTTAAGCCCACTTGGAGTGGCAAAATCATGTTTTTCTAAGCCCACTTGAGGGTGGCAAATCCGTGACTTAGCCTACTTGCAAGTAGCAACTTCAAACCATTTTCGAAAACAAACATGAGATGTTTTGTTCCAAATCGAGTGATTTAGTCTATACTTGTATGTTGTGCGCATCACGTAGTAAGGTAGTCTAATAATCGGAATAAGAGCACATGTGTTTTCAAAAACAACATATCTTGTTAGTAGAGGCCGATCCTTTGATCGAGTGAGCGGGGGTGCTCATTTCATGACCTTCTCCCCCCGTACCCAAGTTCCCAAGCTGAGGCAACTTTGGTGATGACGGACACATGGCCTTAGGCACGAGTCAGGGTTTCCTAAATTTCTCAAAAACAAAATATTTAGGTGGCGACTCTAAAATCTAGCAAAGTAGTCCATGTTTGGTGCTTTTTGATTAAAATCGATTTTCCAAAACGATTTGCCAGATTTGGACTCTTTGGTGATTTATCAGTCTTACATTGTGCTTTGTGAGATTAGATTCAGAACCATGATATGAGTCCGAGCTGTAGTAGCATAGAACTACAATTCGCGCCCTCGCGGGCGAAGCGGAGTTCGGGCAGTCTATAGTATGTCGAGGATATTTGGCAAATGTACTGCGATGAATCATCTAACCAGCGTGGCAATGGGGCAAGAGTAGTGATCATGACCCCCGAAGGCACAATAATCAAGCAGGCAATCAAACTAGGTTTCGATGCGTTAAAAGAATTAAGCTGAATATGAAGCATTGCTAATCGGCCTCCATAACGCGCTTTGTAACACCCTAGAATTTTTCCCTCCGCTCGAGTACAAGAGTTGATGCTCGAGCGGCCTTGTGAGGCTCCCAGTAATTTTGTAGTCAATCTGAGATTCTGAGAGTTGTGAATTTCCGCTCGAGCGCAAGTGTGGTCACTCGAGCAGCCAGCTTTGTCAGTCTGTTCACTCAAGCGCAAGATTAGATGCTCGAGCGGTCTGCTTGGTTGAGTCTGAATTTTTTGGACTAGTGGGATTGCTCTTGACATTTTTATTATTGTAATTGGAGCCTTCTTCTATTATTTTGGGACATTGATTGAAGTGGTAACATGAAGGCAAAGTAAGATTAGACCAAAAACTTTGATTCGGTTAACTTTCCTATGAATAGCCGTCACTCTTTTACCCTTTTATTTTTTCACACTTTGAATTTTGGTGTGAGGCCAGAACCATTGGAAAGCTTGTTTCTGGGGCTTTGATTTGGACGCAAGAACGACCTTAAACGAGGTCCAGATGAGAGAGTTATGCCCGTTTGAAGTTTTAGTATCTTTCCTGGAAGCTAGTACACACGAGCGCAGAAAGCGGCGCTCGAGCGGACTGCGTGAATTCAACAGCTTAAAAGTGATTTTCTAAATCATTCTCTCCACTTTTCTTTTCTCTCTTCCTTCCTCTCATCCTAAGTCCAAAAAACCCTAGATTTTTTACCCAAATACCTTCCATTTCTCAAAGATTTGGCCAAGATCTCCTACCAAAAAGTGAAGAATACATGAAGCTCAACATTTTCAACCGATTGGATTTTGGATTTTCGAAAGGATGCTCTTAATCTAGCTTCTTTGCTTGGTCTTTGAGGTAGGGGTTTCTAGTTCTCCTTCAATACTCTCATTTATAGATAGATTTGTGGTATTTTCTTTATATAAACACAAAACTTATATTTTTGAACATATTGTGATAAATCATGAGATTGGGGGTTTAGGGTTTGAAATGTTTGGGTTTAATTTTTGGGTTATGATTATGGGCTTATGAAATTGGGTGTGTAATTAATAGAAGAGTTGGAATAAAAAGTGTTTGGGTGAAAAGCTTTAATTTCTCTTAAAACCCTAGCTTGGTACATGTAGATGATTGATGATTTTGCCTAAAATGGAAGTGGAATCATGAAATTGAGGTATTGAATTGCACATATACAAGTTTAATTGAATTTTGGAAGTGTTTTGAAATTATGTAAAATTTGTGATTAAACTCTTGTTGTGGACCTTATAAATCATGTTATAATATGAAACCAAATTTGGGGGTAAGAATTAGTGATGGTATGGAGGACATGAGCCTTGGGATGAAATGATGAAATGGAGATTTAAGAGTTCACCTTGAATTATGTTGAATTGCATTTAGTGGTGTTGAATTGAATTGTGTTGAAATGAATTGTGTTGAACTATGTTGAATTGTATTGAGTTGAGTTGTGTTGGGTTGGGTTGAGTTGTATTGGATGGCGTGTGTTGGTATCCGCACAGGGAGTTGAAGATGTTTTTGGGGCCCCACGTCCCGCCATATAATAGCCGGCAAATGTGGGGGGGAGGGGGGTTTGAATTAAAGGTGTCCAAATACCCTGTCTAGACTTATCACTGGACGAATGTGGAAAAAATGATTTTTGGGGTCCCACACAGTCCCGTCGTATAATAGCTGGCAAAAGTGGAAAAACGGATGGTTTTGAAAATGTTTTGGGTGCCCACTTCCTGCCGTATAATAGCCGGCAAATGTGTGGGTGGTTTTTAAAGTTGAAAATGTTTTTGGGTGTTCATTTCCTACGGTATGACAGTCGATAAATGTGGAAAGACATGGTTTTTGAGAAAATGTTTTTTTTTTTTAGTTCACTTTCCGCCGTATAATAGCCAGCAAAAGGTGGACGATGTTAAGAATTGGGTGCCTGCTATCCCGCCGTATCAAGTCGGCAAAAGGTGGAATGTATTGAGAAATGTGTTGAGTCAGTGATAATATGTGTAAATTGTAATGAACTTATGAAATTACAATTTAATGTGTACTTTGGTACGGAGGGGAAATGCATATGGAAATTATTTGAAAAGAATGGACAATGAAATAGTAATTGCATAAGGGGTTGGTGATAACGAACTCACCGGGTTGTTTGTATCTATAAGGAAAGATTTAAAGTTTTGTTTTTGTAATTAATTAAGAAATTGAATGGGTTTCTTATTCTTGTGTTGTGTTGAATCATAATTGATAATGCAAATGTGGATGTGATGTAGTTGTTAGACAAGTAGGAGTTGAGTGTAGGAGAATTGTTATTGAATAAAAAGGAGATTTGGATTTCTACATTATAGAGTTATAGCAATAATGGATAGACAAGTGAGAATAGAATGTATAAGGGTTATTTTTGGAGTACTAAGGGAATTTAAACTTTGAGGTTATGGAGTTATAATAATTGTGAATAATAAAAAGGTAAATAGAAATAAAATGAGGAATACTTTGGAATTGGTTAATAAATTTAAATTGATGTTGTTCCTTAAATATATTGGTTTCATAAAAGATTTATAGTTTCTAATGATAAGAGATAATTTTTATGGCTGAAGGTTTTTCTTAAATATTCAAATAAATTTTGAGAAAAATGTACTCTAGGTATGATATTTTGAAATTACAAAATGTCACCCTACTCTATGGTATCACACTGCATGCATGATCATTTCTATCTATGTGTTAGTTATTGTTGTAGAACTATAAGATTCCTACTAGGCAATTATGCTCATCCCTTGTTGTTTCATTTTTTTTACAGGAAGAGAATTCAGATTTATTGGTTGGAGAGATAAGATGTCCATGTGTCTTTTGTGTGTAATTTCATTGTAGATGTGAAAGAAATAAATATTGTACATTGATGTTTGTAATTATTTATTTGTAGCTCCACCGTGGAAGCTTGACTTTTATTAATGTTATTGTTGTATTCATTGAGAGAGAGAGAGAGAGAAAGAGAACATGTATTATTTTGTTTCTATTACTCAAAGGTAATAGATATATATATATATATATAAAATAAAAAAAGGACCTAAATTATAGACTTTTGGTAATGTTTCCAAGTAATTAAAAAGTTGGGGTGTTTCACGCTTCACCTAGGCACCAACCGATTGCATGTCTTCTGCAACTCAAAATTGGTCATCACTCAATTAAAAAGGAAGTATGCAGCTACGAACGACCGAATGGCAGCCTATGTAAAAACGAAAAATTCCTTTCTCACAAAGTTCGACCACTACGAGCTGAATCAGATTACCTGTGATCAGAATACTCATGTAGATGCCCTTGCTTGTTTGTCTTCTGCCATTAATTCAAAAGTCAAGCGAACCATCGAAATGGGATTCATCTCAGAGCCGAGTATCAGTTTCCCTGAGTCTGTTCGTGTCAACGTCATTGACTCAAGGCCGAGTTGGAAGGATCCCATCGCCACATTTCTTTCCTTAGAACAGTTGCCAACAGACAAGAAAGAAGCCCATAAGTTGCGGAATAAAGCCCTACGATACTATTTAGACCCCTATGGTAAGCTTTACAAAAAATCTCTCAGGGTCGTACTTGGAATGTTTTCATGTAGATAGAGTGGAGGATTTCTTGGTTGAAATACACGAAAGCAGTTGCGGTGCCCATTCTGGAGGGCGTTCATTGGCCTACCGAGCCGTAACTCAGGGATATTATTAGCCAACCATGCATATTGATGCTGAGAACTACATAAAGAAGTGTGAACAATACCAGAAGTTCTCTCCATTAACTCATTTGCCTGCCGAAGAATTGAATTATGTTACTAGTTCTTGGCTTTTTGCTCAATGGGGCCTGGACATCGTCGAACCATTGCTAAGGGGTCCGAGAAACAAATGGTTCTTGATTGTTGCAATAGATTACTTCAAAAAATGGGTTGAGGCTGAACCACTAGCACATATTTAAGACGTGGATGTTAAACGCTTTGTATGGAAGAACATTATAACCCGATTCGGCATACCTATAGCACTTATATCCGGCAACGGCACCGAATTCGACTGTTGCGTCTATCGGGAACTGTACGAAACATATTCTCACGACCCAAACTTACCCCTATAGGTTTAGCGTCATAACCGGCCAGTAATTCATAGATTACTACAACCTCAAAGAAAAAATTGCAAAATATTTTAAATAATATTGGGGCCTGAAACAGAAGCAAAATAAAAATAATAATGTTCATTGAGTTGTGCGTACATGACCAACTGTAGTAATTCAAAACATTCTTAACACACTTTATACATACATGTACGAAGACATACTTTATATCTCACACACACTATATGAAGGACTTTTAACAAAATACAAAGATTAACCAAAGCTTGACAAAATAAAACAAGCCTCTACACAGAGGCACTTCTTGGGTGGCTTGACAAAGAGGTGGACTCCGGAGGAAACTCTAATGTTGATCCTTCAATTGCTCACCACCTACACATATATATATAAAGAGTGAGCTAATACCCAGTGAATAATAGCCAATTAAAGATGTTATATGAATGAGATTCTTAATTAAGTAATTCATATTTATACATAATACATGTAAATCCAAATCAGAACGACTTCAAGTCCAATTCATCATGCTTTTAAGGCATATCAGAAAGGCAAAATGACCTTGGGTCTAAAGTACTCATTCATACAGAACGACCTCAGGTCCAAAACACTTGTTCATACAGAATGACCTCGGGTCCAAAATGCTTGTCCAACGATATTACAGAATGGCCTCGGCCTAATCATAGCACAGAACGACCTTGAGCCCAATCACATTACAGAACGACCTCGGGTCCATCATTTCCATATTCATATCTATGCATATTCATATTCGTGATCATGATCACATTCGTTGTCAGATGGCCTTAGGCCCATTCTGTGTCCTTGACATACATATCAAACGGCCTTGGGCCCATTTCATATCTTGTCAAATATATCAAACGGCCTTGGGCCCATTTCATATACATACAGAACGACCTTTGGTCCATGTAATCAAACACACAGAACGGCCTTTAGGCCCATTTCATATTCATTCAGAACGACCTTCGGTCTATTCAGATGATTTCATTCTTATCAATTTCATTATAGAATCTTGCACAATCAGACAAATAGAACGCTCATTCATAATTTGAATTCACAAATCCAAAAAACTTACACATGAGTAGTATTTAAAAATAGCATATATGAACATATCTTTACTAAAGTATTATTCATAGTGTTCAGATGCCTGGTTCACCCTTATAGTTGACCCTACACAATTCATAATACACATAGAAATCAGGTCACAATACAATTCATTTTGTTCTTAACTTGTTTAATTCTCTTAGGTTTCTTTCTTACTATTTCAATTCATTTATAATGCTCAATGTATGCCTAAGAACGCTTAGAAATAAAAGAGAACGAAAATCGGAATATGAAACAGCTTTTCAAATTTTCTGAAACAGGGCACTTCGCTCGAGCGACAACTTCTTCGCTCGAGCGATGAGGACGAATTCTAGGTTTTCTAGAATGTTGTTTAACTTCAAAACATATTACCAAGGCTTCAATTCTTCATTTTCTTGTCAATTTCTTTCTAATCTCATAAAATTTGATTTCAAACTCTTTTCCATTTTCCTTCAAAACATGAAATCAAAGTTGTAAACTCCTTAGAAAATCATTTACATGTATGGAATTGACATCAAAATTAACCAATTTTATATTTTTATAAATTTTCTTCATATCAAACCGCAAATTCAAACTCATAAGTCTTTTAAACATGGATTAAAGTCTCAAACTAATTATTTTCCAACTTAAGTCCATAATCTTAAACTTAACTCAATTTGCAACCTCAACTTAATTCATAATCATAGATGTTCCAAAATATGTTTAATTTGAATAAAACTCTTAAATTACATTGCATGCATGGATTAAAAATCTAATTATAAAATCAAAACTTTATCTAACTTTAGGATTAATTCCAAATTTCCATAAACTTGATTTTCATAAAACATTTCCTTTTCTCTTCAAATATGAACTTGAATGGCTCAATTTCTTCAAAATCCAAGATGTATGTAAATATGGGCTCAAATACTCATAGAATTCCCTCATGCATGTAACAATGGAACTTAATTGCATGCAATATTATAAAAAATCAAGCTCAAAATAATTAGTTTCCATAAACATGAGTCTAGCTTAATTTTCTTTATCTTTTTGCTAATTCCTTTTAATCACATGATTTTGATTCCAATTTTATCTTTAATTGCAAGTGTAATGTAATGATTCTACACAAAATAAACATAAATTCCATACCTTGGGTTTTAATTTTAGAATATTTAGTTGAATCCCTTCTCATCTTTTGTTTTCTTTATTCCAGCAACTCTCTCTCTTCTCTCTCTCTCTCTCTCTCTCTCTCTCTCTCTCTCTCGATTTCCTTCATCTTTTTTTTATTTGTTTTGTTTTTTTGAACTTCTCCAGCAAAATGAAAAAAATGAGTTCAACCTCACTTCTCTCATTTACATATAACACATATACACACCTCTCACTTCAACACGTGCACACACACACCTCACATATTGAAGCTCCAGCACAACACTAGGCACTATAATAATGTGCTAGCACACTCCCACAAGAATTATAATCTCCTACACACAACTTCACAATTAATCTTGGTGTCCCTGCTATTCGGCATTGTTATGCCTTGGCCAAATCTTCTGGCCGGCAGGGGCGCTACTTTCTCAAGGCTAAGGACACCGACCATCATTTGGTGACTATGCTTACCAGCTCTGGCAAGCGAGTTGACGATGTTATGGTCGTTGTCCGAGGCAACTAGGAATTCGGAGAGGGCGAAGATCACTTGTGCCCAGATGAAAAGGTGAACCAGGTGGTCGTATAGTTCCTTACGTGTATTTGTTATATATTTATCTAGCTTTCCTTCCATGCACTTATCATTTTATTTATGCAAGCAACGATTTGAATAAAGTTCTGGTTTCGGCTGTCGACGCTGTGCTTGCGGAAATCAAAACCACACTCTAGTTCTTTGGCCGTCCAAACCTCCAGAAGCAAGGGAGGGCGGCCCACATATTTCTGAGATACGAGCCGATTTACTCAACCTTTTCGGCCGTAGACAACATTCTGATTCCAAGTGGCGAACAGCAGCTCACGGCCCTTATCTTCCCCAACTTCAAAAACCTCAAGCAGGTTGGTTTGGAAGCTTCTGATTTGGAGCAAGTGGAAGAACACGTAGCCGAAGAAGTCGCCGAGCAGCCGAATTAGTCCATTTTGAAAGCCGAAGAAGTTGATAAGGCTCTAAACTTGTCTTTTGAAGAAGCCAGCCTTAATCGATCCAACTCTCTATCCACTTCCGGCCAAGGGGACGTCTTCTTGGAAGATATTTTTACCGACTTAGAGGACCTTCCTGGCACGTAACCTGAGAACATGGCTGGGAAGTCGCTCACACAGCTGGCCAAAGAGGAAAAATGCCGAAAGGATGGCCGCCCGGAGGAGGGCCGAGACCAACTAATCTGAACCTCCCCCTGTTGCCGTGATTGAATCTTCTCCGCCTGTTATCGTGGAAGAAATGACTTAGATTGAAACGGCTGAGACGAAGCAAATAATCGAACAGTTGGATCAGGAGGCTGAGCAAAGGGGGAAAAAGCGTCCCGTAGAGGGCAAAGCCAACCCTAAGGAAAACCTTACCGATAAACGGCCGCGCATAGAGGAGTCGGACTCGGTTGTGCCCTTCACGGTTTAACCCAGGATAAAGAACGTGCCGATTGCTTCTGATGCGTTGGCTCTTAAAGATCCGGTGGTGGCCTTGAGCATGGCTTCCTTAATTTCCCTGCCGGTTGACAGAGCGACTTTTTCGACGAGCCAGATTTGCTGTCAATAGCATTAGTCGCTCAATCAGCCATATTGGTACATGACTTGAGCCTTATCTGCAGTCTTCCGCCTTTATTTTTTTATGTTTTATTTTTTAACTCTAATTCCTTGTTTTACAGACGGCGGGCAGGATAGGTGAGATTGGTCGCCGTCAACATGACGCTATTGAATAGATCGACTTTCTGAAAGACGAAATTGAAAATGAAAAGAGCAAGGCCGTGGAGGCCTGTCAAAGAGCCAAGTCCGAGGCGGCGAAAGCGGCGGTGGAACGTGCAAGAGCCGACGCCGAGGAGGAAAAAGCGAAGAGTTCCGACCAACTCAAGTTGGCCACCAAAGAGAGGGCAAACACGAGCGAAGACGCGCTCAAGTTAGCCAAGGAGGTGATTGCCAAATTGGAAGCCGATTTGGAAGAGTCGAAGAAGGCAAAGGAAATGGCCGACTCCTAGATTTCCAAAGCATTCCAAGCTGGGAAAGACGCCGCCTTGGAGAACTACGTGGAAGAAGTACCCAAGTTCGAGAATTCGGGGCTTCAAACACGGCTGGCTCAAAGCCCTTACTGCCGCTAATGTGACATTGGTGCAGCCGATTCCATACAAGCATGTGGACGTTGAGCCGCTGAAGTCTGACCTTGAAGATTGACTAGGGTGATACTTTGATTTTTGTTAGGCATCTCCCATGCATAGTTTTTGTAGATTTTTGTTAGTAGATTTTTGTTTATTTACTTTGGTTAGAAGTTAATGTAGGGTAATTTTCATGTGTAAAATGACTACTATCTGTACTTAATTTATTAATGAAAATTTTCTTTGCTTTTCTGTCTATTGCATGTGCTAGTTAACAATCTAGTAGGATGTAAGATCATGAGATGAGTAAATTAAACATCCAATTAAATAGCTACATATCTTTGCAATTTGGCTGAATAAATTAACGAATCTGCCCTTGCACTAGTTAATGAACGAACCGGAACGCCGAATATCGATGGTTCATGGATTGGCTGGGGCACATGAACCTATCGGCGTAAGGCCTTGAAATTTAGCTGATAAGATTAACGAATCTGCCCTTGCCCCAGCTAACAAATGAACTGGAGTGCCAAATATTTGTGTTCATGGATTGGCTGGGGCACATGAACTTATCAGCGCAAGGCCTTGAAATTTAGCCGATTAGATTAACGAATCTATCCTTGCCCCAGCTAATGAATGAATTGGAACGCCGAATATCGGTGGTTCATGAATTGGCTGGGGCACATGAACCTATCGGCGCAAGGCCGTGAAATTTAGCCAATAAGATTAACGAAGCTGCTCTTGTCCTAACTAATGAATGAACTGGAGCGCCGAATATCTGTGTTCATGGATTGGCTCGGGCACATGAACTTATCGGCGCAAGGCCTTGAAATTTAGCTGATTATATTAACGAATCTGCCCTTGCCCTAGCTAATGAATGAATCGGAACGCCAAATATCGGTGGTTCATGGATTGGCTGGGGCACATGAACCTATTGGTGTAAGGCCTTGAAAGCAAGCATTGATGAGAGTGCCTCGAGAGTGCTGCATTGGTAATGAATAAATGGGGTGGGGGCTGCGTGCGTGGAGATGCCATTGTTGTATTCAAATCCAACAAATTGGGAGAGGAAAAAAGCAGTGTGGATGACTGTGGATGGCAAGAAGACTATTCTTTAACAGCAGAGGGGAAGATAGAACACTGGCAGAACTGGACGCAGAGATGAATGGAGGTAGCGAACCTATGCGCACAGGGAGTAGGACGTCGAGGGAGCGTGAAAAATGTCATTCCCCACGTCATCGAAGTAGGTCACCCAGAAAGGAAAAATAGCAACGAGGTAACTCCTTTCACTCGAGAGGAGAAACCAGTGCGACATCGCGCCCGTTGAGTTTTTTGATTTTCGTTGGGAACAAACCGATGACGGAGGCGAATTCCATTATCCATGACCCAAATGTACCAGTCTAGTTCGCTCGACAGATTTTTTCACCAAAAGTTTAGCAGTCCACGGTCGGCCGAGCTAATTATAAGATTTTCAGGAGGACGTTCGTGGAGCAGTAAAGGGTTTGTCTACCGCCTATGAAATCGACATGCATCTTCGTGCCGCACAAACAGAGATAGAGCAAAAGGATGCTCGCATTCAGAGCTTGCAAGCCCGCGCAGAAAAGGCCAAAAATGAGCTGAAGAAAGCTAACACCTCTGAGGCTTATTCGGTGAGTCAAGTGAATTTGATTGTCGGTTGTAGACACCTCATTTTTGACTACCCTTAAGACTTGGGCGCTACTGATTGCTTACTTGGTGATGAAAGTTATGCAGTGTAAAGGTTCAATTTCTTCGGCAAGGAAAGAGTCAAATCCCAACCTCACACCCCATTTTTGGACCAAAACGATTTTGTACAAAAAGATTTTAGACCTTAAAACCCTCTCTTTCAAAATATTTTTGAAAAAAAGTGCCTACGCTATTTCGAGGCTCGCATTTCGTTAAATATTGCGCTTTTCAGTAAACCGAGCAAGGACAAAGTAGAAATGAATGAAAGAGAGGTGAACTCTTTGAAAAAATCTTTAAAACATCTTTTTTAGAGGTTTGGGGTTGAAGAAAATGGAAGAGGAGAGAAGAAACCAAGTTGGGGGAGAAGATGGGCATGAACTATTAAGAGAGAGTCGAGCACCCCTCGCTAAATCAGGCCAGTCCACTTGTACACTTGGATTTCAGCTATGAGGCCACCACCATTGGAAAATGGACTTCTGGAGCTTCATTTTCCACTCAAGAATCACCTCAAGCCAAGGCCAGATGAGGGAGATATGACTGGTTGAAGTTAGGCATCAATTCGGTTGGACCGAAAATGAGCAGTCTTCACTAAAATAGGAATATCTCTTAGCGCACTTGGAATTTTGATCTGAGGATGCCACCATTGGAAAGCTTACTTCCAGGGCTTCAATTTAGACACACGAATGACCTGAAAAGGAGTCCAGATGAAGAAGTTATACCCGTTTAAAGTCGGGCTTGGAAGCAGATTTTTAGTGGTTGACCGACCACCACAAGTGGACGGCCGGCCAGAAAAGTGGTTGTTGGCTACTAAAGTGGCCGGCTGGCCACTAATGTCCCAAACTCAGATATTTTGCAGATCTTTTCCCTCCAGGTGTCTTCCACAAGCTCCAGCTGTCCTGTAATCAGATATTTTGACCTTGAGCTCATATATTGCTATATATTGAAGTCATATCTCTCATATTTCAAGGTTAGAAAGTTTGGGAGCCTCTCTCTCTAAAATCTCTCTCTTTACATTCCTATCTCTCTAGAGTTCTCTCTTGCCCTTTTGTGCATAGAAGTAGAAAAACACTTCTAGTTTGCCTAGACATCCTTCATCAAAGTTGCATATCTTTGGGCTAAGGTCCCTTGAAACCTTTTTTTAGGCTGTTGGAAGGTTGTTTGAGCCTAAGAAAGTGGCTAATTTGTGCTGAACTTCAAGAGGTATAACTATCTCCCTTTTAGCTTGTTTTGCATACTAGCTTTGCCATAGTTTTCAACTACTTTGGGGCTGTTTTTGGGATGGTATTGAACTATAAAAACCTCTGTTTTTCAGTCCTAAAAGTGTTGGTTTAAGGCTTGTTTGGTTAAGGGGTGGTTCCCCTCCTTTGCCCTTTGGCTTGTAAAGCCTTTTGAGCCATCTTTCAAAGCTTTTGAAACCCCTTTTTCTTGGCCTTTTAACCACTGAATTCTAGGGAAATTTTAGTGGTAGAAAGTTGGTTTTGAGGACCAAAATAAGATGGGGTGGTCCCCTCTCCTCATATCTTGTTTGCATGTGTAGATGGCCTACTATTTGAGCATCTCTTCTACCTTTTTATAGCCTAGTTCAAGCATGTTTTTGGCCTTATTTTAACATGTTATAACTCTGTTTTTGGTTGGTTGGAGTACCTCTTGTTTGCTTCTTACACTTGTAGTGTAATTTTGCTCACTAGCCTAGCATGCCTAATGAGTTAGCCTATCATTCTAGCTTGTGTTAGCTCAACTCCAGCACATTTTTGCTACTAATTTAGCATGCTTTAGCTCTGTTTTGGGTGGTCTTGGTCATATGTTCTTTGCTTTGTATAGCTATAGTGTAAATGGCCTTTACTAGCTTTGAGTTTTAGGGACTCTAGCATGCTTTGCTTGTGATGTTTGCATGATATGGTATCATTTTGTATGGGATTTCAGAGCATATATTACTGTCGCACTCTCACATATCCCACCCTTTCATTGCTTTTGAGAGTTGTGCTTTGTGTCTTGTTTGTGAGCCAATATGCGAGCATGTCTTTCTTGCCTTTTGTGCCTAAGTTTCAGCATGTTTAGGTCACTGATTTGGCATGATTAAGCTATATTTTGAGCTGGTTTGATCACATGAGCTTTGCTTTATATGCTTGTAGTGCAATTGTTCTAAATTGCCTAGCATATGCTATTGTTTTGGCCTCTTAATATAGCTATTCTTAGGTTATTTCAAGCATGTTTTAGAACTCTATTTAGGGTGTTTTAGGATTGTATTGGACTGTTGGTCCCTTTTGAGCATTGTATTGCATGTCTCTAGTGTTGTGTCCCTCACTAGTTTAATGCTTTTAGGCCCTTAGCATGTCTTGCATGTGTTGCTTACATGATTTAGTGTCTTTAGCATGCCATATCAACATTGAAAGTCTGCAATCTCCCTTTGTTCTTCACTTTTGAATTTGCTTTTGAAAGTGGTCTTGAGCCCCTTGTTGACTTGAGCATGAAATTAAGGTTCTCATGCCTAATGGTTTTAACTCTCTTTTGAGGGTTCCCCTTAATCAACAGCATGAGACTTCTTTCATGCTCAAGACACTTGTGGCTTAGGCCATCTTTCCAATTAAGGACTTTCACATTAGACTTAACTGGTTAAAGGACTAATTGGTAAGCTAAAATGAGTAAACAAAATTGAATCAAGTAAAACATGACTAAGATAAGCATGTTGTTTGCATTGCATGTGTTTGGATCGGACGTTAATCTAAACACAAGAAATGTGGGACGTTTCATACTCGAAGTGATGAAACGTGTCACATTTCTTGGTCGCCAACACCCTTGATCATGCATGATGGGGTGAAGGCTCTTTGTGTATTGTTTGTGCATTCACTAAGCTTATACAAGCTCGGTTTTTGGGCCATCATGCATTGAGATGCTTGGTTGGTAGCTTGAGAGCCGAGTGCCACACTCCTTTGAGCTTGAGACATGATGAGGAGAGTGGCAGTACACACATTTCCTTGCAAATACATTGTCTTGGCTCTGTTGTTCTCTGTTGCAGCAAAACCAGCATTTTGGGAAAGAAGGTAGCCGACCGGCCAGTGGCAGTAGCCGACCGGCCACTTTCACTAGTCGATCTGCCAGTTAAGGTGGCCGGCAGCTACTTTTTGTGGCCAACCGGCCACCAGTCCATTTTTGGGTAGAAATTATCCTGTTTTGGAGTAGAAACAGTCTGGAGGTTGGTTCAATGTTCAGAGATCAAGGCAAGTGCAAACAGAGACAGTCGAAGGCAAGGCAATGGACTTTCAGGAGGACGCCAACCGAGCATGCATATCTCCCTCACTCGCGAGGCCACTTTACTTGCTTTAATTAGTTAGTTATAGTTAATTATTTGATTCGAGTATTGTACTTAATTAGTTTGTGTAACTAATTATCCAATTTCAATATGTTGTAATTAATTAGCTAAGATAGTTAATTAGTTGTTTTGTAATAATTAGCTTAGCTTAGTGTAGCTTAGCTTAATTATTCGGACCCTCCTTCAAGAGGGCGCAATATTGTAATAAGGGTGCGTATGTGTGTGCATGTTTTCCAACCCCACTTATTTCTCCCTTTTACTTAACCGCTTTTGATGGTTAGTCTAGGGCACGTTTCAATTAGCATACCTTATGTTTGCATATTTGCATCATTCATTTATATTGGATGCATCGAGGCTCAGCGCATCATTCAAACTGCATCGTATTTCAATACTTATTTGAATATGTGTATCAAATCGTTGCATTCATATGCTGTAGACACCTCATTTTTGACCATCCTCGAGACTTGGACGTCATCGTTTGAACACACGATGATCATCCATCTTCGTGTTCGTTTTGAGTTCTCGAAGGTCTCAACTGCGCGTCATGCCTTAGGATCTCTCAACTTGTCTATTTTGTGCTTGGTTGTGGACCAAGGACTTGTGGTTTTGCTTCTGAGGGAAGAGGGTGGCTTGTTGGCCATCCCTACAACCCATCGGCCAAGCCTTGTCTTCTTGTCATCGGCCATTGGTGGTGGCCGATCGGCACTCTTTTTGGACTATCAGCCATATCTTTTGGCCGAGACCTTTTTACCTACTTTTGCAGATATTTTTGTGCGAACTGTGACAACTGGTGAGCATAGATTTCATCCTCCATACACGTGTATGAAGGGATTGAATCAAGACTCAAGCTTGCTCAACATGCTTGAGATTTGATTTTCTATAAGAAGGGAGACCCTCTCCCTTTCCAGAGGTTCTGAAAATTGAGATACAAGTTATATATCTCTCTCTATATTTCCTCTCTCTATATATATATTTGTGCTTGTTTGTGCTTAGAAGTGCATTTTCTTCACACTTTTACACTAAAGCACCTAGTGAAACACCACACTCTTGTTGTTGAGGTGCTTAAGAGTTTTGTTTGAACTCAAAGTTTGGTTTTTAGCTCAGATAGCTGCTGGAGTTGTTGCTCTAAAGTTGTTCTACAAGGGTGAGATTCTAACCCTTAAAACCCTTGTTTTGGCTTAAGCTTTTGGACCTATTTGCATGCTTATTTAGGCCTAACTTTCTACTATAAAAAGTTCTGATTTTTAAGGCTTAACATGTTTGTTTAAAGTCTCTTTTGTGTTGGGGGTAGTCTCCCCCCCCCCCTTAGGCCTTGTTTGGCCTTGTTTTTGTGTCATCCTTGTAAGCTATTGGGACCACCTTGTTTTGGCCTTCTCACCACTAAAACTCAGAGGAATTTCAGTGGTGGAAATGATGTTTTGAGGTCCCAAATAGGAGGGGGTCATCCCCTCTCCTTATGTCTTGTATGCTTGCCTTATTGGCCTCATGTTTGAGCTTGGTTTTCTAGCATGTGTTGGCTTGATCTCCACTTGTTTTTGGTGTTATTTTAGCATGCATTGACTCTGTTTTGGGTTAGGTTGATAGCCTCTTGCATGCTTAATATACTTGTAGTGCAATCTTCTTCATTGCCTTAATATGCATCATGCTTTGGATCATCGTTCTAGCATGATTTTGGATTAACTTCAACAAGCTTTTGGTCATGTTTTTAGCATGCTCTAGCTCTATTTCATGTTGTTTTGGTCGTGCATGCATTGCTTTGTATAGCTATGGTTCAATCTAACTTGTTAGCTTTGAGTTTCCAAGCCACTAGCATGCATTGCTTGGGCTATTCACATGATTTGGCATCATTTGTTATGAGATTTCAGTGCATGTAGTGTGTTCATGCACTCACATTTGTCACTCTTTCCATGCATTGGAGAGTTAGTTCTTTATGCCTTAGAATGAGCCATTGCGTATGCCGTTTTGCCTAAACTTGTAAGCTGCCATATCAGTATGTATTTGGTCTCATTTTGCCATGATATAGCTCTGATTTTTGTTGTTAAAGTCACCTCATGCTTGGTTTTGATAGGTGTAGTGTAATACTCCTTATTAGCCTTGAAAGTTCATGCTTCATGCCCTTCATGCTAGCATGTTTTAGCTTTGGTCTATGCATGTTTTAATCTCATTTTGACATGTTCTAGGACTGTTTTGGGTTGCCTTGGCCATATGCTTCATGTTTTACATAGTTGTAGTGCAATTGGCCTTATTAGCTTTGAGTTTTGAGCACCATAGCATGTTTAATTTATGACATGTATGTGATTTGGCATCATTTACAATGGCATTTCAGAGCATATAGACTTGTCATGCTCCCACTTCTTTCACCCTTTGAGTGCCTCTAAAGGTTGTGCATTGTTGCCTAGCTTATGGACCAATATGTGTGCATGAATGTCTTGCCTTTTTGGTGCCTTAGTTTTGGTGTTATGGCCATTGATTTGGGCATGATTGAGATCTGTCCACTTTTGGTTTAAGTCCATTAAGTATGTGGTTTGCATGTTGTTGCATGCTTGGTACATTGCATGTTGTTGCATGCTAGTTGCATTGCATGACATTGTTGCATGGTTGTTTGCAATGTTGTTGCATGCTTGAGTTACATTGTATGTTTGCATGCTTAGGTTGCATTGCATTTGGCATGCTTGAGTCACATCGCATTGTGTGTGCATATGTTGCATTCTGTTTAGAAACTTGGGCATGCATTGCATTGTGTTTGGTTTTGGTGTTAGTCCAAACACGGGGAATGAGGGATGTTTCATACTTGAAGTGATGAAACGTGCCTCAATTCTCGGTCGCCGACCCTCATGCTTATGCATGGTAGAGGTTAAGGCATTTATGTGTTTTTTTGTGCATTCATGTGACATTGATTTGTGCAACTCGGCCTCTTTGGCCATCATGCATCGAGATGTGTGATTGATGGCTCGAGAGCCGAGCACTACACACCTTTGAGCCTTAGACATGATAAAGGGTGTAGTTGCACACACATTTTCTTGCAAATACATTGTCATACCTCTATTTGTGCTCTGTTGCAGCAAAAGGAGAAGTTTGCAGGAAGAATTGGCCGATCGGCTATCTAATGTGCCGATCGGCTATCAATAATTGGTCGATAGCCTGGAATTTGGCCGATGACCATTATTATTTGGCCGATGGCTACACCTTTTGGCTGACTACCCCTCAGATGGTTCCTAAGGTAGGTCAGGAGCATCACAGAAGTTGGCATAATTTTCAGAGGTGCAGAAGTGTGCAAACAGAGGCAACATGAGGCATGGTAATGGATTTCCGAGCGAAGTCAATCGAGCATGCATATGCCCCTCTTCTCGAGGCTGTTTTAACTGCTTTGTATAGTTAGTTAATTTGTAATTAATTAGTTAATGTGTTAGCTAATTTAATTCATCGTTGCAAATTCTTAATTAGCTTAGCATAGCTAATTTCCAATTTGGTGTTATAATAACTAGTCTAATTAGATTATTAGATTAGCTGCTCAGCCTAGCGTAGCTAGTTTGTATTATTCATTCGGACCCTCCGTCGAGAGGGCCAACTGTTGTAATAAGCGTGCGTGTGTGTGATGCATGTCTTCCAATCCCCATTTCTTTCTCTCTTTTACTTACCAACTTTCGATGGTTAGTTTTAGGGCATGTTTCAAATTAGCATCCTTATGCTAGCATGTTGCATTCATTCATCCGTATTGCATGCACCAGGCTCGGCGTATCATACTAACTGCATTGTATTTCAATCCATTTACTTGAATACATGTATCGAATTGTCGCACTCATATGCTATCTTAGAATAGTCGAGCCTATCTTAGTTGCATTTTGCATGTGTTGCATTAGCCATCTTAACATGAACTAGGATCATGCATGATTTCTAACTAGTTCTTTGTTTTGGCTCAGAGTATACTGTGAGTGTTTACGCTTTAGCATCTTGCATGTGTGTAAATGTTGTCATGTTAGCATGCTTGCCATGAGGCTAACTGCTTAAGTGATTAACTGCCTGAATGCCTGTGGGCGAAGGTTATATTGCTTGAATTAGAACAATTCATCAAAATGCGAGTTTTAAACCCACTTGAGAGTGGCAAAAATCATATTTTCTAAGCCCACTTGAGGGTGGCAAAATCCACGACTTAGCCTACTTGCGAGTAGCACCTCCAAACCGTTTTCAAACAAACGAACATGAAATGTTTTGTTCCAACTTAGACGATCTAGTCTATACTTGTATGTTGTGCACATCACATAGTAATTCTAGGTTAATAACAGGAATAAGAACACATGTGTTTTCAAAAATAAAATATCATGTTAATAAAGGCCGATCTTTGATCGGGCGAGCAGGGGTGCTCATTGCATGACATTCCCTTCTCGTACCCAAGTTCCCGAGCTGAGGCAACTTTGGTGATGACGGACACGTGGCCTTAGGCACGAGTCAGGGTTTCCTAAATTTTTCAAAATAAAATATTTAGGTGGCGACTCTGTATCTGGCAAAGCAGTCCATGTTTGGCACTTGTTTATTAAAATCGATTTTCCAAAATGATTTGCCGGATTTGGACTCTTTGGTGATTTATCAGTCTTGCATTGCACTTTGCGAGATTAGATTCAGAACCGTGACATGAGTCCAAACTGTAGTAGCTAATGAACGAAGCGATTCGCGCCCTCTCGCGCGGAGAGCGGAGTTCTCGGGGCAGTCTACATATGCCATCTTAGATAGTCGAGCCTATTTAGTTGCATTATTACATGTGTTACATTAAGCATCTTGTATAGTTAGGATCATGCATATTTCTAACTAGCTTTTGTTTTAGCTCGGAGCACTCTGTAAGTTTTTACGCTTTAGCATACTTGCATAAGTGTGAGTGTTGCCATGATAGCATGCTTGCCATGAGGCTATTTGCTTAAATGCTAAACTGCATGAATGCCTGTAGGTGAAAGCTTTGTTGCCTAAATTGGGACAATTCGACGAATGTGAGTTTTAAGCCCACTTTGCGAAATGGCAAATCATCATGTTTTAAGCCCACTTGAGGGTGGCAAATCCGCGCTTTAGCCCACTTGCGAGTGGCACTTTCAAACTAGTTTCGAAAAACAAACATGAGTTGTTTTGTTCCAATTCTCGAGATTTAGTCTATACTTGTATATGTGCGCCACATAGTAAAGTTGGATTAATAACCGGATAAGAACACATGAGGTTTATAAAACAACATATCATGATTAGTAGAGGTCGATCCTTTGATCGGGCGAGCGGGGGTGCTCATTGCATGACCTTCCCCTCTCGTACCCAAGTTCCCGAGCCGAGGCAACTTTGGTGATGACGGACACATGGCCTTTGACAGGAGTCAGGGTTTCCTAAATTTTTCAAAAATAAAATATTTAAGTGACGACTCTATAATCTGGCAAAACAGTCCAATTTTGGCATTATTTGATCTAAAATCAATTTCTCAAAATGATTTGCCGGATTGGACTTTTTGGTGTTTATCAGTCTCACATTACACTTTGTGAGATTAGATTCAGAACCGTGACAAGAGTCTGAACTGTAGTAAGACCAATTTGCGCCTCGTCGAAAGGGGGGCGCGCGAAGAAAGTTGGGTCTACAGTTTCTGGCAACTCTACTGGGGATTTAGAGAACTTGACTCGAACTCATGATATATTGTTTTATCTACATTTATGTGTTTCTTTGCATTGCATTTGCATAGGTGCGCCTAAGTCACAGTATTTGCCATCTGCTATTCCTGAACGGTTTACCGGAGGCTTGCTTGGAAAAACGTGCCATAAGACTGACCAACTGCGGGTTCTGCCACGATGGGAACACAAATCTCGGATCTAGATTACCGTTGTACCGTTTGATCCTCCTTTCACTTCTCAGTGTTAGGAGCGAGAGGTGTATTAGGTGGTCTTGCTGAGGTATCCCCTTTGACCATCTGACCTAGTTACATATCGGAAGCCATAGAGACAATTCCAAACAAGGACAGGCTACTCACTCGAATACAGAATTGTTTGAAACTGCATGCGTGCGTAGTGAAACCCTAGCTCCTGACGAAACTAGGACAGGGAAACCTTCCCCCACCATAGGGATGTTTTGGCTCTTACTTGCTTGATATGTGTTGTTAGGGTATGTCTCTACAGGAATGCATGTATCAGTTACAAGTCTGGGTTTCAGTCTGAGGACATTAGTGTTTCAGGGTATCAGTATTGTGGCAGAAAATTTTGGGGCAGAATTCAGTAGAGAGCACAGTCATTCAGCTATGCTCATATCTGCTCTATTGAAATTATTCTAAATGTCTATATGCTATTTCGTTCAATGTTTGAAGATTAAGTTATGTCTACTACTTTATGTCAATCGCGTTTGCGCTTATCAATCTCAATATTTGCGGATGGGGTTCCAAATTCGGAGGCTTTTTTTTTTTTTTTTGCCCTATTGTTATTTCCACGAAAGGCGCTCTGAATTCGGAGGCTTGCTCGGCCCAAACGTGTCATTCACAAAGGGCGCTCCGAATTCGGAGGCTTTTTATGTTGGCCAATCGTGATTTCCACGAAGGGCGCTCCGAATTTGGAGGCTTCCTCGGCCCAAACGTGTCATTCACGAAGGGCGCTTCGAATTCGGCGGCTTTTTCGGCCCAAAAATGTCATTCACGAACGGCGCTCCGAATTCAGAGGCTTTTTCGACCCAAACGTATCATTCACAAAGAGCGCTCCGAATTCGAAGGCTTGTTCGGCCCAAACGTGTCATTCACGAAGGGCACTCTGAATTTGAAGGCTTTTTGTGTTGGCCAATCATGATTCACGAAAGGCGGTCCGAATTTAGAGGCTTGTTCAGCCCAAACGTGTTATTCATGAAGGGTGCTCCAAATTCGGAGGCTTTTTGTGTTGACCAATCGTGATTCGCGAAGAGTGCTCCGAATGCAGAGGCTTACTCAATCCAAACGTGTCATTCACGAAGGGCGCTCCAAATTTGGAAGTTTTTATGTTGGCCAATTGTGATTTCCACGAAGGGCGCTCCTAATTCGGAGGCTTTTTGTGTTGGCCAACCGTGATTTGCACGAAGGACGCTCTGAATTCAAAGGCTTTTTGTGTTGGCCAATCATGATTCACGAAGGGCGCTTCGAATACGGAGGCTTACTCGGCCCAAACGTGTCATTCACGAAGGGCACTCCAAATTCAGAGGCTTTTTATGTTGGCAAATTGTGATTTCCATGAAGGGCGCTCCGAATTCAGAGGCTTACTCGGCCCAAACGTGTCATTCACAAAGGGCACTTCGAATTCGGAGGCTTTTTGTATTGGCCAATCATGATTCACAAAGGGCGCTCCGAATGCGGAGGCTTATTCGGCCCAAACATATCTTTCACGAATGGCGCTCCGAATTCGGAGGCTTTTTCGGCCCAAACGTGTCATTCACGGAGGGCACTCCGAATTCGGAGGCTTTTAATGTTGGCTAATCGTGATTTTCACGAAAGGCGCTCCGAATTCGGAGGCTTTTTCACACAACCAGCACTCACTGGGCAACACAACCAGAACTTATTGGGCAACAGAGAACATTGTATTGAAAAAAAAAAGATATACACGGCGTAAAATCAAAACAAGCTGTCGTGCCGTACATGTTAACTTAATGATAAAATTTGCACAATTGTGTGGAATTCCATGGACGCAGCATGCTTCTTTTATCCATGTCATTGAGCCGATATGCCCTTGTCCCTGCGATTGAGTCAATCTGATAAGGGCCGCCCCAGTTAGGACCCAATTTTCCGTCAGCCGGATTGCTAGCAGCGGGAAACACTTTCTTGAGGACCAATTCTCCTGGTGTATAACGACATAGCTGAACACGTTGATTATACGATTTAGTAAGCTATTGCTGGTACCGTGCCATGGAAGCAAGGGCACGGTCTCGGCATTCTTCAATCAGAGTCAAGTCCAATGCCAACATCATGTCATTTCGGCCCATGTCAAAATCCTTCGATTTCAAGGTTGGGAGGCCGATCTCCAAGGGGATGATTGCCTGAGTTCTGAAGCAAAGAGCAAACGGCGTTTCCCCAGTGGATCGCCTTGGAGTAGTGCGATGAGCCCACAGCATGCTGGGCAACTCTTCGACCCATCTGCCTTTAGCTTTCTCCAGCCTCTTCTTGATGCCATCCAAAATAACCTTGTTGGTGGCCTCCGCTTGACCATTGCTTTGGGGGTAAGCCGGCGGGGAAAAGTAGGGCTGGATACCATAAGTGTTGCACAATTCTCGGTACACGCCATAATCAAACTGGGTACCGTTGTCTGAAACAAGTGCTCGTGGTATGCCAAGTCTCGTTATGATGTTTTTCCATACAAAACGCTTAACGTCGGAATCTCAAATATGTGTTAGTGCCTCCGTTTCGACACACTTTGTGAAATAATCCGTCGCAACAATTAGGAATCGCCTGTTGCTTGGGACCCATGGTAATGGTCCAACGTTATCAAGCCCTCATTGAGCGAACGGCCAAGGACTAGTGATAGAATTTAACTCCTCAGCAGGCAGATGAGTTAAAGGGGAAAACTTCTGGCATTGCTCACATTTTTTAACATAACACTCGGCATTAGTTCGCATGGTCGGCCAATAGTACCCCTGCGATACGGCGCGATGGGCCAGAGAACATCCACCCGAATAGTCACCACAACTGCCTTCATGTATTTCAGACAAAAGTTTCTCAACTTTATCCGAGTGAACACATTCTAAGTACGGCCCAGAGAGATTTTTTGTAGAGCTTCCCCTGCGGATCCAAGTAGTATCGGAGGGCTTTGTTTCGCAGTTTGTGTGCTTCCTTCTTATCCATCGAAAGCTGCTCTGAAGATAGAAATGCGACGATAGGGTCCATCCAACTTAGACCCGGTTCGATAACGTTAACTTGAACTGATTCTGAAAAGGCAATGCTCGGCTCAGGGACGAACCCTACTTCGATTGTCTGCTTAATTTCTGAGTTGATGGCAGAGACTAAGCAAGCCAGGGCGTCTGCATGCGTGTTCTGATCCCGGGTTATTTGATTCAATTTGTGGTGATCAAATTTCGCGAGCAAAGAATTCGTCATTTTCATATAGGCTGTCATACGGTCATTTTTGGCTGCATATTCCCCTTTCAACTAGTTGATTACTAGCTTTGAGTCACAGAAAACAAGTAGACGACTCGCACCGAGGTGAAGTGTATTTCGCAGGCCGGTTAATAGTGCTTCGTATTCGACCTCATGGTTCGATGCGTCGAAGCCCAATTTGACGGCCTATTCGATTATTGCCCCTTCGGGGGTCATGATTATTACGCCAACCCCACTGCCACACTGGTTGGATGACCCGTCGCAATACATTTGCCAAACGTCACCAACATACATTCTCCAGTTGGGCTTAGTTTGCACTTGATCAAACTTAAAGTCGGCAAGGGATCCTGTGAATTCAGCTACAAAGTTGGCAAGCACTTGCCCTTTGATGGAAGTTCTAGGTAGTAACTGAATATCATACTGGTCGAGTTCAAAAGCCCATTTTGAAACGCGCCCCGACGCTTCTGCGTTGCGGAGCGCTAACTGGAAGGGATATTCCATTGGTACGCCAATGGTATGCCCCTGAAAGTAGTGCATCAGCTTTCTTACAGCCATGACAAAAGGAAGGATAAGCTTCTCTAATGGAAGGTAACGTGTTTCGGCGTCGGCCATAACTTTGTTCACATAGTAAACTGGTTGCTGCTCCCCAAGTTCTTCCCTTAACAATACGACGCTGACCGCCCGGTCGAATACTGCCAGATACAGAATGAGCGGATCGCCGGCCGCAGGTGTTGCCAAAAATGGTACGGATTGCCGGCCCAGGTGTTACCAAGAGTGGTACAGGGCTTAGTAGACTTCAAGCCGTCCAAAGCGGCCTGGCACTCGGGGGTCTAATCAAATGCTCTGCCTTGCCAAAGTGTGTGAAAGAATTGTCGGCAGCGATCTGTGGAACGACTAATAAACCTGTTAAGCGCGGCGGCCATCCCCATCAGCTTCTGAACCTCTTTGACTGACCGTGGGGATCCAAGCTCTAGAATTGTCATGATTTGCCTCGGATTGGCTTCAATTCTACGGTGGTTAACGATGTAGCCAAGGAATTTGTCGGATCCAATGCCGAATGCACACTTGGAAACGTTCAATTTCATCTTGTACTTTCGAAGGATGCCGAATGTCTCTGACAAATCGACTAGATGGGAGTGCTTTTCCTTGGATTTGACCACCATATCGTTGATGTATACTTGCATGGTACGGCCAAGTTGTTCCTTGAACATGGCAGTCACTAGTCTTTGATAAGTTGCCCCGTATTCTTTAGCCCAAAAGGCATGACTTTGTAGCAATAGATTCCTCTTGGGGTAAGGAATGCGGTTTTTTCTTGATCCTCTGAATGCATGGCAATTTGATGATAGCCCCTGTAGGCATCCAAGAAGCTCATGCGTTGATGAGGTGCCTTTGCATCTACGAGTTGGTCTATTCTGGGTAGGGGAAAACAGTCCTTAGGACAAGCTTTGTTCAAGTCCGTGAAATCCACACAGACACGCCAAGAGCTATTCTTCTTCTTTACAACCACAATATTGGATAACCATGTAGGATATGTTACTTTGTGAATCGCCCCGACGTTAAGTAACCGACCTACTTCTTCAACAACGGTCGAAGTATGCTCCGCGGTTGACCACTGACTTCTTTGAATAATTGGCTTACATTTCAAATCAACGTTCAAGCGATGTTGAGCCACTGATGGATCCATTCCTGGCATCTCGTATGGGGACCATGCAAATACATCAATATTGCCGAGTAAGAATGATACCAACTCCTGCCTTTCGATTTTATCCAAGGAAGCGCCGATCATGAAGAACTTGTCAGGACTTCCGTCAATTTCGATCCAATGCAGGGCATCGGTTGCTTTTTCACTTGGGATCCTCCCAATGTCTTCGAGGCTCTCCCTATCCGGTACCTCAATTGAATGCACTTCCAATTCCCTTGGTGGCTTTGCAGCTAAAAGATAGCATGCCTGCGCCGATTTCTGAGAGCCGTGAATTTGTTCGATACCGTATTCAGTTAGAAAACGAAGTAGTTGGTAGTAGGTGCTTGGCACGGCTTGCATCGTATGTAACCAAGTTCTGCCCATGATGAGATTATATGGCGAAGGAAGCTTGACCACCAGAAATTCTACATATGCTGATCTAGTGTCAGCCCGTACTGGTAATGTGATTTTGCCCAAAGGATACTCCAAGTCAGCATTGAAGCCAAATAACAGGTAATCAACCGGAGACAAGGCTAAATCGGTAAAACCAAGTTTGACGAAAGTTTTGTAATACATTATTTTTGAAGTGCTGCCTTGGTCAACGAGAACACGCTCAATGGTGAATCTGTTTACGCGTAGCTCGATGATGAGGGGATCAGTGTGGGGGTGGGTCACTCCAACTAAATCACTATCATTGAAACTAATCCTTCCAGTGTCGTGGGGCCGTTTCGCTGGCGTCATTGGGCTATGGGGGCTAGATGACAACTGGATTGTAAGCAACTCGGGTGGCGCCTGCAAGCTGTGTATCATAAGAATTACACCAAGAGGAGGTGACTCCGGCCGTAGAGCTACTATATTTGTTGAATTATTCTTTCAGACGTATTGCGTTAGACAGCCGTTTTGCACCAATTCTTCAAGGTGATCTTTTAATGCATAACAACTATTGGTGTTGTGACCATGGTCTTTATGATACTCACACCGTGTATCCTGTCTTCTCGCATCGAGAGGTCCCGTCATCTTGGGCGGCCACTTGAAGAACGGAAGGTGCTGCACATTCAACAGAATCTTATTGATCGGCTCTGTTAACTCCGTGTATTTCGTGCCTGAGCGCCTTGTGCGCCAGCTATTCACTTAATACTGTTCATTAGCTCGATGTGAACATTGGTCGTTTGATCGGTGCGGTTCACGCCTTTTGTCTCGTTTAGGTCGACTCCGCCGCTAGGGGCTTCTTGATGGCAGGCACTAATCGGCTAAATAATTCCCGATGTGGCCGTCTCAATGGCTTTATGTTCGACCTTGACTCGTAGGGCATCGTCTTCCATTTTGTAGTATTCTTCGACCTTCTTCATTAATGCCCAGATGGTTTTGGGGGCTGCCTGGTTAATGAACTGCGAAAGGGGCTATCAGGATGCAATCCCATCTTAAAGGCGGTGATGGCCACGGAATCATTGCAAGCATCATCTACCAAATTAAAGCACTCTCAATAGTGGGCCGAGTATTCACGAAGAGTTTCTTTCGGTCTAATTTGCATGACCTAGAAGAAATCGGCTTGTTTCGGCTGGACTTCATTAGTGATGAATCTCACCCTGAATGATTTTTGGAGTTGGTGAAAGCTCTTAATCGATGCCGGCTCCAGTTTATAGTACCACCTCACGGCTAATGATTGGAAATATTTGACACATAAGGGCTTCGTCGTTAGCATGGAGCATCATCGTAATGACGAATGTGATCAATGGAGTCTGATTTTCTGTCGTAGAGGGTGAACGACGGTGCCTTGAACTTTTTGGGAAGCATAGCCGTTGTAATTCGTCACACGAATGGGTCATGTTTATCTTCCTCATCCGAATCATCGCTTCTCCCTCGTTTATGCCATATATATGGACTTCCTTTAGAAGAGCTGGATACATCAACGCGCCCTTTCTTTCTGGGCTCTAGGGATGGTGAGTCTAAATCACTGTCATTATTGCGTTTCTGAAGTCGACGTCGGTGACCATCCTTCTTTCCCGAAGGTTGAACCCGGTCTTGGCATGCGGCTTGTTGGGATTTCGCCACCTCCAAGGCCAAATCTAGGCGCAGGCGCTCATTCTCAGCCATTATGTTCTCCAACCGTTGCTCATTTTGCTTTGCTTGATCCATAATCGTCTGCATTGTCTCATGCATTAAAGTTGAGGGTGAGGTCTGAGCTACTGAATCAAAGTTCAAGGCACGTCGCGTGGCGATATTCTCCGGTCCCAGCATGTTTCTTGGAGTGAGGTCGTCTCTTGGTGTAGTTTCGTCAGCGACTATCGGAGGATCTTCTGTGACGCTCGCCATGAATATGCTTGAATATTCCCACAGACAGCGCCAATTGTGGAGAAGTAGGTTTGGAAATACTCTTGGATCCTGAAGGACGTCCCTGATCCTCTGATCGCCACCTGAAAAGGGGATTAACACTCCAGACGGGGGTGCCGAAATTAACACCCCGACGAACAAGTTAGTACAGGTCTCTTGTTTACTTGAGTCTTAAGTTTTTGGATCTATTCTCACATACCTTTCTTTGGTTGATGTTCCTCTATTTATATTCACTTTTAGGCCCTAGGGTCGGGCCCACTCTTAATCCATTGTGTGATTGCTCATTTGGCCCCTTATGTCGTATGCCAATTTCCACTTGGCTTTTTGTTCAGCTAGTTCTATGGCCGATTAGTCTATTCGGCTTTGGGATTGTATAGGTCAGAGCCGAATGTAATATATATCCTGATTATCGTCAGATGTTATTCGGCTTCCCTGCATGTACCGTTATTCGGCTCCCACAAGCATCTCTAATGGTATTTGTTAAAATAACATTACCATTGCTATAATTTGGCGATGAATTGTTTTTTTATCAAATTATAGCAATGGTACTCCAATGGTGCAAAACTATTTTGGCAAATATCAACCGACTTTCCCTCCAATTTTGTAAGTGATGTTTGGAAATAGGTTTTTGAATTTTTTTTATTGTTTATTTTTTATCTTTTATAACTTTTTTTAAAAAAATTAATATATATACATATAAACATAATTCACCCCACCATTCACATACCACTACAAAATTAAAAAACAAAAATTTACCTATATATACAATTTTGCATATATATATAAAATAATAAAATTGTACATATATGTAATTCACTCCATCCATATATAATTTAGTGGTGTTTCAAATCCTTCCAAGCTCCATCTATACTGTCTCTCTTTGTCCTCCTTTTTTTTGACCCTTCTTTTTTTTTTTGTTTTTCTATGCAAGAGGCAGTCCACTTCACGACTTTCCTCTCAATTCTCACCTTCTCTCTCCATAAAAAGCTTAAGAAAACAAAGCAACAACCAAAATCAAACTCTATCTTCATCTTGATCCACTCTCTGAAACCCTCCCAAATAGAAACCCAAGTAAACCCTAAATCGAGAGAGGTTGAAACCCTAAATTGATGATGAAGAAGAACCCGAAACCCCAAGTTTAACCCTGCACGAAGATGAAATCGTCTAAAATCCATCAAGCACCTTGAAATCTAGGTAATTATTGTTTAAAATTGGCTTCAGATTTATTGAGATTTGTTTGAGATCTGTTGAAATTGCTTGAAATTTGTTTGAGGTTGCTTTAAATTTGATTGAAATTGCTTGATTGTTGTTGTTGTTGACTGATTCTATTTAGAAAAAAAGTTGGTGAATTTTGAAACAAAGAAAATTAGCAATTGCCAAATCGTTTAAAAATTTTGGTTATTTTTCAAAAAGAAAAATTGTTGAATTTTGTTTTTAAAAAAAAAAAATTGATCTGTTTTTGGGAGGTTTTTTTTGGGAAAGTATGAGAAAGGGAGGGAGGGAATGAAGGAAAACCATTGGTTTTGGGTGAGATGGTAGATTTGGCAGCTGTCAAAACTGTTGCCAAATTTGACACATGATTTGGCAAATGCCAAATTTGATAGCTGTTATACTATGCCATTGGAGAACCCATTTTTGCCAAGCCTGACATATTATAGCTTTGACAGCTCTTTTAAAAAATCATTGGAATTGCTCTTATAGTATAGCAAATTTGACATTGCTATGAGCATCTTCAATAATTTACCATTAAGGTTGCCAAAACTAAAATATAACAGCTCCAAGCAAAAATTAGGTGTCCAAATGGTTGAAAATGACAAATGTCAGATGTGCCAACTTAACCAAAAGCCAACTGTTTCCTTCTCTCCTTCTCTCCCTCATCCTTCACAGCAAAACAAGGCCAAATTATTATTATTTTTTTCCAAATTCACCAAAAAAAAATTAAAATAGATATTTGTTTAAAACATAAATTGTTTAAATTTTTTTTTAAACATAAATTGATTCACCAATTTTGAACAGAAATTAAGAAATCCAATCCAAATCTGAAGTAATCAACAGAAGCAATCAAGCAATTTAATTTTTTTTCAGATAATTTCAACAAATCTTAGGCAATCATAGCATCTATCTCACACAATATGAACAAAATTAAAGGGAATAAATACTTGGATTTCAAGTTTTTTTTCAATATTTCAGACAAAATCAGCGTCCACAGCTACTTCGTCTTCATCTTCTATGTTTTTCATCTTCATCTTCTCCATTAGGAAGTCGATTTAAATGAATGATTTCAAGGGTTTGGGGTTAGGGTTTGAAACTCGAAAAGAAAGACAGTCAAAAGCATAAATCGAAGACAATGGAGGATTGAGATGTGTGAGTGAGATAAAGACTCAGGGTAGAAGAGAATAAAGAAGGTTGGTGATAAGAGATAAAGATGGAGAGGAAGAGAGAGAGAGAGAGAGAGAGATGATTGATTCTTGCACAAAAGAGGGATAAAGATGGAAAGAGAAAGAGAGAGTCGACTGGTTTTTGGTGAGATATGATCAATAAGATCTCGTTTGGCATGGGTCTATTAGGTTAATATAACAGGTTAAAAAATTAATAAAATAAAATATTATATTTAAATTATAATTTTTTTTGTTTTTTATAAATGTCAAAGATGTCAAGAAGTCCAACTCAAATAAAAATTTTTTAACCCCAGGCAAATATCTAAAAAATTAAAAAAACCAACTTACTTTCCAAACAAAGCCTATGTTTAATGATGAAGACAGAAAAGAGAATTAAAAGTGATAATTAATAATAAAAAAATTAAAATTAAAAAAAAAAAAGAAGATTTGGGATGGTCAATATCAGCCGTTGGATTAGATTATCCAATAGTGGAAAAAGATTGGAAGTTGATATTTACAAGTGGGTGGTTGGGGTTTAGTTTTGAACAGTTTGCGGATCGATTTGGATCCACTCGCATATATGCGGTTTGAAAAAAATTTCACTCGTAACCGTCCGTAGTGCGGGCTGCAGTTTGTGCGGATAGGGTTCGCAGATGTGCGGGCAATTTGCAAATTGGACTTTTTTTTAAAAAAATTTATTTTGAAGCTTTTTTTTTACTATTTTGCAAATATTTATTTTGAGTCATTTTCCCCTCATTTTCTAAAATGCTCAAACATTAATAATTAATGAATTAAAATTTATAAAATTTATAAAATTAAAAACACAATAAAATCAATTTCTAACACAAAGAAATCATTCAAAATCCTAAACTTTTAAATCAAATTATAAATTAATACAAACACATCTTTCAAAATCTTAAACTAGATCATCAATCTCATTCACTATCTATTATCCAACAATACAATTAAAATAAAATCATTCAAAATCCTAAGTTTACTTAAAAGTAATTCTTCATTAACTTTTACATTCATTCAAAATGCAATAATAAAATAACAACAGTCTAGTTTTTTTTTTTTTTAAATAAGTATAAGTACAGTCGGGTCCTCTGTAGGTCTGGGTTAAACCCGCAACCCACAATCATGCCATATTCCAAATTACATCCGCCTACATTGTGTCTGTCAAACCGCTCATTTGTATGCGGATCGATTCAGGTTGGGCGGATTGTGCGGTTTGGATAACCCTATGCCCAGAGCTTTTCAAGGGCTTTTTTTTCCCTTTTTTTTTTCTTTTTTCTTTTTTTTTTCGAACACATATTTGTCTCAACAGCTAGACATAATGTAGATAATTTTTTTAAATTTTTTTTGTAGTGGTATGTAAATGATATGGTGAATTATATATATATATATATATATCAATTTTTTATATATATTTGTCTAGTCGTGTAGAATGTAAATATATATTTTTTTATAAAAAGTTTTAAAAAGGTTATAAAAGATAAAAAAAAATAAACAATAAAAAAAATCACTCAAAAACTTATATTCAAATATCACTTACAAAATTAAAGGAAAAGTTGATTGAGATTTGCCAAAATAACTTTACACTATTTGAGTATCATTGCTATAATTTGACAATGATCTAAATCAGTACATTTTTTACTTTTTACAAAAAAATGTACAAAAAAATAAAAATATAATATGACTTAAAAAAGATAAAAATAAATAAATAAATAAATGTATATACTTTTTTAGTATATCCCAAATAACCTATTAAATTTTGACAATAACCATTATAAATGCTCTAACACATGTCAAAATGACACATCACTTTTGAAGATTCAAATAAAACATAATTGAATGTCAAATTTATTATCAAAATGTCGCATCAAAATTGACATTTCAGATGAATGTTTTGAGGCCATATACTAATAAGGGAAAATTACAAATAAATAGATGTTTTAAAAAATAATTTTTAATCAGTGATAAACTTTACAAACTTTAATAATTATAAATATAATCTTTTCCATAAATTTATAAATATTTTATAAACTTTCCATTTATTTGCAATTTCCAGGGTTCTTCGCCTTCACCAATACTTAAAAAAAAAAGCAAGCAAGCAATTGATGAGAACTATTATTGAAAGATAAAACTCTTTGAAAATTTTCACTCTGGTTTTGATTTTTTAATTTGTATTTTTTTTATATTTAATAAATTTTTTTAATATTTGAGTCAAATTATTTTATTTTTTAAATTTATCTAATTTAAATGTATTTAAAAAAATAAATTAGTTGTGAAAAAACGTTAAAAAATTCAATAAATATAAAAAAATGAAATTGTATCATTTTTTGTATTTTTAATATTTAGTGAATTTTTTTTTAAAAAAATCTAAATTTATACTTTTTTAGTATATTTAGATTAAGTGAATTTAAAAAGTAAAAAATATTAATTAATACATTTTTAAAAATTTATCAAAAAAAAACATTTACTAATAAAACTTTCATAAAGATTTAAATAATTATACAATCTTAAAAAAATATACAAATATCATACAACTTTATTAACTAAAGTCTTTTGGATCTTCATTGCCAAAACCTTATAAAAGACAAAGCCTCCGTTTGGGAAGTGGGTTGGCTTTTTGGCTTTTTGGCTTTTTGACTATTTTAGCCTGGGCTATTTTAGCTTAGTTTGGGAAGGGCTTTTTGGCTTTTTGGCTTTTTTGGCTTTTTTTGTGAGAGATGATTGTAATGATTATAGGTTGGATTTGATGTTTTGTTTTTTGTGGCTAAAATAGTCTATTTTGTTTTTTGTGGCTATTTTAGCCCCAAACCAAGTTCCCAAACAAAGGCAAAGTGCACATGTTGGGAATTTTATTATGATGGTGTTTGGGAAGTGAGTTTTTATGTAGATTTTAGTAGATGTAGGTTTTTATGAGATAAAAAATTTTTGGTGTTTGGGAAGATAGTTGGGTTTTTATGTGGTTGGATGTGATGTTTGTGAGAGAAAAAGTGAAATGATTATGGGGTTGGATGTGATATTTTGTTTGTATGTGTTTTTTTTGGTTTTGCAAAACTTTTGTCTTTTAGTGGAAAAAATGAGAAAAAAATTTGGGAACTTGCTTCCCAAACACCACCATATATACACCCATCTTATTATGGAATGATTTGAAAAGTTACTAGTTAAAAGTTAATTTTTTAATTTTTTTTATCTTTTTATGTGTAAAAAAATATGAGAAGTGGTATAATTCAAAACGGGTTAAAAGTTAGTTTTTAACTCGCTTGCCAAATTACCCCTATATATAGTTTTAGTTATGTCATTTTTTTAATTATAATTAATTTTTTTAATTATAATATTATTTAAAAATATGTAATTATACTTTTCATTATAATTTTTTAATTATAATTCAAAAAATAAAGATTTATACATTTTTTTCCCTTTAATTATAAAGTTAAAGAGTCTTTCCCCGAATGCACACGTCCCTGTATAACCTTCTCTCCCAACTGCATATAGGAGTTTTTTTTTATTAAATATTCTATAAAAAAAAATTTTAAGAATTGTTTTATTTTTCAAATTATTTGAGAAACTAACTTATTTTTTAAAATCGCACTTTGAATATACAATTTTAAATTAAAATTACATCTTCAACATGCAATTTCACATTAAAATCGCATGTTAAAAATATAATTTATGATGACATAGATTTTACTCAGATATATTACATTTTCAACATGTAATTTCAAAAAGTAAGTTAATTTCTTAAATAGTTTGAAAAGTAAATTAATTATCTAAATTATTTTTATTTTTTAGAATATTTATAATAAAAAAAAACTCCTGCATATAGGCTAAGATAAGGAAAAATTATTGATCCATCTTAAAGCGTCGTATAATCATATCTCATTTATTATAATTTATCATATATTTTTTTGAATAATCATATCTCATTTATTATAATTTATCATATATTTTTTTGAATAATCATATCTCATTTATTATAATTTATCATATTTTTTTTTAATAAATTATAAATATATCCTTTATGTTTGATTAAAATATGAATTGCACTATGTGATTTTGAAAATTATATTTTATCTCTTGAAATTTCTAATTTCATAACAAATCTTCCATTTTATTAATAAATTATCAAGTCAATCAATAATTTTTAATGATGTTAGAAATATATTTTAATTAATAATTTAGATAATTTTATTATTATTTAAGAGAGTAATTGTAAATTTTATTTTTTAAATTAATTCTATTAAATAAAAAAATATGATAAAAGAGTATTCATAATTTTTCAAATCACAAAAATTAATATATATTTTTAAAAAATCTTAAAAAATATGTTTAAAATTTATCTTACTTTTTATATTTTTTAATTACTCAATATATATTCGTAAGGTTCCTCCACCAATTACAATACCACGCGATGGTAAGAGACAAACCAATAACTTCTCCAACATAAGAACCCAAATTCTCAAAAAAAAAAAAAAAAAGTTCAGATTCAATTTTACAGAAAAACTAGAATCATATTCAGACGAGTTATATAAGAGAGAGAAACACACTTTCCGAGAGAGAGAGAAAGAGAGAGAAAAAACTCAGAGATGGCGGCGCGTGTGATCACCGTCGCACACGACGGAACCGGCGATTACCGGACGGTGCAGGACGCAATCGACGCCGTACCGTTCAGCAACACTCGCCGGACGGTGATTCGAGTCTCGCCGGGGATATACAAGCAGCCTGTGTATGTGCCCAAGACCAAGAACCTCATCACTCTCGCTGGATTGCGTCCCGAAGACACTGTCCTCACTTGGCACAACACTGCCTCCAAAATCGATCACCACCAGGTACCAATCCCACTATTACTTTCGTTTTTTACAAATTCGATTGTTGAAATTGCTCAATCTAGGGTTTTTGATGGGTTTAATTGAGGTTTTTCCAGGCGTCTCGTGTGATTGGAACTGGAACGTTTGGGTGTGGGACTACTATTGTTGAAGGAGAGGACTTCATAGCTGAGAATGTCACATTTGAGAACTCTGCTCCGGAGGTAATGTCAATTTTTGAAAAATGCTTAGTTTAGATTTCTGGTAATTTAGTTTTTTATTTTTTATTTTTTATTTTTTATTTTTTTTATGGGCATATTAGTTTTTGAGTTCGGATTTGCTAAAGTTGAAGATCTCAACTTCACTTCACTCGGACTAACTTCAACTCACTTCGGGTGAACTAAACAGTTCATCTTATACAATTAAGAAAATTATCTATGCAAAAAATCTAGCTGATCCAACGATTTATCATACTGTTAGATCATTTTTTTTTTCTTTTCTATATAGCCTACATGTTTCTAAGAATAGATCATCCATTATAATATATATGTGATTTATGTTTGATCAATCTAATTTTTTTTGCATGTATGTTTTTCTCAACTTGTCATATGAGATGAACGGAATACACCAACCTGTGAAGTTGAGATTTTCAATTTTAGCAAATCCGAACTCATTAGTTTTTCTAGTTGGTATGCTGAAATTGTAGTTTAAGACTGTGGATAGAGTGAAATTTCTACTTTTGTTATTGGCCTTCTTGCCTGAAAATGTGACTCTCAGTATAAACAATGCTTTTCAAAAAATTTGGCACAGGAGATCAGCAAGAATTTGTTTTGTGAATGACATGAAGTTTTATTCTCTGACATTCAACCATTTTTTTTTGTTTTTTTGGGACTTATTTTTTATTGTTGTATGTTATGTTATGTGGTATTTCTCTGATATGCTTTAATGGTTTGGTTTATGTTTCTTGGTAGTTGAAGAGTCACAATGTTGAAGTTTTTGGTTGAGATTTTTGGGTCAAGTCATTCGTTTTCTAACAATCTTTTCATTTTTATGGATTTTGGTCATAGGGTTCAGGCCAGGCCGTGGCAATTAGGGTGACAGCTGATCGCTGTGCATTCTATAATTGCAGATTTCTGGGTTGGCAGGTATACTTACTTTCTTGCTTTTATGACCAGTTACAGTAATAATGTCCTGCAAAAGAATTTATTCAATGGTAGCAATATCTTTACATTTTGGAAACAGTGTTTCTAGCCAATTAATATGGGATGTACTGTTGCCTATGTATACAGAAGCAAACTAAATTTTAAGGCAATTATGTTGAAAAGAATGGTTATCATCACTTCATTTGTTTGTGATCACACATAAGAGGTCTAGCCGTCTGCCTCAATCAAGCAATATAGCATCTTGAACAACTAATGGCAATTGTTTGCAAAGTGTTAATTCAATTTGTAACTGGATTGATCAGTGAAGCTGGCTTTAAACTTGACAGCATAGAAATGAATGAGAGCCTTGGAGTTTAGGATGTTTCTTCTTGACTAAAGAACTTACTCTGCAATAATTTTTATGCAGGATACTCTGTATTTGCATTATGGAAAACAATATTTAAAAGATTGCTATGTTGAAGGGAGTGTGGACTTCATTTTTGGGAATAGCACTGCTCTTTTGGAGCATTGTCATATTCATTGCAAGTCAGCTGGTTTCATAACTGCACAAAGTAGGAAAACTTCTCAAGAGACAACTGGCTATGTGTTCTTAAGGTGTGCTAGCTAACCACTCTTGGCTTCAAACTGAATCTGTCAGTGAACTTTTGGGATCATACATTGTGTTTATTTTCCTTTTCCATAAATTTTTAATTGTCAATGATTTTGGGTTTTTACACATTCATACTTATGTATTCATACTATACTAACTATGTTTTTTTTATATATATATATATAATTTAAAATTTAATGTTGCAGTAAATTGATAGGTAGTACAAAGGTTTTAGGCAAATAGTTGTTGATATGAACCTGAAATTCATTGTTATGATGGGATGGAGAAATATGGACCTATAGAAGAAGCAGAATGGTGAAACAAGTTTTCTTTGTTAAATCCATATTGTTATCTTGGATGTTTGACATGTTTGATTAACTCTTTTTTTAATGATCTGGATTGTTTATCTCAAAAATTGTGTTGGTTGGACTCTTTAGTTTTTTCCTTCCTACATTGTAGGCCAGAGTGGAGCTAGAGGATGTTGTGTTTCCCTTCAGTATCAATGATTGATTATCATACATTTCAGAATTTCAGTTGTTCTAACATTTTTTAGAATGAAAACAATATTTGTGATTTTGATATGATCTGTGTGCTTGCCTGTCACCGCTAGGATGATTCAATGAAAATTTTGGCTAATTTATGTATGCATTTCTAGAATAATTAAGATTTAAGAGTCTAAATCGTTTTTAGTTAGTTTCTCTTCCACCTTTTCCTTGCCCAAGCACCTTCGGTATGTATAATTATTACCTTGTACATGGAAAGTAATAATAGTAATACTTCCTGGTGGGAATTTGAAAATGTCCTGTCATATGGGAATGCTCACTTTGATTCTTGGTTCTCCTTGCAGCACGTAAAGTTTTAGGATAACTTCACCTTTTTTGTAGATGCTTCATGTTTTGAGAGCATATTATTCTTCCTTTTCAGCACGTAAAGTTTTAGTTAAGTATCTTTTTGTGGCAAAAAGCTCTTCTTACCGTAAAGGTGGTGTTGCTTCCATCTTTGAGAAATTAACTGGTGTTACATAATAAGTATGTTTTTTTGCTTTCTATGTTTTGTGTATAATTCTGGACCGGCATTCTTACGTCTTGTAGTTACACCACTTTGGTATAATAAAATTGAACAAGGTATTTTGAGAGACGTATTTTTAACTTTTTGGAGCACTTGGTAGCCTATTATTCTTGTCTCTGTCAGATTCAATATGTTTATCTTACCTTGGAATCTTATATATTCTTTATTTATCTACTGGGAATCTATTCCTTGAGATATAACGTAAAGTGGGATGCTACTGTCTCTATCTCTTTCTCTCTCATACTTGTATATATACACGTAGGATGTGTTGTTTAAGCTTTTGATTGATACCCTCCTGGAAATTCATCTCTGAATGATATAAATGGAATAATTCATTTGAAATTATGAGTAGTTTATGCATTCTATTTTCTTTGGATTACTTGATTAACCAGGAAAAGATCTTCACTATATTTGCAGTTACCTTGTTCCGCATATTTTTTCTTTTTAACTATGCCAAATGATGTTCTTTCCCACATATTTTTCTTCTTTGACTTGTTTGTCATATTGAATCAGATGCGTGATCACTGGGAATGGCCGAACATCATACACCCATCTGGGACGGCCATGGGGACCATTTGGAAGGGTAGTTTTTGCATACACTTGGATGGATGCATGCATCAAACAAGTTGGTTGGAATAACTGGGACAAAGCTGAGAATGAGAGAAACGCTTGCTTTTACGAGTACAGGTACCTCATTTTCAGCCTTCCTGGGAAAGTTAACTTTGTAATGGACAATAGCGGATCGCATGCATATGCACGCGCACACAAAAATTTTCAATTTTTGAAACTGATCACACAGCTCTATAATTTGACTCCAGTGCATGGGTTAATAATACCCTGTCTTATTAGCTAAGCATTGACTTGGGAACCATCTTGTTTGGTTGAGTTTTCAAATTTTGTTTTATGTTTTTCTTTTTTCTTTAAAAAATTTAAAAAAATAAAAAAACCTAGTTTGACAAATGTAAATACCAAAAAAAAAATTAAATTATTTATAAAACAGAGAGAGAGAGAGAACCTTTGAAAATGATGAGTACAATTTCAGCCAAAATAATAAATACATAAAAGAGAATCATATGAAAACGATAAGTGCTTTTTATTTTTTCCATTTTAGTTTTTTTACCAAACTAGCATCTATTTTTTTTTTTTTTTTAAAAAAAATAGAAAAAGAAAACCGATTCTAAATACCCAACCAATTAGTGCCGGTTGTCTTTGTCTTGTGAACAATTTATTACTTTTTATTTTTTTGTTAATTTGTATCTCCCCTTTGGAATGAACTCATTAAAGTTATGGTGGAAATTTTTTTGCAAGGAGCCATCCGCCGTAATTAAATAAAATTAGATAAATTGTAAATACATTTCTTGAGATTTGTTTAAAATACAGATTGTCCCTTATAGTTTAAAAAATTACAAATGCCCCCTTATTGGAATTTTTTATTTAACAGAAAAAAATGAAATTCATAATTGCTCTCCTATACAATAATAAAATTACCTAAATTATTAATTGAAACATATTTTTAAAATCATTAAAAATTGTTAATTGACTTGATTTATTAATAAAGTTGGCGATTTATTATGAAATTAGAAACTTTAGGGGGGGAATGTAATTTTCAAAACTACAATGGTGATTCGTATTTTAGTCAATCTCAGGGGCTATATTTGTAATTTATCCAAAATTTGTTACTATAAATTTTTTATTTTCAATTTGGTCTCATTGAAATGAATTAGCTGAAATTCTGGTGGAGAATTTTCATAATGGAGCCCAAAGTCTTTTTCCAGTTCTATTATTAAGTCTCTCTCGCATAGAATGCTATTTCTGGAGTCACCTTTGTTGTTTGATCTTGTTAAATTTCAGAATTCATTTATTTTGGGTGTTTTTTAATATAAAATACTGCAGATGTTTTGGGCCGGGTAGTTGCCCATCCAAACGGGTGACATGGGCGAGAGAACTTCTAGATGAAGAAGCAGGACAGTTCCTCATGCACTCTTTTATTGACCCAGATCCACAAAGGCCTTGGCTAGCCCAGAGAATGGCCTTGAGGATTCCTTATACTGCTTAGAAACTAATCGGATGATCAGATGCATGAGACTTCCAGATTATAATCAACCACACGAGGTTTCGTATTACATTCTATGTCAGTTGAATAAAGCTTGTTGAGTGATTATTCCAGCATTTGGTTTGTGTAATCCTAGACGTGAGATAAATTAGTTGATGTTAGCCAATGAACTCTTTACCTGCAGATAAAGTTGTGATCTCCACTGATTACTGAATTTGTGTATGTTTAAGCAGCAAACGGCTAGGCTTTTGTTAAATTTGTTGATGTTACAAATATGTGACTTTGGACATGTATGTAATTCTTCAAGAAGCTAGAGTTACGTGCATTGGCTGTTGTAGATAGCCAATACCCAAATTATAGTATTACAGATAGCCAATACCCAAATTATAGTATTACAGAACAAAAGTCAATAAAAAGTATTTTTAGGTCTCGTTTGACAAGTGTGTTTTTTAGTCAAACAATTAAAAAATTATTTAAAAAGTAAAAAGTCAACAATTTATATCAAAAAGTAAAAGATTTTTTTTTTATATCTCTTCGTAAAAAATTAAAAAATTATTTTAAATATATTAATTTTTTTACATTATATTTTAATTAAAAAATTAAAAAATTATTAAAAAATCTATTTTAAACGAGACCTTAATAGTCATAAAAAAATGAATTGATTTTGACAGTAAACGTTTTCCTTTGTTAAGAAACGAAATTTTAGTTTATTTATTTAATTGGACAAATAAGAGTTATAAACATTCACGCCACACAAGGCTGTTGTCTTTTCACTATCACCAACTACCATCACTATCATGGTCACCGCAATCAATCCACACCACAAACCCGATCATAAATCTGGGAATAAGGTACTGCTGTAAATTATGGTAACAACAATGATTAGAAAATGTGGTCCACTAATAATTTTGTTCATGGGGTCCACTAATAATTTTGTTCTTGTTAGATAACATAACTAGGAATGGCGACGGTTGGGGCAAGACCAGAAATTACACTCCTTATTTTTTATCCTGGAAAGTTAAAAAATCTGTCCCTGCCCTAGATTCTTGACCCTACATTCTTGACGGAGAATCCATCACCTCCTGCCCTTGCTCTCTAACAGAGATTGCGTTTTCTTAACCCTGAAAATTTTTCGATCCTTTGTTTTTTTGTTTTTTTTTTAATTTTGTTTAACACAAGAACAACAAATAAATTTAGTAGGTGTTTGGAATGCACTAAAAAAGTGTGTTTTTTTGTATACAAACACTTATTTGGGTCACATCAATTAACATCTTTTTTTTTATTTTTCTACTCACTTTCTCTACTTTTCTACACATTTTTTTAATAAAAAGTCAAAAAGTGCACTTATTTAGAACATCTCAAACCACCTCTTAATTTGTTTTCAATATGTTTCATCGTCATCATCAAAAATCATCATCAATAACAATCATCAACAATTAAAAAAAAAAAAAAAAAAAAAAAAGAAGAAGAAGAAGAAGAATAAGAATAGATATGTATAAATCAGTGGTAGATATGTTCATCAACAACAGCTAAAGATTTGTTCATTGCGTGCACGCGCGCGCGCGCGCACACACACATACATATATATATATATATATATATATATGTTGTATCCTGTTTCTAACTGCTTTGCTACTTCTGGTTAATCATCTTAGCCACGTGATGTTGTATCCTATTTCTAACTGCTTTGCTACTTCTGGTTAATCTTCTCTATTGTGTGTTTGATTAATCCTGTTTTCAGTTCATCTTAATCACCCACAAGATCAGTCTGTTATATCCACCTAGTTTAAGTCACCCACTTTCGTCCCTGTCCTGAGTAAGTCCTTGGAATTAGGCCGTATTGGACTTAGGGGTCTTCCGAATAGGGTATGTACGCATACTAGGTATGAGGTAAAACTGACCAGAATAGGGTATGTATTAAAATATCTATAAAACTGATTAATTAAAAACAACAATGAGTCGATTATTTAGAAGTAACTCATCAGTAAGTTCTAGGTCAACAACTTTGCCCTCAATACCTAATCAAGGATTAGTGATTAATGAAGAAGATGTTGAAATACAAAATGATAACATTAATTTAAACTGGAACATCCCAAAATTACCAATCAAAGAAATTTATAAAACTACTTTTTTACAGAATACTTTTCATGTTAATTTGCATGTTAAAACCATTGAACAAGTTTACGCATTAGCCAAACCTAGAGAAACCTGTGAATTATTTGATTCTAATTTAATCAAAAGACATTTAAAAAATGGTAAGAATTTCATTCATCTCGGATTAATCCAAGTCGGTGTTAAGCCATTAACCCCACAAGGAAAAGATGCTTCTGTTTTACTATGTTTAAGAGATGCTCGTTTTATTGATTACAATGATAGTTTAATGGGAATGATGGAAACTGGTCTACATAAAGGTCCAGTTCATTTTGATTGTTTTCCTGATTTCACACTTAGCTTACGTGATCCACATATTTTAAAAGCATTAACTTTAAATATTCAATTAAATGGTTCATTTACTAATATGTTAGAAAAAGTTCATAATATTGCTCTTATTTATCGTGTCCATTATAAATGCATGAAAACGAATTTAAATGTTCAAGCCTTACACAAAAGTCCAAAAGATAAAACTCTGTTAATTCAAAGTAGTAATAATGAATCTCATATTAATGTTCCCCAAATGATTGAATGGAAAAACATTACTCTTCCTGATCAATGGCTTACAACTAATGAAAATTATAAACATAGTCAACAACAATCTTCAATCCAAGATATCCAAGACATTCAACAATACAATGATGGTTCTGTCCGTATTAAATTTAATCGAAGTCAATCTTCTAGGCATAGTACATCTAGTGTTCCTACTGAAATTACCACTGAAGATGAAATATTTAGCACTCCTTTATTTCGAAAAAATAGTCAAATTCATCTTGGTCAAACTACTCAAACTTCCCAAAATAAATTAAAAGGAATTGATAATTCTACTACTTCCCAGATTAGTAAACCTGTTTATACTGCGACTACACATTTCCCTGAAGAAGAAATAGCCTCAAATAATTCCCCAACTCAAACTGATTTCGAAGAATTGATACCACCTGTGAATCCCCAGTTAATGACAATCAAAAAGGATTTTCAACCTGATTTAGATAAATTACTTATTGAATTTAGATCTAAAGAAAACAAAACTAAACGACATGCTTACCGTGCTAAATATAATTCTGCTCAGCAATCCAGAATAACTAGAGAATGGTATGATTTTATGGTTCAATATGGTTTTGAATTATCCTTCTTTGATTATATGGATCAATATTACAAAAAGATTAACACAATCACCAAACATAAATGGAAAACTTCTCCTAATACTTCTGTTAGCTCCAATCATCCTCCATTGGCAACTATAATTATTGATCATCAGGGTTCTGAAGTCCTAGCCTCTCCTTTTAAATTACCTGGTACTGATTCTGAAATGAAAAAAGTTATTGAACAAAATAATTATACTAATCAATGTTTGACAACAATTGGTAAGCAATTAGATAAACTAGAAATTAATTTAGAGGAACAACAATCTGCTAAAACTACTAAAACCTTAGATCAACCTTTACTAAATCTTCCCAGTCATCGTTCGAAACGAACCAGCCTAGTCACTAATGATCAATCTACCGTCAAAGCTATTGAACAATTATTTACTAAATTAACTCCCAATGATACTTCTACATCTAAAGATAAAGGTCTTACTGTTTTAAATCAACAACCTATTACCAACACTGTTTCTGATCACTCCGAAACTGACACTACTGATAATGAAATAAATCAATTAGCCCAACAGTTTCAACCTTCTCATCTTAATAAAATTCATTATCCCAAAGTTAATCCTCAAACTACTAAAAATTGGTATTCTCGACCTACTCCACCTGACCTCCAATTTGAAGAAACTAATATTAGTAATCAATTTTCTGTTTCTGCTAAACGATTATATGAATGGAATATTGATGGTCAAAGTGAAGATCAAATCCTGCAAAAATTAAATCATTTATCCATGGTAGCAAATAGTTATCTTAGTAATTATCCTCAATATTCTCAACCTGAAATTGTTTCCTTACTCACCTCTGGTTTTACTGGTATGCTCAAATCTTGGTGGGAAAAATACCTTACTGAAGAACAACGTGATACAATCATCTATGCTAATCAAACTGATGAAAATGGGCTACCCATCTTTGATGAATCTATAGGATGTTGTCACCCTGATGGTATTAATCAACTAATATATACAATAATTCGACATTTTATTGGTACACCTACAAATATTTATTCTCGAATCCATGATCAACTAAGCAATCTTAACTGTCCAACCTTAAGTGATTTTAGATGGTATAAAGATGTATTTACCTCTAGAGTTATGTTAAGAGACGACTGTACTAAACCCTTCTGGAAAGAGAAATTTATTAATGGATTACCTAGCTTATTTGCTCACAAAATTAGAGATGTTCTTAGTCAACCTACTGGTATTATTGAATATGATAATTTAACATATGGTGATATAATCAGCACTATACAAAAAGAAGGTTTAAAAATGTGTATTGATCTCAAACTTACTCAGAAAGCTAATAAAGATAAACATAAAGCTAAATATGAATTAGGCAATTTCTGTGAACAATATGGTTTACCTCCTGTTGCACCCTCTCGTAGGAAATCACACAAATACTCCAAACATAAATCATCATACAAACATTCCAATAAATATAAATATAAGAAGAACTATACACCTTCCAAATCCAATGATAAATTTTATACTAAACCCAAAAAGAAATATTATAAATCCAAATCCCATCCAAAATCTAAATCAACTAAAGATGTTACTTGTTATAATTGTGGTCAAAAAGGACATTATTCAAATAAATGTAAAGACAAACAAAAATTAAAAGACAAAGTTAACCAGCTCCACATTGATGATAATTCCAAAAATCAATTATATGAAATCTTTCAATTAAATCACACTATTAGTAGTTCTTCTTCTGATCATCTAGATACTTCATCTGATTCCCAATCACCTAGTGATGATTCTGATAATGATATTAAAATAGGTTGTAATGATGTTTGTTGTAAACCGGTTAAACAAATTTCTGTTCTCACCAAAAGTACTCAAGAAGAATCTGCTCTAATTGACCTAATTAGTAAATTAGACGATCCCAAGTTAAAACAAAAATATACTGATAAATTAAAATCCTTATTAATCCATTCGGATACCAAACCAACGTTTGATAAACCAATAATCAGTCTATCCAAAACCTTAGAAAGATTTAAAACTAAACCAAAAGAAGCAACATTACAAGATTTACAACAAGAAATCAATCAAATTAAACAAACAATCAAAGAATTACAACATAAAGATAAAAAACTCGAAGATGAAATTATTACTTTAAAAATTAATAAAAGATTAGATAATTTCCAACCTAATAATCAGGAATCTCCACATGAATCTGAACATGATTCTGATCCTAATCCGGATAACTTAATATTTGATAACCAATCACGTCCATCTCAATCCAATAATCCTGACGAAAAACGATTAAGTTTAATCAACAAACTTTACATTCAAAAGTGGTATTCTAAAATCAAAATAATTGTTAATGATTTTGAATTAGAATTAATTGCTTTAATTAATACTGGTGCTGATTTAAATTGCATACAAGAAGGTTTACTTCCAACTACATATTATGAAAAATGTCAAGAAAAATTAACTTCTGCTAATGGTACTAAAATGCATATCAAATATAAATTACCAAAAGTACATGTTTGCCAAGATAATGTATGTTTTAAAACCTCTTTTGTTCTAGTTACCAATATGACTGATAAAATTATTTTAGGATCTCCATTTATCTATTTATTATATCCTTTTACTACATCTAGTACAGGAATAACTACACATGTTTTAGGACAACCTGTTACGTTCAAATTTTTATCTCCTCCTGAACTATTACACTTAAACCAATTAAAAGATTGTTCTATTTCTCATCAAATTAGCCACCTGACTCGACATTTAAAATTTCTTAAAGAAGAAATAAATCACAAACGCATTGACCAACAATTAACTAATCCAGTTCTTGTTTCTCACATCAATGATTTTAAATTAAAACTTGAATCAACTGTTTGCTCCACTTTACCTACTGCATTTTGGCATAGGAAAAAACATGTAGTTACCTTACCATACATTAAAAATTTTGATGAAAGACATATCCCTACTAAATCTAGACCAATTCAAATGAATCATGAATTGCTTGAAATGTGCAAAAAAGAAATTAATGACTTACTACAAAATCGAATCATTAGTCCAAGTAAATCACCATGGTCTTGCTCTGCTTTTTATGTTAATAAAAATGCTGAATTAGAACGAGGTGTTCCTCGCCTAGTTATCAATTATAAACCTTTGAATGATGTTTTAGAATGGATTTGGTATCCTATTCCTAATAAAAAAGATTTAATTAAACGACTTAGTCAAGCCGTTATTTTTAGTAAATTCGATTTAAAAAGTGGTTTTTGGCAAATACAAATTCATCCTAAAGATAGATATAAAACTGTATTCAACACACCCTTTGGTCAATATGAATGGAATGTCATGCCATTTGGTTTAAAAAATGCTCCTAGCGAATTTCAACATATCATGAATGACATATTCAACCCTTTTAGTCATTTTTCCATTGTTTACATTGACGATATATTAATTTTTTCAAAATCACTTAGTGAACATTGGAAACATTTAACTGCATTCTTTTACACAATTAAAAGTCATGGTCTTGTTATTTCTGCTCCCAAAATTAAATTATTTCAGACTAAAATTCGCTTTTTAGGATATGATATTCATCATAATACTATCCTACCCATTAGTCGATCCATTGAATTTGCATCCAAATTTCCTGATGAAATTCTTGATAAAACTCAATTACAAAGGTTCTTAGGTTCCCTCAATTACATTGCTGAATTTTATAAAGACCTTAGGAAAACTTGTCAACCTTTATTTGATAGGTTAAAGGATAATCCTCCTCCTTGGTCTTCTGTTCATACTTCTATTGTCCAACAGGTCAAACAATATGTCAAGTCCCTTCCTTGTCTTGGTATTCCCACTGAAAATTCATTCAAAATTATTCAAACTGATGCCTCCGATATTGGTTATGGTGGCATTCTACTTCAGCAACTTACTCCTCAATCATCTGAACAAATTGTTCGCTATCATTCTGGTGTCTGGAATAAAGCACAATTCAATTATAGTACTATTAAAAAAGAAATTTTATCTACTGTTTTATGTATTCAAAAATTTCAAGATGATATTTTAAATCAAAAATTCTTACTTCGTGTTGATTGCAAATCTGTTAAATATGTTCTTGAAAAAGATGTTCAAAATCTTGCTAGTAAACAAATTTTTGCTCGTTGGCAAGCTATTTTAAGTATTTTTGATTTTGATATTACCTATATACCTGGTTGTCAAAATTCCTTACCTGATTTTCTTACCCGGGAATTTTTACAGGGGGGTAAGGGATGACTACACCATTTACTGCTTACCATAAATCCCGAATTACCTATTTCAAAACCCTCATTAAACAACTTACTCATCGCATTCACCGCCTCAAATTAGCTCGACCAACTACCAAAAGAGCCCAATACATCAATTACCAACAGATTCAAGCTCGCCGCAATTTACTTGCTCACAACTACAATTGTTTACATCATCATCAAGATTATTTAGATCTTCTTTCTGGTTGCAAATCACTGTTTATTGCTGCACAGATGTCTCGCCCAAAGCCTCCTTCCAAGGCTTTGGTCCCATCTTCCAGCAAACCAAATCAACTTATTGTCCCTCCTCCTTTGGAGTCAATCACCCCATCCTATTCACTTGATATGGCTAATCGTTACCAAGCTCTTGGTAACCTTTGTCGCCCTGATTACTCTACTGCATTGGCTTCTGATCCTTTTGCTCCTAGTCAATCAGTTTCAGTCACCCCATTCCCAGCTAACCCAGTCCGGTCATCCAAAACTGAATACACCAAATCACATATTACCAACTTATTCTATAAAGAACCCAGTCACCCAAAGAGCCAAATCCTTAATGACATTGCTAAATCCTATTTTGGTCCCGGATGCCATTTCACCCTTTCACATCCAGAGAAAACACTCTCCTATTACAAAGATATTTTGCTTCATCATCAATCAATCGTGATCAAACCAATCCAAGATCGCACTTATGCTTGTAAGATTCTGTACCATTCCATTTATATTCAAAATATTGTTTCCTTAGCTGAATAGGGTCCTCCATACCAGCTTCGTGACTTGCCTGGTCATTCTGTTCAGTATAATTACCATGATTACATTGATGCCTGGTTCAAGATTTTCTTGTACCAGAATGAAACTTTTAGCCATTCTTGGTTCATTTCATTTGATCAAAAATTCAAGTCTGAATTACTTTCCTGGTTTCTGAGATGGTGGAGTCACTATGGTGCCATTTCAGATATCCTCCCTGATAATCTGCTTGAATTAATCAACTATTTTGCTGCTGTTTACCCATTCACCACTCATCAGAGATCCTTCCCACTATTGTTAATTTTTATAGCCAAGTATAAAATCCCTTGGATATTCAAATGGCATTATGGGATTGATGGTAACATAATTATCTGACATCACTCAGTTAAATGGTGGGCTAAATTCAATTTGCCCCGCATATTTGAAATTGTTCATGAAGAATTTCCATCTGATCAATGTGCTCCAACCCCTGCAATGGTCAAAGCCCAGCAGATCCCAACTGCTGCAATCAGTCATAGAAGTCAGCCCAGCCTTCCTCCAATCAATCTTGGAAGCCCCTCATCCAGTGGTTCCAAGCCCAAATCCAAAACAGTTCAATCAACACACTCAAAATCAAAGGCTAAGACCAAAGCTTCTACAGCTCCAGCCCAGCCCAAAGACCAGTCCAACTCCAAATCAAAGTCCAATGCTACGGCTAAGCCCATTTCACCTCCTGCTCAGCCCAAAGCTAAATCAAAGGTCAAGCCCAAGTTATCCAGAGATGAACTGCTTCAATTAGCAAGACAAATTACAGATCAAGCTGAAGCCCAATCTGCTTCCAGTTCAGACCGTTCAGACCAGTCAGAAGAAGGTTCAGTCAGCTTACATTCTTCTAAAGAATCAACTAATCAGTATTCAGGCCCAAAATTTCAAGATGCTCAGGACCCATTTGCCTAATCAACATAGGATTCCCTATAAATACAAATTAGCTTCAATCAATACTCCTTTGAGAAAAGCTGCTAATTTATATTTATATTGATTCCTTTATTCACATGTTCCACCTAAAGTAGTGAATAGTAAAAGTTACTTTTCACTTTTACTGTTCACCGTCACTATTCACCCAATCAACTTTTGCTAAAGGCTGCTCAGCTGTGCAATCACTCCACAGAAAGCATCCGACAGCATCTCCTTTGCTGCTTGATCTGCCAGCTGCTTTCAGAAGTCACATGCTCACTGTTCTGCTTTTTATTCCTTTATATTGTAATCAATTGTAAGCATTCAGGCATTCAAAAAATTTTCTTCCCCTTCATTGTTGAAAGAAAAACCAGAGTGTGCTGAGTGCTTCTTCAGATTTTCCCTTTGCACCTAGTTAAGATCCTTGCAGTTGCTACAATTGTAATTGTAAGTTAATTTTTGTTATTAAAAATGTTTTGATTAACATATATGATTATGTGCATTCCAGTGTGTTGTATTTTGATTTCGTAATTCGTAATCCATCTCCTTCATATATATTCTGGCAGAATATATATGAAGGAGATGGATTACAAATTACGAAATCAAAATACAACACACTGATCAAAAGGCGGAAAGCAGAATATATATGAAGGCAGAATATATATGAAGGAGATGGATTACGAATTACGAAATCAAAATACAACACACTGGAATGCACATAATCATATATATTAATCAAAACATTTTTAATAACAAAAAATAACTTACAATTACAATTGTAGCAACTGCAAGGATCTTAACTAGGTGCAAAGGGAAAATCTGAAGGAGCACTCAGCACACTCTGGTTTTTCTTACAACAATGAAGGGGAAGAAAATTTTTGAATGCCTGAATGCTTACAATTGATTACAATATAAAGGAATAAAAAGTAGAACAGTGAGCATGTGACTTCTGAAAGCAGCTGGCAGATCAAGTAGCAAAGGAGATGCTGTCGGATGCTTTCGGTGGAGTGATTGCACAGCTGAGCAGCCTTTAGCAAAAGTTGATTGGGTGAATAGTGACGGTGAACAGTAAAAGTGAACAGTAACTTTTACTATTCACTACTTTAGGTGGAACATGTGAATAAAGGAATCAATATAAATATAAATTAGCAGCTTTTCTCAAAGGAGTATTGATTGAAGCTAATTTGTATTTATAGGGAATCCTATGTTGATTAGGCAAATGGGTCCTGAGCATCTTGAAATTTTGGGCCTGAATACTGATTAGTTGATTCTTCAGAAGAATGTAAGCTGACTGAACCTTCTTCTGACTGGTCTGAACGGTCTGAACTGGAAGCAGATTGGGCTTCAGCTTGATCTGTAATTTGTCTTGCTAATTGAAGCAGTTCATCTCTGGATAACTTGGGCTTGACCTTTGATTTAGCTTTGGGCTGAGCAGGAGGTGAAATGGGCTTAGCCGTAGCATTGGACTTTGATTTGGAGTTGGACTGGTCTTTGGGCTGGGCTGGAGCTGTAGAAGTTTTGGTCTTAGCCTTTGATTTTGAGTGTGTTGATTGAACTGTTTTGGATTTGGGCTTGGAACCACTGGATGAGGGGCTTCCAAGATTGATTGGAGGAAGGCTGGGCTGACTTCTATGACTGATTGCAGCAGTTGGGATCTGCTGGGCTTTGACCATTGCAGGGGTTGGAGCACATTGATCAGATGGAAATTCTTCATGAACAATTTCAAATATGCGGGGCAAATTGAATTTAGCCCACCATTTAACTGAGTGATGTCGTATAATTATGTTACCATCAATCCCATAATGCCATTTGAATATCCAAGGGATTTTATACTTGGCTATAAAAATTAACAATAGTGGGAAGGATCTCTGATGAGTGGTGAATGGGTAAACAGCAGCAAAATAGTTGATTAATTCAAGCAGATTATCAGGGAGGATATCTGAAATGGCACCATAGTGACTCCACCATCTCAGAAACCAGGAAGGTAATTCAGACTTGAATTTTTGATCAAATGAAATGAACCAAGAATGGCTAAAAGTTTCATTCTGGTACAAGAAAATCTTGAACCAGGCATCAATGTAATCATGGTAATTATACTGAACAGAATGACCAGGCAAGTCACGAAGCTGGTATGGAGGACCCCATTCAGCTAAGGAAACAATGTTGTGAATATAAATGGAATGGTACAGAATCTTATAAGCATAAGTGCGATCTTGGATTGGTTTGATCAGGATTGATTGATGATGAAGCAAAATATCTTTGTAATAGGAGAGTGTTTTCTCTGGATGTGAAAGGGTGAAATGGCATCCGGGACCAAAATAGGATTTAGCAATGTCATTAAGGATTTGGCTCTTTGGGTGACTGGGTTCTTTATAGAATAAGTTGGTAATATGTGATTTGGTGTATTCAGTTTTGGATGACCGGACTGGGTTAGCTGGGAATGGGGTGACTGAAACTGATTGACTAGGAGCAAAAGGATCAGAAGCCAATGCAGTAGAGTAATCAGGGCGACAAAGGTTACCAAGAGCTTGGTAACGATTAGCCATATCAAGTGAATAGGATGGGGTGATTGACTCCAAAGGAGGAGGGACAATAAGTTGATTTGGTTTGCTGGAAGATGGGACCAAAGCCTTGGAAGGAGGCTTTGGGCGAGACATCTATGCAGCAATAAACAGTGATTAGCAACCAGAAAGAAGATCTAAATAATCTTGATGATGATGTAAACAATTGTAGTTGTGAGCAAGTAAATTGCGGCGAGCTTGAATCTGTTGGTAATTGATGTATTGGGCTCTTTTGGTAGTTGGTCGAGCTAATTTGAGGCGGTGAATGCGATGAGTAAGTTGTTTAATGAGGGTTTTGAAATAGGTAATTCGGGATTTATGGTAAGCAGTAAATGGTGTAGTCATCCCTTACCCCCCTGTAAAAATTCCCGGGTAAGAAAATCAGGTAGGGAATTTTGACAACCAGGTATATAGGTAATATCAAAATCAAAAATACTTAAAATAGCTTGCCAACGAGCAAAAATTTGTTTACTAGCAAGATTTTGAACATCTTTTTCAAGAACATATTTAGCAGATTTGCAATCAACACGAAGTAAGAATTTTTGATTTAAAATATCATCTTGAAATTTTTGAATACATAAAACAGTAGATAAAATTTCTTTTTTAATAGTACTATAATTGAATTGTGCTTTATTCCAGACACCAGAATGATAGCGAACAATTTGTTCAGATGATTGAGGAGTAAGTTGCTGAAGTAGAATGCCACCATAACCAATATCGGAGGCATCGGTTTGAATAATTTTGAATGAATTTTCAGTGGGAATACCAAGACAAGGAAGGGACTTGACATATTGTTTGACCTGTTGGACAATAGAAGTATGAACAGAAGACCAAGGGGGAGGATTATCCTTTAACCTATCAAATAAAGGTTGACAAGTTTTCCTAAGGTCTTTATAAAATTCAGCAATGTAATTGAGGGAACCTAAGAACCTTTGTAATTGAGTTTTATCAAGAATTTCATCAGGAAATTTGGATGCAAATTCAATGGATCGACTAATGGGTAGGATAGTATTATGATGAATATCATATCCTAAAAAGCGAATTTTAGTCTGAAATAATTTAATTTTAGGAGCAGAAATAACAAGACCATGACTTTTAATTGTGTAAAAAAATACAGTTAAATGTTTCCAATGTTCACTAAGTGATTTTGAAAAAATTAATATATCGTCAATGTAAACAATGAAAAAATGACTAAAATGGTTGAATATGTCATTCATGATATGTTGAAATTCGCTAGGAGCATTTTTTAAACCAAATGGCATGACATTCCATTCATATTGACCAAAGGGTGTGTTGAATGCAGTTTTATATCTATCTTTAGGATGAATTTGTATTTGCCAAAAACCACTTTTTAAATCGAATTTACTAAAAATAACGGCTTGACTAAGTCGTTTAATTAAATCTTTTTTATTAGGAATAGGATACCGAATCCATTCTAAAACATCATTCAAAGGTTTATAATTGATAACTAGGCGAGGAACACCTCGTTCTAATTCAGCATTTTTATTAACATAAAAAGCAGAGCAAGACCATGGTGATTTACTTGGACTAATGATTCGATTTTGTAGTAAGTCATTAATTTCTTTTTTGCACATTTCAAGCAATTCATGATTCATTTGAATTGGTCTAGATTTAGTAGGGATATGTCTTTCATCAAAATTTTTAATGTATGGTAAGGTAACTACATGTTTTTTCCTATGCCAAAATGCAGTAGGTAAAGTGGAGCAAACAGTTGATTCAAGTTTTAATTTAAAATCATTGATGTGAGAAACAAGAACTGGATTAGTTAATTGTTGGTCAATGCGTTTGTGATTTATTTCTTCTTTAAGAAATTTTAAATGTCGAGTCAGGCGGCTAATTTGATGAGAAATAGAACAATCTTTTAATTGGTTTAAGTGTAATAGTTCAGGAGGAGATAAAAATTTGAACGTAACAGGTTGTCCTAAAACATGTGTAGTTATTCCTGTACTAGATGTAGTAAAAGGATATAATAAATAGATAAATGGAGATCCTAAAATAATTTTATCAGTCATATTGGTAACTAGAACAAAAGAGGTTTTAAAACATACATTATCTTGGCAAACATGTACTTTTGGTAATTTATATTTGATATGCATTTTAGTACCATTAGCAGAAGTTAATTTTTCTTGACATTTTTCATAATATGTAATTGGAAGTAAACCTTCTTGTATGCAATTTAAATCAGCACCAGTATCAATTAAAGCAATTAATTCTAATTCAAAATCATTAACAATTATTTTGATTTTAGAATACCACTTTTGAATGTAAAGTTTGTTGATTAAACTTAATCGTTTTTCGTCAGGATTATTGGATTGAGATGGACGTGATTGGTTATCAAATATTAAGTTATCCGGATTAGGATCAGAATCATGTTCAGATTCATGTGGAGATTCCTGATTATTAGGTTGGAAATTATCTAATCTTTTATTAATTTTTAAAGTAATAATTTCATCTTCGAGTTTTTTATCTTTATGTTGTAATTCTTTGATTGTTTGTTTAATTTGATTGATTTCTTGTTGTAAATCTTGTAATGTTGCTTCTTTTGGTTTAGTTTTAAATCTTTCTAAGGTTTTGGATAGACTGATTATTGGTTTATCAAACGTTGGTTTGGTATCCGAATGGATTAATAAGGATTTTAATTTATCAGTATATTTTTGTTTTAACTTGGGATCGTCTAATTTACTAATTAGGTCAATTAGAGCAGATTCTTCTTGAGTACTTTTGGTGAGAACAGTAATTTGTTTAACCGGTTTACAACAAACATCATTACAACCTATTTTAATATCATTATCAGAATCATCACTAGGTGATTGGGAATCAGATGAAGTATCTAGATGATCAGAAGAAGAACTACTAATAGTGTGATTTAATTGAAAGATTTCATATAATTGATTTTTGGAATTATCATCAATGTGGAGCTGGTTAACTTTGTCTTTTAATTTTTGTTTGTCTTTACATTTATTTGAATAATGTCCTTTTTGACCACAATTATAACAAGTAACATCTTTAGTTGATTTAGATTTTGGATGGGATTTGGATTTATAATATTTCTTTTTGGGTTTAGTATAAAATTTATCATTGGATTTGGAAGGTGTATAGTTCTTCTTATATTTATATTTATTGGAATGTTTGTATGATGATTTATGTTTGGAGTATTTGTGTGATTTCCTACGAGAGGGTGCAACAGGAGGTAAACCATATTGTTCACAGAAATTGCCTAATTCATATTTAGCTTTATGTTTATCTTTATTAGCTTTCTGAGTAAGTTTGAGATCAATACACATTTTTAAACCTTCTTTTTGTATAGTGCTGATTATATCACCATATGTTAAATTATCATATTCAATAATACCAGTAGGTTGACTAAGAACATCTCTAATTTTGTGAGCAAATAACTAGGTAATCCATTAATAAATTTCTCTTTCCAGAAGGGTTTAGTACAGTCGTCTCTTAACATAACTCTAGAGGTAAATACATCTTTATACCATCTAAAATCACTTAAGGTTGGACAGTTAAGATTGCTTAGTTGATCATGGATTCGAGAATAAATATTTGTAGGTGTACCAATAAAATGTCGAATTATTGTATATATTAGTTGATTAATACCATCAGGGTGACAACATCCTATAGATTCATCAAAGATGGGTAGCCCATTTTCATCAGTTTGATTAGCATAGATGATTGTATCACGTTGTTCTTCAGTAAGGTATTTTTCCCACCAAGATTTGAGCATACCAGTAAAACCAGAGGTGAGTAAGGAAACAATTTCAGGTTGAGAATATTGAGGATAATTACTAAGATAACTATTTGCTACCATGGATAAATGATTTAATTTTTGCAGGATTTGATCTTCACTTTGACCATCAATATTCCATTCATATAATTGTTTAGCAGAAACAGAAAATTGATTACTAATATTAGTTTCTTCAAATTGGAGGTCAGGTGGAGTAGGTCGAGAATACCAATTTTTAGTAGTTTGAGGTTTAACTTTGGGATAATGAATTTTATTAAGATGAGAAGGTTGAAACTGTTGGGCTAATTGATTTATTTCATTATCAGTAGTGTCAGTTTCGGAGTGATCAGAAACAGTGTTGGTAATAGGTTGTTGATTTAAAACAGTAAGACCTTTATCTTTAGATGTAGAAGTATCATTGGGAGTTAATTTAGTAAATAATTGTTCAATAGCTTTGACGGTAGATTGATCATTAGTGACTAGGCTGGTTCGTTTCGAACGATGACTGGGAAGATTTAGTAAAGGTTGATCTAAGGTTTTAGTAGTTTTAGCAGATTGTTGTTCCTCTAAATTAATTTCTAGTTTATCTAATTGCTTACCAATTGTTGTCAAACATTGATTAGTATAATTATTTTGTTCAATAACTTTTTTCATTTCAGAATCAGTACCAGGTAATTTAAAAGGAGAGGCTGGGACTTCAGAACCCTGATGATCAATAATTATAGTTGCCAATGGAGGATGATTGGAGCTAACAGAAGTATTAGGAGAAGTTTTCCATTTATGTTTGGTGATTGTGTTAATCTTTTTGTAATATTGATCCATATAATCAAAGAAGGATAATTCAAAACCATATTGAACCATAAAATCATACCATTCTCTAGTTATTCTGGATTGCTGAGCAGAATTATATTTAGCACGGTAAGCATGTCGTTTAGTTCTGTTTTCTTTAGATCTAAATTCAATAAGTAATTTATCTAAATCAGGTTGAAAATCCTTTTTGATTGTCATTAACTGGGGATTCACAGGTGGTATCAATTCTTCGAAATCAGTTTGAGTTGGGGAATTATTTGAGGCTATTTCTTCTTCAGGGAAATGTGTAGTCGTAGTATAAACAGGTTTACTAATCTGGGAAGTAGTAGAATTATCAATTCCTTTTAATTTATTTTGGGAAGTTTGAGTAGTTTGACCAAGATGAATTTGACTATTTTTTCGAAATAAAGGAGTGCTAAATATTTCATCTTCAGTGGTAATTTCAGTAGGAACACTAGATGTACTATGCCTAGAAGATTGACTTCGATTAAATTTAATACGGACAGAACCATCATTGTATTGTTGAATGTCTTGGATATCTTGGATTGAAGATTGTTGTTGACTATGTTTATAATTTTCATTAGTTGTAAGCCATTGATCAGGAAGAGTAATGTTTTTCCATTCAATCATTTGGGGAACATTAATATGAGATTCATTATTACTACTTTGAATTAACAGAGTTTTATCTTTTGGACTTTTGTGTAAGGCTTGAACATTTAAATTCATTTTCATGCATTTATAATGGACACGATAAATAAGAGCAATATTATGAACTTTTTCTAACATATTAGTAAATGAACCATTTAATTGAATATTTAAAGTTAATGCTTTTAAAATATGTGGATCACGTAAGCTAAGTGTGAAATCAGGAAAACAATCAGAATGAACTGGACCTTTATGTAGACCAGTTTCCATCATTCCCATTAAACTATCATTGTAATCAATAAAACGAGCATCTCTTAAACATAGTAAAACAGAAGTATCTTTTCCTTGTGGGGTTAATGGCTTAACACCGACTTGGATTAATCCGAGATGAATGAAATTCTTACCATTTTTTAAATGTCTTTTGATTAAATTAGAATCAAATAATTGACAGGTTTCTCTAGGTTTGGCTAATTCGTAAACTTGTTCAATGGTTTTAACATGCAAATTAACATGAAAAGTATTCTGTAAAAAGTAGTTTTATAAATTTCTTTGATTGGTAATTTTGGGATGTTCCAGTTTAAATTAATGTTATCATTTTGTATTTCAACATCTTCTTCATTAATCACTAATCCTTGATTAGGTATTGAGGGCAAAGTTGTTGACCTAGAACTTACTGATGAGTTACTTCTAAATAATCGACTCATTGTTGTTTTTAATTAATCAGTTTTACAGATATCTTAATACATACCCTATTCTGGTCAGTTTTACCTCATACCTAGTATGCGTACATACCCTATTCGGAAGACCCCTAAGTCCAATACGGCCTAATTCCAAGGACTTACTCAGGACAGGGACGAAAGTGGGTGACTTAAACTAGGTGGATATAACAGACTGATCTTGTAGGTGATTAAGATGAACTGAAAACAGGATTAATCAAATACACAATAGAGAAGATTAACCAGAAGTAGCAAAGCAGTTATGTATCTATCAGATCTAAGAAAACCCTAACAACAAAAAAATTGAGCAGATCTTAACAAAAAAAATTTTTTTGAGTTGTTCTCATAGATCAGATCAAAGAGAGAAAGAAAGATAGATCATCGTTGAAACTTTAGATCAGATTTTCAAAATTTCAGATCTCACGACTAGTGGTAGTGGTGGATCTGGATCTTGCGGCTGAGCAGCTCTGACGATGAAGGTTCGGTTAGTGGTGAAAGAGATCATCGGATTCAATAAAAATAAGGTAAGATGGTTGTGCGTGTTAGGTTCGAAGTAGAGAAGATGAGGTTGCAGAAGCGAATAGGAGATTGTTGCTGCGAAGGTGGTAGTCGTGGCGATTGGGCGACTACGGAAGTGGTGGTTGGCGAGAAGAGAGATAAAGGGGATGAGGGGAGAGAGAGAGAAAGAGAGAGAGATGAGACTGCCTGAGGCTTGTGTGAGGTTGTGTTAGGGTTTGATTTATATATATATGGGTATTATAGTAATTTCAGTTTGAGAAAATGGAGATGGGGATGGGAACGAAGACAAAGACGAGGATGAGGATGGGCTGGGGACAGGGTTGGGGCTGGGGCTGGGGCTGGGGCTGGGGAACGTATTTCCATCCCTGGTCCAAAAATTGTCGGGGATTCATATTCGAATACCATCCTTGGCCCGTCAGAGGTATTTTTCGAGAAAAAACCATTCTAATCGGGGCCAGGTCCCTATCAAGCTGGGTTCAAATTGCCATCTCTAAACATAACATTTATGTTAGTACTCATGAAATTTGTTGAAAATATGAATTACTTTTTATAATTATGAAAATTATAAATATTTTATTATTAGAATTTGTCATTTAAAAAAATTAATAGAAAAAATATCAATTATTTGTATGTAATTAAAAACTTTGAATGTAATTTCAAGAACTATGAAGAATAATTAAAATTTTAAATAAACTTTAAAGTTGTATTTGTAGTTTATCTAATATTCAAAAAAAAAATGTTATTAACCTATTCTTATGAACTCATAATTTACCCCCAAATGTATTTGTTATATAGAGATTAAATTGATGAAATATGTGATTAATGAATAAAATAAATTTGAATCATTAATTATTATTTTTTTTAGATAAATTATGAATTAATAAAAGTGAATTTGTAGGATTGTTAGATATTTGAAAGGGAAAATTTAGTTAAAACTCCTTCATTGGACCCTTATTTGGTGAAAATGACAGTCTAATTTATTTTTATTACCCCTAAGCAGAAAACACATAATTGAGTAGGAAAATTTAGTCAAAACCCTTTCATTGAACCATTGTTTGATGAAAAGGACAGTCTAATTTATTTTTCTTCACAGACCCCCTAAGAAAAAACAAACAATTGAGTAAAGACAATATATATATATATATATATATATATTTTATTTTGTTGAACAATGTTACCAGAGTAACATGTTATTATGAATCATAGTAATATATTACTGTCAAATAGAGTAATTGTCAAGCAGACTAATATGTTACTGGAAGGTAACATGTCACTGTCAAACAGAATAACATGTTATTGTTACTGTTACTGTTACTATTTACATCAATTTCAACGGATATAATTTTCTTTTTAAAAAGAATTTCGTAGTTAACATGGATTTCATTTGGTAGGTCGTGATGAAAGAATTTTAAAAATATTAATGTTATTAAAAATTGGCATCTACGTCAAAGGTTATATTATTTTAAAATTTAATATTTTGATAATAGTGATATTTGTTAGACTTTTTAAGGAAAACTTTTTATACTTATTTTTAATATATTAAAATTTTATTATGAAGAGATTTTGACAAAATCTCCCTATTTTAGGGTTCGTTTGAGATGTGAGTTGACTTTTTAGCTATTTTAGCTTGGGTTAAAAAGTCTCGTTTGGGATGAGTTTTTGATTTTTTAAACTTTTGTGAGAGAAAAATAATGATTATAATTTGAATGTGATATTTTATCTTATTGAACTAAAAAACCTATTTTATTTTTTTGTGATTAAAATAACCAAAAAAATCCCAAGTTTTTTCTTCCCAAGCGAACCCTTAAGGCCCCGTTTGTTTGGAGTTATAGGGAGGGGATTGGGTTTGATAGTGAGGAAATGATTGAGAATGGGGTGTTTGTTTTGAGAGATAGGAAGGGAACTAGTAATCCCTTGGGACTAGTAAGGAGGAGGAAGGGGGATTGGTAAGGAGGAGGTAGAGATGGTATTAAAAAAATAGTGAGGGGATTAGAAATTTTTTTATTTTTTTATTTTTTATATATTGAGAATTTTTTTTAAATATTAATATTTAATTTTTATATTTTTTATTTATTTTATTATTTTATATAAAAATAATTTAACAATTCCTCACTAACAATCTCTTTATTATTAATCTCTTTCATTCTATCTCCCAAAATAAACGGCCTTTAAGGGCCAACTAGCAAGGCACTAGGCTAGGCATATGCCATGGCAAAGTGGTAATAACAAGCTCATGTGTTTGCGTTTACTTGGTCAGTGAGGTCGGTACTTGTAACCACCAACAGATCAGATAAATCTAGCGCCAAATTACACCTCCCTCTCTCTTTCTCTCTCACTCATCACTCTTACTTTACTTTCCCTTTTCCTTTATGCTTTAGAAATTCTTCCATAGCAATGCCTCTGCAACAACAGTGACAGAGAGAGAGAGAGAGAGGGAATGGGTGAGGATGTGATGGGTTCGTTGGTTCGGTCCTGCAATAAGAGGTGGTTAGTTCAATTAAGCGGTGGGGAGTGGAAGGGGAAGCAATTGAGCTTTCGAAATTTGAAACCCCGTGAGCATCTATTGATGGTAGAATCGAAATCACGATCGCAAATGATGATGATTACGAACCAGATGGTGAAACCCACTACTTACTCCTCCAAAATCATCACCGACATCCCTCTCTCCGAGTCCCCTGCGGTTCTCTCTCTCTCTCTCTCTCTCTCTCTCTCTCTGTCTCTCTGTCTCTCTCTGTTTGAATTGGATGTTAGAAGTAGGTGGTTTTGTTTTTTCAGGCTTCTTTCGATCAGTATTTGGATGATAAACCCAGAGTTTTTAATGCTATCTTTCCTGATAAACGAAGAAGCCAACAACTCAATGAGGTCTCTCTCTCTCTCTCTCTCTCTCTCTCTCATGTGATTGAACTAATGTGGGTAGGCCTAAATTAAGCTATTTGCATCATGGCTTTTTCATAATATGGATGAATCAGAAATGCTATGTGCCCAGGAATTTTTTTTTAAAAAAAATGCTCAGAATTTAGCTATTTTCCTGAGTAGGTTCAGGACTACAACCCAGGAAAAAATAATCAGAAGACTGTCACCGGAAAAGTGTTTAGAATTTGAATGTATGATAGATTTAAACTTAAGTGTGGTGTTCGCCATAGGTATTATGAATTTTGGTTGGAATTTTTGGAGGCATCTAACTCAAAATCAATTGGCTGTACATGGAGAGGCCCTTCGACGATATTAAGTAAGCTTGGATGACTTAGAGAAGCAATGTAGAATAAATTTCTAATAAATCTGTTTCACACGTTTCAAATTTTGGATTTTTGGATTTTTTTTTTTTTGTTTCCGGGGGGGGGGGGTTGTTGGGGGCTCATATGTAGCAGTGTTGGTGATAAATATGATCTTAACAAAGTTCATTGCAGTCCTCATACTTGATGGTGTGAAACGGATTCTGTTGCTTTGCTAGCCTTTCTTTACCGAAGTGTATTTTTTGAACAACTGTTTGTCTTGATCCTCTTCAATGCTCTACAAGATTGGATCTAAATAAAAAAAATAAAAAAATAAAATGCTCTGATCATCCTATCCAATGGATGTGGGGTTGGGGAAAGTTTTACAGTGTGAATTACTGAAATATTGATTTCCAAATGGTGAAATTCTTGAGTTTTTTGTAGTACTGAATTTGAAAAGGTATATTTTAAGCTGGGCATGCTGATATTTTCTCTAAAAGAATGTGTGGTATAACTCCTTTTTTGAATAGCAGAAATTGATTTTTGTAGCCTTCTTTGAGTACTTAGGTTACATTGGTTTGACACCAATTCAGTTCAGGCTTGTTGTGTGCTGTGTAGTGCATACATTTGTCCCTCCCTAGACCCCACAGTGGTGGGTGCCTTGTGCACTGGGACTGCCTGTCAAGACCAGAGACTTCTACTAAACCCTAGATTTCTGTTTTAGCATGCCATCTTCAGTTAGAGAGAGGTCTATCTCTATCTATGAGTGTTTGTCTGAAGACTGATATTTTTGTGTACTTATTCAATGCAGGAAGAGTGGAGAATACAGATGTTACCTATACATTTCCTGCTCTTGACTGTCTGGCCAGTAATAGACATGAGGTTGAGATGTAAATCAAAAGGAATTGATTACCCCCCTGGCGTTCCTCGCGATATCACAAAGGTTGTCGAGGTTGAAATTGTAAGTCTGCGAAAGAAAACTGGCCAATGTTTACTATTAAGCTGTTTTCATGAATTGGTTTCTTTGTTCTTAACCCCCTTTGCAACAAACATTGCAATTTGTTCTTTTATGTAGATAAGGTGGGAGCTCCAAGGCCTAGATGACTTTCTCAAGCCATCTGAATTCACCCTTGGCGTTAAAGGAGCCTTGTATTCCGATAGGCGGGAATCACTAAGCCGGCTGAAAATTCAATTAAAGATGAGCATAAGCTTTGTTCTCCCTGCTGTCCTTGCTTTGGTGCCTGAAGATGTTCATCGAGGCATTGTAGAATCGGTTAGACTATAAAACCCATAGTCACTCTTCTTTAATTCTAAAATGTTACATAATGACCAAAAAGAAATGAGAGTAGGACCTTTGCATTTTATAAATAGGTGCTCGATAGAATGGTGGAGAACGCAAAGCATAGAGTTAATGGTAGCTTATTGGCTGACTATAGCGAGTTCAAGAGGGAGAAACTCAATGCTATATTTTGAGGTTGTTGCTGCTTGCTCTGGTGTGACAGATGCACAAGTTCATGCAGTTGCAGACGCCTAAAGAACACAGAAAACCTTGTAAATTTGCTCCTCTCAATCTTTAAAGCATTCACAATCTTTTGTGGGAGTTCTTGAAGAGATGGTCACAAAAAAAAGAAAAAAAGAAAAAGAAAAAGAAAAAAAAAAGTAGAAGAAGTTTGCAGTGTGACGGCAGTTTTGGCACTTCAAGGATATGGAATTGTTAGAAGTTGTATTGTTGTGTCAACATTTTGAACTTTCATTGCATTGTGGAGATTAATTCTCACTCTAAAAACGATGTGTTAGTTTAAGTAAATGCTATGATAATCCCATTATTACAACTTTATTTGATTAATGGGTCTCTCCTCTCATGTCTATTATTGTTGTGGCAGCTCAAATTTTTTTTTATTGATGGAGTTATTGGAAAAATTGAACACAAATTCTCAAATTATAAACTGAAGAAGATCTTAGATGGGGTTTGGCAATTTTAAAAAATTGATGTATTTGGTAATTGTTAAAAAAAGTTACTTTTTTGTTATGAAATTTTTAATTTTATTTTTATTTTTTTTTGAGTCTTTTCAAACTTTAGCTTTTAAGTGAGAAATTAACATATTATTCTTACGGAGTTGTTTGGGATATAAATGTATTTTTTTGATTTTTTGACTAAAAAAGTAGAGAAAAAAAATGTATGTTTGGGATAATTTTGTCTTTTTACAAAAAAATGTGTAATAAAATATTGTAGCAAATATCAAAATTACTGTTCTAGCTTTCCTAACACATGCAGCAGCACTGTTTTCATTCTGTGCATTTCAATTTTTTTTAATGGGAATTCGTGACTTACTGTAGACACTTCATTTTTGACCGTCCTCAAGACTTGGACGTCATCGTTTAAACACTCGGTGATCATCCATGTTCATGTTCGTTTTGAGTTCTCGGAGGTCTCGGCTACGCGCCTTGCCTCAGGATCTCTCAACTCGGTTGTCTTGTGCTTGGTTAGACCAAACACTTGTTGGTTTTTGCTTCGGAAGGTAGAGAATGGCTTGTTGGCCATCCCCACGCCTCACCGGCCATGGCTTGAGGCCACCGGCCGTGTCTTCTTGCCACCGGCCATTAGTGATGGTCGGTCGGTAATTTGTGTGGTCGGCCGACCATTAATTTGGCCGATGGACTCCTTTTCTGGCCAGTACCACCTTTTTGCCTTTTTCAGGCATTATGCATGCCAGTTGTGCCAGCTAGAGTGCACGGATTTGTATGGAGGAATTGCACCATTTGCACCTTTTTGGTCCTAGCTTTCTCAAGAAGCTTGAACCCTTTGCTCAAGCTTCTTGAGGAAGCTTGACCCTTTGTCTTAGCTTCCTCAAGAAGCTTGGACCTTTGGGTTAGCTTCCTTGAGAAGCTTGACCCCCTTGACCCCCTTGACCCTTTTGTTTAGCTTCCTTAGAAGCTTCAAGCCTTCATCTTGCTCTATATAAGAGGACCTTCCTCTTCCTTTGAAGAGGTTCAACAAAACCAAAGATAATACATATATATCTGATATATAAACCACTCTCTCTCTATATCCCCCTCTCTCTCTTCATTTGTGTGTGTTTGAGAGTTCAAAAGTGTGTTTTGTTCTTAGTTTTGCACTAAAACACATAGTATTACACCATACTTCGGTTCTTGAGGTGTTAAGAGATTGTTCTTGGAGGTTTTGGGTTGATTTTGATCAGAAAAAGGGACTGGACTTGCTGTTCTTCAAGGGTGAGTATAGTTGCTTTATATTCCCCATTCTTGCACTAGTTTTTAACCTATCTTGCATGCTGATTTAAGCTCTGTGTATAACTGAAAAAAGTCTTGTATTTGCATGCTTAAGATCTTTCATTAAGGTCTCTTTTGTGTTTGGGGTCGACCTCCCCCTCTTAGGCCTTGTTTGGCCCCTTTTGTGCCTTCTTTTGTTGAGCTTTGGAACCTTTTGTGTATTGGCCTTCTCACCACTGAAATCCAGTGGATTTTCAGTGGTGGTGAAAGGGTCTTGAAGTCTTGCATAGGGGAGGGACACCCCTCTCCCTTGGTCTCTCATTTGTTCATTTTTTTTGCTCACAAGGGTAGCATGCATGCTTAGTTGTTTTTTGCTCCATTTCAGAGATTTTTGAATGTTATTTGGTCATATTATATCACTGTTTTTGGTCGGATTAATGGTCCATTTCATGCATTATATGCTTGCCTTGTAATCTCATGTTTTGATCTAATATGTATTATGTTATGAAATGACATTCTAGTATGATTTTGGTTTGGTTCCAAGAAGGTTTTAGCATTATTTGACCATGCTTAAGGTCTGTTGGGTACTGGGCCATGCTTGCCATGATTTGTATAGCCTCCATACATTTTGGCTTGTGAGCCTTGGGTGTGTGAGTCATAAGCATGCTTTAGTTAGGCTATTTCAGTGATTTGGAGTCACTTATTTTGCCATTTCAGTTCATGTTTAATGCTTACATAATTGCATTTGTTACCCTTTCAATGCCTTGAAGAGATGTGGTCTTATGTTCCATGTTTGGGGCTTTTGTGCATACCTATGTGTTTAAGGCTTTGGGCTGCCATATCAGAGGTTTTTGGGGCTCATTTTTGCATGATAAAACTCTGTTTTGCATTGGAAAATCCATGCCATGTTTGCTTGGGGTAGGTGTTGAGTAATGCTTTCTTTGTGGCCTTGAATGTCTTCTATCTCGCACCCATTCCCTAGCATGTTTTGGCATCATCCTTCGCATGCTTTTTAGAGTTTAACATGAGTGCTTAATGTCCATTTTTGTCACCTTTGAGTGTTCTTGAGAGTTGCCTTTCATGCCTTAGTCTTAGGCCCTTCGATTGGCATGTTTATTTTGCATGATTGGCACCATTATTTTAGCATTCTTGGCCACTGTTTTGGGATGGGCTGAGGCCTTCCCATCTCGATTTAAGTCCATCTTTGTATATAATCGCACGTTTGATGTGTTGCATTGCTTTGGTATCACGCTTGCATTGTACCATATTTGCACATTTGCATATTGTTTAGCTAGTTGCATTTCATATCCTAGCTTGCATGATAGATTGCATGGCATTGCATCTTGCATGTTTGGCACATTGCATTTGGCATGTTCATTACCTTAGTCCCATATGGCATACTTGAGCTACTTCGCATGTTTGAGCCATGTTGCAAACATGCATTACATTTTGCTTGGTTTGGGGTGTCAAACCAAGCAAGAGGGGTGAGGTGTGTTCGTACTCCAAGTGACGAAACACGTCTCAACCCTCAGTCGCCGATGCCCTTGATCTCAACATGATAGGGCATGAGGCATTCATTTGTTTTGTCGTATGCATTTACATTGATTTGCAAGCTTGGTGCCTTTGGCCATCATGCATCGAAATACATGATTGGTGGCCCGAGGACCAAGGGCCACACTCCCTTAAGTCCATAACATGATTGGGAGAGTGACCATGCACACATTGCTTTGAATTTCCATGCCATGCACTGTCTGTCCTCTGCTGCTGTCAAAACAGGGTTTTGTAGGAAGGAATGGCGGGCCGGCCACTTACAGTGCCGACCGGGTACCAAAGTCCAGCCGGTGGTTCAATTTTTGGCCGATGGCTACATTCTCATAGCCGGTAATGCTCTATCATGGCCGGTGGCATCCCACAACACTCAGGGAGTTATTCAAAAGGGTCTTGGAAACTTTAATAATTTTCAGAGGAGTAAGGCAGTGTAAACAGAGGCAACAATGGCATGGGACCGGGTTTCCGAGCAAGGTGCATCAAGCATGCATCATCCACACATTCCGAGGCAGAGCTGCGGCGGTCTCTTTAGTTTCATATTTAGGCTTTTTTTTTTGTAATTAATTTGTTAATTAATTAGAAGTTTTGTAATAATTAATTAGCTAGGATAGTTAATTCATTATTCAGCCTGTATTATTATTTCGGACCCTCCGAGCGAGGGCAATTGTGTAATAAGTGTACGTGCGTGCGTGTGTGCGTGTCTTCCAACCCCATTTATTTCTCTCTTTTACTTACTTGCTTTCAATGGTTAGAATTAGGGCATATTTAAATTAGCATACCTTATGCTATGCATGCGTGCATCATTCATCAGTATTGCATGCACCGAGCTCGGCACATCATGCTAACTGCATAGTATTTCAAATCTAACTTGAATATATGCTATCTGTCACATTTCACATGCCATCCATAGATTAGCTGAGCCTATTCTAGTGACATTTTGTATGCGATGCATTAGCCACTTTAACATCAACTAGGATCATGCATGATTACTAACTAGTTTCTTGTTTTGGCTTGGAGTACACTGTGAGTATTTTTATGCTTTAGCATCTCGCATGAGTGTGAATGTTAAACATGACAGCATGCTTACCATGTGGCTATATGCTTATGTGATATAAACTGCCTGAATGCCTATGGGTGAAGGTTGGATTGTTTGAGTTGGAACAACTCATTGAAATTCGTGTTTTAGCTTACTTGCGAGTAGCAAATTTTAAATTATTTTTCAACCAAACGGATATGCGATGCTTTGTTCCAAATTAGGCGATCTAGTCTATACTTTTTGTATTGTGCACATCACATAGTAAGATTAGGCTAATAACCGGAATAAGAACACATAACGTTTTCAAAACTATATATCATGGTTAGTAGAGACCGATCTTCGGATCGGGCGAGCGGGGGTGCTCATAGATGACCTTCCCCAATCGTACCCAAGTTCTTGAGCCGAGGCAACTTTGGTGATGACGGACACGTGGCCTTAGGCAACGAGTCAGAGTTTCCTAAATTCTCCCAAAATAAAATATTTAGGTGGCGACTCTGTATCTGGCAAAGCAGTCCATGTTTGGCACTTCTTTCAAAAAATCTGTTTTTAAAAATGATTTGCCAGATCTGGACTCTTTGGTTCAGATTTAGAACCGTGACAATTTGAGTCCTGAACTGTACAAACGAACGAAACGGGGATTCCCTCCCGAGACGTTCGAGGGACGTCTACACTTACATTGTGCCACTTCATTATATTTGGGAAAATGTAAATGCAAAGTAATCTGCAGCATTGAGCTGCATTGTTGGGCTGTTAAATTCAAAGGGCAAAATTGTTGCACTGTTGGGCTGTTGAATTCAAATAATTTTGCCTTCTGAGCTTTTCCTACACACTTCTCTCAAATAGTAAGGACTTTTTGACTTTTTAAATAATTTTTAAACTTTTTATACTATGGTAGATTATGCCAAACAATTGAAACCTTTATGACTAGAGGAACATGATGGAATTTTTCAAAGTATGGAAATAAAATCATTTTAAACAGGGAAAACGATATACAATTTCACTGGACCCACTTTATAAAACCAGTGACGTGTCAAACAGATTATTATTTGATAATAAGAGAATATTTAATTATAAATCAATAATCTTCTTGACACATCACTAGGTTTAGAAAATGGGTCTAACTTTTAGACCTGAATAGTAATGCTCTTTAAATAATTATGTTGACATTTTGAAAAAAAATTGTATTTTATAGAGAACTTTTTTAGTTAACCAAACCAACGTTTTACATTTTTTCAATAAAAAAATTACAAAATAAATATATAAAGTAGTAGAGTAAGTGGAAGGGGAAAAAAAAAGAAGAAAAATTGAATTGAATTTGAAAAATAGCAAGAGTTTGGAGATGCGGGGAATCGAACCCCGTGCCTCTCGCATGCAAAACGAGCGCTCTACCATTTGAGCTACATCCCCTCCCAACCTCAATTGTGATTAAATTTTAATATATTATAATTTCTCAATGTTGTTATGTTCTACTTATAATTAATTGAACTCTGCTGATTAATAATTGAAAATTTATTGAATAGAAAAATATAAAATTTGTAGAACTAAATCAAACCAAACTAAATTAATTTCTATTTGATTGGATTACATAGTTTTATAATATGATTTAAGTCTAAATTTTTTAACCTACATGAACTAGTTCGATCTTAAATTTACCTTAAAATTGGACCAATTCAGTTCGTAAATAATCCTAATCAGTATATTTATGTTTTTTTATAAAACAAAAGTTGTGTGCAAAAATAAAGAATAGTAATAATATTAAACAAAATAATAGATCTTATAATTTTTTTGTTAACTAATATAACATGTAATAGTAAAATTTTAAAATATAACTCAAATTTATAAAATTCTTATAATATTAAGCAAATTACACTTTGCCTCTTATGTTTAGTTATTTTTTCACTTTGATTCTTATTTTTTTTTTTTTCACACTTTAGTCTATATTTCAATTTTTTTTCAATTTACTCCAAATGTTAAGTTATCTTTAGACAAAAAAAATTACACATTAATAGTCACGGGGTATAAAAATATTTTATTTATATATATCACACATTTAACATAAATCTAAATTCAAATCCAAATCCAAATATAATAGGGTAAATTAGACTGGCACTCTTTGAGAGTTTTGTTTAATACAGATTCTCTCCTTACATTTGAAAAATTACACTTACCCCCTATAAGATTAAAATAACATATTTCCTCTTAGTCTTTATACGTATAAAATAATAAAATAATACAGATATTTTGTTCATATCATTTCAATGGAAATAACAATCATCTTTTTTGGTTTAACTCACACAAACAAATTCAATTTTTTGTATTTTTTGTATTTTTACTAATTTTTTTAATATTTTAAGTAAATTTTTTTTTTTTGATACACCTAATCTAGTAGATATACTTAAGAAGTATAATATTTTCTGATTTCTTTAATTTTTTTTAAATTCACTAAATACAAAAAAATACAAAAATTCAATACATTATCTTATTTTGTTGTTTTTAATGATTTTTTTTAAAAAAAAATTTGTACAAATTTTATACTTTTTAAATATATCTAGATTAATCTATATATACTGGTGGAAATAAAAAAGAAAAATTATATTTATATATAAAAATTTATACAAAAAATATCATAAAACTGTTGTGATATTTATATTGTTGTAAATATAAATAATGTTTATGGATGTTTTGTTTTAAAGTGAAAAGTCACTATTAAGTTGTATTATTATGTTTGAAAATTCTATATAAAATTTTATATTTGTTTATCATTACTCAATAAGAATATGTTCAGAGAGAATTTAATGATGAAAAGTTATAGAATGTAATCATGATGATAGAAAGAAGAAATGGTAGGAAAAATGGTAAGATGGTCATTTAGAAAATTTTAAGGCATAACATTAGCAATCTAGGGGTAATTTATAATGAGATTACAAACCTCAAGGAGGGGAATGTAATTTGTCAAATATGATGGGATCTATATTCAACAGAAACCTCAGAGAGTGTCAGTGTAATTTACCCAATATAATAATATAATTCCTATGTTATGTGGTAACTAACATGATATTTTTTTGTCTAGATTTAAATATAAATTAGATTTAGGAATAAGACCTATTTTGGGAAGTAAGAAAAAAATTTAGGGATACTTGGTCCATAAATTCAAATTTAGATTTTCTTTGCTCAAAGATTCACACTCTAAAATATTTTGTCCATAAAAACAAGTTATTGTAAAATGACCAATTACCCATGTGTATATATGTGTGTGTTATACAATGGAAACTAAATCAAACCCTACCAAAATCAAACGCTCTCGCTCTCTCTTCTCTCTCTCTCTCTCTCTCTCTCTCTTCAACTCTGGCCTATTACAGATCAAGAAGCAGATCAGCCATTGCCACAACCGCTGCCATCGACGATGGCTGTTGAAGCCGAGCACAAAGCATCGACTATTACTTCGTCATCATCGGAGTACGACTTTGATGGCAGTACTAGTTGTAGTTCTAAGAATAAGGCTTCAATCTGCCTTGCTACTAAGGTATCATCGTTGGGATCGACGCTAACATTCAATCTCTGATCACCAATCTCATTCCCTCACCATAGATCGTTGTCTTGACTGCAGTGACAGTGCTCCGATCACTATTTTTGGCGGTGAGAGAGAGCTTGGCGTAAGAAAATGAAGATGAGAGAGAAAGAGAGAAGAGATCATAATGCTTTCATCTTCTTGTTGTTGATGATGATTCTTGTTGATAGGATAATGATCTTAATAATTCCATTATTTGAAGGCTTCTCTCAAATCTCTCTGATAAGGATGAAACCCATCCTCTTAGGAATTCACGACTCCAAAGGGAATCAAAATAGTGGTGAGATTGAAAGCATTGGCCGATTCGCTGTCCAAGAACACAACAAGAAAAAGGTAACTCCGAGATCTTTAATTCACTTTTTATTTTTTATTTTTGATCATTGTGATTGTACAGGGGAGAAATATTCAACCCGCTCCGTACCTTCTTGCTTCTAAGCTCGTCGCACTCTGTTAGAACTTCATCGTACTGTAAACAAAACAAAGGTGAGCTACCCGGCGGGTGGGTTTGCCGAAAAACCCCTCCGACGGTCAAGTTAGCTTGCTAGGAGAAGAGAGAAGGCAGAGAGCACTGTAGACAGAGAGAATTGCGCAGAATTGCTCACCTTCGACGTCTGCATGTTCCTCCTTTTCAAGGCTAGCCATGCAGCCTCAGAGATTGTGGGCGCACTACCTCTGCAGTCCTTCTCTGGACAAGCGGCTATGCGCCCTTGTATATTTCTTACACGTGTAGAGGCCAAAACCTCCAAACAATGCTTGTCACATAGCCAAACGGTATTAACACATACTAGGAGTGGATTTCTGTGACATCCCTGTTCTGTATTATGCTAATTGGTCTCTAATACGAATGTGATTAAATGTTTTGATATGATTGTGTGTGCCATTATGTGAATATATGTGATTTTGAAGTTCTATCTGTTCGCCGTGGGAATATCTGTTTGAATAATTTGCTTGGGAAATTAAATTGAGGGCCTTATCGGCCACAGAACTCGAAATTGATTACGCCATTGTGATTGGCATAATTTTTAGAGCCTACGGTGAAATTTAATTGAAAATTGATTCGGGTTGGATTAAATTGATTAAATTAGTGAATTAGTGCTCTATTCTTTGATATTATAATAATATTACAAGAGAGTGGCTTTTAATATGAGCACTACTCAATCAATTACTTCCTCTTGCTTCACTTGGCTGATATACACTCTAAGGAGAGGAGAGGGTCGGCTGTTAAAGAGAGAGAAAGGAGAAAAATCTGTGTTTGATCTTGAAGGCTTGGAAATTTGAAGTTCAACTCTAAATTGGACCATAGATTGAAGGAATTGCGCTTCTAGGTAAGCCATTGACTCTTGAATTCATGAATTGAACTTGTAATCATGTAAACTCAAGGTTTAATTGTGATCAAGGGCATGATTTAAATTGGTTTTGATAAGATATGGTCATGCATGCATAGAATTGCCTTTAAATTGCCATAAGTTGCATAATCTAGCATGTATCATGTCAATTAAGCAAGATTTGAAGTTTGATCATGCATGCAAGCTTGGTTTTGTTGAGCTTTATGAGAATAGGCACTATTTACATCTTTTGAAATGGAATTGGAGCTGAAAGATTGCATGCATTTTTTATTAATGAACTTATATGAGATTTGAAAGCTTGAACCATGAGGTTACAAGAATGTTGATTTGTTTTGAAGAAATGTGACCATGATTTTGAGTAATTGGCCTCCTAATACTTGTATACTCATGGTATGTAATATGTTTGCATGTTTGGGAACCAAGATTTTGAGTTTGGAACCTTTGGAGGTCATTTGGAGCTCAAGAACACAATCTGGAATTTCCAGAATTTTGGTGTCCGCTCGAGCGGGGAAAATCGCCGCTCGAGCGTAAATTTCGTGCTCCCAGCACTTTTTGCAGAGTTGGATGTTCACTCGAGCGGGATATTTCACGCTCGAGCGGGGAGCTTTTGTAGACAGGTCTTCCGCTCGAGCGACCTAACTCACGCTCAAGCGTAATTTTGAGGTAACCAGTACTTTTGCAGGTCTCTTGGGTCCGCTCGAGCGGGTAAGTCCATGCTCGAGCGGGGACCCTGTTTTCTGAAATTTTGTTCATGCGTTCTGTGTTTCATTTTTTGTTCTCTTTCACTTGTAAGCACTCTTAGGCATATGTTAAGCATTGTAAATGAGTTAATAAGATAAGAATAAAGCCTAAAGAGGAATATGTGAATTAAGGAACAGGTTGAATTGTTAATGACCCTTTTGTGTTCATGAAATGTGTAGGGTCAAGCTCCTGGGTGAATCCACAAGCCGATCACTGTGAGTAATATCGATATTTGAAAGCTTAACAATGTCTAACTGTTTATTCCCTTATAAGCTTTAAGAGTTGCTAATTGGGATTGTGGACAAAAGTCTGACATGAACGAGTAAATGGACCAAAGGTCGTTTCGATATGAATAAATGGACCTAAGGTCGTTTTGATAGAAATAAATGGACCTAAGGTCGTTTTGACATGAATGAGTGGGCGGAAGGCCGTTTTGACGCGAATGCATGGGCCGAAGGCCGTTTTGACGTAAACGAATGGACCGAAGGTCGTTTTGACAGAAATGAATGGACCGAAGGTCGTTTTGACGTATATGAATGGACCTACGGTCGTTTTGACAAGAATGTATGGACTGAAGGCCGTTTGACGTAAACAAATAGGCCAAAGGCCATTTTGACAGAAACGAATGGGGCGAAGGCCGTTTCGACATAAATAAATGGGCCGAAGGCCGTTTTGACATGAATAAAAGCCTGAATGGGCCAAAGGCCAGAATGTTTGGAACTACAGCCACTTGATTTGAATTTCGTATAGTTATATATCTGTTAAATAGGAGTAAGAATTAGGCCCAAGGCCGTTTGGAACATGTTGTTCTACATTGTCATGTAACTTCTGTATTTAATTTGATATTATTCACTGGGCTATCGCTCACGCTCATTTATGTGTTTGTAGGTGAGCCAAGAGAAATCCAAACCCAACCCCAATGAAGTCTGCCAGGAACAACATGAGTTTTGGAGAGTTAGCCTTGCGTCTCACGCACGAGACCCATCCTTGCCATTTTGTTATGTATTTATATTTTGTCTTGTTGGCAAGGACTTTGTGTCTATCTGTATATAGTTTTGTTATGGGTTGACTCAGCTTGGATGATCCTGTCTGTAAAGGATGTTATGATACTGTATTTTGTTGTGGGTTATTAACATATATGCATATGGTTTGTTTTAAAGTGCACATAAGCACAGCTTTATGAACAAAGTTTTTAATTATTGCTTCCGTTTGGCCCCTTTACTCTGATGAGTTATGTCTTTTTTGGTTTGAGGTCGTAGGTAATCTCAGGATTACTGGCCGGTTATGTCCTTAACCCATAGGGGCGGGTTCGGGTCATGACAATTTCTCTCTTCTCTTTATTGGTCCACGTGGGATGCTTGACCAGGTTGTTACTTGTGAACCAAAAACACGACGATGGTCGCTTCATGTCGAGCTAGATCATAACCCGCCTATCATTAATAGCCCAATCAGTCCGCAACTCGGTCTTCACGTGACTTCGTTGCCTTGGAAGTTAATGATGGGGCAGTTCTGTCCGCCGGTTGAGTCAGTTCGGTCGAGTTCGACCAACACGATATTCTGCATGGGCCTAGCTCGGTTCGGCACTACATTTCATGTAGATCCCATTTGTAGACACCCTATTTTTGACCGTCCTCAAGACTTAGACGTTATCGTTTGAACACTCGATGATTTTGTATGCTCATGTTCGTTTTGAGTGGCCAAAGTTCTTAGCCGAGCGCCTTGTCTTTGGTGCCTTTGAACCTTATCTGCTTTGTGCTTGGTTGTGGACCAAGAGCTTGATGCTTCAAGTCTAGAGGAAAGGGTGGCCTGTCGGCCAGCCCCACAACATATCGACCATGACTTGTGCCTATTGGCCATAAGTGGTGGTCGGTCGGCTACATTGGTGGCCGACGGCCATTTTTCTCTTTTTCAGATATTTGTTTGCCAACTGTGCCAGGTGTTGCTCACTGAACTGCATCTCCATACACATGTATGGTAGGATGAATTCAAGCTCAAACCTTGTTTTTCTATATGTAGAGGGTGTCCTTCCCCATTTTTGAGGGTTAGAAATTTTGGATCAAAAATCTCTCTCTCTTTCTAGACTTCTCTCTCTCTCTCTCTCTTGTTATTTTGCATACACTTGCTTGGTTTCTCTACACTTTTGCACATCAACCCTTAACCAAACACTCTCACCTTTGAGCTGAGGTCCCTTGGAGTTTTGTTTGAGCCTTGAAAGGGGATTTGAGCTTGAGTTACTGGCTGAATTGCATTTTGCTTCAAAGGTATTGCACCTACCTCACTTAAACTTAATTTCCATACTTGTTTTACTATCTTTTTACACTGTTTTTTAGCTGGTTTTGAACTCCAAAAAACTCTATTTTTATGGTTTAAAAATGGTGGTTTAAGGACTTTTGGAGTTTGGGGGTGGTCTACTCTTCTTGTCTCTTTGCTTGTTAAGCTTTTGTGCCATCTTTCATCACTTTTAAATCAAAATTTTTGGGCCTTTTAACCACTAAAATTCAAAGGTTTTTCAGTGGTAAAAATCTTCTTTTGAAGTCCAAAATTGGAGGGGTTAGCCTCCCCTCCTTGTGTCTTGTTTGCATGCTTAGATAGCTTAACACGTGAACATGTTTTTCTAGCATTTTGTAACTTGATCTCAGCATGTTTTTGCTACTGTTTTGACTTGCTTTAGCTCTGTTTTGGGCTGCTTAGGTTCTTTGAACCTTGTATGGTATGGTTGTAGTGCAATTTCCTTCACTAGTTTGTTGTTTCAATGCCTTGATTATCTTTCTTTGGAGTTAATGGCATGATTTAGTGTTGTTTTGCACTTGATTCTAACTTAACATCTCTGCAACCTCCCACTATTCTTCACTTTTCATTTGTTTTGAAAGTGGCTTTGAACCTCTTGTTGGCTTAAGTGTGAAATTGAGACATTTATGCTTAATGGTTTAATTCCTTCGGGAGTTCATTATCAACGGCATGAGGTCTCTTTCATGCTCAAGGCACTTGTGGTTTAAACCCTCTTTCCATTAGAGGACACTCACCTTGGACTTAATCAATTAAAGAATGGATTGGTAAGCTAAAATGAGTAAACAAAAATGAACAAGTAAAAGAGGCAAGATAAAGCATCTTTCGTGTTGCATTGCATGTGTTCGGATCAGATGTTAATTCGAACACCAGGAAAATGGGACGTTTCATACTCAAAGTGATGAAACGTACCACTTTCCTTGGCCACCATCACCCTTGATCATACATGATAGGGTAATGGTTTTGTTTTAGTCTTGTGTGCGCATTTATTAAGCTTGTACAAGCTTGGTTCCTTAGCCATTGTGCGTTGAAAATGCTTGGTTGATGGTTTGAGGACCGAGAGTTACCCTCCTTTGAACTTGTGTAATGATAAGGAGAGTAACAATACATACAAACCTTGAGAATACACTGTTTGGACAGGGATGGCCGACCGGCCACCAGTAGCAATCGACCGGCCACCATTGGTAGCCGACCGGCCATCAATGAAGAAGGTTGCTCTGTGTGCTCCTAAAGGGGATTAGAAGTGTTCTGGGAGTTGGCATAATTTTCAGTGGTAAAAAATGTGCAAACAGAGGCTGCAATGGCAAGGCGATGGCATTTTCGGCTGGAGAAGCCGAGCATGCATGCATCCCTCACCCCTCGAGGACATTTACTTACTTTGCCTAATTAGTTAGTTGTAGCTAATTCATTCACACAAGTGTTGTAGGTATTTAGTTAATTAATTCATTTTGTAATTAATTAGCTTAACTTGGTTTGTAATAATTAGTTAACTAGAATAGTTAATTACTTTCAATTGTTATAATGGTTAGCTTAATTAGTGTAGCTTGTTAGCTTATTCATTCGGACCCTCCTTCGCGAGGGCGTGATGTAATAAGTGTGTGTGTGCGTGTGTGCATGTTTTCTAACCCCACGTCTTTCTCCTTTTTATTTAACCTCTTTTGATGGTTAGATTAGGAGCATATTTCAATTAGCATACCTTACGCTTGCATGTTTGCATCCATTTATTTGTCTTGCATACACCGAGGCTCGGCGCATCATTCTAACTGCATTGTAATTTCAATACCTTTTTTTGAATACGTGTTTCAAAGCATGCTATCAAAGTGTTGCAAATACCATGATTAAGTAGTCGGGCCTATTAATTTCATATTGCATGTGTTGCATTAGGCATCTTGTATAGTTAGGATCATGTATTTTTCTAACTAGTTTTTTTGTTTTGACTTGGAATACTCGGTAAGTCTTTATGCTTTAACATACTTGCATAAGTGTGATTTCCATATTACCATGTTTCGCATGCTTGCCATGAGGCTATGTGCTTAAATGCTAAACTGCATGAATGCCTATGGATGAAGGCTTTGTTGTTTGAATTGAAACAATTCAATGAATGTGTGTTTTAGGCCCACTTTGTCATGGAAAAATCCTGCTTTAAGCCCACCTTGTTTGGTGGCAAATCCGTATCTTTAAGCCCACTTGAGGGTGGCAAATTCAAACCATTTTCAAAAACAAACATGAGTTGAATTGTTCCAAGTCTTGCGACTAGTCTATACTTGCTTGTGTGCGTCACATAGTAAATTTAGCTAATAACCGAAACAAGAACACATAATGTTTATGAAAGAACATATTATGATTAGTAGAGGCCGATCTTTGATCGGGCGAGCGGGGGGCCAAATTCCCGAGCCGAGACAACTTTGGTGATGACGGACACGTGACCTTTGGCACGAGTCAGGGTTTCCTAAATTTCCAAAAAAATAAAATATTTAGGTGGTGACTCTGTAATCTGGCAAAGCAGTCCAATTTTGGCATTATTTGATTTAAAATCGATTTTTCAAAAGGTTTTCCGGATTGGACTCTTTGGTGTTTATCAGTTTCACATTGTACTTGTGAGACTAGATTCAGAACAGCAGGAGTCCAAACTATGAGGCCTTTCTTTTCAAACCCTTTCCGAAAGGCGGGGGCACAGAAAAAGGTGAGTCCACACCGCTCTGCCCAACACACCTCGGATAACCTCAGTCCTGCCCAACGACACGTCCCAGGTTCTCCTCACCTGGCCCAACACCAAATTCCGTGTTGGCGCAACTCGGCCCATTGTTCAGCACAAATCTCCCTCTCAATTGCCCCTTAATCCCATCCGAGCTGAATGTGATTGGGATTACCTTTTCTAACCGAGCTATATGTTTTGGCCAGTCGTTGAGACTTGTGCCGGTTGCCTTGTCGTCAATCAGTCAGCCGTACTGACGTCCCATCGATCGTACTGACAGCCAGTCATCCCCTTGCCACGTGGCATTTCCCCACTCGCTTCGTGCAACCCCAAAGCTGTCATCATTATGGGGAAAATTCAAAGGTTGCCGCCCTTTTGTTTTTCCCCCATATATACGCATAAGAAGCCCAAAAACCCTTATCACTGTACATCTTCATTCTTGCTCAAAACATTAAACCCCTGAGGTTCTGCCACAATCGTCGTCGCTGCTGTTGCTCCTATTAACGTCGTTTCCAATGTTTTCCTTCGTCTTGGACGTTACAGCAGAGGACGAGGTTGATTGAACCTCGATTTGGCTCCTGAATCTGTAAGTTTTCCTTGTCATTTTCTTCTTCGCATCACTGTTCTTCAAGTTTTTTCTTGTTTGGGGTTGTCAATACCCTGCCAATGCCTCCTATTTGGGGTAGAACTAGTAAGTGTTTACAGAAATTAGGTGAAATCGCAATAGAGAGCATATGTGGCATCTCTGTGCCCCTTATTCCCTTGAGTTTCTGTATGCAACCTAGCGTTTAGGATGAACAGCACAAATTTTGGACAAAACCGAGCAAAATCCCACTTTTAGATCCAAAAATAAGATTGAGCTGGGCTAAAACTAGTTTGTGGTCATGCCAAGAGGCGGTGACCGTGCTAAGAGCTTGTAAGGGCACCAAACCGAGATAGGAATCCAAATAATAGACTAAGGCACAAGACCGCCTAACACCCCTAGGTCCTGAACCGAGCTATTAGGCTTTACCCTAATAGCTGAGCTAAAAATGCTCTTTAATTTTGGAGCCGTGAAGACTATGTCGCGCCAACACTTGCATTTGATTTCTATTATGCAGACCGAACTAGGGCCAACAAGCACACATCAACATCATAATCAATGAAGCTCAAAGACCGAGCAAATAATCACCAGGATCTATTGCCGAGCTATTATCACATAAAAAATAAGACCTAAATAGGAAAATATCGATTTATGGTTAGTTCACCAGGCGCCATTGCCGAGTTCCATAGAGAGTTCAACATTCCAGACGACGTCCATTTAGAGCTGGCCAAAAAAGGAGACACTCCTTGGGGCAAATTGGATGCTTGCCCCTTCACGCTCGTGTCTATTATAGAAGGTGGTCTACGCTTCCCGATCCAACCCCTAGTTTGTGAGTTTTTGAGGCAGACTAGGCTGTGTCTAACCAAAGTGTCCAACAATACTTACAAGATAATAAATGGCGTAGCCACGCTGAACCGAATCCTCGGTTTGAAGCACAACCTCGCCAAGATATATCATCAATATACACTTAGCAAAAATAAAGGAGGCTTCTACTAGTACATGAAGGTTAGAAAGGGTAGAGCAAAACTCATAGAAGGCAACCCAGACAAAGAGTTGAATGATGATGACTTTTTGTGGGTGTCTGAAAATTACAAAGACACCGAGGCGCCTGTACCGGGCTGGTACATACACAAAAATTTCTGGAGTGCTGGTGAGCAACATAGCGCGGTTCAATTTTCTGTATTTGATTTGTCTTTGCCGATCTAACCCTTACTTCACTTTTGCAGATTACAAACTCTTGGCAGACGATTACTCCTATGCCAACCAAGAGGCTATAAGGGTTGCTCTGCGGCATCCAATCGAAGAGCGAAAGTCCCATAAGCTACTTGGATACGAGTCAAGCTATCGACATACTACGCCCCGCAAAAGTAGGGTCACAGACTTTTTGTGTGAGCCCTCACCTAAACCAGACCTAAACTTTCCACCGATCAACCTCTTTCCCTGGACAACCGAACAATAGATGGCCAAAATCTGCGCCATCAAGTCCATGATCACAAGCGGGCCAAGCGATTCTCAACCGATAGAAACGGCTGGAGGGCAGACATCCCAACAAGACGCAAATGAGTCTGGCTCACTGCTAGCTCTTGCCAGCGAACAAGGGGCTGGCCGGTCAAAGAAGAGACCGAGACGGGCATCAACCGAGTAGAGGCTGGTCGACGAAGACTCCACCGAGCTTCCTTTGGCCGAGCAAGGGGAACAGATTGCACGAACTTTGGCCAAGCAATCCGCCTGCTCCACTGTCTTTCCAGTCTGGTCGCCCGAGCTGAAGTATAAGGGTCGAACGGTGACCATGTCTGACTCGGTCTATGCTGATAAGGACTACTCGCTCGGGTTCTAGATGACCAAGGGCTTGATGTTGTTGGCCAACATAAAGAAGCATGAGGAGTTATCCGACCTAAAGGTACTCAGGTCAGCAACAAAGTCGATTGTGTTGATTGTCATTCCTGCGAGGTTGAGCTTTTTTGTTGCCAAATAATTCCTCGGATTAATTGTACTAACTGTTTCTTTTCCCAGGCCGCACAAAAAAATTATCTGACCCACGAACGCATGGTCTTTGTGCGGCAAAGTCTGCAAGAGGTTATAACCAATAACAAGGCCAAAACGGCTGAACTAGAGAAGTTGAAGGCCTCTCATGAGGTGGTGCTAGCCGAGTGAGAGCTACTAGCCGAGAAGCTTTCGAAGGCCGAGGAAGAGAAGGAGAAAGACGTGCAAGCTAAAAAAGAGCGATACCTGGCTGAGCTACGGAAGCTCCGCGTTGCTCATAAAACTGAGTTGGAGAAGCAGGTCGATGATACGGAAGACTATGGCTATGTCGAAGGAGAAAAAGTATATAAATCGGCAAGTGAAAGAAACCAAGGACATCTTCTTTTAGTGCGGCTGGAAGGCTGCCACAAAAAAACTTGGCCAAACGTCATAGTCTGATATCTTCAACAACCCTCCGCCTACCTTCATTCCTTTATACATGCAAGAGTATGCTACCGCCGTGCAGAAAAAGCTAATCGAAGTGGCTTAAGCGGCTGGCGCAGTAGAGGAGCCCACTCAACAGGTAACGAATGAAGCCACCCTACCGACCATTTCTGAAGAGGCGTCACCGAGCAGTAACCAGGGCGAGCTAAACGCTAATCCGAGCCTGGATTCCAGAACTAAGGCCGCGCAAAATGTCATTGAGGAGGAGGCGGCCGACCAAGAAGATACAGTGAACATAGATTAGGACTTGGCTTGGATTTACTCATTTGTGGCTTCTGTCTCCCTTTTTTTTTTTTTTTTTGGTAACCGGGCTATAGACCCCACTCTTGTAATCGAGTTACTTGATACATAAAAATCAAAGTTTTTGCTCGCCTCTTGCTTTTTTTCTTCCTCTATTTTACTGCTGTGTCCAAGGTAAAATTGCTCACTATTGTTGTTGCTGAGATAAAACTGAGTAGCTTAAATGTATTACGTCGAGTCTACATACGATCGAGACGACATTTTCCAGTAGTGTGTCAGCATGTCATGCACTTTGCCACGCCGAGCTAATTTTTGCTTGATTAGGTTTCTGAATGTGTGCGAATGTAAAATTCCTTTTGAAAATTGGGGAAGCGTAACGTCCCTCCAAGCAAAAATCAGCTCGGTTTTGTAGGTGAAAAAAGATATGTTGGGAATTACGTCAACTGTTTCCTCGGTGAGCAAATTCAGCTCGGTGTGATTGCAAAATCGACTAGGTTAGGCAAATTAAATGACACATAACACCTACTATCATGCGAGCAAAATCAACTCGGGAAAGAAACAAAATTAGCTTGGATTCAAATTACAAGTTAGACAAAATACCAACCTACTTCTAAGCTAGCAAACCTAGCTCGGAAAAACGAGCAACATCAGCTCAAACAAAATGAGCAAAATTAGCTCGGTCTCAAATCAAAAGTTGGGCAGAACACCAAGCAAAGGTGAGCAAAATCAGCGCGATCTCAAATCAAAAGTTAGGCAGAGCACCAACTTTTCCTCGGCGAACAAAATTAGCACAACAAAGGGTAGGCAAAATCAACTCAAAACAAGCGACCACAATTGGGGATAACAACTGATAGCATGGCGGGCAAAGTCAGCCCAGGTCGAGCGAAGTCAGCTCGGTCTTGTGCCCCAAGCCGGTTGTAACTTTCTACACGGTGCACTATTGCGACTAAGGCCAGATTGCCCCTAGTACTCAGTAACTTAACACTTTAATACATAAATAGACAATACAAGAGAAAGAAGTGGCTTTTTTCTATTGTACATCAAACATTGCATATAATGCCAAAGGGCCAAGTGTGAATAGAAAGGAAGAGAGATTACATTTCAAAAGCAAACAGTTTGAGGTTGGCCGCATTCCATGGCCTTGGTATAGCATGGTCGTCCAAGTCCTCCAGATGGTATGCCCCTTTGCTGGCGAGACCTGTTAGCTTGTATGGCCCTTCCCAATTTGCACCCAATTTGCCCTCACCAGGAACCAATGTGTTGCCCATCACTTTTCTCAAGACCCAGTCTCCAACTTTGAATAGACATGGATGCACAGTCTTGTTGTATTTCTTGGAGAGCTCTTGTTGGTAGGCCGCGATGTGGATTAATGCCCTTTCCTTTCTTTCTTCAACCAGGTCTAATTCCAGGGCGATAGCTTCACCGTTCAAGTCAGGCTCAAAATTTTCAAATTGGATGGTAGGCAGGCCAATCTCCAAAGGTATGACGGCCTCCATGCCATATGCCAGGGTGAATGGGGTTTCTCCGGTTGAGCGTCTTATGGTAGTGCGATATGCCCACAACATATTGGGTAGCTCCTCAGTCCACCTTCCTTTTGCCTTCTCAAGCCTTTTCTTTAGGCCATCCAAAATAGTCTTATTTGAAGCCTCGACTTGGCCATTCGATTGAGGGTAGGCTGATGTAAAATTGTAGAATTCAATATTTAATTCTTCGCAAAATTTGCGGAAGAGTTTCCCGTCAAACTGTATGCCATTATCCGAGATAAGGGCCTTGGGTAAGCCAAAGCGAGTGATGACATTCTACCAGACAAACTTCTTTACATCTTTCTCCTTGATGGTTGCCAATGGCTCGACCTCCACCTACTTGGTGAAGTAGTCAGTAGCAGCGATGAAAAATTTGTAATTCCTGAAGACACCCTATTTTTGACCGTCCTCAAGACTTGGTTGTGCTTGAAGGTACATCCAGCCACAAGTTCGATTACTCGTCTGTTACTCGACTTTCGCGACGAAACGTCACAGGTTTGAGTTTTCCAAACCCTGCATCATTTCTGCCCCATTTTTGGACCATATGTTGGTCCTTTCATCATGCTCCTCTTGGTGAACTGTCGGCCATGCTTTGGCACTGCCGGCCATGGATTCTTCCCTGCCTGCTACTGATGATGCCTGCTGGCCATCAGTGAGGCACTGCCGGCCACAACTGATGGCCGGCAGAACCCTTTGTCTCAGCAGATTTCACGCCAGATCTTTTAAGCCAGCTGGTTTCCACTCATCTCTCCTGAGCCTCTTTTCAAGCTTGTTTAACAAGCTTTGCTTTGCCTCTCTTCTATATAAGGAGAGGCACCTCCTCCATTTCAGAGGTTCAGAAAATGGAGGTTTGAGTTATACATATAGTTTTGTATCTATACCTCTCTTTTGTTTTTGTTTTGTGCCTTCAAAGTGTAGTTTTGTCTTAGTTTAACACACAAACACACACTCAAACACCTTGCTTGTGTTGTTGAGGCTTCTTGAAGTTGTTTTTGGTGTTCTTGGGTTGATTTGAGCTTGAAAAGCTTGCTGGAGTTGCAGTTGTGAAGGTGGTCTTCAAGGGTGAGTTTCTAACCCTTAAATCCCCCATTTTTGCTTAAGCTTTTAGCCCTTCTTGCATGATGTTTTAAGCTTAGCTTTCTACTGAAAAAAGTTCTATTTTTTCATGCTTAAAAAGTTTGTTTAAGGCCTTTTTTTTCATTTAGAGTTGTTTACCCCCTCTTAGGCCTTGTTTGGCCTTGCTTTTGTGTCTTCTTTGTGACCCTTTGGGACCACCTTGTTTTGGCCTTCTCACCACTAAAACTCAGAGGAATTTCAGTGGTGGGAAGGGTGTTTTGAGGTCCCAAAAAGGAGAGGGTCATCCCCTCTCCTTGTGTTGTGTTTACTTGCTTTGAATGCCTCATGTGTGAGCATGTTTGTTAAGCTTATGTTGGCCATATCTTAGCTTGTAGTTGTGGTTATTTTGCTGTGGCATGCCACTGTTTTTGCTTGATTTTGTCACTCCATGCATGCATAATACACTTGTAGTGTAAATCACACAAACTAGTCTTGTATGCTTCACAAAGTAACCTGTCATTCTAGCTTGTTTTGTCTCCATTTCAGTAGGTTTTTGGTATTGTTTTAGCATGCCATGACTCTTTTTTGGGTGGGTTTGATGGCCCCTTGCATGCTCCATACACTTGTAGTGTAATTCCATGAATTAGCCTAGTGTGTCTCATGCTTTAACATGTCATTCTAGCATGCTTTTGGCTTAGCTCTGAGAGGACTTTGTTCATGTTTTAGCATGTTTAAGGTCTGATTTATGTTGTCTTGGCCATGCATGACTTGCTTTGTATAGCCTTGGTTCAATCTAGCTTGTAGGCTTTGTGCATTGAGTCTATTAGCATGCATTACTTGAAGTATTTTCATGATTTGGCATCATGTAAAATGTGATTTCAGTCCATGTTTCATGGTCACACACTTGCATTTATCACCTAGTCCATGCTTTGGATAGTTTGTGTTTTTATTCCTTAACATGGATAATTGTGTATGCCTTCATGCCTAAGCTCGCGAGCTATCATTTCAATGTGTTTTTGGGTTATTATGCCATGATATAACTCTGAGTTTCGTTGGTTAAGTCACCCCATGCTTGGTCTTAGTAGGTGTAGTGTAATCCACCTTATTTGCCCTGTATGCATCATGTCTTATGCCTTTCACGTTAGCATGTTTTGGCTTACTTCCATGCATGTTTTGAACTCATTTTGACATGTTTTAGGACTGTTTTGGGTTGCCTTTACCATATGCTTCATGCTTTGTTTAGCTGTAGTGCAGTTGGCCTTGCTAGCTTTGTGTTTTGATGACTTATGCATGCTATCTTTGAGCTATTTAGATGATTTGGCATCATTTAATACTTCGTTTCAGAGCTTATAGCAATGCCATGTTCCCACTTCATTCATGCTTTAAGTGCCTTTGAGTGTTGTACATTGTTGCCTAGTTTATGGCCTGGCATGTATGCCATCTTGCCTAGGTATTTGAGACTTCATCTTAGCATGTTTTGGTCTTTGTTTTGACCTACTTAAGCTCTGTTTATGGTTGGATCATGCATTTTTTCATGTATTGCATGCCTTCTATGTGTTGCTCTTTGCTAGTCTTATGCTTTAAGGACTCTTGCATGCCTTACTTGCTTTGTTTGAATGATTTGGCATCATTTCTTACTTAATTTCAGTGCACTTAGTGTTTCTATACTTGCACATTTGTCACTCTTCGAGCCTTCTTGAGGGTTGTGCTCTTGGGCCTAGTTGGATGGCCAATGCATTGTGCATGCATACCTTGCCTTTTGTGCCTAGGTTTCATCACTATGGCCTCTATTTTGGGCATGACCGAGGTCTGTCCATTTTGGTTTAAGTTCATAGCATTGAGTATGCCATGTTGTTTGCATGCTTAAGTTGTATTGCATGTTTGCATGTTTAAGTCGCATTGCATGTTTGCCATGCTTGTGTTGCATTGTTGTTTGGATTAAGTGTTAATCCGAACACGAGAAATGAGGGACATTTCATACTTCAAGTGATGAAACATGCCTCAATTCTTGGTCGCCGACGCTCTTGATGATGCATGATAGAGTTCTAGGCATTTACGTGTTTTTGTGCATTCATTTTACATTGAATTTGCACATGTTGGATCTTTGGCCATCATGCATCGAGATGCGTGATTGACGGTCTTGGATCCAATTATGCCTCTCCCTTGATGTTTTGAGGTGATATGGTGTGGCATAGTGCGTACATATCCTTGGGAGACCCTCCCTTTCCTCTGTTTTGTGCTCTGCTGCAGCTTGGTGTCACAGCACACCAGTGGCCGACAGCTTCCCATTTCTGGCTGGCAGACCTTCATTCTTGGCCAGCAGTGCTTACTCTTGGCCGGCAGGGTAGTCGGCAGAAGCTCCTCACGGCCGGCAGGCCACTGGTGCACTCCCCAGCATGTGTTTAGGTTGTTTACCTTTTGTTTTTCTTTGTTGAGTTGTAGTGCGCTGTGTTCAGTCGTAGGCTCAATACCCGGTTAAGAACTTATTTCTCGATTTCAAAAAATCGCTTTGTGCTCGGAGTGCTGTGTCATTCTCCACATTTACGCAAAACAAGGTTTGTTCTTTCATAAAATTGCAGGGTTCAATCCAGGTCATGTCAAAACAGTAGAACCAAGACCTATCTGAATCTATATGGGTTCTGGACTGCGAAGCAAAAGAAAAGAGGGAAAATGTCAGGCTTCTGAGTGTGTCTCAACTTCTACAAGTTCCGTCATTACATACAGTGTGTTCAGAATTCGCCGTGTACAGAATAAACTGAGTACTGTGTTATGAGTCGTGTGTTCAGAATGAGCAGTGTGTTCAGAATTCGCCATGTGCAGAAAAAACTGAGTACTGTGTTATGAGCCGTGTGTTCAGAATTCGCCGTGTGCAGAATAAATTGAGTACTGTGTTATGAGCTATGTGTTCAGAATGAGCAGTATGTTGTACGAGCTATGTGTTCAAAGTCAACCGAATACTGTGTTGACTGTTTCAATGCCAGAATGGCAATCAGAAGTGCTCTCCCTGAATACCGTTCCCCACCAAGGTTACCTTGGTTGTGTTTGCAATGAGTTCCTAGGAGATCAACTGCGACGGTGGAAACTAGAGTTCGAATGGTTGATGCCTAGAACACAAAGGTTTGGAATTTCCGAGACTAAAGTCTGGTTTGAATACCCAGGGGTGTATCCCCGGCTTGAAATCTGTATGGAAGCCCCATAGGTTGAGGTAGCGGGTTTGCACCTCGATTCTGGATACTAAGCCAACCTAGTCTTTCACCCCGTTGGAGAATAGGGAAAGTTGTGAGTATGATCAGGAAGAAAAGTAGCATCCGTGGCTTCCCCAGCAGACGGTTCTCCTTGTCAGCATTTCAGGAGCTTTGTACTATGAGTTTAAGGTAAGAGTTCGAAGAGCACAAGGGGAGATCCCCGTCAGAGTAAAGCGGTTTATCGCCACTCACCCCGTGAGGTGCTTTCTAAAGCACCGCCATGTTTGTTTATTGCATTCCTTTAGTATCATGCATTATATTGCATTCTACCTATCAAGTTTCTTTCTCATTTATGTACGGTATTGTATGTACTATTCATTCTAGAGAAGTTCCGATTCAGTTTGACTGATACCTTTCTCCCCTCGCATTTGGCACGCGTTTGGACCTACATTTCTCCTCTCGCGCTTGGCGCGCGTTTGGATACCTTTCCTCTCTCGCGTGTGATACGTTGAGAGATTTCCCTTTCTTCTCTTGCGTGTGATACGCTGAGAAATTTTCCCCTTCCCTCTCTCGCGTGTGATACACTGAGCGATTTTCCTTTTCCTCTCCCGTGCGTGATATGCTGAGACGTGTGTCTTTCCTCTTGTTACATTGTTTTGCATTCTCTTTCTTCAGGAAACACGAGGATATGTCCCTATGTTTCTCCGTTTGTTCCTTTCTCACACGATTTCAGCGCGTTTGGAATTTGTTTACCTCTTCTCACAATTTCTGTGAGGCCCCTGACTTTTTTGTAAACCTTATTAGGTCCCTAAATTTTGAATTATTATAATAAAGCCCTTAGTTCGTCGATTAATCGCAAATTAAGCCCTAGGACTGAAAACGCATCACGGGCGAATCCATACAAACCCTAATCGATCCTGGAAGCTTAGAAATCACTTCTAACACTCTAATATTAACTACTTAACTCTCAAATTTTAGATTAATAGCTCTAAACCTTAACTTTCAGTTTTTACTGTCATCGTTCGGTTATTTACCTTTAAATTCAAAGCAAGATAATACAAACTGAATTATTTTACACTTGAAATAAATACTTTAATTGAACCCAAGCCCGCACATTTTTATTAAATCACAAATTGACCCCAAACAAGTACTATTATATATTTATATATATACACTTTTACCCAAAAACCTTTTTTTTATAATATATTTTACAATTTTCAAGATTTGTACAATATATATATATATATAACATGTCCATCAATTTACCATCACATGGCTAGCCATCATACCCCCCTAGACTATAATCATTGTACTTTAAAATCTCTTAAAATCTTGGAGCAATAATGACTTTGGTACCTATAAAGATTTGCTATATATATGTGTGTACTTCTAACTAGAAGATATTTACATTAGTCCTAGACCTAACTAGATCATAATTAAATACATCATTAAGGTTCTAATCCTCCTCATTTCATTTCATTTAATGTGAAGCCCCGGAAAAATATATTTTCCTTAAAGCCCCTCAGTTTCTTAAACTATTTCGAATCTTGCCAGATAGCATTTTTAATTTTTATCAGAACAGGAATTACACTAGCCGGATTAGGTTCCCTAACCTAATTTAATTTAATTCTACATAAGTAAGGTTCTAATACATGAGTTTAATTCCAAGCCCTCACTTCTTTATTTAAATTCTAAATTTACTCCAAACTAGTACTTGTACCTTGAACCTTGGTATACCATCAATCTTGCAATATATATATATATATAGGTATATATACACCTTGAAGAGTGTGCCCTTGGACCAAAACTAATAAAATAATAACTCCATCACACTCCCCAAGGCTAGCCACCCTAGGAAGAAGAGAGGGGCCAAATTTTCAAGATATATCATCATGAGATTCTAGAAAAAAAAACACAACCTAGTGCCTAGACCTAGGATGCAAATCTCAAAACTAGTTCCATTCTAACTAGTATTAACCTAATCTTGAGTAAGCCTCCCAAATCATCCCAAATTCCTTTAAAATTTCAAACAAATCCTAACCTTCCCATCCATTTCCAACTAAGGGGCTTTTAGGACTTTTTGCCGCAAAAGTTTGCCTATAAATATCAACACACCCCCCTAGCTTGCAAACACACATAACATACTCATCCACACACAAATTTAGTTAGAGAGAGGGAGGAGAGAAAGAAAGAGAAGCCTAGAGAAGGAGAGGGAGGAAGAAGAGAGCCTTCTTATGCAAACTTAGTAGGTAAGCCGCCAACACAACCTTCTCTTCATTTTCTTTTCTAATGCATGTTCTTCTTAAAGATTTTAAGTGATGTTTCAGATCTTTTATTATCATGTTCTCATGTTAAAAATACCAGGATTTGAGTATTGTTTCCATCTCTCTTGTATTTTCCTCATTTTGGTACAAACCATCTTCTTTTTGTACAAATCTCTCAACTTTTCAAGGGTACTCTTTCAAACAAATTTTCTGAGTTAAACATGGGATAGTTAGCACGTTTTCCTCACAAAATAAATGAAACTTTTCCATGGTGGAACCCCCTTTTTATAAATTTTCTTGTTTTGGGCATTCCACCTTAAAACCTGTTTTTTTCAGTCAACTTTCAAAATTTCCAGAAAAATGTACAAAAATATTCTGAACCTCTATTTTATGTCAAAACCTTCCTTAAGGAGTTAGCTTTCAACTAAAATTGGTTTCATCGAAAAACATTGAGTGGTTTGCGAGAAAATCAAGTTTTTGTAACAGTCGATAGATTTGGGCAGATTCTGGAACAGTGCTGGACTATTTTGTAAATAACTTAAAATCGGGAAAAGCAATCCCATTTCCGAAAAATGTTCTAGGAACTAGATCAAATTCTCTACGAACCATAGGAAAACCGAGTCTGGTAGGTGAACCTAAGTAGTCCTTCCATATTAACCTTCATGTGATGTTAAATCTGGAAATTTGTTATGTTTGGATGTTTTATACCCTTGTATTCATGAAAATGTTTAATGGCCTATTATCATATCTTGGCATAATGTTGTATGGGTATGTTATGTTAATTATCTTCTTATCTTGAGGAGGCATGCTTATGTGAATTTTATTTTATCGTTTGGTTGGACTAACCTTGACTTAAAACACTTAATTCAATGGGAAACCTAATTGGGTGGGTATTGGGTTTTCGAGCATTTGAGTAATGAAAAGATGAGAATATGTGGTATATGGTATGTTGGGATGCGTTCCCTATTTAAAGGTTAAAGTCTTGCGCAAGTAGTTTTCGGAACCCTTGAACGGAGCGGTTGTATTCGGACCCTAGGTGGTTTGGTGTAAGGAGGGATTCGGGCAAGGCCCTATTTTACCGTCTCTTTTGAGGCCCTGCGGTTGGCGCTACACGGTATATAACCGTTGGTAGGCATCCGAGGTTAGGTCTGCAACAAAGCAGCAAAAGAGGGGGCATACCGAATAATCCGCGTCCGATTCTTGTGGTTGGGAGGACGAAATCTCTTTGGGGGATTTCTAGTTTACTGACATCTAACTTAACTATTTATTTATTGATTGATTTATTTACTGGAATATCATGCTTTACTACTTGATGTTATATTTTGTGATTATGTATTGGACTGGGAAAAAGGGGTAGGGTGTGTGTGTGTGTTTACTGGGCATTCAAAGCTCACGGCGTATCATGCCAGGTGATGAAGCAGAATTCATAGCGGAAGACGACGAGCCGGAAACCTTTGAAGACTTTTGGCTATCTTAGGAATACTAGAAATTTCCTTTTTGTTATTTTGTAAGACTCATATGAAGTTTAAAACTTTCTTTTTGTGATGTAATGTAATGGAACAATCTTTTGAAGCAAGTATAATTGTGGTTATTATGTATGTATATCCTATGTATTAACCTTATCGTTGCTTATGAGACCTTGTGTCAATACTTTTTAAGATCTGTCAAAAGGGTAGTGCGCTACCTAAGAAAGCTGGACGTAGAAGGGAGGCTATTTTGACTCCTCCGGCGATCTGGGATCTTACTTGGTTATTGGCCATAGGACTCACTAGTGACTCTCCCTTGACTGCATCCTATAATGTAGAATCGGAGCGTCACAATTTCAGCGTGGTTTGAGTGTTATTTTCCTCACACGATTTCGGCGTGTTTGGAATTTATCTCAGGTTGCGTTGTGTATGTGCCTGATTGTTCGTTTTCCCTCTCCTCATGATTCCAGCATGGTTGGAGTTTGTCACCCTTTTGTATCTACTATACCACCTTTCCTGCACTTGTTATTGCATTGCATTTCATTCTCGTTATCTTGCGCATCGCACTGTTTTGTGCATTGCATTTCATTCACGTTATTTTGCGTCTCGCGCTATCTTGCGCACCTTATCTACACTTGTTAGTGCATTGCATTTCATTCGTGCTATCTTGCGCATCGCACTATTTTGTGCATTGCATTTCATTCGCGCTATCTTGCGCACCTCATCTGCACTTGTTAGTGCATTGCATTTCATTCGCACTATCTTGCGCATCGCACTATTTTGTGCATTGCATTTCATCGCGCTATCTTGCGCATCGCACTGTTTTGTGCATTGCATTTCATTCGCGCTATTTTGTGCATCGCGCTATCTTGCGCACCTCATTTGCACTTGTTAGTGCATTGCATTTCATTTGCGCTATCTTGCACATCACACTATTTTGTGCATTGCATCATTCGTGCTATTTTGCACACCTTACTTGCACCTGTTAGTGCATTGTTCGCGCTATTTTTCACATCTTACCTGCACCTATTAGTGCATTGTTTGCACCATTTTGTGCACCTTACCTGCACCTGTTAGTGCATTGTTCGCACTATTTTGCGCATCACGCTATCTTGCGCATCGCACTGTTTTGTGCATTACATAGTATCATTCGCGATATCTTGCACATTTCACCTGCACTTACTAGTGCATTGCATTGTTCGCGCTACCTTGCGCACCTTACCTGCACTTGTTAGTGCATTACATTGTTACGAACACTTCACTTGCATTGTTATGCTTGTTTTCACCGCATTGTTATATGTCACACTTAGGTTACATTGTCATGCATCCCTTCCGCATTGTTATGCGTTACACTAAACCCGCGTTGTCTTGCACCCTTAGGTTGCATGGTCTTGCACCCCTCCACTTGCGTTGTCACGCACTTTTCACTTGCATTGTTATGCATGTTTCTAACGATATTGTACCTGTTGAGTTTCTTTCTTTTACAGGCACGATATTGTATGTACGGTTCTTTTGAAGCTAGCACGACTAGGCGAACCGGACGGTATTGTATTTACTCCGTGTAAGACGTGGTGAGAATTATATAATTCTCTTGCATCCTTTCTACATGTAATGTAGTTTGGTTTGAATTCGCTTGCTTAAACTGCTGCATTTATTTTGCATAAATGCTTCATTACAGCTTTCTTTGCATAATCATAAGTTATGCTCTTGCATCGTGCATATCATTTGCATTTTTTCCCAGCCTGCGAGCGCATCTCTGCATGGTTATATTGAATGTTAGCTCGAGTCTTCGGCCTTGTCAAAAATGGGTCGTCTCTAGGCTTTGGCATTCACTCCCGTCACTTTGTGACATTCGAGTTCTGTCAAAGAGGAGCAACTGTAGACACTCCATTTTTGACCGTCCTCAAGACTTGGTTGTGCTTGCAGGTACATCCAGCTACAAGTTCGATTGCTCGTCGGGTACTCGACTTTCACGGCGGAACGTCACAGGTTTGAATTTTCCAAACCCTGTATCCTTTCTGCCCCATTTTTGGACCATATGTTGGTCCTTTCATCATGCACCTCTTGGTGAACTGCCGGCCATGCTTTGGCACTGTCGGCCATGGATTCTTCCCTGTCTGCTACTGATGATGCCTGCCAGTCATCAGTGAGGCACTGTCGACCACAACTGATGGCCGGCAGAACCTTTTGTCTCAGCAGATTTCACGCCAGATCTTTTGAGCCAGCTGGTTTCCACTCATCTCTCCTCCATACACGTGTATGGAGGGATGAGCCTCTTTTCAAGCTTGTTTAACAAGCTTTGCTTTGCCTCTCTTCTATATAAGGAGAGGCACCTTCTCCATTTTAGAGGTTCAGAAAATGGAGGTTTGAGTTATACATATAGTTTTGTATCTATACCTCTCTTTTGTTCTTATTTTGTGCCTTCAAAGTGTAGTTTTGTCTTAGTTTAACACACGAACACACACTCAAACACCTTGCTTGTGTTGCTGAGGCTTCTTGAAGTTGTTTTTGGTGTTCTTGGGTTGATTTGAGCTTGAAAAGCTTAATGGAGTTACAGTTGTGAAAGTGGTCTTCAAGGGTGAGTTTCTAACCCTTAAATCCCCCATTTTTGCTTAAGCTTTTAGCCCTTCTTGCATGCTGTTTTAAGCTTAGCTTTCTACTGGAAAAAGTTCTATTTTTGCATGCTTAAAAAGTTTGTTTAAGGCCTTTTTTTTTTGTTTAGGGTTGTTTACCCCCTCTTAGGCTTTGTTTGGCTTTGCTTTTGTGCCTTCTTTGTGACCCTTTGGGACCACCTTATTTTGGCCTTCTCACCACTAAAACTCAGAGGAATTTCAGTGGTGGGAAGGGTGTTTCGAGGTCCCAAAAAGGAGAGGGTCATCCCCTCTCCTTGTGTTGTGTTTACTTGCTTTGAATGCCTCATGTGTGAGCATGATTGTTAAGCTTATGTTGGCCATATCTTAGCTTGTATCTGTGGTTATTTTGCTGTGGCATGCTACTGTTTTTGCTTGATTTTGTCACTCCATGCATGCATAATACACTTGTAGTGTAAATCACACAAACTAGTCTTGTATGCTTCACAAAGTAACCTATCATTCTAGCTTGTTTTGTCTCCATTTTAGTAGGTTTTTGGTGTTGTTTTAGCATGCCATGACTCTTTTTTGGGTGGGTTTGATGGCCCCTTGCATGCTCCATACACTTGTAGTGTAATTCCATGAATTAGCCCAGCGTGTCTCATGCTTTAACATGTCATTCTAGCATGCTTTTGGCTTAGCTCTGAGAGGACTTTGTTCATGTTTTAGCATGTTTAAGGTCTGATTTATGTTGTCTTGGTCATGCATGACTTGCTTTGTATAGCCTTGGTTTAATCTAGCTTGTTGGCTTTGTGCATTGAGTCCATTAGCATGCATTATTTGAAGTATTTTCATGATTTGGCATCATGTGAAATGTGATTTCAGTCCATGTTTCACGGTCACATACTTGCATTTATCACCTATTCCATGCTTTGGATAGTTTGTGTTTTTATGCCTTAACATGGATAATTGCGTATGCCTTCATGCCTAAGCTCGCGAGCTATCATTTCAATGTGTTTTTAGGGTTATTATGCCATGATATAATTCTGATTTTCATTGGTTAAGTCACCCCATGCTTGGTCTTAGTAGGTGTAGTGTAATCCACCTTATTTGCCCTGTATGCATCATGTCTTATGCCTTTCACGTTAGCATGTTTTGGCTTACTTCGATGCATGTTTTGGACTCATTTTGACATGTTCTAGGACTGTTTTGGGTTGCCTTTGCCATATGCTTCATGCTTTGTTTAGCTGTAGTGCAGTTAGCCTTGCTAGCTTTGTGTTTTGATGACTCATGCATGCTATCTTTGAGCTATTTAGATGATTTGGGATCATTTAATACTTCGTTTCAGAGCTTATAGCAATGCCATGTTCCCACTTCATTCATGCTTTAAATGCCTTTGAGTGTTGTACATTGTTGCCTAGTTTGTGGCCTGGCATGTATGCCATCTTGCCTAGGTATTTGAGCCTCCATCTTAGCATGTTTTGGTCTTTGTTTTGACCTACTTAAGCTCTGTTTATGGTTGGTTCATGCATATTTTCCATGTATTGCATGCCTTCTATGTGTTGCTCTTTGCTAGCCATATGCTTTAAGGAATCTTGCATGCCTTTCTTGCTTTGTTTGAATGATTTGGCATCATTTCTTACTTAATTTCAGTGCACTTAGTGTTTCTATACTTGCACATTTGTCACTCTTCGAGCCTTCTTGAGGGTTGTGCTCTTGGGCCTAGTTGGATGGCCAATGCATTGTGCATGCATACCTTGCCTTTTGTGCCTTGGTTTCATCACTATGGCCTCTATTTTGGGCATGACCGAGGTCTGTCTATTTTGGTTTAAGTTCATAGCATTGAGTATGCCATGTTGTTTGCATGTTTAAGTTGTATTGCATGTTTGCATGTGTAAGTCGTATTGCATGTTTTCCATGCTTGTGTTGCATTGTCGTTTGGATTAAGTGTTAATCTGAACACGAGAAACGAGGGACGTTTCATACTTCAAGTGATGAATTGTGCCTCAATTCTCGGTCGCCGACGCTCTTGATGATACATGATAGAGTTTTAGGCATTTACGTGTTTTTGTGCATTCATTTTACATTGAATTTGCACATGTTGGATCTTTGGCCATCATGCATCGAGATGCGTGATTGACGGTCTTGGATCTGATTATGCCTCTCCCTTGATGTTTTGAGGTGATATGGGGTGGCATAGTGCGTACATATCCTTAGGAGATCCTCCCTTTCCTCTGTTTTGTGCTCTGTTGTAGCTTGGTGTCACAGCACACCAGTGGCCGGCAGCTTCCCATTTCTGGCTGGCAGACCTTCATTCTTGGCCGGCAGTGCTTACTCTTGGCCGGCAGGGTGGTCGGCAGAAGCTCCTCACGGCCGACAGGCCACTGGTGCACTCCCCGGCATGTTTTTGGTAAGATCCAGCAGCTAGTTCTCAAAGACACCCTGCAGACAAAGCCTCAAGAGAGCAACTGGAGAGCTTTTCGGGGCGGCAATCGAGCATGTATCTTCAACTTCTTAAAGGCAGAGTTGAGGCGGCCTAGTCTACATATTTTAATGCTTTATTTGTTAATTAGCATTCGGTTTTGTAACTTAATTAATTTGTTAATTAGTTAAAGTTTTGTAATAATTAGTTGTAGCTAGTTATTCATTCGGTTATGTAATAATTAATTAGCTCGTTAGTTAGTTAATTAGTCAGTTTGTATTATTTATTCGGACTGTTCATCGAGAGGGCACATTGTTGTAATAAGTGTGCGTGTGTGTGATGCATGTCTTCCAACCCTACGTCTTTTTCCCTTTTACTTACTTGCTTTTGATGGTTAGTTTTAGGGCATGTTTCAATTAGCATCCTTATGTCTGCATGCGTGCATCCATTCATCTGTCTTGCATGCACCAGGCTCGGCGCATCATACTAACTGCATTGTATTTCAATACCGATTTGAATACATGTTATCAAGTTGCATTTCATATGCCATCTTAGAATAGCCGAGCCTATTTCTAGTTGCATTTTGCATGCGTTGCATTAGCCATCTTAACATGAACTAGGATCATGCATTGATTACTAACTAGTTATTGTTTTGACTCGAAGTACACTCTGAGTGTTTATGCTTTAGCATACTGCATGTGTGTTAATGTTGCCATGAAAGCATGCTTGCCATGAGGCCAATTGCTTATTTGATTAACTGCCTGAATGCCTGTGGGTGAAGGTTGGATTGCTTGAATTGGAACAATTCATTGAAATCCTCGATTTAGCCTACTTGCGAGTAGCAAACTTCAAACTGTTTTCAAACAAACAAATATGCAATGTTTTGTTCCAACTTAGGCGATCTAGTTTATACTTGTATGCTGTGCGCATCACATAGTAATTCTAGGTTAATACACCGGAATAAGAACGCATGTGTTTTCAAAAACAAGATATCATGTTAGTAAAGGCCGATCTTTGATCGGGCGAGTGGGGGTGCTCATTGCATGACCTTCCCCTCTCGTACCCAAGTTCCCGAGCCGAGGCAACTTTGGTGATGATAGACACGTGGCCTTAGGCACGAGTCAAGGTTTCCTAAATTTTCTCAAAATAAAATATTTAGGTGGCGACTCTGTATCTGGCAAAGCAGTCCATGTTTGGCACTTCTTTACAAAAATCAGTTTTTCAAAATGATTTGCCGGATTTGGACTCTTTGGTGATTTATCAGTCTTGCATTGCACTTTGCGAGACCAGATTCAGAACCATGACATGGAGTCTGAACTGTAGTAGTAGCTAAGAACAACAATTTGCGCCCGCGCGCGCGGAGCGGAGTTTCGGGCGGTCTACAGTTTCTGGCAACTCTACTGGGGATTTAGAGAACTTGACTCAAACTCATGATATCTTGTTTTGACTACACTTATGTGTCTCTTTGCATTGCATTTCCATTGGTGCACCTAGGACAAAAGACTTGTTCATATTACTAAAAACACATGGTCTTAACTTATGCCGTTTTAGACTTAACTTACGCACAAAAGGGAACCTCTTCGGGGGCACAACGACTAGCTGACAAAACAGAGATACTAGATCCTCAACTTTGGGTTTGGTCACGCGCTTGATCACCTACATACATAATATAAATAGTGAGAGGAAGCCCAGTGAATAATAACAGAGTAAAGATTTTAATGAATGATGCCCAGAACATATTTCAAATCTCATAGCAAATCAGAATCATAATCAGGTTTATAGTGGAAACAGAGTCATAGTCTTATTCATATTCAAATCATGCGTGGAACATCCATTAGCATAAACATGTCTCTTTGGTCAAGCATATCAAGTTCCAAAGAGAAACCTCTGGTACCGGGTAACATATCTCATACATGAGCCACGGTATTGTTTCCCCTAGGCGAGGGCCTATGCCACGGTATTATCTCCCCCGGGCGAGGGCCTCATGACCATAAGCCACAATATTATGTCCCCTGGGTGAGGGCCTCTGCTATTACTTTTCAAGAAAATTGGACATTCATTCATTCACACAAAACATAGTATTTCAAAAAACTAATCATTTCGTATCATTAGAAAATAATTGAAGTCAAACATAATTTTACAGAGTTATTACTCATAGATAACTTTGGCAGTAAACAAATGGATCAACCGCTCACAGCGTGTGACCTACACCAAACATAATAGATATATATAATGAAACACACACTCGATTGATACTTAACTTTTTTTCATTTCATTCTTAATGTGTTCTAAGTCTTAACCTCTTATTAAGTCTTAATCATGGCCTAGGAGTGCCTGGGATGCAATGAGGATGCTAAAATGTATTTGAAAACACTAAACAAATTTGCTGAAAACAGGGGTCTCGCTTGAGCGGACATGCAAAAATGTAGTGGTCGCTCGAGCGCACACTCCTTCGCTTGAGTGGCTTGCAAAAGTACTGGTTGCTTAATTTTTCCACTCGATACTCGCTCGACGTTCGCTCAAGCGTGAGACTCAAGTCCTCGCTCGAGTGCAACTCTTGTCGCTCAAGCGGTTTGCAAAACACTAAACTTTTGGGAGCATGCATTTCATGCTCGAGCCTATCTTTGGTCGCTCGAGCAAAAGTGCAAAAATAAGGCGGTCACTCCAGCCTAGACTCCTTCGCTCGAGCGTAGGAACAGAATTCTAAAATTTCCAGATTCACTCCCAAGCTTAAAATTCAATTTCCAAACGTTCAAAACACATTCTTTTGAGCCAAAACTTAGTAAAACATTAGGAAACTCATAGTACATGATGAATTACAAACTATTTTGCAAAAGTAAGCCCAAAAGCTAAGCCAATTGTATTAAACAAAGCTTGAAACATGAAATAACATAACTTGCATGTAATATCATGAATTTCAACTTCCCAAAACATGATCAAATGAGTCATTAAGATCAAAAACAAGTTGAATTCTCTTAACAAAACCAAGATATGAACATGCATGTGGGAATTCTTGCAAAAACAACTTCAAAACCTCATGATATGCGCATGCATGCATGAGTAATGTTCAATTCTATCATCTAATCTCAATTCTCTTTGAATAACGCATAACAACTTCATTTCTTGTTGATTTCATATGTAATTGAGTCTAAGGTTACAAAATGTGAGTTGAAGTCTTACCTAAGGCTCAAATTCTTCAAGTTGGAGTTTAATTCCTTTGAATTCACTTCAATCTCCTCCAAATTCTAACAATCACTGTACAATTGAGCTCAATTTCCTTCTCTCCCACTCTCGCACACTTTTGATGGTCAAGCAAGAGGAAGTGGAAGTGTAAAAGTGTGTAGGAGGTAATGAAGTGGCCTTATATAGGCTTGATTAATAAATTCATTAATTTGGGCATAATTGAGCATTAATTATTTTAATTTAATCGTTACAAACCGAATTTTAATTAAACCTACCATAAAATTCTAAAAATTCTAATTAGCACATAAATCAAGTCAGTTTCTGAATCGGATGCCGGTAAGGCCTTCAATTCACAACCGAAATGAAAACATGAACAGATCTTTCTACGTTAAACAGATATAATCACAAATAAGGCAAGACATGATGCAAAACTTCACTTAAATTCCTTATTAGGCATAATTAAGCATGGATTAACGTTAATCATGGGTCGGGGTTGTTACAGTAATCCTTGGATTACCAAAGGCCTCTTAACAGAATAACATATAATTAGGGACTGCGGAAGCAATATAAAACATACATAGTCCATTAAGCTGTGTTGACATTTTCAAATAAACTTATATATATATATATATATATACGCGTAACGTCATAAACACATAAGTCATACGTCATCCATTTACACAAGTATAGCCAAATGAGGACTTAGCCTAAAGTACAAATAAGCGAAACAAACAGAAATATCTGTTGCAAGGTTATAAAACGGGACATCTCAAAAAGGGAACCTCCCCGAGAGGCATAGTGGTTGGCTAACCCCAAAACTTCCAGGCAGTAGCTTAGGCCTGGTCACGCGCTTGCTCACCTACATATATAATATAAATAGTAAGCGGGAGCCCAATGAATAATAACAGATTAAAGAATTTGATGAATAATATCCATTACAGATTCAGAAAATCAGAATTTCAAATTCATATACATATTTTCGTTCTTGATCAAGTCATATTCAGAAATTAGAGTTCATGCTTAATCATATGTGGTACATCCATTAGTGCTAACAGAACAGATACAAAACATATGGTGGTTATGAGTAACTAGTTCCATAAAGGAACCTCCGGATCCAGGTAACAGATGACAAATATGCTAAGCTCCATGACGGAGCCTCCGGTACAGGTAACAGAGTGCAGACATAATAAGTTCCATAATGGAACCTCCAATACCGGGTAACAACTAACAGATATCACATGATGCTAAGGACGCCACGAATATATTGTCAGAAATTAGACAATCATTTATTGTACAGAACATAGCATTTCAAAAAATAGATCTTATTTTATCATACATAAAGTAAATAAAGTTGAACATAGCTTTACTAAGTTATTACTCACAGATGGCTCCGGGTGTAGACAGACAGAGCAGACTAATCAAACGGTTTACGGAGCGTGACCTACATCAACACATAACAAATACATATTTGAAGTACACGCTCGGAATATACTTACTCCTTACATTATGTTTTCAGTATATTTCTACGTTTTGCCCTCATTACAATGTCTTAATCTTGGCGTAGGAATGCCTGGGAGCATTGAGGATACCATAGATCGCCCTGAATTCCGCTCCGTGCGCGAGGGCGCGAATTGTGTTCATAGCTACTATAATTCGAACTCCTGTCACGATTCTGAATCTAATCTCACAAAGTGCAATGCAAGACTGATAAATCACCAAAGAGTCCAAATCCAGAAAATCGTTTTGGAAAATCGATTTTAATCAAAAAGCGTCAAACATGGACTGCTTTGCCAAATTTCAGAGTCGCCACCTAAATATTTTGTTTTTGGAAAATTTAAGAAACCCTGACTCGTGCCTAAGGCCACGTGTCCGTCATCACCAAAGTTGCCTCGGCTCAGGAACTTGGGTACGAGAGGGGAAGGTCCTGAAATGAGTACCCCCACTCGCCCGATCAAAGATCGGCCTCTACTAACATGATATGTTGTTTTTGAAAACACATGCGTTCTTATTCCGGTTATTAATCTAGAATTACTATGTGATGCGTACATCATACAAGTATAGACCAAATCGCTTAAGTTGGAACAAAACATCTCATGTTTGTTTTTCGAAAATGGTTTGAAGTTGCTACCCTCAAGTAGGCTAAGACGCGGATTTGCCACCCTCAAGTGGGCTTAGAAAACAACATGATTTTGCCACTCCACAAAGTGGGCTTAAAATGCAAATTTTGATGAATTGTTCCAAATCAAGCAATGAAGCCTTCATCCACAGGCATTTATGCAGTTAAACACTTAAGCAGCTAGCCTCATGGCAAGCATGCTATCATGGCAGTCACTTACACACATGCAAGGATGCTAAAGCATAAACACTTACAGTGTACTCCGAGCCACAACAAAAGCTAGTTAGTAACCATGCATGATCCTAGCTATGTTAACAATGCCCAATACAACACATGCAAAATGTAACTAAAATAGGCTCGGCTATCTAAGATAGCATATGAATACTACAATTGATAACATGCTTTGAAACACGTATTCAAGAAAGTGTATTAAAGTACAATGCAGTTTGAATGATGTGCCGAGCCCGGTGCATACAAGACAAATGAATAATGCACGCATGCAAAGCATAAGGATGTTAATTGAAATATGCCCTAAAACTAACCACTGAAAGCGGGTAAGTAAAAGGGAGAAAGACGTGGGGTTGGAAGACGTTCACACACACACGCACACTTATTATAACATTACACCCTCTGGACGGAGGGTCCGAATAATAAGCTAACTAGCTAATCTAAGCTAATTAAACTAATTATTACAAAACAAAGCTAATTAATTGACAAGTTAACTAATTACATACACAAATGAATAGCTAAGTGCATTAACTACTTAAGTACAGAACCAAATAGTTAACTAGCTAAACAAAGCAGTTAAAAGGAGCCTTGGGGTGAGAAGTGCATGCATGCTCTATCGCCTCGTTCAGAAATCCATCACTATGCCCCAACTTGCCTCTGTTTGCATTTGATTTCAGAACACTACACAAACTTCCAAATAGCTTATACTCCAACATGGGAACCTCCAAAAGGGCTACCGACCAGAAAAGGGTGATGTAGACCACCTGTAGACCACCTAAGAATGCTGCAGACCAAAAAAAGTGGCCGGCCAGCTACTTTTTCTGGTCTGCCAACTAGAAAATCCTGCCAAGCTCTGATTTGCTGCAACAGAGAACAAGAAGGGGCACAGCAGTGTATTTGCAAGGTATGTGTGCACAACCACCCTCCTTATCATTTCTTAAGCTCAAGGGGGTGCGGTATTCGACTCTCGGGCCACCAACCATACATCGCAATGCACGATGGCCGAGAAGCCAAGTTTGCACAATTCAATGTCAATAAATGCACAAATGACAAATAAGAGCCTTAACCTCTATCATGGTTGATCGAGAGGGTCAGCGACCGAGAAATGAGGCATGTTTCATCACTTCAAGTATGAAACGTCCGTCGTTTCTCGTGTTTGGACTAACGCCCTATCCAAACACTAATGTAATGCAACATGACCAACCTATCAATGCTAATGGCATGCAAACTCAATACAATGCATGCAAACAAAATGCAAACAACAACATTCAAACAACATGCTCAATGGACTTAAATTGAATATGGACAAACCTCAATCATGCCCAAAATAGTGGCCAAAATGCTCCGAAATGATGGCATGAAAGTCAAGATGGTGATGCTCATGCAATGGCTCATCAACTAAGCACAATAGCACAACTCTCAACTATGATCAAGAAGTGACAAATATGGAAGTGTGACAACACTATATGCACTGAAATATCATGTGAAATGATGTCATGGAAAGCAAACCTCTCAAGTATGGCATGCTATGGTGCTCAAAACTCAAGGCTAGCAAGGCCAGTTGCACTACAACTATGCAATTCATGAACCATATGGCCAAGGCAATCCAAAACAGTCCTAGAGCATGTCAAAATGATGCTAAAACATGCATGGACTAAAGCTAACACATGCTAGCATGAAGGGCATGAAGCATGAAGTATACAAGGCCAAAGAGGAAGGTTACACTACACCTACCAAGACCAAGCATGAGATGACTTTACCAATAAAAATCAGAGTTATGGCATGTCAAAACAACACCAAAAATGGGCTAATACCAAGTCAACACATGCTAGAATAACAAGCTCACTCATTAGGCATGCAAGGCTAGCAAAGAGGACTTACACTACAAGTGTAAGAAGCAAATGAGGGATGCTCTAACCAACCAAAACAGAGTTGTATCATGGCAAAACAACACCGAAAACACACTGAAATGGTAGCCCAAAAGCTTAGGCAAGATGGCATACATAAGGGCTCATTTTTAAAGCATAAAGAACCAACCCTCCAAAGCATTGAAAGAGTGAAATATGCGAGGGCATGACCACACTACATGCACTGAAATCACATACCAAATGATGTTAAGTCATGCAAATAGCCCAAGCAATGCATGCTAGTGACTTGGAAACTCAAAGCTAATAAGCTAGAATGCACTATGGCTATACAAAGCAAGGCATGCATGACCAAAATAACATAAAACAGAGCTCAAGCATGGTCAGATATGAACAAAATCTTGTTGGAGTAGAGCCAAAAACATGCTAGAATTATGGTCAAAAGCATGATGCATGTTAGGCTAGTGAATGGAAATGCACTACAAGTGCAAGAAGCATGCAAGATGCTATCAAACCAACCTAAAATAGAGCTAAGGCATGCTAAAATAACACCAAAAACTTGCTGAGATAGGACCAAAACATGCTAGAAAGATGAGCCATCAACACAAGCGTTTAAGGCTAGTTTGCAAGGATTACACTACAAGTGTATAGAGCATGCGAAGGTGGCCTAAACTAAGCCAAAACATAGGTATGCCATACTGAAATAAGGCCAAAAATAGCTTGAGATGGAGCCAACATATGCTAGATAAACATGCTCAAACATGAGGCCAACAAAACAAGCAACCAAGATACAAGGAGAGGGGATGACCCCCTCCTATTTGGGACCTCAAAACACCCTTTTCACCACTGAAATTCCTTTGAGTTTCAGTGGTGAGAAGGCCAAAAGGAGGTGGTCCCAATAGCTTAAAAGGATAGCACAAAACAAAGCCAAACAAGGCACAAGAGGGGGTAGACCACCCCCAACACCAAAAAGACCTTAAACAAACATTTCAAACACTTGAAATCAGAACTTTTTGTAGTAGAAAGTCAAGCCAAAATAAGCATGCAAAGGTGGCCTAAGGCTTAAGCAAAACAAAGCTTAAGAAAGGATAGAGACTCACCCTTGAAGAAACACAGCAAATCAGCAACTTCTGAGGCAAAACCAAACTTTTGTGCTTCAAACAAACCTCCAAGAACTTCAGCCCAAGAATGAAGGTGTTTGAGTAGATGTCTGTGTGCAAAAATATGAAGAAACTACACTTTAAGGCACAAAACAAGAGAGAAATGAGAAATTATAGAGATAGATGATATGTATAGTTCCAAGCAACTTTTTCTGAACCTAAGGCAAGAGGGAGGAGGCTCCCTTATATAGAAAATTAAAGATCAAGCTTGTTGAACAAGCTTGGAGCTCCCAGCAATCCCTCCATACACGTGTATGAAGGATGCTTTCTGTGCCCAACAGCTGGCACAGCTGGCAAGAAAATATCTGCAGGAAACTGCAGGAAAGCTGCCGACCAGTTGAAGTGGTCGGCCAGCTACTTGCACTGGTCAGCTGACCAGTGAAAGTGGTCTGCAAGGAGACCAAGTGGTCGGCAAGGGGGGAGAGGTGGTCTGCACCAAGAAAGCAAGGTGGTGGCATGGCTGCCGACCACTTTTGGTGGTCCAAAGACCACCAAGACCAATTGGGCGACTAGAAAACTGGCTGGCAGGCAGGAAAAGTGGTTTTCAGGGAGAGAAAATGGTCTACAACCCCTATTCCACCCTCCAATCAAGGAAAACAAGGTTTGTGCCAAAAACAAACCAAAAATGATGAAAGACGAAAGTCCGTGGGACAAGGCACGTAATCGAAAATCTCGAAAACTAGTCTACGGGCACCAAAAGTGGTCTACGAGAGGGAAAAGTGGTCTACAGCCACAAAAAGTGGTCTACAAGACCTCGGTGTCCCTCTAGACCAAGGCAACTAGGCATGGTCTGAAGACCAAGCTAAGAGGAGAACGATAAGAGGTCCTGAGACAACACGCGCGACCGAAGGCTCCAGAAACCGGAAACTAGTCTACAAGAGGGAAAAGTGGTCTACAGACCCCTCTCTCCCTCCAGGCAAGGTCAACAAGGCTTGGCCCACAAACTGAGCCAAAACACAAAGAGTTCAGAGGCCTGGAGGCAAGGCACTCAGCCGAAAACTCCGGAAACTAGAAACGAGCACAAACATGCGCAATCACTGCGTGCTCAAATGATGACGTCTGAGTCTTAAAGTCGGTTAAAAATGGGGTGTCTATAGATACTAAAATGCACTTGAAAACACTTAACAAAAATTACTGAAAACAGGGGTCTCGCTTGAGCGTAGCTTTCTTCACTCGAGTGGATATGCAAAATGCGAGTAGTCGCTCGAGTATGCATTCCTTCGCTCGAGCAGTCTGTAAACTTTGCAAAAGTGCTGGTTGTTTGATTTTTTCGCTCGACGCTCACTCGAGCGTGAGACTCATGCCTTCGCTCAAGCGCAACTTTTGTCGCTCGAGCAGTCTGCAAAACACGCAAACTTTTGGGAGCATACATTTTACACTCAAGCGGAAGTGCAAAAATAAAGGTGGTCGCTCAAGCGCAAGATTTATTGTTTGAGTGTAGAAGCAGAATTCTGGAATTTCCAGAATTGCTTTCAAGCTTCAAACTCAACCCCAAAGTTGTAAATTATGTTTTCTTGGGCCAAGAACTTAAGGAAACTCTTGTACACTTGCAAAACATCATGAATTGCAAATCATTACTCAAATCAAGGCCCAAAAGCAAGTGGATTCTTCAAATTCGAACTTGAGTTATGAGTATACACACCATACATGTATTGACTTGGGTTCAAAACTTCCAAAACATAATCAAATGAGACAAAAAGATGTAAAACATGATGAATTCCTAGAACTAAGCTCAATTTATTACACACATGAGAGAATTTCTTAGTAAACATGCTCCAAATGCAATGAAATGCACATACATGTACGAATTGATCTACTTATCCACTTTTTAAGCTTCATTCTTGCATCTCTTAGCTCAATTCTCTTGAATTCATGTATGAACCAACTCAACTATAAAACTAAAGGTTTGATTTCTTACCTTAGGTGTTCAATTAGGTCTAAGATGCTTAATTCTTTGAGCTAGGAGGTCAAATTTCTAAAATTCCTTCCAATTGCTAGCTTTCCTCCCTTGAGTTTAAATTTCTCTTCACTCCCTCTCTTCTCCCTCACATTTTTGTCTCAAAATGATGAAGAAAAAATGAGTCTAGGTGGTGTGGAGGCCTTATATAGGCTCAACTAACGAAGCTTAATTAGTTTGAGTCAAAGATAACTAAATGGGATTACTTTATTCTACTTTATCCATTCCAAATCGAATTTCAATTGAACCTACCATAAAATTTTAAAAATTCTAGTTAACACATAAATCAAATCAATTTCCGAATCGGATGCCAATAAGGCCTTCAATTCGCAACTGAAATGAAAACATGAACAGATCTTTCTACGCTAAACAGATATAAACATAAATAAGGCAACATATGATGCAAAACTTCACTTCAATTTCTTATTAGGCATAATTAAGCACGGATTAACGTTAATCATGGGTCGGGGTTGTTATAGCTGGGATGGACACACTTCAAGTATGGCCAGGTGAAGGACTTTTTGTACTTGGCGTCGGACAGAGAGAGTCAAAACTGCTCTGACTTGGCCTTGATCTTGTTGGCTTCCTTCTTTTCGGTGGATAAGACTCAATCTCTAAGGAAGGCAACAATGCGATCCATCCACGATGGCCCCAAGTTGGTGCAAAGTACTTCGAGTGCCTCTGGTTCTTCAATATTGGGTCTGGGCAAGAACTCAATCATCAGAGGATTGGGAAAGGAGGTTTGCATAGATGTCAGGCTGGCTAATTCATCCGCCAGACTATTCTCCTCTTGGCCTATTTGCTCCATTCTTATGGCAGTAAATTTTTTGATCTCAGCGCGTGCCAACGCTTGATACTTGGCCATCCTTTCATCCTTGGCCTCATACTCTTCAGAGACCTGACTGACCACTAGTTTGGAGTCACTGAATACCATAAGCTCTGATGCTTTCATTTGCAGAGCGCTCTTCAGGCCGATGAGGAGGGCTTCATACTTTACCTCATTATTAGATACTGAGAACCCAAGTGTGATGACATGCTCAATGGTCAGCCTATCCGGCAAAGTTAGTACAACCCCTAGCCCGGCACCGTGTCTATTCAAAGCTCCTTTGACAAAGACTTTACACATCTCGCCAATGAACAATTTTCGGCAGTCAGATGGGTTCTAAGAATTTCTTAAGTCCAAGGCACAAGGCGGCTCTGTAGGCAGCATTCCAGCATGGTTGTTCAGCTTGTTAACCTGTAGGTCGGCCGATTCCCATCCTAATTGCTTAGGATTGTCTATTGCTTGTACTATACCCTCCTATTGAAGCCATGGGTTGTGTCAGATCCGCACTAGCCATTTCTTTTTGCTCGGTTTCATATAGGGGTGAGCAGCGGATATACCTATCCGCCAAAACCGACCGAACCAATCCAATCCGCCACATTTTGGGTGGATGCGTGATGACAAGCGGACGGTTGCAGATTGATTTTCTCTAATCCGCCAATCTAGCGGACGAATGCCGGATTTGAGATTCTTTTGACCGCAACCGAACTGCCAAACCACGAGCACCCTGAGTAATTTATAAGACTTTGTGTTTTTAGTTTATTTAAATATTCTATTTGTGTTTTCAATTAAAAAAGAATTTAAATATTCTGTTGAAAAAAAAATTCCAACTTAAATATCTTTTTTGAATTAAAAAAAATAAACATATTATTTATCTATATTTTTTTGTTTTTAAATCTATCTCTAAAAATAATAAATAGAAAATATGATATATGCTGGTTGGTTTTTGTTTTCAAAAATAAATATAGATGTAACAATACAAAGACATACAATCTCTACTATTGCTCTGTTCATGGTTTTGGTCGTTTAAATTGTTTTTATATATCAAGAATCACAGATTGTAATACTTTATGCGGATGAGGCATGCTGTGATTATAGTATGTGGATGAGGCATGCAGTGATTGTGATATTCTAAAATTTCAAACTTTCTTACTTTGGATGAGGCATGCAATGATTGTAATATTTTTTTAAGTCATTGACTGTAATACTATCATTATTTTATTTTTTTTGAGAAAGTGCACAAGTTGAATTATGTTGAAAATTTATAAAATTTTAAACCGCCAAACCGATTCGTATCCATTCGTCAAACCGCCAACCCGCTCAATCCACATCCGCCGAATTAGCGGGCAGATGCGGATTGATTTTCTCCAATCTGCCAATCTGGCAGACGGATGACAGATTAGAGGTTTCGTGGCCACAGCCGACCCGCGTCCATCCCTAGTTTCATGCGACAAATCGATAGGATAAACGGGGTGAGCGCCGGGGGCAAATTTTGCCACAAAGTCGACTAGGGCTTATGCCTTGATGGTTGTACGTGGTTGAAACTTGATGTCATACTACCCTAGCTCTACTTCTCATTTCAAAATTCGACTCGTGAAATTCGCCTTCTCAAATAGCACCTTGAGTGAAAATTCGGTTAGCACCACTATCGTATAGATGTGGAAATAGTGCGCCAACTTCCTGGAGGCCATCATGAGAGCTAGAGCCAACTTTTCAAGTGGTAGATATCTTGATTCGATTGGGACTAGTGTTTTGCTAACATAAAAGATAGAAAGGTGTTGAAGTCCCTCAGTTTGGACAAACACCACGTTTACTGCATGTTGAGAAACAACCAAGTATAAGTAGAGCTCCTCGCCTAGCTGTGGAGTGACAAGGATAGGGGCGGAAGATAGATATGCCTTTAAGTCTGTTAAAGCGTGGTCGCACTCTACATCCCAGAAAAACTTGGCTTTCGAAGTCTTAAAAAAGGGCCTGCAACGATCTGATGACCAACTGATGAATTTGTTTAGCGTGGCTACCATTCTGGCAAGATGTTGCATGTCTTTTGGGGAATTTAAACGCTCCAGCTCTTGGATTGCCTTGATCTGTGAAGGGTCGGCATCAATTCCTCGATTGGTGACCAAGAAACCCAGAAATTTTCCAGTCCTTACACCGAAAGCACACTTGGACGCATTCAAACACAATCTGTGGCGCTTGAGTATGGTGAACATCTCAGCTAGGTCGGCGAGGTGCTAGGATTCATCTTTACTTTTTACTACCATGTCATCAATGTAGGCCTCCATAGTGCGGCCAAGCAAAGGATAAAACATTTTTGTCACCATCCTTGAAAGGTTGCCCCGGCGTTCTTCAGGCTAAAGGGCATAACCTTGTAGCAGTACAAACCTCTTGGCGTGGTGAAGGATGTGATCTCTCTGTTCGGCACATACATGGCTATTTGGTGGTAGCCATGGTATGCATCAAGGAAGCTAAATCTTTGGTGACCAGCAGTAAGATCCACCAGCTAGTCAATCCTTGGGAGTGGAAAGTTATCCTTAAGGCAAGCACGATTGACTGTCTTGTAGTCAACGCACACTCGTCATTTCCCATTTTTCTTTGGCACCACAATCGTATTTGAGAACCATCTAGGGTAGTGCACCTCTTTTATCGCCCCAGCTTCTAGTAAGGTTTTGACCTCTTCGACTACTACTTCCGTATGGTGTACAGCCGAGCACCGAGTTCTCTGAATGATAGGTCGTGCATTGGAAAAGACATTTAACTGGTGGCAAATGAAGCTAGGTCAATGCCAGGCATATCGTAAGGCGTCCACGCAAAGACTTCAATGTTAGAAACCAAAAAATTTACATAATCCAGTCGTTCGGCGCTAGATAAAGATAAGCCCAAGAGAAAGAACTTGTTCGAATCATTCTCATCAATGCGAACCTCCACCAAATCCTCTACCGATTTCTCCTTGGCTTTTCTTCCTACATCTTCCAAGACCTCTTTGTCTTCTGGTCCTTCTATCAACTGAACGAAGCCCTTCGTCGCTTTGGTTCCATTGACCACGACAAAACATTGTTTTGACATGACTTGGTCTCCCCAGACTTCTTTTATTTGTCCAGCTGGACCAGGGAAGTGCATGACCTGGTGAAAAGTTGATGCCACTGCTTGCATGGCGTGTAACCAACCCATCCCCAAGATTAGATTGTAGGTCGACGGAACCTTCAGCACCCAAAACTCTACTTGCTTCGTGACCAACCCACCCTTGACCGGCAATATGATCTTCCCGATCAGCCATTATAACTGAGAGTTAAAGTTGACCAAAGGAGATGTTGCTAGGGCCAAGTCCTTCTCCTTCAACTTCATCTTCTTGAATGCATCATAGTACATGATCTCGACCGAACTCCCTTGGTCGATCAGTATTCTCTTGATGTCGAAGTTTTTGATGCGACGCGTCACAACCAAGGCATCGTTGTGAGGGGTTTGAATTCTGTCTAAGTTCTTGCTTGAAAAACTTATGATGTCTTTGATCTCGGTCTTCTCTTTTTTCACGGCAAGCTGAACGGAGAGCACTTCCCTCTTGTGCTCAGCTTTCTTAATCATCCTTCTGAACTCGCACACTCGCACCGGCTCGATGATACTGTGAATAATGTTGATGACTCCTTGCGGTGTAGCATCCAAGACGACAAGCGCATTTGGCTCAGCTTGTCCTTGTGGAGCAGCCCTCATGCTGCCGTCAATATACTGGTCTAAATCCCCGCTGTGACTAGCTCCTCCAAGTGCTGCTTCAATGGCACACAATCCTCCATTCGGTGTCCCCTTTCTTCATGGAAAGTGCAGTGGTATCTTGAGTTGAAGCCCCTTTACGCATCCCCTAATTTTGCTGGCCATCGGACATATGGCTTGCCTCTAATCTCGCTGAGGATGTGATAAATTGGGATTTTGAAGACTACTGTGATACCGGTTCGCGCCTTCAACTTTCTCTTAGCATCTTCCTCGTCATTACGTGGAGCATTAGCTTGGTCATTTCCTCGGCCTTTATTTTTGTCATTGCGGCCAGTTCTACGGTGTTGCTCTCTCGTTCAGTTATTAAGGCAGTTGTCCTCCAGCCCCACCGAGTGAACCTTTCCCGCCACATGTTTGTTTGTCACAACCGGATTTGCCTTCTCGGTTGCAGTGGCGGTGGCGGCATCATCCTCAACTCGGATGTGCTCGTTGATCCGCTGCATCAATGATTCCATGGTTATGGACTGGTGCATCGTGAGCGAGTCTCGCAATCTATGTCCCACTGGTAGACCTCGTTTGTATTGGGTGATTACCAAATTTATGGTGCAATCGAGGATCTCATTGTAGGTCTCCAAATACTTGGCATTATATGCCTTCAATGAACTTCCTGACTCCATCTTGATACCTAGGAGGTGGTCGACCTTTTCTGGTGTTCAAGTATTGGTCTTGATTTTGGTGACGAAGGCTCCACCAGCTGCTGCCACTCCTCGATACTCCCCTTTAGAAGCCTTTCAAACTATTTCAGGCTCAATTCTCCCAAACTCACTGGGAATATGAGACATATCAAGGCATCGTTGCGACGATGGCCAGCCATTACTTACCGGTAATGACTAACGTGCATGTATGGATCCGTCTTGCCGTCATACAGTGTGAACTTAGGTTGATAGAATCCAACAAGGAACGGTGTGCTTTCAATCTTTGGAGACAGTGGGGTGGCAATGAGTCTTGCCAAGTCTCTGTCCTCTAGTGCTAGAATCACCATTCTAGGTGGTGGCATGGCCATCTTCTCACTGCAACGGATTCTGGGACTCAGCCTTTGCAGCACTAGCACTCTTTGGGCCTTTCTACGGCGTGCACGTTCCTCCAAGACGTTCCTCAGGTCCTCCAAACGGGCGAAATAAGAGTATCTCGACGTCATTGACGGACGTGAGGGATGGTAGCTACTATCGCGTGTACGTGATCTCTCCATCGGTGGGTCAAAATCGCCCACGCTGTAGCTCCTGGTAATGGAGAGGGAGGGTGTCTCCCATTGGTGTTGGCTACTTGAGCGACGGGGATGGGTGCACTCATTATGGTTTCCCACTCCAACAACACCCTTCCTTTTGATTTGTTGCTTCAATGTTTCCATCTCAACTGCCATCTTCCGAATGAAGGCGTCCTGGTCTCTGAGTTTGTGCTCTAAGCGCTGAGCATGCGATTCTCCTCGTCACCAACGCCTTTCAGGACTCTGCGAATGATCAGTGCTCCTTGCGCATTTGTCTTACACATCTCTGGGTAGCCCTCTAGAGGAAGTCTCTAGGCCCACCATTGTCGGAATGGCCGAAGGGCCATCTCTCCTCTGGACTGACTCTAGAATGATTCCGTCGACAACGGGCAGTGGTGTTTCGTCGATGTTTGCCATGAAAAACAGTCGAGAAAGCTTGTAAAACAAGGTTTGTCTTTCAAAAAAGTTCCCATAGACGGCGCCAATTGTACGGGTGAGAAATATTTACCGAAAACCTTAGAATAACGGTAAGTCCAAATATCGATCCACAGGGACAAATGAGAAATTAAACTAATTTAATTTTTAAATTCCTAAATTAATTTTGATAAAAAGATTGAGGAATATTATGACTAAATGAGAATTAAATGAAATTGAGAAATTAAATTGACAATTAAACATAGGGTTTAAGATATTGATTTTTGGAAAAATCTTAGGGTAAAGAATTCACCACTAACCACATAAATAAGACTTAACATTATCCATCAAGTGCAATCTGGTTTGAACTATCTAATATTTCACAATTACAAGTTTGAAACATTGATCAAGAGGATTATTGCATTCAATGTACAGATACGAATCATCTCAAGTAGCACGAGGCGTTTGCTCCAAACTATGGTAACAACACCACCCTTCTCTTATAGCATGACTCATCTCATACTTTGAACACAAACACAAAGAAAACTAATGTATGGAAAGTATTAAACAATCACAGAGAGTAAAACACTTGAACAGATGAGAAGGAAAATTATTATAAACTTATAAAATATCCATACATTTATTCAAACTGTTTCACAATCAAAACCTAAGAAATATCCCTTTACATGGCTAGGGTTTCATCAAACCCTAAAACTGGAAGACTAGCCACTCATGGAGGAGTGGGGAGAGGTAGATAGAGAAGAAGCCATCATAGGAGACATCCTTCACACTTTAAGTTTTTTTTTTTCTTCAAAACCCTAACTGTAACGCCCCAACCCTTCCTATGTCATAGATATTGTCCGCTTTGGGTCATGCCCGCACGAATTTATTCTTCCCAGTGGGTCACCCATCCCAGAACTACTCCAGCCTAAGCACGCTTAACTGGGGAGTTCTGCTAGGGATTTCACCATCCAGGAAAAGGCCTTGATGCCATACAAGGGTCCAGGTTTTTACTTTTATAGCCCAAGAACTCCCTCTCCATTCCTGATGTGGGACACCGGGATCTTATTATCCACCCCCCCTTAGCGTTGCACGTCCCCGTGCAGTAGCCTGCCAGCTCGCAAGCCCGCCCACATACACCGAAAGACGCTAGGAGCCCACACTCGGTACTCCGGAGAGTCGGCTCTAATACCATTTGTAACGCCCCAATCCTTTCTATGTCATTGATATTGTCTGCTTTGGGCCATGCCCATACGGATTTATTCTTTCCAGTGATTCACCCATCCCAGAACTACTCTAGCCTAAGCACACTTAACTGGGGAGTTCTGTTAAAGATTTCACCACCTAGGAAAAGGCCTCGATGCTATATAAGGATCCAGGTTTTTACTTTTATAGTCTAAGAACTCCCTCTCCATTCTCGATGTGGGACATCGAGATCTTACACTACCCTCTATTTTCCTTGGAAAAATATTAGAACCCTAATCTAGTCTCTCTTTCTTCTTTTTATATCTCTGTTGTCTTTCAAACAGGTTTAAAACAGCTGCACAATTTCTGAGGTACTACCGTACGTGCAGGAATGGTCACCACACGTATGGGAAGCTTGGGCCTTGTTTTGGCTACAAGGTAAAGGCCACACGTGCGAGAATGGGCCTCCGCACATGCGGGAAACACTTTTCTCTACAAGTCTTGCATTTTTGGTCATTTTATGCTCTCACTATGTACAACCTGATTGACATTAAACAGGTATAAAATATATAGTTTGACAACCAAGTAAAGTTTAGAGATCCTAATTAATGGCCTCAGTGTTGCACAATTCGGCCTGAATCAAATATAAAGCCCATAAGTATTATAAATTAGTAAAAAACCTTATCTAGTTAAAATTTTATTTAAAAAATACTTTGAATTTTTGTTCTATCTTTGAAAAGTGGGCGTTAGCTCTTATGATGAATTTTTTTTATAAGGATAAAGGTAATTATCTATAGTATTTTCTTATTTATCTTTTAAAATGGTTACGTCCTTGCTTTTATCTAGTATTATATGTCAGATTTCATTTACAATTTCTAATTGATTGTTTTTAAGTTTTTTGTTAAATTCTTTTTGTAATTTAATTAATATATTATTTTTCTATTATTATTTGTGGTGAAATGTTATTATTTAAATTATCTAATCCTTCTTCTTCAATATATCAAATATTTATATAATTTTATTGGTAAAATTGAAAAATTAAACTCAAATACAATTAAACACGTTTTAAAGACAATAAAATTGTAAGATTTTTTGTAATAGAAATTTAATTAGGTAGGGTCTATTACTAATTTGTAATACTTGCAGACTTATATTTTAATTTTGTAATCTTTTCAGACACTAAATATGTTTGAATTAAATATTTTCGAGACTTAATAGATTCAATCGATAGTTTAAGCACTCAATAGAATTGATTCATATACTTTATGCACTTAATAGATTCAGTCGATAATTTAAGAATTAAATAGATTTTAATTTATATATTTTAGAAACTTAATAAATTTAATCGATAGTTCAAGAATTAAACAAATAATTTAGCGATAGTTTAAGAATAAAAAGTTTAATAAACCCAAAAAAACTTAAAATATAAAAAGTCAAAAGTAAGGGGAAAAAAAAGTCAGACTAGAGTGGAAGTTAGAAAATAGACAAGTATAAAGAAGATAAAGTATAATTTAGGAGTTGTTTAGAATGATTCAAATAATTGTATTTTTTGATTTTTTATAAAAAAAATATACCAAAAAAAAAAAGTGATATAACTCAAAAAATAAATAAATAAAAGTATACCCCAAACAAAGCCTTAATATTGGAGAGAAAGAGAGAGAGTATTTATGTCACGTGCAAGTGCATGTGACTGTGTTGGTTGGGCATAATCATAAGCCATCCATCACATCGGACACAGAGAGACGATCAGAGCGCAAATTCGAAGGAAGGTCAAAGGTTCGCCTTCGCCACCTTCCCACCGCCGTCATCGCCGCCACCTTTAGAAAGGTTCTTCATATCTATTTTCTTCTTTGAGAATAATCAATTTTCTTTTGAAATCATCAATTTTATTTTATATATATATATATATATATGTCGATATATAATGGATATGAATATGTTAAAATCACGCTTCTTCGTACCATGGATTGTGATGATGCGTTTGATGGTAACATCGTTATACATTCTGATTATTACATCATCAGCGAATTGCACATTTTTTGTTTTTATTTATTTTTTGTATGTTTCGTATGATTGTTGAAAAACCAATGGAAAAGTAAAATAAAAATGGAAAAATTCAAACCTCTGTTTTTGTTTTTTGTTTTTTGTTTTTTTTGTTTTTGTTTATAAAGTAGAATTTATTTGACTAATTCTGACAAAATTGAGGTTTTAATTTTTCTTAAGAACTAAGGTAGTGTTTGGGTCAGTGGAATGATTTTATGTAGGAATGGAATAGCACTGTTTTTTAACCTCTAATGAAATGATCATTCTTCGAAATTGGCTAATGATGATTCTATTTAAAATATATATATTACCGAGCCAAACATGGGAATGAGTATTTTGACAAAATGAGGATTCTATTTTAATGACTCAAATGTTGCCTAAATTGCAAAATCGTAAAGAGATCAAGTGTCTTCATTTTTTTTTTTTCTTTTAGTGACCGAACAAAAGCTTGTAATCTGTTTGAACTCTTATTCTTATTCTATATAATCACCAATAATCAACAATTTTTTTTTTTTTTTTGCAAGTGTTCAATCTTTGTTTTCACTTGGTCATTGCAATGAGACCATCTAGTTGATCACATCAATTATTGAAAAATGTGCTATGAATTCGCCTATCTAATTAGTTATTTGTATGTTCTCGCTCTAGAAGTCATTAGCTGAGATTATCCACTTTTAGCTTGGAAAAGAATCTTATAAATAAGCCCAAAATAAGGACGTAGTGGAGGGGACAGAATTTGGAGGCATTTGATTTGCACCCACTCTCTACTTCAAATTCTATTTCATTGTTTTGCAATTCTTCTACCTGTTCTTTTTCTTTTTCGCTCCCTTCTTGTTTTTCCTTTTCCCTTTATGTCTTCTATTTCTCATTTTTGCTTTAGACTTTTGATTCAACTATTTTGACAATAAGAACCTTAAGAAGTTTTTGGAGAAGTAGTCTTAGCAGTATTTGTAATTACATTGTTATTAAGTTGACTTTTAGATGAGAATGGACAAGAACCGACCATGGATGGATGAGCCAAACATTCAATGTGGTTTGGGGTGAGGAACGCAATGAGGCTTTATACATAATAAGAGAACGCCATGTAAATGGTATAAAGTAATTTAATTGCCTTTGAAAAGAAATAAATAGAATAGGCTACGTGCTCATGATAGTGATTGGCCTTCTTTTGTTCATACCCTTTTTTTTGGCCTTATTTTGCTCACACCCTTTCTTCTATTTGACGTCAATTGCATATGATGGTCCAACAACACAGCTGAATTTCAACCCTTATTTCAATTATTTTGAAGTAATTTTTTTTTTCCTTAATCTGTTGTGGTTTATGGCTCATAAGCTTAAGAGTTTCCTGCAGAAACTATGAACTAGAATTTGATGAATATAACTGATTTGAGTGTTGATGTACTGTCTTTTTGTAGTTTATGAATTTCATAAGCTTATAATTTTTTCTGCAGAAACTATGAAGCGGAAGAGGAAGCGGACAAATATAACTGATCTGAATGTTGATGTACTGAAATGTATCATGAGTTTTGTAGCTAAATCTTCTGATGGGGCTGGCAGTTTTGCAAGGGCAATATCGGTGTAAGTTTATGTTTAAGAGTGATGCTGAATTTGTGGCTGCAACACAGTCTATTACCTGTCATTATGTTAATTATGTGTGTATGTTTTATCTTGTTTGTACAAATTATTCTTTGGTATCCAAATCTGAGGTAATTCATCATTGAAAATTTCAGTCCACAAAAATATTATAGAAACATTTGTGCATTGTAACAGATTAATTAAAATTTTCATTTTAAAATGCCCACTAATTTTCTTTTATCAGGAGTTGCTTTTTAGGGGTGAGAGATCATGTGGTTGTTTGGATCATCGTGCCATGCTTATTTTAAGGTTTAAGGCCCATGACATTTTAACAAACTCAATTATACTTAAAAGTTAAAGCCAAAAAAGGGTTAATTGTTACATTTGCATTCTTTATGTAAAAGAATGTCAAAATCATTTCTTCCATCAAAAGAAATTGCATGAAATGAATTGTCTGGAATTATCCAATTATACATTTAATAATATCGTTATCACTGTAATTGATTTCCTTCAGGGCTTGGGACGGTGGACTCTGGTCACCAACGAAGAAAGCATTACACATGGTGTTATTGGTGTCTCTAATTAGAATGTGTGCAAACATTTAAGTACACTATTTTCAATTGGATAAGTGGGGTATTTTTGGACTTTTATGGATTTTGTGGATAGACAAATTGTTTACTGAGTTTTATGGATTGAGAATTTTTGTGGAAGTTGCCTCAAAATCATCAAACGTACCAAACAAAAAAGAAATAACTAAATTAAAAAATACTACTTTGTTCTTGTCTACCATGCTTTGAAATTATCAGAATTTGGCTGACACAGTATATGTGGAATTGATTCACACCAGTATGTCATCGTGGTGCTTTGTATTGTGAGACTGCGAGGAAATTTTCTTTGGTTTTCGACAAAAATATCAAAAGGCCTGTGGAAAGTGCTCAAACACATACCAACCCACTCTCCATGCACACACCAACACTCTTTGCTGCTTTTAATTCTAGTGAGGTTCTCGTTACAGTTGCAAACCATTCATGGAGCTTGCTGAGGACACAGACATCTTGAAAGCTATAGTTTTTGAAAAGGGTAGCGACTCTGAACATGATGAATCGTTCTGGCAGATTAATGGCTTGTTAAACAAATGTGCACGGGCTGGAAATATGTCTGCTAGTCACATACTTTTAACGGTAATACCTTTTGAAATCATGTGTGCCAGTGTGTTTTTGTATCCTTTCGACAATAGTTCTTCTATTTGCACATAAACCAATCACAGAAGCAAACACCTCATGTGAGGGGATTGTGTCCAGTTCTATGTTCCTAGACTTTTTCGTGGTACCAATTGATATCTTGTTTAGCATGTAGTCAAAAACAAGCTGGGATCCTCACCTTAGTGTGGTGAATTGGCATTCCCAACACTATGTACGTTGCTTGTCAATTGAACATCCTTTTCGTAGTCTGCTTAAGCCTCAACGATTGTGCCTTGAGGCTCTATTCAGTTGTCAAGAATTTTATGTGAGAAAGCTATTCCTAGAAAAAGTGTAGTAAAGAAAAAGAAAAAGAAAAGTTGTTTTTCCGTTTGTTCATTTGTCAAGAAAAAGAAAGTGCATTGTTAAGATTCTTGTGAAATCTTGTAATTTTTGCAAGACATGTTTTGAGGAAAAACTTATTCGGATAGGAAAGTTAAAGATATGGGACTCACAATTTTCTTGCTAACTAAACATGGAAGAAGTTATGGGAAAGTTGATTTTCCTCTACTTTACTTTTTTTACCCTAACAACTGGACAGGGCCTTGTTGAGTCATCACTAACTGTCTTCTCTCTAGAGTCTTCTCTCTAGAATATTCTACAAGTTTCGTTCTAGAGAAATCTGGAAGATTCTAGAACATCCTGTTTTAGGTTCTGGAACATTGAAGAAGTTTGGAGAAATCTAGAAAGTTTCGGAAGATTCTAAAATATTTTAGAGAAGTACGAAAACTCTAATATTTACTCGAGTAGTTTAGATAGTTCTAGAGTATAGTGAAAATGTGAGTGTATTCTAGAAAGTTATTCACTAGAAGTATAAATATGAGATAAGCTCATGTACTAGGCAATTGAGTGAAAGAAGAGTGATCAAGCACTACAAGAGTGATCTAGTGTGAGGTATCTTAAGGTATTTTGTGAGGAAGACACAAAATCTAAGGGTACGTGCTTGAATGTATTACAAGAGTGAACAAGTGAAGTGTGTTAGTGTGTGACTATGTACAAGTGATTTGCGTACTTAGTACAATTAATAAAGGTTGTATTTTTGGGTCCACCAATGTATCAAACTCAATAGGCCTAACTGACTATCCTTCTCAAGTCTCTCTAACTTAATGTCCATAAATTAGTTGAGTATGTATCTTTAATCATTATCTTTGATTATTGATGCTTAGATGCCCCTGTATATAGTAGCTAATTGATAATGTATGTCCAGTACCTTGAGGATCGTGTGGAATCTTCATGGGAAAGTGTGGAAATTATTGAGTCAGTCAAGAAGGTAATACTAATTTTGAATCTCCTATTTTATTCTAGTCTACTTTGAATCTGGTTTATGAATTGATTGTCCCACTTCTTGCTAACTAATCTATACATGCAGAACTTCATCGAGAAAATGATGGCTGTTATGGCTGTATTTACAAGGGCAAGATTGAGAGCTGCTACATTGGCCCGGGATGTAATAATAACGCTCTCAAATTTTGCTAAAACATTCTTTCTTTTTTTTCTTTCTTTTTTCTTTTTAGGTGTTTGGGTTATGCACTAATGGACTGATGGCCCTAATCCCGTCACTTGTCAATGTATATGTGCAGGAGCTTGTGTGGATGCTTCAAGATTTTCTGATTGATTCCCAAGAAATCGGTAATCTGATAGTGGGAATGAAGCCTGCTGTAATTGTCGAGAAAGGGTGATCTAGGTGAAAGGAGTTGCATCACTTGCTAGAGCAGACAGATATAATTGCCAATGTACTGGATCGTCGTGTTTTCCCATCCATTTTGATTTGCTTTATTTCAGCATTGTAGCAAAGTTTCATGTCGATGCATACACTCTTCCAACTTGTAAGGTTTTTGTTTGATACTATCATTGCTAATCAATATAGGGGTTCTTATTTGGCTTATTGCATTGCCATTTGCAGTTTAACGAGAATGAGTTTTGTTTTTTGAGATGTCATCATACTAATAAGACCATTCACATTCAAAATGGGATGGCACAAGTTTAGAAAGTATTTTTATAAATTATTTTTTTGTTATGAAATAATCAAACCATTTATACCATTTTGCATGAACTCTACACAAATTTCTTTTATTACTCCTTTTGTGACTACCAGTTGGATTCCAGTTCTAGTGATTATGCCATAAGAAACCTGCTCATGCCTTTCGTGGTATTGTTTTCAAAATTTACATTTTCATTTTTCGTATTCCTTTTTCATGTTAAAGATTTAGAAACACTCATCTGTTTTTTATTTTTATTTTTCAAAATTAGTTTTAAAAAATTAATAATAATTTGAAAGTATTTCCTTAAAAAGGGATATTTTTTAAAAGCTTTTCCAAAAACAATATCAAAAAGTTTTTTGTATTCCCATTTTCTGCTTTTCCAATACAATTGGACAATGCTCATTTTGTTGGAATTAAAGTTGGAATAGGATCGCCACCCGCCACGTGTGTGGAGGTGGTGGGAGTGGTGATTGAAGGGGTCTCAATCACATCTCATAAAATAATGATCATTCTCAGAGATGAAGGAATATTCATTATATTTCTACTTAAAATCATTGTAGTGAGCCAAACACAACGTCAATGCTTACATTTGTCACACTTTTTTTTTTTTTACCATTCCATATAGGAAAATTCTGTAGCACACATCCCTTTAATGTTGTATATTATATGCACCTTGTTATCCTCTAATGATGCGTACCATATACATCTTATTATATGTTTTTGTAGTATATATTATATATTTTTGTAATAAATATTACATATTTTTCTAGTAAAAAGTATGATAATTTGTGATTCAAAAATAAAATTATATATTTTGAGATAATATTTTGCACTTCGTGGATTGTTACAAATTTTGAAGTTAGAAAATATTTGGATGAAAATATATGTAACATTATCACAAAAATGTCTAACACTACCACAAAATGCTTAATTTCATCTCAAAATCACAAATTGTCGTAACTCCTACAAAAAGAAAAAAAACACACAAAAAATTTGTCACAAAAATACATAACAAGATGCATTATAGTACACACCTTTTGAATGGTGTGTACCATAGCTAATCCCTTCCATAAAATTAAAACTAGAAGATTAGAGCTCCCAATTCCGGAAATGAAGAAAGATGAAATGCCAGAAAGCCTCCAGGCGGAAGAGGTATTTATACTTGTCTCCCCTTCTGGTCATCATATAGTGAAGTCTGAGTTCCTCCTAAGCTGGTAGATTCATTCTACACCTAATGATCTAAATCACCTTTTATCTCTTATTATTACACCATTTTCCAAATTCTCATTATGTACAGTTCCAACAGAACATCGCAAGAAAATGCCAGAGTGCAGGTAAAACAGACACGAGGCACAATAGCTTATAATTGATCAAATGAATGTCAAAAGTCACCCGGACAAACTTGCAGAAATGCACCCAAAAAAAAATCAAGAAAGAGAAGAATAGCACACACTCTTGTTCATCCAAAACACCCACAAACCCAACCAAAAAGGACTAGCTGGCTATTTGGCGAGTTTGAAGTACAAGATCAACGCAATAGCAATAACAAGGACTGCAATAATGCCACCAATAATCCACTTGTTCCTGCTCATCCTTCTTGACATGTTGGTTAAGATTTTCTTACTCCTGCCAACGTTATCATCCACTCCATGAAGCTGCAACAGACAAAATAAACATACATAAATTCAGTTTTGGCACATATGATATGAAGAATATGGAATACCACAAAAGTGTACCATAAGTAACTGTTGAAGCTTAAATGAGAGTAATTCAGAAAATACAGAACAATGGAATTGTGTGCCTAGAAATGTGGAATTGACCAAAATCAACATGGACACAAAGTGTAGTTGATCCCACATGGGAGCATCCAAATGATTGTGGGACTGTAAAATGATTGACTTTAGAATAGCAAACACCAGTCAAGTAATACCGTGTTATTGGCATGTAAGAGAGACTGCCGCTGTTGATGCAAATCTTGAAGAATTGAAACACCAAGCTCCTCTGTCTCCAGCATGGTCCTTCTACTTTCCCTAACCCTGTCACTGGACTTGTTTAATCTTTCAGTAGACATTAACAATCTCCCCCTTTGATCAGCTGATACCTATTGCATTCATTCACAAATAAAATGAGCATTTCCATAATCAAATACAAGAACCAATGGTATATGAGTTCACCAAGGGACATCTGAAATGTTTAAAGTAATACAAGTTCTATAGTCCTGGAAATCAGACACGTAAATGGCTAGTATCATTTCTCAAAACTTAATTAAAAACAACAAATTTTGAGAACAAAGCCATTTAAATGAACCCAAATTTTTTAAAACGTGAAAAGTATTCTAAATAGCTTCCGATGAACTGTTCATTTCCAGGAAATCATTTTTCAAAACAATTTTAAAGACACTGCCAAACAGCTCCAAACAGGCTTCCACATATTAAGAAGCACAAACACAGAGTTGCAAAATTATACAAATCCTAACATACCGTTAGTGCATCAGCCATTCCAGATTCCAACAAGTCATCCCGTGCAGACGGGTTTAAGCTAGTTGACGTAATTCGTTTGACTTCAGCTTTCAAGTTGTTCAGATCAGATTTATATTCCCTTAACTTGGCAAGCAGCACAGCCTTTACATTTGGCTGCAAACTTCTTGCCTCAAGGTCCATTTTGCGGATCTAGAGAAACAAAGAAGCCAACGTCACACTACTAGAATTTGTAAACAAAATATAACACCTTAATTTTCATGCAACAAGAAGTCACAATGGTACCAAAGATTCCGCTTCATCCAGTCCAACTTTGATTTCAGTAACTTTTTGTTTCTTTTGCTCTGCAAGTCATGAAATATTTTGAATTCATCATACTCATGTCCAATAGTCCCCTTTGTTGATAACTAAATGTCCAATTGTCCATAACAAAGAAAAAATAAAAAGTGAAAAAGATTAAAATTTTCAACACAAGCATCCGTGAAAAACCTATATACTCAATCACAACACAATTAACAATTCACCAATCCACCTTGTTAGACGTGTAATAAATATGGCTGAGTTAAGAGCTAAAGCCAGACATATTTCCAACATAAAGCAAAAGATTAAAAAGTGTCAGCTGCAATTTAGTACCAGCCATCATTTCTTCTTTTGGCACTCCAATCATATTTGACCATGACCCGGGGAAAAAAAGGCCCCTAGTCCTCTCACAATTCTACATAATTCCTTCCTCATCACAAAAAAAAAGAAGTCTTTTCACCTACATTACTCCTTGACTTTCTTTTCTCTTTTTACACCTTTCTAAATTTTACTAATGGGTTTGGCAGAAACATAATAGAAGAGATGGTGGGAGAGCGAATGCAAAATTGAACGCTCCAAGAGCTCAAGTGGTACTGACCAGTCGACCGCACGGGGCCTTAAAATCCAAATTGAAACCCTTGCTAACAGCCGTTGTTATAGAAGAGATGGTGGGAGAACGAGTGCAAAGATCCTAACAAGCTGTATAAGAGCCCAATGGATTTTGCTTGGTAGGAATTGCTACGGTGTGTAATCAAGCAATCCAACCACGCCCAACCAGTTGAACGCACATAGCCTTAAAAGCAAAGGAAAAACCTTCCCAACACCAATTGGTTTTAAGAGACATGGTGAAAGTAGAAAACGGCACGCAGATCCTAACAAGGGTTCACAGATCATAAATTAACTCAATATTCACCTCAAAAGAGAGTAAATAGAAAAACCTTGGAAAAATCCTAACATGACAAGCAAATCCACAGAAAGCCTCTTTAAAGGCCATCCCAATTAGTCCAAAAGGCTTGTTTGGCGCTGTAATGCATACTGGCCACCAAAAGTATCTCAAATAGGCCCTTTGAAGTCTCATTCAATTTTCTTATCAAAGGATGCTAGCAAAGAAAAATCTTGTAAAACTCCATCCATGGGTTTTCCCCATCATTCTATTCTATTGGAAAGTAACAACAATGCATGTTAAAAAGCTCTTTGTTGAGGTACATTACATTCATAAGACTCCTCTAAAAACATGAAATTCAACAGCTACTACCTTGAAAATACACTATTGATCTATTACTAAAGATTTCATTGGTACCCAATTACCCAAACAAGTGAATATATCAATACACAACTCGTGTATATACAAAAATATATATGGGACGGTGTGTGAGAGCATAAATATCAAAGTATAAGCTAAATCAAACAAGTAACCAAGTTGAATTAGGGCTTCTTTTTCTTTTTCTTTTACCTCCATCAAGAAGACTGGCTGAGGTGCACTTTTTAGACAAATTTGCCGAGAGCTCACAGTATTGGCGTTCGTATCCTTCGAATACCTCACTCATTGCTCTCCAACAACAAAAACCTGTCCAATCAACAAACCCTAAGCAATCAATCCCATGAAACAGCAACAAAATCGAAAGTTCTTAATCGAAATTTATCGATACGATTAACAGATCGCTTCGAACAAAATGAATAGAGTTATGTCCTAGGGTTAATAACACCCTGCAACACGTACCGATCGATCGATCAAATCGTTAACATGAAATTAACAATCATTTGATCATAAAAACAAATAATTCGATTGGATAGATAAATTGAACCTGTGATTGATCGGAAAATATGGACCTTGCCGGAGATCGATGGTCGGACTCAGGCGGTGGATCTGGAGATGATGATGGTAATTATGTTTGGCAACAAAGAAAGTCGAATGTGTTTTCGCACAACCCAAAAGAAAGGCAAAAAGAAAAGTAAAGAAAAAGCGAGAAGATTGATAAAACTAATGTGGGAGTATACACTTGGTGACAGCTGTCATTCGCCTGGTTTACTAGGTCCAAATCGGTTCACGAAGACGGAGGTCACGGAACAATCTAATTTCAGGTAGTGTGAAAATTAATCATGTCGTAAAATATTTTTTTATTAATAAAAAATACTGTACAAATAAGAATATATAATATTTTAATAATATTTAATAATTTACCTACCAGGTTGATGGGTCGTTGAACATACTAAAATCAAATATTAAATTACACTAAATTCTTTTAAAATAATAACAAGTTCAAGTATCAATCCACAGGAACAATTATGAAATTAAACTAATTTAATTGATAAATTCTTAAATTAATATTGATGAAAAGATTGATTGATTATAACCTAATTTAATAACAAATAAATTAACTAAATAATTAAATTATCAATTATAACTGAAAATGGATTTACTGAATTGGGGAAATACCTAGGGCGAAGAGTCCACCACTAGTCACGTAAATAGGGTTTTCAAATTGAAAACAATTATGTTGTGGTTCGAACGGAATAATGCTTCGTAACTACAAGTTCAAAGCATTTAACAAGAAAATCATCACGTTCAATATACGAGCACGAACCATCTCAAGTAGTACGAATCATTCACTCTAAACTAATGTAGTGATACGACTCGTTTCTCGTAGTATGATTCGTCTCATACCTTGAATGTGAAAGAATAGAAAACTCTTGTATAGAAAACATTCAACGATCACAGAAAGTAGAATATTTGAAGAAATAATGGAAAATATATATATGAAACTTCTAAAACACCATACAAGTGTTCAAACCTTTACATAATTGAAAATCCAAAAAGAAAAACCTATTACATGGCTAGGGTTTCATCAAAACCTTAGAAAATGAGACTAGCCACTCATAGAGGAGTGGAAGGAGGTAGATGGAGAAGAAGCGAGACATGCTTGAAGTTTCAAATTCCTTTTCCTTTTCCTTTTCAAATCCTAACCTCCCTTTCTTGACAAAACAACTTCAAAACTCTAATCCAGCCTTTTTCTTGCCTATTTATACTTCTGGTGTCTTTCCAAACAGGTTTAAAACATCTGGTACGTTTTCCCAGAAAAAGTCAACACACGTGCGGACAAAGTCAACTCTTTCCAAATTCTGTCTTTTTGCCTATTTTATGCTCCGATTATGTACAACCTGATTGACATTCAACACACATAAAGTATACATTTTGACAAGCAAGTGAAGTTAAAAGATCCTAATTAACGGCCTCAATGATGTACAATTCGGCCTTAATCACATCCCCCAACTTACAACTTGCTAGTCCTCAAGCAAGTAATAAAAATTAAAATAAATTAAACAAAATCTAACTATTTCCTCTTTCGTGGGAAAACAGTTGCATTTAACATATGCAACAAGCCTTTAAACTACGAAATTACCTCAAGTTAACGAGTAAAGTCTCGTGAGGGTTTTCAAAAATGATACCCACAAACATTTTCATATTCATATACGCCCAACAATTAACCACACTACTCCACATAGCAATCAACTTATGTGCCACTACAATGTGATATCAAAACATAATGAGTCATTGAAGGCACAGTGGACAAGCATGAAGGAACCTATTGAGTCAAAACCACAATTCAATTATACAAAAGTAAAGTCTCATGTATTTGTGCATGCTAGTAGACAAATCATCAGTACCCTTGGTGTAAAGTGCAATCTCCATATTAGTTAATTGTCCACTATAATAGCCTAATGTAACTTATAATAACACCCAACATATACAGAAAAACTAACATGTTGCAACCAAGATTCTCAAGTTTTTTTTTTTTTTTAAATGACGGTGCAATGTTATGACCCATTAAGTTTTCTAATCAACCCATGTAGCAAGTATTGGGCCAATGACTCCCAAACCAGATGGTTTTAGGGCACTAGGTGTAGAGACACTCCTACGGACTTAATAACTCGAGTTGAAAAGGCTATGAATCCGAACAAGTCATTCTCCTTATTTTTTTCCTAACTGTGCAATGTCTAAGTTCCTTAAGCTTTCTAATTAACCCATGTAGCAAATATTGGGCCAATGACTCCCAAACCAGAAGGTTTTAGGGCACTAGGTGTAAAGACACCCCTACAGGCTTAATAACTCGAGTTAAAAAGGCTACGAACCCAAACAAGTCAAGTGTTGTTGTTGTTGTTGTTTTTTTTTTTTTAAGAGAATCTTGGCTCCTTATTTATTCTTTTCTGCAACCTAACTATTATCAATGATGTACACCAGGGATTATAATAAAGAGGTCACCGCTATGAGAGTGTGTTCATGTGAATTAAGGCATACTTATGACAAGTGTACTAATACCACAAGCACAAACGACTCTCCTAGTGCAAACATCACATGCAAGTATTTACCCAATAAATCCTTTTCATACAAGTCTACTATGCTCCCCAATTAACATATGCAAATATCATCACCCTACTAGCAACAAATCACATCAAGTGAAGTAATGCAATCAAGTGACACAGGTATAAGCATGAATGATTGAGCCAAATAGGAATGCACAAAAGAAAATACAACCCTCATCCCCCAACTTGAATATGACATTGTCCTCAATGGAAAAGTAAAGAGAAATGAGAGAAGATTACCAGAGATTGTAGGTGCACATCCAGGTAGGCATATAGTAACACACACACACTCAACTTTTTTTTTTTTTTTAAGAAGAAAAAAAAAATTGAAAAGAAATAAAAATAAAAATAAAAGAGATAAAGCAATATACAGTAGGTACTACGGGGAAGCCGATGGGGTGGTGGCAGGAAATGTTGGGCAAACAAGGTTTGCATCAAAGAGCGCGTCTCAAAGGCTTCATCCTGAACCTGTTGCCGGATGTCTAGCTGGCGGGCGTGTAACTGGTCGAAGGTCGCCTGAGAATAGTCTCGATACGCTTGAAAATCTGTGCGCAACTCCATGAGACTCTGGTGGTGATCACGAAGAGTACTGTGGACCTGATCCACAGAGTGCTGAAGCTGTAAGTACTCCTCGCAAGTCATGTAGAGTGGGTCCCCTTGGGGAGGCACGGGGGGAACAAGATGAGGTGGGTGGTCGTGTACGGCGTCTTGGGCCTGATCAACTGGGGCACCAACCTGCTGCGGGATGCAAGATATGCTATGCTGCCATTTCCTGCTTGCTGAAAGTCGGATACCCTCTATCAATCTCCTCATTCTCAGCAATGGGGAGGCCATTCAGCTCAAACACAAGTGTCAACAAATTGGCAAATGGCAATGGCCAAGTCAGGTTCTGCATAGGTTCAGGCCGAACGGCCTCTCGTAGAAATTTCCGCAAATGCATCCAGATGATATGCTCAAGCGGGACCTGATAGCCATGCTAATAACCGTGTAAAACCCGAATAAACTCCAAACGACGCTCAACTCTATACCCAAGTGAAAATACATTCTTATAGACTACGGAATCAATGAATAGCAAGTGGCTAGGTAGCTTGCTCTGTCGTAAGCATGTGAAACTGTTGTCACCGTGGGCCCTCGGGAAGTATTGCTGGATGAGGCTATGTATGGGTTGTCGATCCTCAACTTCTGGGAATGGCTGATATTCTGGCTTGGCCAAACAACCCTAACACGGTGGCAAACATGGATGAGGTGATGTGGACAATATAACCATCAATGGTTGATAGCAGTCCATCCTCGGTGAGTGACTCATACAGGTTCTGGTAGAAGAGTCGTACCAGACGAGGATAAGTGGGCGCTGTCATAGTGCAAACGCCCAATTGTTGCCGGAGTTGGAGCTGCTCAACGGCCCAAGTAGTGTTCGTGTCACGCTGAAAATATGGAATGCTGAACTGCGTGAGCTTGTAAAGCGGGCGAGAAGCCCACTCCGGCCGTGGCAAGTGGCGAGGATGGTGGTGATGGTGACGGTGGTGGCGCCGAAGAGGTGGAACCTCTAGCCTTTTTGGAGGCCCAAGCGGAAATACGTCGACTCATATCCTGCACACACCAACAATAAACACATATACTCGTGAAACCAGCATGAGAATCAAATAAAATATTAAAACACAAGTCTGCCCACTGATGTACCACATGCAATTCGCACCAATTTTGTTTTTTTTGATTTTTTTTTTTTGTATTTATTTATATAAAAACAAAAAGAATTAAATAAATGAATAAAAATGACATTAAATAAACTAAACTAAACTAAACTATAAAAGAAGTAAACTATAGTACAAAATAAACTAAAGTATAGAATAAAATAAACTAAACTAAACTAAACTTCTTTTTTTTTTAAGAGAATCTAAAAATAAAATAAAAACAACAATTCACTAACTAATGGAACTAATGAGAATCACTACTAAACAATTTAAACTAAACAAATATAGTAGATAAAAATAAGTTAAATTATTATTATTAGTAGTACCTTTATTTCTGAGATTTTTTTTTTTTTTTTTGGCTTGGCCCGCGTGTGCGCCAGAGATGGCCGCACGTGCGGCGATCGTCTTCTTCACTACAATTTTTTTTTTTTTGGGTGAAGTTAGAACCAGATCAACAACAAGCAAAGACAAAGATTCTACGAATTAACTCTTACACCTACAAATCTACACAAAAAGAAAAAAATTACCTTGAAAAAGTGGTGGTCGCCGGAAAAAAAAAGAGAGAAAAAGAATAGAGATCCACCGGAAAAAATGGTGGTCCCCGGAGATTCGTCGGACGGAGAGGATTAGGGATGCCAACGGTGAGATGATGGTGGTGAGGAATAAGGAAGAAGAAGAAAAGAGAAGAAGAAGGAAGAAGAAGAAGGAGAAGAAGATGGTGATGGTGGGTTTGTGGGGTTAAGAGAGAGAGAGAGAAAGAGAGAGAGAGAAAATAAATCTGTGAGTGTGAGTGATTGTGAGAGAGTAGGTTAGGCGTTTGATAGAATTTTTTTTATTTATTTACGAAAATAGCGAAAAAGAAATAAATAAATAAATACAATTAAAAAAATGTGTTTTTTTTTAATTCATATATGTAAATAAAAATAATTGTATATTTATATATTTATTTTTAAAATTGATTTATTTATTTATTTACTTTAAAATTTATTTATTTATTTTGAAATAAGTAAGTAAATTAAAAATAATAAAAATAAAAGAAAAACAAAACAAAATGTGCAGGTTTTTTTTTTTTTTTAAAACTGGCGCACGTGCGGACGCACACCCCGCACCAACCCACGCACCTGCTTTTTAAGCAGTGTGCAGAATTCAGATGCACAATATTTCCCGCACGTGCAGGCCCAAGCCGCATGTGCGGCGATTTCCTCTCTCGCACTATTTTTTTTTTTTTTGAAGGAACGACGCTCCGCACGTGCAGCTTGAGGGACGCACCTCCGCACGCACCTGCAATTAATGCAGTATGCAAATTTGGTTTCGCACATTTTGTCGCACGTGCGTGAACAGTGCCGCACGTGCAGGATTTTTTTTTTTTTTAAACTGATCAAAAACAACAATTAACAAATAAAACTTTTTTTTTATTTTTTTTAGTATAACTATATATAAATATATATATATATATATATATTTATATTTATAAAAGATTAAATAAAAGAGAATAAAAAAAAACAAGTACAACCCAAAGTATACTTAACCATTTCTACCTTCAATTGACATCCGAAATAAAAATAGCATTTTAGAAAATATTGGAATGCCTACTAAAGATATAATCTTCACGTGAAAACCACGGGTACTACTTTTCTCCCTAACTGTGTTTGTAACTTTCCCTATTCTCCAACAGGGTGATAGACTAGGTTGATTCGGTATCTAGAATCGAGGCGCATAAAGCTACCTCAACCTATAGGGCTGTCATACAGAGTTCAAGCCGAGGTAGTTTTGAAGCAATTTCCACACCCCTGGGTATTTAAACCAGACTCTAGTCTCGGAAATTCCAAACTTTTGTGTTCTAGGCTTTGCCATTTGAACTCTAGTTTCCACCGTCTCAGTTGGTCTCCTAGGAACTCACTACAAACACGGTTAGGTGGCTATACCAGACCGTCAGATGTCGTTCGGGCACGGCTAACACCAAAGGAATTACACCTTTAGAGGATTTAAAGTCTCCTAGACACAAATAAAGCACAACAAGAACAAAGAAAAATAGAATAGAATAGAATATAAGGGAAAGAAATGAGAACAAGAAATCAATCTATCAATCATAGTAAAAAGGGTCCATCAAAGCAATGGACTCAATCATTTCCTCATTTCTAATCCCCTCTATATATGGTTTCAGTCTTTGGCCATTCACTTTGTAAGTGTGGCCATTCTTTGGATCTTGCACCTCAACGGCGCCATGAATAAATGCCTCAACAACCACAAAGGGGCCATCCCATCTTGATCTTAGCTTACCCGGAAAGAGTCTCAATTTTGAATTAAAAAGCCACACTTTTTGGCCGGGTTCAAAGGATTTTTTATTAATGTGCTTGCCATGAAATTCTTTAGTCCGAGCTTTAAAAACTCTCGAACTCTCATATGCATCATTCCGGATTTCTTCCAGCTCATTGAGTTGCAATTTCCGGTTGAGTCCAGCTGCGGCCATATCAAAGTTAAACTTCTTTATGGCCCACAATGCTCGGTGCTCAAGTTCAATCGGGAGATGGCAAGCTTTGCCAAACATCGCCCTATATGGTGACATCCCAATGGGTGTCTTATAAGCAGTGCAGTAGGCCCATAATGCATCAATTAACCGTTGTGACCAATCTTTCTTATCTGGCCTCACTGTTTTCTCTATTATGTGCTTTACCTCCCTATTTGAGACTTCCACTTGGCCACTAGTTTGAGGGTGGTATAGAGTGCCAACTTTATGAGTGATGAAGTATTTCTTGACTACCGGCTCAAAGAACCGGTTACCAAAATGCGTACCCTGATCACTTATTATGGCTCTAGGAACCCCAAAACGATTAAAGATGTTTTCATGCAAAAATTTGATTACCACTCTATGATTGTTTGTTCAGGTAGCTATCGCCTCCACCCACTTAGACATATAATCTACTACCAAGAGAATATACTCAAAACTGAACGACGACGGGAAGGGTCCCATAAAATCAATCCCCCAAACATCAAATATTTCTACCACAAGAATAGGGGACATTGGCATCATGTCACGCCGAGACATCGAACCCATTTGCTGATACCGCAAACAAGTTCTACAAAATTGATGGGCATCTTTAAAAATTGTGGGCCAATAAAACCCACTCTGTAAAATCTTGGCGGGCGTTTTATGCCCACTAAAATGACCGCCACATCCAGAAGAACAACAAAATGTAAGAATGCTATGCACCTCATTCTCCGACACACACTGTCAGATCACTTGGTTGGAACAATATTTAAACAACTCCGGATCCTCCCAAAAATAATACTTAACCTGCGAAAAGAATCGGTCTTTGTCTTGCTTAGACCAATTCTACGGAATTTGCCCAATGGCCAAGTAATTCACAATATGTGCAAACCACGGGTGGCTCGCTCGTGATAGCTCAAAGAGTTGTTCGTTCAGAAACGAATCATGCAAAATAAGAGGGTCACTAGTATACTCAATGAGGATTCGGGAGAGGTGATCCGCCACCACATTCTCAGACCCTTTCTTATCTCGGATCTCTAGGTCAAATTCCTAAAGCAACAAAATCCATCTAATTGACCTAGGTTTGGTCTCTTTCTTTGATAGTAAATACCGCAAAGCGGCATGATCAGTGAAGACTTTGACCTTGGAACCTAGGAAATAGGATCGGAATTTATCTAAGGCAAAGACTACAGCTAGCAATTCTTTCTCGGTGGTAGTGTAGTTCAATTGTGCATCCGAGAGAGTGCGACTAGCATAGTATATAGCAAATTGTGCTTTATTAACCCTTTGGCCCAACACAGCCCCGACAGCATAATCAGAAGCATCACACATAATTTCAAAGGAAAGCGACCAATCTGGTGATTTCATGATTGGGGCGGTGGTTAGGGCCTTTCTCAGTGTTTCAAACGCCTTCAAGCATGCCTCATCAAAGATAAAAGGCGCGTCCTTAACGAGTAAACTACACAAAGGACGTGATATTTTGCTAAAGTCTTTGATGAACCTACGATAAAAATCAACATGCCCTAGGAAAGACCTAATTTGACGCACGGAATTGGGTGGAGGAAGGCCTGCAATGAGGTCAACCTTAGCCTTGTCTACCTCTATACCTCGAGGGGACACAATGTGTCCCAACACTATACCTTCACGAACCATAAAATGGCTCTTTTCCAAACTCAAAATTAGGTTTGCCTCGGTACATCGTTCTAACACTCTAGTCAAGTTCCTAAGGCATTCCCCAAATGACGGTTCAAACATTGAAAAATCATTCATGAAAACCTTTAAGAATTTCTCCACCATAGCGGAGAAAATGGCTATCATACACCGTTAAAAAGTTGCCGGTGCATTACATAGCCCAAAGGGCTTGCGCTTGTAAACAAAAGTGCCAAAAGGGCATGTGAATGTGGTCTTTTCCTGATCAGCGGGGTACACTAGGACTTGATTATACCCCGAATATCCATCAAGAAAACAGTAGAAACCTGCCCCGCTAACCGCTCTACGATCTGGTCAATGAAAGGTAAGGGAAAATGATCTTTCCTAGTCGAGGAATTCAGTCTCCTATAATCAATGCGCACTCGCCACCCAGTAGTGGTTCGTGTGGGGACTAACTCTCCTCTCTCATTCTCAACAACAATGATGCCTGATTTCTTGGGCACCACTTGTATGGGACTCACCCACTTGCTATCCGAGATAGGGTATATAATACCCGCATCCAACAATTTCAATACCTCTTTTTTCACCACCTCTTTCATATTAGCATAGTCTCCGTTGCATTTCTCAAGAAGGTTTGGTGTCCTTCTCTAGGTGTATATAATGCATGCACAAGGAGGGATCTATCCCTTTCAAATCAGCCACTGACCACCCTATAGCACTCCGATGTGCCACGAGAACACTCATTAACTGACTCTCCTGCTCTGCAGTCAAGTAAGATGCAATGATGATTAGTAAAGTATCCTGGGGCCCTAAAATGCATACTTGAGTGTGGTCGGGAGTGGCTTCAACTCAAGTGTAGGTGGTGTGACCAAAGATGGTATGGCAGACTCTCTCGACAGAGAAGGAAGTGACTCAAACCGGGCTTTCTATGGAGGAAAATCCGGTGTAGAAGAAGCATTAAGCAAGACATTCACCTCCTCAACTGACCCATCAATATCAAAATTTTCAAACCCAAAATGAGCTAGACAAGCCTCTAAAGGGTTCTCTACAAGAATGGAGGGCAAAACTTCCTCCACAACCTCGTCCATAACATCTACAAATAAGCACTCATCTCTCTCATGGGATTGTTGGAATGCTTGGAAAACATTAAATTTCACTTGCATGTTACCAAACGAAACTTCCATCACCCCGGTACGACAATTAATGCATGCATTGGCCGTAGCCAAGAAAGGTCGACCTAAGATCCCCGGGATTTGTTTCCTAGAACTGGCCACCGGTTCCATATCTAACACCAAAAAGTCAACAGGGAAGTAGAACCTATCAACCTTAACTAACACATCCTCAATCATGCCGCGTGGCACTTTGAGGGACCGGTCAGCCAACTGAAGAGTAACAGTAGTGGGCTTCAACTCGCCAAGCCCAAATTCCTCGTACATAGAGTACGGCAACAAATTGACACTAGCCCCTAAATCTAACAAGGCCCTATCAATGAAATGGTCCCCTATAATGCATGCAATGGTTGCGGCACCCGGGTCCTTAAGCTTAGGAGGTGTGTCATTCAACAGGATGGAGCTTACTTGCTCCATGAGTAGGACCTTTTGGGACACGTGTGTCCTAGATTTACGCTTTTGCGTACAAATGTCCTTCAGAAATTTGGCATATGAGGATACTTGCTTAATCACCTCTAACAGGGGGAGGTTGATTTTTACTTGTTTAAAGACCTCCATCATTGCTTCCATAGAAGCCGCCTTCTTATTAAAAGGGGACAGTGTATCAAGGCATTGAAAAAAGGGTGCCTTAGGCATATATGGTGCCTTGGGCTTAAGTGAAATGCTAGGGACTAAGCCATCCCTCTTATGCGTTTCCCCCTCACCCTTGCTCTCATTGGGTGTACCACTGTTTTCACCCTTCTTAGCTCTAGTTGCATCAGGCACAACTGACTAAGGCTCAAACTCCCTCACACTTCTTAAAGTAATCACCGCTTACACCTGCTCATGGTGCTTTCCATTTCCACCTGAACTCTCTGTCCCGTATTGTTCCTTAGGGTTGGCCGCAGTTTGACTTGGCAATTTTCCCTCCTCTCTCTGATTCATGTTGTTAGTCATTTGACTCAATTGGGCCTCTAGCTTGGCAATAGAGTGAGTGTGAGAGTGAACTACCAATGCTAACCCCTTAAGTTCTGAGAGAACTTCCAACACCTGAGTCTCAAAGGTAGAGTTACCCTGAGGAATAGGCGGGGGTTGTGGTTGCCGGTACGGTTGTGGGGGTCTATAAGGTTGCGGTGGTCGGTAGGATGATTGGTTAGCAAAATTATTGAAATTCTGCCTTGGTGGTGGAGGATTGTAAGAAGTGCCTTGTGAAGAGGGTCTCCATGAAAAATTAGGGTGATTTCTCCATCCCGGATTGTATGTGTTAGAGTATGGATCATTACCCGGGTTGGAGAATTCTTGAGCCGCATTCACATGCTCTTGGACTAACTCTGGAAATTGTGATGCCAAAGGGCACTCACTTAAGTCATGAGCAGGGCTCGCACATATAACACATGCCTCGTGAAATTGAGGATGATCTTGCTGGGTAGGGGCATGTCCCGCAGCTAATAATTGGTCCATTTTGCGGGACAGTGCCTCTACTTGTTGGGCTAACTCTAGGTTTTGCCCGACCTCATAAATGCCCCCTCTTTTCGGGGCTCCAACTACTAGTTGCCAGACTTGCCGGGCTGCGGAGGTATGGTGAAAGGAATTATCACTTAGGTTCTCAAACAATTGCCATGCCTCAGCATCATTTTTGGACATGAATGTCCCATCACAGGATGAGTCCATGTAGACACCCCATTTTTGATCGCCCTTAAGACTTGGGCACCACTGATGGTTTACTTGGTAGAGAAAGGTGTGTAAGGCAAAGACTCAGTTTCTTCAGCAAGGAGAGAGACAAATCTCAACTTCACACCCCATTTTGGACCAAAGCTATTTTGGATGGTTTTTAGACCTTAAAACCCTCTCTTTCAAAATATTTTTGAAATAAAGTTTCTACAATATTTCGAGACTCACATTTTGTCAAATGATGCGCTTTTCGATAAACTGAACAAGGACAAAGTGGAAATGAATGAAAGAGAGATGAAATCTTTGAAAAATCTTTCAAAACACCTTGTTTAGGGGTTTAGAGTTGAAGAAAAGAGGAGAAGAGAGAAGAAACCTAGCTGAGGAAGAAGTTGGGTATGAATCGCTAAGGGAGAGTCGAGCGGTCCTTGCCAAATCAGGTTTATCTGTCTATGCACTTGGATTTAAGCTATGAGGCCACCATCGTTGGAAATAAGACTTCCGGGGCTTCATTTTGCACTCAAGAATCTCCTCAAGCCGAGTCCGGATGGGGGAGATATGATTGGTTGAAGTTGGGCATCATCCCAGTTGGACCGAAACTGAGCAACCTTCACCAAAACAAGCATAACTTTTTTCACAGTTGGAATTTTGATGCAAGGATGGTTCCATTGGAAATCTTACTTTCGGGGCTTCAATTTGGACACAAGAATGACCTGAAAAGGAGTTCATATGAAGGAGTTATGCCCATTTGAAGTTGGACCTGCAGAGCAGATTTTTCCTGTCGGCCGACCAAACAATGTGCCGACCGACCAGAACAATGTGCCGGCCGACCAAATAAGTAGCAGGCCGACCATTTATAGTAGCTGACCGACCATTTTTGTTGGTCGACGACCTTCTGGTGTATTCTACAAATTGAATGGATGCCAGCTGTGCCAGCTGGAGGGCACAGACTGGATCCTCCATACACGTGTATGGAGGATCTTTGCTCTTGGTTTGAAGCTTCTAAGAGAAGCTTTAGTCCCTTGGCTCTATAAAGGAAGGCTCCCCTCTCCTTTTCCATGGTTCAGAAATTCCAAAGGCATACACACACTCTCTCCCTTTGTATTTCTCCCTTCTAGCTTCAAAGTGTAAGGTTCTTGGCTCCATTACCCTACACCTCATAACCTAACCTCTCCATCATCCATCCAAGCATCTTGGAGCTTGTTTTCAGAGGCTAAGGGACTGGTTTTTGGGACAAAAGGCTGCTGGAGTTCTTGGCTACAAGGGTAACACACTCATCTCCCTTTTTAAGGCTTATCTTGCTTCATACCTTAGCCATACTTGCAAGCTTTTTCGAGCTTTGTCATAAAATGGAAAAAGTCTTATTTTGAGCTCCTCTTAAAGTTTGTTTGAAGACATTTTTCTGTTAGAGGTCATCTACCCCCTTGTATGCTTCATCTCCCTTTTAAGGCTTTATTTTGATCCATATCTTAGCCATACTTGCAAGCTGATTTAAGCTTTATGTATAATCGAAAAAAGTCTTGTATTTGCATTCTTAAGATGTTTCATTAAGGGTACCCCTCTCCCTTTGTCTCTCTTTTGCTAGTGTTTTTGGCTTAATATGGTAGCATGCATGCCTAGCCTTGTTTGACTTTATTTCAGAGGTTATTTGGTGTTAATTTGGCATGTATTACCTCCATCCCATGTTGGTTTGTTGACCCCTTGCATGCATAATATACTTGCTTTGTATTCCTCCATTTTGCCTAGAAATGCATCTTGCTATTAGACCATCATTCTTGCATATTTTGGCTTAGCTTTGTGAAGCTTTTGGTCATGTTTTAACATGCTTAAGGTCTGTCTTGAGTCTTTGGAGCCATGCTTGCCATGCTTTATATAGCCTCTTTGTATTCTAGCTTGTTGGCTTCGGGTGTGTGAGTCGTTAGCATGCCTCATTTGGTCTATTTCAGTGATTTGGAATCATTCGTCATACCATTTCAGTTCATGTTTTATGCCTACATGCTTGCATTTGTTACCCTTTTAATGCCTTGAAGAGTTGTGGTCTTATGCTCCATGTTTGGGCTTTGGTGTATGTCTCTTTGTTTAAGTCATTTGGGATGCTATTTATGTGGGTTTTGGGGCTTATTCTAACATACCATAGCTCTGATTTTTGTTGGTCTAATGCCCATGTTTGTCTCTTTTATGGATGCTTAGAGTTTCCTTCTTCATGCCTTAGGTGATGGGCCTTGGGGCATGCATGCTTGCATATGTGATTTGTGCTCTTGTTGCATCATTTTGGCCACTGTTTTGGGGCATGGCTGAGGCCTCCCATTTCAGTTTAAGACCACCCTTGTGCATAATTGCATACTTGGCATGATGTATGTTGCATTATATTAGTTGCAGGTTTGCATTATATCTTGTTTGCATTTTGCATATTGTTTAGCTAATGGCATCACACGACCTTGTTGCATACTTGGCATACTAATGTGACATTAGATTAGCTTGCGTGTCTTGGTAGTATTGCACGGTATTAGGCTAGCATGCTCATATTGCATTGCATTAAGTTGCATCATTTTGCATTATAGATGACATACATGCATTGCATTAGGTTTGGTTTGGGGTGTCAAACTAAATCTGAGGAATGGGATGCGTTCATACTTGAAATGATGTAACGCGCCTCACTCCTCGGTCGTCGATCTCCTTGATCTCAACAGGATAGGTTGTTGGCATTCATGTGTTTTGTCGCATGCATTTACATTGAATGGAAAACTTGGCCTCGTAGGCCATCATGCATCAAAGCACATAATTGATGGCCCGAGGGTCAAGAGCCACGCTCCCTTGAGTCCATTGCATGATAGGGAATATGGCCATGCTCACATTTGCTTGAAAATTCCATGCCATACACTGCTTGCCCTCTGCTGCTGTCAACTGCAGGATTCTGCCGAAAGAAATAGCCGACCGGCCATCTCTAGTGCCGACCGGCCATCAGTGTCCAGCCGATGACACAAGCTTTGGCCGATAATCCCATTCCCATGGCCCGTGGCCTTTTGTCCTGGCCGGTGGCCTTTTGTCTTGGCCGGTGGCACTCCACAGCACTCAAAAGGAAGCTTAAAGCAGTTCTGGAAACTTTCATAATTTTCAGAGGAGCAAGGCAGTGTAAACAGAGGCAACAGTGGCATGGTACCGGGTTTCCGAGCAAGGCGAGTCAAGCATGCATTATCCACGCATTCTGAGGCAGAGCTGTGGCGGTCTCTTTAGTTTCATATTTAGACTGTTTATGTAATTAATTTATTGATTAATTAAAAGTTTTGTAATTAATTAATTAGTTAGTCGGCTAGTTAATTAGTTAAATCTGTATTATTTATTCGGACCCTCCGAGCGAGGGCAATTGTATAATAAGTGTGCGTGAGTGTGTGTATGTCTTCCAACCCCACGTCTTTCTCTCTTTTTTTTACTAGCTTATAATGGTTAGATTAGGGCATGTTTAAATTAGCATACTTACGTTCGCATGTTTGCATTCATTCATCTGCTTTGCATGTACCGGGCTCAGCGCATCATACTAACTGCATTTGTATTTCAATTCTAAATTGAATACATATTAGCTGTAACATATCATTCTTAGAATAGCCGAGCCTATTTCTAGTTGCATTTTGCATGTGTTGCATTAGCCATTCTAACATGAACTAGGATCATACATGATTACTAACTAGTTTCTTGTTTTGGCTCGGAATACTCGGTAAGCTTTTATGCTTTAGCATCCTTGCATGCGTGTGAGTGTTGCCATGATAGCATGCTTTACCATGAGGCTATGTGCTTATATGATATATCTGCCTGAATGCCTGTGGGTGAAGGTTGGATTATCTGAATTGGAATAATGCATTGACTGTGAGTTTTAAGCCCACTAGATAGTGGCAAAACTATCTTTTCTAAGCCCACCTGAAGGTGGCAAAACCTGCATTTTTTAGCCTACTTACGAGTAGCAAACCGCTTTCAAAAACAAACATGAAATGTTTTTATTCCAATTCAGGCGATTCAGTCTACACTTGTATGCTGCGCGCATCACATAGTAAATCTAGGCTAATAACCGGAATAAGAATGCGTAATGTTTTCAAAACAAGATATCATGGTTAGTAGAGGCGAGCGGGGGTGCTCATAGTTGACCTTTCCCAATCGTACCCAAGTTCCCGAGCCGAGGCAACTTTGGTGATGACGGACACGTGGCCATAGGCAAACGAGTCAGGGTTTCCTAAATTCCCCCATAAAAAATATTTAGGTGGCGACTCTGTATCTGGCAAAGCAGTCCATGTTTGGCACTTCTTCCTAAAAATCTATTTTCTCAAAATGATTTGCTGGATTTGGACTCTTTGGTTCAGATTTAGAACCGTGACAATTTGAGAGTCCGAACTGTAGTGGGCCCAAATGAACAGAACGGGATTTTCCCCCCCGGGGCGTTCGGGGGCGTCTACAGTCCACCATTTGGCAGTGCAGCTCAATTAAGCCATAATAAAATGTTTGAATAAGTTGCCAATCAGGCACTTGGTGGTGGGGACACTGTTGGAGAAGGTCTCGAAGTCTTTCCCACGTCTCATGGAATTGCTCACCATCCATTTGAGCAAAGTTTGTGATGGCTCGCCTCAATTGGTTGGTTTTACCTATGGGAAAGTACTTCTCCAAGAACCGTTGCTATAATTGGTCCCAAGTTGTGATTGAATTAGCAGGTAAGGAATTCAGCCAGTGTTTGGCTTTATCCTTTAATGAGAATGGAAACAATCGCAACATTAAGGCCTCATTTGTGAAATTATGGATCCTCACTTTCGAGCAAATTTCCAGAAATTCATTCAAATGTTTGTAAGGATCATCATGAGTTAGTCCATGGAATGGTGGGAGCATTTGTACGGTGCTGGACTTAATCTCATAATGAACGGCAGTGGTGTTGGGTAATTGGATGCATGATGGTGATGTATATGCAGTGGGTGTGAAATAATCCTTAAGGGTCCGGTTAGGCACATTCAGGACATCTGGATCTGCCATCTCTAATTGCTCAATGTATGAATATGAATACTCAAGCCTAGGAACATAGGCAGAGGCCCTAAGTCTCCGAAGAGTCCTTTCTAGTTAAAGGTCCAAACACCACAATTCAGGGTGACAAGAACGACGCCCGTGCATACACTACCCCCACACACACAAAAAGTTCCAACTCTGTGCACTAAGTTATGAAAGCAAAATACCAAAGGGAGAAATACTCATAGCGGTTTAACGAAAACGCTTTACTCGTCTTGCGGGTGCTTGACGTGTAGACGTTGTCTCCAACCTCTAATTGAGCTTCGTCTTGCTTTTTAGCACTTTGGTGCTTTGCTTGCGAGTGTTTGCTTCTGTTTACGCACTGAATGTTGCGATTTTTTTTTTTTTTTTTAAGCTCGGTTGCGCTCCGCTTGCACTTCGGTGATAGCTCCAATTTCAAATGCTCTGCACACTTAAAACCATGAAAGCATAAAATCCTAAACTAAAAATTAAAATAAGAATGTAACTTTAAATTAACTAATTCCGCCAGAAGTCCCCGGCAACGGCGCCAAAATTTGATGGGTCGTTGAACACACCAAAATTAAACATTAAACTACACCAAATTCTTTTAGAATAATGGCAAGTCTAGGTATCGATCCACAGGGACAATTGTGAAATTAAACTAATTTAATTGATAAATTCTTAAATTAATTTTGATGAAAAGATTGATTGATCATAACCTAGTTTAATAACGAATAAATTAACTAAATAATTAAATTATCAATTATAACTGAAAATGGATTTACTGAATTGGGGAAAAACCTAGGGCGAAGAGTCCACCACTAGTCACATAAATAGGGTTTTCAAATTGAAAACAATTATGTTGTGGTTCGAACGGAATAATGCTTCATAACTACAAGTTCAAAGCATTTAACAAGAAAATCATCACGTTCAATGTACGAGTACGAACCATCTCAAGTAGTACGAATCGTTCACTTTAAACTAAGGTAGTGATACGACTCGTCTCTCGTAGTATGATTCGTCTCATACCTTGAATGTGAAAGAATAGAAAACTCTTGTATGGAAAACATTCAACGATTACAGAAAGCTGAATATTTGAAAAAATAATGGAATATATATATATATATATATATATGAAACTTCTAAAACACCATACAAGTGTTCAAACCTTTACATAATTAAAAATCCAAAAAGAAAAACCTATTACATGGCTAGGGTTTCATCAAAACCCTAGAAAATGAGACTAGTCACTCATGGAGAAGTGGAACGAGGTAGATGGAGAAGAAGCCACCATGGGAGACATGCTTGAAGCTTCAAGTTCCTTTTCCTTTTCAAACCCTAGCCTCTATTTCTTGACAAAACAACTTCAGAACCCTAATCCAGCCTTTTTCTTGCCTATTTATACTTCTGATGTCTTTTCAAACAGGTTTAAAACATCTGACACGTTTTTCCAGAAAAAGTCAACACACATGCGGACACAGTCAACTCTCTCCAAATTCTGTCTTTTTGCCCATTTTATGTTCCGACTATGTACAACCTGATTGACATTCAACACACATAAAGTATACATTTTGATAAACAAGTGAAGTTAAGAGATCCTAATTAACGGTCTCAATGATGTATAATTTGACCTTAATCACAGGTTGCTTTATATATTCCACTGGTTTTTTTTTTAATTTTATTTTAAACAACAATAGTAAATTATAACATAGGAGAGAAGGGGGCGAGCTTTGAAATCCAAACTTAAAGATTGCTTTATGTATGCTGATTATAACTCATGTCAGGAGAAAATTTGACCCCAAAAAAATTATGAGATATTTTGGAAATATGGTAAAAAATTAATTTTTTATTTTTTATTAAGTTTTTTGACTTTTTTAGAAAGTGATTTGAGAAGTTGATAAAAAGTTACTTTTGATTTTTTTTGTTAATATTTATTTAGAATGTCACATCACAATCAAATGACCAAAATACCCTTACTCAATTTAATAAATTTATATTTTCACCCATGTATAACCCTAAACAACATAAATGATATAATGGTAATTTCTCATGTAGCTTTTTAGACTTGTCAAATTACTTCTTGTTAAAAAAATCAATCTAGCTTTTTACTCCCAAGCTGCAACACGCACCTTTTAATCTTGGTTTCCAAATGGGCACCATATAAGAAATAATTTCACTAAATTCACAATGCTATATTCAAATAATTTTTTCTGTTAATTTTAAAAAAATTCCTTGCAATGTTAAATTGATGTGATCTTCACAACTCATATTAACATAATTTTTAAAAAAATTAGTTGGCCTCCCACGCGTTTCATGCGTGGGGATTGCGCTATAGTTTCAATATAAATATTTTAAAATTATGTTTGGTTTATAAATTTGAAAAGTGAAATATATCTATATTTATACTTAATTTGTTTATCTTTTGTTTTTTTGTTTATAAATTTCTTCTTAAATTAATAGATATATGAACATAGCTATATGTCATATCAGATGTAAATATATTTTCACATTTGAAGTAAAATAAAAATATTTTTGATAACCAAGTCGACAAATCTATAGGAAAGAGCACTATATTTATTTACTAATAGAAAAATAATTCATCTATCTAATTTCTCTGAATAACTTGACAAGTAAAATTTAAAATCCACACTCAAATATTCATTCAAACTTTCCTTATATATATTTAGGAAAGAAATTGTATAGTTATAACACTATTATTGATAATAAGTATTCAATGCGATCTTGTCCAAACGTTACGTACAAACATATTGATGTTGATGGTTTGATAATAATATGCATACGGTATACATCTTATAACATAAATTTAACCAAAAAAAATTTGACAAAAAAAATATGTTCATTATATCACTCCATACAGTAACTTGTTTTCATAATATTATACATTATAGTAGATATATACAGCGAAGATTTGTTTGCAAAAAATAAGAAGAAGAAATACTCTGTGCTAGTGTGATTATGTACAATGTGTATAGATACATCCTTATCTTTTTTGATGTTCAAAATTTTTAATTTTGCGCGGTAAAGTCTTGTCATCGTATTTGAAGTTCCCATGTTCCCCTTTGATGTAGTTGCATTATGCATCTACTGCTGAGTTGCTTTCTCTATGAATGAAGGTGATTTTACAATCTTCGAAATTCTGTCTTCTTCAGATGTTTCCTATGAGTTTCCATACGATGTTGCAATAATCTCTGTGTATTGTGTAGAATTCTTTCGATTAAGAATTTTACATCACTTTCTGCCCATATCTTTGGCCATTCATTTTCTGCTACAATTTGTAATCCACACAAACATATCCACACGAAGAGGACACAGATTAGCAAACAAACAACTCTTAATTGAATAGGGGAAAAAATAAAAATAAAGATTAAAAAAAATAATTGAAGGAATGGGAATCACTCAAAAAAGGCAATAAAAATAAAAATAAAAATAAAGATTAAAAAAAATAATTGAAGGAATGGGAATCACTCAAAAAAGGCAAGCATCAACAACCCCATGTTCTGATATAAAAAATAAATAAATAAATAAATAAGAGACTAAATCTCACCCTACATGGAAAACTACAAAGAGCAAATAGCTGAGCCAATGAGCTTGCCTTAGCGAAATTAAAAGTTAAAAACTTTAGACCTTGGAATTTGGTAGATCCAATCCAACCTATAGAATTTCCAAGCTCGTTGTTTACTTAAAACTCTAGTGTTCAAGTCAGAAGTTAGAAACTTAATAGAGCAGGAAAATATTTATTGATACAATAAATAGCCAGTCATATGATCACATAATATCCAATCTCATTAGAAAAATTCATTAGTTCAAGCTCAAAACCTTGTACGAAAATTGTAACATTCATTCGAGTGATGTATTGTCTCAGATGCAAGAAAGTATCCCAAACTAACCTGTTGTAACTAAAAAGTCTTGTCAAGGCATAAAATATACAAACAGTATGTCTGTCGTGAAATAATTTGGTATAAAAAAGTTGCAAGATCTAAAATTTCACATGCAGGAATTGGCTTCTAAGAAACAGGAAACCTCAATAAATGAAAGGAGCAGCAATCCACAAATAAAAAGCCGCTGAGGTGAATTGAACTAATTGTCATATGGCTATGGAGCAATGTTAAAAATCAGAGAGGCTGCGTCACCATTTAGCTTTTTACTGCTAATTTTTGGCACATGACCTCTTCATTATTCAAAACAATTTCTGCCAATTGAATATTGCCACTTAGCCCAAATGCCTTGTATGATGGCATAAATGAAAAGTCGTCAAGAAGTTTCGTGCACTTCAACTCCCACTTCGCCATCAAGAACTCAATTAGATGATGCCCGCTGCACAAAACAAAACAAAACAAAACAAATATATAAATACATAATACATTTTTAATAAAATTCAAAGATTAACATTGTTGAAATGTAAACTGCCAACACAAAATAACATTATATGAAACATATGAAAAATACCTTATATTGTGATGGGTTGTTATGAAAACAGATCCTGGAGAATTTTGGAGTAGAAATGTCAGAGTGGCAAAGGGATCATCAAAGCCTTGCCAATATATGCACAATATACATCTCATCTTCAGTTTAATGAAGATAGTTGCATCCCACATGCCCTATTTCAGTCCCATTACCTACAAGACAAGCCAAAATCATCTTGTAGTCTATAAATGCCATCTTCATATGATAGATTGATATGCATTTGTGCTAAAAGGAGATGAAAAAATATGTTGACACAGGTTCTGATCATGAGGAAAGTGTTCAGAACCAATTGTAACCAACAGTATACCACTTTCTTTTCCAAGGCCAAGCAATATAAAATGTTATACCCCCTTTCTCCCTATATGCATCATGTAAATTGGATATTGTAAACAAAAAAGTAAAAAAGATAGCTTACTTTACAATTTAGATTATGTAAATCAGACACTCTTTTCATGTTCGCCAGCACCTGCAGATTCACGACAAAAACTTATTAGATTATTTTATCAAATAGAAAGAAAAGCCACCACTCTAGAGTGAATGAAGAGAAACACCAAAATGAAGTAACAATTTACAACAGTTTGACTAAAGCCAAACACACCTTAATTCTCAAAACCCTCAAACGAAATGAAGCAACAATTATATAACAGTTTTTACTAAAGTTGCATGTAAATAGAAGACATAAATGAAGATTCGTTTACAAATCCCAGAAGGCTATAACCCAAATGCAAATCCCAATTTGTATGTAATACTTGACAATAGATTAATCTTTACCCTATGGAGTAAGAAATGTATCTTGTATTTGCAAGAAATACCATAACCCATTAAATTGGAAACTCATATTAACTAAAATTCGGCTGTGACTGCTCTTCCCAAGGAATTAGGCAATGAAAATAGCACCAAAAACTCCTGCCTCTCTAATGTTTGTTCCTACTCTGTGGAAGCAATACATGATAATATGAAAGGGGTGGGAAATATGAACGGAAAACACTCCATGAAGCAGCTCTGCATGCATCCAAGTGCACACAGTGAAAATAGAAGTTTCTGCTCATTTTTTAAGGATTTAGTTAAATATCAATCTAATTCTCTAAACAAAGTAGTGGTACAGTGGTTAAAACCATGGGTTATTTACTAGATGCACTATAACTAAAGTGCGTATTAAATTCTGCATAGAATGAGAAAGATGCATCTCTAGTTTGGTTAACAGGATAGAAAATGTAGATAGCTCTTTTAGTATGGATATGGTACATCTATAACAACCCAACCTCTGATTTACGTTAATATGTGGTTAAATAAGCTTAATCAGTAATTAAGAGAAATTCCAAATTAAATTGCATGTGTGTGTTGTCTTATTTGTGTTTATATCTCGGTTTGCACATTGAAGGCCATATTGGCATCCGATTCAGAAATTGACTTGGTATACGTGTTATTTAGAATTTTTAGAATTTCATGGTATGTTCAATTGAAATTCGGTTCGGAACGAATAAAATAGAATAAAATAATCTCGCTTAGTTATCTTTGACTCAAACTAATTAAGCTTCATTAGTTGAGCCTATATAAGGCCTCCACACCACCTAGACTCATCTTTTCTTGACCATTTTTGAAAGGGAGTGAAGAGAAGTTTAAACTCATGGGAAGGAAGTTAGCATTTGGGAGGAACTTTGGAAATTGACCTCCTAGCTCAAAGAATTAAGCATCTTAGACATAATTGAACACCTAAGGTAAGAAATCAAACCTTTAGTTTTGTAATTGAATTGGTTCATACATGAATTCAAGAGAATTGAGCTAAAAGATGCAAGAATTAAGCTTAAGAAGTGAAAAGGAAGATCAATTCATACATGCATGTGCATTTCATTGCATTTGGGGCATGTTTTCTAAGAAATTCTCTCATGCATGCAAGAAATTGAGCTTAGTGGTAGGAATTCATCATGTTTTACATCCTCTTATCTCATTTGATTATGTTTTGGAAATTTTGAACCCAAGTTAATACATGCATGGTGTGTGTACTCATAATTCAAGTTTGAATTTGAAGAATCCACTTGCTTTTGAGCCTTGATTTTGAGTAATGATTTTTACTTCATGATGTTTTGCGAGTTTACAAGAGTTTCCTTAAGTTTTTGGCCCAAGAAACCATAATTTACAGCTTTGGGGTTGAATTTGAAGCTTGGAAGCAATTCTGGAAATTCCAAAATTTTGTTTCCATGCTCGAGCGACAAATCCTGTGCTCGAGCGACCATCTTTATTTTTGCACTTCCGCTCGATCGACCAAACGTCCGCTCAAGCGTAAAATTCCTGCTACCAGAAGTTTGCGTGTTTTGCAGACCGCTCAAGCGACAAAAAGTTACGCTCAAGCAAGGGCATCAGTTTCACGCTCGAGCGAGCGTCAAGCGAGCATCGAGCAGATAAATCAAGCAACCAGAATTTTTGCAAAGTTTACAGACCGCTCGAGCGAAGGAATGTGCGCTCGAGCGACCACTCACATTTTGCATGTCCGCTCGAGCGAGCGAAGAAAGCTGTGCTCAAGCGAGACCCCTGTTTTCAGCAATTTTTGTTAAGTGTTTTCAAGTACATTTTAGCATCCTCATTGCATCCTAGGCATTCCTAAGCCAAGATTAAAACACCATAATGAGAATAAGAAGTAAAAACACACCAAGATAAGAAAGAATTAAGTTAATGTTTCTGAGTGTGTAATTCAGTACGTGTTCGTTCTGTAACTGTATAGGTCACGCGCCACAAGACGTCTGATTTGCCTATTCTGTCCGTTTGCCTTGAAGCCATCTATTACTTATGAGTAATAACTTAGTAAAGCTATGTTCAACTTTATTTATTTTCTGTAGAAAGTAATAAGATTTGTTTTCTGAACTGCTATTTGGAATGCTATTTGTGAATCATGAATGAATGTCCATTTTTCTGAAATGTATTTGTGGCATCCTTAGTTCACGTGGCCCTCACCCGAGGGTAACAATACCGTGGCCAATATGCACGTGGCCCTTGCCTGGGAGTAAAAATACCATGGTTTATATTCACGTGGCCCTTGCCTGAGGGTAACAATACCGAGGCCTATATTCACGTGGCCCTCGCCTGGAGGTAACAATACCATGGCTACTTACGCGCAAGATATGAACCCTTATGGCTGTTCGTACCGACTATGCAAAATGTGATATGTCATGATAGCTAAATGGATGTACCACAAATACTTGCTGTCAGAATTACATTCTGGAAAGAATGTAAATCTGTTTCTGAAAAAGATTCGTTTCTGATATAAACTCTGATTTCTGACTCTGTGATGGACATGATTCATTAAAACCCTTTACCTTGTTATTATTCATTGGGCTTCTTCTTACTATTTATATTATGTATGTAGGTGAGCAGGCGCGTGACCAAGCCTAAGCTGCTGCCTGGAGTCTTGGGTTAGCCAGCCACTGTGCCTCCCGGGGATGTTCCCTTTTTGTGATGTCCCATTTTGTAACCTTGCTGCAGATATTTTTGTTTGTTTTGCTTATATATACTTTAGGCTAAGTCCCCATTTGGCTATACTTGTGTAAATGGATGATGTATGACTTATGTGTTTGTGACGTCACAAGTATATACGTAAGTTTGTTTTGAAGATTACTCTCTCATATATGTCAACACAGCTCTATGGACTATATTTATTTTATCTATTTGTTTCCGCAGCCCCTAATTATATGTTGTTCTGTTAAGAGGCTTTTAGTAATCCAACTATTACTGGCTGGTTACAACGCTAAACTTATAGAGGCGGTTTGGGTTGTGACAGAGTGGTATCAGAGCATGTGTTCTACAGCATACACGAGTCCATATGAGCTTAGGATGTCCTAGTACGAAGTAAGGGCATTCCATCTGCATGTGTGAGTGTGTGGTAATCTTTATAAATATGAAAACTGAATTTGAATCTGGACAGAATAAAATTGAAAGAGATGAACAAGATTATTCTTATGTTTCTTTTTACTTGGTGTATGGAGAATGCAAGGGAAAATGATACAAGTGAATCTTCTGAGGCCCGAATGAACAGAATGGAACAGATGCTTGCGGCTTTAATTGAAGCAATGACGTAACAACTAAGACAACAACCTTTGCCTCCTATGCTTCCGCCAGTGCTAGTTGAACCAGACAATAATGACATCATCAATTTGACTCAGAAATTTATGAAAATGAAACTGCCTACCTTCTTGAGTGGCATTGAACCATTGAAGATAGAAACCTGGTTGCTAGAAATGGAGAAGTTATTTGAAGTGTTCCTTTGCTCTGCAACTCATAAAGTACTTTTGGCTACCTACACCCTAAAGAATGAAGCCCGGAGATGGTGGCTGTTGGTTCGAAATAACAAAAGGGACATGATATGGGCACAATTCAATGAGATATTCTACAACAAGTACTTTCCCCAATGCTTCAATGACCGAAAAGTTTTGAATTCCAAGAACTTAAGCAAGGGAAGATGTCCGTAGCTGAGTACGAGGCTAAGTTCACCGAGTTGGCCAGATTTGCTCCTCACATGGTGGACACAAATTATAAGAAAGCACAGAAGTTCGAGGGATGACTAGACTTGGAAATATTTGATTGAGTAGGTGTCTTGAAATCGCCTACTTATGTGGAGGTGCTTGATAGGGCATTGATGGTAGAAGCCATAATAGCAACCAAGAAATTTCAACAAGGGCCAATCATTTTCAAAGAAGCAAAACACAAGATCGTCCAGTAACTCTAGTCAAAGTAGTGGATCTATTCCAAACTGCCCCGACTGCTGAAGAAAGCATAAAGGTACATGTTACCATGCATCAGGTGTGTGTTTCCGGTGTGGCAAGACTGGCCACATAGTTAGGGATTGTTCAATGAGATCCAATGAGGTTAACCGTCCTCTAACAAGTTTAGCCGGGTCTGCTTCTACAACAAGATCAAATGCAAGAACTAATGCCAGGGGCCCTAACAATGAAACGTTGAGGCAAGAGAGAGTGTTCGCACTAGTGCCCGGAGATGTACAGAACACTGAGTCTGTGATGTCAGGTATAATTTGAATTTGTGCCCAGAATGCATATGTCTTGATAGATTCTGGTTCTACACACTCATTTGTGTCGCATGCCTTTTCTCGAAAATTAACTAGACCCTTAGAATTTATGAATTATTTATTGTATATATCTACACCATCTGGGGGTTCTATGGTATGTGCATATATATATATATATATATATCTGGCATGTGATGTTTTGATTGGTGATATGACGTTGTCCGTTGATTTGCTGCCTTTGAGCATTAACCACTTTGATTACATATTAGGTTTGGACTGGTTAACGAAGTATTGTGCATCTATTGACTGTGTAAATAAGTTTGTTGCATTTCGTCCACTTGGTATGCCTGAGCTTGTTTCCATTGGGAATGGAGTAGTTCCTCCACCATACTTGATTTCATTCATGAAAGCCAAAAAATTATTAAGAAAATGTTATCAGGGCTACTTGTGTTGTGTGTTGACTGAGTCTTCGGATAGTACTAATGTGGAAACGATACCTATAGTCTGTGAATTTCCTGATGTGTTTCCTAATGACCTACCCGGGGGGCTTAATTGATAGGGAAATTGAATTTACTATTTATGTAATATTTGGAACACAACCTATCTCCAAGACTCCTTATAGAATGTCAACTTCTGAACTGAAAGAGCTAAAAGTCCAACTTTAAGAACTCTTAGACAAGAAATTTATCCGTTCGAGTACCTCACCTTGGAGAGCCCTAGTCTTGTTTGTCAAAAAGAAAGACGTGTCTTTGAGACTATGTATTGACTATCGGGAGTTGAATAAAGTAACTGTCAAGAACAAGTACCCATTACCGCGAATAGATAACCTGTTTGATCAACTTCAAGGAGCCCGAGTGTTTCCTAAAATTGATAGATCCGGGTATCACCTGTTACGACCCAAACCCGGTACCCAAAGGTTCGGCGTTGTAACAAGATAAAAATGAAATAATTCAAATAATTTTGCAGTCGTAGCACAAGCGGATAAATTAAATAAATTAAAATAAAATAATTGGGTACCAAATGCTTATTTAAAAGGAAACAAACATAGTCATTTGAGTTTTATTGTATTACAAGAGTCCGATAAAAAAAACAAAACAGATAGAAATCTTAAAAAAGAAATTAAAAAAAAAAAAAACACAACGATTCATTCCCCATCTTGATTCCGCTAAATCTCGTCACCTGAAACGGGTAACAGCTATAAACACATAGCAGAGTGAGAAATATTATACTGTGAGTATTAGGATACAAAATAGCTATGGATAGTTATTTAAACTAAACATTTAAGTTGCAAAAATAAATTATTCAAGTGGCAGAAAATGAAATAAAAATTACGTAAATAACTATAACCACGATACAAAGCAGGGGTCACTAGAGTGACAATCAGAACAGGGGTCAATGGATCCATGACAAACAGGGGACCACAAAGTGGTTAAACAGGGGCCTATGGTCATTTAAGTCCCCCAAGGCATGGGACTCCTGTAGTGATACTTACAAAAAATAATTGTTTAGAAGATCATTGCCAAATAATCTCTAAAATTAAACAAGCATATTCATGGGTTTTAATTTAAGCAAATAGAATTCAGAAAATAATCCACATAATTGAAACATTAACCTAACCATAAAACATAAATTATATAAAATAAATTGTGGTAAGTCAAAACATTCGTAAAATATATTATGATAACTCAAGACATATAAAAAATACATTATAATAACTCAAGGTATAATAAAACTCACCTTAATATAAATTTATCCCTATTTTTCTCGCACTCCAGAGCCTTACTTGCTACGCTCCTTACGCTTACTTCGTTTCTATGCTTCACCAACGTACTTCACTTCCCTATTTATACCTAAACAAAGTGTGAGGCCCAAGTCAACTACCTACACATGTTGATGTTCCCTCCCGCCACCTGTACATGGTTGTTTCTATTTAGGCCATCTGTCTTACGCCTTTGTCGTTTTGTTTCATCTCTGCGAATTCACCAAGGGCCAAGTTGACCCTTAGCCCCATCGAAGGCTCCCCTTTTTTTTATATTTATTTATTATGTTATTCCAATTTTAAAAGTCATAATTCCTAAAATTACTTATGATTATTAGTTAGGTTCACGTCTAAAAACCTCACTACCCAACTATAAAACATCACTTACCACTTACTAAAATATTTAATGTGTGATGTCTCGCAATTTATTTCCTTAACAATTTAATCGATAAATTCTCAATTTCCTAAATTATACATTTATTTACTATTATTATTATTATTATTATTTATTTATTTTTTATTTCTATTTATTGTAATTTTTTTAAAAAGAAAATTTGGGTGTCACATCACCAGTTAAAGGTCAAGGTAAAAGATGTAGAGAAAACTGCATTCAGAACTAGATATGGACATTATGAATTCCTAGTCATGCCATTTGGGGTAACTAATGTACCTGTAGCATTTATGGACTTAATGAACAGAGTATTCAAACAATTCCTTGATGAGTTTATTGTTGTGTTTATCGATGATATATTGATTTATTCTAAAAGTAGGGAAGAACATGAGAATTATCTGAGAATTGCCTTACAGACCCTAAAGGAAAAGAAATTATATGCCAAATTGTCCAGATGTGAATTCTGGCTTGACAATGTAGCATTTCTGCGACATGTGATCAACAAGGATGGTGTATCAGTAGACCCACAGAAAATTGAAACCATTGTCGACTGGCCAAGACCAACCAACGTGTCAGAAGTTAGAAGTTTTCTGGGGCTTGCTGGCTATTACAAAAGATTTGTGAAAGATTTCTCAAAACTTGCCATACCTTTGACACAATTGACACAGAAAAATGTACCATTTGATTGGAATGACCAGCGTGAATCAGCTTTTCAAGAGTTGAAAACCAGATTAGTGACTGCACCGATTTTGACTTTACCTAATGGTACTGACGGGTTTCAGATTTATAGTGATGCATCCTACAAAGGTTTGAGTTATGTATTAATGCAAAATGGTAACGTGCTTGCCTATGCTTCTTGGCAACTCCAACCACATGAAAAGAATTACCCGACTCATGATCTTGAACTGGCAGCCGTGGTGTTTGCTTTGAAAATTTGGCGCCATTATCTATATGGAGTAACTTGTGAAGTGTATACTGACCATAAAAGCTTAAAATACTTTGTTACCTAAAAAGAACTGAACATAAGACAAAGAAGGTGGCTAAAATTGATCAAAGACTATGATTTACAAATTTTGTATAATTCAGGAAAGGCAAATACCGTTGCGGATGCGTTGAGCCGAAAATCCATTGGGAATTTATCATATTTGCTCACCAATTAGAATGAATTACTATGTGACTTGGAAAAAGAATGAGATTGAAGTGGTTTTGCATGAACATGGTGGAATTCTAGCTGCTATATCTGCCCAACCCATAATTATTGAAGAGATAAGAGACAAACAACTGCAAGATTCATTCTTGAAAAAGATTGTGGATGAAATCGACTCAAAGCCAAGGCCCGAGTTTGTACTTGAGAATAATGTGTTGAAATTTTAGGGTCGCCTTTAGGCTCGGCTATTCTAAGATGTCATGTGAATGCAACTTGATAACATGTATTCAATTTGGAATTGAAATACAATGCAGTTTGAATGATGCGTCGAGCCCGGTGCATGCAAGACAAATGGATGATAGCAAACGACAAACACGGTGTCTTAGGCGCACCAATGCAAATGCAATGCAAAGAAACACATAAGTGTAGACGAAACAGCATATCATGTGTTCGAGTCAAGTTCTCTAATTCCCCAGCGGAGTCGCCAAAAACTGTAGACCGCCCGAACTCTGCTCCGCGCGCGAGGGCGCGAATTATGGTTCTAGCTACTACAGTTCGGACTCCTGTCACGGTTCTGAATCTAACCTCACAAAGTGCAATGTAAGACTGATAAATCACCAAAGAGTCCAAATCCGGCAAATCGTTTTGAAAAATCGATTTTAATCAAAAAGCGCCAAACATGGACTGCTTTGCCAGATTTCAGAGTCGCCACCTAAATATTTTGTTTTTGGGAAATTTAGGAAACCCTGACTCATGCCTAAGGCCACGTGTCCGTCATCACCAAAGTTGCCTCAGCTCGAGAACTTGGGTACGAGAGGGGAAGGTCATGCAATGAGCACCTCCGCTGGCCCGATCAAAGATCGGCATTTACTAACATGATATGTTGTTTTTGAAAACACGTGTTCTTATTCTGATTTATTAGCTAGCTTACTATGTGATGCGCACATCATATAAGTATAGACTAAATCGTTCAAGTTGGAACAAAACATTTCATGTTTGCTTTTTTAAAAATGGTTTGAAGTTGCTACTCGCAAGTAGGCTAAGACAAGGATTTTGCCACCCTCAAGTGGGCTTAGAAAACAACATGATTTGCCACTCTCAAGTGGGCTTAAAACACACATTTTGATTAATTGTTCCAATTCAAGCAATGAAGCCTTCATCCACAGGCATTCATGCAGTTAAACACATAAGCAGTTAGTCTCATAGCAAGCATGTTATCATGGTAGCACTTACACACATGCAAGATGCTAAAGCATAAATACTCACAGTGTACTCCGAGCCAAAAAAGAAGCTAGTTAGTAATCAATGCATGATCCTAGCTATGTTAAAATGCTTAATGCAACACATGCAAAAATGCAACTAAATAGGCTTAGCTATTATAAGATGTCATGTGAATGCAACTTGATAACATGTATTCAATTTGGAATTGAAATACAATGCAGTTTGAATGATGCGCCGAGCCCGGTGCATGCAAGACAAATGGATGATGCACGCATGCAAGCATAAGTATGCTAATTGAAATATGCCCTAAAACTAACCATCGAAAGCGGTTAAGTAAAAGGGAGAAAGAAATAGGGATTAGAAGACATGCATCACACACATGCGCACTTATTACAACATTGTGCCCTTTCGACGGAGGGTCCGAATAATAAGCTAAGCTAGCTACGCTAAGCTACTTATTATTACAAACCAAACTAATTAATCAAATTAATTAAACTACAAAACCAACTAAGTATGAAAAGCATTTAAATTAGGTGGCCACAACTCCGCCTCGGAATGATGAATGATGCATGCGCGGTCGTGTCCTCCCGGAAATCCACTGTCGTGCCTCATGATGCCTCTGTTTGCACTGTTTTAGACTTCTGAAAATTGTGCCAACCTTCAAGATACTTTTGATCCACCTTATGGACATGCTGAGAAGTGGTCGGCCGAGAGTAGTGGCCATCGGCCAGAGTTTATGGCTATCGACCAATTTTGATAGCCGATCGGCAGACTAAGTGGTCGATCGGCCACTGCTTCCTGCAAATTCTCCCTTTGCTGCAACAGAGCACTAAGAGAGGCGTGACAATGTATTTGCAAAAAACTGTGTGTGCAACCACACTCCTTATCATGTCTAAAACTCAAAGGAGTGTAGTGCTCGACTCTCGAGCCACCAATCACGTATCTCAATGCATGATGGCCAAAGAGGCTGAGTTGCACAAATCAATGACAATGAATGCACACAAATAACACATAGGACTCAATGAACCTCCACCTTATCATACATGATCAAAGGTGTTGGTAACCTAAGGAATGAAGCGCGTTTCATCACTTCAAGTATGAAACGCCCCTCGTCCCTCGTGTTTGGATCAACATCCGATCCAAACACAATGCAATGCAACAAGCATGCAAACATGATGCAACATGCAAACAATATGAACATGCAACAACATGCTAACAACATGCAAATGTGACAACATGCAAACAAAATAAGCATGGCAAGTGAAGGACAAGACACAAGGGCCACGTAATACAATACACAATGGACCAAACCAACCTCAAACAAGCCTCATGCATGCCAAGACAATGGCCAAAACATGCTGAAAATGAAGTCCAAAAGCAAATACAAGCATGCATATACATTGGGTCACAAACAAGGCGTGAAGACAACAACTCTCAAGCGCATTGAAGGAGTGGAAAATGTAATAGTGTGGCAATGAAGTAAGCTCTAAAATTATATTCCAAATGATGTTAAATCATGCACATATGACAAATGAAGCATGCTAATAGGCTCAAAGCTTAAAGCTAGCCAAGGGACTTACACCATGGCCATATAAAGCAAGCCCCAAAGGGCCAAGGTGACTCGAACTAGTCCCAAGGCAGGTCAAAACGAGACCCAAAACATGCTTGAACATGGCCAACATATGCTAGAATTAGAGGCATGAAGCATGGAGCATACAAGGCCAATGAAGAGAATTACACTACACCTACCAAAACCAAGCATGAGATGACTTCACCAACTAAAATCAGAGTTATAACATGGCAAAATGACACCCAAAACACACTAATATGGCAAACCAAAAGACTAAGAAAATATGAGGAAGAAGAACTTCGAAAATATAAGGAAGAAGGAATATATTTCTGTTATATTCAAAACTTCTTATCTTACAAGACCAAATGACACTCCTTATATAGGAGATATTACAAACATCATTATAACCCATTATATGCCACTTACATATTATATATCACCACTATCTACCACTATCATATTATATACATGTCACTATCTGCCACCAACACCACTATCATATTCTATACATGCCACTATCTTATTATATACATTAACACAAATTTCCAGCACTCCCCCTCAAGCTGGATTGAAGATATCTTCCATAGCCAGCTTGCTAGTCAGCTTATCAAATTGCTTCTTGTGTAGTCCCTTCGTTAGCACATCAGCTAATTGTTCACCTGTTAGAAGGTAGGTCATATAGATTATGCCAGCATTGATTTTCTCCTTGATGAAATGTTTATCCACTTCTATATGTTTTGTGCGATCATGTAGAACTGGATTATGAGCTATAGATATAGCTGCTTTGTTGTCACAATAGACCTTCATAGGTGTCGGGTGAGAAAGCTTTAATTCTTCAAGAATTCTTTTAATCCACATTACTTCACAGATTCCATGGGCAACAGCTTTGAACTCTGCTTCTGCACTACTTCTAGCTACCACATTCTGTTTTTTACTCCGCCATGTAACTAGGTTCCCACCTACAAAGGAGCAGTATCCGGATGTTGATCTCCTGTCTGTAACACTTCCTGCCCAGTCTGCATCTGTGTATACTTCAACTTGAAGATGTCCATGTTTCTTGAACAGTAAGCCTCTCCCTGGAGTTCCTTTCAAATATCTGAAGATCTTATAAACGGCCTCAAAGTGCTCTGCCCCTGGTGAGTGCATGAACTGACTTACCATGATGACTGCAAAGGCAATATCAGGCCGCGTATGAGACAAGTAAATCAATTTCCCTACAAGTCGCTGATATTGTTCCCTCTCTTTGACTTCTTCAGCCTTAGCAGCTTGTAACTTCAAGTTAGGCTCGATCGGAGTCTCCACCATCTTACAACCAAGCATACCTGTTTCTCCAAGGAGATCAAGAACATATTTTCTCTGATTAACGAATATACCTTCCTTGGATCTTGCAAATTCCATTCCGAGGAAATACTTGAGGGCTCCCAGATCCTTAATGTGAAATTCTTTTGCGAGTTTCTCTTTGAGGGCTGCTAACTCTGCTTCATCATTACCAGTTAAAATGATGTCATCAACATAAACAATCAAAATTGCAATTTTACTGTCTTTTGAATGTTTATAAAATATTGTGTGATCTGCTTGACTCTGCGAGAAGCCACAACTGATAACTGCCTTCCCAAAACGTTCAAACCACGCTCTTGGTGATTGTTTGAGTCCGTATAATGACTTGTTCAATCTGCATACTCTGTCGCTTCCAAGTCTCTGCTCAAATCCCGGCGGTAGGCTCATGAACACCTCCTCTTCAAGATCACCATTGAGAAATTCATTTTTAATGTCAAGTTGATGTAGAGGCCAATCTGAATTTACTGCAAGAGATAACAGTACTCTGATGGAATTTATTTTAACAACAGGAGCAAACGTCTCCTGATAGTCGATCCCATAAGTTTGAGTGAAGCCTTTAGCCACCAGTCTCGCCTTGTATCTCTCAACGCTTCCATCTGCGTTACATTTTATCGTAAACACCCATTTACACCCAACTGTTTTCTTGTCTTTGGGTAGATCAACTATCTCCCAAGTACCACTTCTCCTTAAAGCATTCATCTCCTCCATGACTGCTAATTTCCAATTCGGATCATCCAATGCTTCCTGTATATTCCTTGGAACAAACAAGTGTGAAATCCTAGATGTGAAAGCTCTATGGTTTTTAGACAGTCTTTGATAGGAGAGGTAATTTGCAATAGGATGTTTAATGCAATTTCGGACACCTTTCCTAATTGCTATAGGAACATCAAGGTCGGAAATAGAAGGAATAGGATTACCTAAAATTTCGATGCCAGAACTCGGGTGGACATTCGGGTCATTAGGATGGACATTCGGGTCATTATTCCTCAGATGAAATCGCTTCCTAGTATAAACCTGAAGCTCAGAATTTAGATCATTTTGTAGTACTTCTCCCCCTAAACAAGAATTTTCTTGACTAGGCACCATAGAACTTGGTTGTCCTAAGTGATCATTATCAGACAGATGTGGTTTTTGTGTAGTATAAATGACATTGGGGAGCGGGATAGAAATATCCCAAAAATGGTCTTCTACTCCACTTGTCTCCCCCTGAAGAGAAGTGTTGGGGAAATAGGATTTTGTTTCCACAAATGACACATCCATACTCACATGAAATTTCTTGATTTGAGGATCGAAACACTTATACCCCTTTTTGTTTGAGGAATAACCCAAAAAAACACTTTTTATAGCACGGGGGTCAAGTTTTGAACGAAATTGACTGGGAATATGAACATAGGCAGTACATCCAAAAACTTTGGCGGGTAAATCAGAAAACAACCTCGTATCAGGAAAAAAACTTTTGAGACAATCAAAAGGTGTTTTGTATGTTAACACCTTTGTAGGCATCCTGTTTATCAAATAAGAGGCTGTTAAAATTGCTTCGCCCCATAAGTATTTAGGAACATGCATGTAAAACATTATAGCACGTGCTACTTCAAGTAAATGTTTATTTTTTTATTCTGCAATGCCATTTTGTTGAGGGGTATCCCGACATGTAGATTGATGAAAAATCCCTTTTTTTTCCAAAAACTCACCCAACTGCTCATTGAAATATTCTGTTCCATTATCAGAATGTAAAATACCAATTTTGGTTTGAAATTGGTTTTCAATCATATTGTAAAAATTTGTGAATAAATTTTTCACGTCAGATTTTTTATTCATCAAATAAATCCAACATAAGCGGGTATGGTCATCAATAAATGTAACAAACCATCTTTTACCAGAAAGAGTAGTGATTTTAGAAGGGCCCTAAACATCACTATGAATCAAATAAAAAGGTTTGGAAGCCTGGTAAGGTTTTGGCAAATAAGTAGAGCGATGAAATTTTGCAAAAATGCAACTTTCACAATGAAAAGAAGAACAATCAATCCCTTTAAATAATTCTGGAAATAAATGTTTCAGATAAAGAAAACTAGGATGTCCTAGCCTATAGTGCCATAGCATTATTTTTTCTCGAACAGAGATTGAACTAGTACTATTAAAGCTCTGAGCTTTTTTATTACTAACAGGTACTTCATCAAAGTAGTAAAGACCTTCAAGCATCCTAGCACGCCCAATCATCATCCCCGAGTTCTGGTCCTGAAATTCACAATGGGATTCAAAAAATGTAACACGACAATTAGAATCCTTAGATAGTTTACTGACAGACAAAAGGTTACAGGCTAAGTTGGGGACGTGAAGAACAGCATTGAGATTAATTTTCTCAGTTAGTTTAATAAATCCTTTTCCTGCAATAGGTGAAAAACTACCATCGGCTATTCTGATTTTGTCATGACCAGAACAAGGGAAATAGGTACTAAATAAATGGGAAAAACTAGTCATGTGATCGGAGGCACCGGAATCTATGATCCACGGAGAGAAGTTTAGGCAAGAGAAGGCTTTAGGATTTCTACCTGTTTGTGCCAACAAAACACTAGGAGTACCGGATGAGAAGTTGGATTTTATCAGCTTTAAGAGTTGATCAATCTGCTCTTTGTTGAAGGGACCTGAATCGGCTTCATTAGCGGTAGGAAAGCCACGATTCTTCTCTCCTTGTTTGCTGCTTTTCCAGTTGACAGGTTTGCCATGGATCTTCCAACACGTTTCGCGTGTATGGCGAGGCTTGTTGCAAAAATCACACCAGACCCGTGGCTTATCATCAAACCTGCGCAGGTAATTTGCAGCCTTGTTGGCCGCAGCATCGCTAATTAAAGCAGAAATTTCAATTGATTCACCAGTACCTTTTTTCTTAAGCATGACGCTCCTTCGGCTCTCTTCCCTTCTGACTTCGGCAAATACTTCGCCAATGGATGGGAGAGGAGGCCTGCCAATAATTCTTCTTCGCACTTCATCGAACTCAATGTTGAGGCCGGCAAGAAACTTGTAAATACGGCTGTCTTCCACAGTTTTCTTGTGGTGGTTGCAGTCGTCAACCGATTTCCATTCGTATGTGTTGAAGATGTCAAGATCCTGCCGCAACCTTTTCAACGAATTGAAATATTTGGTGACGGAATCATCTCCTTGACGAATCTCTCCCAACTTCAAAGTTAATTCGAAAACTTGAGATTGATTTCCTAGGTCAGAATACATCTGACTAACATTATCCCACAACTCTTGTGCAGTAGTATAGCACATGTAATTAAAGCTTATATCCTCCTCCATGGAATTGACCAACCATGTCATAACCATGGAGTTTTCAGCGTCCCAACTGTCGAACAGCGGATCATTAACAGCAGGAGTCTTCTTGTCACCAGTGATGTAACCGATCTTTCCTTGCCCACGAATATACATCCGGACAGATTGTGACCAGCGGAGAAAATTATCACCATTTAGGCGGATGGTGGTGATTTGGACAGAGTGAGAGTTGGACGTTTTCACCGGAATGGCAGCGGCAGGGGTTGAAGTGGTTTCGGACGTGACTTCCGACATGGCTATAACGGTTTTAGGGCTGCTGTGTTTTTTGTTGCTCTGATACCAACTAAGAAAATATGAGGAAGAAGAACTCCGAAAATATGAGGAAGAAGGAATATATTTCTGTTATATTCAAAACTTCTTATCTTACAAGACCAAATGACACTCCTTATATAGGAGATATTACAAACATCATTATAACCCATTATATGCCACTTACATATTATATATTACCACTATCTACCACTATCATATTATATACATGCCACTATCTGCCACCAACACCACTATCATATTCTATACATGCCACTATCTTATTATATACATTAACACAAATTTCCAGCAAAAAGCCTAGGCAAGATGGCATACATGTGGGCTCATGCTTAAGGCATAAAGCATGACCTACCAAAAGCATTGAAATAGTGAAATATGAGAGAGTATGGCCACACTACACATACTGAAATCATGGTAGAAATGAGGCCAAAGCATGCAAACAACTCACGTAAGCCATGTTAGAGACCATGAAACTCAAAGCTAGTGAGCAAGAATGCACTATGGCTATACAAAGCATGGCATGCATGACCAAAACAACATAAAACAGAGCTTAAGCATGCTAAAACATGAGTAAAAGCTTGCTGGAGTTGAGCCAAAAACATGCTAGAATAATGGTCAAAAGCATGATGCATGTTAGGCTAGTGAATGGAAATGCACTACAAGTGCAAGGATTATGCAAGAGGCTTCAAACCAACCCTTGATAGAGCTATAACATGCTAAAAAAATGGCAAAAACATGCTAAGATGGGCCTTAAAGAGGTAGAAAAACATGCCACTTTGATAAGCCATCAACACAAGCATACAAGAGAAGAGGAGGGGGGACAACCCCCTCCTATTTAAGACCTTAAAACATACTTTCCACCACTGAAATTCCTCTAGAATTCAGTGGTGAAGAGGCCAAATAAAGGCTAAAACAAAGGCCTAAAGTAATGGCTCAAAAGCCTAGCAAATAAGGCATGCAAGGGAGTAAACCACCCCCAACACCAAAGAGGCCTTAAACAAACATGTTAAGCACTTCAAAACAAGACCTTTTTCAGTTGAAAGCTAAGCCAAAAGAAGCATGCAAAGTTGGCTAAATAAGCTAAGAAAACAAAGCCTTAAAGAGGTAAGGAACTCACCCTTGAAGAACCTCTTTAGAACAGCAACTTCTGAGCCAAAGAAACAAACTTTAAGGGTCCAAACAAGGTCCTCTAGCACCTCAGTAACAAAGCAATGGTGCTTTACTAGGTGTTGTAGTGCAAAAGTGAAAAGAAAGCACACTTTAAGGCACAAACTCACACAAATATAGAGAGAGAGGAAGAAATATAGAGAGAGATAGATATGTATATCTCTAAACCAATTTTCAGAACCTCTAGAAAGGGAGAGGGGCCTCCCCTCTTATAGAAATTCAAGTTTTGAGCTTGTTGGACAAGTTAAAAGCTTGGTTCAATCCCTCCATACACGTGTATGGAGGATGAAATTTGTGCTCACCAGCTGTCACAGCTGGCACAAAAATATCTGCAAAAGCAAATAAAAAGGCCTCGGCCAACAAACATGGCTGACCGGCCAAAAAGGGTGCCAACCGGCCACCACTGATGGCCGATGGATAGAAGGAAAGGTCGATAGGCATGAGACCTGGCCGATGGGTTGTAGGGCTGGCCAACAAGCCACCCCCTTCCCTTAGAAACAAAACCACAAGCTCTTGGTCCACAACCAAGCACAAAACAAACAAGTTGAGAGGCTCCAAGGCAAAGCGCGCAGCCGAGACCTTTAGGAACTCAAAATGAACACGAGCATGGATGATCATTGAGTGTTCAAACGATGACGTCCAAGTCTTGAGGACGGTCAAAAATGGGGTGTCTATACCTTTGTGTGCCAGACTGTTTTGACTTGAGGAAATGCCTTATGACTGAAGCCCACAACTCCAAAGTTGCCATGCATCTAGGAACTACAAAGATGTATCATGACGTGAAACAGAATTTTTGGTGGCCTGGAATGAAGAAGTGTATTACAGACTTTGTGGCTAGATGCTTACATTGCCAACAAATTAAAGCTGAACATCAACGACCCACTGGATTACTACAACCGCTTCCAATACCGGAATGGAAGTGGGAACATATTACTATGGACTTCATTGTGGGATTACCTCACTTTCCTTGACGTATGGATTCTGTCTGGGTAATTGTTGATCGTTTAACTAAATCCGCACATTTCTTACCTGTTAAATCGTTGTATGATGCAAATAAGTTGGCTAACTTGTATGTTAATGAGATTGTGAGATTGTATGGCGTGCCAATACCTATTGTATCTAATAGAGATCCTATGTTCACTTCAAGATTCTGGCAGAGTCTACAGCAAGCTCTAGCAACTGAATTGAGGCTAAGCAATACTTATCACCCACAGATAGATGGCCAATCTGAATGGACCATTTAAACGTTGGAAGATTTGTTACGGATGTGTGCTCTATACTTTCAAGGCAGTTGGGAAACCTACTTACCGTTGGCCGAGTTTGTGTATAATAATAGCTACCATTCAAGTATTGGTATGGTTTTTTACGAAGCTTTGTATGGTAGGAAATTCCGATCTCCGATCTATTGGGTTGAGGTAGGTGATAGACTGTTGTTGGGATCGGAACTTGTGCAAAAAACAACTAAGAAAATGAAACTGATTCAACAATGCCTAAGAACTGCACAGAGCCGTCAAAAGAGTTATGCGAATATCCGGAGAAGAGATAGAGAATATGAAGTTGGTGATCGTGTGTTCATAAAAGTAACTCCAATGAAAGGTCAAACGCGATTTGGGGTGAAAGGCAAGTTGATACCAAGATATGTTAGGCCATATGAAATTCTTGAGAAGATCAATTCAGTAACATACCGGGTAGCCTTACCTCCGGTGATGGAGCATATGCACAACGTTTTTCATGTTTCAATGCTTCGAGATTACTTACGAGACCCGCTCTACGTGATAGAACCGACTCATGTGCTTCTGAAAGATGATTATACTTACGAAGAGAGACCAATACAGATCGTTAACCGCCGAATCAAAAGATTGAGGAACAAGGAAATTCCCTTGGTGAAAGTTGACTAGCAAAACCATAGAGGGACCTATTCAACTTGGGAGATAGAGGAGGATATGATGAAGAGATACCCAGATTTGTTCCCTCTAGACCCGGTGTATTTCCAAAACGAAGGTAATTCGAGTTTGGAGGACCAAACTCTTTAAGGGGGGAAGACTGTAACAACCCCGACCTCTGATTTACGTTAATACGTGGTTAAATAAGATTAATCAGTAATTAAGAGAAATTCTGAATTAAATTGCATATATGTGTTGCCTTATTTATGTTTATATCTGTTTAACCTAGAAATATATGTTTCCATTTCCGTCTCAATTTGCGAATTGAAGGCCTTATAGGCATCCGATTCAGAAATTGACTTGGTATACGTGTTATTTAGAAATTTTAGAATTTTAATGTAGGTTCAATTAAAATTCGACTCGAAACGAATAAAATAATCCCATTTAGTTATCTTTGACTCAAACTAATTCATTAGTTGAGCCTATATAAGGCCTCCACACCACCTAGACTCATCTTTTCTTGACCATTTTTGAGACAAAAACGTGAGAGAGAAGAGAGGGAGTGAAGAGAAGTTTAAACTCAAGGGAATGAAGCTAGCATTTGGGAGGAACTTTGGAACTTGACCTCCTACCTCAAAGAATTAAGCATCTTAGACCTAATTGAACACCTAAGGTAAGAAATCAAACCTTTAGTTTTGTAATTGAATTGGTTCATACATGAATTCAAGAGAATTGAGCTAAGAAAAGCAAGAATTAAGCTTAAGAGGTGGAAAGGAAGATCAATTCATACATGCATGTGCATTTCATTGCATTTGGGGCATGTTTTCTAAAAAATTCTCTCATGCATGTAATAAATTGAGCTTAGTTGTAGGAATTTATCATGTTTTACATCCTCTTATCTCATTTGATTATGTTTTGAAAATTTTGAACCCAAGTCAATACATGCATGGTGTTTGTACTCATAATTCAAGTTTGAATTGAAGAATCCACTTGTTTTTTCCTTGATTTTGAGTAATGATTTTTACTTCATGATGTTTTGCAAGTTTACAAGAGTTTCCTTAAGTTTTTGGCCCAAGAAACCATAATTTATAGCTTTGGGGTTGAATTTGAAGCTTGGAAGCAATTCTGGAAATTCCAAAATTCTGTTTCCACGCTCGAGCGATAAATCCTGCGCTCGAGCGACCACTTTTATTTTTGCGCTTCCGCTCAAGCGACCAAAAGTCCACTCGAGTGTAAAATGCATGCTCCCAGAAGTTTGCATGTTTTGCAAACCACTCGAGCAACAAAAATTGCGCTCGAGCGAGGGCATGAGTCTTGCGCTCGAGTGGTGTAGACACTCCATTTTTGACCGCTCTTAGGACTTGGGTGCCACTGATAGCTTACATGGTGATGATAGATGTGCAGTGCAAAGATTCGATTTCTTCAGTAAGAGGAGCTTCAAATCCCAACTTCACACCCCTTTTTGGACCAAAACCATTTTGACCAAAAGATTTTAGACCTTAAAACCCTCTTTTTCAAAATAGTTTTTGAAAAAGTTCCTACGATGTTCCGACGCTCGCATTTTGTTAAATGTTGCGCTTTTCGGTAAACCGAGCAAGGACAAAGTGGAAATGCGTGAAAGAGAGGTGAAATTTTTGAAAAATATTTCAAAACATCTTGTTTAGAGGTTTGAATTTGAAGAAAGTTTGAGGAGAGGGAATAAACCAAGTTGGGGGAGAAGACGGGCATGAACCGTTAAAAGATAGTCGGGCAGCCCTCGCTAAATCGGGCCTATCCATTTGAACACTTGTATTTTATCTATGACGCCACCACCATTGGAAATTGGACTTTCGGGGCTTCATTTTGCACTCAAGAATCTCTTAAAGCCGTGTCTGGATGAGGGAGATATGGCTGGTTGAAGTTGGGCATCAATCCGGTTGGACCAAAATCGAGCAGTCTTCACTAAAAGAGGGATATCTCTTAGAACACTTGGAATTTTGATGTGAAGCTACCACAATTGGAAATAAGACTCTCGGGGCTTCATTTTAGGCTCAAGAATGACCTCAAAAGGATCCAGACGAAGGAAATATGCCTGTCTGAAGTCGGGGCCAGAACCAATTTTTTTTGTCGGCCATTGGTGGAGTGTGCCGGCCACAAATGGAGCTTGTCAGTCATAGGTCAGCCAAAAGTGACCCTAGTCGGCCACCATTAGTGGCTGGTCGGCCACCAATGGTGGCTGGTCGGCCAAAAGTGTCCAGAAAGCTCAGAATTTGTAGATATTTTGCTCCAGCTGTCTCTAAATCAGATATTTTCGACCAAGGCTCTATCTTTTCTATAAATAGAGAGCCTTCTCTATGGTTTGAAAGGTTAGAACAATTTAGGAGTGAAATATTTTGGGGAGCCTCTCTCTCTACAATCCTCTCTCTCTAGAGCTTTCGTGCTTAGAAGCTTGCATACATCAAACTTTAACCTATCAGCCCTTAATCAAAGTTGTTGATCTTTGGGATGAGGTTGTTTGAGGCTCTCTTGGAACTCCTTAAGGTGGTTTTTCTTGGTTTTGTTGCTTAAAATTGTGTTGTGCTTCAAGAGGTATAACTCTCTCCCTTTAAGCTTGTTTTTCATATTTGCTTTGCCATCTTTTTCCACCATTTCAAGGCTAGTTTTTGCATGTAAAGAGTTCTGTTTTTCAGTCCTAAAAGTGGTGGTTTGAGCCTTTATGAGTTAGGGGGTTGTCCCCCCCTTTTTGCTCTTTAGCTTATTAAGCTTTTTGCACTATTTCTCATCACCTTCAAATCAAACTTTTTTGGACTTTTTACCACTGAAACTCAGAGGTTTTTCAGTGACAAAAACCATGTTTTGAGGTCCAAAATGGGAGGGGGTGGCTTCCCCTCCTTGTGTCTTGTTTGTAAGTGTAGATAGCCTAACAGGTGAGCATGTTTTTCTACCATTTTGTGACTTGATTTCAGCATGTTTTTGCTACTTTTTTGACTTGTTTTACCTCTATTTAGGGCTAGTTAAGTCACTTGAACCTTGTCTTGCATAGCTATAGTGCAAATGCCTTCACTTGCTTAGTGTTTTAAGGCCTCTAACATGCTTTGCTTTTGTTGCTTGCATGTTGTAGCATCATTTAGCATGTAATTTCAGTGTATATATCTCTGTCACACTCACTTATCTTACTCTTTCATTGCTTTTGAGAGTTGTGCTTTGAGCCTTGTTTGTGAGCCAACATGTGAGCATGTTTTTCTTGCCTTCTATGCTTCAATCTCGGCATATTTTAGCCTCTGACTTGGCATGTTTTAGCTCTGTTTTGAGCTGGTTTGGTCAATTAAGCTTGATATTGCATGCCTCTAGTGTAGTGCTCTTCACTAGCTTTGATGTTTTTGGCTTTGAACATGTTGTGCATGTGTTGCTTGCATGTTGTAGCACTATTTTTTATACCATTTCAGCACTGAAAATTTTACAACCCCCTCTATTCTTCACTTTTCAATTTGTCTTGAAAGTGGCTTTGAGCCCCTTGTTGGCTTGAGTGTGAAGTTGAGACTCTCATGCCTAATGGTTTTAACTCTCTCATGAGGGTTCCTCCTAACCAACAGCATGAGACCTCTTTCATGCTCAAGGCATTTGTGGCTTAGGCTGTCTTTCCAATTAGAGGACTTTCACATTAGACTTAATTAGTTAAAGGATTAATCGGTAATGTAAAATGTATAAACAAAATGAGCAAAGTAAAACATGAACAAGATAAGCATTTGTGTTGCATTGCATGTGTTTGGATCGGACGTTAATCCAAACACAAGAAATGTGGGACGTTTCATACTCAAAGTGATAAAACGTGTCACGTTTCTTGGTTGCCATCACCCTTGATCATGCATGATAGAGTGGTGGTCTTTGAGTCTTATTTGTGCATTCATTGACTTTGTACAAGCTTGACTCTTTGACCATCATGCATTGAAAATGCTTGGTTGATGGCTTGAGAACGAAGAATTACACTCCTTTGAGCTTGAGAAATAATAAGGAGGGTAATAGTGCATATATTGTGTGAGAATACACTGCTTTGCCTCTATTTTGCTCTCCATTGCAGCAAAAAGGAGAATTCCAGGGAAAGGGTGGCCGACAGCCACAAACAGTGGCCGACCGGCCAGTAGTAGTGGCCGACAGTCACCTATGGTAGTCGACCGGCCATCAATGGAAAAGTTGCTCAAAGTGTTCCTAAGGTGGAGCAGAAGTAGTCTGTTATTTGGTGTATTGTTCAGAGATCAAAGCAAAGTGAAAACAGAGGCATCCAAAGGCAAGGTGGTGGATTTTCGGAACGAAGCCTACCGAGCATGCATATCTCTCTCGCCCACGAGGCCACTTTATTGCTTCATTAGCTAGTTGTAACTAATTAATACATGTGTTGTAATTAATTAGTTTAATCTGTTTTGTAATATTTTAATTAGTTTAGCATAATTAGTTATTCATTATGTTGTGATAATTAATCAGTTAGAATAGTTAATTAGTTGTTTTGTAATAATTAGCTTAATTAGCGTAGCTAGTTAGCTTATTTATTCGGACCCTCCTTTGCGAGGGCGTAATGTTATAATAAGCGTGCGTGTGTGTGTGCATGTCTTCCAACCCCACGTTTTTCTCTTTTTTACTTAACCGTTTTTGATGGTTAGTTTAGGGTCATGTTTCGATTAGCATACCTTATGCTTGCATGTTTGCATCATCCATTTGTCTTACATGTACCGGACTTGGCGCATCATTCAAACTGCATCGTATTTCAATACCTCTTTGAATACATGTATCAAATCGTTACATTCATATGTCATCTTAGATAGTCGAGCCTATTATATTGCATTATTGCATGTGTTACATTAGGCATTTTGTATAGTTAGGATCATGCATATTTCTAACTAGCTTTTGTTTTGGCTCGGAGTACACTGTAAGTGTTAGCTTAATTAGCATACTTGCATGAGTGTGAGTGTTGACATGATCGCATGCTTGCCATGAGACTATTTGCTTAAGTGCTTAAACGCATGAATGCCTGTGGATGAAGGATTTGTTGCTTGAATTGGAACAATTCGATGATTGTGAGTTTTAAGCCCACTTTGCGAAGCGGCAAATCATGTTTTAAGCCCACTTGAGGGTGGCAAATCCGCGCTTTAGCCCACTTGCGAGTAGCACTTTCAAACTATTTTCGAAAACAAACATGAGTTATTTTGTTCCAATTCTCGCGACTTAGTCTATACTTGATTGTGTGTGCGTCACATAGTAAAGTTAGATTAATAACCGGATAAGAACATATGAGATTTATAAAACAACATATCATGCTTAGTAGAAGTCGATCCTTTGATCGAGGGTGCTCATTTCAGGACCTTCCCCTCTCGTACCTAAGTTCCCGAGCCGAGACAACTTTGGTGATAACGGACACGTGACTTTCGACACGAGTCAGGGTTTCCTAAATTTTTCAAAAACAAAGCATTTAGGTAGCGACTCTGTAATCTGGCAAAGCAATCCAGTTTTGGCATTATTTGATTTAAAATCTGATTTTCCAAAATGATTTGCTGGATTGGACTCTTTGGTGCTTATCGGTCTCATATTGCACTTTGTGAGATTAGATTCAGAACCGTAACAGGAGTCCGAACTGTAGAGGACCAATTCGCGCCTCTCCAAAAGGGGGGCGCGCGAAGAAAATCGAGTCTACAAGTGGATAAATCAAACAAACAACACTTTTGCAAAGTTTACAGACCGCTCGAGTGAAGGAATGTGCTCTCAAGCGACCACTCACATTTTGCATGTCCGCTCGAGCGAAGAAAGCTGCGCTCGAGCGAGACCCCTGTTTTCAGCAATTTTTGTTAAGTGTTTTTAAGTGCATTTTAGCATTTTCACTGCATCAAAGGCATTTCTAGGCCAAGATTAAGACACCATAATGAGGATAAGAAGTAAAAACACACCAAGATAAGAAAGAATTAAGTTAATGTTTTCGGGTGTGTAATTCAGGACGTGTTCGCTCTGTAACTGTGTAGGTCACGCGCCACAAGAAGTCTGATTTGCCCATTCTGTCTGTTTTTCTTGAAGCCATCTATTACTTATGAGTAATAACTTAGTAAAGCTATGTTCAACTTTATTTATTTTCTGTATGAAGTAATAAGATTTGTTTTCTAAACTGCTATTTGGAATGCTATTTGTGAATCATGAATGAAAGTTCATTTTTCTGAAATGTATTTGTGGCATCCTTAGTTCACGTGGCCCTTGCCTAGGAGTAACAATACCGTGGTTTATATTCATGTGGCCCTTGCCCGAGGGTAACAATACCGAGGCCTATATTCATGTGGCCCTCGCCTGGAGGTAACAATACCATGGCTACTTGCGTGCAAGATATGAACCCTTATGGTTGTCCATACCGACTATGCAAAATGTGATATGTCATGATAGCTAAATGGATGTACCATAAATACTTGCTGTCAGAATTACATTCTGGAAAGAATGTAAATCTGTTTCTGAAAAGGATTCGTTTCTGATATAAACTCTGATTTCTGACTCTGTGATGGACATGATTCATTAAAATCCTTTACCTTGTTATTATTCATTGGGCTTCTGCTCATTATTTATATTATGTATGTAGGTGAGCAGATACGTGACCAGGCCTAAGCTACTGCCTGGAGTCTTGGGTTAGCCAGCCACTGTGCCTCCCAGGGAGGTTCCCTTTTTGTAATGTCCGTTTTGTAACCTTACTGCAGATATTTTTGTTTGTTTTGCTTATCTGTACTTTGGGCTAAGTCCCCATTTGGCTATACTTGTGTAAATGGATGATGTATGACTTATGTGTTTGTGACGTCACAAGTATATACGTAAGTTTGTTTTGAAGATTACTGTCTCATATACATCAACACAGCTCTATGGACTATGTCTATTTTATCTATTTGCTTCCGCAGTCCCTAATTATATCTTGTTCTGTTAGGAGCTCTTTGGTAATCCAAGGATTACTACAAGTATATACATAAGTTTGTTTTGAAGATTATTGTCTCATATACGTCGACGCAGCTCTATGGACTATGTCTACTTTATCTATTTGGTTTCGCAGACCCTAATTATATGTTGTTTTGTTAAGGGGCCTTTGGTAATTCAAGGATTGCTGGCCGGTTACGACGCTAAACTTATAGGGGCAGTTTGGGTCGTGACAACATCCAAGATGGACTTCAAACTCAGACCATTGTTTGACAATACTGTACAAAAAAGACGAGGCACAAGCACATGATTAGGATAGAATGATTATTAAGTAATCACACAAAGGACATTAGCCAGTGTTGGTAACATAAATTGTCATTCAACCCAGTTTAACCATTCGGGGTATCTACTGAAAAACAAAAGGAACAAAGAGTTGTTGCTGGAATCAGTCTTTTTAGTAATTAGTCATATTGGGCTAAAATTGAAAACAAAGCAATTGCAAATTATTAAGCAGGGTGAACACTTCCACAGGCATAAAGTCCTTTCATTAGCTTGACAGTTCAGCAGGCAGAGGAAGGAAGGTGGAAAGAGTCACTACATGTTGTTTAACACAAAATTTGAGCTCACATCCTCAAATTGTGACCTTATTCAACCAAGGGCTAACAACAAATGCATATAAACTTATTTTGTGGTTAAAACAACAGCAAAACCATGAGTACAGAATGCCATACATAACAAATTGGACTATCAAAACTTCATTTGTGGACCCAATAATAAAAAATAAAGCCGGGTAATAAAATCTCCACCTAAATTCCAATAAGGGCCTATAGACTAAATTTCCCTACTAAGATTAGCTGGCAAAGCAGTTAATATAGTACTTTCTAGACCAACTTCCTTGAGGTCTGAGTGGTTGGCAAAGGAATTAATAGTGCTTAATTGTAAGCATGCTATGATATATTAGTTCATTAAAATAGTTATTATGTTTATGTACAACCACATACTCAAACATATACATAACATCAAAGTTCATGCAGCAATGTGAAGGGAAAAAAAAGGTAAACCAACATCATTTTACAACATAATACCTCTGGTCTGTTTGATTCAGCGGTTAGTGTGACGTCCAAACCCACTTTCGCGGCAACCAACCCCGGCAAAGAAGTTCCAGCTCCAAGCTGTAAACTAACAATTATAACAACATTAGATAATCACAATTCAAATATTAAAAATTAAAAAAAAAAATTAAAAACACAAAGGAGTGCACTATATTTACAAAAAATAGCCAGTTACAACACAAATTCATTCACTTATGGTTCAAGAATAAGAGATTTACATATGGAATTTTGAAGTAAAGATTACACACACCTTGGAATTTTGAAGTAAAGATTACACAAACCTTAATCATGCTAACACCAGAAAAGCATGACATTTGTTACCAAACATACTCGGCCAGAACAACACTACATGGCCACACAAACAACCCATATTCTTCTTTCATGCTCTGAGCTAACATCATCGAGGAACAAAAAATTCAAAATGTCAAAAATTGTACCATTACATTCAATCGGTAACCTAAATAAAAAATAAAAGCTTTTTTGGTTTGGCTACGGTTCTTATTGTTTTCCTGCAATTTCTTAGAAACCAAATAGAATCATAAGGATTTCGAGTAAATATTCTACCTCAATGATGGTGATGGAGAAGGTTTCTAAGTTTTTGCTTGGATTGCCGAAGTGATGGTGAGATGTAGTGGTCATCTGCTGATCAGCCAATGAAGATGAAGATAAAGAAGACGATGACGATGGTATGATCATCGACGTCAAACAAATGGAGCATGACACGAAGCATGATACACAACTACCTTTCAAATACCTTCACATCTACAAACAAAAAAATCGCAAAAACATAGCAGCAAATATTGAAAAGGAATTGATTTCAAACCATTTGCAACTCCAAAACTTATCACATTGACTGTGTGTCATGCTTAATTGATTCATGCATATAATAGTAAAAAGTTATGTCAAGACAACATGGAATAGATTACTATCGTAACATTGATAGCATTTACCAAACCTTCAGTTTCTCAATGATTTTCTGGTGAAATACATGGAAAGATACCATCTCATCTTCAATTAAAGAATGTTTTTACTAATAATAAAAAAAAAAAAAAATCAACAATTCAATCAATCCATTTGAAAATACAATGGAATCAAATTTTCTTTTTCTTTTTTTTTCCCCCCTAATTGACTAACAGAGACCAAATCAAGGCTTTCAACTTAGATAATGAAAGGTAAAGAAAGCCTTTCTTATAGCTATGTGACAGCTTTCATGAAAGTGGATACATTGGAGCTGTTCAATAACCCAACTCGTAACATTGGCATTCTAGGAGAAAAGTAAAGAGATGGTCAAATTCAACACAAACTCATCCCAGTTTATGTCTATATGACTAATTTAGTATATAGATAATAGACACCCAACTTTATGTCTCAACCCAAGTCGTAGATTTATCATCAGCCTAACATTGGCATTCTAGGAGATAAAAGTAAAGAGGTGGTCAAATTCAACACAAACTCATCCCACTTTATGTCTATATGACTTTTATGTCTATATCACTAATTCAGTATATAGATAATAAACACCCAACTTTATGTCTATATGAGTATAGATATCAAATTGAATGCGTGGCTGACAAATATCTGTTAATTACAATTTTTACCTAACGTTGTCTCTGCAATTTCTAAGGTCAAAAAAAAAAATTGTGAAAAGGACTAAAATGGATTACAAAATTTTTTATAAAGTAATAAAAAATTGAAAAAGAGAGTTATTCAAAATTAAAAACTTCCCTGATGGTTATTTTTCTTCATGATTTTCATGGTAACCAAAGTAATAATGATTTTCTTTACAAGTTCTTCCTATTTTCCTTGTCAAATCCATGAGTAGAACTGCTAAATTGAATCAACGCCCCAAATTTCATACGTCCTACATCTAAGAATTGAAAACACAAAAGAACAGAAAAAAATATATCTATATAAAAAAACACAACCAAGAGGGAAAAGTCCTCCAAAGCCACCAATACCAAGTGCCATTTTTGCAATTCTCCTAACAAGCTTGGGCCCAGCATCTATATCAACACCAAACACATAAACATTTAAATTAGATTAGATTCCCCTCAAGTTCACAACTTTAGTATTATCATCAGCAAGCATTGCTTGTGTTGTCAATATCATTCGATTTTGTTTCATGGACCTCCGACATAATTATATCCATCATTCCTAACCGGAAAAAAATTCAGTGAATAACTGAACAATGTGTTTCACAATCATACACAAACATCTAAATTACAATGGAGTGCTGATGTCCCTGTTTGTTTTATCATGACTTGCAAATTATCAAAATCTAATCTTACATAACCACTGTGAACAAATATACATTAAATCAAACCAAAAATGTAATCCTATGACATAGAGTCTATAACCCAAAACCCACTTTTTTACATTACAACCTAGAGCTAATTTCATCAATTAACAAATGTTCCAGTATAACAGGGTATCAAAAACTCATATAAAGAACAATGCAAACAATGAAAAGAATTGATTATTTTTCTATGAAACTTGCCACATAAACAACGTAAGATAATCTGAAAATCACATCTTTTTACCATTCGAAGAGAGACAAATCACAAGCTATTAGAAAGAGAGCTCACAGAAAACATAAAACCCTAATCTTATGAAACCCTATTTTCAATATTTTGATTGGATTTCAATGTCAGTAGCTACCATATTGGGTTTCATAGTGTTCATCTTCATCATTAGAGATATTCCATGGGAAACAAGTAGGAAAACCTTGTTTCTGTTTTATATAAATTGGTTATTAGTCGAGCATATTATCGAACAAATGGTATGCGTAATTGGGCTACATACCAGATTGTCCGGTTTCGCAGCACAACTGTGAGCAACATAAAAATACAAAAGTGAACGAAGTTAGAATTCACAACAGAACAGAGAGAGGAACAAAAGACACACAGTACATGGCTCAAAAGGGCACTTACGTATTGCATTGTCTGGTTTTGTATACATGATGGTGAAATGGAAACTGAACACAACATTGAGCTTTTGCTTTTTTTTATATATGATTGTAGATAGATATAGAGGTGGGAGCCCTCCTGCGTAGGGTGGAAGCTACCAGTACCGAAACACCGCTTCCGTTTGTAGCGTATGGAGAATTCTTGGAAAAGAAATCAAGGGATAGATGGTGTTCTCTGGTTGGTTGGGCAGGATCGAGATAGAGGAAACACACTCTGAAGACAGCTCACCGTCTTTCCAATTCAACAACAAACAACTACACCGCCATAGATGTGAGTTGTAATAAACGAGAACAACAAGGGCAATTAAAGTAGGGACAATTCTGGTATTGCTAGCATTAGGGGAGCCTCTATTTGCACACACCAATTCCACTCTTTGCACACACTTAATGAATTTTATTTTTATTACAATTTTATCCCTAAATAAAATTACCATTATAGACATCTCACACAATTCAAATAAACACACATCCTCTCAATACACACACAGACGTTGCAATGCCTCTGCTTCCTCATTTTGCTAAATGATCCACACACACACACGTTACTCCATACCAGAGCTCCAAAGTTACTCCATTCTTCATTAGTGTACACTCCTTGCACAAGCTCCACACTCCTTCCACAAGCTGTCTTCCTCATTCTTCCTTCCTCATTCTTCATTACTTATTTGTGATGGAGGATTTGTCTTCTGAAAATCAGCAAATAAGTATTCATGTGAAGCAGAGCGAAGGAAATGTGAGTTTAATTTTTTTTTTTTTCGCAGCGTCGTTCGGATAACCAGAGCCGAATTTTGTTATTTTGTTCGGAAATGTACTACCGAAATAATTATGTATTTTCGGAAGTTGATGTCCGAATAAATTGATAAATTTCGGAAGTTGTTGTCCGAAAAATATATATAAATTCGGAAGTTGTTGTCCGAAAAATGATAACTTATACAACATTCAACTTCCGAAATTTGAAAAAAAATTCGGACAACTACTTCCGAATGAAGTAAATTTTTTTTTTCCATTTTATATTCCAAATTTGCAAACTGCGTACCAAATTTACAGTTTCAAATTGCAAATTAATCTTTATAATGCCATTAAAAATTTGTAATGTTATACAAAACATGCAGGAATATGTGTCAACTCAAGGAAGTCAGGTTTGCGCGAATTTTGTGTTAGATTACACCACTCATTTCACAACTGAACAGGTTCAGTCTACGAAATTCTAACGATTATGTTTTGAATTGCTCACCAAATGTAAATGTTTGATAATATTTATTTAACTTTGTAGGTATTCAAAAGTAAGGATGAATTGCTCAACTGGGTACGTGAAGTTGGAAAGAGAAATGGTTTGGTCATTGTAATCAAAACATCAGACTATGGTGGAGGGAAAAAAAGACCCAGGATGTATCTTGCTTGTGAGAGGAGTGGCCAATATAAAGCAACAAAGAAGTTAAAACATGATGGCAACAATACATCAAGAATAACCGGTACGAAGAAGTGTGGTTGTCCTTTTGATATGAGGGCTCACAGGTTTACCACATATGATGAATGGACATTGACTGTAGTATGCGGATTGCATAATCATCCACCTGCGGAGCACCTCGAGGGACATTCATATACAGGGAGGCTATCAAAGGATGAGAAAGCATTGTTAATGGATATGTCAAAGAGCATGGTTCGGCCAAAAGAAATCCTAGTAACCTTGAAACAGCGAGATGCCCTCAATGTAAGCACACTTAAAACCATTTACAATGTACGCCATCGAAACAGGGTGGTACAGAGAGCTGGAAGATCACAGATGCAATACTTATTGGGTGAATTGGCCAAGTATAATTACATTGAGCGCCATCGGTCTGAAGAGTCCACGATGACTGTGACTGACTTGTTTTGGGCACATCCTACCAGTTTGGACTTATTTCGGTCTTTCCCACGTATATTAATTATGGATTGCACATATAAAACCAACAGTTATCGGCTTCCTCTTCTTGAAATTGTGGGAGTGACATCAACTGAAATGACATTCTCTGTAGCTTTTGCATACTTACAGTATGAGAGAGTCGATAACTATGCGTGGGTGTTAGCCACATTACGTGATGTCATGGATGGGTTTGTTGTGCCAACAGTTATTGTTACTGACAGAGAGCTAACCTTGATGAATGCCATACAGAAGATATTCCCGAGTGCCAGACATTTATTATGTCGTTGGCATATCAGTAAGAATGTGTTAACCAAATGCAAGAAAATGTTTGAGACACAGCAAAAATGGGAGAAGTTCAACCATGAGTGGAACTCTGTAGTGTATTCATCTTCTGAAATTCAATACGAGTATGCATTGTGGCAATGTTACAACGAACCGGTAACATTACTTTTGTTGAATATGTTATTAATAACTGCCATGTACTTGATTTTAACTTGACTTACATTGAATTGAACAAGGCTGAGAGTGCACATGCAAAACTTAAAAGACAATTGGGTTCATGTCAAGTCTCATTTCAGGCATCATTTGAGAAAATACACAGTCTGCTTGAGTTGCAACACACTGATTCGGAGGTGAAGCCCAAAACACGTCCTCGGGATCATAAGAAGATCAATGTTTCTACCCGTCGTGACCCGTGTGCATTTGAGTTAGTGCAATCTGGACATGATTCCTTCTCACCTAGGGACACGCAAATCACTACATTAGCTTCTACTCTGCAAACCAAGACGAAGCGACCTGTTAAGGGAAAGGAGAAGGTGAACCCGAAAGGGAAGGCATACATTACTAGAGCAGTGAAACCTGGTGCATATGTTAATGCTTTCCCTACTGGGTTAAAACCATATATTAAGTTTGTCAAGGATGTAGCTGCAGATGGGAATTGTGGTTTCAGGGCTATAGCTGCTTCAATTGGTCATACAGAAGATGATTGGGCTCAGGTTAGGCGTGACCTATTGGGTGAGCTGCACACACACAAAGAGGAATACATTACACTTTATGGGTCCTATGAAAGGTTTGAAGAATTGACAAGCATATTGTCATACTTTGAAGACAGTCCTGGATACTCACATTGGATGACTATGCCAGACATGGGCCATCTTGTTGCATCGTGCTACAATCTTGTGTTATACCACTTGTCTTTACAGCAATGTCTCACCTTTTTACCTCTTAGAACCGTGCCAGTACCTCAACTTGATAGACGTGAGATTGCTATTGGGTTTGTCAACGGAAATCATTTCGTGCAGGTATAACAGAAACTTATCAATTGCATTTATGCATGTACAAGAAGTTATGAGGTATGACCACTAAGTCAATTGATATTTGGTGCAGGTTTTGTTGCAGCCAGGCCATCCAGTTCCTCCTATTGCCACTAATTGGAGAAAATACCGTCACCCTTGCGCTGTGGACTGGGATGATGCATATGTGCGTTGCATTCAACATTTCAAGGACATTATTCATGATAATGTAGCTACTCGAGAGACTTTTGATGTTGTTGATGTCGCATGACACATGTATGCATTTGACAATGTTACAATTATGGAAGAAATTAATGAATGTGTTTTTTATGTTGATGTGTTATATTTTGCAATGTGGATTGAATGTTATCGACCATGGTTACCATTCCATTGTAATAAGAAAATATCATTTACAAAATCAACGACCATTGTTACCATTTCATTCTAATAATAAAAGGTCATTACAATGTCATTACAATACCATTGTTGTCATTCCATTCTAATAAGAAAATATTAACCACTGTTACCATTACAACAATGTCATCTTACAAAAAACACCAAACAATATTCATCAACTAACAAAATAACATGTAACAATTCACGACGTCGACCACGACCTCGACCACGACCTTGACCTCATCCTCGCCCACGCCCTCGTCCCCGTTGATGGTCTACATCCAATTCACGACATCATCTATTTGAAGCAGTAGGTGGGACACGTTGTTGATATTCAGAATCCATATTATCTGCAAAAAATACTAAGTGTGTGTAATGAGTGTGTGTGTAAATAATAACGGTCTGTGTGTGTAAAATTAATGAGAGTGTTTTAAAATATAAGTGTGTGTGCAAAATTAATGAGAGTGTGTGTGTAAATAATAAGTGTTTTAAATTATAATGAGAGTGTGTGTAAAATTAATGAGAGTGTGTGTAGTGAGTGTTATAATTAAGTGTTTTAATTAAGTGTTAGAAGGAAAAAAAAAATTATTTTCTGTTCGGAAGTTGTTGTCCGAAAACACCTACTCTGTTCGGAAGTTGTTGTCCGAAAATACCTGTTCTGTTCGGAACTTGTTGTCCGAAATTATAGCTCATATTCGGAAGTTGAAAACCGAAAAAAAAAATTATTTTTGGCACTTGAAAGCCGAACCAAGCCAATATTTTCGGAACTATAGTGCCGAATGGAAGCAGAAATTTCGGAACTCTACTGCCGAACAAAAACAAAAATTTCGAATAACCAGTTCCGAATGAAACACGGCAATCACAGTGGACTGAAAATTTTGAAAATGGTAAAAATTAACCCTACATTACAAATAAAATAGGAATGAGAAGATTATAATCTGTGTAAACTAACCTAAAATGTGAAAATTTCAATGTTCTTCAATGCCCTTCAATGCCAAAACTTCAATGACACAAATGGATGGATGAAGCTTTTGGGGAGGAACGGTGGAGAGTGTGAGAGATGGGTGTGTGTGTGAGAGGGGTTCTCAGATGGGTGTGTGTGTGAGAGGGGTCTCACGGGTGTGTGTGTGTGTGAGAGAGAGGGTGTGTGTGTGTATGATTTACATTTGGGGGTATATGTGGAATGATAGGTGTGTGTAGTGAGTCAAATATATTAGGATTTATTTTTTTAGTGTGTGTATTAAGAAAGATTTGTATAGAGAGGAAAGGGTGTGTGTATATAGAAGCTCCTCAGCATTAGATGCATCACCTGAACGGGAGCTTCTATTTACACACACCCATTCCCTTCTTTACACATCTTTTTCAATAAATAATTGGTTCGGAAATAGATTTTCGAAAATAAACAATTGATTCGGAAGTAGCTTTCCGAAAATAAACAATTGGTTCGGAAGTAGACTTCCGAATTTTTATTATTTTTTCGACAATCAACTTCCGAATGGATTTATTTGATGTCTATAATAGTAATTTCACCTGAAAAAAAAAATTATAATAATAATAATTTTTATGAAGTGTGTGCAAAGAGGGGAAGGTGGATGTGTAAATAGAAGCTCCCCAGCTGAACAAGCAAAATGACAAAGAGCACCATTTGTTTACTGGACAATTCTTATGAGAAACCCCATGCTTATTGGTGGCATGAAAAACAAAATCCCCTGCTGTTCGAAGGGGCAACATTTGTTTTCTTTTTCATTGTCGGCGTGGCTAATCTGAATTCCACGTGGGTAACCCAAAATCTGTAATAAAATTTGGCAGGGAGGAGCTTTGGGAAATAGGCAAACAACAGATCACCGTTTTGGAAAATTTCTATGAGGAGGAATGGTATTGAAAATGAAGCAAACAGCACTGGAAAAAATCTCTACAGGAAACCTTTGGAAAATCTGTAGCAGCAGCAGGAAGGAACTCAGAATTTGTACGAAGAATGATGGAATTTGTTTGTTTCTACTGTCGTTGTCGTGTGTGTGGCTAAGCTCAACTAACCAGCCTAAATCTACTTTGCAAACCAAAGAAGCCACAAAATTGCACAAGAAGTCCTAGCGTTACACCACACCTTACACCATTCTTACATTCTTTTTATATACGTTATAGGTAAACATGTGTTGATAGTACTTGACCCATAACAATGAAAAAATATTTCACGCCCTGTGTGGCATTGCTCAAAAGTCATCAAAATCATCTATTTGTGTGAGTCAATCCACCAAATGGATGGTTTGAATGGCTTTGTGACATGGGCACATCAATGTCCCACGGTCAATGAATAATTCCTCTATAACAATGATGTATCAATGTTGATAAGATATTTTTTCTCACTTTGATTTTTAATATTTGTATTTTTCTTAAATTTCTTTTCAAATTTATTTCCATATAATTATACTTTACTCCACTCAAGTTTCTTCTCACTTCAGTTTTCAAAATTAGTAATTTTTCTAACTTTACTTTCGAAACTAAAATATGTCTAATTTTAAGGCTCAAAACTTAAAATTCAATACCCAAACCCCAAAATCCAAGCAAAAAATCTAACTCACATATTCTCCTCTTCAAAGTTTCCCACATAATTTCACAGCTCTTTCAGCCTCTCCTTTGTCCCAATTTCTATATCCCTCTCTACCATTCATCACCTCTTTCTGTCCCCCTTCTTCCATCGTCCTACTTTGTACCACGATCATCGTTCATATACACCTAACACCTTTGTATTTTATTGATTTTTTAAAATTTATTTTATAAATTAAAAAAAAATGGTGAAGAAAAAAATAACGAAAGACACTAATTACTTTTATATGCTTATCTTATTTTGGGTGGAAATAGTTTTTGTAAATTAAAAAATATATATATTTGGTATTTATTTTTGTCAAACTTGTTTTCAATTATTCAAAAAAATAAAAATCAAAAAGTAAGTTCTCAAAACTTAGCCAAATTTTAATTTAATTTGTTTTTATGCCACATTATTTTTTTTCCCTATTCAAAATTGGACGGTACTTTATTTTGGGAGTAAATTGAGAAAACTTACAAGCATTAAGGTTAAAATGAAAAAGTTATCAAATTTAAAGGGGGTAAAATGTAATTTACCCAAATAGCATTGTGTAGAAAATGATTGAGTAAATTGCACTCACCTCTTCTAAATCCCATAAATTTGGCATAATTACACTAATTTTTTTAATAAGATTAAAATGATAAAAATTAATACAAGTAGCGGGAAGGCACTAAAATAAATAGAAATAAATATATATTTTAGTAAAAAATATATGACAATATTATATTTGGGTCGTGCTATACAAGTTAAAAAATTAGATCCAAATTTCAAGTCCAATGATGTGGTAATCAATTAGGATATCGAAGGTAATACACTCTCTCATATCTTCTCAATCATCAACTAATCATATCATTTATACATCATTCGGTCTATAAAATGAGTATAGAAAGTGGGTATAGAAAGTGGGCTTGTATATCATTTTCTTATCATATTTTCGTCTATACGACTCAAAAATTATTAAGAAAAAAATAATGTAAGTGTTACATGAATTAAAATATCAAGGAATGTAAAGGTACAACTACAAATGGATAACCTATGGGGTTAGACTTTATAAGGAGTCGAGACCCTAGAGGTCACCCTTAGGTGATTGCTACCTAGCAGAGTTACTCAACCATGTAGCAATAAGTCATGAACTCGCACACAGGCGGAGATTTGAACCTGTACTTTTGACACTAGCTACGGTTTGCTCAAGTTTGGAAGGTTCGTCCTACCAACAATATGTGTTGTCGCTTGGGTGACTAGCCGTGAAAAGAGTGGAACCGAAAACCTCAGGACTTATGTCCCAAAATCCTTCCAATGTCTCACCCCTTGATTTATATCAAAGAATATTAAGTGTGTTTGGTTTCAATTTTCTAAAAATTGAGTTTTTTTCTTTTCATATTTTTTTATTTTTAATGAATATTTTAAAAATTTTAAGCAATATTTTTTATTTTTTTAGATGCACCTTACTTAGAAGTTGATGTATCTAAAAAGTAAAATATTTGTTAAAATTTTTTTAAAAAAAATCAATAATTACATAATAATACGAAAAATATACTGAATTCTCATATATATATTTTTTATTTTTAGTATTTAGTAAATTTTCTAAAGATTTTTTTTAATAAATATTATAATTTTTAAGTGTATTTATTTTAGGTATATCTAAAAATTAAAAAATATATATTTAAAATTTTTTAAAAATTCAATAAAAATAAAAAATACAACAAAATAAAAAAAAAATCAATTTTTTAAAAAGTGAATCGTGATAATCCAAACAAAACAATATGAATACAATTTTGTTAAAAATATGAGACTTGTTTTATTTTTTCAAAATCAGAAAGGTGTGTGTAACAAAAAGGAATTCGGAGTGTACGTGGCAGAATCTCAACCATTACTTGCTATTTATGCTTTCGTGTTTTCACCATGTTAGAGCATCTCCAATAGAGCTGTTATTCAATCTGCCAAAGCTAAAAAATGACAGGAATGGCAAAAAGAGGTCTCCAATGGCCTGTTATTTTACTTGCCAAATATAGCAAATGCCATATGTGTTCTCAAATTTGGCAAGTGAAATAGCAGCTCCCGAGCTTGCCAGATCAGCAAAAATCAACAGCAATTTAGCACCAAATTCAGTTGAAAACAACAGAATTGAAACAGCAGGGAACCCGTTTTTCAGAATCAAACCCAATATTCAGAATCAAACAATTTTCAGAATGAAATTGACAAACCCAAATTCAGTTTCTCAAATTTTATTTATTTTTTAATTCATTTATCACCAAATCAATCAATCCAAATCAGATGGTATGCATTCACAATAAACCAAACCAAATCAGATAATCCAGTATCACAATAAAATGATCGAATGAACAAAAATTGATGGATGAAGATTGAGAGGGAGACAGATATCAAAACATATATATATATATATATATATAGGGAGTTACCAGATTTGATGGATGAACAAAAATTGATCAAAAAAAATATAATTAAGAAAGTTTGAAAAAAAAAATTACTAGATTTGAGTTCTTTGAAGATCCGATTTGAATCCATCGCCAGATTTGAGTTTCAAAAATCACGATCACCTCAGATCCACATCAACAACCAGAAAAATAAAGAAAAAAATCAACACATGAAGACTGAGAGGGAGACAAATATCAAAACATATATATATATATATATATATGAGTATGCATATAGATGGAGATCGTACCAGAGACAGAGAGTAGACAGATCAGAGGTGAAGATTGAGAAGGAGACAGATCGGAGCTTCATAGAGAGAGAGAGAGAGACATTTCGATCATGGAGGATGAGAAGGGATTGGTTTGAGGAGAGGGAGGGAAGACAAAGAGAGGGAGAGAAAGAGTGAAAACAAAGAGATGGGGAAGACAAACTGAGAGAGTGAGAGGGAGACAGAGTGAGAGACTAAGAAGGAGACATAGTGAGAGAGTCAAAGAGGGATTTCGATCATAGAGGAGAAGGGAGAGTGGTTTGAGAAGAGGAAGATGGAGTGAGAGAGTGAGAGGGAGACAGAGTGAGAGAGGGGTTTCGATCATGGAGAAGAATGGAGAGTGGTTTGAGGAGAGGAAGATAGAGTGAGAGGGAGAGGAAGAAGGCGGATCATTCTAGATGTATATACGTGGACGGTGGATGCCTTAGTGTATAAAAAAGCCGTTGTCCTCTGTTTGGTTTATTTTTTTTAAAAAAAAAATTAATTATTTTTTACAACAGCTATCTTCAAACGGCTATTTCCCCAAACGGTAATATTTTTAATTTCTATAAATTGAAACCCTCCACGTCACTTTTATTTCACACAAACATTTAGATTTAATTTTTCTTTTCTCCTCTCTTCTTTGAATTTGATTTCACAGCAAACTTCTTAAATTATTTTATTTTTAGTTTTTTCATCCAATCACTATGGAAGGTTTATCAAAAACAAAGAGAGGAAAATCATTCACCATTGAAGAAGATATGGCAATTTGTAAATCTTGGTGTCACATTTCGGAATACCTAATTGTTGGTAATTTGCAAGTGTATGCTCACTTTTGGGGGAGAATTTACGAAAATTATTGCTTGCTTCAGAATGATCAGTCCATAACACAAGTGTCTATTCAATCTCGATAGGGTATAATCATGAGATGTTCTAACAAATTTCGGGGTTGTTTAGCGCAAGTCGAAAATATTCACCCAAACGGGATTTCTCAAGTTGATATAGTAAGTTTTTATCTTCAGTTATTACGTTTAGTTTCTTATTCTGGTATCATATAAAAAGTAAGTAATTAAATAATGTTTCAATTTTTTTTAAACAGATACTTCAAGCAAAACTGTTATACCATCAAGATAAAAACAAACATTTTACTTTTGAACATTGTGGGCTAATATTGCAAGACAATATCAGGTGGCAAGATGCAACTCCCACGAATACGGTAAAGTCAAGGATGCATATAGCGTTTACCCCTAATTCAGCCCCCGACTCCCCTATGGGTAACTGCATTTCTCTTGAAGACGACAACAGTCCAAGTGTTGGTAACAATCCAACTGTTGGTAAGAGCAGTGTCTCTGCAAGGGGTAAAAGGCCGATGGGTAGGAAATCTACAAAAGAATTATTTTAGAGAAATCAAGTCATTGAAACTGAAGTCTAAAAAATGAGTATACAATTGGAGACATTTAACCAACACCTTGCTGAGAAATAAAAGAAAAAAGAGGCAAGAGAAGAAAAAAAGGATTCAAGCACTGCAGGAGATGAAAGAACTTGAGATGAAAAAACATGACTTTGAGATGAAAAAGGAAGAACACAAAATAATGACTACGGACATTTTTCATTTGGACCCTCAGATGAAAGCGTATTACACAATGCAAAAAAATGAGATTTTCGCCAAGTGGTCCTCAAATGTGAGTAGCCTAAATTTTTATTTCCCCCTACCTCCTGATGAATAATTACGGGATAATGTATTTTTAAAATTTGCAATATCATTTATTTTTTGATGTAATTGTTAGTCTTTATTTGCAATGTAATTTTTATTTTGTAATGAAATTTCATGTTGTTTTTTTTTTATTTTTGAGTATTTTTTATTTCACAATGTAATATTATAATAAAAAAATAAAATAATAAGACATTAAATGAAGATAATTTTATTAGAATAAAAAGACATTAAATGACATTAACTGTCATTAAAAAGATAAAATACAAACTTAATCTAAGCTAAGGACTACAAGTGTTCAATCAGATCATTACGAATTGCATTATGGGCTTCAATAGATCTAATCCTCTGCCGATTCAACATAAATTGAGCATACTTCTCATTCGGATCGCGTGACATTTGACCGGCCAAATTACTGGTATCAGTCTCAAGTTCTGCTGCACTGTGTTCATTTTCTAGAATATCATGCTCGTCTTCAATGATCATATTGTGCAAAATAATGCACGTCTTCATGATGTAGTACGGATCCTCATCACTCCAACCTTTAGTTGGAACTCTGACAATATTAAATCGTGTTTAGAGCACTCCAAATGTCCTTTCGACATCTTTCCGACATGCCTCCTGCATCTTCGTAAATAGTTGTCTCTTTGTGCCTTGAGGTTGAGATATTGTTTTTATAATCGTTACCCAACGAGGATATATACCATCAACAATATAATACCCCATGGTGTACGTGTGATTATTGATGGTGTAGTTGGCAGCAGGGGCACGTCCTCTAGTTAATTCAGCAAATAAAGGCAATCCATCAAGAACAGTAATGTCATTTAGAGAGCCAGGCATGCCAAAGGAAGCATGCCAAATCCATAAGCCATAGGAGGCAACTGCCTCGAGTACAACTGTTTGTTTGTGATAGTATCCAGTGTAAGCACTGGCTTGGGCAGTTGGATATTTATCCCAACGCTAGTGCATACAATCCAAATTCCCTAACATTCCAGGAAACCCACGTTGCTCTCCTTATTGCAATAATCTGGCGACATCTGCTTCATTTGGAGATCTTAAGTAAACGGCTTCATAGGTAGCAACAATTGATCTGGTAAAAAAATTTAAGGCAATAATTGTAGTAATTTCACCAATTCTAATGTACTCGTCTACAGCATCAGCAGGCACGCTGTACTGCAGGATCCGAAGTGCTGCAGTCATCTTCTGTACACTGGATAATCCAGGAGCACCAATGGCATCACAGGTTTGGATGAAGTACTCATTCACTTGTTGAATATCATGTAAGATACTAACAAACAGTGACCGCCTTATTCGAAAATGTCTTCGGAAGTATTCTTCTGAATAGATAGGATTATCTGCAAAATAATTTGTATAAATTTGTTCGTCGCCTTTGACCATCTCATGATTAATGTATCGACGACCACTTGTGGAACCAACACGTCTGGTTTTTTGGTTTAGGCTTAACGTCTGTAATCTTTGTTGTTGCACTGTGAATAGTTACATCATGATGATATCATCATCAGATGATGAAGATTCATCAAAATCTCCATTCAATATGGCTTTAGTCAAATTGTTCATTCTAGATGGATGGGTGAGTGGGTGAATATGAAAATTGTAGAAAATCTTCTGGGTGGGTACGAGAGTTTAGAAGATATGAAAATAATGGGTATGTGAATATGAAAATTATAGAAAACCTTATGTTATATTTATAGAGAAAATTGTGGGTGGGTGAATGATGGATGGTTGTTGAGTGAGTGGATGAATAATGGGTGGTTGTTGGGTGAGTGAATGAACAATGGGTGGTTGTTGGATGGGTGGATGGATGAATAATGAATGGTTGTTGAGTGGATAGTTGTTAGTGAATGAATGCTGGGTTAAGAATAGATAGTTGTTGGTGGTTGGTTGTTGGTGGGTAATTGGTGATTGTTTATTTTTTATGTGTAGTTAAAAAAATTTATTAAATATGTAGTTATATGTTTTTTAGTGGGTTGAATTAATCAAACAATTTTTTGTTTCTAATTTTTAATTTTTTTAATTTTTTATATTTGTCTAGTTGGAAATAATATAAATATATAATTTTTTTAACAAACAGGTAAAAAAATGTCACAAAAAACCAAAAATAAACAAAATAAAATCACAAAAAAACTTTTATCCAAATAACATCTACAAACTTGGAGAAAAAGTTGGTTGAGATTTGCCAAAATAGGAAATGACCATTGGAGGCTATAATTTGGCAAAATAACACTTCATTGTCAAATTGTAGCAATAGCAATAACAATAGTAATGACATTATAGCAATAATGGTTGGAGATGCTCTTAGTAAAAGTAAAAATTCAGACACATTTTTATAAGTGAAAAATTAAAAATAAAAAGGAGAGATTAAAAAAAATAAAAAAAAATTTTTTATAACAAAATAAATTTTAAATTTTATAAAATTTAAATTTAATCTTTGATTTATTTTTAATTTAAATTAGAATTATTAGATATATATATATATATATATATTTTTTTTTTTTAACCATACATTCTGTCTGCTAGGTCGTCAAGATCTGCTGCTGAGAGTTGGTCGTAAAAGTCATCCCCATCTCCCATGGGTGGTTCATCGTTCCATTCTTGATCATTTTCTCCCATCACTGGTGATTCATGAGAGACGCCATGCTGGTAGTTCGGGTACTAACTTTCATCGAAAAATGTCTCTTTGCTGAATGGATATCCTGGGATGGCTAAATTACAATGTATCTTTTGATGTCTATCTTCACAGACTAGATGTCCATAATTTCCATTATAGGCTAAGAGAGAGTTTCTAGCAAATTTTCTCCATTTATTGAGCTGGTCTTTGAGTGAAAATCTTCTGCATGGCCAGGGTCTCGTATTGAGAAGTCCTGGGTATCCCAAAAATGTGGAGGTTCCTCTGAGGTACATTTTGTGTTTAGCTGGATTGCACCATATTTCCTTCCACTCTGGTAGTTTGCTATCTATTAAAGCTTCCACATACAGATGATGTTCTTCCATTACGCACAGTACTGCATGAGCAAGCTTGTGTCCGAAGTTATCTGTCTGATCTGGATCTGTGAAAATTAGTCTAGAGACAAAGCCGTAATCTAACAATTTTGGAGCTGTTAGATGACGAGTTTCGCCCCTAATTTCTATCTCCAGCGGCTCGAATGTAGCTAAATTTATCTGGCAAAGGCAAATGCTGAAGTCTAGGTTACACTGACATCTACCAAAATGTTCTGACCTCTTGTTGCATCTTTCTTCGTCTAAGCATGGTTGCTCTTCATCTTCATAGGTATAGGTCCATTGGTAAGCTAGGCCGGGGCAGTCAACTCTTGCTATGGAGAGATCTTGAAGAAACTGCTGAATAATGACTAACTCGTCGTTTCTGCTATCTCCAGCTAAGGTATAAATATAGGGTTTTAGGTCTTCCATTACTTGGCTTTTCTCACAAAGGGATCGAATGATAGAATGCCTGAAGAAATACATTCTAGCACTCAATTGGTCAAATTCCTCACTGGTGAGTTGTTTGATTTCTGGGCTAGGTAAGGAGGTAGGTGTTCTTTCAGGAGCTAATTTTTTAAGCTGGTTGGTTAAGGTTCTAATGGGTACTCTCAATTGTTTTTCTTCGTCTCGGAGCTGGTCTAGCTCTTCACTGACCTTATTGCCTTTATCCATAATTTTCTTGCAGTTTCTGGAAAGGCCTTCACAATGTCTGCACATTTGGAGCGGATTCTGGGAATCTATATGAGGATTAGAACTACTGCTGCTTGTACTACTGCTCCCACTTGTCTGGCTAACTGGAACGCCACTGGTAGCAAAGATGGTAGATCTCATCTTGCTCAATGTGTCCAGGTAATCTTTAGCTATCTGGCTAATAAAGTAACTGGTTCCTATTTGTCTTCGGGCATAGGTACTGGCTGACTCAAAATCATAAAATCCTTTAAACTGAGGTGTGGGAAAATTTTTGACTGAAGGTTCTACTTCTATCCAATCATGGTAAATACCAGGCTTGGTTCCTTTAGCTACTACATAGAAAGAAAAACTTTTAGACAGGGGCTTGTTTTGGATTTTTGAAAAATATATACTGAGAGAGTTTAGGGCTGAAAGGCGCTTAGCTGGGTGGTTTTGGTTGGTCCAAAGGTTATCTAAAAGACACTGTTGAACTGGGTCTAGCTCAATCCCTGTTAAGGGTCTGAACTTGGTTCTGCCTTCATGAATGGGAAAAGAAAATCCCCCAAAGTTCATGGTCTTGCTGTTCTCCATTATCTGCACAAAAATTAAACTGGTTATCTTCTTTTTCTAAATAAATTTTTCTACTTAACCAGTCCGTTAATTTATTATCGCTTCCTTTAATATGCTCAAATTCTACTTTATATCCCTGTCCTACTATACAATCTAAAAATTTTGCCCATCTTTTAGTACTTAATTTACGCTCGTTTAGTTTGTTATGAAATCTAACTATGGCTTCACAATCTGTCCTTATTGTAAAAGGTTTGTGCAAAAATAATCTAAATTTATTTATTGCGTATACTACTCCTAGTATTTCAAAGTCTAGGCTGGTCATAGTTGTATCTTTTTCTTTAAATTTTCCAGAACTGTATCTACAAATGCGTTCTTTATTTTCAAAATCAAATTCTTCTAAATCATAATTTTCTGCATCTAAAGTTTCTAAAGACGTATTTGCTATCTCATTAGGTATGTATTTTTGGGCTAGGTCGGGAAAAATATTTCTACTTGGAAATAAAAAACTAGCTGGAACTGAATCTACTCCTATGGTACCACTACGCTTCGCACGCAACTCTGAGGAATGGGCGATGGTGCTAAGGGCATAAGTCGTTGGTGTATGTACAGTTCGCTTGAAGAAACTAATATTGTTTTGGCTGAGTAACATGCCACCTTGTAAGCTAAGGATGAAATTAAGTCCTAAGATGAAAGGATGATTCTGTCGGGTATTTCCAACCCAAACCTGAGGTAAAGGAAACCATTCTATATGCTGATCTTGAGAACCTAGATGATGAAAACTAATTTGTGCTCCATTGATGCAATGTGTGTATATCTGTTTAGTGCCGTCTGCTATACTAACTAAAGTTGGGGTTGTTAAAGTCGTGCTCCATCCTGGGGGAACTACTTGTTGTTCAATATATGATTTGCTAGCTCCTGTATCTATCATGGCATCTATACTAAGGGTTTTTGCTGCAAACTTGATTACACAAGAGATCTCAACTAGATTTGGTTTAGGTATAACCGGATAATTAAATGGTAAAGATGTAGTATCTGGTTGGGCTTTAGAATATTGACTAAAGGGTTGAGAATCAACTAGGTTGACTAATTCTAATGAATTCATATGTTCTTCAAGTAGTTTGTCTTTTAAAGGGTACTTGTTGTGAAATTGTTCTAGCTGCTGTTTAAGCTGTCTATTTTCTAATTCTAAACATTCTATGTCAAAACTAGTTTTAGTTTCTATCTCGTGTATTTGTATCTTAAGTTCTCTTACTTGTAGTTCTAATTCTCTGATTGTTAAATGTAATTCTCTGCTTTCTAGACTATGATCTTTTTTAGTATTTCCTAATGCTATCTTGTGTGTCATATTTAATTTTTCTAAACAGACTATACAATCGGTTATACTGCATAATAAACATTGGGCTCGTTTATCTTTAGCTGGAAACCAATTACAATAGCTGCATCTAGTGGTATCAAATCCTAAACCTATTTGAAAGTTATGCTGACATTCAGTATCTGCATTGCATTCCATCATAAAGAAAGTATCTTGGGAAGGTGTTAATCCTATTTCTTGGTTGAGTTGTCTTAAAAGATTATCTATATTAGTATCACTTTCTGAATCACTATCTGAACTTATGGCTTCTATTTGATATTTATAATCGCTGACTATACTATATACTTCTGAATCATCACTAGTTATGCTAACTATATCTTCTTCTAAGTCTTCTATAATATGTAGTCTTTCTATCTGTTTATTAGTATTTGGTCTTTGTCTTTTTGGGCAGTTCTTTGCAAAATGATTGGGTTCTCCACATATAAAACAATTGCATTTTTTACTGTTGGGTTTTCTAACATATCTTTATTTTCTTTTATCTTTTTCTTCTATGGGTAATTTCTTATAATTTGTCCTATTAAAAGTTCTACTTTTTCTAATGAATTTTTGTTTTTTCCATGGTTTTCTATAATTTTTCTTCCAATATTTTTCTTTTCTATATTTTCCATATTTTTTGTATTTTTTCCTATTATGTTCATCTTCATATTGCTGAGGAGTATATATTACACTGCTACAAAAGCCGTAACTTTTTTTTTTCAAGTCTTTCTGTATTTTAACTTCTATACATTTTTCTTTGAGCATATAAAATGTAAAAATTATTTTAGGTCCTATTCCTAAAGTTCCTCTATTCTTAATTCTCCAGTAGCTATTCTTGCTGGTAAACTTGCATAATAAACTGACCATTTGTTTTCTATCTCTCTTCCTAATTCTCCTGGTAATTTTCTAAAATATTTATTTCCTATTTCTTCATCAAAGCTTTTTCCAGTTCTTGCTGCTATGGCTAAGTATTCTCTACTAAAAGGTACAATATATTTCCAACTTCCTAATGTCATTTGGTCTAACTCGGTTAATGCTATGCTTTGAGCGGAGTCATTTCCTCTAGAAGGATCATATCTTATAAGTATCTCTTTAATAAAATTTGTAAAATTCCACGGGTTATTTCCTAATTCTTTGAGCTGCTTAATTGTTTCTTCATATTTTCCCTTGAAAGTTAAATAAATATTATAAGTTGAATCTCCTAGAAGTGTCTCCATATATTCCCACATATCTGTTGATTCATAGGGACTAGTCATCCATGCTTTTACTGCATCTTTTTCCTATCTTTCTATTACTTCTTGCCATATCTGAGGGTCGAATCTAGCTAAATCTAAAAGGGTTCCTTGATTATGGACTGGCTGTAATTGTATACTCATATCTAGTTGTCTACGCTTTCCATGAAATCTATAGCTTTTATCTGGGTCTGCTTGACTACGTCCTTGACTACGTCCTGAACTGGCTAATGGTCTTCTTCCTCCTACTGCATACTGCATTGGTTCTATTGGATCTTCTACAGTTGGTTGTGGATTATTGGTTCCTGAGCTTTCTGTAGTCATATAAAAAGTTTCTTCTAAGTTAGGTTGTTCTGGTATTCTAAATATTTTGCTAGGATGTATATTATCTTCTATGATATCATCTACATATTCCGTATGAAATTCCTGATCCAAAAATGACACTGCTTCTTCATGGGTATCTCCTCTGGCTAAGTATTCATAATATCTGGCATCTAGTATTTTATTCATGTCTTCTAGGGTGAATTTTTCTAAATCTATCTCATCAATATTATATATCTTATTTTGTGATATAGTTTTTTCTTCTGTCATTACATAAAGCTGATTTATTTCACTACGATTGTCTTGATTTTCTTCCCTATCTATACTACTAAATTCATCATCTTCAGATTTTTCTGGTGCTACATAAGTATACTGAGTAAATCTTACTGCATAATTTCCATCTGCTGTTTGGTATAATAAATTATCTTGAGGGGCTAATCTCTTTTGTCCTAGAAAATCTCCTAATTTCCAATCTAGTGCTGCATTATCTTCAGAATTAAATTTTTTAGCCGGTAATGCTTTTATTCCTTTTGCGCCTAATAATTTAACTATCTGATCATTAGTAAGTCTATAGTGAGTATTGCTTTCTGAGACTGCTAGACCTAAAAATCCAGTGCAAACTAATAAATTCTTTTCTCCATTTTTCATTTTATATCCTCTACTCTTTATTCCTATTTTTATCTTTTTATGAAAGGTTGAGGTTGGTAATAAAAAGTCTGGTGTAAAATAAACTATTCCTCATTTTGAATTCATATCTAGTTCATAACTTCCTAAAATACTTTGTCCGACATCATTAAACCTATCATCATAGAGACATATAAACACTTTAGTTCCTAAATTTTCTCTGGTTAAAGCCTTAACTCCTACCACTACTAATCCTAAATGAGTCATTTTAAGGTGTTCATTTACTGCATATTTATAGCTTTCTCTTTCTATTAAATTTAGCTCTATTTTCTCATCTTCTTGAGTTACGCTAATCATTCGTTCTCCATAGTGTTTAAATAAATATTATTTTTTATGAATCTTACCTAGCTTATACACATATTTAGCTAGAATTAACTCTAACTTTTCTTTTTTAAATTTTTCTATCTGCTGTTCTACATCTATAAATTCTTCCACTTTAACATCTTCATCTTCATTACGCTTTTTACTACTACTTCATTTTATTAGCTGTTTAAACATTTTTATTTTCTATAAATTCTACACACTGGTTTCTTAGGTAATTTAAGCTTTTCAAAATATCTAGCTATATCTTCCTCGTTTACTTGAGATTGAGGTTTGTTGGATTGTCCTTCTATTCCTTTTTCTTTCTGAAGTACTATTTTTTCTAAAGACGCTAGACGATTTTCTAAGCTATGTAGTTGTTCTGATAGGTATTCAAGTTTTTCGCACAATCGAATTAAAAATAAAATTTCTATATTATTTTGTCTTACTGATATTTTATCTGATTAATTTATTCCTTGATAAGTACTAATTCCTTCCGGGTTATTATGAAAGTCTTCTGCTTGTTTTAAAATAGTCTGATAATCTCTATTAGCTTTCTTATCACTACTCATAAACTGATAACATTAAAAATTCATATTTTTTTTTGCTATCATGGTGAAATTAATTAATTTTTTAATAAGTTCCCTAATAAAAATAATATATATATATATATAAATAAATTTAAAATCACACGAGGGTACTATGGGTAACTGACAACACAACGAAGTCGCTTGTGGGGAGCTTCTATTTACAAACACCCATTCCCTTCTTTACACATCTTTTTCAATAAATAATTGGTTCGGAAGTAGATTTTCGAAAATAAGCAATTGGTTCGGAAGTAGCTTTCCGAAAATAAACAATTGGTTCGGAAGTAGACTTCTGAATTTTTATTATTTTTTCGACAATCAATTTTCGAATGGATTTATTTGATGTCTATAATAGTAATTTTATCTGAAAAAAAAATTTATAATAAAAATAATTTTTATGAAGTGTGGGCAAAGAGGGGGAGGTGGATGTGTAAATAGAAGCTCCCTCGGATGTGCTTATCACAGTAGAAATATCCTTCAGCTTTTGTTCAAAAAAAAATATCCTTCAGCTTCACTTCCCCACTAGTTGAAGTTCATCACTACTTACTTACTTTCCCATTTCAAATGCTTCAATTACAGATCCATATTCTAAATCCAGGTCTCATCTTCTCTCACCCTGCACTCATTTTTGCTGCTATTCACTCCATAAACTGTGTTTTTGTATCCAGTTGTATGTTTATTGATTAGGGTTTCGATTTCTCTGTCTGCTGTCAACGTAGCTTTTGTTTTTAATGTGAAAGAAAGCAAATTCATGTTAAATTTGGCATAAACCCAGTAGAAATCGACTTGTTTTGATCGCAAATTTGCATAACATGATTTTGAGAAGTTGGGTAGTGGAATTGTCAATCGTTATTCCAGTTTCGTCGCATGAACTATGAATGCGAGAATAGGAGTTATGGGTGCAATACGGCGTGGGTGTAAATCATAAGGTTGGTTTATGGAAAATTTAATTTAGTTAACTGTAGCAAGGTTGTTAAAATCGAGATCTGGGTAGGATCATTGGGAGGGATTTGTGGACTAGATGTAGAATCGGATTGAGGATCATAAGATTTTACTTTTAATGTAAAATAAAATGATAAATTATTTATAATGATAATGTATATTAAATAATTGTAAAATCACTAAAGAAAAATGATTAATTTGATATAATAATGTATCTTTTATGTTATCATAAATTAGAAGAGATGTTTGTAGAAAGAATTTATAGTCAAATTTTCTTATATAGATATACATATGTACATACATATATAAGAAATAAATAATAAGATTTTTTTTGGGTAGGTTCGGGATCGTAGTTGAATCGGGATTGTAATGCGATTTTACACGATTTTATGATTAGGATTGTAGTCACTTTAAGATCCTACTAAATTTGAGATCCTAATGTGATCCGGATTGTTTAGCCAAACTAGAGTTGTAGGATCTTAAGATCCTTTGATCCGGTTCGAGATTTTGATAACCATGAATTGTAATAGTTCTTGAGGATGTAGTACCTGTATTACTCTATTTTCTAAATCAGTCTCACATGGATTCTTTTATTTCTCATATCGTGTCAATTGGACATGATAAGCGTAGGGGTGCGGAACACGTGTTTGACACCCGTACTTAATTAGACATTTGGATCAATAATTTTATATGATATTTGAAGAAGTTCACATTATCAAGTAAAGAAAATGTTTTTCTTGCCTCTCACGCAGACGGGAGATAGAAATTGCATATTTTTCCTAAATCTTATTTAACCAATTTTTGGATACATATTTCAATATATTATGATGAGGTTTAGGAAGGCACAATGCTTGGACTTGCACCCGCACCTGATATTTATTCCTGATTCCATGTAAAATAGTTCAAAATGATTGAATACCTGTGTCCCTCTTATGTTAAATTCAAATTGTCTTGGGGTGTGAAAGAACAGAGTTCAGCAAGGTTTGATGTTTATATGGATCTGAATGTTGGCGCATGCCCCTTCCATTGGGATTTTTTTTTGGCATTCGTGAATCGAGGAATCAATCCGTGGCCCAAACAAATGAATATTAGGGGGACTTTGGGGATTATTTAGCTTTTATAAATAGTGCTTAGAATTGTTCGGCACAATTGTAGTTCTTGTGAACTTAAATGTGTTTCTCCACTATACCACTGTGGTTTTTCTCTACTTTGATGTAGATATTATTCAAATTTGTTTACAGACTTGGGAGGCTGTTTCTATTTAAGTTTTGGTTTGAACACAATTGACCATTTTGCCTTTTAGGTTGGAGGTTGAAAAAGGCTATTACTATTTTATTGGACAAGCATAAGCCGGTCATTAATATTTAGCCCAATTGTTGGCTGGTTCTAAGCATAGAGATGGTATTGGTATATGTGCAAAACAAAGTCATATGCCTGCACCTCATGATCATGAGTTCCTTTTTTGAGTACCTCATGATCATTAGTACCTTGTGGTTGAAGAAGACCTTCGAGAACAAATATTGGATATCACAGGAAAAGCGGTATTGATGAGCAATTAAATTCATTGGCTATTGTTAACTGGAAACTAGTTAATGGGACAGCACTTATGAATGGTATTTTGCATTGAGTACTAAATTTCATGTGCTGATTCTTAGCTGAATGACTGCTGTCATTGTGTTTGTGTTTACCCCTCTGTAAGTATGGGCAATGTTGTGGGTTTTTTAGGGTGCGATAATGTCTTTGATCCCTTACTTGCCTGTAATTCCTTGGCATTTATTTACAATCCATAAATCAATTATGGGCTGATATCTAAATAGTTTCTTTAAAAAGGTGATTTTTATTTACCTTTATCTGTCTATTCATCATTATTATTATTCTGTTCTATTATTGCAGTGATTAACCATTAGGAATGTTAGAGATGAATGCTGACCGCTTTTTGTGTGTGTGAAGTGCTCAATTATCTTATCCTTTAAAAAAATTAGATATTCATATATAAGTTACACAACAACACATGTTTCTCAGTTTTTTGGTACTTCTATTGCTGACTTCACACATTTGAGCAGCTTTTATACTAGGTTATTGATTTTGGGCACCTTTGAATTCCTTCTGCCGGTGCAGTTGAATTGATGGGATTGAGGAAGTGATAAAGAGTTGATAATTGCACTCATCTGAAGGAATGATTCTCTCTGCTCTTTTAACTTCTGTTGGAATCAATCTTGGCCTTTGTTTATTATTTTTTACTTTATATTCTATATTGAGGAAGCAGCCCAGTAATGCCATTGTTTATGAACCACGCTGGGTTGCTGAAGAAAAATCTGAGCAGAGAAGTCAGTTCAGCTTTGAAAGGTTATTACCTTCTTCTGGTTGGGTGAGAAGGGCATGGCAGCTCTCAGAAGAAGAACTATTGTCAATCTCTGGTTTGGATGCTGTAGTCTTCATGCGTATTTTTATCTTTAGGTAAAGCAGATCTTTACAGAGGACTTAAATTTTGAAATTCTGTTCTATAGGACTAGGAGTACAGCAGTAAGCAGACTAATATTTGTGAAATAACTAGATATCTGCGATTCAGCATACGTGAGTGTATTTTTTATGAAGTCCAAATGAAATCAAGAATCTAATAGAGAGAGAGAAGACCAATGTCCCAATTAGGGGTAAAACCCCTAAGGGCTAGCAAGAGGAACTAAGCTCTACTCCAATCGCAATGAATATTCTCTATTCCCAAAAACTAAGTACAATGGGTATTACATCACCTATTTATAGACTACAAGCAACAAGCTATTTAACACACACCATCAAGAATCAAATAGAGAGAGAGAAGACAAATGCCCCAATTAGGGGTAAAATCCCTAAGGGCTAGAGAGAGAAACTAATCTCTACTCCAATCACAATGAATATTCTCTATTCCCAAAAGCTAAGTACAATTGGTATTACATCAGCTATTTATAGACTACAACCAACAAGCTATTTAACATAAAAACTAGTCTATTTATTCTACTACGTCAATTTTCTTTAAGAGACTTAGTATTACATGCTGTCTCTCTCTCTCTTTTTGCATGCATATGTGTCTTTAAATGTACTATATTTCCCTCATGCTATAGGAAATGTTCAAAAGATTCTTATGCTAATTGTGTTACCATATAGATGACGAGATTAAAGAATATGCCAAAATTAAGAAGGTAACTTTAAATTATATTTAATATAACCAAAAATTGTGTCAAAGATGAAAGTAAAAAAGGGCTATCAATTTTATCAATTTGCCAGCATTATCTCAAATAAAAGGAGCTAAATATAAATGTTCCAAGTTCAAGTAGTACATAATGTCTACCTGACAGTTATGCTACTTGTATTCTTCTACAACCTGCCTACAATTTCGTGGGCACTTCAACTCAATTAACAAAGTCTTGAATGATAATTTCCTAGTGTTTGTGTGGAAAATTATGTTTCTTTGTCTGGGGGCTTTTTGTTATTTATTATTATTATTTTTTGGGTGGATGGGAAATTTCAGTTTTGGATACTTTCTTGTTATAGGCATCAATTTAACAAGGTCCCTCATGTTTCTTTGTCTGGATACTTAATTTTTTGGGTGGATGGGGAATTTCCCCAATCTCAATTTTCTTTTGGAGTTTAGTGTGATTGTTTTAGTTATGCTGTACACATTTCATCGGTGCTCTGTGTGCATGAATAAGGTAAAGTAGTCTGACAAGATGCGCTAGAACTGTTTGTCATACTATTGGCCTCTGTTTAAAATATCAACTCATCTGGTCATTGTTGGGCTTCTCTCTTGATTACTAGGTGTAGATTGATTACATTTTAACAGTATTCAGAGCATGCTATGTATTGATTTCCTTAGTTTAGGAATAAACTCGCATTCTTATGTCCCTTTGTAGAATGATTATGTTTCTTTTTGTTTGATGACACAACTTTAGTGCTCATACTTTAGCCTTTTTATGGACCAGTCACTTTTTTTTTTTTTTTTGGTGGTATTGTATCAGAGACTAAGGGAGTGTTTGGGAAGAGACTAAGGGGGTGTTTGGGAAGAGGCTTTTTGGGCTAAAATACCATTAAAAGACAAAATAGGTTAAAATAGCCAATAAGACAAAATTTCACATCAAACCCTTAATCATTTTACTTTTTCTCTCACAAACATTACATCCAATCCAATTGCAAAAAAATCCAACCCTCTTCCCAAACACAACTATTTTAACTAGGCTAAAATAACCAACTGCTAAAATAACCAACTCCTAAAATGGCCAACTTCCCAAACGGGGCCTAGGTGTTCTGATTGTATTTCTATCACATAACCTGCCTGTGTCTTGATTGGTTCCCTGATCTGTTAATGCCTACTTTTATCCTTCTTGTCACATATTTTAAGCAATAATTTGACATATGATAACATTCTTTTACATTTCAGCTTGAAAGTGTTTGCTTTTGCTGGGACTATTGGTGTTTTTATTCTTCTTCCTATTAATTATCTGGGGGATTTTTCTGACTTGGCAAACAAGTCCTTGGATTCGTTCAGCATTTCAAATGTCACTAGTGGATCAAACAGGTGATTACTGGTTGGCCTTTTGAACCAAAAAGTTTATATGTACTCATGCAGCTTCAAACTTTTGGTTTCAATGTAGCTGAGGATAACATGGAATGTATTTCTTATGGCAAAACCACATGGGATGATATTTTATTCTGTTCTTATTAATTTTTTTTTCCTTCTAATGATGTTGACTGTCATGTTATAGATGCAATCATGTGTCATTTATCCTGAAACCTGGTGTCGATTTTTTTAGCATTGGTTCCCCCTCTCCTGCCCCTCCCATTTTTTTAAAATTTATTTTTTATAAATTTTTTCTACTCCTTTTATATATTTATTAAATGTAGTTACAAATATCGAGGTAAAATGAAGTTCATTGGAAGTTTGATCCCTTCAATGGCATGAAGAACTTTTTACCTTTCAAACATTTTTCTACACTGAAATTTTCAAGCTAGTGCATGAAACTGTATTGTTTGCAGTGGAAGTCTACTGTGGACCTCTTATCTCTATATAGTGTTTGGTTGTTTTCTGGTGCAAATTTACTTAGATGGGTCTAACTATATCGGACTTCTCAAGTCTAATTTATGTATGGAATGTTTTATTGGTAGCACTTTATCTGGTCTTGACAATTGTTATTCAGAAGTTTGTCGGGTGGCTATTAAAATTATACTTTATTACAGTAGCAATTTTCTGTTTCAGTTGCATACTTTGTTTGCAGATATTGTTCGTGAAGTTCTGAATGGAGTCATTGATGGAATCACAATTTATTTTAATTGCATTGCCTTCTAGTATGTGTTTAGTTAAGTCTGATGCAGAAAACCTGACTATGTTTTTTGGCTTTTCCTAAGGTTATGGATTCACTTTTGTGCTGTTTATGTTTTCACGGCATTTGTCTGCTATCTTCTTTATTTTGTAAGTAATATTTTGTGTACCATTTTTATTGCTGGTTTATTGGAGGGAGAAAAAACATCAATGGAGTTCTAATCGCATCTGGAATATGATATAATCTGCAGGAGTTTAACTATATTTCATCAAAAAGGATTGCCTATTTCTATGCATCCAAACCTCAGCCACATCAGTTTACTATATTAGTAAGAAGTATCCCCGTCTCATCCGGGATCAGCGTCACTGAAAGTGTTCAAAACTTTTTTACAGAGTATCATTCTTCCACGTATCTCTCGCATTCAGTGGTTCGTCAATCAGGCAAACTTCAGCAGCTACTTGTAAGCATTTGTGTGGAAGCTTTGTAGATTTCTTTTCTTTTCTGATGGGAAACTGCAGTTTTATTTGCTTACCCTTTTATCATGGTCATAAATTCTAATTGTTGGAAACTTTTATTGTTTCATTCTTTTATGAGGGTTATTTATTTTAGCTAATAGTATGCATATATATTGTCACTTTCTGCTCACTTTTCGAGAAAAGCCCTTTTTATTTTATTAGTAAAGCCTAAAAACTTACTTATTGAAAAACTAAGCACTAACGAGCTCCCTCTCTTTCTTCTTCTTCTCTCTCCTCCTATGTCTTCTCTGGTTCTTCACCATTGCCTTCAGCTCTCTCTCCCATCAAGGTTCCTCCATTTGTGGGCTGCATGTGTAACTTGATGTTTTATGGAGACCAACTTCAAGTTGTATGGCAGACAACATTTAGATTTGATTCTTTTAATCCATGAAATGCATGGATTGTATGTTTAAGTGTCTCAAGACATACTTAAAAGCTTAGAATAGTTCATTGTCCTCTTATTATTATCATCAGCTTTTTTTTGGTAAGGTTAAGTTTTATTCTAGAACCGAAGGAATTATTATCATCATCCTTTTTTGGTAAGCGTGTTATTGTTGTCATCGTCATTTTTTTGTGTGTAATTGGTTCATGTGAATGAAAGTTTGAGCCTTTTGGAAGATTAAATTAGTTGCAGTCTGCACTCCTTTTCATACATTGTTCAATTGGAGCATTAGAACAAAATTATTTTAGATATAACACTTCAGATGTGGTTTAGTGCACATCCTAAAACTATATCAACTTTCTTTCTTTTTCCTTTGTGACTTCTATTCATTTGATTTTTTTCTTCTTCTAGAGTGATGCAGATAAATTGAGTAGGAGGCTTGTTCGCTTGAAGTCAACAAACCGTGCTCGAGAAAGGTTGAGGCGTGATGGCTTTTTGGGATTGTTTGGACACAAGGTTGATCTTTTAGATTACCATGAAAAGAAGCTACAAGACTTGGAAGATAACATGCGGATAGAGCAATCTTCACTGGTGGGAAAGGTACGTGCATTGAGTGTCTTATCAAGTTATCATTATGGATAGCTTCTGGCCATTTGTGGGAGTGGTATATCCTGTTGGCGGAAGTTGAGAGTTAAAGCCCCAGTATTGTGATGGGCTTGTGTTGTTAGTATCCACCTCACTAAAATAAAAAAGAAAAGATCGTTCAGCATATTTTAATCAGCAGGAAAAAAGATCGTTCTGAAGGAAACAAAAAAGTTTGAGAAGTTCACGTTTGAAGTTTTCTGGTGACCTGGTTCATTCATTTTCAGATTTTCCAGGATAGTGATCCTTTTTCAGTGGCCTGGACATGTTACTGGATGCATAAGTAACAATCACAGGAACTCACCCATAAGAGCTACTAGCACAAGGGATGTCATTTGGGTTCATTGTTCCTACTTATATACCCAAGATCACCCATGCAAACTTCCAATGTGGGACGGGGTCGTTAAAACATATTTGTGTCCCACCTTTTAAGTGGATTTTGTAGACCAAGCATCATGGCCATTGATCTGTGTGCTTATGCTTGGAATTATGTACTAGGTTCTGTTATGTGTGCCACGTACTACATTGCTTCACCACAAAATAAGTAGCTCAACAGACGTCATAGTTGTTTGAGCTGGGTTTTGGCATGGAGGACATTAGAGGGCCGGCTAGCTTAATTTATAAAAGAAGGCCACAAATACACACTGCAAATCATTGAATGATCATGTGCTTGCCTGTGCCAAGCATAGTATCACATTGTAAAAGAGGCAACAGTCGAACTGCCTGTCAACTGCACTTGCACTAATAACAGCATAAGTTCTTGGAAGCAATTATGCGATTTCTTGCAATTTTGATTTCATTATTCTAAGCCACTTCATGGTCTTGGTGGGGATTTTAATTGCATAAGTGGCCTTCAAATCCACACTAGTGTTTGTAATCCTACACTAGACAAGTATTTCAACTTTTTATCAGTATTCCATGCAGACATGTGAAGTGGTATTATATCTACATTTATTGTAAGGCATCTTCTGTGTTTATTTTTGAGACATGACTGATTATGTGTTTGTCTATGCAAGACATTTATATGCAGCATTCTCCCCTCTATGATAGTTAATTCTTAGATAATAATAGCTTATTTGTGTAGTGCTTGAATTGATTTCAAGATGGTATCTGATACGACCTGTTTTACAACTATGCCTTTCTCATCTAATAGGAAGTTCCGGCTGCCTTTGTGTCTTTCAAGTCGCGTTATGGTGCTGCAGTAGCTTTGCACATCCAACAAAGGGTCAATCCGACCGAGTGGGTTGCTGAGCCAGCTCCTGAGCCTCAGGATGTTCACTGGCCCTTCTTTTCTGCATCATTCATAAAAAGATGGATTTGCAAGTTCGTGGTTGTTGTCACATATATTTGTATTACAGTTCTATTCCTTATTCCAGTTTTCATAGTGCAGGGTCTTACTAATCTGTCTCAGTTGGAGACCTGGTTCCCTATTCTGGAAGGCATACTGAGTATGTAAGTTGCTACCAACAATTTCTTGTATAGTATGCTGGATTTGTTTTTCCTTGAGATCAAGCACATGTGAAAGATCTTTGATGGCCCTGTGACATTTTGCAATTACGTCTATCTGCATTTACCTCTGAACTTCTACAAACGACCTAGAGGATACCGTGTACCTGTCCACTACTAGAAAGCTTTAGAGTAATGAAATGGATGTTAATCACGTTGGCTTTAGAGGCCATCTTGACTATTAATAACTTGAGAGGAGGGGCAACATTTTGATGAATTAACATTACATGTGCAATGGTATGAATGAATGTATAAATCACCTGCTCCTTCATTGTGTGCTAGCTAGGGATTGTGGGGCTTGCTTTTCTCCATGTTTGGAACTTGCATGATCGGCTTGGCTGCTGGAGTAGAGGATGCCCTCAAGCAGAGTGAAGAAGACACAGGAAGTGCCGACTCTGGTGTGCTTGACGTGGTGCTAATGGAGTTGTAGGGATCATAGGAAAGTTTGAACTCCCGGTTCACAAGTGGAAGGGAGTGATGAGGAAAGTTTGAACTCCTGGTTCACAAGTGGAAGGGAGTGATGTTGACTATCTTGTGTTTTTGACTTTTGGAGTTTTTTCCCTTTTCAATTATCTAGGGGAATTGTGTATTCCAACAGATATATAGGGCCTGTGCCTCCCTTTTTAGCATCTCTTGAGGATATGGACTGACTTCTCAAAAAAAAAAAAAAAAAAAAAAAAAGAAAAGAAAAAAGAAAAAAAGAAAAAAAGAAAAGAAAATAATGATATAGAAATTGGATTAGAGTGAATGTGGAAAAGTAATAACAAGAACTAATTGCATTTTCTTGAAGTTTTACTTATAATTATAACTTGAGTGCATTTTATCTGTCCAAAAAAAATGAAAAAAAGGGTGCATTGTGTTTCTTTGATTTATTGACCAAGCCAAGTTCTATGAGTTATAAATACAATTTAAGGTTTAGCAAATTTGACCTTTTTATGCCACAAATAAACCTATATAAACCATTACGTTATCAGCCATCATATATGGTTAGTGTAGAAGGTTGATACTTCAAATGTAAAATGAGCTGTATGGGAGTAATTGAGATGCCCATTTAAGCACTTCCAGCAGAAGGTGAATTCATTGAAGCTGTGAGGCCTTAAAGCATTCTTCTTGGGCCTTGCTTTGAGGACGCTAGTCAAAGGCCAAGCCTCAAATCAGTTTTGTCAACTTGTGTATTGTGTAGTTTAATGAAAATGGGAAAAAGAATCTGGATACGACTAAAATGTGGTATAGTAATATTAGACTATTAGTACTATCAAGAAGCTCTTGGAAAATTTGGCACTAATACTCTTCTTGAGTCTTGACATTGCTGCTGTCCCTGTTGAGCTTAATTTTTATTCTTTTTTGAGCAATTACATGTTATGGAAGACAATGTACTAAAGCAAGATCTTTGTGATATACAGAGCATTCGTCAGCGAAGTGATTACAGGATATCTTCCTAGTCTTATTCTCCAGATGTTTCTATTGTTTGTGCCACCCGTTATGTTGATGCTTTCTTCCATCCAAGGGCATATTGCATTCAGCCGGATAGAAAAAAGCTCATGTTTCAAGTTATTGGGGTTTACCATATGGAATGTATTCTTCGCAAATGTACTGTCTGGATCAGCTCTCTACCAGGTTAATGTCTTCCTAGAGCCCAAGGAAATTCCTCGTGTATTAGCTGAAGCTGTTCCAGCACAGGTAAAAATTATTACCATTACTGATTGGACCTTTCTGAAGTATATCTATGGTGTTATTTTTCCTCCACAGTGGAAGCAAATCTGTGAAATTTCAATGGCATGTGTTGCATTTTATTGTTATGATTCACACTGATATGTCTCATAAATGTTTGAACCTTGAAGTGTATTTAATCCTCTGCCTGGGATCCAACCAAAGTGAAAGGGGAGTAAAAAAAGATATGTGCATTCTTACATTTGTAGGCAGGCTTTAGTGATTTTTTTTTTTGTTTGGCATATTTTGAAAGAGGTTCTACACTTTATGTTGTTTGTCGAGGAAGTAGTTGACGAAATTGGAGTTGGGGGTTTGTTACTTGAGACTTTAGAGAGGTTTTGTTCTTGTGTGTTTTAGGATAAGTTACAGTTAAGATTATTAGCAATTTTAGGTTTTAAATGCCAAGTGTTTGTGGTTGGAGAGACTATAATGGCCATTTTTGTTACTTTGAGTTGACTACCATGACACATCCACAAAATCAACGTATCTGGTGTTTGGATAGGGAAGAAATAGAATTGAGGACATTATTTATCAAAAAAAATAAAAAATAAAATAGAATTGAGGACATCAAAGGAACATGGGTCCATTTAGCCAACCTCGTGTAGTTGGGATAGGGCCTATGAAATTGAATTGTGTCAAGTTTGTTACAAGCTAAGATATATGACCTTATGTTAGAACACTACATCTTGTTGTGACATGTGGTGCAGTCTGACACTTCGATTAGAATGTCCCCTATGATGTGTATCTTGTCACAAATGGAGGGTGGCATTTCCTTGGAGACTCTACATAACTTCCAACCAAAAGATTCTTTCCATATGAATATGATTGAAAGGTTTTGTTGCCTCTCAGAGTGACACAGAGAAGAGCTTGGTATAGTGGAATACTGGATATCATGTAATCCAAAGTTTACAGCGCATTGATGTGTGCCATGTGTTGGTGTTCTCTATAATGTTAGGTTGAGAAATCCAGACAGCAAATTGATATTAACGATTTGCAAATTGTAGTTTGGATAAATAACAAGCATGAATGTGGCTTATATGATGAAGTTCAATGTGGATCTTTTTGTTCGCTATATTTATCTGGAAACATATACATCTATCTAGCTAGTTTATAGGTGTCTTAGGATTGGTGGGAAAACGGGAGCCATTGTGGAGTGGATGCCAAGGTTTGAATCCGATTGACTATCACCAAAAAAAAAAAAAAAAAAAAAAAACCTAGCCAGTTTAACTTATGGAAGTTGTACTACAAAGATATTGGATGAAGGTCATGGTACAAAGATACTGGATGAGATTTTGTATCATATGGTCCTTTAAATGCATTACAGATATATAACGCATAAATGCAATAATGGTTACTTGTAAGATTTTTCTAGCAAACTGGTTTTTTTGGCTTCAAATCCCAGCTCTTTTGAAACCATTTCCTGGATTTCATGATATACTTCGAGGATATGATGCTAATGTTATTTTTGTTGCAGGCTTCCTTTTTTATTGCATATGTTGTGACATCTGGCTGGACTGGCACATCTAACGAACTTGTTCGACTGTTTCCCCTCATCTGCAATTTTATAAAAAGAAGATTGTCAGGAAAAGCTGGTGATGATTTTGAGGTGCCTTCAATTCCTTACCACAGTCAAATTCCTAAGATTGCCTTTTTTGGACTTCTTGGTGTAACATACTTCATCCTTGCACCCCTAATTCTTCCATTTATCTTGGTTTACTTCTGCCTAGGGTACATCATCTACCGTAATCAGGTTAGTTGGATGCTTTTTTTTACTCTTATTACATTGGCGGCTCTTACTTTTTGTGTTGTTAATGTAAATAAAAGAAGTTTTGTCTGCAAAAACATAAAAATAAAAATGCTGGGTGCACTTTCCTCTACAAGACAACCAATCAAGTGCATCTGAGCTTGTTGAAGGCATAATTTGTTTTAGAACCTTTGCTGATGTATACCTTAATGTGATCAATGAATTGCAATGTTGTAAGGACTTCATTCACTTTTATTTTTATAATTTGTGGATGTAATATTAAAAAAATATATAAAAAATATATTTATTTATTGTGCCTTGATTTTTTATTTTTTTTACTAAACTGTTGTTGGTCTACCTAGTGGAGCCATTCTGAATATTTGAGTGTTGCCCATGTGCTGGCTTGCTTGATTGGCAATTTGAAATTTTTTAGCATATTTCTTGTGTAGCTATTGAATGTTTATGCACCCAAGTTTGAGACTGGTGGAAAGTTTTGGCCAGTAGTACACGGTTCAACAATATTTTCCCTGTTATTGATGCAAATTATTGCCATTGGAATATTTGGGCTGAAGCAACTTCCCCTAGCAGCCGGCTTTTGTGTTCCTCTTCCAGTTCTCACTCTTATATTCAATGACTATTGCCAGAAACGTTTTCTACCCATATTCCAGGCTTATTCTGCTGAGGTACGTTTATACAGAACACCAATTGTCTATTCATCCTCTTGATTTTTATTGTTTAGTTGATATTAACTGATATGGAAGACATTTTGTATATATTACTTACTAAAAGAAAAAAGAATCAAAATCCCCCCCAAAAAAAGAGGGTAAGTTGTATGTTACTCACTGGACTACTGTGAAGTTGTATTGTAGTTCCATAGCAATAGTCGACCTAATCTTAAATTCTTTCCTTTCCCATATTTTAATGTTTTCTTTATAAATTTTTCCAGTTGCATTATTTCTGTCTGACCAATATACGCTGAGCATGTTGCGTGCCATGCAGTGTTTGATAAAGAAAGATCGTGATGATCAGAATGATCCTTCAATGGTCGAGTTCCTCAACGAATTAGTCACTGCATATCGTGATCCGGTTCTGATGCCGATTCAATATTCTGGAAGAAATGATAGAAACACTTCTCTCCTTCATGCTGCTGAAGTTTGAAGTTGGAGGTAACATTAATTACTAACTACCAAGTTTTAAGTAGCACTACATGGTCCTTTAGATTGTGCAGTCTCGTGAATGGTTTGTTGTGATGGTGAAAACCAAAAATAAATGTGATGTACATTACAAAGATATTTTTGGTTCCTAAAGGAAATCTTCTTCTTGTTGTTCGTTGTTTGTTGTATCATTATAAATAATAATCATTATCATCTCAATAACAACAGAGTTTATTATTGTTATCATCATGTTGTCTTGGTGTCTTTTGATTTTAATTGAAATTTAAACACTATCACACCTGAGCCAAAGAAGTCTAAACCCCCTACGTTTAATGCTGCAATTATTTATTTATTTTTATTTGTAATAGAAATGTAACACACCACACCACCAAACCTAGGCAAAAAAGGTCCAAACCAACACATTTACCCTTGAGACACTACTAGAAATATGACTTTTGTCGCAAAAAATCACTTTTTATACCAAAATCTCATTTTACTTAAACCCCAATCGCGTTCTTAACTTAAAAAATAAAAATAAAAAAATCGTGTAAAACTTGCCCTAGGTTTCACTCTTATTTCCCAAATCTTGATTTCGCTCTCTCTTGATTTCGCTCTGTTTTCTTTCTCGATCACCATGGTCATTTGAAGAAGAGACCTCCAACAGTATGAACACTCTCTCTCTCTCTCTCTTGGTCAATCTAACTCTCTCTCAACTACGAAGCTTTGGTTTGAATCAATCGTTTTGCTATATTTTCATATTGTGTGTGTGTGTTCATTCATTGCTGAGTAACTTTGATTTAGGGATTGTTTGGGGTGTCCTAAATAAGTGTATTTTTTGTCTTTTTGGACTAAAAAGTTGAGGAAAAAAAGATGGTTGTTTGGGATAATTTTTTGACTTTTTATGAAAAAATGTGTATTAAAAAATTGTATAAATTAGTGTATAGGAGAAGATTGGATGGAGTAGGCTGTACAATAGGCTGAAATGAGGGACAGCGTCCTCAGAGTGTTGTTTGGGAGATGATTCCTTGCGTTTTGGGCATTGAATTGGGGTGCTATTCTGCCCAAGGAGGCCCACCACGGGTCCCGTTTTGCTAATTAAAACCGTTCAATATGTAGAACTCGTCGAGTACTATATTCTTGTAAAAAATCACGTTGATCGGATATCGATAGCTGTCTGATCGGATTAGTTTGTTTTCAACCGTTAACTATGACACCATCTATTTTATAAATTTTAACTGATTTGATCATATACTTACCGATATCCAATCAACGTGATTTTTTACAGTCATGTAGTACTCGACGAGTTTTACACATTGAACGATTCAGATTATTAAAATGGGATCCTTGATGGGCCCCTACGAGCCGAACAACACCGTGTTATTTATACACCTAATACCGTGCAATTTTTCCAAAAGTGACCTCTACGTGTTGTACAGCAGAGTTGTTTGAAATGGTATTATGTGTTAAATTAATTTTTTAATATTTTTTTTTGGTGAATAGTGCTAATTTTTTTACTTTTTTTTTGTAACTTTTTGGCTTTTTGTCTTTTTTCAAAGACCCCAAACCAAGCCTTATACCGAGATCACATATCTTTCCTGCTTTTAATTTTCGTCTATATATCCTTACTATAAGTTCAATAGTCATGATCGGTGATGGATTTTTGTGGTTCTGCATGTATAGAAATTGTATCGGCGTGTGCTCTGTTCTAATACCTTCTGAAAATTTTCTTCTGTTTTAATACCTGCTGAAAATTTGATCGAATTTTTGGTCATACTAGCAAAAAGAAACTATATTTATTTCTTATTTATTTTAGATTTTTGATCATTTGATTAATTTCTCCTAAAACCGAACTAATTGGTACATATATATGTACCAGATCTGGTGCAATGCATTTTAAACAAATCGAACAAATCAGACTTTAGTAACCAAAACCGTTCTCTCATGTAACTTTGTGTTTTGAATTGATTCAAACATTCTAATTTGCTATATTTTCTATTAAAGACACTTCGTGATTGATAGTCCGGTTTGAATTTCTGGTGCGTTATGTTTGTTTTTGTATTGCTGTTTGTTATCTTCTCCATTAGTCGTAGTTGATTTCTATATTGCTGTGTTAAATTTTGATTTCAAGCACTCTCTATAGTTTTCAATATCAATTTAGTTTGATGAAGCTCAGAAGTAATTTAGATCTTGAATTAAATGATGAATTACTTGCTACTGATATCTTTCTCGTTTTTGAATTTTTTTTGATTCTGTGTTTTTGGGGTTGAAGTTCATGGAAAACAAAAGTGTTTCTTGGAACTTCCAAAGCGTTTTTGGACATTTATTTAAGTAGAGCAGTGGCTTTCTATCATCTCGAGAAAACATTAGTGTGTTTTTGCATTAAAATACAGAAACAGGCCACTCACTTTTCTTTTGGGTTTTGCATGCTTCATTTTCTAAATTTTTGTTTCTCTATCTATCTTCTCACTCTTCTAGGACAGAAAAAATATCTGTATATACAAATATGGCACACCCAGATGTTAGTGTTTGTTTTCTTTTGGATGGATTATGTATTAACTTTTTGGCTGTCTATTTTGATTTTCATAATGTTCAATCTTAAGTTTTTACAATTAATTTGTTGGAATGTTTATAAAGTTTTCATTATTTCTTTGCAATCTCTGCATTTTTTCTACTCTGCTTGAGGCTTTATATCTAAAGAAAGATTTAGAAATTGGGTACTTTGTGTTCTGATCTATTCTCCATCATAATGTGTATTGATTAGGTGCAAGCTTGGATTTGAGGAACATATATCTCCATGGTGAGTTTTTTTGTACATCTCCTATTTCATATAGGAATGAAAAATAATAATAATGATTTGATTTGAAAGGTCTGAGCTGCCATTGGATTCTTGTGAGTGATCCATAACACCATGTTCTTCATTTTCCATCTCTTTTTCTGTGTTTTCACCACTGTCAACTATCTTAACATCCTCATACACCTGAATGGCCTATCACAGTGGATCTTAATAAGCAATCATATTTATAAGTAGAAAAAAGCTTAATGACACCAGATAAAGTTATTTAAAAATTGATATAGGGTGAGCATTTTTCTAGTGTTTTGTGGCCATTCTTGCCATTAGTGCTGATGGGTCACTAAACATTGTTGTAAAGATGACATAACTTAGATAGGCCATTGACTTAATCTGGTTGACTAACTGATGGGGTGTTGGCTGCAGGTTTGATTACAGTTTTATTTGGATAAAATACAAGCCTAATTCCATTTATCTAGTTGCTCATAATATCAGTCAATCTTCTCGATATGAAATTGTGCAGTCCCAAAATGTGTTATAAAGTTTAAAATGGTGGAAGATAAATAGTTTTTGTTCTGCCTTTTAATATGAAAACGGTTCTGAACATGCAATATCTTTCGTAAAACAAGATATAGGTTTTTCTTGGTACTTCGAATAATTTCTAATTTTATACCTTTTGTGCTATTCTTTTCAGAGTTTGGGGTTATGCATCAGTTCTCATGTTTTCTATCATTGTGGTGAGAGACTCATAGGACCAACAATGAAGTTGGTAACAAATTGGAACTCGATCAGTATCTTGTACAATGGTGAACATCAGCATTGTAGATTTTGGCTTTACTAGCATTTTATCTGGATTGTGTTTTTGTCATAAAAGAACTTTTTTTCAGGTTTTTAGTTGTAATAACTTTTACATATGGCTCCAATTTTGAGACTCAAATGGAATTCCTGATTAAACTATAATGTTATACTGCCTGAATTCTTGTCATTGCTATTCCTAAAATGCTTAACGTTACACCTTTTTTTTTTTTTTTTTTTTTCTTGATGGTAACAAGATGGTTGTCAAAAAACATGTTAACAATTTTCTTTGTTTTTTTGTGACGGTAAAATAGCGGTCGCTGTAAATAGTTTAGGTGGTCGTGAATAATTTGCGACCGTCGTTTTCTCATCGTAAAAAGTATGTCACTCCACATTTGCGATCTCCATTTACCATTGCATGAACTGTTGCAAAAAATCTCTTGCAATTGTATTTTTATTATTTGTGACGGCTTGTAGCGGTAAGTGTTTTTTTTGGTAGTGAGGGGGCCTCATCTCTGGGAGGAGTGAATGATGAAGACTCACAAGGCTTGGTATGGTGGGTCTTATAGACAAAGATTTAGAGGGAGCTTTGCTCTTAAACTTGAATTCCCACTTAGGTGCCTTTACTATGAAGGCTGTGGTTATCTTCCCTCAAAGAGTTTTTACTATAATGAGATTTGTTATGTATGATGTTGTATCGAATGTTCAAATAAAATATAAAGAAAGAGTTGTCCATACTAAATTGGCAAAATGTATATGCAATTTTTTTTTTTTTTTGACAACAATGATTGTAACATTTATTGAATAATTTTCCAAGAATAAATTAATGCTTATTGATGCCCGGTTACAAATTGTTGACTTCATCCAAAGTACACTAGCCTAAGCTACTACCTAGAGGATGAGGTGGTTCAAGGAGAGGAGAGGAGAATAGAAGAAAACCCCAATTCCCACTACGCCCTTAATTATTCCAACTAAAGAAAAACTAGAAACTGCCAAACCACTGAGCCAAACTCTTATTCGAAGCATGCCATCCACACTTTTGGCACGTGGGACTGACTTTTAAAGTTCATCATGGTCACGGTCATCATCAGGTTTAGTGTGATCATGAATGTCAAGACCACGGTTTTTGCGAGGCAAAATGCTACATAAAGAGGACCAAATTGGAAGGATTTTTCTCAAACCCATGATGTAGTCTTTTGTGGTGCCAGAAGCAAAGTTGAAGCGTGCGTAGGAATCCCCTTTGAATAGATATGCCTCATCTCTCTTGTGTGAAGCAAGTGCTGCATCAATTCCGTTTTCAAAGATGGTTTTTTTCAAACTAGGAAAGCCTTGAGTGATGAGACGGATGACAAACAAAGAGGTGGGAATCAGAACCGTAGTTTATATGAGCATACTGGTTGTCTTTGAAGAGGTACGCTTCATACCTTTTCGTTGACTCAAATGCCGCGTCTACACCGCTTTCAAAGACGGTCCCTTTGAAGAAGGGGAACATTGCAGTAATGGTCATCGGACCTTTGATTATCTTGTCATTGGTGGTGCCTGGTGCGTAGTTAGTCTGTGCACAGAGATTCCCAGTGAAGATGAACGCTTCATTCTCATTATGAGACCCGAAAGCACAGTCTATTCCATGTTCTGCAAAGGCTGTGCCTGTGAGGGATGGATACCCATGGCAGACAAGAACCGGTCCATGCAACACCTTGTCTTTTGAAGCTCCTGGAGCATAGTCTATTAGCACATACTCGTCCTGCATGAATATATAGGCTTCATTTGCACGAGACGAACGGAATGCAGCATTTATGTAGCTCTCAGAGTTAGCTACATTGCCAGCATACCAATCGGTGGTGTCACAGCCAAAGTCAGACTCGATGGACACTTGCTGTTTCTCTTGCTCAGAGACGGCGATGGACACTTCTTGTTTCTCTTGCTTGGACACTTGTTTCTCTTGCTCTGAGTTGGAGATGGACACTTGTTGTTTCTCTTGCTTGGACACTTGTTTCTCTTGCTCGGAGACGGAGACGGTGACGGCACTGGGTCGGTAAATACTAATTGTTAGAGGCACCCTTCCACCATTTGCATCCAAGCAATCAAATATTGGCCTCCGAATGTTGAGCAACCTTGGTGGATGCGATTGTGGATTGAATTTCCCATTTATTCTTATTACGTTATCTATTTTCTCCCGTCTGGTATATATCATGCCAGCAATAAGGCTGAAGAGTTGAGCAGATCGGATGTATTGAGGGGCAATGCCAGCAACAAAGCAAACCTCGTCTCGGGCAGCGTACTGGTAACGATCACCAAGAGTCTCAGCTACCCAAATGCCACCGGGAGCATATATCTCGTATCGATATACCTCAATTTTGGTCTCAAGGTTGAGGCTGGGATGCCAAGCGCTGTTAAGCGTGGTGCTAACGAAAGCATGGGTGGCGGGCCGGGTGGAATTAAGTGGCCTGCCACCATGATGGATGTAGTGTTTCAGATTGAAGTAGACCTCATCAAGAGTGCCTTCTTGACGCCTTGCTTGGAATCCATTCCGAAAGACCTCCTGATAGGGGGAAAGATCCCAGCGAAAGACATGGCGGAGGATGTCTTCTTCTCCACTGCTGCTTCTGTACACAATGTTAGGCAGAGGGGGAGTTGCAATACGACAGTTAAAGTAGTAAACAGTTTCTACTAAAAATGGAGCTGCACGCTTGTCTTCTTCATTGACAGGTTGAGGGAAGTTTGCTGCACATCCTCTCCACTGTGAATTCGGCAGTATCGACATTTTCTTCTGTTTACCTGTAAAATAAACATCATACAAAAACTATGATGTGTATGATCTTGCATTAAATTATCAACATGTTAAAACTTCAACCCATAGGAGCTTATTTAAATTAACATCAACACATGACAATAACATAAAAACTACATCACCTTAATTGGAATAAATAAAAGCCCGACAAACTTTGATGCTCAATGAATAGGAGAGAGGCTTTTGGTATAGAATTGATAGTTGAGACTTGTCTTGACACAACTGAGGAAACCTGAGGGACTAGGAAGGGGTATATATAGTGGTTCAGCCTTAGCCATATGTTGGACGTTGCGAAGAATTCTTTTGAGTCATCAGAATAAAATATAATACATTTCTCTACAGGCAAGGCATGTAATTTCAACAATATGCGAAAAGTACAATTCTTTTCTCCTTTTTTGAGAAAAGAGTATTTCAAGTTAAATATAAGTGTCATACTCCGTTTGGATGGAGTGATTTGGTGAGAAATGACAAGAAATGATGAGAAAAAGAATTCTTTTATGATATTTGATATATAAGTTGAGTGAGAAAGATGTGAAATAGTGAGAAAGAGAACTCTTACTGAGCTTATTTCATTTCTCACCAAAAGTGGAGAGAAACAAGTTTATTGGGAAATTCTATTTCCACACACTTAACCAATAAATTCTATTTCCACACACTTAACTACCTCAGTACACATCTTCTCTTAGTAGACACACTTATTAATTTGACTATGAATTAATTTTCTCAATCAACACTCTGAAAGTTACAACTATATCATTCACTCATAATCATTGTACACATACCACTCAATTCTCCTTTCCACACACTTGTTGAGTGACCCTACTCCTAGATTTGTAGACTCAATGTAGACCCACGTGAAGACCATTCAAGACCATAGTTTGAAGTGAAGACAAAGTCCTCCATTGAAGACTTCCATGGAAGACCCTATTGAACCTCCATTAAAAATACCATTAAAAATCCTTTAAAATATTGTTGAAGATGAGCCATCTTTCCAATTTTTTATTGCATTTACCATTTTTAGATCTCTATGCACTCCATTGCCATAAAATCCTGATTTTTTTTTTAAATTTTAATTTTTTTAATGTTTTTCGGTTTGGGGATTTCGGCATTAGTTTTTCGAAATTATACATTCAGTTCGAAACTTAACTTCCGAATAAAAGTGATTAGTTTGACAAATTTGTTCTTAAAATTTTTTTTTTTTAAACTTTCGGAAATAGAATTTTCCAAATTTATTGGTTGTCAAATATTTATAATACCAAGATTGTCCTTTAAAATACAAAGAAAGAAAAACAAATCTCACTCATATCTCTCTCTCACATGCTTTGTTTTTTTTACTTATCTAAACATGATAGTAAGAAAACATAATTATTTCTTCTTTTTTTTCACCTAGATGAGAAACCAACCATCATTTCTTCTCTTTTCTCACCCTGCCATAGTGTAAAGGCAAGGCATGTAATTTTCATTAACATGGCTCTGAAGAATAAAAGTGTACATTTTTTTCTTTTTCTAAGATGCTTCCACTTTTGTGGACTTTTCTATATGCCTTGAGTCGGTGATCATTCATTCTTTCTTGTGGTTCAATGAATGAATTCACAATTGATAATCCCTCTTGCCACATTTCACACATTTTGTTTAATTTGCACTGGAAATTATGGTTTTGTTTGGCTTCAAAAAATGTCAAATAGAAAATTTCAATTTGGTTGAAAATATATAGAAAGTCTATTAACCTTTTTTTTTTTTTGATCGGCGAAAAAAAAAGACTTTATTGATGAAATAAATTAGAATTATATCAATAAAGAGGGGCTTGGAGCTAAAACAAGCTCCAACCTCTTAGATGGTGAGAAACCAACGAGCAAAGACAAACAAAGGAAACAAAAACCAGAAAAAACCAGAAAATTAGGCACAACAGCACCAAAGCCAGATCAGGCAGTACACCATCCCTTTAAGCACCAATGGATCAATCCCTACAACATCCCTTCCAAGCACCAAAGCAGAACAGCAGCACTTCGAAGATTATTTCAACCAACACAGCAGCAAAACTGATCAAACAGATCAGATCAGAATAGCACACAGCCATGAGCCAAACAGATCAGGCACAACAGAACAACACATCAGAGCAGAACACCCTCTAAACCAGATGCACCAGAGCAGAACAGCACCCAGAAATAGCAGAAAATCAGCAGTACACAGGTTAACACATTCATTGCATGATGCAGAATTTTACATTTTGCAAATTAAACACCAAATCATCAACTGAATAACAAAAGGAAGGACTTGAGGCTCTGAACCACAATGCAATCCGTGTTTTGATAAGATCACATATCTTTTCGAAATCCAACTGTGATTCGTTAAAAATGATTTCATTCCTCTACTTCCATAAAGGCCAAAATATTGCCAGTGGGATTATCCTCTAGATTGCCTTCAATCTATTATTGCATCTAAACCCAGTCCACCATTGAATAAGACCAACCACTGAACCCGGCTGCACCCAAGATACACCCCACCATCCAATAATATGAGACCAAACTCTCCAACTGAACGTACAGCACAGCAGCACATGAGATACAGTTTCCCTTTCATTCCTGCAAAATACGCAGTTAACATCAGAATTGGCACTTAGGATTCCAATTCTATGCAAATACGTAGCAGTCATGATCCTCCCTTTCCATGCTAGCCAAGCAAAGAATTGCACTTTCGGAGGAGCAACATTCTTCCAGATGAGATCCACCACTTTTGCAGGCATAGTAGATGGTGACTCCTTCCACTTATAGATAGACAAAACCGTAAAGGTACCAGACCTGTTTGCAGCCCAAGAAAGTCTATTAACCTAGGAAATTTAAATCGATGGTGTATATTTGAAGTTGTTATTGTGGGCTACACTATGAACGAATCTTGATCTTTAATTGCTGATTATAGACAAAATCATATTATGGTGAACCATTTTTGGACTTACATGAATCATTGTTGTGAATGAAAAAAAAATGTGGAGGTATGCATTGTCATGTCCTTTTCATAGTTTCATGTCCACTAAAATTAATGTTTGTGATAAGTATGCATGTTCTTATCCATTTCTTTCTTTCCATTTCCACTAATGCCCTAAGATACTTATTAATAAAACATCAATACCCTGCGCTCACACACAAAGTAATCAATTTTCAAAATTCCTACCACTTACTTAGAGACTTTGGTGGTTTTGGGCCATGAATATAACATTTTTTTTGGCCATGATAGCAGCAAGCCTACCGTTACGCCATTCACTCTTTTGTATTTTGTATATATTTTGTATGTGTATTATTCCTTTATGGATATGTATATAACTGTATTTTATGTGTAGAATTTTATGTACAATAGAAATAAAGGGTAGATGTTGATGAGGCGGTGGTGGCACGTTGTGGTGGTACGGTTGATGAAGATAGTGGAGGTGGTGGTGTTGTTGCCATTAAAGAGGTGCAAAGGAGGAGGACGGTAGAGACGGGTGAAAAAGAAGGGTGTTTGTTTGTGCTTGTTGCAGTTTTGCCATGTCAGCATCGTATTTTGATGTGTATTGTTTGGTTGTTTGGTTGTGGGAATATATTGTGTTGGACTGTTTTATTTCTTAAGAAATAAGGCAATTTTGGTATTTTGTCATTAAAATCTCTTAATATCTGTTTGGAAGATCAAACACAATATTATGCACCAATATGATGATTTCCAAAAGAGTCATAATCATACTCTGCATGTTTTCTCCGTCTCGTTTTATCATATCTCCACCTCAATTATATTTGTTAAATATTTGTATGTATATATAATAAAATTTTCTTAAATATAGGGAAACTAAAACACCTAAATATTTCAATAGCACTCGTTCACTTAATTTATTTCTTCTTTTACATACTTCAACTCTTGTTACTTGTCAATCATTATAGGAGTATCTTTCATAACACACTTCCACATCACCACACCTTGGTAAAAAAGGTCCAAACCGATACATTTTACTTCTGAAGGGGCCTAATCTCTTGGAGGAGTGAATGATGGAGACTCATAAGGCTTTGGTATGGTGGGTATTATATATAATTTTTTAGACGGAGCTTTGCTTTGAAACTCAGATTCCCTCATTGTTGTCTTTACTGTGAAGGTTATCATTATCTTCTGTCAACAAGTTTTTACTATAGTGAGATTTTTTTTTTTTTTTGGATTAGCAAATAGAGTCTTTATTGATGGAAAAACCATACAATACATATGGGGGAACATCAATAAGGATGAGAAACAAGAAAGGAGAAAAATGAGTACCAAGCAAAATGTTGGTGAGGAACCAACAAAGCACACTCAGAATCTCACCCAGAACAGCAAAAGGATGATTTGCTCACCACCCCTCAGCAAGCTTCACAGCAAAAACAGCAGCATCAAAACACCAACACAAGACTATTGTACCAGTCCACTGCAACATATCAGAGCACCTCCCCTTACTGTCAACCAGCACTCCACCTGATTTGGTGTAGATTGCATACAATATCACGAACTGAGTACTCCACCTTCAAGTGCCACTTGGTCCATAAAGCAATCTGCATCTTAACCTTTTCACAAAAAACTTGAAAATCAGGATGGGCACCCTTGAACAAACACCCATTCCTCAACTTTCAGACAGACCAAAATACAACAGAGGGAATAGTCTGCCAGATTTTGAGTACCCAGGACTGGAGTGAGATTTGTCATTTATGCTGTTATTGTATTGTATGTGCACATAAACCGTAGAGAATGAGTTGTCCGCACACACACTAAATTCGCAAAATGTATATATAAAAATTATTTTTTGGCAACAATGAGAGTAAGGCTTGGTTTGGTTTGATTTGGTTTGGTAATGAATATAACATACATTGAATAATTTTCCAAGAACAAATACTTATTGATGTCGGTTACATATTGTTGGCTTCATCCAAAGATAAAATAAAATCATCCAAAGTACACCTCTATCCTAAGCTATTAACTGGAGGATAGATAACCCTAATCCCCACTACACCTTTAATTATTCCAACTAAAGATAAACTAGATAGAAGTTGCCAAGCCATCGAGCCAAACTCTTATTCAAAACATGCCATCCACACTTTTGGCGTGTAGGACTGACCTCATTCAAAGCCTACCATCCACTTCCCAAGGTAAAATGCCATGTAAAGAGGGCCAATTGGGAAGGATTTTCTTCACACCACCAATGATGTGGTCATTTATGGTGCTGGGTAATGTTTTGAAAACTGGACCATATTGACTTGCTTAACCGATTAAACCGTTAACCGGTCCAAATGTACTTTCTAAACCGTCCAAGCTTGAGAACTAGTCTATTTTAGCTGAATCGGTTTATCCTCTAAACTGTCCAAGCTCGAGAACCGGCCTATTTTAGTTGAACTGGTAAACTGGATAAAGCGGCCGAGAATCGGCCTATTTTAGTTGAATCGGTAAATCGGATGAACCGACACCTGTTGAAGAAAACCAACCGGGGACCGGTCCGAATATATCTTCTAAACCGTCCAAACTTGATATAGCGATCCGTGATTCTGTGCTGTGGTTTATACCTTGTTTCCACCCTTTGTTTCCTTATATTTGAGCTTTGGGATGTGTTGAGCAAGTTTGGGAAAGGTTGGTTGTGAGTTGGTGCAAGTAGTTGCTGCCCAGATTTTTGTCTCTTCGCTCGAGCGAGGCTTCTTGCGCTCGAGCGAGCCCTCAGTATTTATCTCTTCGCTCGAGCGAGATTTTTTGCGCTCGAGCAAGTCTCGACTGGTGTGTCTCCTCGCTCGAGCGAGAATTCTTGCGCTCGAGCGTGCGTCTGCGTCTCTTTTAGACCTGAAGAGTGGCATTCTTCGCTCGAGCGAGATTTCTCACGCTCGAGCGAGCTCTGTATTTTTTCGCTCGAGCGAGCATTCTTGCGCTCGAGCGTGCGACTGCGTTGGTGGGTTGTAGACCTGAAGTCTTGCTTTGTTCACTCGAGCGAAGATTCTTGCACTTGAACGAGGTTCGTTCGTTGTGTCTGGTCGCTCGAGCGACGACTCCTTCGCTCGAGCGAGCTTCGCATATATCAGATTTCAGCGGCGGGAATTTTATCCCTTTTTCATTACCTTCCTCCCCCAAAACCCTAGATCCAACTCTCGCTCACTCTCTCTCACCCCTTCTCTCTACAAATACTCCATTTCTAAGGTGTTTCTATCCTTTTTCCTTTGCTAAAAAGCTAGAGTTTGGGGTGGGCTCTCTTTCGATCCAAGAAAATACAAGTTTGGAGCATCTTGGGGTTTTTCTCATCTTCTTCTTTGAGCTTCTGCTTTAAGGTAGGGAATTCTTGAGTTATATATATATGTTATGTATTGTTGTTGTTGATTTAAAAGTTCCTTGAAGGATTAATGTTGATTTTGATTTTTGTGATCTAAAATGTAGAGTTTACAAAATGGGTTTAATCTCAAATCATTTTATTAAATTCCTAGTGGGCTTGTTTAGTCATTCAACTCAAGAGGATGATTTAATGGGGTTTCTTTATGGAGATGGGAAATGCTCGGTTTTTGGTGAAAACCCTAGAAATTTAGAGATTTTTGGGAAACATGGAAATTTTCATAAAACTCTTTTTTTTCTTTGAATAGAAGATGAATGAGTATAAATTCCATAATGTGTTTTGCAAGAATGGTAATCTTTTAAATATATTGAGATAGAGAAGTTGTTTTGAAAACTTCATGTGTAGTCCTTGATGAGACCATGTTGCTATGACTTGTGAAATGAGGAAATTGATGGTATATGGTTGACTTGAGAAGGAATGTTATGAACCATGGGAATTTTACATTGCATATCATTTCATTTATTATTGTGCATTGTGGTTCTAAATCGAAGAGATTTACATTCGTAAAAGAAATGGTATTGTAATGAGAACTATGGAAGTGTGTAAGGGGTAAATACGGTGGTAAGTCCAGTTAGGGGGTATAGATGAATTTTGTTAAGTTGGCCTGAGTGTCCATGGTGAAAGACCAGAATACCGCGCGGATAGGTGTCGAGCCTTTCGGTTAATACTGGTAAAAATGACAGTTTGGTAGTGCTCGTAGAGTCTACTTGCAGATACCAGCGTAGAGATTACCAGTGTCGTATTTACCGCTCCTTTGTCTAAAATTGAAAGTTTTGAAATGTGTTGAGATGGCAAGCTTTTATTGAGAAATGGAAATCTTTGAGAAGAACATGGAAATGAAATTTCTTTAAAAGAGCATTGCATGGCATTGGCATTACATTTACATTGGGAGTTGCATAACTATATATACTTTGTGAGAAATTTTCTATGGGGCTTAATGCTCACCCCTATGGGATTTGGTGCAGGTAAAGATGTGGTGATTCTGTCGAACTGAGGGCGTGGATATTTTGTGAAGAGTAAATAGCTCTTTTGTTTGTGTTGTAAACTTGCAAAGCCAAGGGCTAATGTGTATGGGTCCGAGAGACCATTTTGGTGTAACCAGGCTATTGCCTTGGAATTTGTAAGCCCTTAAGGGCATTTTGTTGCTTTGAGAATAGATGCTTCACATCCTATAGATTCATGTGTTTTCTTATCATTAAATTTATATCCGCATGTGGAACTTTTGTAAAGACTCATTTATTAATTATGCAAAGATGGAAAAATTGTTGTAATTGATGCAGGATTTCTAATTAGTGTGGGTAGTTCATGTTGAATTATTTCGGGGCATTACAACTTGGTATCAGAGCTACCGGGTTTGAATACTTGGGCTCGCGGGAAGTGGTCGTTATACCATAATGGGTTCATTTCGCATGACTAGGAAATGTTCTGCTTTTGAAATTATGTGACAGCATGTTTATGTGATTATGTGGGTATGAGATTAGAATTTTGGGATGTTATTTGCGCCTGTTAGGTTCCTTAAGGTCTTAATAGAAGGGTACCTGATCAATACTCATTCTACTAAGAATTCTAGGTTTCTTATGGGACGAATCTCATCACTAAAGGATAATTCGTATGTGTTTATGTGACTACGTGCTTATGTGGAGTGAATTAAATTGTTTATGTGGTATGATACGTGTAATTGCTTTAGTTTAACATGCGTGGCAAGTTACGAGCACATTTGGAATTATGTGCTAAGTTTGTTTCTTTTGCTTCTCAATTAGGATGTCTGAAAGGATCCGAACACGAGGTGGTAGGGGTGGAAGGCGTGGTAGAGGACGCCGGGGTGTACATAGAGTACCAGTCCATGAAGTACCGATGCAAGAAGAAGATGTAGGCCAAGCTAACATGGCCGAACAAGCGGGGCAAGCGGAGGTGCCGGGCAAGCCGCAATGGGGGCTCTAGCCCGGGAGATGACTGGGGCATTGAGGGAATCTATGAACATTTTGAGGGCAGAGACCCAAGCAAGGGAGAATGTTGTAGAGACTAAAGCTAGCTTCCTCATGAGAGAGTTTTTAAGGGCCAAGTCGGATGAATTCCATGGCGGCCCCGACCCAAAGAAAGTAGACGAGTGGTTAGAACAAATGGTAAAGACTTTTGAGATGCTCCATATAGAGGATGGCGAGTTGAGAGTGACCCTTGCCAGTTACTACCTGAAGGGTGATGCGGGCCAATGGTAGAAGTATGCCAAAGGCCGGATAGCACTGACATGGGAGGCTTTTGTAGAGGCTTTCCAAGACAAGTATCTTCCTTCCACGGCTAGGGAGAGGTTGAGGCAGGAGTTCAAGGACCTTAAGCAACTAAACATGTCTGTGGCTGAATTTGAAGCGGCCTTTTCTAGTTTGTCCCGGTTTGCACCGGAATTGGTAGTGACGAAGAAGCGTCGTTGCTTTGAGTTCGAGCAAAGGTTGAGGACGAAGATTCTGTTCAAGGTTTTCGGGAATATGATCCGAGAGTATGATCGCCTTGTGGAGGGGGCTGCACATGTAGAGATTATTGTGGAGGCCGAGGATGAGAGACTTCAGAATTCGAGGTCTAGAGGTCAAGGGTCCCAGGGGGACTTTAGGCCTAACAAGAAGGGTAGGAGCACTTTTTCATCCCAATCCCAGCAGCAGCAGTCTAGATCCATTTTCCCCTTACCTAGTGCGGGTTCGGGGAAGAGTGCACCGAGTGGGTTTTCTTGCTTCAAATGTGGCCAACTGGGTCACAAGGCCTTTGCATATCTGCAGAAAGGAGGAGGACAGCAGATGTTGCGACCACCACCATCTAACCGATCTCAGAGTCAGTCTCAGAGTAGGAGCCAGGGGCCTACTTGCTTCCAGTGTGGTCAGTCGGGACACATGAAGAGAGCATGCCCGCAGTTGGGTGACACATCTGGCGCTTCAGGGTCTAGGTAGACACAGAGCCACCAGCAGGCTCACTCAGCACAGGCTTCACGAGTTCATCAAGGAGCCGCTTCGGCTCAGTCAGTATAGTAGGCCTACACTTCGAGGGAGGAGCAGGGGGTTGATCAGAGGCCATAGGGGCGCGTGTATACTGTCACCATGCCAGAGCAGTTGCCGGAATCCTCAGTTGTGAGAGGTATTTTTATTATGTGTAATTCTCTGGCCAGTGTGTTGATAGATACGGGTGCGTCTCATTCATTCATATCTGCTGCATTCGCATCTGCATTGGGGTTAGAAGTGGTACAGCTAGCGTCTCCACTCAGAGTAGAGTCACCAGTTAGGGGTACAGTTGACTTAGACCGGGGATGTCGTGATTGTGAGATAGAGGCTGTCGGGCGTAGACTCCCGTTTGCTTTTGTATTGCTAGACATGTCCAGTTTTGATGTCATTCTAGGCATGGATTGGTTTACTTCATATCGAGCAGTGATTGATTGTTTTCGTCGGGGGGTCACAGTGTGCACCTCGAATGGAGATTGTTTTACTTTCTGGGGGACAAGAACGATCGGGCCCTATCACCGGTATTTGATCCTAGTGGTAGAAATGAGCTTAGCGGTCTTCTAGCTACACTCTTGGATAGTGAGAGTGACGGGATTCAAGTTGAGTTGCCAAGGGTGGTGTGTGAATACCCGAAAGTGTTTCCTGAGGACCTTACTAGTTTGCCACCCCACTGGGAGGTTGAGTTCACCATCGACTTAGTGCCTGGAACGGCACCAATTTCCATGGTGCCGTATAGATTTGCATCTGCGAAGTTGCATGAGTTGAAGATTCAACTCCAAGAGCTTTTAGACAAGGGCTTCATTCGCCCTAGTACCTCACTTTGGGGAGCACCGACTCTCTTTGCAAAGAAGAAGGATGGGTCGTTGCGGTTGTGTATCGATTACCGCAAGTTGAACCGAGTTACTGTTAAAAACAAATACCCTTTGCCCAGAATAGATGACTTGTTTGACCAACTTAGAGGGTCTTGTTACTTCTCCAAAATAGACTTGAGATCGGGGTACCATCAATTGAGAGTTCGGGAAGAGGACATCCAGAAAACGGCCTTTCGTACGCGTTATGGCCACTATGAGTTCCTAGTAATACCCTTTGGTTTGACCAATGCGCCGGCTTCTTTCATGGATTTGATGAATCGAATATTTAGAGAGTACTTGGATCGTTTTGTAGTCGTCTTCGTGGACGACATCCTATCTGTTCGACCTCCAAGGAGGAACATGAGGCTCACTTGAGGATAGTACTTGACTTGCTTAGTGGGTATCAGTTGTATGCGAAATTTGAGAAGTGTTAGTTTTGGCTCACTGAGGTGAAATTTTTGAGTCATGTAGTGTCAAGGGAAGGGGTAACTGTAGATTCTTCAAAAATAGATTCCGTGCAAGATTGGGAGCAGCCTAAAAATGTCTTTGAGATCCGGAGTTTCTTGGGATTGGCAGGGTACTATCGGCATTTTGTAAAAGACTTTTCTAGATTAGCCGTGCTTTTGACTAGGTTGACTAGAAAAGGGGTTAAGTTTGTGTGGAATGAAGCTTGTGAGAAGTTCTTCCAGGAGCTTAAAACTAGATTGACCACGGCACTGGTGTTGATCATTCCAGAGAGAGGTTTAGGTTATACCGTCTATTGTGATGTGTCTCGGGATGGGCTCGGTTGTGTTTTGATGCAAGAAGGGAAGGTCGTCGCCTATGGCTCACGGCAATTAAAAACTCATGAGAAGAATTACCCTACCCACAATTTAGAACTAGTCGCAGTAGTGTTTGCCTTGAAAATTTGGAGGCATTACTTATATGGTGAGAAGTTTGAAGTTTTCTCCGATCATATGAGCTTGAAATATTTGTTTTCCCAAAAGGATTTGAATTTGCGTCAATGGAGTGAATGGAGTTTTTAGAAGACTATGATTTTGAGTTACACTATCATCCGGGGAAGGCCAATGTAGTGGCCGACGCCTTAAGTCGAAAAACTATGAGTAACTTGGTGAGTGTGGCCATTCGGGAGTGGGGTATGTTGGGTGAAGTCGACAGGTTTGAATTGTAATTGGCTGAATCCGAAGAAGCTGCTGCAACATTGTTTAGTTTGAGTGCTCAACCCGTCTTGATTGGCAAAGTTATAGAAGCACAACAAGGGGATCACGAAGTGGAGTTAATTCGGGAGAGAATCTCCAATGGGAAGGAGGAGAAGGGTTTGAACATCCACTCGGACCAGAGTGTACGTTACTTAGACCGTTTGTTTGTGCCTGAATCTTGCAGAGAGGAAGTTCTTCGGGAGTTCCATTATTCACACCTTACGGTACATCCTGGAGGCACCAAAATGTATCGAGACCTTAGCTGTCAGTTTTGATGGAAGGGTATGAAACGGGATGTCGCATCCTTCGTGTCGAAGTGCCTTACTTGTTAGCAAGTCAAGGCCGAGCACCAAAGACCTGCGGGTTTGTTACAACCCTTACCTATAGCCGAATAGAAGTGGGAACACGTAACCATGGACTTCGTAGTTGGGCTTTCTAGAATGCACCGAGGCAATGATGGCATTTGGGTAATTGTTGACCGATTGACTAAGTCCACACACTTCATTCCTATGCATACTACCGACTCAGTTGAGCACTTGGCAGAATTGTACGTTAGAGAAATGGTTCGGCTTCATGGGGTTCCAGTAACCATCGTGTTGGATAGGGATCCTCCCTTTACCTCCCGGTTGTGGCAAAGCCTTCAAGAGGCATTGGGAACCAAATTAACTTTTAGCATTGCTTATCACCCTCAAACTGATGGGCAGTCGGAGCGCACTATTCAAAATTTGGAGGATATGCTTAGAGCTTGTATCTTAGATTTCAAGGGGTCTTGGGAGAGGCATTTACCGTTGATTGAATTTGCCTACAATAACAGTTATCAAGCTAGTATAGAGATGGCACCGTTTGAGGCCTTGTATGGCCGCCCTTGTAGATCACCGGTTTGTTAGGCCGAGGTGGGGGATACACCATTGTTGGGTCCGGAGATTGTTAGGGAGACAACCGAGAAATCATTCAGAATAGATTAGCCACGGCTCAAAGCCGACAGAAGAGTTACGCCGATAGGAGGAGTCGACCCTTATCCTTTGAAGTCGGTGATCATATGTTCCTTAAAATCTCACCTAGGCGGGGTTTGATGCGGTTTGGCAAAAGTGGGAAGTTGTCTCTGAGGTTCATCGGACCTTTCAAGATATTGGAAAGGATTGGGGAGGTGGCATATCGGTTAGCCTTACCGCCATAACTTTCGGGGGTTCATAACGTATTCTATGTGTCAATGCTTAGGAAGTACGAACCCGACCCTTCTCATGTGTTGGATTGGGTTGAATTGGAGGTAGATGAGGATGCCTCCTACGAAGAGCGACCGGTTCGAATCTTGGATACTCGGGAGCAAGTGCTACGAGGCAAAACCATATCCTTAGTGAAAGTATTGTGGAGACACCATGGAATCGAGGAAGCGACTTGGGAAAGGGAAGCGGAGGTCCGCTCCAAGTATCCAGATTTATTTGAACGTGCTTGATTATTTTATTTTGAGTGTAATGTCCCCTAGTGATGAGGGGAGAGTGTGAAATTGTTGATCACCTGTTGTTGAATGTATTGTTAAATTGAGCATGAGCTTATGGAAGAATGATACTTTGTTGTAAATGTTTTATCTCATATCTCTAATTTGAATGAATGTTGTTTAGATGAAATAATGATGGAAAGAAGGGTAAAAGTTGGTTGGGTGTTGATGTTATAACTTGAAAATGTTGTTAGAATGATTATAGTTGTAAAAGCACATTTGTTTGTTGGTTTGTCTTCGGGGACGAAATTCTTTAAGGGGGGAGGGTTATAGCGATCCGTGATTGTGTGTTGTGGTTTATACCTTGTTTCCACCCTTTGTTTCCTTATATTTGAGCTTTGGGATGTGTTGAGCAAGTTTGGGACAGGTTGGTTGTGAGTTGGTGCAAGTAGTTGCTGCCCAGATTTTTGTCTCTTCGCTCGAGCAAGGCTTCTTGCGCTCGAGCGAGCCCTCGGTATTTGTCTCTTCGCTGGAGCGAGATTTCTTGTGCTCGAGCGAGTCTCGACTGGTGTATCTCCTTGCATGAGTGAGAATTCTTGCGCTCGAGCGTGCGTCTGCGTCTCTTTTAGACCTGAAGAGTGGCATTCTTCGCTCGAGCGAGATTTCTCACGCTCGAGCGAGCTCTGTATTCCTTCGCTCGAGCGAGCGTTCTTGTGCTCGAGCGTGCGTCTACGTTGGTGGGTTGTAGACCTGAAGTCTTGCTTTGTTCGCTCGAGCGAAGATTCTTGTGTACGAGCGAGATTCGTTCGTTGTCTTTGGTCGCTTGAGCGACGACTCCTTCGCTCGAGCAAGCTTCACATATATCAGATTTTAGCAACGGGAATTTTAGTCCTTTTTCATTACCTTCCTCCCCCAAAACCCTAGATCCGACTCTCTCTCACTCTCTCTCACCCCTTTGTAGACGTCCCCGAACGCCCCGGGAGGGAAATCCCGTTTTGTTCATTTGGGCTCACTACAGTTCGGACTTAAATTATCACGGTTCTTAATCTGATCTCACAATGTGCAATGTGAGATTGATAAATCACCAAAGAGTCCAAATCTGGCAAATCGTTTTGGAAAACAGATTTTTGTAAAGAAGTGCCAAACATGGACTGCTTTGCCAGATACAGAGTCGCCACCTAAATATTTATTTTGGAGGAATTTAGGAAACCCTGACTCGTTGCCTAAGGCCACGTGTCTGTCATCACCAAAGTTGCCTCGGCTCGGGAACTTGGGTACGATTGGGGAAGGTCAGCTATGAGCACCCCCGCTCGCCTGATCAAAGATCAGCCTCTACTAACCATGATATCGAGTTTTGAAAACGTTATGTGTTCTCATTCCGGTTTATTAGCCTAGAATTACTATGTGATGCGCACAGCATACAAGTATAGACTGGATCGCCAGAATTGGAACAAAACATTTCATATTTGTTTTGAAAATGGTTTGCCACTCGCAAAGGCTAAAATGCAGGTTTTGCCACCCTTCAGTGGGCTTAGAAAAGATGGTTTTGCCACTATCTAGTGGGCTTAAAACTCATAGTTAATGCATTGTTCCAATTTAGATAATCCAACCTTCACCCACAGGCACTCAGGCGGATATATCATATAAGCAGATAGCCTCATGGTAAGCATGCTATCATGGCAGTCACTCACACACATGCAAGGATGCTAAAGTATAAACACTTACCGAGTACTCCAAGCCAAAACAGAAACTAGTTAGTAATCAATGCATGATCCTAGTTCATGTTAAGATGGCTAATGCAACACATGCAAAATACAACTAGAAATAGGCTCGGCTATCCTAAGAATGGCATATGAGATGCTACAACTAACACGTATTCAACTTGGAATTGAAATACAATGTAGTTAGTATGATGCGCCGAGCCCGGTGCATGCAATACAGATGAATGATGCAAACATGCAAGCATAAGTATGCTAATTGAAACATGTCTACACCCTTCTCTTTACAAATACTCCATTTCTAAGGTGTTTCTATCCTTTTTCCTTTGCTCAAAAGCTAGAGTTTAGGGTGGGCTCTCTTTCGATCCAAGAAAATACAAGTTTGGAGCATCTTGGGGTTTTTCTCATCTTCTTCTTTAAGCTTCTGCTTTGAGGTAAGGAATTCTTGAGTTATATATATATATATATATATATTATGTATTGCTGTTGTTGATTTAAAAGTTCCTTGAAGGATTAATGTTGATTTTGATTTTTGTGATCTAAAATGTAGAGTTTCCAAAATGGGTTTAATCTCAAATCATTTTATTAAATTCCTAGTGGGCTTGTTTAGTCATTCAACTCAAGAGGATGATTTAATGGAGTTTCTTTATGGAGATGGGAAATGCTCGGTTTTTGGTGAAAACCCTAGAAATTTAGAGATTTTTGGGGAACATGGAAATGTTCATAAAACTCTTTTCTTTCTTTGAATAGAAGATGAATGAGTGTAAATTCCATAATGTGTTTTGCAAGAATGGTAATCTTTTAAATATGTTGACATAGAGAAGTTGTTTTGAAAACTTCATGTGTAGTCCTTGATGAGACCATGTTGCTATGACTTGTGAAATGAGGAAATTGATGGTATATGGTTGACTTGAGAAGGAATGTTATGAACCATGGGAAGTTTGCATTGCATATCATTTCATTTATTATTGTGCATTGTGGTTCTAAATCGAAGAGATTTACATTCGTGAAAGAAATGGTATTGTAATGAGAACTATGGAAGTGTGTAAGGGGTAAATACGGTAGTAAGTCCAGTTAGGGGGTGTAGATGAATTTTGTTAAGTTGGCCTGAGTGTCCATAGTGAAAGACCAGAAAATCGCGCGGATAGGTGTCAAGCCTTTCGGTTAATACCGGTAAAAATGACGATTTGGTAATGCTCGTAGAGTCTACTTGCAGACACCAGCCTAGAGATTATCAATGTCGTATTTACCGCCCCTTTGTCTAAAATTGAAAGTTTTGAAATGTGTTGAGATTGCAAGCTTTTATTGAGAAATGGAAATCTTTGAGAAGAACATGGAAATGAAATTTCTTTAAAAGGGCATTGCATGGCATTGGCAGTATATTTACACTGGGAGTTGTATAACTATATATACTTTGTGAGAAATTCTCTATTGGGCTTTATGATCACCCCTATGGAATTTGGTGCAAGTAAAGATGTGGTGATTCCGCCAAACTAAGAGCGTGGATATTTTGTGAAGAGTAAATAGCTCTTTTGTTTGTGTTGTAAACTTGCAAAGCCAAGGGCTAATGTGTATGGGTCCGAGAGACCATTTTGGTGTAACCAGGCTATTGCCTTAGAATTTGTAAGCCCTTAAGGGCATTTTGTTACTTTGAGAACAGATGCTTCACATGCTATAGATTCATGTGTTTTCTTATCATTGAATGTATATCCGCATGTGGAACTTTTGTAAGGACTCATTTATTAATTATGCAAAGATGGAAGAATTGTTGTAATTGATGCGAGATTGCTAATTAGTATGGGTAGTTCATGTTGAATTATTTCGGGGCGTTACACTTGATAACCAGCCTATTTGAATCAATTTGTCCTCTAAATCGTCCAAGCTTGAGAACTGGTAAACTAGATAAAGTGGCCGAGAACCAGTAAACTAGACGAACCGACACCAGTTGAAGAAAACTAGCCAGGGACCGGTCCGAATATACCTTCTAAACCGTCCAAACTTGAGAACAAGCCTATTTTAGTTGAATCAGTTTATCCTCTAAACAGTCCAAGCTTGAGAACTGGTAAATCGGAAGAAACAGCCAAGAATCGGTAAACCTACACCGGCTGAAGAAACCGGCCAGGTCTCGCATGCATATTTTAGTGCTCAAAAAGATGCTTGCATGGTTCGAACACAGCATATTTAGTTGAAGGAACAACTTATTTCCATTTTCATTGAGCCACCAAACCTTCTTGCTTATATATTGTAAAAAAATATTATTCAAGGTATTCATTATATTTTATTCCAAACAAATGTATATTTAACAATTTTACAAAACTAATTTCACATAAAATTACTACAGTAATAAATAATAAAAAAATCCACAACCACTGTATCACCTTTAACTTTAGTTTATGTTTGTTAAATATATATTATTATAACTTATTCTTTCAAATATTATACATAATTAATATATGTTACAAAAAAAATAAAAATAAATATATTTATGTAATTATATGTATCTTAAAATATAAAAACTAATTTAAATAAATGTATCTTAATTTTTGTATTATTATTAGCTAATTTTTAATATATTTATAAAATATTTATGACGTCACGATTTGATTCCGATTCGAACCGATGATTGAATCATTAACTTATTTACCTGATCCCTTTTTCAGTTCGTTCACTGACTCAGTTTTTAAAACATTAATGTTGAGAGCAAAGTTGATGAGTGCGTAGGAATCTTCTTTGAATAGCAAAGCCTCATTAGTCCTGTGCGAAGCAAACGCTGCATCAATTCCACTTTCAAATACGGTAATTTTCAAACTAGCAAAGCCTTCAGTGATGATGGTGATGAGGTGTGGGAATTAAAATCGTAGTTTATTAGAGCATATTGGTTGCCTTTGAAGAGGTAAACTTCATGGCTTGTTATTGCCTTCAATACAACATTTACGCCACTTTCGAACATCCTCCTTTTGAAAGGGGGGGAACATTGTAGTAATGGTCAACTGGCCTTTGATTATCTTGTCATTACCTATTCAAAAAAGGTTCCTACACACTCATCAACTTCGGCACCACAAATGACTACATCATTGGTGGTGTGAAGAAAATCCTTCCCAATGGGCCATCTTTACATATAGCATTTTGCCTCAAGAGAACCGCGGTCTTTTTTTTTTTGATCGGCGAAAAGAAGACTTTATTGATGCATATATTTAAAAATTACATCAATAAAGAGGAGCTTGGAGCTGAAACAAGCTCCAACCTCCTAGTTGGTGAGAAACCAACGAGCACAACAAGCAGTGGAAACAAAAATAAAAAAACTAGAAAAATAAGGCACAACAACACCAAAACCAGAGCAGACAGTGCAACACTCCTTTGGCATCCAGGCAGTACAGCACTCCTTTGGCATCCAGACTTCATTGTCTACCAAGCACTAAAACAAAACAGCAGCACTTCAAGGCCTAATAATATACAACAGCCTAACAACAAACCATACACATTGCCTTGAACTATAACCATCCTTCATCCAATCCAAGTACCAAGATTAATTAAGCCAATACAGCAGCAAAACTGATCAAACAGATCTGAGCACAACAACACTCAGCCATGAGCCAAACAGATCAAGCACAGCAGAGCAACACAGCAGAACAGAACAACACCTAGAAACACCCAGAAACAGATTAGTGCATGATACAGAATTTCATATTTTGCAAATTAAAAACCAAATCATCAACTGAATAACAAAAGGAAGGGCTAGAAGCTCTGAACCACAATGCAATTTGTGTTTTGATAAGATCACATAACTTTTCGAAATCCAACTGTGACTCATTAAAAATGATTTCATTCCTCTGCTTCCACAAGGACCAAAGCACTGCCAGTGGGATTATCCTCCAGATTGCCTTCAATCTGTTATTACATCTAAACCCAGTCCACCAATGAGTAAGACCAACCACTGAACTCGGCTGCACCCAAGATACATCCCACCATCCAATAATATGAGACCAAACTCTCCAACTGAAAGTACAGCACAGCAGCACATGAGATACAGTTTCCCTATCATTCCTGCAAAATACGTACTTAATAGCAGAATTGGCCCTTAGGATTCCAATTCTATGCAAATACGCAGCAGTCTTGATCCTCCCTTTCCATGCTAGCCAAGCGAAGAATTGCACTTTTGGAGGTGTAGCATTCTTCCAGATAAGATCCACTACTTTTGCAGGCATACTAGATAGTGACTCCTTCCACTTGTATGCAGACGAAACAGTAAAGGTACCAGACTTGTCTGCATCCCTAGACAACCTATCTAACACACCATTCCTGAGCTCTGAAGCATTTTGTAGCAACACCTTCATCCTCCTCAACTCTTCAAGTTCCCATTAGAACAATGCTCTTCTGAAAGACAAATCCCACTCCACATTTCCATTACTCCTGCTCTTAATCACTGCCACTGATACACCTTTATACAAAGATAGAGAGAATAATCTAGGAAATAGATTTTTTAAGCAGTCGCTACCAACCCATTGATCCAGCCAAAAACTTATGAGCCTCTCATCCCCAATATTAATCTTTGAGTTGGCCTTAAAAACCTCCAGCAACTCTGGGCACTTAATAGCAACCCTCAAAATGTCCCTCCACACCATAGAATATCTAGAATTTGTATCTTGATCTAGCCACCTAGATCCACCTTGCTGTGGGTACTTGCTTAGAATCACTTGTTTCCAAATAGAGTCAGATTCACTCCCAAACCTCCACCACCATTTGAGAAGAAGACATTCATTCATGATTCTCACATTTCTAATACCAAGACCCCCGTTACTTTTGCTTTGAGTGATTTTCTCCCACTTCACCATATGAATTTTCCTTCTCACCCCCCCAAAGAAATTTGGACTGAATTCTATCAATCTCTTTTGCTATCCCTTCAAGCATTCTAAACGAAGATAAGTAATACACTGGTAGTGAAGATAACACAGACTTGATCATTGTCAACCGACCAGCGAAGGAAAGAAGCTTACGCTTCCAGGAAGCAAGTTTTGATTTGAAATTATCAATGACAGGTTGCCAAGATATTCTCCTCCTTGGATTAACCCCCAATGGCATCCCTAAGTACTTCAAAGGTAACCTATGATGCAAGCAGTTCAGGATAGCAGCAAAATCTTTGGTAATGTCTTCATTAATACTAACACCACACACTACGCTCTTGTGATAATTTATCTTCAACCCAGACAAGATTTCAAAACATCTAAATATTCTTTTGATATTAAGCACCTCCTCCCTCTTCACCTCACAAAACAAGATTGTGTCATCAGCAAATTGTAAATGAGTAATAGTAAGAGCATTTGAACCAACTGATGCACCCTTGATCAATCCAGCCTGGACAGCTCTATGAATCAGAATATTAAGACCCTCAGCTACAATGTTAAAGAGAAAGGGGGATAAAGGATCACCTTGTCTAAGTCCCCTTTGAGGACTAAACTCAGTTGTAGGTGATCCATTCACCAGAATAGAGATTTTAGCGGTTGAGACACATTCCTTCAGCCATTTGATCCATCTTGATCCAAAACCAAAGTTTGATAACATGGAGAAGAGGAACTCCCAATTTATTGAGTCATATGCTTTCTCGAAATCAAGCTTTAGAATAATCCCTTTCTTTTGCTTCTTCTTCCAATCATCAACAATCTCATTAGCAATCAGAATACCATCAAGAATACTTCTACCCCCTATAAAAGCTTATTGAGACTCGTTAATGATCTTAGGTAAAACAACTTTGAGTCTACTGGATAAAACTTTGGAGAGCACTTTGTACAATGATCCAATAAGACTGATAGGCCTAAAATCACTGAGAGAAGAAGGATTTTCATTCTTTGGGAGCAAGGCTACAAAGGAGCTATTAATACCAAGGACCAACTTTGAGTTGGTATGGAACTCACTCATGAACTGCATCACATCCCCTTTAATTATTTGCCAACACTTTTGTAGCATCATCAGGTTAAAACCATCAGGGCTAGGTGCCTTATTCCCGTCATAATTCTTAAGAGCTGCCACAACTTCAGATTTTGTGAACTTAGCTTCCAAAGCAACACGCGCCTCTTCATCCCCAATGGACTTGAAAGGACCATATAAACTTGGCCTATTAGACCATGATTCTGAAAACTGCCTCTGAAAGTGATTGAACAATTCGGTTCGTATTTCCATAGGATCTTCAGTCAAGACTCCATTAACCTCAATTGAGCACAGAGCATTCCTATTCCTTCTTGTGGAGGCCATAACATGGAAAAATTTAGTATTTCTATCACCTTTTAACATCCAGTTAGCTCTAGACTTTTGCAACCATAACCATTCAACCATTTTACTCAACTTCCATGCTTCACCTTTTAACTCCCTAAGTGTAGATCTCTCTACATCAGTGAGTATTCTTTGTTCAGCTACCAAATCCAAGACATGTATCTCCTCCTCCAGTTGCTTGAGTTTAAAATTCACCTTGCCAAACACCTCAATGTTCCATATTTTCAAGGCAGCTTTAAGTACCCTCAGTTTCATTATACATTTGAAACCAGCCCAGCCATTTACATGAGATTCAGCCCAAACATTCTGCACAAAATTCTTAAAATTCGGATGAAGACACCAGGCATTAAGAGACCTAAATGACTTTGGACCCCAATCTCTTTCATCTTCCATCATTAAAATAGGACAATGATCCGAGAGCCTTCTTGGTAAACCCCACAGTTTGAAGTTAAATTTCTGCAACCAATCTGGACTGAGTAAAAATCTGTCCAGCCTACTCCATTTGACACCATTCTGAGAGTTACACCAAGTGAACTTTCTCCCCAACATTGGTAAGTCACACACTTCCAGCTTATCAATTAGCTCGTTAAAATCCTTCATACCACCACACCTTTGTGAACAACCCACCCTCTCAGATAATTTCCTAACCTCATTAAAATCACCCCCCAAGCACCAAGGATTGATAAAACTTTTCTTTAAATTCTTCGAAGTTTCCCATAATCCCTTTCTATTAGCACCATCAGTCGGCCCATAGACATTCACAATAACACAAGCTAGACTTGAAAAAAGAGTGCCAGACAAAATAATAAAATACCTGTTGCAATAGCAATCCATAAGTTGAAACATTTGTGGATTCCAGACACACAGTAGTCCACCAGCTGCACCCTCTAAGTCAACAGCCATATAATCCATCTGATCCCCAGGCCAACAAGATCTGACAAATTCCTCAGTTATAGCAGGTCTCTTTGTTTCCTGAAACAGTGCCACATCCACCTTCCTTTCAAATAGAAGTTTTGTGATTTTTCTCCTTTTAATGGACTTGCCCAACCTTCTAACGTTCCAAGATAAGAGCTTCATTAAAACAAATTGACACACCAATAACTCCACAGCAGATACAGATTATTATGCCTTGCTACCCCTTTGACCTAGCACCTCCTTATCCTTAGCTTCTAGTTCCATCAATTTACTAATTACTTCATCATCCTTGCCTTTACATTTCAGCCCAAGCAACTTCCCTATCTTCAGAGACGTTTCGGCCTCAGTCAAGAGCAACTGACCAGAACCCGATTTGCTTGCCATGGACAAAGAAATAGCTGCAGCAGCCGACCTAAATATAACCCCTTTCTTGAAGTTCAACACTGATCCAACCCCTATTTGTATGTTTCCTTTTCTCTTCCTCTGGTACTTCACCATTCCTTTACCTTTCTCTTTTGTGGTATTTTTCCTTTTTTGATCGACCACTGTCGTGTAACATGTTACTGCTTTGTAGGTTTCCTTAACCACACTGTCATGGGTTACCTTACCCTTGTTATTCTGGACTTCATCCTCCTCTGTTAGCTGATCCTTTGGATCACTTAACTCAGAAACTCTATGGCCCAGATTATTACCACAGTGTAGGACATGGGCCTTACTTAATAACACCTCTATATTAAGCCCAGGTGCATCTTTTTCTGGCCCACTAAGACTCTTCATAAAACCAGGAGTAACAACATCATCTTCTAAAATCTGGTTACCTTGATTTTGAACTGGAACAGGACCTCCACCTCCAGATTGCTTCTGCAAGCAGTCCAACTGACCTATCGACATGATTGTCTCCTCAATTCTAGACACGCTTAGCTCCCTCTGTTGTCCATCAGTGTCTGGAAGGTCATCATAGCCTACCCTTGGCCCCCTAGCCTCTACAGCACCTGTGTTGTCCAGCACACCACCAACGTGGCCCTCCACATCAGCCTTATCTTCACCCTTCTTGCTATCTACAACGGATCTCTGCTCTTGATCCTGTTCCTCACCATTTGAATTTGAATTTGAATTTTCCGTTTGGGGCTGTTCACTGTAACATTTACATTGCTTGTGTATCACCTCTGAAATCACCATCTGTTCTTCACACACCTTGACTGGGAAGTCGATCCCTTTGTATCGCAAAATAATTGTTGTGTTTATGGACTCCATGCACTTAGTAGCAATTCTCAGCTTTCCACTGTGAAGAGACATCATCCTGGATGTGCTCTCATCAATGCCTATGACTTCCCCCCATGCCCTTCCAACGCTACTAAACGTTTTGCTACTCCAGAGATTCAGGGGAACCCCATAACAAGTGAGCCATACAGATCTTTCTTGATCAAGAATCATCCCCTGCTGCCATACCTTGACTGATTCGCCCCATGACTGAATCCACCCCTCATTGATTTGAGCTTCTGTTTCATGGTATCCGCTTATTCAAATGTTAGCACAACATCTCTCCCCCCTCCATCTCTAACGTAAACATTGCTCATTCCTCTATTCTTCAATTCCTCTTTGAACTCCACCGCAAGAATTTGAGATTTCAATCGAACAATCACACTGTCATACAGCCATCCAATCCCCTCCTCGTAAGCTTGTATAGTGATGTTTGGATTTGAGACCAGCCCTGGACCACTCAATACTTGAGCATACGACTTTCCCCTTTGTACCATAGTTGGAACTCTGCTGGTTATGGCAATAGCCCTTCTTCCAACTGATGTGGTAACTGATTTCTGGTTATCCTCCTTACCTTGAACAAAATCTGCTATCTTCACTTTCAGAGCTCTTTTATCACACCAGATGCCATGAGCTTTTTGAACCGCCATATTAAGCGTATCGGACAAACCCAAATCTTGATCTAGTCAACTTTCTCCTTTTATTGGGGATGAACACATCCTTCACTATCCCATAATTGATGAATAGGTTATACAACCTTTTGGGATCCATAGATTCTGGTAGATTATCCACAAAAATCGTATGAATCTCATTACCCCGATCTGAGTTTCTACCTCCCTTGCCACCATGCTTACGTAGAATCGGTTTCCACCCTCTATCTTCCATAGTTGGCATACTTGGAACGTTAAGAGAACCGCGGTCTTGATGTTACTAGGGTGAGCAAGAAGCTAAAAAGTATGAGTGAGAGGAATGTCATTGGCTTGGGAAATTCTGTTTTGGAGGAGGAAATTATGCAAGATGAGTATTGAGGGAGGAATGCATTATATAAGTTTTGGACATAATGCAAACTTGCTAACCTAAATTAAACTGACTGTAGTCAAAGATAAGTGAGTAGTAGGGTGAGAGAGAAGAGAAGAAAAGAAATGTGGGAGAGAGGAATGCAATTGTTGGTAGTAGCGAGAGGAAATGAGTTTATATATAGGGACTCCCTTAGGAGAAGTTATTTGGTGGTTTTGGAGTACGGTCACGTGGTTTCTAAGTGTGTTGTGATTAGTGAAGCATGTGAGGCCCACGATTTCAACAATGATTCATCCCACTAAAAACATCACCACTAATAGCACTAATGCATTAAAAAAGTAAAAAAAAAAAAAAATACAACTCCAAGACCAAAACATCACATCATTAATGGCGGGACCCACTACCACCTAATTAGTGGGAGCACTAATTAGTGCTCCCAAGCATTTTTCCCCACGATTTTGTGTTGAATGAGTAGGAAACTACAAGGGACATGATGGTATGTGATTAGATAGAGTATAGTCATGTGGTGCTCTTGAATCATTAAATAATTTTTTCTCTATTAGATGTTGCCGCCTCAGTAGGTAGCAAATGAATGGTCCAGTCCAGGGTATTTGCATGCTATTTCCTCTTAACAAGGATATGATGATATACCTATTTCCCTAGTACTCCTCTCAACAAGGAAATTGTGAAGGATAAGGAGATTTTACTCCATACTGTCTCCTTACTTTGGGCTATATGGTTACAAAGGCAACTCACATAGCTGATTAAAAAAAAAGGCAATTCACATACATGCATTTCCATTCTTACTGCTAGTCAGCTTTTGGTTGGAGGTCTCAATGGTGCAAATGAGCAAGAATGGTGCTCTTTAACTTTATTTCGTGATATTAAGCTATCTATATTAGTAATTTTCAGTATTTTTGTATTTCTAAGGTCCCTAGAACTGTTGTTAAGCCCGCTCATGATCGGGTAAAGATGACGTCTTGTAATGCTGTTTGACTGGTATTTTCTATCTATATATATGTTTCTGTGTTTCTCAAAAAAGTTTTATTAAGAAAAAAAACTTGAATTGTTTGTTTACGAAATTTCTTTCTTGAACACAAATCTGACAAAAGGTGATAATATAAATATTAAACGAAATGAAACAAGAGAAAACTTGTTTAATAAAAAAATATACTCACAAATTTTAATATTATTTTCACTAAGTGATGCCATAATATTTTTTAATCGCCTATGTATTTCCATACAGCTAAATAAAAAAGTAAGTAGATTTAGAGAATTAATCTCTCATTTTATTAAAGTAAGTAGACTATTCACTTGTTTAACTCTCATTTTACATAATTCAACTCTAATTACTTGTCAATCATTATTTATTATATACCGTATCATCTCTTTTTTATTGGTATTGTAATTCTTAATATTGCAAAATTAATCAGCTCTCGCCACCTCTCTGATTTGCTTGCCCATGATCTGGGTGAGGCAAAGAGGATAGTTTACATGTGGACCTTACACCCTAGGATAACAAGGATTATATCGCTCTTCCTATTCAACAAGTAAGAAATAATTCTTTCCTCTTAGCCCATCTTTTATTCAACCTTAGTCAAATATAGTATAATTAATTTTAGGGTTTATATAATTCTGTTCATTAGTTTATGGTATTACCTACCCCAACTAATCTTAATCACAATCCCATGATGTGGATCTAACAACCAAAGAAAGGCATTTGGATATATATATCTAAGGCCTGTCTGCATCAAAAATAATAGAATTCAGAGATGTGCAAATATTTATATATATATATATATATATATCATCAATGTGAGGGTTAAGGAGACCTTTGGTTCGTTGCTAGAGTTCCACGTGGAGGAATAAGGATGACCATTGACATCTTCATATTGCTCAAAAAAATAAAAAATAAATAAAACACACTGGGATAGATTCCACTTGCCTAATTACATTGAAAGACACAATTAAAATAAACAGGCTTAATTAACAAAAATGCTAGAGGTCCCAAAAATTCTATCAAAAGTTTTACCAAATATTTCACATGGGTGTGGGATCCACATGGGACCCATATTGTGTGGGTCCCACACCCATATGAAACATTTAGTAAAACTTTTGATAGAATATTTGAGATCTCTAGCATCACTCTTAATTAATGGCATGTAAAATCATTAAGTCTATTTTATGAACAGCCACAACTCCATAGGGAAAGGCTAGGATGAGCATAATCCAATTAGATCACTATTTGGCATAAACTAAACTAGCCTATCACCCGTGCTGTGCACGGGATAATTATAGATATTTATATTTATTTTAGATTTTTTTTAATACACAAATTATTTTTTTTAAGATTTTTTATAAAAATAATTTAACAATCTTATCACTAATCATAATGTATAAGAGAAGTTGAAAATGGTACTGCAGTAACTATACACAGATTGTATCTGTATGAGGGGATTTTAAATGCTGATTAAGAGATTTTGACCAAATCAATAAATGCAAACATGTGGAAAGACATGTGGATTGAAAAAAGTTAATAAATGCTGATCAGGGAATTTTGACTAAATCAATAAGTGCTGAGTTTTTTTTTTAATAAAAAATTAGGAAATTCAGATTGAGATTATTTAGAGCTATTGAACAAACTATAATCACATTTTTCTTTTTATGAGTTAATTTCGATCATATTAAAAAATCAAATTATAAACAAAGGAGATAACTTCAATCATACAAATCATAATTTTTTTAATGCTATCTAACTACAATGACATTTTTCTCATAATAAAAAAAAATAATTGAAAAAAATAACCATTAAAATAGTAAATAAAAAAGATTATTTAGAACCATTGAACAAACTACAATCACATTTTTCTTTTTGTGAGTGTCTATGTTTATCTAACTTCAATCATATTAAAAAATAAAATTATAAACAAAATGAGATAACTTCAATCATACAAATTACAATTTTTTTAATGTTATGTAATCATCATCAATAATTAAAAAAACACAATAATTTATTTTTCAAAAAACATAGTGAGTTAAAAAGACCAATTATAATTTTTTTGGGTCAAAATACAATCTAAACATTATCAATAATTGGTATATTATGTGACCTTAATGAGTACAACCCATTTTGTTTTTCAAAAAATACAGTGAGTTAAAAATCAAATCACAAATTAAGTGAATTGATAGTTAAAAAAACACAATAATTTTTTTTCAAAAAGCACAGTGAGTTAAAAAAATCAATTACAATTTTTTTTAAAAAAAATACAATCTAATTATTATCAATAATTGGTACTTTAAAAATCAAATCAGAAAAAAATCAAATCAAATCAAATCACAAATATTTTTATGCTATCTAACTACAATAATATTTTTTTCATAAATAATTGTAAAGAAAAACCATTAAAACACTAAATAAAATATTAAATCACATTAAAAAAAAAGAACCATTGAATAAACTACAATCACATCACATTTTTCCCATAATAAAAAAATAAATAAATGAAAAAAAAGAACCATTCAACTAACTACAATCACATTTTTTTCTTTGTGAGTATTTATGTTTATCTAACTTCAATCATATTAAAAATAAAATTAAAATAGTAAATAAAAAGATTAAATAATATTAAAAAAAAAAACTCATTGAACTAACTACAACAATCATATTAAAAACAAGAGCCATTAAACAAACTACAATCACATCACATTACAATCACATTTTTTTCTTTTTGAGTGTTTTTATTTATTTAACTTCAATCATATTAAAAATAAAATTAAAATAGTAAATAAAAAAATTAAATAACATTAAAAAAAAAACCATTGAACTAGCTATAACAATCATATTAAAAAAAAGAGTCGTTGAACAAACTATAATCACATCATATTTTCCAATAATAAAATAAATAAATGAAAAAAAATAATAATTAAACTAACAACAATCACATTAAAAAAAAAAGAATCATTCAACTAATTATAATCACATTTTTCTTTTTGTGAGGGTTTATATTTATCTAACTTCAATCATATTAAAAAATCAAATTATAATTTTTTATTCGCTACACAAATTACAAATATTTTTATGCGCTATCTAACTACAATATTAAAACAGTAAATAAAAGGAAAAGTTAAGAAATATTTTTATGCGTTATCTAACTACAATATTAAAACAGTAAATAAAAGGAAAAGTCAAGAAGGAGAAAACAAAAAGAAGACTTACTATTTGCATACATCGTCATTGAAGTTGAAAGTGTAGAAGTGAGAAGTCAAGCAGAAGAAAACAAAAAGGAGACTCACTGTTTGCAATAGGTATGTAAAAAGTTAAAAAGAGTGTGTGTATTGGAGAAGTTAAAAAGACTTGGAAGAATTTAATAAGTGCTAAGTTTTTTTTTAAAAAAAAAATCAAAAAAATTAGGAAATTAAGGTTCAGATATTAGAACTCTCACATAACTTGTGGGTTAGAGATAAATATAAATAAATAGATAGATATAGATATAGATATTTATATTTGTTTTAAATTTTTTTTAATATACAAATTATTTGTTTTGGAAAAGGTACTGCAGTAATTATGAGAGAAGTCAAAAAGTCATGTGAGTTGAGAGAAATTAATAAATGCTGAGATTAATTTTTTTTTAAAAAAAAAATTAGAAAATTAGGATTGACATATTGGAGCTCCCACAGGTCTTGGGGGTTAGAAACCCCCTTTTGCTTAATACATAGTATAGATAGGTGCACTTATTTAGATAAGTGCATTTATTTGAGTCATATTATTTCTTTATTTTTTTATAAATCTTTTCGTAAAAAGTCAAAAAATATAATTATTTAAATCATCCCAAACAATTAAGCAGAAATTATTCAGAAACACTACCACGTGATTGTGTGCCTGATCAATGATATTTTGTAATTTTTTTTTTTAAGGTATTTCTATTTTTCAGATAATATAAATACATAATCTTTTACTTTTGGATGAGCGCACCACTAGATAATTACTCATAATTAATATATATATATATATATATATATATTTGTAAACCTAGCTTGGGCACTTTATTTCCGAACCCATGTTTTCATTCACTGAACTTATTTTAAAACTTGAATTAAAGTTATGCTTGGCTTGAAATCATGTTTTCAAAAAATTATTTCATGAAACAACCTGGTTTTGGGAACATGTGGGAATTAAGTATTCTAACAAGTTTGATAAATAAATAATAATAATAAATTACATAAATTAATATCAACTATTGTGACGTTTCTCTCAAAAAGAAAAGTTGATGAGATTCACAATGATGAAATCTTGGAATATGAAATAAAAAAGAAAATATTACATTATCAGATATATATAGCAATATGTGATATTATCACCCAATAAAAAATTGCCGGGTATGTATATAGTAAACTCCACGTATATATGAAGGTACAATTTTATTATTAATTGTTAATATCACGTGTTGATAATTACACTGTGTATTTTAATGATTTGATCACTGTTACACGTAAAAAAAAATAAAGAAAAATCGCATTCAAGTGGAAATAATTCAAAATAATTATACTTTTATAGAGGTGTTAGTGACAGTAAGTGAGAGTTGTGTCTTATATCACAAATTTTATTTGCACCACACATAGCTCACTTGCACTTTTATAAAAATATAGTAATTATTTTGAGTTTTCACCTTTAAATTCATTTTTATTCAAAATTTATAAAATTTGCTAATTTATATATCATTAATTTTATTTTGTGGTTGATTTTAAGGGAACAAAAAAAATAGCACAACAAACAAAAAACGAAAAAATAAAAGGAGGATATAGTGGGCATTGGAGGCTTTTTGTCTCATCTTCTTTTAGGGGCCGTACATTGTTTCCCCACGCAAAATCTTCTGTCTCTTTCCTTCTCAGTATACGCCCTTTTTCTTCCCAATAATATTCTTTGATCTCTTTGGTAAGTCAGCCTGAGTTGACTCGCTTTAGGAACTCATGGGAACTCACTAATCAACATGCAAAAAAGGTATACAGATAATCCAACTGCATAAAGTTAATTATAATTAACGCGTTATGAGACTGATTCTTCTTCATATTACTATCTTTTGTACTTTATTTTATGACTTTCAATCCAGACGTATAATAATAATTTAAATTGTTCATTTCATAAATTTTACAATATAAATTATTTGTGTAAAAAATCAACTCTATTAGATATCGATATATAGATGAACAAGTCCAATTTAAACGCATTTTGTTTGAACAACTTGATTCGACTCATTTGCAACTTAATTTTTATTGTGAAGACTTATTTTATTTAATCACTTAACAAATGAGTAAATAAAAGGGAAAATTAGTTTTAGGTCCCTCTTCCATTTTTTGTGATGGAAGAGATCCATATTATTATTTTGTAATGTGTAAGGTCCTTCCCAAATCGAAAACAGTACTTTCGTCAAATCCCTAGAGGGCTCAAACCAATCCATCGAAGCCACTTCTCAACCCTCTTCCACTCTCTCCGTCGATCACTCCGGCTTGTACAATCCTCCTGGTAATCCCTCTCCATCCCATTATATGTATACATAAGCTCTGCAATTGTGTGAAAATTTCAACTGAAAATTTGCTTCTTCAATTGATTCAGAGCATTCTAACGAGCCTTCTTCGGATTCTGAGCTTGTTAAGCACCTCAAAGGCATTATCAAGGTCTACAATTTCATATATATATATATATATATATTTTTTTTTTTTTTTTTTTTAATCTTGGTTCAACTCCAATGCTATCGGAAAGCTAGCACCGTCGAATTTCCTTGGGCAGTAAAAGGACGAGTTGAAGGGGGCTCTTTAACCGAAAGCAGGAAAGAGAGCAGGAACAGAAGGATCAATTGCAAGCTGCTCGGGAGGTTTGGATTCATAGATGGGCAGAATCCGCTCTTCTCTTGCTTTCTTTTTCTTTCTCTGGGGGAAATTTCTTCGTTCTTATCTTATTCACCGGCGGAAATGGGTTCTTAAGCTAAATGAAAATTATCGTAGTATAATTGCAGACAAGAAAGTAGCTGTAAAGTGAACTGCGCTGTGCTCATCAAAGTGTAGGCTGCACCGTGCTGAATGAGAAAATCCAATTTCGGGTAAACGTTTAATTAAGAATTTCAGGTGGTCCAGTGGATGGATCAGAGAAATTCACTTCAAACCCAGAGAAATTCACAAAAACCCCAGAGAAGATTTCTCTGGATTTTTGTAAAACTTTTTAGTTTATAAATTTGTGGGTCATTTGATCAATGGTCATCGCCATTGTTGCAAACAATTGCAGAGCCTCTGTGTGTGTGTGTATGTGTGGTGACTGGGACTTGCAGAGAAATTCCCATAATTTCCTCAGTTCATCATTCTTGAGATTGGAGATGGGTTTACACTTGTTGGCCTACAAGAGTACTTCTATAATCAAGTTCCAGATTCGATGAATTTGTGTGTGTACGTGTGGTATATATATGGTGTGTGTTTGGATTAGTGAACTGAATTTTTTTTTTCTTTCATTTGAACTAAATTTCTCTAGGTTGAAACCAGAGAAATTCTCTGATTTTTGAACTGAATTTTCTCTGGGTTGAAACCAGAGAAATTCTCTGGTTTTTTAACTGAATTTTCTCTGGGTTGGTCCAGAGAAATTCTTTGGTTTCGAGCTGGAACCTGGAATGCTTAATTTGTATAAATCCCACTGATGTTATTGTTTCTTTTTTTTTTTTTTGGTAATCAGCTCGATGTTGTATGCACTTTCTGTCCTCCATTAACAACTCCTGAAGGTCAGAGAAATTTCTAGAAAAGTCCAGAGAAATTCTTCCCAGAATTTCTCTGGACCAATTTTCTCTGTGATGTGAATTTTCTCTGGACCAATTTTCTCTGGATCAACTTGAGAGACCTTAGACATTATGAAAATATTAGATGTCCTTTATACTATAAAATCTTAATACGAGGGACCTTAAAAAAAAAAACCCTAAATAAAACCCTAATGAGACCCAAGCAGCGACTCCACTAGTCATGAAAGGGCACTTAGAGGATGATATCTCAATTTCAAGTCTATAGCAAAAATATTTGGTGATCCGAATTTTTGTAGCTTGAATAGCTCGAATATGTCAAAACGACGTCGTTTTGGATGGGTCGAGCCATTCGAACCATGATTTTTTGGGTCACCTATCATTATTAAAAGAGATGTTAGTTTATATTATAATTTAACTACTAACAAATTAATCGTGGTCATTCTGACCCAAAAAAAAAAAAAACTCATTATAAATATTAAAACAGTAAAGTAAATCTCTGTAAATGCCATTTTCTCGGCCCCAATGTGTGACGATACGCCCATAGAAAATCAAAGTTGAAAAGAAAATGTAACAATTTGCTAATATTACCCACTCAAAAAAATTATGCTAATATATGAAACTCCAATTAAAACTTAAAATAATATTAGAAAAATAGATTTGTATTATATATATAACATATGTAACTAACAGCAAACACTATGAGACACGCTTCTTAAAAGATGTGTATCATGTGCACTTTATAATTAAAAAATATATACATATAATTTCATATTTTTAAATTATAACTAAAAATATATATATATATATCATGACTAAATACAACATGAGATATAACTAAAGAGTTAATGAATCATATTTAAAATAATATCATAATTAAAACAAAAAATTAATTATAATTAAAAAAAATAATATAATCAAAAATGCATATGATATATTTGTTGAAGAGTGCGTACGGTAGAATTCCCTTCAACTAATACATGTTAGTGTCAGCTTTAGTGGGTTTGGGGGGCATGCTAATTGTGGTAAGGCTTTGGAAAACCCGTCTCTCTTGACCTTCGTCTCCAATGACACATAGCAATTTATTAGGATTTTTTTTTATATTTTATATTTTTATTTATTGTATGGTTAACTATCCAATGCAGTGTTATAAATTTTTTCAACAATTCAATTTTTTTATTTTTAATTTGATTCATATATAACATTACAATAAAATTCAATAAATATAATTATAGTGATAAAAATTAAATACATAATATATAATCAAAAAAAAAAAATCTCTTAAAGTGAAAGAAAGTCTCAATAAATAAATGTGTAATACGACCAATACTCAGACGATTCAAATCACTGACCTACTAACGAGGTATAGGAGTTCCGATCTATCGGTTAATCCCGTTGGTTAAGAATCCCACCTTCTTAAAAAAATAAAAAATAATAATAATTATTATTGTTATTATTAATTGTTATTATTAAGAAAGTTACATTAATGAACCACATTAATTCTAAAAGTGGCTTATATCATACCAATTTTAAATTCATACCATATCTCACTTTTCAAAGTACAAATTCTAGGTACATATATTTTAAAAAAAATAAAATAAAATTAACTAACTAACTAATCCCATTAATTTTCAGAAAGACAAACTTGGATTCATGTTAAATCATAAAATATGAATGCTCCTATTAACACTTACCTTTTTTCTTTGGATCCCTACCGCTTTCATTTTTTTTTATTTCCAATTATATCCCAACATAAAATTCCATTTTTACCTTTATCCCTCACCTTTTAATCCTAGTTTTTCAAACCCAGACCCTAACCCTAACCCTTCTCAACACCACCTCCACCGGCCGCCGGCCAGCCCCTCACTTCCAATTGCCACCTCCATCTCCCTCTTCTTCTAAAATTGCAATGTCCACTATAATTGCGATCTCCACCCCTACCAATCGCGAACCCCACCGCCACTGCTCTCTCTCTCTCTCTCTACGCATGGTTGGGTCGATAAGGTTTGGAGGCGCGATGGTGACGGGGACGACGATCTGTGACCTCAAACCCTAGCCACCACCATCGTCGTCGTGATCTGAGATCTCAACCCTAGCCGCTATCATGATCTGTGACCTCAAACCCTAATTGTCATCGAGATCTGTGGCCTCAAACCCTAGTTGCCTTCATTGCCGTTGCGATTTGAGTTTGGATGAGCAGCGACCGACCATGGTGGCTAGGCGATGGTCGCGCGTGCGAGAGAGAGACAGAGAGAGTGCTTGCGGCGATGGCTCTGGATTGAGGTTCTCTGAAGATGCTAGGGATTGGAGTTGACCGATAAGTGGCGCCGACGGTGGAGGTTATGGCCGGAGCTGACAATGGCTGGGTTGGGAAGGTGGGTTAGAATGAGGGTATAATTGGAATTAAGGTGGGGGTTGCAAGAGAGAATAGAGGGGCCTCATTTTGTTGGATGGGGGTTCAAAGAAGTTGGGGGTCCAAAGAAGAAAGAGATGTGCTAATAGCAGCACTCTAAAATATAAATTTAAAAAAACGAAGAATTTAAATGTATGGCATTAATTTAAATTTAATTTATTGTATGACTTATTTAGATATTTGAAATTACATCTCAACTAACTCTTGAATATATGTGATTTTCATGTCTTACACATATGTAAGTAATATTAAATACAGTAATGCTTGGTGGCTCAAAAATTCATGACTCGAATGATTCGAATGTGTTAAAACGACATCGTTTTGGGATAAAATATCGTCGTTTTGATATATTCAAACTATTCAAGTCACACAAATTCGGATCACGAAGTATTTTTCTATTAAATATGGGCTCATCTTTTTAATGCTCAAATTTGAGCCCATCAAATCATATATTTAGTACAATATCAATATACGGTATTATAGATAATACCCAAATATAATCATCCTACTATTATTCTTTCCTGGCTAAGAGTTGAAGATCATCAAATGATGTGAGCCCATAATTACTTGCATTTATCAAGCACGATTCCCAATGTATAGAAAGGAATGTGGGTGCAAAGAAAGATTTGGTGGGTGAATTTAGCAACACCATTTGTTTTGGTGCATGTTTGTCAATTTGCTACCATACGATTGTGTGTTCTCCACAAATAAATTGTTATATAGTTCGATCATTTTCCTCTTTTTTTTTTTTTTTTTTCTTTTTTTTAATATGGATGAATATTCTAACATTTGCACCTAATTGCTTACATGATTCAAGAATTTTAAATTCTAATTATACTAAGAGCTAAAGCAAAATGACTATTGCATTAGGCTCTCTAATGAAATTAAAATATAGGTAGTAACTGTCAAAATGACCTAATTAGAGAGTATAATGTTTGAAATATATTCTAATGCTTCTCTAAATACATCTTAAAAAATATTATTGAATACTTCTTTTTTTTCTTAATTTTTTAAATATCATTTTACTTTCAAGTTAAATTATATGGATAAACCTCTAAAATTCATTTTACCCGTTCTTCGCTTCGGCCACCACACTCTATAGCCTCCCCCATCTTGCTGCCTCCTTCACCATCCATCTTAGCCCATTCCTCCACTCGTCTCTGACCACCGCCTAGACCTCTTTCTTGCATCTTCCAGCAGCGAGCGAAATGGATGGATGGGGGGTGGGAATTAATTGAAGTGTTCAAATAAAATCAACAAAATTTAAATTTAAGAATAGTTTTTTTTTTAAAATGCATATAGAGGCTCCAATCTATCAAAATATCTCCTGAATGCAAAATGACTACTCTGCCCCTACTGTAGCCCATGAATTTTTTTCTTTTTTTTTATTTTCGGCTGTGGGCATCTTGGAGCCATTCCATTTTCCATTGTTGCTGTTGTGAGGGTCCTTTCTGTTCATTCAATTTAATAATAATTCCATATATCATACAAATGAAAAGGGTACAATTAGTCCCTTTCAAGACAGTGATGATTACTATGTTTGTCCCCTCATAAAGTTTAAAAAATTAGTTAGCAGCATCACAGGTTAATCATTCATCTGATTAAAATAATTCAAAATGTAATTTTCAGTGCAAAAAATTTGTACAAGAAATCGAAGTAAACAGCATAAGAACCAGCTCAGGCTTGCATTTCTTAATTAAAGAAAAAACGTATGGAGCCTTAAATTATTAGCATAGCTGAGAAAGCGTGACTCTCTACTCTTTGGCTTGGTCAAAGTATCCCTTCAAAAAACAAAAAAACAAAATTTCTCTCCGATCTTCTTTATCTAAATTCTATATTCTTAATTACTCAATGCACTTTCAACCGCACGATCATATTTTAAGATTCACATGTTTCAAATTTCACTACGTTGGAGATCCCTGCTTCCCTATATAGAGAGAGTAAAATATCTTGTTAAGAATTTTCTGTACTCAAAATTCATATTTTTCTATACCCAATGCACTCCAGTCTCTTGAGATTCCTCTATTTTGAGATTTCCATCACATTGTAAATTCATGCTCCCTAACAAAGAGTGCAAAATGTTTAGGAATTCTTAGTACTTAAAATTTATATTTTTCAATATCCAATATGCACTCTAATCCGTCGAGATTCATGTGTTTGGAGATTTTCACCATATCATACGGTAAGGGGTGCATTAGATACAAAGAAATATAAATTTTGAGTGGAGAAAATTCACGACCGAATATTTTACTCTAATATCAAAGAGGGTAAAATATACTCTTTAAGTCATATGGTCGTGTATCAAAATTTTCATCACACCGTATAATTAGAAATGTAGTGAGTATAAAAAGATAAGAATTTTGAGTACAGAGAATCTTGATCGAATATTATACTCTCTCTCATATCAAAGAGAAACCTCCATGTGGTTAGATATGAAGCCAAAAATAATAAAAGAATAAAGAAGTATATGAACAAGCATCAAAGACTCTTTCAGCTCTCTCCACTCCTTTGACAGCATCTTCCACTCTCTACATATATATAATCTATATCCCTCTTACCACAAACACAAACCAAATCAATCAACCCTTCAACATCTTCAATTCAATCTCACCCAACACACACCTATTCCAATCCAAGAAAACAAAAAGAAAGAACACCCAAAAGACTTTACACACAAACAAGAAAACCAAGAAAATGGGTAGGAAGAGAAAGGCAAGCGAAGAAAGGGCAGAGAAGAAAAACTCTGATCATGAAGGGAACTTAGCTTGGGATGAGATGGTGAAGGAAGCCACTGATGGGGCCCGGAGGGCCCGGAAGAGGTTTGTGGGGGTGAGGCAGAGGCCATCAGGCAGATGGGTGGCTGAGATTAAAGACACCATACAGAAGATTAGGGTGTGGTTAGGCACATTTGACACAGCTGAGGAAGCAGCCAGGGCCTATGATGAGGCTGCTTGCCTGCTTCGCGGTGCCAACACTCGAACCAACTTCTGGCCTTGTTCTTCATCATCTTCTACCTCTTCAACCCCTGCTCTTCCCTCGAAGATCACCAATCTCCTCCTCCACAGGCTCAAAGCAAGAAACAACTCTTTGGTTGCCAATTTACCCGTTAACCCGGATCAAAAGTTGCAAAAAGAACAAGAATTTAAAGACGAAGCGAGCGAATTTTCAGATACCCAATTCGCTGATTTCCTTAATGATCCAGAACCCGAAGAAGAAGAAGAGTTCTATTATTCCATTGGCAACAACAACAACGACAACAACATGATCACCACCACCAACACTGGTTTCAGTACTGGTGGTGGTGGTGAATATTACATAAATAGCACAAATACCACTAGTTTTGAGTCATGTTTGAGTGGTGAGAAAGAGAACTATGAGGTGAGTGATGTGGGCGAGTCTTGTAGTGGTGATGTGAATCAAGGAGGCGAGAGAGAAGAAGATGGTGAAGAAGAAGAAGAGGGGAGTGATTTGGGAGCTGTGGATTTCCATTTTGTTGATGAAATTGGATCATGTTACTATTCACCTTTTGAGATTGCTGAGGAGATTGTGGAGCCTATTGAGCAGGAAATTGATCATGGAGACGAGCCATCGATGGTTAGGGAGGTGATGAAGAGGATGAAATATGAGCGCAAGTTTTCTGCTTCCCTCTATGCGTTCAATGGGATAACTGAGTGTTTGAGGTTGAAGCTTGGACCGGAAAGTAGTATCAAGAGGAGATCAGGAGTGCCTGATCAGTTGACTAATTTGCGAAATGCTTGTACTAAGATGAACAAAGAGGAGGAGAAAGTGGAGAGCGATAGCAGTGAAGAGGCGGGGAGGAAAGAGGAGGAAAATGAATCAAATTCAACAGATAGCAATGATGGCGAATTGTCGCTATGGAGCTCCCTCGACCTACCTCCAATCTGTTTTGTTAATTAACTCATTCGATATTTTCTTAACTTTCCATGATCTAATCAAATCAGTAATCAATACTGTTTTATCTGTTGCGCGATGCAGTTTTCTATTTATGTATTTCCCTTCTTACCAACTGTAAAAAAAGCAAGTGTAAGAAAAAAAACTGAGGGTTCTGGGCTTAATTTTCATCTTTGACACAGATGATTTGATGTACTTTGGGAATCACTTATTTTTCTTTGATTGATCTTGAATGCATACGTAACCACTATTTTAGTATTGCAATTGTTGATGATCACGCACATTTATGGAACAAAAGGTTTGGTGTGCTTTGAAAATTGCAATAGTAAAATGTTTTTGAGGTTGGGTTTCACTTTTTTTTTTTTTTAATAATTTTCAAGGGACTTGTTTTAATGTTATGTTTGTTTGAGCCAAAAAATGAGAAGCATTAGATTCAACAAAAAAACTAATAAAAATGATTATCGTGTTTAATAGAAAACAAGCCTACGTAGATATAAATTTCTTATTTTTTATTTTCAAGACATTAAAAACATTCTCTCAGCTACTACCACCATCACCAGTAGTAATACACCACAGTACATTATTTTTAAGAATGCAACCAAATGTAAAACATAATTTTTTTTAAATAAAAAATCATTAAATACAAAACAAAACAACAATAAAAAAGGCAATTCCAAACACCCACTAACATATATGGAGAAAGTTGTTAGTAAGTACCAACTGTACAAGTTGGCAAAGAACTCAAAAGGACTTCAGTGTATGTTTCAGACCTCTGATATTTCTCATAGAAAGACTAGTCCAAGTTGATTTTAGGGATTTAAAAAATGAAATTCAGGAGTATCATAGAATTTGAGATGGAAATTGATAAATCTGGAACTTATGTGATGAAACTATTGGCTTTTTCACGCAACCATGTTAGGAAAGCTGTTAAAAAAAATAGAACAAATTGAATATGTGATTTACTGAAATAAAATATGATCACTCCATCATAACATTTGTTCTCTTTTGCAATAAATTCATCATTTTGACATACCAAAGCGCAAATCGACTAAAATTGTTGGAAACCATTTCAGAGAGTTGAAATGTGAATACAAAAATGTTGTAAAGATGTTGATCCATTCATATATCATGAAATAGACGAAGCAATATTCTTCTCCTTCTTCACTATGTTTGGAAGGCAGGAATTAAGAGGCAGAATGAGAATCTCATACAAGAATAGAAAAGAAAGTTTAATTAGAAATTCATAGAAACTTAAGGATTAATAACATTAACCAAACTTACTGGTTCAAAATGACTGTCATGCCATAGCAGAAGCCTAAACTACTACTGAATCCAACAAAAAGATTGGCTCAGAGAGCGCAGAACTGAACGGAAAGAAAGACCGGTTATTTACAGGCATTTAAGTTATTCTTCAGAAGCATGGTGAGATTCGCCGACAAGAGGCATCTGTCTCGTCAGGCGGCTTCTCGTTTTACAGAACCCGGAGCTGAGAAAGAAAAGCAGCGCAAAGATCCAGGAATAGAAGCTGTGGGCCCTGGACCCTCTGTAGATCAAGCAGATATTTCTCTTCGCGAGTTTTGTAAAGCTGTAAACAAAAAATCCAAGGATTGCAATCATGGAAAATGCTAAAGAAAAACCACCACATAAGGATAAATGTGAACAAACGCTGCAAATATGAAGGATTGTTAACAGCAACTTTTATCGATTGACCCCTCTTTTCAAGAACCATCCCTTTGTCGAGTTCATTATTAGAAGTGTCCATTTCATGCACAGAAAATATCAAGTAGATTGATGATTGCAAGATTTAGCAAGCAAATTGCATTCCAAATTGTACGTATGATGAACAAAATGAGTTTATCAACTTGATATTTGGTATGCATTAAAAGCGTGGCATGGACATCAAATCCAATGGTGTGCTTGCAAAAATATAATCCCAACAAAAGTATTTGACGGAAACAAAGTGTAAAAATTTTCATATACGTTGCTCGACACTCCCCATGACTAAAATGACAAAACACTATAGGTTGGGCGGGGCATCCAATCGTATTATCTAATTCTTGCTTTTTTCCCTAATAGAATTGCAAAAACGAACACTTGTTTCACTTTTTATGTATGCATGCTTCACAAGGGTAGGCCATATTCACTATACAAATAGTGTGACTGGTTTCAGCTTCACAAAAATAGAGATAGTGACATCAGTTCTAGAGCTTTCATGGAAGATTGCAACCATAACTGAAAGGAATGGTAAGAAGGGTAACTTACCTGCACTTCAAACTTGACCACATTGGGTGTCCTATTAACACCATCGTTCTCTATGATGGTCGATTCGTCCCCAAAGAAATGATTACTTTGCATAGGATTAATCATGCCTTCATGATGACCGGGAATGCCAGGAATCCACCTGCATTTCATGTTATAGTGCCCAATCTTTTTCCAACATACATTCAGTTCCTGTAGAGCTTTGAGAACCTCTGTCATTATCTCACGAGGATGGGCTCGAGACTGTCCAACAAACAAAAAAACTGGCAGATGATCAATACTTGTGAATTAAGAATTACCATATCCAAATTGGGTGATGACAAAAACCATTTAACCTGCAACTATTGAAAATGAAATGAGCCACACCCAATGTGATATGATTGATCCCAAGACCTCTTATGACAGTAATGGGACCAAATTAAATCTGTCAGAGTATTAGTGTGTTTCTATTATTATATTTATGTTATTTTGAGGGTACTATAGTTTTAATATTAATATGTGCTAAGGTGGCCGGTTGGTTATATACTCAAAACCTATTCCTCTAATTCTCTCCTTCCTCTGCACTTCAATCATCTCAACCTATAAAATCCCAGTCAAGTTGCACCAGATGTAGATGGAAGCATTGACCTCACACAAGAACGCGAGTCACGTCAATCCCCCCATTTATTGGCCCACATGTAGGGCAAGGTTGGTTTCTCGACATCTTCCAATACTAAAAATGATAAGAATGAGACTAGACACACTTAACCTGTAGGCCAAGAGCCCATTTCCTCTCAACTGGGAACTGGGGCCTTGAACCGATTCCTTGATAATCCATGTATCCTGGAGAACGTTGGCCCACAGCTAAAGCAGCAGAATCATTTGGACTGTTGCGGTTGTAACCATACTCCTACAAAATATGCAGAAAACATTCTCATAATACTATTTTGATTTAGAGGAAAGATAAGGGTAACAAATTGACAATCTGTCTACACAACATAATAGACCAGATATAGTTTATTTGCTTAGTACCATAAGGCTATGAATCTAATCCAACATGAAGCATCAATTATAAATGCTTCCTCATTTGTGGAAGAAAGAATAAAAAAAATATTAAGCATAAAGAGATCAAAAACATAACGAAAATTCAGCACCCAATATTTGGTTTACAATCACATGCTCACCATAGACTCCTGGAACTCAGCTCCAAGATAGCCACTGGAAACACGAAATCGGTTGTCTAATAGCAAATAGTATGCAACAGTACCCTGAAACATGGTGAAAAAATGAAATGTTTATTTTTAAAATTATAAAGACAGAGGCCATAACCCAGTGTTTGTTAGGAGAATGGGTGTGTACAGACCGAGCTTCCAGCTTCATTTGCATGAAGCAGCTGTCTACAAACTCAAAACCCATGTTTTCTCAGCCTAGAGTTTTACAGTCACACCAAGCAATGGCCATTGCCTCAAAAAAGTAGGGAAATACAGATTTAAAAATCACAAATGGATACCTCATTTTGTATTCGGTTGCGTAGAGAATCAACAAGGGCATTCCTGTCAAATCCCATCTCAACAACTTCTAGAAGAATCTCCTCGTCAATCTGCAATTGAAGTTACTCAAATAGCTTAGCAAAATAAAATTAAAAAAATAGATAAGAAAGAATAACTTGAATTGGCCGGTTAAAAAGAACTTATTCACTAAGTAAAAACATTAAAAAACATAGTAGTTTCTAATATAATTTATTTTGTTGCCGATCAAAAAAGAACTACACAATATAGCAGCAATTTAGATCAAAATATGTCAAGTAGCACACAGAACAATTGACCAAAATGTATGCTAGATTGAGAAATACCATCTTGCCCCACAAATCGAAGAAAACCTGGATATTACATCCTGTGCTTTAAAATCAATGGACCAGAACAAAAACTATTACTAATTTTCTTTATGGTTTTGATCAAGTTACTGGAATTTATACCAAATAATTTCTTATAGAAACCTTCATTTTTAAAAAGGGTTTCACTCAAATAAAATTGAAGAGCAACACTTGCAATAAGGAGTTAATCAGCCGTTAGGCCAGTGTCTGCAAACTTTCCAAGTACGCATAACTTTCTTTACCAAATATTCGGAATGATCATTATACTTTGATTCACATTAAGTACATAGGAGGAATGTTAGATAAAAGGAAAATTGCAATAATGAGATCCTAAAACCTATAAGGTTGCATTTGGATATAAATATATGGATTTGACATAAATGAATTTGGACTTAATTATTTAGAAGATAGCTTAGAGTTAGTTTTTATAGCTTAAATGTGGATTGCAACAGGATGCATCCCTTTTATATAGTTTGAATGTGCCTTCACTACAAATTGATCCATCCAAACGCAACTAAAAAATACTTATCCTGCCTTTCTTCATATAAACATCATATTTTTGTTTAGATCACCAATATGACGCAATACACCTGAGCCATATGTTGATTCTCTCTCATATATATACACATATCCAAAGTCAAGCATTTATGTTCTCTGGAAAATCATAAACAGCAAATATGATCCAACTCTGATTGGCACAAAGATTCAAAGTTTTCCAGAACCTTTTTTGCTTGTTGCAGTGTATCTGGTGGGGGCACAGCTAAATATCGTGGAAGATGAGCTTGAAACCATGGGTGTTGACGAATCTCAGGAATAGTCATTCGTTTCATAGGATCAACCACAAGCATCCTTGGAATCAAATCTCTCGCGCCAGGTGATAAATGACTGGGAAGAGTATATATCCCACCCTGAAGGACAAAATGAATAAGGGTTCAGGATGCAACAAACATCATATACAAGCTAAGGATACTGAAAACATCTGAAAGAGGAAGCCACAAAGAGATGCTTGAGAGAGAGAGAGAGAGAGAACAACTTTCTTGAATTTGACAGAAATTATGCTCTAAAAATTCCCCACACTACCATGAAGTATATCAAACTCTAGATTACCAAATTCAAACCAACCGATTACAACCTTGTGCCAAATATTTTTTCTTTACGCCCACTGCCACTTACCATGAAGAAATTACATAATTTGACATGTTGTCTAAGTTATAAACATTCTCTGCAGAATATTGCCTAAATTTACTTTATGGTATAAAATATAAATCCCATTGTCCTTCATGGTCATCTAGCTGGAAGTGGTAAATATCCAGTTATTTCTATACCCCAGTTCTTCAAATAAGGCATGAGAAATCATTTGTAAGCCAAAATGTTAGGCATTCAAAAGGCAATGTTGTCATCCATGAAAAATGGGTACATGGGGGGTCTTTAGAGATACAGTAAGCATCTCTATGATGAAACAATGAGGTTTGATCGGAAGGCTAAGTCACCATAACAATGACAGGCTCGCACAGTACGAAAACAAATACATAAATAACTAGCGAGGAGTTCGTTAAGAAACAGTAGTTGGAGATCTTGAAAGGTCAACGGAATACTCAGTATGATAGATGCAGCATCAAGTCTCTCATTCCAAGAGAATACAAAGTTTGTGTAAAATCTAGACATGCTAATCTCCAAACCCAGAATAGTTGAGTAACACATATTATGATGATAAAGATGATGATGCAGACATTAAAATATAAAATAAACAACAGAACAGCGGCTACCAAACAATGCTGGATCCTCAAGTTCAAGGAAAACATAGCAATGATGACGAATGCTAATATAAATTAAAATAATTTCAATGTACCTTTATTTTCTTAAAAAGGTTAGGAATGTTTTCATCATCAAAAGGAAGGGTGCCACAAAGAAGTGCATACAAGATAACCCCACAGCTCCATACATCTACCTCAGGTCCAGCATACAATTTCCCAGATATAACCTATGAAAATAGATGAATTTATTAACCTTGGAAATTCAACAATTACTTTAAATACAAATAGCATTCAATTGAAAAATCTCACTGACTTGTTTCACTGTCTTAAATTATATTCCATAGATACCATACCTCTGGGGCAGCATAATTTGGGCTTCCACAACTTGTTTTCAGAAAATGACCATCCCGCATGATATTGCTCAGACCAAAATCAGCAATCTTCACGTTGCACTTGGAATCCAAAAGCAGGTTCTCAGGCTTAAGATCTCTGTGAACCACCATATTCCTGTGGCAGTACTCTACACCAGAAATTATCTGTTTCGAAGAATCAGCATACAATAATGTTTTAACACAAATGATTTCCACTCATTTTGGACATAGCAATACTTGAAGAAATCTCTCATATAAGAAACATTTACCTGCTGGAAAAAATTGCGAGCTTCATCCTCCTGTAACCTACCCTTTTCCACAATGTAATCGAAGAGCTCACCAGACTTCACATACTCCATCACAACATAGATATCTGTCGGTGTCTCTATAACCTCATAAAGTCGTATAATATGAGGATGCATAAACAACCTCAATATTTTGATTTCTCTTCTAACTGCAAAATATCAACCACAAATCATAATCCAGATCCAATAGCAACGGATGTACAGTATCTATATTAACTGTGACAGAGGAAGAAAAACCGTTATAAAAAGGGCATCAAGGGGATGCAACCCAAATACAACATAGAAAACCCGAAGAACAAAATACCAAACAAAGAAAAGATGCAAATCACAAGGCTAAGGTATCAACAAATAAAAAAATTGATCCAGGTACAAGGCTAAGGTATCAAGAAATTAAAAAATTGATCCAGGTTGGCAACAATTCCCAAGTTGAATAAAATGGCAACAAAACAGGTCTTAAGTGCAGTGGTCGTTCAAAACCACAAAAGGACCTCCTATAGCCACAACTCCAAGCTTTGAAATCTCAAAGCAATGAATGGAAGTTATCATAAAACCTCCAAAATTGGAAATAAGAAATTTTCTTTTGCTTCATAAACTACTTACCCCATAAAGGTTCTTCTAAATTCGGCTCAAAATACTAATATATTTATCAAGCTCTGTATTGATGTAAAAGTGAAAGTTCTTCTCGTGGGCTAGGTGCAAAATGTTCAAGGATTGGCAAATTTTTTGGGTTTTAAAGTTGGCTCTCTCCTATCTACTGAGTGATGGCTCCCGTGTGCATGACATGGGCCCGTTTGATAGATATGTGAAAAAGTGATTTTAAATTATAACTTAATAGATTATGGTTTATAGCTGTGAATATAAATTGTTAACATGTTTAATGCAGCTGTGGGATTATGAATTTAAGCAGCAGAGTGGTAAAATAACTTTTTATCATATAATTGTCCTTTTTACCCTTATAAGATATAAAAATGATTATTTTGTCATTTTTTTCAGTTTTAATTCACAAAAATTATTTCATTAATAAAAGTTAATATAATTAGTATTACAAAAATTATCATTTCATTAATAGTATCAATTAGTATAAAATTATTCTATTTTTTCATTATAAATTAGTTAGTGTCAATTAATGGCTTAATTAGCATCAATTAATACTAAAATTATTAATTATATCAATTAGTATAAAATTATTTCATTATAAATTAATTAGTGTCAATTAATGGCTTAATTAGCATCAATTAATACTAAAATTATTAATAGTATCAATTAGTATAATATTATTTCATTTTTTCACTATAAATTAATTAGTGTCAATTAATGACTTAATTAGCATCAATTAATACTAAAATTATTAATTGTATCAATTAGTATAAAATTATTTCATTTTTTCACTATAAATTAATTAGTGTCAATTAATGACTTAATTAGCATCAATTAATACTAAAATTATTAATAGTATCAATTAGTATAATATTATTTCATTTTTTCATTATAAATTAATTAGTGTCAATTAATGGCTTAATTAGCATCAATTAATACCAAAATTATTAATTGTATCAATTAGTATAAAATTATTTCATTTTTTCATCATAAATTAATTAGTGTCAATTAATGGCTTAATTAGCATCAATTAATACCAAAATTATTAATTGTATCAACTATTATAATATTATTTCATTTTTTCATCATAAATTAATTAGTGTCAATTAATGGCTTAATTAGCATCAATTAATACTAAAATTAGTAATAGTATCAATTAGTATAAAATTATTTCATTTTTTCATCATAAATTAATTAGTGTCAATTAGTGGCTTAATTAGCATCAATTAATACTAAAATTATTAATTGTATCAATCAGTATAAAATTATTTCATTTGTTCATTATAAATTAACTAGTGTCAATTAATGGCTTAATTAGCATCGATTAATACTAAAATTATTAATAGTATCAATTAGTATAAAATTATTTCATTATAAATTAATTAGTTTCATTTTTTCATTTTTATTATTATTTTTTATTAAAAAAACACTGAAAATATCCCAAAAAAAAAACATTGAAAACCCTAGCTCCGGCGACGTGGCGGCGCTAAGTTTGAGATCGCCTCGCACGGCCAATCACAATGGGGCACAGAAAGAGAACAACAACGTAAACCGCGAATAGAGAGAGAGCTAGGGTTTTGTCATGCTGGCAGTCCCTTCTTCTTCTTCTTCTTCTCCTCCTCCTCCTCATCTCACCGCCGGCGTCGATCGCGAAAAGGAAGAGAGAGCTAGGGTTTTGTCATGCAATCGTCACTGTCAGGGTCTCCGGTTCAGATCGCGATGGTTAGGGTTAGGGTCTCTGGCTCAGATCGCTCACTGTGAGCGATCGGAGAACACCGAAGAGAGAGAGAGAGAGACAGAGCTTTGGTCGTCGGAAATCGCCCTGGTTCGTCGGAAATCGCCTCTCCCGTTTGTATGAGAGAGAGAGAATGAGTGTTATTGGTTTACATATATGGCACACTTGTAATAACTGGAAATTGTGAAGGGTAATTAAGTTATTTTATGCCCCCCATTTCAGCTGCGCACATAAGCTCAAATCAAGAAGCACCCCCGGAGCTGCTTACAAATTTAAGCTGAAAATGGCTTAATCAAAGCTATAATCTATCCCTTTAAGTTTTACCAAACACACCAAAATAACTCAATTTAAGCTAAAAGTTGATTTAAGCTGCTTTTAAGTACCAAACAGGCACATGGTGCATTTGGATTTGAAGATGTTGAAGTGCTAACACATTGTTTGAAATCAAATTCAATGCATATGTTTCATTAATTTTGGCTTTCAAAGGAAGTTTGGTGAATCTTCTTTTCCTCTTATTGACTTCATAAAAGAGCTTAGTTTTAAAGATGGGTTCTAGTTTGCATTGTATCCAGCCAATGAATAGAGGTTGTTCCCCTTTTGGTGCCTTTTGTGAATAATATTAATTTACTTATCAAAGAAAGTTCTTTACAGACAATCCCCCCCCCCCCCCCCAAAAAAAAAAAAAAAAAAAAGATAGCCTCTGATCTGATAACAAAAACAGCAGCTGAAATCCCAATGCATATGATCAAATTTCCAATCTTGACTCTATCACTTCATTGTTATGGACATGAAAGTGAAACCAAATTATGTCAGTAAAATGATCTGTAGTTTAAATTATGTAAGTAATTAGGATAAGTCATTTCATTGGAGACAAGAAGGAATCAAATAACGCTGATGCATAAATACCACAGTTAGTAGCCATAGTGCAACTAGTTTCTAGCAATTACTCCTCCTTTTCACACACATAAGATGGAAATGCAAAATACGTGCGTGTTTTGATAACCCAATTAAAACACCTAGTTATCAGTTGTAAAATTTAATAAACAAAAGGCAATTGAAACAACTTGCACAACTTATACGCATGGAATGACATAAATTCTTACCCTTTTCTTCCATATCCATGTTCTTTATCTTGCGACGGTTAAGGATCTTGATAGCAACTTTGTGCCTTGTCAAAGCATGTTCTGCAATTTTGACCTTACCAAATGAACCAATACCAAGCGTTTTCCCAAGCTTATAGTTACGTAAAAACATATCCACACTACTGTTGGCTTGACCAGCTGATCCATCCATTTTCTTATCCTAAAAGTATGATGCAAAAGGTTCAAGGAAATGTTACAACATTTAAGTATACAGTAAAAATGGTTAAACAAGAAATATGCATGAAAATGTGTTGTGGAATATAAGGGAAAATCATGATACAACTCACAATTCCTTTTCAGAGGTCCCAAAATGAGAGTCCCACATGAAAATGTTCAAGTTTAAGAAAAGACACTGCATCGACAACTCCCATTTTAGAATTGCTCTTCCCATTCTACCCTCATCCAAGGTTAAGTTTAAGAGAAAATGATTAATATAATTTGTATTAAGAGATAATAATACCAAAAAGTGAGAAAAAAAAATAGAGCTTTAACTATTTGACAGTAAATACAAAAAATGAGGGATCAACATTGACACTAATTTTGGGATGGATAGGAGTTATGAGATTGAACTCAATATTCAAGCAGTCTGTGAATCTAATAAAAGTTTTCACTAAGACTGTAAGTAGATACTTCCATTATGCTTGAACATGGTAATTACAGTATCAACTGCCACACAGTATAACTTTATAGTAAGTGCAACTCAAGGCCCAAGGAAAATGATTATCAAAGCTATAAATTTCCACTACCTTTTCTATAATGACTAGCAAGCCCTAAAATTTATTGGTATATATATGTCAAACAAGTAGTAGCATATTACTCTACTCATCAAATAATATATCATTACTACATTAGTGATTAATGAATAGTTATTACAATCTTATTTTTCCTTTTTATTTAACAATGGTAATAATGATAATTGAATGAGATTGCAAGAAAGCAGATTAATGATTAAATTAAAATTTTATCTTCAAATAGTAACTAAGATTGAGAAAAGGAATTAGTTCGGAAAGTTTAAATACATGAAATTTTTAACAACTATTTTAAAAAATAAACAGAGTACAGTCAGTTCCCAGTATTTAATATTCTCATGCTCTCAATTACCATTTTCATTAGCTTTTCTTAAGCATTGTCTTTATAACTGAGCAATTGATACAAGAAAATAAAAAAAAAATTAAGGCTAAATACGAAAAAGAACAAAATAAAAAGAAACAAAAATGGCCGTTACAACCCTGAAGTAGCAATGTATTGATTCCCAAAACATAATAGTCAAAAAATTGTAATTGATCCGTAACTGATGATAGGGGAAGTCTAAGTCATTAACAACTATGATGGGCAATGCAATTCTAGAATAGCCATTACAACTCTAATCTTATGTCAAATCAATAACTCAATGTGCATCAAACTTAGGATCACCGACAATTCAATGTGCATCATACTTAGGAGCTCTAACCAAACCAAACCAAGCCTTAAGTCCCATCAAATGAGATCGGCTACATGAATCCTTCTTCTCCACAAGACCTTATCAAAGACCCTTTCATTAGTCAAATTAAGTAGATCCATATCTCTATTTATAATGCTAGCCAACGTTAATCTAGGCTTAGCCGGTCCCCTAACACTTCCATCTACCGGTATACCATCACATCTCTTTACTACTACCTCTATTGGTCTCGGTTGAATATGACCAAACCACCTCAATCGATTCTCTTTCAACTTATCTTCAATCGGTGCTACTCCTACCTATTCCCAAATACACTCATTTCTAATTCTGTCTTGTCTAGTCTTGCCACGCATCTACCTTAGCATCCTCATCTCAATCACACTCATCTTATCTACATGTTGTTTCTTAGTTGGCCCAACACTCTGTTCCATACAACATCGCTGGCCTAATAATCGTTCTATAGAACTTACCTTTTAGTCTAGTGGGTATTCGTTTATCGCACAACACCTCAGACACACTTCTCCACTTACACCATCTCGCCTTAATCCTATGGGCCACATCCACATTAATCTCCCCTGCCATTGTGATAATCGACCCTAAATAACGAAAATGTTCACTCTTAGGTAGTTATTAGTTCTCAATCTTCACTTCGCCTCTGCTTTCATTATCACTGTTACTAAATTTACACTCCATGTGCTCTGTCTTAGTTCTGCTTATCCAGAATCTTTTAGATTCAAAAGTTTTTCTCCAAATCTCCAACTTTGTGTTAACTCCTTCTCTAGTCTCATCCACTAGCACGATATCGTCTGCAAAAAGCATACACCTATATTTTGTACACAATGAATAAGATCTAAGAAGCACAGATATAGAACGTTGATGTAGGACACAAGTTTTCAAAGATGTAGGACACAACACGTCGGCTGTGCTACATGTACTCTGTTGTTTTGGGAGGGAGTGCACAACAAGACATGGGTGTGGGAACAGGTGTGCGAATAGGTGTGGGATTCGGTTCAGATTCGGCCCTCATCACTTGAACACGACTGATTCAAGGAGTAAGATGTGCATACCTTATAGAGAAGTTTGATCTATGAGTTCGTGGCTTAGATCAAAGTTCGATCAACGAGATCTTGGTCGATGGTGAAGTTGAAGTTCTAGGCCAGCGGCGATGTCAAGCTTCAATTAGATCTAAATTCAATCACAAATTCAACCATTTGAGAGATATGGTTTGACAAATCAATCAGATCTAACAATTCTATTTGAGAGAGATGATTCGATTTGAGAGACAGAGAAGTTAGGGTTCCTATGAGACTAACAAAATAAAGGGTAAATGGAGACACAAAGAGGGAGTGTGTATCAAGTCCAAAGATATTGCCATCGGAATATGAGTGCAGGCCCTTGGGAATGTGTGTGTGTGTGTGTGTGTGTGTGAGAGAGGGAGAGGGAGAGAGAGAGAGAGAGAGCCCAAGCCATTGATATCACGAGCAAGCAAGTGGAATTGAGTTGGCAAACCATTAATTATTAACTATGGTCAAATAAATAAGCAACTATAATGATAAATATAAAAATATTATCTATATAAAAAATTTAAACAACTAAGCTTGAAAAAATTCTTTGATTTGTTAACTAGATAACCTAATTATTTATTGTCATGAATTGATAGTTGATCTTAAAAAAATTATTATTAGTTAATAAAAAATGTATTTGCAATTGGGAACCATAAATATTTATTATTTGAGTAATTATTTGAAGGATGCATTACATATGTCGTTTCCTTGTACCCAGATCTAATTTTTTGGCCAAGGCCTTGAATCCTGTAATTAGAAAAATGGGAGGATCCAACTCTTGGGCATGTCTCCATATCCAACACCTGTGCAGAGTCCGTGAAACATTGCATGTGGGGGAAACATGCAAAATACATAAGTTTATATATTTGTTATGTGTAGGATAAATAATTATCATATGGCATATATGTGAATATTTAAGTCAAAAATAACAATTTTTGAATTCTAAAGGAAGAGGATAGGTAGCACCAATAAATTAGTGTATATCAAACATAGGAGTTCTGCAATTCATACATAATAACCTAGGATGAGATTGAGAGGACAATAGAAGAAACAAAAGATACGTGACATGACACAAACATGCCAACACAAAAAATCTCCAAAAAAAAATGTGAGACACGACACGTGGCGGACATGTGCAAAATATATATTTTATATATTTATTATATGTCATATATAAGGATAAATAATTATTATATGTTACATTACATATATGAATATTTAAGTAAAAAATAATGCCTTTTGAAGTCTAAATGAGAAGAATAAATATATATTTACATTCTTTTTGTTTTATCGTTTGCTTCCAATTTATTTTATTCATAATTGTAACGTGTTTTATATGTGTCCAAGTGTTGGGAATTATTCGATGAGTGTCACGGTGTCGGACACAACATGTTAACTTCTTAGACGTGCATGTGTTTCTTAGAATGAGATTTAAGCCAAAGTGAATGCAGCCTATACACTTAGCATAAACAAAAACGAAACACTGTAGTCTATATCCAAAAAAATGTACAAATACTTCAAGAAATCAACAAAAGATGAAAGAGAAAAAGTACAAGCCTCTCTCATCTTACAAGGGTGGAAACAAGGAAAATTCCTTTAAAACAATAATTAGGAAGTTGTAACAGTTCTCTCTCCAAATACACCACATCATATACAGAGAAGCAACATTCTACTATTTGATCTCCCTCCTTAGGTATCCACAGCCCCAAAAAGCTAAAAGTCACCCACTGCAGAGGGTATCACCAAAGATAGAGAAAAATCGGGTATCACCAAAGATAGAGAAAAATCGAACTCTATAACTTGCCTACCACTAGACAATGAAGAAACAAATGAAATATACTTTCCCCTACCTTCCAACACATACAACACCACTCCATAATCACTTTTTGCCTACCAATACAACTAGAATGGGAGGATAGATATTATACTTTCGCTATTAGTAGCGCTTCCCTAGTTTTGTCTGAATGAGCTTTCTTTAGTAAGTTAACAAAGCCTAAGATTGTCTATTGTCAAAATAGCCTCATGAGTTGTTGTACGAACAAAGAAAGCCACCATCGGAGGGGCCTTAGTCCTCCAAATCCCTTTCGAAAGAAAGAAAAGGCTACACAAGACTACATTAGGACGGATAAAAAATGCAAACAATAAGAGTCTCATTTCTAAAACTCTCTGGGCAATCAGATCCTTGATCCCCCATGAAACAAACTATCATGCCAAAAAATTCTACCATGTGGCCCTCCCAAACTGAGGTGTCTATACCACCCTTATTATATAAACTAAAAGAGAAATATAAGATTAATGCTCCATTTACATAGCCAATTGGTAAGGCTTGGAAATAACTTTCTTGATGGTCTGCATGCACACCAAGAATCAAGCTACAATCCAAATCTACCACTATTACCCACTTTAGGAAAATAAATGCTTAGAGATATCCCAAACTCTCATAATACCTTTCCAAACATCCATCCTATAAGGTCCTCTCTCAGCACCAGTAGCCCATTACCCCACTCATTGCCATACTACCACCAGTCCCTTCCAAAGACTCACTTAACACATCAAAGCTTTGTAAACAACCCAAGCCTTCTGACTCCCCATGCCAATGTCGGTAAAAGCATGAGATGTACTTAAGTGCAAAGGCCTCCTAGAGCCTATGCGAAAAGCACATAATTCAAAAAATTCAAAAAAATCAAATAGCAATATATTTATCCTCTTAACTAAAATAGTTGTAATTGTACAAAGGTTGCAGGCATAAATTTTACACAGTAACACAGGTTTGTTCAATTTCTTAAAATTCTATGAACTAAATTTGAAAACAATTAGTAATAGATAATATGACAGTCAAGTGACCAAATTGTGCTTTACAAAATATTTACAACCGCAATGCAAATGAAATACATGGTTGAGTCAAAATATACCCAAAAGGCAAAGACCAAAAAGTACTGGAATGGTATTTGTTACCATACCATAATATTGATAGTGTATCATACCGTAATATTGATATTTGTATAACAAAACAAGGGCCTATTCAAAACAATCATGATTTAAAATTAAAAATAAAAAAATAAAAATAAAAAACTAATAAATTATATATTTTTTAAACAAAAATAAAAAGTGCAAAAAGTGCACTATAAGCTTATAAAAAAAGCACACTTTTGTACTTGCATTTCACTCTAACAATTAAAAACACTTCTACTATTATGCTTTTACCAACATTGCCCAGCGCTCTCCCTGTAATTTGAAAACACAAAATATGGTATTGCATATTTTGAGAAGTTTCAACAAAAGATTTTCATAAGTTTTAGTTAACCTTTTTTCTCTATGTGGCAATCCCTAGGGTCTTCATGCTAGTGCTATTTCTAGAGAGAGCCACACATCAGATAGAGCAACAAACTAACCAGGCTCCAAGGGCCTTTGACTTTGTTCTAAGAAAAAAGAAAGCAAAAGTAGAACTAAAATTTAGGTAGGACTTTTTCTTGGTAGGTAAACTTAAGTCAAAAAATGTCTTCTTGTAAGTTTATCTAATACTATGTTACATGAAGTTGAGTTGGTGAGGGTAGAGTGCCTATCTATCTAGGTGTCTGACTGGCCATTACCGTAATTCAAGTTTACAAGCAACACAACTTGTAATTCAACACAACTGACCAATACACCTCAATGTACCAGTGGGAATGAAAGTTATCTTTATATCATCTGATATGCGATACATATTGGTTCATAACTGATTCACAACCTAATTCATAACCAACATAATAGGTTCACAAACGCTACGCTCGCTTTGGCTGCTATAAAGCAATTTTTTTTGCATATGATAATTTTTTTTAAATGCAAAATTGCATTTACTGATTTTTTGTATGCATTGCTCGATACTCATGGATCATAATATTGCTACACCACAACCAAAACCGATTCAACACATGATACTGCTATATTAAGCCTTGATGGTAACTTAGGGAATTCTATTAAAAATTATAAATGTGTTCCTTTTTATCCTTGGTGGGGTGTGAGAAACCCACCCACTGCCTATCTAAGTCACATGTCCAATCACCTACTCTCCCATACCCAAACTTATGGCTTCATATTTAACACTTTAGCTCAAATTTGAAGTATCCACTAAACATATAAGAAGACAACTCAACATAATATATATATAAATATAATCGGGTCTTTGGCTGGCTCGAGTTACTCTTGCTTAACTGAAAAACCAAACTAATGTGATTGGATTTGTTATTTTTAAGACCCAAAATAAAACCAAAATCTAAACCAACCCAACCCATGGAGGTCAGGTTGGTTCGGTTCTCATATATTTTTGGGTCTAACTGCGTTTTGCAGTTGTTATCTTTGGAGAGAAAGATGGATGGCAGTCATTGTATTTCCATAAATGTGGAATAACTTAGCTTCAGGTACACAACATAGCTTTAGATAATGTGGAATAGCTTAATTGGAATGGAGGAGAGATACAATGAGGTGTGTCCCTAATACTAATGCAATCGAAATATTGCTCTATAGTGGCACAAACTTTGCTAAAAAAAATATATAAATTTGTAAAAAAATTGATGTATTGAAAAGAAAACAAAATAAAATAAAAACAAAAAAGAAGTGACAGTCATCCAGAAATTTTAAATTTAAGGAGAAACCATTAAAAAGAAAAATTGGACACAACTGTAACACAAAACCTAATTTATTGAAAGTGGGTATTCAATTTCTTGGGGAAAAAATGGGAAAGCTATCAACTTTCAAATCAATAGAAATCGAAACAAGCCTAAATGCCACAGATCTGGTCTCCAAAAACAAAACCCAGCAAAATCCAACAGCAAAGAACCACAACGTTCAAAACCCAATAAGAGGCAGAGATTGAAGATGAACTTACAGAAAAAAGAGCTTCGTCGAATCGAAATTTGCAGAGAATTCTTCTATCAAATCAAATCCCTCCAAAACAACGAGAAAACTTGTAGAATTGATCGTAGATTTACGATTGGGTATATATATACATACATATATATGACGCAGAAGCCAAATAGCCCAAGTGTTCAGTGCTCCTCCATAAATTCTCTCTCTCTCTCTCTCTCTCTCTCTCTCTCTATACCCTTCTGGGAGACGAATAAAATTAATTAATCAGAGTGAGTTATATATAGTAAGTATTTATATACTCCATTGATGGATTAATGGAGATTTTTGATTGAGCTTGAATTATGGGGTTCGAATATTTTTTCTTTCCTTTTTTGCTAGTTTTTTCTTTCTCGCTTTATCAGACGAGTCGAGTCAGGCTTGAGTCACTTATTTACGAGATTCCTAAGTTATTACAAATTATCAAATTCGAGAACAAAATACGACCAACGGTTGGGATGATTCCTTATTTTATAGTTTAGCATTTGTGTCGTTATTTGATTCTAAATTTTAAATTTTATTTTAAATAAAAATAATTAAATATATTATTTTTTCAATTTTAATAATAAATCGTCAATTTGATAAAATTAAATTTTAAAAAAATATTTTTAAATTTTTAAAAATTATTTCTATTCACCAAAAATAAAATTGATAAATTTTTTACATATTTATTTTTTTTTTTACTAAATTAATTTTTTTTATATATTTGGATGATATGAATATGGATGGTTGTTTTTATTTTCATTAAATTAATTTTTATTTTTTTAAAAGTCAAATATGATGACAATTTTAATATCATTGTTAAATCAATCCATCAAATCAAAAAATTCAAAACTAAAAATATCTCATATATAAAATATATCGATTACACATTAAAAACCTAACAATCACCCGTTACATAATCATTATCTAAACACATAATAAAAATTAATTTGGTAAAATAAATAAATAAATGTGCAAGAACGATCTATCAATTTTACATAATTTTATCTTTGGTAGGTAAAAATAAGTTTTAAAATTTTAAAAATATTTTTTTGACATTTATTTTTGTCAAATTAATTTATATTTTATCAAATTGATGACTTTACCCTTGAAATTGAATATGATATCTTCAATTGTCTTTATTTAGAACAAGATTCAAAATTAAGCGTCAAATGTGGCATAATTGAAAAGTCATCGATCAAAGTGACACAAGTCTCAAACTGTAAGGACTGTTAGTGTAATTTGCCCTTATTTTATTTATTTATTTTTTGCATCAAATTATTTGATAGATCTTTTTTATTAGACAAAAATAATTTAAATAAGTTTTAAAAATTAATTATCTGAAATTAATGGAATGATATTTTTTATTTTGTTTTTGATTATTTGTTTTTAAATTACAGTAAGTTGTATCAAATAAGTCCATTGTTAAAAAAATTTATAAAAATATATGTGCAAAAGTATGTACAGTATTATAATAAAAAAGATAGTGTGTTATTTAAATTTTACTCTTGTACAGTGAATTGACATCTTAAATAAAGGAAAATTAGTCTAAGGTCCCTTTTTCATTTTTTGTGATGGAAGAGATCTAAAATATTATTTTGTGATATCTAAGGTCCCTTAACCCTACACCCATTTATCACAGAGAAAATTCACTCCCTCTTCCTCTTTCATACGCAACAATTTCTTCTTCTCTCTCTTTGATGTCACTGACCTGACCTCTATGATTTACTGTTCACCGTTATATCAAATGCATAGAGACTGGAATTATAAGTATATTCAGTGTCTTCTTCACAAAGTTGTTTTGAAATGCAAGATCTGTAACACTACAAATCTAAGATTTCTCTCAGATTAACGAGAAAGAGGCTTGAAAACACTCGGTGATGATGATGATTTGCATGTTCAAGTTCGTATTTGATTAGCAGTGATCAAAACCAGAGTTTGGAACGAAGAGAGAGAGAGAGAGAGAGAGAGAGAGAGAGAGAGATAGATGCTTTTATGGCCGATCAGAGAGGTCTGATGACATGCTGCAAAGATTCAGAAAGCTCCAACACCCAAACGATACCATTTTGTGGAGCAGAGATCTTTGGTAGCACAACAGTCCAAAGCAAGAGTTGAAGATCAGGTCTCTCTCTCTCTATTTTCATCACTTTCGTTTTTCTTCTTCCCCTCTGTGATTTCAATTTCTTCAAGAGCTTAGCGAATAACTATCTAGGGCTCAAGGATCACAAGTTGTTTCCACAAGTTGAAGAGGTGTTTCAGGACAGAGCGACAAATTCCCCTACAACTGTTTCATTTTTTTATTTCAAATTTCAAATCTTTACAGCTTTTTCACTTAAACCCAGAGAGAATTCAAGTTTCTCTGGTTTCATTTTGACCAATTTTCTCTGGGTTTTTTTCTCTGGATTTTCAAATTTCTCTGAATTCATTTTGACCAATTGAAGGGCGGTGAAGTCAGAGAAATTTTCAAAGGCAGGGAGGGCAGAGAAATTTAAAATTTCTCTGGAAATGTAATTTTGTGAAAAGCAAAGAAATTTTTCTGGGAGAGTGGGAAGTATATGGAAGGCAGAGAAATTTGGAGAAGGAGAGGGTGGAGAAATTTACAGTGGGAAGTTTAGGGAAGGCCAGAGAAAATTTCTCTGGACCAATTTTATCTGTGACGTGAATTTTCTCTAGATTAACTTGAGAGACCTTAGACATTATTAAAATATTGAATGTCCTTTATACTATAAAATCTTAATACTAGAGACCTTAAAAAAAAAAAACCCCTTAAATAAATGTGAACTATACATAAATATTTTGAGTATTTTCTTTGTCCCAGGCACCTTTTTTATTTATTTTTATTTTCTCTCATCAATTGCTAAAATAAATAATAATAAATAACAATAATAATAATAAAGAGAAAACAACAAAATTAGTTTTTGAGCTTTTAAAACAATTTCAGACATCTCCAACTCACTATACTATTAATTTTCTCACTCAATTTCACTTTATTAATAATCTCCTCACTCAAACAAACGGCACCTTTAGTGTGAGATTCTTTGCCCTATGCATCTTCTTTTTTCTACTTTTCTCTAATCAATTAATTGCTAAAAAATTAAATAACAATAACAAGGAGAAACAACAAAATTGGTTATTGTGCCTTTAAAACCATTTCTAATGAGATTACTTGTCTGCAAATGTATATACATATTTTTTATATTTCAAAATACTCACAATCATTAAATTAGATTACAAGATTTTTATACTTTCAAATACTAACATGATTCAATGAGTGCAAGTGTTTTGATTTGAGGACAAAAAAATTCTTGATGCAAAAGGGTTTTCTGAATTTGTGTAAACTGACTGATGAAACATCATCAAATATCCTTGGACATTTTAATCAACCACAAACACCCCCAGCTAAAACCATGTATCAATCGACAGGTCTACATGCATCCCTGTTTGGATCAGATTGCCAATCCAATCGACAGGCCTATTCCTGCATAGACAAATAATGTACCACTGATTTTTAACAGTTGAACATTTGGGTATCCTCACAATGGCCATTCAGATATGATCATATAGATCATTCATTTATATGTCAAAAAATGGGAGAAGAGAGCTATGTCTTTTTCTTCATTCCAAAATTCAAACTACCCCAACAATAATAATAATATCGCATCAACAACATCAACAATAAATTTATAAAAATCAGTAAAATTGTTAACCAAGATCACCCAGTTGGTGAATCGGTGTGTAGCCGAGTTTAGTGTTTTGCATTGGCAACAGCAGGACTAAAAAGAACATGCCCAGCCTGACATAAATGAAATTGAAACAAGCCTGTCCGGGTGCGAAGCCATCTACTCAAAATATCATATACTCCCCACATCTCTGATTGAACACACGAATTCTACTAAAAGTCAGTTCAAATCTAAAATGACCAAACAAAATACTGAGCAAGTTCTCTCTATACAATAAGTTCCAGAATTTGTACCTAAACAAAAAAAAGTTTCAAAATCACACAAAGTCCAACAAAAGTAGAACACGTGCATCAATGCATGTCTGTTATTAATGTGTCTCTCTCAATAATCAGGGATGGAAGCAAAGCGGTAGCCATCGGCACCTCTCCATGAATAGTATGCTAATCGAGATTCATAAAATCCTGCAGTAATTGGTTGGATAAATAACTAATTGTCAGTTGTTGTGAAGACTCGATGGATAAGAAGACAACTACAGCATGCATAATTACAGAGCTATTTGGTAACCAAAATACAGCACCATTCGTATGGAGAGCTATGTAGTAACCAAGATGTAAAACATCAAGAAAGTGTATGTGGTGGAAACATATATCTAAGAAGTAGAACAAAAACAAATTATATCGTGAGAACCATTGCATACTAAGAAGCACGAGTATAGTCACGGGACACAACAATTTTTTAAAAATTAGGATGTGGAAAACTGCGGGGATATAACAAAAATTTATTTTTTATACATTTTTATTTGCTATATATATTTAGATTATAGAGATATAAGAGGCATCAATGTAAATGTGGGTGTATTTTTATTTACTTTGACCCCAAATCAGCTTTCTAGAATTATAAAATAAAAATCAAAAATAAAAAAACTCACAAAAATGTCCTGAGGAAGCGTCCTAGTAATAATTATTGACAAGCCACATGGCATGTCAACACATGGACGTGCGTGTTCCCGGAGCATCGGTGTCCCACAGACATGGCACCCATTTTGAAGTGTCAATGCTTCATGGGATACATATGTCTTAATGCAAACTAAACTGGCAATTCATGTCTCCTTTATGATCTAAAGCTTTCATTTGGCAATTCAAGTGCCCATCCTTCTCCAAACTTCACATCTTTAACTTGGAAACCGCTTACAGTTTTTTTTTTTTTTTCGGTACATCGGAAATTAAAACTAGAACAACAACAACAAAGACAAGGGAGGCAGCTAAGCTAGAGCCTCCGAAACGCTGTGCCCACCATATCTGCTAGAAACAAACTTCTAACTTCTTGAGGAGGTTCCTCCATAACCAACAAGAGCTCCACTTGATCTGCACCCATATTGGCGAGCTTGTCCGCACATTGGTTAAGCCTCTCGCATAATGTGCTGGATGGAACAATTGCACCAATGGAGGAGATGGCGAGCATCTTCCACAATGGCTCTATACAGGCAGTTTGGGGGGGGCCCGTTTGTGATCATTTCTTGGGCCGCTTACAGTTATCAACTTGTTGGGTTTGAGACTTCGTTGAGTTCTGAAAAAACACCAAGTTCTTCCTTTCCTACTACTTGGAGCTAGTCCTGGTTTAAATATATAAATGTATACATTTTGTGACCAAGCAAAGGTTTTTGCTGAAAGTATGTGACATAAGCTACTGCTAGACACAGAAGCTATCACTGCTTTGGAAAATCAGTGAACTTTCCAATCCCGCTCTTCCTCCATGTTCTGTTACTTCAGCATGCATTTGCCCCAAGAAAATGAAGTAGGCATATTAATGACAAGCTAAAAGAACTAATCAGCAAATTAGTTTGCTGCTTGAGTAACCAAATAAATGTTTGAATTTCACTATAATCGAATCAGTCCATTCTTTTTGTAGTGTAATTTAATGACAGTGGGAGGTCTTGTCAGGCTTTGCCAGCTATAAGTATAAGTGGAAAAAAATAAGGATAATTTGGGAATTGGTTGGAATGAGTTTGCATCAACAGGGTTCTCATTTAAACAGCCTTCGCAGAAAATGTTTGTCAAAAAGTGTTTGTAACTAATCCACCGAAGAATTTGGCTTATTATTAGAAATTTTACTACATTTTTGGATAAGAGATAGTTTTCGAATTCAGAAGTTATTCGAAATACTCAATAACATGATATATAATAATTCAGTCAATGTTTTATTTGTTATTTTGTGTGGCCTTTCTCTTATTTGCCAGTGCAGTTGCTAACACTGCATAATTCCCTCTTCAAGCAACTCTTCAATTTGTCAAAACTAATTGTTTTAATTAAAAGAATGGCTCATATAGGAGCACAGGAGATGTTTGAATGTAGATGTTGCAGGATAAAATCATTCATTGTATTATCACTGATCCATTGTCACCCAACAAAAACCAATAAATGTAGAAAATCCCACTGAAATGATTTTTTTATTTAATTAGCATACCTGGGAGGAATGTAAGAATTCCAAGACCTAATAGGCCATAAGCTTGGGATCGTTCTCCTCCCATGTGACCTGTGAAGACGAAGTAGGACAGAAAAAGAAGCATGCATCCAAGAGCTAGCAGGAAAAGTGCAAGGGCAATAGATTTCCAAGGGACTTTATCAAAGGACTTTGGCGTATAGTCAAATCGGGGGTCATGTCCACCAGTATTGTAGTCATTATCGTCATCAGTAGCAAGACGATTGTAACGAACTTGCCGCCTAGATGCCATATCAGTAATTTGCAACTTCTTATTCTTTGCAAACAAGTGTCTCTGAACCTTAAGCCTTCACAATCCAATTGACCCAAACTGCTTCAAGCATCAGATGAATAAAAAGATCAGAGTAGCATAATTTTAATGAAAATGCTATATGTGGGTAAAAATAAAAGTAAAAATAATTAAAAACCGAGAGTATAATGCACGTCAAAAGGCAATAATAGAAATTGGCAATAATGCATGTCATAAAGAACCGAGGGTATAAATATAGAGAGCTAGACAAATACCTAGATATTAAGTTCAAAAGGCATTGCCAGTCAACAGACAGAAAGCAAAAAAAAAAAATTGATTTTCATTTTAAAGAAGTCCATAACCAAAAACAGTGAAGAAAATGTATATCAAGCACAAATATATATATACATATTATGAAACAAAAACCTATTTGAAAAGATATAAATTGTCCACAAACTTTTAAAATCAATAAAACAGACCTCGCTCTGGCAATAACTTAGTGAAGGGATTAGAATCTAAATCATCCCAACTTTTATCTCATCTGTAAAACATTCACCACCCTATGTAAGATTAAGTCATATAACCACTGTAATAAATTATACATAATTATACTCCTCATTTCTGTATTGAATTGTGGATAAAAAAATGATAGATTGTGGATACATAAATGATAGAATCACTTTTGATTGAACCAAATATGGATCTCCTATAGGCGACGAAAGAAGATACACAAAAAATCAAAGAAGAAAAAACACTTTTCGAGATTCCTATTATACATAATTATACTCCACAATTTTTTTATTTCCCAGTAATGTTAAGAAATATTTGGTCCATTGGAATGACTGTGTAATAGAGAGATCATTCCATCAACCTTAATATCCATTCTCACGTTTGGTTCAATAAAAAAATGCATTGCAAATGGACAATCTTATGATTGATGGAAGACCCACATTATTGCATAGTAACAGTGCATAGTCCTTTGTTTTCAGTAGGCACAAAGCCATGGTTTTAAAAATTGGCTGCAACCCTTACGAATCCTATGACTAACAGATGAAAAACCTACGTTTTTTTCGAACAAATTCCAAACACACTGCTTGCATTTTTTTTTATAGCTTGGTATCCGACCCACTAGACCAACTAATCCGGAGGACCAATCCCACCATTCCCATATCGACTGGTCCCAAGAAATTATTTGCACCTAAACCTGAAACCGTGGAGGAAACACCCCCTAGCCTCAGCCTTGACCACTAGGCCAACCCCTAGTTCTACATAAGGTTGAATTTGAGAACATGGGTTTGGATTTGGGACTAGATTTGAAATCTGGGCATGGGTTAAGCACATAGTTGATTGCTCTTTCTTTCGATTAAGCTGAGTATCTATCTATGATCTTGCAAAACAACAGAACCACCGCTCTTCGAAGCACCCAAAAACTCCATAACTTTGCAATTAATACGAATCAAATCTAACAGTTGATGAGTTCAATTGCTTACGATCAAACAAAACACTATATAGAATACCCAAAATGAATTCAGATCTCACAGAAACAAAAAAAAAAATTAAAAAAAACAAAACGATTGAGAGTGAAAGGTATAATTAGAAGTGATGGGAGAGATTGACTACGGAAGAACTCACCGGTAAAAGATGGAGGGGCCGTCGGAGGTGGAGGTGGAGGTGGAGGTGGAGCGATTGCGGTGTGGAGGATGAGAATTGATCAATGGGCATTGAAGCCTTGGGGCCTTAGAATGGAAGATCAGTGGGATGATCTACCGTCTGTGAGCATTTTTTAGTCAAAGCCTTATCCTGACCGTGGATTTTATTATTGTGGATCCCAACATTCTGTGATGGAAGTAGAATCAGGATTGTCTGAACGCCACAATTGACTTGTATCATTGTGGGCTTTTCAGTTTACTGGGGCCTAAAGCCCACGGATTTTTATATGGATACTTTGTTTGGAGTTCAAATTTAAATTTTGTTGAGTTTTTTATTTTTTATTTTTTATTTTTTTGTGTTTAATAATTTTTTTTCAGGTTTTTTATATTTTTTTTAGATAAAAAGTTTCATAAAAAATAAAAAGCTCAAAAACAGTTTTCAAAAATTTAACCAAACAAGAACAAGTTTTTAAAAGTTTGTAAGAAATAATGTATAGAGAAAGAGAGAGAATAAATTGTATGTATTATTATTGATTGATATAATGTTCACTATTACAATGATTCATGATTCCTATATATAGAAGAGGGTGAGTGTGTAGTAGGTAAGGAGTAGGTGAAGTGGAGGTGGTAGTGGTGTAGTGGGTTAGGTTTAGTGGAGTAGGTGAGGTGGTAGTGGTGTAGTGGGTTAGGTTTAGTGGAGTAGGTGAGGTGGTAGTGGTGTAGTGGGTTAGGTTTAGTGGAGTAGGTTTAAGTGGGTGAAGTAGGTGGAGAGTAGGTGGATTTTAACAGCCCCCCGCAAACTCAAGGGGGATAGGAACTAACCAACTTGAGTTTGGAGAGAGTAACAAAACAAGAAAACACATAAAAATAAAAAAAGATAGGAGACACTGTATGGTCGTGTCAGACCGTTGGTGAAGACACTGTATGGTGGTGTCATAACGTTGTAGAGGACACTGTATGGGGGTGTCATAACGTTGTAGAGGACACTGTATGGTGGTGTCATAACGGTGTAGAGGACCGTTGGTGAAGACAGTTTACAGAGTCTTGTCGGACCCTTGTAGAAACGAACCGGAATCAATGTCGGGACAGTTTACAGAGTCTTGTCGGACCCTTGTAGAAACTAACCGGAATCTATGTCGGGACAGTTTACAGAGTCTTGTCGGACCCATAAAGGAGCTAACCGGAATTAATGTCGGGACAGTTTACAGAGTCTTGTCGGACCCATAAAGGAGCTAACCGGAATCAATGTCGGGACAGTTTACAGAGTCTTGTCGGACCCCTAAAAAGTCGCACCCTCAAAAGGTGTGCCCAATCTTTCAAAAGGCGTGCCATCAAAAGGCGTGCCCAATCCATAAAAAGGCGTGCCATCAAAAGGCGTGCCAAGTTGTCGGGCGTCAAGAGGCGCGCGATGCGCGTGGCTGCCTCGGCTATATAACCAAGACTGAACCTGAGGCTGAGGCAGACAAAAAACTTCTGAAAATCCTCTGAAAAAAATTCTTCGTTGTCTGAGACAAAAAAACCTGCGAAAATCCTTTGAAAAACCCTTTGTGTTCTGAGAGAGATACTCTGTAACACTCTGTTGCCAATCCTTCTCTGAAAGTACCAGTCGGAAATCGCTGCTTCGCTGAAACACACAGCAACCCAAAAACATGGCCTCTTCTTCCCGTCCAGCTACCCAGAACATGGCCTCCTCTTCCCGTGGTCTGCTCACGCTCTTTCCAGACCTGAACGAGTCCACAAGAGAAATAACTGGTGCGGTGACCAGTGAACCTCAACCAAACACCTCTGGTTTTGCTCTGTTGAACTTTCCGATGCGGTCTGTGGAGCAAAAAATGGCGGTGCAAACTGATATTGAGGCCAATCAGTATACTCTGAAGTCATGCGTGGAAACCATGACTGCGGTCACAAATTTGTCGCACCGGCTGCAGAGCAGGACAAATGAGGTGCAACAGTTAAACTCCCAGCTGGCTCTGCTCCAGCGCATGTATAAGGATGCGCGAGCAGAGATAAGTGTGCTAAAGGCGGAAAACAAGGAGCTGAAACGGAAGGCCACCGTGATGTTCCGATTTGGAGGTCCGCCATATGCTGCAGTGGAGGAGTATGGGGGAGTGATCGTGCCCAGTGGAGTGGGAAACACGGAGGCAACACCGTCAAGGACCGCCCAGGACGGAGGCAAGAAGAAAAGACCGGCAGAATAGGCGAGAAGAAAAATCCCACTGTTCCGATTTGTGTTGGTTGTATTTTGTTTTGTTTTGTTTTGTGTTTTTTTTTTTTATTTTTTATTTTTTTTTATGGTGTAAAATGCTGATCGGGGTTGATCCCCGGCATGAAAAATGACAAGTTTGTAAAATGTTGTTTTTTTTTTTTTGTTTTGTTTTGTTTTTTGTTTTGTTTTGTTTTGTTTTTTTTTTGTTTTGGGAGTGTTTTGTTGAAAAAATAAAAATAAAATGAAAGAAAACAAGGGAGAAAGAAAATAGATAAAAAATATTTATAGATGGATTATATGAAAAACATCAGTGCGATTGTTTCAAAATAAAGTGGGGTATTTAAAAAAGAGGAAAAGTGATTTGGAAAAAATAAATAAAAATAAGTGATTTTTGAAATCAAATGGAGGAGAGAGAGGGACAAACCCATGTGATAAAGTGGAGAGAGAGTCGGTGAGTGGGGTGCAAAAGGTGAAGGAGAAATGATGGATTGAAAATGGTTTGGGTCAAAAGTGGACACTGTTAGTGGGGAACATGAGTGCATTGATTATTTGATATAATAATAATAATAATAAAAATAAAAAGTTAGAACAGTTGGAGAGAATGAGTGGAGTATGGTAAGGGTTTCATCCAAAGCCAAAATTCCTGCAGCGAATCACTTCGCAAATCCTAGCATGAGCTTTTTCTCTTTCCAGGCTTATTCATGAATTTCCTGGTGATTTCAAGAGCCTCTGGTGGCATTGTGGCAGAGAACACCCCAACCTGGATTTTGGGTGGCAGCAACTGAGAACACCCCAACCTGGATTTTGGGTGGCAGCAACTGGAAAATATCATAGATCTGATTTTTAAAAACCTCGTGACAGCATTTCATCAGCTTCATCCAAGACAAACATTTTGATGCAAACAAACACACGACCAGGAGTACCAACAACAACATGAACCCCACTGGAGAGAATGCGCTGATCTTCGCGCACACTAGTCCCTCCAACACAAGCATGAACCTTCACACTTTGCTGGGGCAAGTTCAAGAGTGGGTGGAAGAACCAAAGCTTGGCACTCAACCAAGCTATAATCTAGCTGCTGCAGAATTCCAGAGCAGAATGTTGCAGTGTTTCCAGTTCCAGACTGTCTCGTCATATGAGGTGAAGAATTCTTCTCCATCAGCCTCACACATGACTACAGTTGCACAAATCTTTGTTGATTTTATCAGCGGAATAGGTTGAGGTCCGGCGGGCGGCTAAGGTGAGGTTGCCGCCCGCCGGGGAAGCGAAAATACTAGGTTTTAAACCAGCTCTGATACCATGTAAGAAATAATGTATAGAGAAAGAGAGAGAATAAATTGTATGTATTATTATTGATTGATATAATGTTCACTATTACAATGATTCATGATTCCTATATATAGAAGAGGGTGAGTGTGTAGTAGGTAAGGAGTAGGTGAAGTGGAGGTGGTAGTGGTGTAGTGGGTTAGGTTTAGTGGAGTAGGTGAGGTGGTAGTGGTGTAGTGGGTTAGGTTTAGTGGAGTAGGTGAGGTGGTAGTGGTGTAGTGGGTTAGGTTTAGTGGAGTAGGTTTAAGTGGGTGAAGTAGGTGGAGAGTAGGTGGATTTTAACAAAGTTCAATAAAACAAGATTTTATTTTGATATAATAGTTTGAATTCTTAAAAAATCTCGAGCCTCTACCACTACTTGGCTAAATATTCTCTTTTTCTTAAAAAATTTATATCATGTCAATAAATTTCATATTATAAATACATTAAGATAGGAGAATAAAAAAAAAAATGAAATTAGAAGATCTCGTACCCTATAACCTTGGAGACGGTCAAATTACACATTCAAATTATTCAAAGGAGTTTAAATAACATATCTTTTTAAAAATAAATATAAAAGAAATGATTATCATGTTTGCAACACGTAGCCCCCATGATTCGTCTCTAAGGAGCCAACAAGGTGCTCCCATTGGTTAGTTCTTACTGAGAAATCAACAAATTTGTTACCCTCTCTCGTACCGTGATCTTCAATGCCCATTGATCAATTCTCATCCTCCACAACGCAATCGTTCCACCTCCCTCCCCCTCCACCTCCACCTCCGGCCCATCACTCCCAATTATACTGTTCACTCTCAATCGTTTTGTTTTTTTTAATTTTTTTTTGTTTCCGTAAGATCTAAATTCATTTTGGGTATTCTATATAGTGTTTTGTTTTATTGTAAGCAATTGAACTCATCAACTGTTAGATTTGATTCGTATTAATTGCGAAGTTATGGAGTTTTTGGGTGCTTTGAAGAGCGGTGGTTCTGTTGTTTTGCAAGATCATAGAGAGATAATCAGCCTAATTGAAAAAAAGAACAATCAACTATGTGCTTAACTCATGCCCAGATTTCAAATCTAGTCCCAAATCCAAACCCATGTTCTCAAATTCAACCTTATGTGGAACCCCAGGGGGTTGGCCTAGTGGTCAAGGCTGGGGTTTGGGGGTGTTTCCTCCACGGTTTCAGGTTGGAAACTTTTAGGTGCAAATAATTTCTTGAGACCAGTCAATACGAGAATGGTGGGATTGGTCCTCTGGATTAGTTAGTCTAGTGGGTCGGATACCGAGTTATAAAAAAAAATGCAACCTGTGTGTTTAGAATTTGGAATTTGTTCAAAAAGAATGTAGGTTTTTCATATGGTAGTCATAGGATTCGTAAGGGTTGCAGCCAATTTTTAAAACCATGGCTTTGTGCCTACTGAAAACAAAGGACTATGCACTGTTACTATGCAATAATCTGGGTCTTTCGTCAATCATAAGATTGCCCATTTGCAATAATGATGATTCTATTTGCAATGCATTTTTTTATTGAACCAAACGTGAGAATGGATATTAAGATTGATGGAATGATCTTTCTATGTTAACTTCTTAGAAGTGTATGTGTTTCTTAGAATGAGATTTAAGCCAAAACAGTGAATGCGGCCTATACACTTAGCATAAACAAAAACAAAACACTATAGTATATATCCAAAAAAATGTACAAGTACGTCAAGAAATCAACAAAAGATGAAAGAGAAAAAGTGCAAACCTCTCTCATCTTACAAGGGTGGAAACAAGGAAAACTCCTTTAAAACAATAATTCGGAAGTTGTAACATTTCTCTCTCTAAATACACCACATCATATACAGAGAAGCAACATTCTACTATTTGATCTCCCTCCTTAGGTATCCACAGCCCCAAAAAGCTAAAAGTCACCCACAGAAGAGGGTATCACCAAAGATAGAGAAAAATAAAACTCCATAACTTGCCTACCGCTAGACAATGAAGAAACAAACGAAACAAACTTTCCCCTACCTTCCAACACATACAACACCACTCCATAATCACTTTTTGCCTACCAATACAACCAGAATGGGAGGATAGATGTTATACTTTTGCTATTAGTAGCACTTCCCTAGATTTGTCTAAATGAGCTTTCTTTAGTAAGTTAACAAAGCCTAAGATTGTCTATTGTCAAAATAGCCTCATGAGTTGTTGTACGAGCAAAGAAAGCCACCATCAGAGGGGCCTTACTCCTCCAAATCCCTTTCAAAAGAATGCAAAGGCTACACAAGACTACATTCGGACTGAAAAAATGCAAACAATAAGAGTCACATTTCTCAAAATCTCTGGGCAATCACATCTTTGATCACCCATGAACCAAACTATCATGCCAAAAAATTCTACCATGTGGGCCTCCCAAACAGAGGTGCCTATACCATCCTTATTATCTAAACTAAAAGAGAAACATAAGATTAATGCTCTTTGTACATAGCCAATCGGTAAGGTTTGGAAATAAATTTCTTGATGCTCTGCATGCACACCAAGAATCAAGCTACAATCCAAATCTACCACTATTACCCACTTTAGGAGAATAAATGCTTAGAGACATCCCAAACTCTCATAATACCTTTCCAAACCTCCATCCTATTAGGTCCTCTCTCAGCACCAGTAGCCCATTACCCCACTCATTGCCATATTTTCCTACCACCAGTCTCTTCCAAAGACTCACTTAACACATCAAAGCTTTGTAAACAACTCAAGCCTTCTGACTCCCCATGCCAATGTTGGTAAAAGCATGAGATGTACTCAAGTGAAAAGGCCTCCTAGAGCCTATTGGCAAAGCATATGCTTGATAATATATCCTGACAATAGATTCATAATATATAATTCAAAAAAATCAAATAGCAATATATATATCCTGTTAACTAAAATAGTTGTAATTGTACAAAGGTTGCAGGCATAATTTTACACAGTGACACAGGTTTGTTCAATTTCTTAAAATTCTATGAACTAAATTTGAAAACAATTAGTAATAGATAATATGATAGTCAAGTGACCATATAATCATATAAAATTTAAACACGAATTATTAGCAGTTTCTCGTGTGCTTTACAAAATATTGACAACCGTGATCCAAATGAAATACATGGTTGAATCAAAATATACCCAAAAGGCAAAGACCAAAAAGTACTGAAATGGTATTTGTTACCATACCATAATATTGATAGTGTATCATACCGTAATATTGATATTTGTATAACAAAACAAGGGCCTATTCAAAACAATCATGATTTAAAAATAATAAAAAAAAAATAAAAAACTAATAAATTATATATTTTTAAAAAAAAAATAAAAAGTGCAAAAAGTGCACTTTAAGCTTATGAAAAAAGCACACTTTAGTATTTGCATTTCACTCTAACAATTAAAAACACTTCTACTATTATGCTTTTACAAACATTGCCCAGCACTCTCCCTGTAATTTGAAAACACAAAATATGGTATTGCATATTTTGAGAAGTTTCAACTAAAGATTTTCATGAGTTTTAGTTAACCTTTTTTCTCTATGTGGCAATCCCTAGGGTCTTCATGCTAGTGCTATTTCTAGAGAGAGACACACGTCAGATAGAGCAACAAGCTAACCAGGCTCCAAAGGCCTTTGACTTTGTTCTAAGAAAAAAGAAAGCAAAAGTAGAACTAAAATTTAGGGACGACTTTTTTCTTGGTAGGCAAACTTAAGTAAAAAAATGTCTTCTTGTAAGTTTATCTAATACTATGTTACATGAAGTTGAGTTGGTGAGGGTAGGGTGCGTGTCTATCTAGGTGTCTGACTGGCCATTAGGCTCCGTTTGTTTTGAGAGATGGAGGTGGGATTGAGATTGAGATGGAGGTGGAATCCACCATATGTTGTGTTTGTTTTGAGAGATGGAGAGGGAATTCATAATCCCATGGGATTAGGATGGGCATTGGTGTTGGGATTAGTCCCATGAGATTATTTTTTTATTTTTTATTTTTTGGTTGTTTACATGTTGGGCATTTTTTTAACATTAAGATTTAATGTTTTTGTATTTTTTGTTAAGTAAAAATCATAATTTTATTTTTTTAATATTTTATATTTCTTTTATGGAGTAATAATTTAACAATCCCTACATTAACAACTACCATCAAAACAAATACAATTTTCCTTGATTCTCTCAATAAAAACAAAAAAGAAGTGACAGTCATCAAGAAATTTTAAATTTAAGGAGAAACCATTAAAATGAAAAATTGGACACAGCTGTAACACAAACCCTAATTTATTGAAAGTGGGTACTCAATTTCTTGGGAATAAAATGGGAAAGCTATCAACTTTCAAATCAATAGCAATCAAAACAAGCCTATATGCCACAGATCTGATCTCCAAAAACAAAACCCAGCAAAATCCAACAGCAAAAAACCACAACTTTCAATACCCAATAAGAGGCAGAGATTGATGAACTTACAGAAAAAAGAGCTTCGTCGAATCGAAATTTGCAGAGAATTCTTCTATCAAATCAAATCCCTCCAAAACAACGAGAAAATTTGTAGAATTGATCGTAGATCTACGATTGGGTATATATATGCATGCAATTGACTTGTATCATTGTGGGCTTTTCAGTTTATTGGGCCTAAGGCCCACGGATTTTTATATGGATGCTTTGTTTGGAGTTCAAATTTAAATTTTGGTGAGTTTTTTATTTTTTATTTTTTTTGTGTTTAATAAATTTTTTTTCAGGTTTTTTTTTTATATTTTTTTAGATAAAAAGTTTCATAAAAACTGAAAAGCTCAAAAATAATTTTCAAAAATTTAACCAAACAAGAACAAATTCTTAAAAGTTCAATAAAACAAGATTTTATTTTGATATATTAGCTTGAATTCTTAAAAAATCTCTAGCCTCTACCACTACTTGGCTAAATATTTTCTTTTTCTTAAAAAATTTATCTTGTGTCAATAAATTTCATATTTTAAATACATTAAGATAAGACAATAAAAAAATGAAATTAGAGGATCTCGTACCTACAACCTTAGAGACGATCAAATTACATATTTAAATTATTCACAGGTGTCTAAGTAACATATCTTTTTAAAACTTAAATATAAAGAAGTGATTATCGTGCTTGCAACACGTATCCCCCTTGATTCGTCTCTAAGAAGCCAACAAGGTGCTCCTAACAAATTTGTTACCCTCTTTCGTACTGTGAATAATAGAACATTTGCATGATAAATTTGATGTTTTTCTAGATGTGCATGATGACTTGTGATAGGGCCAGTTATAGGGTTATTTGAACCGCATAACCCGCTTAACTCAGATCGATTTGCATACAAATCGATAATTTTGCAGACATAATGTAAGCGGATGCGGTTTGAAATATGGCATGATTGCGGGTTGTAGGTTTAACCTGCACTCTCAAGAATCCGTCCGTACTTAGACCTTTTTTTAAAATAAATAAATAAATTGGACCGTTGTTATTTTATTATTGCATTTTGGATGAATGTAAAAGTTAATGAAGAATTGCTTTTAAGTAAGCTTAGGATTTTAACTGATTTTATTTTAATTTTATTGTTGGGTAGTAGATAGTGAATGAGATTGATGATCTAGTTTAGGATTTTGAAATATGTACTTGTATTAGTTTATAATTTGATTTAAAAATTTAGGATTTTGAATGATTTGTTTGTGTTAGGAATTAATTTTGTGGTGTTTTTAATTTTATAATTTTTAATGCATTAATTATTAATGTTTGAGCATTTCAGAAAATGGGAGGAAAAAGAGCCCAAAATAAATATTTACAAAATGAAAAAAAAGATGCTCCAAAATAGATTTTAAAAAAAAAATCCAATCCGCAAACCGTCCACACATTCGCAAACCATATTCGTAGAAACCACAACTCGCACTGCGAGCGGTTGGATTGAAATTTTCCCAAATCGCATGCATGCGGATAAATCCAAATCAATCCACAAAACGTCCAAAATCAAACCGTAACCCCTCCTAATTCATGAGGATGATGGGGAGAAGGGTAAGAACTCTCTCTGATAAAGTTGATCAATAACTTAGTTCGTTAGGAAAGTGGATTGATTTTTTAGTTTTTTATCTTTTTTGACTATTTTAACTTGGGGTTAAAAAGTCTGGTTTGTGAAAGGCTTTTGGCTTTTGACTCTTTTTTTTTGTTTTTTAAACTTTTTTGTAAGAAAAAAATTGTAATAATTATGAATTTAATGTAATGTCTTACCTTATTAAATTAAAAAACTTATTTTATTTTTTACGACTAAAATAATTAAAAAAATCTAGTTCTTGGCTTCCCAAACCAAGCATAGAGTCAATTTTGATAATAATATTATGGATGTCCCTTTTTAAAGTGATGGTAAGGCTTCGTACACCCTTATAATTTTATATTATTTGTCCATCTTTATGTTTTTTTTTTTTCTTGATTATAAGTTTATGAAATTACTTTTGCTGACAATAAAATTTAAAGAAACTAAGAACAGAGCATGAGAGAGGACATGTGATAAATTCCCCTAATGCACCTCTCGTATTGAAATGGAAAAGAGTGGGACTCCCACTGGAGGTGACCCCATCACCTACAACGAATTCTAATTAATCTATATTTTTTTTTATTTTTTATCCTCCTTTTGTTGTCCCTCCCGTGTATGTGGGGTAGGGGTGTGCATAATACCGCCAAAATCGCCGATACCGCCAAAACCGCACCAAACCGCACCGCCAAGGCAAATTCATTATTATTTGTCAATCGAACCGCCGGTTTTTGGTAAGAAAAATGGCAAATTCTAGTGACACTTTTATCAATCCGCCGGTTTCTATTTTTCTTCCAAACCGCACCAACCCGCACCGCTATTAAATCATGTTTTATAGGATTCTAAAAATTCTTTTTTACTTAAGTTTGCTTGTTGTTCTATACCTTAGAATATAGTATTACATTAATGCTCGAGGGGAATTTTATGTATTGTATTTGATCATTGCAGCTTCCACAGATACTTGTAATGAACTGATGGCATAGTCGTTGATATTATCATGTTGTTGCTACACTTGCTGCATCAGAAGAAAGCTTCGCAAGATGCTTAACATCACGATGTCTCTCGTCTTTTTTTTACTCTTTGATTTAAGTTTTGTAGTTTGAATTATATTTTTTATAAACCGCCAATCCGCCCGAACCGCCAAGGCAAATCCACCATTATTTGCCAACCGAACCGCCGGTTTTTGATAAGGAAAATGGCAAATTCTAGTGACACTTTTATCAATCCGCCACCCGCCATACGGTTTCTATTTTTCTCTCAAACCGCACCGACCCGCACCGCGCACACCCCTAATGTGGGGTGTTGGGAGTCAACTCCAACTGGGAGTCTAGGTCATCACCATATTGAAATAGACTTTATAGCCAATGGGCTTGGATCTCTTCTTAAACAACTTCATAAGTTGTATCGAATGGTGCCTATGCAAGTTTTGGTTACATGCAAAGTTTTGAAGCCTTTAAGAACACATTTAATGATTCAGGAGAAAGAAAGAACTAGTATTGGAGTACATTGGTTACTTGATGTCCAAAATTAATCATGTAGAAAAATATTTTATGAGTACGATATATTAAATTATCATTGTTAAGTAATTAAAAAATAAATGATAATTCACTTAATGTGTACTTTCATTGACAAAAAAAATGTTGTGGGGACATAATTTTTGAATGACAACACGTGGCCGAAGTGTCACCGATGTGTCGGCCGAGATGTCATCGAAGTGCCAGCCGAGGTGCCACGTGTCCTGGTCATAACGTCGAGATAATCTCGGCTAGGCCGAGGTTATCTGCGAGAATACCGGAATCCGAGATAAGCAGATAAGGGACAAGAGTCTTAAAATGGGAGAAGATTTCAGTTTAGGTAAAGATGAGACTCTGGCCTCGTTTGGAAAGTGGCTATTTTAGTAGGCTATTTGGCTTTTTGGCTATTTTAGCAGGCTATTTTATTTTTTGTGTTTGGGAAGATGAGATAGATTTTATTTGAGTTGTTGTATTGAAAAATGTGTTGAAATGATGCTTGAAATTAAAATGACAAATTTGTCCCTAAAAATATATTTTTTTAAATTGATGTAAAGGGGTAAAATTGTAATTTACCCATTGATGTAACAAGTTGTCTAGCTGACAGTGTAGGCTGTGCCTACACTGCCGACAGCTGCACCTATATATATATATATATATATATATTTTAATGAAAAAGGTTGAATAGCGGGGCTTTTTGGCTTATATTGCAAATGAGGCTATATTAGCCTCAATCCTTGCTTCCCAAACAGTGTTTCTTAGAGAATTTATCCTAATTCTACTGGGAGTCCAAGATTAGCAATAATCCTAAGTCAATTAGAGCTAGACTTCTATTGGGACTAAGATTGTATTGGCTATAAAAGGGAGGCACCCCCATGGGTCTAAGGTATGCTTTTGATATTCTGTCTAGTGAGTTAAGCACTATTGGTTATCTTTGAGAGATATTGAGTACTGACTTGATCGTCGGAGTGCCCCCGGGTGGACGAGCCACCGCCAGAAACTCTTCTTTCTGTTGTAGGTCGTTCGGGCTTAATCTATTCTGCCGGTGCTCTCCAGTTGAGTACCTGTTTGGCAGTGTGGTTAGAAAATCACCCACACAATTTGGCACCGTTTGTGGGAAAAAAAGGAGAATAGATGGCCAACGACGGACAGAAAGTGAAGGTTGGGGTCGACACCCCTACTAAGAATAGGAAACATATTGACTCTGACGTTGAAGAAATCAACTGCAACGAAGAGACTCGTGATAAGAATCACGAAGGAAAGGACGTCGGCCAGGAGAGTGACAAACCAAAAAAAACGGACCGGAGCGGGTTTTACAACGAGGACGACCTCCAGGTATGGAAGGATAGATACCTGCGGAGGGACGACGAGATAAAGGGAATGACGGACAAATTGGCGGACCTGCAAACGGTCGTCAATTTCCTGATGCAGAACAACGTCGTGCAGCCACTGTTCTCGCTACAAGATGTGTCGATTCTAGCGGCCAAGAAAGACGCCCAAAAAATGGGGCAGAAAAAGGTTCCTGCAGTCCCTCAGCATGGCGAGACCAAGGGACATTCTCACCGGCCTTCGCGGGAGGTCAGCCATGGAGAATCCCAGAAGACACGATCTCGGCCTAGATGATTAGGTCCGAGCAATAAAGAGTTTAGTCTAAAGTAAGCAGATCCCAGATTCCAAAAGGCAAGATCTCGGCCAGATGATTAAATCCGAGAAGAGAAAAGCACAGCCTGAGTTAAAGACTTTTTTCCACAAAGGAGTAGGTGGAAGCCATGTAGAGGGTTGGAGAATGATGCTTGAGTTGGAATTTTCAAGCCCAGATCGATTTAACACTTGTTGAAACTTGAGAAAAGTTTACAAGTTGAAGTTAAACCGACGTTATGTTTAACACTCGTTGAAACTTGAGAAAAGTTTACAAGTTGAAGTTAAACCAAGATCACGTTCAACACTTGTTGAAACTTGAGAAAAGTTTACAAGTTGAAGTTAAACCGAGATTATGTTTAACACTTGTTGAAACTTGAAAAAAGTTTACAAGTTGAAGTTAAACCAAGATTATGTTTAACACTTGTTGAAACTTGAGAAAAGTTTACAAGTTGAAATTAAAATTAAACCGAGATTATGTTCAACACTTGTTGAAACTTGAGAAAAGTTTACAAGTTAAAGTTAAATCGAGATCACGTTCAACACTTGTTGAAATTTTGAGAAAATTTACAAGTTGAAATTAAAGCCGAGGTCATGTTATAAGAAGACTGGTTTAACACTTGTTGAAATTTTGAAATTTTGAGAAAATTTACAAGTTGAAGTTAAAGCCGAGGTCATGTTATAAGAAGACTGGTTTAAACACTTGTTAAAATTTTTGAGAAAATTTACAAGTTGAGATTAAGCCAGGATTACAAGTGAAAGAAATATCTATGCACGATTACCACGTGGCCAAGACTCGGAAGATAATGGAAGACAGAAGTCTTAAGAAGTAAAAAAGTGGCGAGTTTTAAGTAAACACTTGAGAAAACATTTGTTACAATGTTTTCAAGTGTTAAGCCAAGGCCGAGATAAACAAGACTAGAAGTTGTGTCCGAGGTATTTTACCCTGAAGAGATTACACAGTGAAGGTGTACCTTGAAGACATGCAAATTATTTTAAGTATAGAATGCATTCAGAAAAGGAAAGAAGACACTTCGGCCTAAACATTGAAGAATGATTGTACAGATTATAAAAGTGGCACGTCGGCCAAATTAAAGCTTACATTGTTTCAAAAGTAAGAAAAAAGTACTAAGTACAAAGAAAAAAAAATCATAAACGAAACTACTCGGCGTTGGCAACGGACTATGTCTCACCCCTAGAAGACAACTGGGAAGACTTCCCGGCAACCTTCTCGGCCTCGAGCTCAGCGTCGGTCTCTTGTAGAGTCTGGTCAATGCTTTTCTTGGCGATAGACGCGTCAGATGTGGTCTTCTCAGGGATAGCGTCTTTGAGACCTCATCCCCTTCATCTTGAGTCAAGTCGAAGACTTGCTCATTCAGAGTTGAAGACTTGGCCTTATCAGCTTCTTCATTTTTTCTCGGCCTCAGTCTGATCCTCAGACTCAGCTTCGTCTTCAGACTGGTTTGGAGATGGAGGGAATGATAGGACGGGGTTGCTAGCATTCTTGAGAGGAGAATCCTTAGGGACAGGAGCAGATGGATATGTTCAAACACGGCAAACAAGCAGAGACAACAAGGTATGAAAGTAAAGAGGGGAAAAAAGGAATAACTTACCGAAGAAACTGAAGCCGGTGTTCAGTATGCCGGAGTCAGGTGACGGAAGCAATCAAAAAGGATCAGCAAAAGCTTCACCGGAGGAGAAGAATGGAAGTGGTTACAGAGCTTGAGAGCTTGAAACATGACAGATTTGGATGAATAAAAAGAAAGAGAGTCTAGGGACACAGAAAGAAATGAAATGGTTTCGTTGGAATTAGAAATCCTGACGTGCCCATGCTGACGTCAGACGGCGGGGGGCAGAACTGATGCGACACAATGGGGGTGTGATTGGTAATCTCTGATGATAGTGTGATCTCTGTTGAGATATTGAACCTGGATGAGAAAGAACATGATGATTCTTGATTCTTAATTCTTGATGAGTGGACATATGAGTCCTAAATTCTTGGCGCCGACAAGCCCTGAACTCGGCCGGAGGAGTACATGTATAGGTTCCATCACCTCAGGATGCCGAGGTAATAGAACCTAGGGGGCAGTTGTGGGGACATAATTTTTGAATGACAACACGTGGCCGAGGTGTCTCCGAAGTGCCAGTTGAGATGCCACGTGTCTTGGTCATGACACCGAGGTTATCTGCGAGAATACCAGAATCCGAGATAAGCGGATAAGGGACAAGAGTCATAGAATGGGAGAAGATTTTAGTTTGGGTAAAGATGAGACTTTTAGAGAGTTTATTCTAATTCTACTGGGAGTCCAAGATTTGCAGTAATCCTAAATCCATTAGAGTTAGACTTCTATTGGGACTAGGATTGTGTTGGCTATAAAAGGGAGGCACCTCATGGATCTAAGGTATGTTTTTGATATTCTGTCTAGTGAGTTAAGCACTATTGGTTATCTTTGAGAGATATTGAGTACTGACTTGATCATCGGAGTGCCCCGGGTGGACGAGCCACTGCCGGAAACTCTTCTTTCTGTTGCAGATCGTTCGGGTTTAATTTATTCTGCCGGTACTCTCTAATTAGATACCTATTTGATAGTGTAGTCAAAAAATCACCCATACAAATGTCATATATTACCGTATAATATTCATGAACCGAACTCTACTTTTTTTTCTTGATTTTCAAACCATATCTTAGCAAATGTCTAAAAAAAATAAACATAATATATATATATATATATAATGTCAGAATGTGAGTGGATAATAATGTACCACTAAACATGTGCACGTGGTTCTAGTAATTCATCTGACCTCATAGTTTCAATAATACAAGCATATATAACAAGAATTTTTTTTAGAGCCGTGATTGAGGCCTCGAAACTGAGGCGCGAAATTGCCTCGAATGCTATTTATTTATTTATTTATTTATTTTTTTTTTTTTTAAGGCTAAATCATTGCAGAAAAAAATAAATAAAAATAATAATAATAATAACAAGCAAATCATCAACCCAGCAAAAAAAAAAAAAAAAAAAAAAAAAAAAAAAGCAAATTCGAGGCAAATTTGAGCCAAAAAATTTGAGGCCTCAATCATTAATGTTTTTTTTATTAGCCTCAAAGTGCACACCATTCACTTATTGCTCATCCACTTCTTCCATGTGAGCTATCTATCCGATTCTCTCTCTAACTTCTCTCACTTGAGTGAATGTACGAATGACAGCTAGACGGATTTGTCGTGTCCCGTTCTCCATCCTTATATTGGGATGGTGAAAGTTAAGAAGATGGCGAGGCGATAAAATGTAAATAAATATAAGGTGTGTATATTTTTAGATTGGATTGTTCAAGATGTAATGCTTAACGCACAACCAACATTTTGAACTTGCAAAATTAAACGGATCTATAATGTTTGTGTGTTCATTTTTATACTTAGGACTTATTTGGGATGATTTAAATAAGTGTACTTTTTGACTTTTTATAAAATATAAGTTAGGTTTGGATTGGGTTTGAAGTAATGTGTTAGAGAGGTGATGTGATTTAAATAAGATGATATGATTTAAATAGGATAGTGACTTTTTGACTTTTTTCAAACATACCAAACCAAATCTTAGTCTATTATTTATTCTCGCATTAGAGTCCAGACAGATCATGTGAGATTTATATATGTAAAAAGAAATTAATTTCAATCTAATTGAAGAAAAATTCAATCATGTTCAGTTGAATTTGTGAATCCTATCATAAATTTCACTATCCTTAATAAACAAATTATTTGTGTATAAAATTTTATATTGTATGTTGTTATTTTTTTAAATAGTTATCGCACAATATAAGTCCCATAAAAAATCATACTATCAAATATAAATGACACATACATACTAATAAATTAGGGTGCGTGAACTTGATATCTTTATAAATTTACATTTAAATTTTTTGTTGACTTAATGAATGAAGACGATATATTAAATTTAAAAATAATTAGCAATTATTTATTTAAATTATTAATAATACTAACATTTTAAACACAAAATTTGTGTGACAAAGCTTGATGATGGGAGGTAAGGGCTGGGAGTTGCATATTTGGAGGGAAAATTTGAAAAATGAGTAAAGGAATAAGGTAGAGGTGTTAAGAAGAGCAAAGAACGAGAGGGCGGCAGGCATCAACAAAGGAAGGGCAAGGAAGAGGCGCCGTAGACAGGGGCAGGGTTATACTTTAAACAGTGGTGTCAATTGACACCATTGAACTTCAAATTTTTGATAAAGTATATGTAAAAAATTATGAATATTTACAAATTGAACCTAGTGGGTCTAAATAAAATAAATTAATTTTTAAACTTTACAAATTGATCCTAGTAGTATTATAGATGTTTACTTATTTTTGTTGAAGTAATGGTGTTAATATCCTAATATCTTGTTTTTACTTGTAATTTCACTAGTTTGAGTTACTTTTGTCAATGTGATTTGGGAATATATGAAATTTACAGAGTATTATGTGAATGTTAATGTTGACAGATTGTGTGGAACTAAAAATATGATATATGACATTGATGATACTTTGTTAAATGACCCCGCTAAAGGAAATCCCTAACTACGCCACTGACAGTAGAAGGGAAATAACAGCGAGGGTGGGGAGGAGGAAGTTGCAGGTAGTGTCTATCATAGAAAGTTTTGTAGGTGGTGTGTTAGCGAAGAGATGAGTGGTTGTAAGGAAGCGAGGGTGATAGGGTTGAGATGTGGCTAGAGAGGCAACGAAAGAGAATTGTAGAGAGAAAGATAGATGAGAACTACCAGTGGAAGGAGATAGTAATGTACAACAGATAGCAAGAAGAGTAGTAAGGATTCTTTGTCCCCAAATATTCATGTTCTTCTGTCTCAATTCATTCACAACTATTGGATCAAATGAGAATCCCAAAATTTAAAAATCTCAAGACATGTCTAATGGTTGTGAGTGAATTGGGATAGGGGGACAGGAATATTTTGAAACAGAGGATCCTTAAACCAAGAAGAGCACAAGTAGGGAAATTAATTTCACAATTTAAGATTTTAGTATTTTTTAATAATTTTGTATAAAAATAAAATTGCAATTAAAAAAATTAGGGCAAATTACAAACACCCCCTCGAGGTTTGGTGAAAATACAAATTCTCCCCTGAGGTTTGAGAAATTATATCCCGCCCCCTGAGGTTTATATTTTCATAACAAATGGCCCCCTGAGGTTTTTATTTTCATACAAATTCCCCCCTAATTTTTCCTAATTTGTTATGAAAATTTGACTCTCAGGGAGCAATTTGTAATTTTTCAAATCTCAGAGAGAAATTTATATTTTTACCAAATCTCGAGGGGAGTGTTTGTAATTTGCCCAAAAAAAATTAAGAATGAGTGTTGTAATTTGGGGTGTAAATACAAATGCCCAATTTTATTTTATTTTATTTTTAAAAAATGTTGTGAGTTGTGTTGTGTCATTTATTTAGTACGTAGATAGATAGATAGAAGTAATGAATTAAAAAAAAAAAAAAAAAAGCATTTTATCCACGTTATACTAATTTCAACGGTAAACTACCCTTGCCAAATATAAGTAACACATTGTGTCGCAATTCTCGCCGCGAAATCACAGGCAAAAATAGAGCTTAAAATTGCAGGGGAAAAACACTCGGTTCTGTAATAATCTCTCAATAAAAACCATTCATTCATTCATTCAAAAAAAAAGAAAAAAAAAAAATCAAACTCAAAAAACATATAAATAAATAAAAGTCATAGAAACTTCTCTCTCCTCCCTCATTTGGTGCTGAATCTCTTTGGGTTGAAATTGCAACATCGGATCAGACACAGACGCAGTCGCAGTCTCGGAGTTTGTGTCTCTCTCCCGGCGCCGGCACTTCTTGTCGTTGCTCAGAGAGGGAGACCCTATCCACACCCCTCTTCCATCTTCCATCTTCCTCTTTCACTCTTTGATTTTATCTTTTAACAGGGGTTAGAGCATCTCTAATCCTTACTTTTTCTTGTTTTTCCATTAAATTTGAGTAAAAATTTAATTAAAATTTTGATTGGAACATTCTTATTATTTTTTATTTATCAAATATTTTTGAAAAATTTTAAACTTATCCTCACAAGTATATTTTAACCATTTTTTACGAAAATTTACAATTCTTACCTTTTTATTTTTATTATTATTATTATTATTATTATTATTATTATTTAAATCTCATTAGATTTGAGTAAAAATATGACTGCCAGAAATTTGGGGAAGGGAGGTTGACTGACGAAATGGTTGGAGAATATTTTGGTCATTTTTTCATAAAGAAAAGTTTCGGAAGGCAGAAAGTTTCAAACGCATAATGCACAAATGTGACACATATATTCGCAAACATGCTTGCAACTACAAATATAAATTTTTTTTGTTTCTCATCTGTATATTTTGTACTTGAAATTTCTGTGTTCCTAACATTACTGTTTTATCAAATTTGAATACGATGAAAAGAAATGATTACGGATTTAAAATTTGCCGATAGATACATGCATGTGTGCTTGTACCGATCTGTGTTCCTTTTCTGGTTTAGTTTATGTCAATTCCTTCATTGTTCTTTGATCCACATTTTGTCTTCTCTCTCCTTTTCATGTTATATTATTCTTTTAACTTTTTTCTTCACAGCAACTACTTTTTGTTCTTTGTGTTTGTTTATAGCTTTATGCAATCTTCTCAACACTTATGCTGTGTTTGGTTGAAGTTTTTGAGGTGGGATTTGGAAAAGGAATGAGAAATGTAATCTTATTTATGTTTGGTTATAATAAAAAATATATGGGAAAAGAAAGGGGGTGAGAAATAAATAAAGAAATAGGATACCTTTTAGGACATCAATTCTATTTTATAACCAACACAACCAAACATAGTTGGGATTTGGAATTCTATTAATTCTTTCTCCTTTTCCTTTCATTTCCATTTCCCTTCCCAAATCCTTCAACCAAACACAGCGTTAAGGATTTTTGTCTTCTTTTGCTTTTTGCATGTGGACCCAATTGCCAACTCTCTCTCTCTCCACTCACACACACACACACACACACGCACATTTTATCTTTGAAAGTGCATAGAGCAGAGTCATTTCCAACCCCTATACCCTCTCTCTTGTTTCTCTGTAACACTCTGGAATTATTTGAAAGGCATGTTGGACTTTTTCTGCATTTTTTTGTTTTACTTATTTGCTTCAAGGATAATTATTTCTGCAGCAGTTGAAAAATCTTTGATATTGCTTTTGCTAGGAAAATTATCTACTAATTAGTTTGGAATTGCGTTCAAATGTTCAATTTGAATTTTATTTGTTGTGGATTCATAAGAATCATGAATTTGAATGCTTCCATTTGTTTTTTGTTTTTTTTGGGTCCTGCAGGTTATATGGAGAAGTCAAACCTTTGACCTGAAATTTTTGGTGTTAGGATCACTATCTCTTGTTCACTCTCTTGCTAGCAGTGCTCACATCAGTTTTGGTTTTACTCTTAGATGGCTACTGTTCGCTAAGGTAAGCTCTTTTATAAAATGCATTACATGATGACATTTGCTCGAATAAATGATACAAGGATGTTGGGTTCGTTTGGTTTGCATTTCGGAAAAAATTTTGGGAAATTTTCTCTACAAATAAGTTTTTAAAAGTAATCAAACCAAACAAATTTTCTCAAAAAAATTTCTCAAAACTTGTAAACCAAACAAGTTTTCCAAACAAATCTCACTCTCACACACATCAAATCAATCACTTTTTCCAAAACTCTCTCTCAAAATAATTTTCCAAAATATCTTTTTAAAAAAACCAAACCAAACAACTTTTCGTACTTTTTATCTCTAAAACACATCTCTCAAACACAAACCAAACATACCCGTTATGTTTCTGAGATCCACATGCGTATTTGACAAGTGTTGAGTCCTTTTGTTACTTTATCACTGGTAAGCTTTCTGTTTCCTTAATCTTTATTTGCTTATAAATTTTATTGACGTGGTTGTAAAATTGTTTTATCATGTTTCTGGTTGAGTGATGATTTTGGGTTTTAGGCCTCTCACTAGTAACATTTTCAAAGCTTCTGTTTGATGGATCTCACATTTTGGGTCAACATGGTCAAGTTTTTACCTGCATTTTATGTGTTGAAGAGGTTGTTAATATGTTTTTGGGCCAACCAGTCATGGGAAAGTGATTTGAGAAGTTACTATAGCTGGCTGTTTGATCATATGATCTGGATAAATTTTATGCATAGAACTCAGAAGTCTCCCAGATCAAACTATGTACCATGCTTACAAGTTGGACAGTGCATATTGACATTGTCTCTTTAGGGTCTTCAATTACTAACACCAACTATTGCTTGATTGAGTAGATCACTTAGCTTGGTAGCCATTGAACCTGACTTAAGGAATGGAAGAAACACAATGTTCTTGTTATGCATTTTGGTAGATGCAACTGCTGTATTTGAAATTTATTGGATGCTCCAATGTGATGTAACTGGTACCTCTTTTTTATTTTTATTTTTATTTTTTTGGTTTGCAGTATCACTGTGAGGTTGGGCATCTCATATGAATAAAATATCTCATTAGCATTTGTAAAGCTAGTTATTCATAATGGGTGCTTGTCTATCCACGCCATCTCACACAATCAAATCACAGAGGAAATTCCATCGCCGGTCCGGAAAAAGAAGGCTTGGAAGGCTTTCTAAATACATTCCTGATGGAACAAAGAAAACGAATAGTAATGCAGGAACTCATATAACAGATTTTGCTGTTAGTGAGTTTGTACAAACAACAACCACCTGCAGAAGATCTGAGGGTTCCAATTCAACAATCCATGTCACCCAGTTGCAATGGCACCATAGTCAAGTTGATTCTAATGGTATATTCTTTATTCCCTTTTTAGAGTTTAATTATTTTAGAATATAATTTCCCCGACAACAATGAGATTGTACTTGATTAGACTTCGATTGTGCCTATAATAGGTTGTTTGGTATTAATTTAGAATATGTTCCAAGCTATGTGATCTTTAATTATCTGATGGCACAAAGAATTGATCAATGGCTGTGTATATTTGGTATCTGTCGATAATTTTTAGTTTATATTCTGTTCCTAATTGAGTTTCTTCATGGATTAATTGTTGTTTGTGATGGAATAGGGGTCCAGCAATTTATGCATGTTTATATTTATATACCTTGCATCACGTTTCTTCATTCATGTGCTAGTCCTGTTGCTTGCTTATGCCTATGAATCAAGCGTACCTTTTCTTTAATCTTCTCCATCACAAAGAATAACTTCTGAAGAAGGTCTGTAGTTATTACAAGAGATTGCTTATTAACTTGGAAATGACACAAGAAATTCATCTTTTCAGTAATTTGCCAAGAGGAAGCATGGTTTGATTCACTTAGTATTCTGGAGTCGGACTCAGATGATGACTTCATTAGTGTGCATGGAGGTAACAAATATCAACTTCATTTTGACTATGTTTGATAGATATATTCCCTTCTGTCAAAACTGGAAAACGGAAAATGTTGTATGTCACTAACATGGCGGCATAGATATTGGCTACAGTGTCATCGCATTTAGTGATTTGGCAGAGCCTATGGGCCTCCATGTTAAATACATTTGGTCACCTATATTTTTCTTATTTACAAAAGAATTTGTTTTTGCTCAGGTCTAATTACATGTGTATATTTCTTCATGAATATGCCAAACGACTTGGTGTATTGATGGACTGACTAGTAAAGTAACTACCAACTCTCATGTATATGTGAACGAATTTTTATTTGTATTACTTTTTCCCATGCAGACTGTTTCCCTAGAATTTCAAGCGGGCAAGTGCATCAGTATGAAACTTCATCATGCTTTGTGGATAACAAGTTATTCAAAGAATACCATGAAAGGTTTGTGAAAATAGATGGTGCTAAAACGGAGAAGTTTCTGAGCAAAGATGGATTCAAGGACTCGAACAAATTTGCACTTGTAAGTGCCCAGGGCTATGAAGTTGCATGCTTGGGAAAGGCTGAAGAATTTGCAACCATGAGGAAGACAAAATTAGATAGATCTTATGGAAGCTTTAACTCTGTGAGACGTGACTTCGAAGAGAAAACCCAACAGAAATTTTTGAAGTCTGGCTTAGCTCGGCTAGTTCCTTCTGTAAGCTTTAATGAAAAGATAATCAATACAAGAAGTCCAGCTCAACAACTTCAAAGAAGGAAATCAACAGTTATCAGGCTTTCATTAAAGAGGCAATCTATTGATGCAGAAGAGACCAATGAATGTGGTACGTGTACTACTAATTCATATATGCTTGATTATTACTTTCTTGGAATGGGTCCAGATGATTCTTTTTCTTATGAGCCAAGTACGTTTCTAATGTCATTTTTCCAAGCCAGTGTCTCACTTCTAATTTTTTAAAAACGACCTTAACTAAATCTATTCTTTTGCCTTACAATCACATCATGACAAGGAATTGGTAGTGTGGTATTGTAGTTTGGTTTTATGTGAATGTAAATGTACGTTATCAGTTATGTAAGGTAGTAATTTTATATTGCATTTATTTATACATATCCTTATTTGTGCAGGTGCTAAAAAATTCTTCTATCGTCCCAGAGCAGGACTTCAAATTCCATGTTGCAAGGAAGTGAATCCAACTACTGGATCTTGGTCTGAGGTTGAACCCTCAAATTTTAAGCTGCGTGGCGATAATTATTTTAAGTATGCTTTTAATTTCACGTGTAACAGTTGACAAGCTATGTGTTTTGTTCATATGTTTGTTATAGAATTTAATTGTATGACAAATCAATATGCAGAGATAAGCGGAAAGCCCCTGCTTCAAATTGCAGTCCTTACATTCCAATTGGTATCGATTTATTTGTGTGCCCAAAAAAGGTTAATCACATTGCCCAACACCTTGAGCTTCCTACTGTAAAATCAGATGGGAAACTGCCTTCTCTGTTAATTGTCAATATTCAGGTGCTATTTCCACTTATCGTTTCATTTATGTATTTTCTATTTAAATTTGTTACTTCTGTATGTGGATGACATGCTATTCTAGTGGAGTATGTAAATGAAACTTTATCAGTTTAAATTCAAAGTTGTTGATTCGTAGCAGTTTCTCATTGTCTATCTGTTGGCTTATTGAGCTTTGTGGCAGTTGCCTACTTATCCTGCTCCAATGTTTCTTGGAGATAACGATGGGGAGGGCTTGAGCCTTGTGCTATATTTCAAGCTTTCTGAGACTTTCGAGAGAGACATCTCTCCTCAATTTCAGGACAGCATTAAGGTACTTGTGTTTAAGTATACCCCCATAAAAAACTGATAGCCCAATGCTTTTGGCTCAAAATTGCTTTTGCTGGAGTAAGATGCATAATGTTTGACTCAGTTTTTCATATTGTTTCGCTTTATGCACTTGCAATTATTGCATTTGAGTTTCGATCGATAATTTTTTTACTAGTGGGTTAAAAACAATAGTTTATGATACAGAGATTGGTTGAGGATGATATGGAAAAGGTTAAAGGGTTTGCGAAAGAAACCACAGTTCATTTCAGAGAAAGGCTAAAGATAATGGTTGGGGTGGTCAATCCAGATGAACTCGTATCAAGTTCTACTGAACGAAAGCTCTTACATGCTTATAATGAGAAGCCAGTCCTTTCACGCCCGCAACACAATTTTTATCAGGTGGAGCATCATATCCTTCTTTTTACTTGCACAATTGCACTTACATTTGCTTTGCATTTGCCATTTTATTATCAGTTATGTTTATTAAAATTCGTTATGATTTTCACTCTCCTGTCTAATGCAGGGACCCAATTACTTTGAGATTGACCTCGATATTCATCGATTCAGTTATATAGCAAGGAAGGGACTTGAAGCATTCCGAGAACGTTTACAAAATGGAATACTCCATCTGGGTTTAACAATCCAGGTATTATTTACTTTTATTTTGATACACAAATTGCAGCTCGTAGAAAGAAGAAGAAAAAAAAAAAAAAGGACCTTACTTGAACTGTTCACTCAAAGCTTTCCATTGTCTTAAAATAGTTATATTTTTATTTGTAATTTTTTTAATTGCAAACAGGCACAGAAGCCAGAAGAATTGCCAGAGAAAGTGCTTTGCTGTGTGAGGCTGAATAGGATTGACTTTGTTGATCGCGGCCAAATTCCTACTATAGTAACCGATGATGACGATTGATTTTGGATGGCCTGATGCGGTGTCTGGCAATCAAAGATGTTGATTTTGTATGCATTTAAGTTCCCTGCAATTCCAGCACTGTACAAATGAAAGGGAAAAAAATAAGAAGAAAAAAAGAAGGGAAATCCATTTGTTGTATATTATAAATGAGTTGTCCTTTCATTTTTGATATATTAATCATGTTGACTTCAAATTGCTTTTATTATTATATGGTATACATTTGAAATTGATTTTATTATTATATGGCGTACATTTGATGTTCTATGGCTTAGATGTAAATGCAATCTTCAGCTATTTTTTTGTCAATGGCATTTTAGGGCAAAGCTTTTGGATGGGCTCTGCAATTTGCTTGCATTTTCTTTCATTTTAATTTGTTGCTCTTGATCAATTTAAAGTACACAATTGCTCATCATTGTAATTTCTCTTCATTTATTTTTTTTTTGCTTTTGTCTTTATATTCCTCATCATTGAACACTGTTTTTAGGAAATTTTTCTAAAAATAATTCACAGAACAAGTTTTATTTCTTTTTATTTTTTTATGTATAAAATATAAACATAAAACAAAAATATTACCAAACAATAAGGCCAACCTTGTACGTAAATGCAAGTCGAACAAATAGACATTTTCTCTAACAAAAGTACATAATAAATATATTATGTATTTTGCTTAACTACTTTACCCAATGTGTTCTCCAACAATAGTCTCAACTCATGAAATCGATTTGTCTAGTTTTCAAAACTCTCCAAATATAATTAATTAAGAAAGGATAAATCAACATAATTATTTTATACTGTTGGAGTTTCATTTTATGCTGAGATTAGGCAAAATATCTAAAATGCCTCTCTTGCTAGAAAATACTTTATAAACAAACAAAATTTTAAAGTATTCAAAATTTGGAAAATTTTTGAGTATGAGGAGAGTATGTCATGTGGTACCTCTCTTTATTTGTAACAACCCTCATACTGTTTACCGATTAATGACTGATTAGTTACCGATAAACGCTGATTACCGTGAAACTGAATTGATCATGACTGATAATTGAACTGATTAAAAGTACTGAACTGACTGACCGAAATTGAAACTGAATGGAATGAATACTTCTGTTTGAATTGCATTTTATCTGTTGACTGTATGATTATCTGTTCATGTTTATATGTTTAAACTGCTAATTGAAGGCCTTATCGGCGGCCGAATTAGAAACCGATTAGTGTTTTATGATCCTCATAATTAATGTGATTTTATGGTGTATTTACCTGAAAACTGATTAGGTATGATTAAATTAGATTAAATTAAGCTAATTAAAGAGTTGGACTTAATTACCATTAGACCACTTAGTGGCCACTACTTCACACATGTTGAGCCTTGTATACACTTCAATCAAAACATTGCTTCAGCTCATTTCTTGTGCTTAACCGACCAAGAGAGGGAGAGGGAGAGAAATTGAGTTCTACCTTGTGAATTGCTTGGAAATTGAAGAATTGTTGAAGGGTAGATTGCATATTTGAGCTCCCTTCTTGAACTACAAGACCAAAGGTAGCTCCATTGTCTTCTTGTTCATGTTTTAAGTTGATTCTTGCATGGTTCATGTCATATTGATGGAGTGTAGAGCCAAAACATGGTTTAGATGTTGAATTGTGGCTTAATTGTTGCATGCATGTACATATATTGAAGTTTTGAGGTTGTAGTCCATGTTTCCTCACATGCATGTCCATCTTTTGGTCATACTCCATGAGTTCATCTTGTTTTTGAAGGTTTGAGCTCTTTTGAAACAGCATTAAAGCTTTGAAAATGATTTAAGATCATGCATGTTTGCATGTTCTCCATGTTCTTGGAAAATGGTTTGAAATTGGATTTGAATTAAACACCCTTGGGCTTTGATTTCTTAAAATTGAGCTTTGAAACATGTTATTCTATGTGTTTATAAGAGTTTTCCAGAAAATGAGCCCAAGAGGATCGGTTTTGAGTTGTTAACAACTTGGTTTTGAGCTTGGAGGTGCAATCTGGGTTTTCTAGATTTCGCACTTCCGCTCGAGCGGGGAAGTTCCGCTCGAGCGTGGAATCCGAGCATCCAGCATCTCTCTGCACTGTTTTACAGTCCGCTCGAGCGGAGGATCGGGAGCTCGAGCGGAGTCATGTCTCAAGCTCGAGCGGGTGTCAAGCGGAGATTTCACCCATCCAGTACTTTTACAGTACGCTCGAGCGGGAAAGTTTACGCTCGAGCGTGTACCTTTGTTGCATGACCGCTCGAGCGGGGAAATCTGCGCTCGAGCGGGACTCTGTTTTTCTGAAAATGCTTTTAAGTGTGCCTCCTTGCATCCTCATCCCATCCTAGGCATTCTTAGGCCTAGTTTAAAATATCTTATTGGGGATATAGAGGTAGAACACACCGAGGCATTAGGGATTAAGTTGTTATATTTCCCAACTGCGTAGCTTAGTGTGTTCAATCTGTTAACTGTGTAGGGTTGGCGACTGGGGAGACACGCTCTAGCTTACTGTAGCCCGAACTCTGTGAGTAACGATTGTGTAAAGATATGTTCAAATGATTATCTTCTGAATACTGAACTGAACTGTTTACTGAACTGCTATTGTTTACTGAATGAATGTATGTCCTATATTCTAAACTGTACTGTGGCATCCTTAGCATCTACTGTTACCGTTACTGTTACTGTTACAGAGATCTCTGTCGGTTCCCTCGTGGAACCACTACTGTTTACTGACTGATGGCCATCATTACTGTTCGGTCTTTATGACCTACTGTTTACTGCTATGCTAATGGATGTACCACATATGACTGAATAACTGTTCTGACTGAAAGACTGAAGTATTGTTTAATGAACTGATTTCATTACTGTAAGGACATTTCATTCATAACCTCTTTACGCATTATGTTATTCACTGGGCTTTAGCTCACTGTTTATATATATATGTAGGTGCTCAGCCACCAGACCGGAGCTAGGAGCGTGGGTTAGACTCCAGTTTTGTCAAGCCAGCCTATGTGCCTCACTGCGAGGTTCCGAGCCTATCGTGTTAAGGCTTAGGGGTGTTTTACAATTCCCCCTTCTGTACCGTCTACTGTTCTGTATAGACTGAATGTTTACCGTACTGCTATTAGGTCCTTGTACTGTGTGACTGTAAATTTTGTATAGACTGTACTGTTTGTATATGTGAATGCATGAAAAATCTTTTTGGCATGCAGACTGTCACAGCTCAATGGACATTATTCATTTACTGTATTGGCTTCCGCCAGGCCCTGTACTCTGTTTTACTGTACTACTGTTAAGCAGGCCTTCGGTAATCTCGGATTACTGGCTGGTTACGGTGCTAAACCCATAGGGCCGGGTTTGGGTCGTGACATTATTGTAATTGGTTTAGCTGTGAAGGCATAACTTTCATATTGACTATTTGGGAGACGATAAATTGTCAAATATATTTGTGATTAGTGAAAGGCATGGTGTACCCTATTAACACCTATTAAATTTTTTTTTTCAAATTTTGACTAAAACAAGACTCCATTGTATTAAACTCAAAAACAAAACAATTTTTTTTTAAAAAAATAAATAATATACAAAATCAAAATATGATTATAAAGTGTAATGACCCCTGGTCCCACTATTCTCCCCAATAAAATTGTAGGTTGTGTTTGGTTTAGTTTTGAAATTAATTTTGGATTTTAAATTTTTGAAAGGAGTTTTGAAAATTGAAATTTGTTCGGATATGAGTTTTCAAACTAGTTTTAAGTTATATATTTTGAAAATAGTTTTTAGAGATTTTAGAATTCAAAACTTGTTTAGTTATAAGTTTTCAAAACTAGTTTTTGAGTTCTTTTTTTTAATCTTGTAATTTTTTTTTCTCTTGTAGTCAAATTTTTTTTTTTGGGCATTATTATAGTCAAATTTGTTTACTTATTTCATGTACCTAATTTAAATTTACTTTTTAGATGCATCTAATCTAATTTATATGGCAAAGTTTCACTCTATATTTTTTTATTTTTAAAAATTTTAACACTTCTTTTCTGATTTTATATCCACTCAAATTTTGCATACATTTAAAACGTTTCACATTTAAATGTAACATTTTATAATAGAGTTTTTTTTTGATAAATCCTATTTGCAACTGTTTTATTCCATAAAACCCAAACTATTTCTGAATATTCCATTAGGTCCATTAATTGTAAAAGGACGAAATAACCCTTTTCCACCTCTCCCGCGTGTAATCGATTCTACAAAACCCATTCCCATTCCAACTATTCAATCCACAAAATTTTCAAAACAAAAATTGAATCCATGAAACCAGATTCACATCGCCTCCAGTAACCCTAGATTCACATCGCCTCACCAATATCGTCGTCGTTCACCGTCCATTGTCGACCCCAGATTCCTCTTCATCTCACCACTGTGAAGGTTCACATCGGAAGAAGGGTGCTTTGTCGTTCATAAATTCCTGTCGTTGGATTGAGTTTATTTCATCCACTGAGTGTGGTCTATACCCACCTACCATGAGAAACAAAAGTAAGCAATACCATTCCACCTTCTACTTTTCAATCATAATGTGATCACCGATGTATACATTTACATTGCCCTATAACTGTTGTTGTTTTCGGATTTGAATTTGTAAACATAGATGTTTTCGGAATTGATTTTGTAAACATAGATGATGTGAACATTCACATTAGTATTCATTACTGGGTAAACTTACAGCAGCAGACACTGATGTGAAGACACTGATGTGAACATTCACATCAGTGTATAATGATGTGAATGTTCACATTACTGTCACTGTTGATATTGTTGATTGTTGATGTCCATAGAACCTCCAAACTTCACTCAACAATGTGATGGAATACGATGTAAATATTCACATTGTGACATCAATGTTAGACTTGTTTCTGTTGTTGGGTGTTGTTTGGTTCTGTTGGTTCCACCCTTTGATTTTTAGCAAATTGTAACATAATGTGATCACCCATGTAAATATTTACATTGCCCTGTAACTGTTGTTGTTTTCGGAATTGATTTTTGTAAACATAGATGATGTGAACATTCACATTAGTGTTCATTACTGGGTAAACTTACATTAGTAGACACTGATGTGAACATTCACATCAGTGTATAATGATGTGAATGTTCACATTACTGTCATTGTTGATATTGTTGATTGCTGATGTCCATAGAACCCTCAATCTTCACTCAACAATGTGATGGAATATGATGTAAATATTCACATTGTGACATTAATGTCAGACTTGTTTGTGTTGTTGGGTGTTGTTTGGTGCTGTTGGTTCCACCATTTGATTTTTAGCCAATTATAACATAATGGGATCACCCATGTAAACATTTACATTGCCTTATAACTGTTGTTATTTTCAGAATTGATTTTGCAAACATAGATGATATGAACATTCACATTACTATACTGGGCAAACTAACATTAGTATACACTGATGTGAACATTCACATCAGTGTACAATGATGTGAATGTTTACATTACTGTCACTGTTGATTGTTGAATGTTGTTTGGTGCTTTTGGTTCCATCCTCTGTTTTTCAGCCAATTATATGTTCTTATTTGAACACCCAGGTCTTCCCCGTAGAGTTGGTGGCAAGCGAAAGAGAGGGGAATCCCGTGCCAAAGCCAAACCTGATCAAACAGCTGTTCCTTAAGAAGTGAACATGAAAAAAGTTAACTACCGGTCAAATATAACTGGATTGGTCAAACTGTTAAAGGATACAAAATTTACAAGTAGCCAATTGAAGTGCCTCAGAAAAACACCGTTTTGGCCATTATTTGATTGCTTGATCAGTAATGAAGTCGACCTCAACCACTGCATGAAATATGATGATGTCATTGTACGTATAGTGCAGACATTCAAGCCATCTAGTGAGAGGTTTTGCATTGGGGATAAGAACATCCAGATTTTTAGAAGCGATGTATCACTGATTTTTGGGGTAGACTGTGGCACAAAGTCGATAGACCTCTCTTATGGTGCAAAACCAACAACCGACATATACACCGAATGTGCAAGGATGTTAGTCGGTTAAGTGCTGCCAAAATACGAGAAATTCTAAGCGAAGCATTAAAGGGCACAAAGAAACAAGACAATGAAGAGGTCGCAAGATTAGTTTGCATGTATGCATGCATCAAGCTATTCTTTTCTACGTTCGGAGAAACAATTGGATGGGCTTTCTACTCATACATGGACCCATTAGACAACATGATCAAGTATAATTGGGCTAAGAGCATCCGGGCAACCCTGATGGGTTCATTTGGCCAAAACTGTGGAAAATCAGGACGAGTCACTAGATATGTGATGTTGTTAATGGTAAATCTCATAAAACTTATTCTATGTTTAATATGAACATTTACGGGGTCTGCCCACTCTGATGTGAATGTTCACATTTCTGGGCAATGATGCGGAAGTTGACATCAGTGATGTAAACATTCACATTACTGTTCAGTAATGTACAAACACACATTAGTAGACGTTGGTGTAAACATTCACATCAGTGTAGATTGATGTGATGTTAGCACCAAAACAAATGTTGGACATTCACATCACTGATGTGAATGTTCACATTGCTGGGCAATGGTGTGGAAGTTGACATCAATATGTGAACATTCACATTACTGTTCAGTAATGTATAAACACACATTATTAGCCACTGGTGTAAACATTCACATCAGTGTTAATTGATTTAAACATTCACATTACTGCCCATTGGTGTAAACATTCATATCAGTGTTAATTGATGTGAACATTCACATTACTGATATTTGTTATTTGTTTCAGTACTGGTTGTGTGAGCATACAACAATCTTACAACCCCGCAACCCCAATGCCATTCCCCGATGTGTAAAGTGGGACCTCACAGCCTTACATAGCAACATGAAGTCCATATTTTTGCCTAAGCTTGGTTTAAATGAGGTACAAGTACAATAAAAAATATTGTGCCCATTCACATAGTGAGACAAGAAACTATCTAACTAACATAATGTCTTCAACTGCAGGTATATGGTGGCGAGCTAATGGCATCCCCAACTGAAGCGAAGATGTACCATCATACAAAATTGAATGTGGAGCCCAAACCTGAGATTTTGTCAAGTGCACCAGCAAAGAAAGATGAAAGCAATGATGATGAAAGCAAAGACAGTCAACGCAGTGACGATAGTGATGGATTTTCTGTCGATGCAATGGACCTGAATGATGTTGGACATGATATCAACCCCAGCTTTAACACCCCCAATGCTGAGAGAGGTATTATCATAGTACAACCAACTGAGCTGGACATTGTGGATGTGCTTATAAAAGAAAATCAAAAAGCTTGGGGTCTTGTACGACAATGGGAAGCAAAATACAAACAGTTGAAAGAATCATGGGAGTTGAGGGCAAGGGTGATTGCTGTCCTTGAAGCCAACCTATTTGACCAATCGGGCCCATCCAATATGGACATGGACATGAAGAATTGCATGGAGTGGAAAGATGTAGAAATTCAGCGGCTGACAAAGTTGGCCATCAACTTGAAATGTGAAAAAATAATTCTTCAAGACCTTTTTGACGATTAGTCCGTCCACATTATCACTCAAGTTGAAACACAAAAGGCTCATGACAGCCTTAAGAAGCATCTCACTGCAGCATTGGAACACATTATCAGCCCACCATCGAGGGTAAAGCGCATAAAGCAGAAGGTAAGGAAAGAGCCCCAGTTGGATGAGTTTGAATACCCCAACTTGCCTGGTCAAAAGAAAGGGAAAGAGGGAGCCGAAGAGCAATCCCATGCAGTCCAGATTGCACAAGATTTACCCAAGCATCCACAAAAAAAGCAGCCAACAAAGTACAAGAAGTTAACCTTGAACAACAAACTGAAGGTTTGGGCCAACATGAGCAAACTCAACAAGCAGAAGGTCCAAAATTTGCACAAGAACGACGGTGATGAGTAAGTGATCTTACATATCCCCAACTGAATTTTTTTTTGCTCATGTTCAGTTCATATATATACTGAATAAATTAGATCATTTCATAAATGTGCAATGTTGACATTAACGTTTTCTGTAATCACAATGCACAGGTTGTTAGTGTGGCGAAGGGACTCAAAGACTAAAGATGTGTATTTTGATGACATCATACACATCATCAAGGAAGAATCAATAACCAACAACGTATGGCAACTGTAAATGTGTACAAAACACACACACACACACACACACACTGTAAAGACACTGCAACTAATGTATTGCCACCCCTCTGTTTCTGCAGGTGATAGATACATATGGTGAAATTCTACTTGAACTACAAGGGCTAGTCAACCCAAGTTTAGAGGATTCAACATTCATCTTTACAAGCACATGCTTGGTAACCACTAGACTTTTGGTTTGTTTATGTTTCAATAGATGTGAATGTCTATCTCAGCATTATATGCTTATATTGTTAACTTAAATGATAGGCAGATGTGAATGTTAACAACAATATAAAATGACAGATGAGAAGATTCACATTGACAGATGCGAACATTAACATCATTCGCAGTGAACATTATATGCTTACTATGTTGTTAACTTAAATGATACACAGATGTGAATGTTAACAACAACATAATATAACCGGTGTGAACATTCACATCTGTAATACATTGCATGACTGTTTCACAAATTAATAGATGTAAACATTCACATCATTCACATCACTAATCATTAACTGATGTGAACATTCACATCATTCACATCACTCACATCACTCACATTAACAGATGTGAACATTCACATCATTCATATCACTCACCATTAGCAGATGTGAACATTCACATCATTCACATCACTCACATTAACAGATGTGAACATTCACATCACTCACCATTAGCAGATATGAACATTCACATCATTCACATCACTCACCATTAGCAGATGTGAACATTCACATCAAACATTGATATAAATACTTGGTACATCATTGTATGCCATTTGTGTGCAGAAAATCATGCAAGAGTACCCCCCCACAAGAGAAATAAACTGATTGATGTACACATCAAGGAGCATCAAGGCCAGAGATTCTTAATCTTCTCAATACACGACAACTTCCACTGGACAATTGTTGTGTACGACGTGAAAGAGAATGTATGGAGGCATTATAACTCGCTGCGCTTAAGAGAAGGCATACATGACCCACATATTGACAAAGCACAAATAGTGGTAAGTGACTGACACATATAATACTTGTCATGTTGTGTAATATTTGAACTTGGACGCATGCACTATGTTGGTTGGTGCCTAATATGAAATTTCATTGTTGGCAGAGGGACTACATCGAGGCTTTGGTGCACAACATTGGACCATCTTCACCATTATGGACCAAATTATCAAGCCAAAATACTTCGCAACCAATCATATCAGTAGACATCTATCCTCAGCAAGCATCAGATTTGTAAGCCTAAAATCGATTTGTACACATGTTCCACAACCATTACCCACATAAATTTCAAAATCTAACAAGAAGTTTGCATTTTCAGGGTGGATTGCGGGCCTGCAGTTTGTTACATCATGAGGGCGCATGTATACCGTGAAGACATTGTTGCCAGCCTAGATCACTTTGAATGGTGTCAAATAAGAGACTCATTAGTACACCTTTTTCTGAACCACAGAAAGATAGTGCAATGTGAAAACCTATAGGTGGGGGGTGTCCACCTATCACTGTTACCCAAATTTATTATCCACATTTAAAACAATTCAGTGTCAATAGATTTTATATATTGGAGTAGACTAGCTTAATTGTAAATTAAGTCTATCACTGCTTGTACAGATATTTTTCAGTTAATCTATGTATATTCATTTTCAAGCCTATTTTGCGTTGGTCATGCATATTGAGATTGTATATATATTTTTTTGACACATGACATGATGTGAATGTTCACATCACAGAATGATCATACGCTTTCTTATGTTTTAAACCATACTACATGAATGTGAATATTGCTTAAAGTGTTCATGTATCACAATATGACAGGTGTGAATATGATATTTCTTAACACACGTCAATATTCACATCTAATAATTTGATGATATGAATATTCACATTATAACTTCTGATTATTTGAATGGCAACAACGATGTCATGAATATTCACATCTTATGAGTTGATGATGTGAATGGTTACATTGATGTAAACGTTCATGTCATCTACTTTGATGCTGTTAACAGTAACAAGAATGTGAACATTTACACCACAGAAATGTTTAAAAGTTCAACCAATGTGCAATTATTCACATAATGTGATTATATTACAAAAGTGTGAATGTTAACATCATGCATTCATCCAAAACACAGTAACATAAATGTCAGATTGGTACCTTAAAAAATTAAAAATAAAACAAAAATCAAATACTAATGCATTATTATGTTTGCCAACGCAACGTAATTTTATTGCAACACAATGTTTGCCAACCCAATACAATCTTATTTTAAAAATGAATATAAAAATCTAATATAAAACACAATGTTGAAATGAAAAATGTACATCCTATATCGGCTCCGTGCATGATTTTCGATTATGGCTCCTCAACTTATCACATCTCTCGCACCTTATTTGCTTCAATTTCTCACCCCTTGATGAAATCCTATTCTTTTTCGGCCTTCTAGGTGGTCTTTTCACAATTGGCGGGTATATAGTGAAGCCCATGGGATTAAAAAGTGGCTTCTCCACCGATAGTATAGAGAATATGACACCCGAACAGACTGCATGATATGTCTCTACATGAAAGTAATGTTCCACATAATCATTGAGATTGTAGCGGCTCTTCTGAATAGCAATAACAGCATGGTCACATAGGAATCCGTTGATTTGCCATTTGAAGCAAGAACATGTACGCCTTGCAACATCAACTGTAACAGATGATATCGAATGAACTTCAAATACATCCTCATTGGCTTTGCTAACTTGCCAAGACTTGCTGTTATTGAACGAATCCATAAGCCTTGTTTCGAATGCAGGACAAATAAGCTCATTCCATTTGTTTGCTTGGTCACGCCGTGCAGACATTTGCCGTATCAACTGAGTATGAATTGTGTCCACCATTTGAGTGATAGGAAGATTACGTGCTTCTTTAATCCAGTTATTAAATGACTCTGCTGCATTGGATGTCATCTCTCCATAACGCATGCCCCTGCACAATATCACAAACATTGTACAATACGAAATTTAACAGGTTTGAACATTCACGTTGACAGATGTGAATATTAACATCATTCGCAGTGAACATTATATGCTTATTATGTTGTCAACTTAAATGATAGACAGATGTGAATGTTAACAACAACAAAAATACGACAGGTGTCAACATTCAAATCTGTAATACATTGCATGACTGCTTGACAAATTAACAGATGTGAATATTCACATCATTCACATCAGTCATCATTAGCAGATATGAACATTAACATCATTTACATTGAACATGAAACACAATTGGAAGATTGTTACCATTCTAAACTGAAAATTCACATCGTTACCATTCTAAACTTGACAAATGGAACACCTTAGAAAACTATTATTACCTGAAGTATGAATTTGTCCAGTACTCAGGTGCCAAGTCCTTGAAAAAATTATGAGCTCGTTGTTTACCCTCCTCTTTTAATTTTGCAAGCTTTTTATGGAACCCTACCACAGTTGGCTCGTAAGAACAGTCACCCAAACTACTTACTAGGTGATCTCTGAATCCATTATCAATTCCTTTCATCTGGTCTCTTAAATTGCTCTTCAAGTGTTGTAAGCAATAATCGTGATGAGCCGATGGGAACACCTTTGGCATAGCTTCTAACAGACTAAGATTACGATTCGAAATAAAAGTAATCTGGCGCTTACCATCAACAACCTTCCCAAGTTCATGAAAGAACTATAACCAATTAGCCGTGATCTCTGAATCAACAATTACAAATGCAACAGGAAACAGACCTACAACATAACACCAATACACAACTATTCACAATATTCCAAAGTGAATAGAAAACAGTATAAACGTGTAACAAGTCCCCGAACACCCCGGGAGGATGAGTCCCGTTCTGTTCGTATTTGGGCTCACTACAGTTCGGACTCTCGAATTGTCACGGTTCTTAATCTGAACCAAAGAGTCAAAATCCGGCAAATCGTTTTGAGAAAAACAGATTTTTAGAAAAGAAGTGCCAAACATGGACTGCTTTGCCAGATACAGAGTCGCCACTTAAATATTTTTTATGGGGGAATTTAGGAAATCCTGACTCGGTGCCAAGGGCCACATGTCCGTCATCACCAAAGTTGTCTCAGCTCGGGAACTTGGGTACGATTGGGGAAGGTTAGCTATGAGCACCCCCGCTCGCCCGATCCGAAGATCGGCCTCTACTAACCATGATATCCGATTTTGAAAACGTTATGTGTTCTTATTCCAGTTAATTAGCTAGAATTACTATGTGATGCACACAACACAAAAATATAGGCTAGATAGCCTAATTTGGAACGAAGCATTGCATATCCGTTTGTTTGAAAAATAGTTTGAAATTTACTACTCGCAAGTAGGCTAAAGCACGGATTTCAACGAGTTGTTCAAACTCAAACAATCCAACCTTCACCCACAGGCATTCAAGCAGTTTATATCACATAAGCATCTAGCCACATGGTAAGCATGCTGTCATGTTGACATTCACACTCATGCGAGATGCTAAAGCATAAAAATACTTACAATGTACTCCGAGCCAAGACAAGAACATGTTAGCAATCAATGCATGATCCAAGTCCATGTTAAGTGGCTAATGCAACGCATACATAATGCAATCTAGAATAGGCTCAGCTAATCTAAGGATGACATGTGAAAATGCACAGATAGCATGTATTCAAGTTAGATTTGAAATACTTTATGCAGTTAGCATGATGCGCTGAGCCTGGTGCATGCAAGACTAATGAATGATGCACGCATGCATAGCATAAGGTATGCTAAAGTAAACATGTCCTAATACTAACCATCAAAAGCAGGTAAGTAAATGGGAGAAAGAAGTGGGGGTTGGAAGACATGCACACACGCACCCACACTTATTACAAATTTGCCCTCGCTCGAAGGGACCGAAAGAATAATGCAAATTAATTAACCTACAAGCTAATTAAATATTACAAACCAATTAATTAATTAACAAATTAACTAATCTAATGAAAGTAGTAAACAGTCTCGGGAAGAGGGCCCAATGCAATGCGCGCTCGGCTCCGCTCGGAAAGCCACTGCTATGCACAAGTTGCCTCTGCTTTGACTGTTATCCTTCTCTGAAGACTGCACAAATCTCAGGGTTGCTTCCCTGAATGCTGTGGAACACCACCGGCTGAGGGAATTGGTCACCGGCCATGGAGAATGGTCATCGGCCACAAATTAATCCATCGGCCACTTATGGATGGCTGGTCGGCACTGCAGATGGCCGGCCGGCCAAATCTTCCTATAGAATCTGTTTTTGACAGTAGTAGAGGGCAAAACATAGCATGGCAGTGCATTTCAAGCAATGTATGCACCAATCACACCCCTTATCATATTCATGACTCAAAGGGATATGATTCTCTATTCTCGGACCACCAATCGCGTATTTCCATGTATGATGGCCCAAGGAACCAAGTATGCATTTTGATATGGAATGCAATGCACATAATCAAGCAAAGGGGGCTCAACCTCTATCATACTCAACTCAAGAGGTGAAACATGCATGCCAATGCAATGCATTCTAGGTATGGAGGCTAGTATGCAACATGGCAATGCAATGTGTAATGTAGGTTAGGCACACAACCTAAGTAAAGAAGCATGTAAGGCATGAAGCAATGCAACCTACAAGTATGCAAGACACAATATGGATGTTCAAGCATGCAAGCAAGCATGTGACTTCATTTAATCATACAACAACACACAAATATGCAACAACATACAAGGTGAGCATGCAACGACCATGCAAAGGAGGGACTTACACTAGTTAGGCATCTCTATACTAAGCCCAAAACAGTGGCCAACATGCTCAAAAATGAAGTCAAAATGACATACAAACATGCATGCACGCAAGGACCAACACTTAGGCATATAGAGACAACTCTCAAGCACACTTAAGAGGATGCAAACATGGACAGATGGCATGCATATAAAGCTCTGAAAATCATGTTGTAAAGGTACCAAACCAAGTAAACAAGACAAGCTAAACATGTAACAATGGTCCAAGATTCAAGGCAAGCCCAAAGAGGCTTAAACCATGGCTAAGTCAACCAAGCCTCACAAGGCTAAGAGGACTTAAAACAGGTCCAAGGCAGGCTTAAGCAAGGCTAAGGATACACCTAGACGGCATCTAAGTGACCTAAACATGCAAGCATGCACAAGGGCCTAAACAAAGGGCGTAAGACAACAACCTTTTAACACATTAGAGGGGCATCAAATGCAAGTATACAAGAATGCTAAGTGGACTGAAATGGCATGGTAAGTGGTTCCAAACCACTGAAATAATGCAAGTAATGCACTTAAGGCTCACGGTTCATGCACTTAAGGCTCACAAGCTAAGAATGCAAAGAGGTTATGCAATGCATGTCATGGTCGACCAAAACAACCAAAAATAGAACTTTAGCATGCTGAAACAAGCACAAAAGCTTCACAAAGCTTGGCCAAAAACATGCTAGAACAAGGGTCAAAAACCTAAAGCATATTAAGGCTAAAACACGGCATTACAAGACATGTATGCAAAGCATGCAAGGTGTGTCTAAACCAATTTAACAAAATGCTATATCATGGCAATATAAGCACAAAAATCAGTTAAGGCATGATCAACATGAACCTAAACTGGATGCTCCTTCAAGAGGCAAAAATGACCCTTTTCAAGGACAACAAGGAGAGGGGGTGGCTCTCTCCTTCTTGGGACCTCAAGGCACCATCCTCACCACTGAAAACCCTCAAGATTTCAATCATGAGGAGGCCCAAACACAATGGTCCCGGAGCTCACCAAAAATGCACAAAAATGGAGCCTAACAAGGCTTAAGAGGGGTCAAACAACCTCAAATCTCAAAACACTCTCAAACAACTATTTAGAGTAGGCAAAAATAAAAATTTTAGATGTTATACACCAAGTCTAAAAACAGTTGCAAGGTAGTCAAAAAAGCTATGCAAAAATGGAGAATAAAAAGGACAAGTTCTTACCCTTGAAGACCTTCTTCACAAATGGTGGACCAGCTGCTTCTTTGAGCTCAAAACCACCCAAGAACACCAAGAACAAACCTCTGGCCCCTCAGCAACCAAGAAAAGGTGTAAGACTAGGTGTTTGTGTGCAATAGTAAGACTAAAACACACACAAGGCAAAGAAAGAGAGAGATATAGAGATAGAATGGATACAAACCCTAACCCTAATATCAGAGGTCTCTCTGGAAATATTTTTCTAACCTAGAGGAGGGAGGAGAGGTTCCCTCTTATAGAAGATTCAATCTTGTAAAGTTTCCAAGGCAAGCTAGATAAGAGGGAAATCCCTCCATACACATGTATGGAGGGGAGCAGAGTGTATGCCAGCTATCACAGCTGGCATGAAAATATCTGCAAAAGCAGATGAACAGTGGTCGGCCAGCCAAAAATACAATTTGGCCAAAATAGATGGCCGGTCGACCATCTATAGTGCCGGCCGGCCAAACATTTGGCCGGTGGCAACAAAACACAGCCGGTGGCCTCAAGCCACAGCCAGTGGAGTGTGAGGGTGGCCAATAAGCCATTCCCTGCCCTCCAAAGCAAAAACACAAGTGTTTGGTGCAAAACCAAACACAAAACAGTCGAGTCAAGAGGTCCTGAGGCAAGGCGCGTAGCCGAGACCTCCGGGAACTCAAGACGAACACAAACAAGGAAGATCACCGAGTGTTCAAACGGTGACGCCCAAGTCTTGAGGACGGTCAAAAATGGGGTGTCTACAAAACGAAACAGGTCATGTGAATGTTTATATCTACATTGGCCTATTACTATTGTTATTTTTGGATTCGGGTTCGTAAACATCAATGATGTGAACATTCACATTAACGACCATTAATAATTCATTGTTGATTGTTGAGTCATTGATAATGTGAACATTCACAGTACTGTTCATTAATGGATCAACTGACATTAGTATACACTGATGTGAACATTCACATCAGTGTATAATAATGTGAATGTTCACATTACTGTCATTAGCAGACACAGATGTGAACATTTACATCAGTGCATACTAATGTCAATGTTCACATTACTTATAATTTCTCAATCACTCATTTGTCCAGACTATGCTGCTCAGAGTGAATATTGACATGAATAGACAGCTAAAAAAAATACTAACCATTGTTTCCGTCTTTCGCCGTTGCCGCAAGTAGCTGACCTTTGTACTTTCCTTTGAGGAATGTTCCATCCAGGAATAATAAAGGCCGACAAGAATTGAACCCAGAAATACACGCAGCGAATGACACAAAGAAACGACAAAACTGTTGACTACTCGTATTATAGTCAATATTGACATAACTCATCGGATTGTACCACATCACAGCATCCAAATACCACCGCAGTTGGTCAAATGATAATGAGTGATCTCCATGAATACCAGCCTTTGCTTTCTCCATACCCAACCATACGACATGGTAACTCACATCTAGTCCATAATCCCTCTTCAAAATAGTCATCACCTCACACGGCCGAGTCAACGGCTTGTCCCTCACAATTTCAGATATGGTACTTGACACCAAATTCGAACTAACTCGCGGATTCCTCAATGTTCAGACATCTGTACCACAACTATGCGCATCACTAAACCTCTTGATGTAGAAAAAACCATTTGCTCGTTATGCTCTACAATGTATAGCCCATAAGCAGCCTCTCTCCTCACGCATCGCACACACAGTAGTAACTCTTGTTGTCTCGTTCTTGACATACGTAAACTGAAACCCACATTGGATGGCATACTTACATAAAACGTCACGAAATTCTTGTGCACCTCCAACAAACCGTTGTCCCACATGCGTAATACTATTTGCCCAAGGGGCTGACAACAACACCTTCTCCTTATGGTGGCAAAATCTCCGTAATGCATCAATATCTTCCTCAACCCCCACACGCAGCGATCCCGAGCTACTTGACTGACCAATATCACTTTTCAACTCAACCACAACTTCTACATGTTATACCCCCATTGATTTAGCAAGCAGTAACATGTTCTGAAATTCTTCCTCATTGTCCAAATCACACCTATTTATCCCAGGTAACCGATAGAACAATGAAATAGAACCAGCAGACAACTCCCCCCATTTTTCACACAAACAGTTCACCAAACACGAATAACACAATGCGTGGGCAACATTTATTACAGTTGTACTGCAACCATATGTACACACCAACATCATAAAGGTATCCATCTCCTGTAAAAACACAACAATACAACAATCAACAATAATCCAAACCGATATGAAAGTTCACATTACGCAAAAATTAGATGACTACGTGTAAAGTTCAAGTGTTAAATCCATAATTCACATTAACAAGATGTGAATATTCACATTGATACATATCCTCTGAATTATATCACCCACACAGAGCCTCATTAAGCAAACATGAAAGTAAAGTGAGAACATTCACATTCTATCATTAATATTAACACGATGTAAATATTTACATTGACACATATACTCTGAATTATATCACCCACATAGAGCCTCATTAAGCAAACATCAAAGTAAAATGCAAACATCCACATTCTTCATGTAATACTAATATGATGTAAACATTCACATTGTTCCACATACTCTGAATTACAGACGATCCACATTCATCACTAATCTGATGACCTCCCCTCCACAGGACCACGATGTAAACATTCACATTGATCCATATACTCTGAATTATATCACTCACACAGAGCCTCATTAAACAAACATCAAAGTAAAATGCAAACATCCACATTCTTTCATTAATACTACCACGATGTAAACATTCACATTGTTCCATATACTTTGAATTATAGAAGATTCACATTTATCACTAATCTGATGACCTCCCCTCCACAGGACCACGATGTAAACATTCACATTAATCCATATACTTCGAATTATATCACGTATGATGCATATAATTGAAAAAACAGAGCATCAGATCCATATCAATCAAAAAACAGAGCATTTGATCCATCATACAAATCAAAACATAAAGTGAACATGTATTCATAACCAAAATGATACTAACCTTAATCATGCAATCCTACAATCGTCCAGAAACTCGAAAACAACTGCTTTGAAGTAGTTATACTCCAGAAAACCTGAGAACCGAACACCTTCAAATTCGTCGTCTTCACTTGAAAATCACTGAACCAGACTACAACAGTAACAATGAAACCCTAGCACATCAAAGCCTCAGAATGAGCATGCAAGATAGAAACGTATCCATTTGAATTAGAATGATAGAAACTGCCAAAACTGAATCCACAAAATCACAGGGAACGTGTTATGTATTAACATAGTATGTATATATATATATATATATATAAGGGCATAATAGTCCAGGTAAAAATATAAAATTAGAAAAATAGACTTTATGGAATAAAAAGAAAAGTATATGGGATTAATCAGGTTATAATATTCCTTTGTGGACTTAATGGGTTATAACAACTCTAAGATGGATTTATCAATAAAAATCCCTTTATAATATTACCGAACAATGAGAAATATACAAAAAATAAAATAAAAATTGACCCAGTTTAAAAATTAAAACAATTTTAATGTTTTATGTATTTATTAAATTTGTTTTTGCATTATTCACATTGTTTTGCTGTGTAAGTCATATGTAGATCATATATATCTAAAACATAAAAAATTATTTGGCCAAATTATGAAACCAAAACAACATCGATTTTGTGAAAACCTTAAACCAAATGAGTTTTGGGTTTTAGAATGAGTTTTAAAAAACACTAAACCAAATAGTTTTGGGTTTTATATTTCGAGTTTTGAGTTTTGGAATGAGGTTTTGAAAATCCTGAACCAAACAAGGATATTGGATGAAGGCCATGGTGCAATTAAAGATACTGGATGAGATTGTATCATATGGTCCTTTAAATGCATTATAGATAAATGGTTACTTGCAATTTTTTTTCTAGCAAACTAGTTTTTGGCTTCAAATCCCAACTCTTTTGAAACAGATTCCTGGATTTCATGATATACTTTGAGGGTTTGAGGTTATGATGCTAATGATTCACTTTGTTTGTTTTCAGTTTTTTGAAAACACTTTTCGAAAAATTTTATTTTCTTGTTTTTCGTATTTTTTTTGTTTTTATTGAATTTTTTTTACTATTTTAAGCAAATCTTAAATTTTTAGACACACCTAACATAAATACACTTAAAAGTATAATTTTTGTGAAAAAAATCTTTAAAAAATTCACTAAATACCAAAAATATGAAAATTCAGTATATTTTTTGTATTTTTGTATATTTATTAATTTTTTAAAATATTTGTTTACAAATATTTTATTTTTAGATACATCTAAGGTGCATTTAAAAAAATGTTTAAAATTTTAAAAATATTCACTAAAAACAAAAATAAAAAACTCAATTTTTAAAAAAATTAATTTAAAAAACTGAAACCAAACATACAAATGTTATTTTCGTTGCAGGCTTCCTTCTTCATTGCATATGTTGTGACATCTGGCTGGACCGGTACATCTAATGAACTCGTTCAACTGTTTCCCCTCATCCCTAATTTTATAAAAAGAAGATTTTCAGGAAAAGCTGATGATGCCTTCAATTCCTTACCACAGTGAAATTCCCTGGATTGCCTTTTTTGGACTTCTTGGCGTAACATACATACTTCATCCTTGTATCTCTAATTCTTCCAGTTATCTTGGTTTACTTCTGCCTAGTGTACGTCATCTACCGTAATCAGGTTAGTTGGATGATTTTTTTTACTCTATTACATTTGAGACTCTTACTTTTTTGTGTTGTAAATTTAAATAAAAGAAGTATTTGTCTGCAAAACCATAAAAATAAAAATGCTGGTTGCACTTTCCTCTACAAGACAACCAATCAAGTGCATCTGAGCTTGTTGAAGGCATAATTTGTTGTAGAACCTTTGCTGATGTATATATACCTTAATGCGATCAATGAATTGCAATGTTGTAAGGACTTCATTCACTTTTATTTTTATAATTTGAAGATGTAATATTAAAATATGTATATGTGGGGGCCAAATATATTATTACGTAGGGAAGCCGCATAACTTAAAAAAGGAAATCAAGTCATGTACTGTACGGCTCTATCCCAGAGGGGCAAAGGCCGAATAACCGGGCTGAATATGAAGAGGAAGCCGAATGAGCGATTGTTCATTGGACGAAAGGTGGACCCAACTATCAACATTAAGGACGACTATAAATAAGAAGAGCATCAGTTAAGAAAAGGTATGTAAGAAAAAGTAAGATTAACTTGAGGTATAAGCAACCTAGAGAGCATACACTGACTTATCCGTCGGAGTGCTAATTCCGGCACCCCCGACCGGAGCGTTCATTTCTGTTCAGGTGATTAGCTGAGGATCAAGAGCGTCCTACAGGATCCAGAGAGTATTTCCAAACCACTTCCCCACAATTGGCGTCGTCTGTGCGAATACTCCAGCACATCCATGGCGGGCATGACGGAAGATCCTCTGGTAGTCGTTGAAGACCTTATGCCACGAGATGATACCACTCTAAGCAATATGCTTGGGCCAGAGAACATTACCGCATGAAGGGCCTTGAACTTTGACTCAGTTGCCCAGACCTCACCCTCGACTTCAGCACATGAGACAATGCAAGCGATTATGGATCAGGCAAAGCAAAACGAACAGAGGTTGAAAAACATAATGGCTGAGAACGAGCGCCTTCGACAGGATTTGGCCTTAGAGGTGGCAAAATCCCAACAGGCCGCGTGCCAAGATCCGGGACAACCTCTGAGAAAAGATGGTCAACGACCTCGAGTTCGGAGACATGATAGTGGCACTGATTCTGACTCATTATCCCCAGAATCCAAAAAGAAGGGATGAGTGGAAGTCTCCAGTTCTTCTAAAGGCAGTCTGCGGGCACGGAATAAGCGAAGAATAAATGATTCAGATGAAGAGGATCAACATGACCCCTTTGTGCGACGGATCGCAACGGCAGTGCTACCCAAAAAGTTCAAAACTCCATCGTTCACCCTATACAATGGAAAATCGGACCCCACTGATCACATTTGTCATTATAAGCAAGCAATGACGCTTCATGCAGACGACGAGGCCTTCATGTGTTGAATATTTTTGACTAGTTTGGGACCATTGACTGTTAGATGGTATTATAAATTGGAACCGGCATCGATTAAGAGCTTCCACCAACTCTAAAAATCCTTCAGGGCAAGGTTCATTACCAATGAGGTTCAGCCGAAACAAGCCGATTCTCTCTGGCCAATGCAAATTCAACCAGGAGAAACCCTTCATGCATATTCGGTGCGCTATTGGGAATGCTTTAATCTAGTAGATGATGCCTGCAATGACTCTATGGCCATCACTGCCTTTAAGATGGGTTTGCATCCTGACAGTGCCCTCCGCAGCTCCTTGACCAGATGGCCTCCCAAAGCAGTCTGGTCGTTAATGAAGAAAGTTGAAGAATATTGCAAAGTGGAAGATGATGCCCTGCGGGTCAAAGTCGGACACAAGGCCAACAAGACGGTCCCATCTGAAATCGTTCAGCCGATAAACTCTGTACCAATACGGAGCCCTGAACCACGGAATCGGGTTAGACAAGACAAAAGACGAGATTCGCGCCGATCAAATGACCAATGTTCACATCGAGCTAACGAACAACTACAAGTGGATAGCAGGAGCATAAAGCGCGCGAACAAGAAATATACGGAGTTAACGAAGCCCATCAGTGCGGTTATGTCTAAAGTTTAACACCTTCCCTTCTTTAAATGGCCACCCAAGATGATGGGACCTCCTGACACGAAGAGACGGGATAGGCGGTGCGCATATCACAAAGAATACTGTAGACACCCCATTTTTGACCGACCTTAAGACTCAGACGTCACCGATTGAGCACTTGGTGATGTGGCATATCGTGCTCATTCAGAAGTCTCAGAGTCGCGGCCGTGAGCCCTGCCTCCGGACTTCCGAACCCTCTTCTTTGCCTTGCCTCGATTTGCGAACCAGACTCGGTTTTCTCTGTTTCTTTTTTTGAGGGGAGGGAGAGGTCCTGTAGACCATCTCTCAGTGGCCGTGGGCTACATTTTGTGGCTATAGGCCATTTTGCCCATTTCGGGGCCCGGTTCTCGGTTTTCGGAGCCGTCAGGCCGTATGCCTCGGTTTGGGACCGCTTAACCATCTCCATTTGCTCTGATTTTTGGCATACTTCTTATTTTCTCCCTTTTGAGGGACACTGAGGTCTGAGAAACCCACTTCGTGGTCGAATACCACTTTCGGTGCTTAACAGGCAGTTTCCGGGGCCCCGAACTGTGTGTTTTGGCCCTCGAACATTCGTTTTGCATCAGTTTTCGTTCATTTTTGGCAGGTACCTCTGTTTCATCACCAGGAAGGCCGTAGAAGGGTGGGAGGCCAGCAATTATTTTAGCAACCAGTTATATATCCTCCGACGCCCTCCGACGCCCGTTTTTCTCACTTCCGAGCCAATGTTGAACACCCTTGGGCCATTTTCTTGAACTTTTAACCACATATTTGTGATGTACACACATGGGAGGACCCTAAAAGTTGGTGGCCGGCCACTAATGTTGCTTGACCCTTTTGAACCCCTCCTAAAAATGGCCTATTCTCTCTCCTGTTTTATAGTTTGCAATTTTGAACCACAGGGTTGTGATGAGGGGACCTGGAAGGACACCTTTTTGTGATGGCCGGCCAGAAAATCAACTTGACCTTTTTGACCCCTAGCCGGCCGGCTAGGGGGGGTGGCCGGCCGGCCACCTGTAGCTTTGAAAGTTGGCCGGCCTTAATCCTCACAATATGCACTTTACAGCTGTATAGCTGTTGTCCCCCAGAAATATCTACATCCGGGGGACACCTTTTGAAAAAAGGACTTGGTCCTTCTCCCCCACCCTTTCCCTCCATGCTCCCGCTCTCCTTGGTCCATATAACCAGCTGCCATCTCTTGTATTAGGGGTTAGAAAAATTGCTTCAAGCATATACATACATAGCTCCATCCATCTCTCTCATTTTCCTTGAAAACTCCTAAGTTTTGGCTCCATTTCTTCATCATCTTCAAGCTCTACCATCACCACTCCATTCCAGCAGCAAAGGAAGGGATTCCAGCAGCTTAGAGTCATCAAATCTGGTCCAAGAAGCAACAAAAGTGTTGGTCTTCAAGGGTAAGTAGACTTTCCCCCTTTTTGTAGCTCATTTTTGCGCCAATTTCTTAGCCAAGTTGCTTATTGTTTTGGGCTCCGACCTTAACTGAAACTAGGTCTATTTTGAGCTATTCTACATGTTTGTTGAAGGGCTCAACCCTCTTTGAGAACCCTATCTCACACTTGTTTCAATATCTCTTTGTATGTCAATATTCTTGCATGCTTCACTAGCCTATCATTTTTCTATTTTTGGACCATGATAAGAACTGAAAGTGGCCTTATTTTGACCTTATTAACATGTTTTATTAAGGGTCTTTGCTTTTTTGGTGAATGCTTTGTATACCTCATGTTATAGCCACTTTTGAGCCTCATTTTGCATTGCATTTCTAGCATGTTTGTATACTGATTTTGGGGCTTCCATAAACTGTAAATGTGCATATTTTTGGCCCCTCTTCAGTGTTATAGAATACTCTTTTTCTGTTTGGGCTTTGCATCTACCACTTGCTTCTTTGTCCATTTTTCGGTCCGATTCTTGCATAAGAGCTTAGCCATACCTATGTTTGTTTTTGGGGTTTTTACAGTTCTGTAAAGTGGCTTATTTTGGGCCCTCTTCAATGTTGTTGAAGGGCCCTAACCTGTTTGGGGTCAGCAGCTGTGAGTTGCTTCATAACCTCATATTTAGGGCCATTTTTGCATACTAGTTTTGCCCTATTTGTGTTTGCTGATTGGCCATGCTATGAACTGTAAAAATGATTATTTTGAGGCTGCCTTGCTTCTGTATTTTCATTCCATGTACCAATTATGCATGCTTTGTATAGCTGTAAGCCATTTCACGTACTTAATCTTGCATTTCGGGAGAAATTCCATGCATTGGGTATCATTTCGCCTCGTTTCGGGGCTGTTTTGCCCCTCATTTTGCTACTGAAAATTGCATGTTTTCATATCATATTCCATGTCTTTGCCATGTCTCATTAGAGTGGCATTTCGGTGCCTGAGGTTCGGTCCTCGGTTTGCGTGCACGCGTGCACGTATTTCGAGTTGTCTTGTTTTCATCTGATGGCCTCCTATGTGAGTGTGGATGAGGCTCTCTCATGTTGGTGTAAGCCCATTATTGCATTGCATATGCCATTGTCTCGATTTGCGTGCCCGTGTGCACGCATTTCGAGGCACTTCATTTTCATCCATCGGCCTCTTATGTGAGCGTGGCTGAGGCTCTCTCATGTTAGTGTAAGCCCATATCATATTTCCATGTCATTTGCATTGCGTATGTCATTTTCTCAGTTTGCGAGCCCGTGTGCACGCATTTCGAGGCATCTCTTTTTTACAGCATAGTGCATACTAGGTTGTATCTTAGATCGCATTTTGTCATTTTCTCGGTTTACGTGCCCGTGTGCACGTATTTTGAGACATCTCATTTTCATAGCATTGTGCATACTAGGCTGTATCTTAGTTGCATTCATGCATATCATGCATATTGCATCGTGTTCGGGATAGGAGTTAGCCCGGGCATGGGGAACGAGGTGCGTTTCGTACTCCGAGTGACGGAACGTGTCTCAATTCCCAGTCACCGACACTCCGGATTACCCATGATGGAGTTAGGTTCTTGTTGTGTTTACACGTGTATTCATTCTATATTAAGTTGCACATTTTGACTCCTCTGCCATCATGCATCGATATGCGTGATTGGTAGCACGAGGATCGAGGCATGCATATATCTGTAAAAATACATTGCCATGCCCCTTTCCTGCTCTCTGTTGCAGCAAAATGAAGAATCAGCAACTTTTTGGAGTTTGGCGCGCATTTCAAGAAAAGGTGTAAACAGAGGCTAATTGGGGCATCCCAGTGGATTTCCGCGAAAGGTAGCCCAGACATGCATCATTCATCAGGAGCAAGGCAGTCCCTGGCTTGCACGCCAGTTTTACAGTTTTCTTAGTCAATTTGATTAATTAATTAGGAATTTGTATATTATTTGGACTGTAATATTTATTTGGACTGTAATATTCTTTTATTTGAGACTGTACTATTTATTCGAACCCTCTGTGCGAGGGCATAATTGTAATAAGTGTGCGTGTGTGTGTCGTATGTCTTCCAACCCCACGTCTTTCTCCATTTTATTTACCTGCTTATGATGGTTAGATTAGGGCATATTTCAATTAGCATACAGTATGATAGCATGTTTGCATTCATTCATCTGTTTTACATGCACCGGGCTCGGCGCATCATACTAACTGCATTGTATTTTCAATTCCAAGATTGAATACATGTTAGCTGTAGCATTCCATATGCCATGTTTGGAATAGCCGAGCCTGCTATAGTTTGCATTTTTGCATGTGTTGCATTAGGCATTTCTGTATACTTAGGATTCATGCATGATTTTTAATGAGTTTTTGTTTTGGCTTGGAGTACTCGGTGAGTTTTATGCTTTAGCATCCTTGCATGCGTGTGAGTGCTGCCATGAATAGCATGCTTACCATGAGGCTATGTGCTTATGTGATATAAATTGCCTGAATGCCTGTGGGTGAAGGTTGGGTTATTTGGATTGGAACAAATCGTTGACTGTGTGTTTTAAAGCCCACTAGATAGTGGCAAAATCATATTTTCTAAGCCCACCTGAGGGTGGCAAATCCACGTCTTAGCCTACTTGCGGGTAGCACCATCAAACCATTTTCAAATAAACAAACATGAAATGTTTTGTTCCAATTCAGGCGATCCAGTTTATACTTGTATGCTGTTTGCATCACATAGTAACCTAGGCTAATAACCGGAATAAGAACATACAATGTTTTCAAAAATAGATATCATGGTTAGTAGAGGCCGATCTTTGATCGGGCGAGCGGGGGTGCTCACGAAGTGACCTTCCCCAATCGTACCCAAGTTCCCGAGCCGAGGCAACTTTGGTGATGACGGACACGTGGCCTTAGGCAACGAGTCAGGGTTTCCTAAATTTCCCAAAAATAAAATATTTAGGTGGCGACTCTGTATCTAGCAAAGCAGTCCATGTTTGGCACTTCTTTCAAAATCTGTTTTCTCAAAATGATTTGCCGGATTTGGACTCTTTGGTTCAGATTTAGAACCGTGACAAATTTGGAGAGTCCTGAGCTGTAGTGACCCCAATAAAAATGAACAGAACGGGAGCTCACCCTCCCAGGGCGTTCGGGGACGTCTATAAATACGGTCATGATACCGACAATTGTTATGCGTTGAAGGACCACCTTGAGGAGTTGGTACAAGACGGTCGGCTTATACAACACGTCCGAAAGAACAATTCAACAAAAACAGTAGCTATACTGTAGGATTCACCTCCACTTGGCGTAATTCATATGATATACAGCTTGCCAACGGCATCCGTGGTACATACAATTTAGTCGTATCTTGATCCCTAAAAGCAAATCACACCAGCGAAACAGCCCCATGATGCTGCAAGTATTACTTTCGATGATTCTGATTTGGTCGGCGTAACGCTTGCCCACACTGATCCCTTAGTCATTGAATTACGCGTAAATCAATTCACCGTTGAACGTGTTCTCATTGACCAGGGAAGTACTTCGGAAGTAATGTACTACAAGACCTTTGTTAAACTCGGCTTCACTGAGTCAGACTTGTCTCCAGCTGATTATCCATTATTCAGCTTCAACGCTAATCCGGAATATCCGTTGGGCAAAATCACACTACCAGTTCAAGTGCGCTCCCAATCAGTGGATATAGAATTTTTGGTTGTCAAGCTTCTTTCACCGTATAATCTCATCATGGGACGAACTTGGTTGCATACCATGCAGGCCGTGCCAATCACATATCATCAACTATTTCGCTTTCCGACTGAACGCGGTATAAAGCAAATTCAAGGTTCCTAGAAATCGGCTCAGGCGTGTTATCTTCTTGCTGCAAAAAAACCAAGGGAGCTGGAAGTGAATTCAATTGAGGTGCCGGATCGGGAGAGCATCGACGTCGTTGGGCAGCTCCTAAGTGAAAAGGCAACCGGAGCCCTGGATCGGGTAGAAATTGACAGAAATTGACGGGAATCCCGACAAGTTCTTCATGGTCGGTGTTTCCCTGAATAAAGTCGACAGGTAAGAGCTAATATCCTTTTTACTCAGCAACATTGATGTATTTGCATGGTCACCTTATGAGATGCCAGGGGTGGATCCATCTGTGTCCTAGTACCGCTTAAATGTTGATCCCAAATGTAAGCCAATTATTCAAAAAAGTCGGCGGTCTGCCGCGGAACACACTGTTACTGTTGTTGAAAAAGCTGATCAGTTGATTGATGCCGGAGCAATCCGCGAAGTGACCTATCTCACATGGTTATCAAATATTGTAGTTGTGAAGAAGAAAAATGGAACTTGGCGCGTTTATGTGGATTTCACGGATTTAAACAAAGCGTGTCCCAATGATTGCTTTCCCCTCACCAGAATAGACCAACTCATAGATGCAACGACACATCACCAACGTATAAGCTTCCTGGATGCCTACAGAGGCTACCATCAAATTGCTATTCATCTAGAAGACTAGGAAAAAATTGCATTTCTCATCCCAAGAGGAACCTATTGCTATAAGGTTATGCCTTTTGGGTTAAAGAATGTAGGGGCAACCTACCAAAGACTAGTGACTGCCATGTTCAAGGAGCAACTCGGCTGTACCATGGAAGTATACATCGACGATATGGTGGTGAAGTCCAAAGAAGAGCAAACTTATCTAGCTGATCTGGAAGAGACATTCGGCATTCTTCGCAAATTCAAAATGAAATTGAACGCTTCCAAATGTGTATTTGGCATCGGATCTGGCAAATTCCTTGGCTTCATTGTTAATCACCGTGGAATTGAAGCCAACTCGAGGCAAATCACAGCAATTCTTGAACTCAGCTCTTCTCGGTTGGTCAAAGAGGTTCAAAAGCTGATGGGAATGGCCGCTACACTCAATAGGTTCATTAGTCATTCCACAGATTACTGCCGGCAATTCTTTCACACCTTTCGGCAGGGTAAAGCTTTTGAATGGACCCCCGAGTGTGAAGCCGCTTTGAAAATTTTGAAGACTTACCTCCTTCGGCAGGTGATCCGCTCATTTTATATCTGGCAGTTTTCGACCGCGCGGTCAGCACCGTATTAATAAAGGAAGAACTAGGGGAGCAGCGACCAGTTTATTATGTGAGCAAAGCAATGACTGACGCCGAAACACGTTATCTTCCGTTGGAAAAACTCGTCATTGCTCTTATCATGCCATCAAGAAAACTGATGCATTACTTTCAGGGGCATACCATCGGGGTACTTACGGACTACCCCCTCCGATCAGTGCTCCGTAGCGCGGAAGCATCAGGGCGCGTTTCAAAATGGGCTCTCGAACTCAGCCAGTACGATATCCAATTTCTACCCAGAACCTCAATCAAGGGGCAAGTGCTCGCCGACTTTATGGCCAAATTCATTGGGTGTCTTGCCGACTTTAAGTCTGATCAAATTCAACCTAAGTCGAACTGGAGAATTTACGTCGGGGACATTTGGCAGTTGTATTGTGACGAGTCATCCAATCAACGTGGTAGTGGGGTGGACGCAGTGATCATGGCTCCGAACGGGGCAATAATAGAGCAGGTTGTTAGACTGGGTTTCAAAGCATCGAACAATGAAGCCGAATACGAAGCATTGTTAACCGGCTTACGAAATGCATTTTTTCTTGGTGCTCGGTGTCTGCTTATTTTCTGCAACTCAAAACTTGTCATCAATCAATTGAAGGGGGAATATGCAGCCAAAAATGACTGCATGGCAGCCTACATGAAAATGACAAATTCTTTGCTGGCAAAATTCGACAATCATGAATTGAATCAAATAACCCGGGATCAGAACACGCATGTAGACGCCCTGGCTTGTCTAGCCTCTGCTATCAACTCAGAAATCAAATGGACAATTGAAGTAGGGTTTGTCCCCGAGCCGAGCATTGCCTCTTCAGAACCAGTTCAGGTCAACGTTATCGAACCAGGTCCGAGTTGGATTGACCCTATCGCTGTATTCCTGTCTTCAGAACAGCTTCCAATGGATAAGAAAGAAGCACACAAACTCCGAAACAAAGCCCTCCGATACTATTTGGATCCGCAGGAGAAGCTCTACAAGAAATCTCTCTCTGGGCTGTACTTAGAGTGTGTTCACCTGGATAAAGCCGAGGAACTTTTGACTAAAATACATGAGGGCAGTTGTGGTGCCCATTCAGGCGGACGCTCTCCGGTTCACCGCGCCGTATCGCAGGGATACTATTAGCCGACAATGTGAACTGACGTCGAGTTTTATGTTAAGAAATGTGGTCAATGCCAAAAGTACTCCCCTTTAAGTCACTTTCCAGCCGAGGAGTTAAATTCTATCACTAACCCTTGGCCGTTCGCTCAAAGAGGCCTTAATATCGTTGGATCATTACCACGGGCCCCGGGCAACATGTAATTCCTAATTGTTGCAATGGATTATTTCACAAAATGGGTCGAAGTGGAAGCACTAACACACATTCGAGATTCCGATGTAAAGCGTTTTGTATGGGAAAATATCATAACAGGATTCGACATACCACGAGCACTTATTTCTGACAACGGTACCCAATTTGATTGTGGCGTATATCGAGAATTGTGCGAAACTTATGGCATCCGGTCCTATTTTTTCTCGTCGGCTTATCTCCAGAGCAATGGCCAAGCAGAGGCCACCAACAAGGCTATTTTGGATGACATCAAGAAGAGGCTGGAGAAAGCTAAAGGCAGATGGGTCGAAGAGCTACTCATTCTGTTATGGGCTCATCACACTACTCCGAGGCGATCCACCGGGGAAACGTCGTTTGTTTTATGTTTCGGAACCCAGGCAATCATCGCCCTGGAGATCGGCCTCCCAACCTTGAAATTGAAAATTTTCGATATGGGCCGAAATGACATGATGTTGGCTTTGGACTTGACTTTGGTTGAGGAATGCCGAGACCGTGCCCTTGCATCCATGGCACGGTACCAGCAATAGCTCGCTAAGTCGTATAACCAACTTGTTTAGTTGCGCTGTTATACACCAAGAGAATTGGTCCTCAAAAAAGTGCTTCCCGTTGCCAAGAATCCGGCTGACGGGAAATTGGGTCCTAATTGGGACGACCCCTATTAGATTGATTCAATCGCAGGAACGGGGCATATCGGCTCAAAGACATGGATGGAAGAAGGTTGTCACGTCTGTGGAATTCCACACACTTACTCAAATTTTATCATTAACTTGTACGGCACGACAGCCTATTTTGATTCTATGTTGTGTGTATCTTTTTTTTTTTCAATATAATGTCTTCATGCCCAGTTAGTTCTGATTGTTTAATAAAGATTTCAAATTCGGAACGCCTTTCGTGAATGACATGATCGGCTAACACAAAAAGCAAGCCTCCAAATTCAGAGCGCCCTTCGTGAATGACATGATCGGCTAACACAAAAAGCCTCCGAATTTGGAGTTCCTTCGTGAATGACACATTAGGGCCGAATAAAGCCTCCGAATTCGGAGCGCCCTTTGTGAATGACACGATTGGCTAACACAAAAAGCCTCTAAATTCGGAACGCCCTTCGTGAATGACACGTTAGGGCCGAATAAAGCCTCCGAATTCAGAGCACCCTTTATGAATGACACGATCAGTCAACACAAAAAGCCTCCGAATTCGAAGCGCCTTTCATGAATGACACAATCGGCCAACACAAAAAGCCTTCGAATTCGGAGCGCCCGTCGTGAATGACACAATTGGCCAACACAAAAAGCCTCCGAATTCGGAGCGCCCTTCGTGAATGACACGATCGGCCAACACAAAAAGCCTTCGAATTCGGAGCACCCTTCGTGAATGACACGATTGGCCAACACAAAAAGCCTCCAAATTTGGAGCGCTCTTCATGAATGACGCAATTGGCCAACACAAAAAGCAAGCCTCCGAATTCGGAGCTCCCTTTGTGAATGACACGTTAGGACCAAATAAAGCCTCCGAATTCGGAGCGCCCTTCATGAATGACAAAATCGGCCAACACAAAAAGCCTCTAAATTCGGAGCGCCCTTCATGAATGACACCTTAGGGCCGAATAACGCCTCTGAATTCGGAGCGCCCTTTGTGAATGACATGATCAGCCAACACAAAAAGTCTCCGAATTCAGAGCGCTCTTCGTGAATGACACATTAGGGCCGAATAAAGCCTCCGAATTCGGAACACCCTTCGTGAATGACACGATCAGCCAACACAACCCTTCGTGAATGACACGATTGGCCGACACAAAAAGCCTTCGAACTCGAAGCGCCCTTCGTGAATGACACGATTGGCCAACACAAAAAGCCTCCGAATTCGGAGCGCCCTTCGTGAATGACACGATTGGCCAACACAAAAAGCCTCCGAATTTGGAGCACCCTTCGTGAATAACGCAATTGGCCAACACAAAAAGCAAGCCTCCGAATTTGGAGTGCCCTTCGTGAATGACCCATTAGGGCCGAATAAAGCCTCCGAATTCGGAGCGCCCTTCGTGAATGACACGAGCGGCCAACACAAAAAGCCTTCGAATTCGGAGTGCCTCACGTGAATAACACGTCTGGGCCGAATAAGTCTCCGAATCTAGAGCGCCTTTCACGGATATTGTGAGCGGCATGAAGTAGTAAATTTGCAAGCATTGATCGAAATTGCATGTTTACATTCAGAATAATGTGTTTTATTCAACAGATCATAAGTACATGCTTTACATCAAAAACAAATAATAATAAAATAAAATAAAATAAAATAATAAATAAATATATCAAAATTATTCGGCATCGCCCTCATCGTCAGTTTTCTCGGCTTCAAAAGCCTCGAACGGAAATGTGTAACTCTGGTATAAGAGTGACACCGGATCAACACCCGCAACCTGGAGTGCCTTTTTCTATCCATGTTTAAATCTGTGATTTTCGCATCGACAGACCTCCTCGGCTAGCTTTTCCTTCGTCTTGTCTATTCCAATTTTGCGACCATCATGGAAGCCTTTTTCGTAGGACCTAGCTTTCGTCGATTCAATTGCGAACATGTTGGCCGTGTCTCGGTCAGCGATTGCGTAATCCAAAATTCGGTGATTTACTCGCTCCGCAACAATTAGATTCACTTCACTCGCCGAATGAGTCTCAGAGGTACTAATCTTCTTCAACTCATTTCTGGCCCTGTCTGCAGGGGCTTGCAAGCTCTGAATGCGAGCATCCCTTTGCTGTATCTCTCTTCGCGCAGTACACAGGTGCATGCTGATTTCATATGAAGTGTAAAGTCCCTTCACCGCTCCATGGACGCCCTCTCGAAAAACTTCAAAATCAGGTCGCCCAACCATCAACTGTTGGACTTTCGGCGAAAAAATCTGTCAGGTGAATTCCACTGCCATGTTTGGATCGTGAATGATCGAATCCGCCTCTGTCATCGGTTTGTTCCTTACAAAGACTGAAAAGCTCAACGGACGCAGTGCCCCATTGGCCTCACTTCACGAGCAAGGGGAGTTCCTTCGCTGTTGCCTTTCCTTCCTTGGTGACCTGCTTCGATGACGCGGAGAATGACGCCTTTTGTGCTCACCCGACATCTTACTTCCTGTTCACAACGGTTCATCACCTCAATTCATCACTTAATCCAGCTCAGCTAGTGTCTTACCCTCTCCTCTGCTGTTAAAAAATAGCCTTCTAGACATCTAGTTCAAACCCACTACTTTTCTCCCTTCTGTGATCTGCCAAATTTGGACACCAATATGGACCCTAAACGAACGCAGCCCCCACCCATCTTATTAATCGCGGGGGCAGCGCTCCCAAAGTGTTATCTTCAATGCTCTGCACCACGAATTGACGTGGATCAGTGGTCTTGTTCATTAATTTGGCGGCCGTGTTCATCAGCTTATTGGGGCAAGGGCAAATTCATCAATCTATTCGGCCTAAATATTAGAGCTCCCAGCTGAATTGTCATTGTGCCCTAGCAAATTCTTAAAGTGCCGTTTTTAGGCGGTCCTGTTCAATTTTGCTCAGGTAAGGGCAGACTCATCAATCTATTCGGCCTAAATATCAGAGCTCCTAGCCGAATTGTCATTGTGTCCTAACAAATTCTTAAAGTGTCGTTTTTAGGCGGTCAAGGGCAGATTCATCAATATATTCAGCCTAAATATCAGAGCTCCTAGCCGAATTGTCATGGTGCCCCGGCCAATCCTTGAACTGCCGTCGTTCGGCGGCCGTGTTCATCAGCTTACTGGGGTAAGAGCAGACTAATCAATCTATTCGGCCTACATATCAGAGCTCCTAGTCGAATTGTCATTGTGCCCCAGCAAATTCTTAAAGTGCCATTTTTAGGCGGTCCTGTTCAATTTTGCTTAGGCAAGGGAATATTCATCAATCTATTCGGCCTAAATATTAGAGCTCCTAGCCAAATTATCATGGTGCCCCAGCTAATCCCTGAATTGTCGTTGTTCGACAGCCGTGTTTATCAGCTTATTGGGGCAAGGGTAGATTCATCAATCTATTCTGTCTAAATATCAGAGCTCCCAGCCGAATTGTCACTGTGCCCCAGCAAATTCTTAAAGTGCCATTTTTAGGCGGTCCTGTTCAATTTTGCTTAGGCAAGGGCAGATTCATCAATCTATTCGGCCTAAATATCAGAGCTCCTAGTCGAATTGTCATGGTGCCCCAGCCAATCCCTGAACTGCCGTCGTTCGATGGCCGTGTTCATCAGCTTACTGGGGCAAGGGCAGATTCATCAATCTATTCGGCCTAAATATCAGAGCTCCTAGCCGAATTATCATGGTGCCCCAGCCAATCCCTGAACTGCCGTCGTTCAGCGACCGCCTTCATCAGCTTACTGGGGTAATGGCAGATTCATCAATCTATTCGGCCTAAATATCAGAGCTATGCATTAAGACGTTCCTATGCGCCAGCAAATCCTTGAACTGCCATTTTTCTGCGGTCCTGTTCATCAACTTGCTAGGGCAAGGGCATATTCACTAATAAATTCAGCTAAGTTGCAGTGCTATACAGTTATTTTTGTGGTGGATTAATTTAATAGTTTGTTCCATTCATTGCATGTTTTTACATCTTACTTAGCCGTTAACACGCACATGCATCAAGTAGAAAGGCAAAAGCAATTTTCATTCATAAATTAAGCACAAACAAAAGTCATTTTACAAATGAAAACTACCCTACGTTAGCTTTCCACAAAAATAAATAGTCAAAAATCTAACAAAATCTAACAAAACCTATATACACAAGATACCAAAACAAAACGAAAAATACTTTTGACTTTAGGTCAGTCTTCAGGGTCAGACGCCAGCGGCTCAACATCTACTTGCTCGTACGAAATCGACTGCTCTAAATACCATGTTAGCGGCAGCTAAGGCTTTGAGCCAGTCGGGTTTGAACCCCCTGTTCTCGAACTTTGGCACTTCTTCTACATAATTCTCCAAGGCCGCATCTTTGCCAACTTGGAACGACTTGGAAATCTCGGATTTGGCGTTTGCCATCGCCCTCTTTGACTCCTCCAAGTCGACCTCCAGCTTGGCAATTGTCTTGTTGGCCAATTTGAGCGCTTATTCGTTGGCATTCGCTCTCTCTTCTGCGGCCAATCTCAGTTGGTCAGTAGTCTTGGCCTTATCTGTTTCGGCATCGGCCCTCGCTCTCTCTGCCGCCGCTTTTATGGCCTCAAATTCGGCTTTGAGAGAGGCCTCTGCTGCCTTCCCCTTCTCGTTTTCCACCTCGACTGTGAGAAAGCCGATCTGTTCAATAGCGTCATGTTGGTGATGGCCAATCTCAGCTGTCCTTCCCACCGTCTACAAAACAAAAATCGGTAAGCCAACGAAATTTTTTTTCTTTTAGTTAGCCTTGCAAAATTAAAAATAAGGATCACGTACCAATATTGCCGATTAAGCGGCTAATGTGATGGACAGTAGATCCTGCTCTGCCCTAAAGGTTGTTCTGTCAACCGGTAGAGAAATGAAAAAGGCCAAGCTCAAGGCCACAGATGGGTCTTTTACAGCCGATGCATCGGAAGAAACCAGCGTGTTCCTTACCCTTGGTTGTATTATAAACAGCACGACCAGGTCTGACTTTGCCATTCGTGGTTGTTCCACTAGGTCTTCCGAATTACCGGCTTCTTGTTCGGCCGGACGTTTTTTCCCCATTTGCTCTATCACTTAGCCCTCTTGTTAATCGACAACAGGCTCCGTTTCGGCCACATCAGTCTGAACCACCACCTCAACAAGAGCAGGTGGAGTTTCTACCTTAGCGTCAGATGGAGGGAGCAGAGGTTCATTTCGCTCGGTCTCGGCTCTCCTACGGGCAACCATCCACTCAGTATTTTTCTGCCTGGCCATCTGAGTGAGCGACTCACCAGCCATGTTGTAAGGATACGAGCCGGGTAGGTCCCCCAAATCGGTGAAAATGTCTTCGAAGGACACATTCGCTCGGCCAGAAGTGGACGGAGGATTAAGGCCGGTTTCTTCCAAAGCCAAACTCAATGCCACGTCAACCTCCTCTAATCCATCGGATTTGTCCTGGGATGGTTGATTCGGCTGCTTAGCGACCTCTTCGGCTGCCTGTTCGTTCGCTGGCTCTAAGTCTGAAGCCTAAAAGCTAATCTGTTTAAGGTTCTTTAAGCTCGGAAAAACAAGCACCGTAAGGTGCTGTTCAACCTTCAGAATTGGAATGTTATCTGCGGCTGAAAAGGTAGTGTAAGTCAGCTCACATCTGTCACGACCCAAACCTACCCCTATAGGTTTAGCGTCGCAACCGGCCAGTAATCCTTGGATTACCAAAGGCCTCTTGACATAATAGCATATGGTCAGGGGCTGCGAAAGCGAATGTACAAAACATACGAAGTCCATTGAGCTATGAAGACATACATGGAACTGAAAACCTTAAACTTCATATACATACAAGTGACGTCATGGGTACAGTATTTACACGTCACTATCAAGTACATACAAAATGCGACTTGTTCAAAAACAAAGAGACAGTCTTATACATCCATATTGGCACAGCCGCAATACATGACTTGATCTGGAACCTCCTCGTGAGGCGCAAAAGGTGGCTGACCAACACAAAAATACCCCAGGCATCATCTTAAGCCTAATCACGAGCTTGCTCACCTACATACATAATAAATAACTAGTAAGCAGAAGCTCAGTGAATAATAACAAAGTAAAGGGGTAAATGAATGATGTCCTATATTTATGGCTGAAACTGAAATTCACGTACATATTCTCATTCTGAGCATATATAGAATTCAGAGTTCATGCTTAGTCTTACATAATACGTCCATCAGCGTTGACAGATCATACACATAAGGTCTTAAATCGTACTTGTCAGTTCTATATAAGAACCTCCGACTGGGTAAGAATAACTTGTTAGTCCCATAAAGGAACCTCCGGACTGGGAACTTGTAAACTTGTCAGTTCCACTTAGGAACCTCCAGTCGGGTATAGATAGCTTGTCAGTTCCATAAGGAACCTCCAGTACCGGGATCTTGCATACACTTGAAACATATCATTACTTGAATCATAGCATATTGTCATAATGGCTTGTTAGACTTGGACAATCATTCATAGCATAAAACTTGATATTTCATAGAACAATTCTTAATTCTTGTACAGGAAATAATTTACTTGAACATAGCTTTACTAAGTCATTACTCACAGATAATAGGTGTCATAAGCAGACAATTCAACTTCCTTGTGGCGCTCGACTTACACAGATACAGAACGAACGTATTTTAAATAACACACCCGTAAATGATAACTTAGTCCTTTCATGTTTTGGTGTGTTTCTACTTCATTATCCTCATCATGAAGTCTTAATCATGGCCTAGGAATGCCTAGGATGGAATGAGGATGCAAAAATGCACTTGAAAACATTTTTCAAAATTTGCTGAAAATAGAGTCCACGCTCGAGCGTAGGTTCCCTCGCTCGAGCGGGCATGCAGACAATGAGACTTCGCTCGAGCACGACCTTCCTCGCTCGAGCGGACTGCAAACTTTGAAAAAGTACTGGTTACTTGTATTCCACGCTTGACGAACGCTCGATCTCCGCTTGAGCATGAGACTCAGTCCCTCGCTCAAGCGTGCTGCAAGGTATGCAATCTTCTGGGTATATGCATTTCATGCTCGAGTGAGAATCAGGTCGCTCGAGCGGAAGTGCACACACTTAGAGTGCTCGCTCAAGCATGAAGTCCTACGCTCGAGCGTGGATGGAAATTCTGGAATTTTCAGATTTGATCTTTAAGCTTAAACTCAACCTTTAAAGCATCAAACTTGATTTTCCTGGGCCAAAACTTGAAAATATACATGAAAACCCTTAAAACAATATGAATCAAAGATCATTTCAAGAAATCATGGCCTAATGGCTTGCCAATTTTGCAAAATTCAACTAAAAGTTTATGAATGATCCAAGAACATGACATGCATGAATTCTCTTGCACTCAACCTCTTCAAAACATGATCAAACTTGGCGACTTGATAGAAAACATGATGAATTCCCAAAATATAAGTGAGATGAACACATGCATGAAAGAATTCTTTGAAATCATGCTCAATTTGTGAAGAGATGAACATGCATGTGAGAATTCCCATGAAATCAACCTCAAACTCCATGATATGGACATGCATGCATGAATTAATCTTTCTCCTCACTTCTTAAGCTTAATTCTTACATCTCCTAGCTCAATTTACTAGAATTCATAGATGAATCAACTTAATTTCAAGTCTAGAGACTTGTCTTCTTACTTTAGATGTTCAATTGGGCCTTAGGTGCTAAATTCTTGAGCTAGATGATCAAATCTCCAAGGTTTCTTCATTTTCTCCTAGCAATCCCTCTTGTTTGTGTTCAATCTTTTCTTCCTCTCTCTCTCTCTCTCTCTCTCTCTCTCTCTCTCTCTCTCTCTCTCACTCTCACGTTTGAGCAATAAGATGAGGAAAATGAAGGTGCAAAACATGACTAGTGGGGTCAAATTAGCCTTATATAGGCCTAATCAAGAGTTGATTAATTAATTGACATTAATAATTCTAATTTAATCATTCTGAATCGAATTTCAATTAAACCCACCATAAAATCCTATAAATCTTAATTAACATATAAATCAAGTCAATTTGAGAATCGGATGCCGATAAGCCCTTCAATTTGCAAATCGAAATCAAAAGATGAACAGATCTTTCTACATCAAACAGATATAAACACAAAATGATGCAATGCACATATAATCAACTCAAGATTTCTTCTTAATTTCTTATTATGCACACTTAAGCATGAATTATCGTTAATTATGGATCGGGGTTGTTACAGTATCTCAAAAGAATATGGATCGCCTTCCCTTATTTCTGGAGATTCTGATGGCCGAAGAACTGGAGTACGACTCTGATCTGTGCAAGTATAGCATCGTCGGCCGAAACGAGAACTTTTTTCAAATCGTTTCCTGCACAAATAAAACGGTAAGTACGTAGAATTTGAACCAAGTAAATATTTAATAAAAATTCGTGGGGGATTAAATGGTCACCAGGTTCGCCCCTTCGTCTAGGCACTCGATCTTGACGATCTTCGCCCTCGCCGAATTTCCAGTTGCCACAGACAATGACCATGACATCATCAACACACTTGCTAGAGCTGGCAAGCATTGTCACCAGATGATGCTCGGTGTCCTTGGCCGTGAGGAAATAGTGCCCCTGCTGGCCAGAGGATTTGGCCAAGGCATAACAATGCCGAATGGCAAGGATTCCAAGGTTAAGCCTAAGGCGTCGATTTAGTTCTACAATCCCCATTGTTATTTGGCAAAAATTTACGTTCGGCTGAGAAGGGATTAAACCCCAATGGCAAAGGACAACCCTCAAAAGTGGATGAAGGGGAAAACGGACTCCGCCCTCAGCGATTGACAGGAAAGGAAAGACAATCGAACTCTTATCATTCCTTTCCGTGTCAATCACGTTCTCTGCCAAGAGTGATAGATGGACATTGTTAGGAATAGAAAAATGGCGACGGAAACTAGAGACTCGATCCGCAGAAAGAAGGGCTTTCAAATGTTCATAGCAGGTAAAGTGAACACTCTAAACAACAAACAAACAAGGAAAAGGAGTCGAAATGGAAGAGAGAAAAACTTACAAGAAATGAGGAGGACAATGAAGAACGGAAAGAAGTTGCAGAGGGCGTGAAACGAGGGTGGTGAACTGACAAGCAACGAGAAGCGTTGTGCATTCGAAAAAACATACAAACGAAGAAACAACACGATTTCAAATCGTATTAAATGAATGAAGCGTACGAAGGGATGGGAAATTGTAATCATGCCTAAAAAGAGTAGGCGTTCTGATGCTTGCATTGGAATAAGGGAAACCGCCTTATTTTTTGACCCTCAAAGTCCAAAACCAAACATGCCGACTAACTGACATTAGTAGGATGTTTGGGGGATAATTGTGGGGGCCGAATATATTATAAGGAAATCAAGTCATGTACTGTACGACTCTATCCCGGAGGGGCAGAGGTCGAATAACCGGGCCGAATATGAAAAGGAAGCCGAATGAGCGATTGTTCATTGGACGAAAGGTGGGCCCAACCATCAACATCAAGGACGACCATAAATAAGAAGAGCATCAGCTAAGAAACGATATGTAAGAAAAAATAAGATCAACTTGAGGTATAAGCAACCCAGAGAGTATACACTGACTTATCCGTCGGAGTGCTAATTCTGACACCCCCGACCGGAGCGTTCATTTCTTTTTAGGTGATTAACTGAGGATCAAGAGCGTCCTACAGGATCCAAAGTGTATTTCCAAACCACTTCTCCACAATATATACATATATATATATATATAATATTTATTTATTGTGCCCCTGCTGTGTTGTGTCTTGATTTTTTCTTTTTTCTTTTTTAAATTGTCGTTGATCTACCTAGCGGAGCCATGCTGAATATTTAAGTGTTGCCCATGTGTTGGCTTGCTTGATTGGCAATTCGAAATTTTTTAGCATATTTCTTGTGCAGCAATTGAATTTATGCACCCAAGTTTGCGACTGGTGGAACGTTTTGGCCAGTAGTACACAGTTCAACAATATTTTCCCTTATATTGATGCAAATTATTGCAATTGGAATATTTGGGTTTGAAGAAACTTCCCCTAGCATCCAGCTTTTGTGTTCCTCTCCCAGTTCTCACTCTTGTATTCAATGACTATTGCCGGACACGTTTCCTACTCATATTCCAGGATTATTCTGCTGAGGTACATTTATACAGAACACCAATTATCTTTTCATCCTCTTGATTTTTATTGTTTAGTTGATGTTAATTGATATGGAAGACATTTTGTATTTTTTTTTGATCGGCAAATATTAATTGTTAATTATCTCCCCACTTTTGGCAAAGCACCTAAGTACTTACACTCCCTTAATTCAACCCCTAAAGGGAATTGAACCCATGACCTCCTTGGGACTAAGCCTTAAGAAAGGCATGGTGGCCAACTAGGCTAGGCCTTGTTGGTTAGACATTTTGTATATGTTACCTACTAAAAAGAAAAAAGAATCAAAATCCCAAAAAAAAAGAGAGTAGGTTGTATGTTACTCACTGTACTAACGTGAAGTCGTATTGTAGTTCCATAGCAATAGTCGGCCTAATCTTAAATTTTTTCCCTTCCCATATATTAATGTTTTATTTATGAATTTTTCCAGTTGCATTATTTCTGTCTTGTAAGATAAATTGATAGAAGATAAATTGATAAAAAGAGAATAAATTGTAGAGAGAAATTGTGTATCTCTTTTATTATATATTTGTATCTGTGTTGTTAACTCCTTTATATAGAGGAGAGGTTACATAATTTGGAGGAGCCATTGAGGAGCAGCTTACCGAAAGTGGCCGAAAGGCTTACAGAAAGGAAACACTAATGATGAAAGCAAGCAATCACTAATCTATTATAATGCTAACATATTATAATAACCTATTATATAATATTATATACTAACATATGAATAACATATTATAATAGGATAGGTTATTATATAATATTAACAGCCCCCCTCAAACTCAAGAAGGATAGACACTAACCAACTTGAGTTTGGAGAGAGTAACAAAACAAGAAAATAAACTGACAAATAAAAGTGGATAGGAGACACTGTATGGTCGTGTCAGACCGTTGGTGAAGACACTGTATGGTCGTGTCGGACCGTTGTAGCAAGACAGTTTATGGGGTCGTGTCGGACCGTTGTAGCAAGACAGTTTATGGGGTCATGTCGGACCGTTGTAGCAAGACAGTTTATGGGGTCATGTCAGACCGTTGTAGCAGGACAGTTTACGAGGTCATGCCGGACCGATGTAGCAGACACTGTGTGGTCGTGTCAGACCGTTGTTATAGAAGCTAACCGGAATAAATGTCGGGACAGTTTACGGGGTCATGTCGGACCGATGTAGAAGAATTTGGTGGTGCACCAAGGTGGCGACTTAAGGAGTGCGCCATGGGGTGGCTTGGGTGGTTCGCATGGTGTGTAACCATGCTCACCATGATATATGTATAACCCCCCCTCAAACTCAAATAGGTTTGAAGATAGAAACCTATTGGAGGTTGAAACAAATGGAATGTGTTTTGTTTTGTTTTGGTGGTGGAAAAATAATAAAAAGAAGAAAATAATGGAAAAAGGGATGATGCTCACCAACTGAGATGTATAATAATGAAATATTGATGAAAAAAGAAAGATAGAAAAAATAAAATAAAATAAAAAGAAGGTAGTGGGAATAGGAATCTGGAAAAGCTCACCAATGGAGTGGTAAAATAAGGAAATCTCGCGAGAGAAAAGGGATTTTTTTTTTTTAAATGAAAAAAGAAAGATAAAATAAAATAAAGTGATAATGGGCTCACGGGTTTGTTCAAACCCCAGCCATGAGATTAATAAAATAGGAAAGAGTCATTGATTTGGGTGTAGGGTGGCCCATTGATTTGGGTAAAACCAGCACATGGTTTGTTGGTTCAAAAATATTGTTTAAAAAAAAAAGAAAGGAAGGTGGTGGAGAATATGATGATGAATAAAAAATAAAAGAAAGGAGGAAGTCCGAGAGAGAGGTGCCGAGAGAGTGAGAGAGCTCTGTTAGAGAGAGAGAGCTGGGTTTGGTCCTCTGTGTGTGTCGTTTTTTTTTTTTTGTTCATCAGTTTACAACTTTACATTCAACCAACCCCGAGAGAGAGGCCGAGAGAGAGAGAGAGGTGTGTCGTGTGTCCTTGTGTGTGTTGTGTATGCCTCTGCTGGGTGTAAAGGTCCTACCCGTGGGTGTGATAAGTGTGTATAAAGCTCTGTCTATGGCAGCGTGTATGAAGCTGTGTGTGTATGGTCTCCCCCTTGTGTGTGTTGGGTCTGTGTGTGTTTGTCGGGTGTGTGGAGTGTATGTTGGGTTGCTGCTGCCGTGTGTCTGTGGCTGTGGAGAATGGAGCTCGGTGTATGGTTTGTTAATGATCCCTCCCCCCGACGTGAATCAACGTTGTGGCCTCTTGTCTCTATGGTGGGTGTGTCCCTCTTGTCTTGTGTCTGCTTTCTCTCTCTCCGTCTGTGCTGTATGTTCCGTGTGTGAGATAAGTGCATGTCTCAGTGTGGGTATCGTCCCCCTTTTCTCTCTCTAAACCCGTGTGGTGCCATGGCTCAAGGTCGTCCTGTCTGTCTCTCTTTCAGGGAGTATGTTGCCGCCGTTGATGGCGAAGAACTCGAAGTTATGTGTAGAAAATTCTAGCGGATTAGGTTGAGGTCCGGCGGGCGGTCAAGGCAAAGTTGCCGCCCGCCAGAAGGTGAAGAGCACCAAGAGCTTAACCTATAGCTCTGATACCATGTAAGATAAATTGATAGAAGATAAATTGATAAAAAGAGAATAAATTGTAGAGAGAAATTGTATATCTCCTTTATTATATATTTGTATCTGTGTTGTTAACTCCTTTATATAGAGGAGAGGTTACATAATTTGGAGGAGCCATTGAGGAGCAGCTTACCGAAAGTGGCCGAAAGGCTTACAGAAAGGAAACACTAATGATGAAAGCAAGCAATCACTAATCTATTATAATGCTAACATATTATAATAACCTATTATATAATATTATATACTAACATATGAATAACATATTATAATAGGATAGGTTATTATATAATATTAACATGTCTAACCAATATATGCTGAGCATTTTGCGTGCCATGCAGAGTTTGATAAAGAAAGACCGTGATGATCAGAATGATCCTTCAATGGCGGAGTTCCTTGACGAATTAGTCACTGCATATCGTGATCCAGCTCTGATGCTGATTCAATATTCTGGAAGAAGTGATAGAAACACTTCTCTCCTTCATACTGTTGAAGTTTGAAGTTGGAAGGTAACATCGATTACTAACTGCTAAGTTTAAAGTAGCGCTGTATGGTCCTTTAGATTGTGCAGTCTCGTGAATGGTTTGTGGCGGTGAAAACCAAAAATAAATTACAAAAATATTTTTTTGTTCCTAAAGGAAATGCTGTTGTTGTTGTTATTATATCATCATAAATAATAATCATCACCATCTCAATACCAACAGAGTTTATTATTGTTATCATCATGTTGTTTTGGTTTCTTTTGACTTTGATTGAAATTTAAACACTATCACACCCGAGCCAAAGAAGTCCAAACCCCTGCGTTTAATGCTACAATTATTTATTTATTTTTATTTGTAATAGAAATGTAGCACGCCACACCACGGGAGCTTCTATTTGCACACACTCATTCCCCTTTTTACATATCTTTTTTAACAAATAATTAGTTTGAAAGTAGATTTCTAAAAATAAACAATTGGTTCGGAAGTAGCATTCCGAAAAGAAATAACTTGTTCGGAAGTAGAGTTCTGAATTTTTTTTTATTTTTTCGACATTCAAATTCCAAATGTATTTATTTAATGTCTATAATAGCAATTTCATCTAAAAATAAAATTATAATAAAAATAATTTTTATTAAGTGTGTGTAAAGAGAGGAATAGGGATGTGCAAATAGAAGCTCTCCCACACCACACCACACCTAGGCAAAAAAGGTCCAAACTGACGCATTTACCCTTGAGAGGGCCTAATCTCTTGGAGGAGGAGTGAATGATGGAGACTGGTGGGTCTTATAGATAAAAATTTAGATGGAGCTTTGCTCTGAAACTCGGATTCCCGCTTAGGTTCCTTTACTGTGAGGGTTGTGGTTATCTTCCGTCAAAGAGTTGCTACTATAACGATTGTCATTTATGATGTTATTGTGTCGTATTTGCACAAACTGTAGAGAATGAGGATTCCACACTAAATTGGCAAAATGTATATGTAAATTTTTTTTTTTTGGGGGGGGGGGGGGGCAACAATGAACGTAACATTCATTGAATAATTTTTCAAGAATAAATATTTATGGGCAAATTACAAACACCCCTTTCGAGATTTGATAAAAATACAGATTCTCCCTGAGGTTTGAGAAATTATAAATTGTCCCCTGAGGTCAAATTTTCATAACAAATTAAGAAAAATTAAAGGGGAATCTGTATGAAAATAAAAACCTCAGGGGGCAATTTGTTATGAAAATATAAACCTCAGGGGGCGGGATATAATTTCTCAAACCTCAGGAGAGAATCTTTATTTTCACCAAATCTCGAGGGAGGTGTTTGTAATTTACCCAATATTTATTGATGCCCGGTTACAAATTCCTGTCTTCATCCAAAGATAAAATCCCCACTACTCCTTTAATTATTCCAATTAAAGATAAATTAGATAGAAGTTGCCAAACCACCGAGCCAAACTCTTATTCAAAGCATTCCATCCACCTTTTGGTGTGTAGGATTGACTTTTTAGAGTTCATCATGGTCACGATCATCATCAGGTTTAGTGTGATCATGAACTTCAAGACCATGGTTTTTGCGAGGCAAGATGCAATGTAAAGAGGGCAAATTGGGAAAAATTTTCTTCACGCCAACCATTATGTAGTCATTTGTGGTGCCGGGAGCAAAGTTGATGCGTGCATAGGAATCCCCTTTGAATAGATATGCCTCATCAGTCCTGTGCAAAGCTAGCGCTGCATCAATTCCATTTTCAAAGATGGTGTTTTTCAAACTAGGAAAGCCTTGAGTGTTGACAAAGAGGTGGGAATCAGAACTGTAGTTTATATAAGCATACTGGTTTTCTTTGAAGAGGTAAGCTTCATACCTTTTAGTTGACTCAAACGCGGCGTCTACACCGCTTTCAAAGACTGTCCCTTTGAAGGAGGGGAACATTGCAGTAATGGTCATCGGGCATTTGATTATATTGTCATTGGTGGTGCCTGGTGTGTAGTTAATCTGTGCACAGAGATTCCCGGAGAAGATGGACGCTTCATTCTCATTATGAGACCCGAAAGCACAGTCTATTCCATGTTCTGCAAAGGCTGTGCCTGTGAGGGATGGATACCCATGGCAGAATATATAGGCTTCATTTGTACGAGATGAACGAAATGCAGCATTCATGTAGCTCTCAGAGTTAGCTACATTGCCAGCATACCAATGGGTGGTGTCACAGTCAAAGTCAGAGTCGATGGACACTTCCTGTTGTTGTTGTTTCTCTTGCTCGGAGACGGAGATGGCACTGGGTTGGTAAATACTAATGGTTAGAGGCACCCTCCCACAATTTGCATCTAAGCAATCAAATATTGGCCACCGAATGTTGAGCAACCTTGATGGATGCGATTGTGGGTTGAATTTCCCATTTATTCTTATTACGTTATCTATTTTCTCCAGTCTTGTATACCTCGTGCTAGCAATAAGCCTGAAGAGTTGGGCAGACCGGATGCATTGAGGGGCGATCCCAGCAACAAAGCAGACCTCGTCTCGGGCAGCGTACTGGTAACGATCACCAAGAGTCTCAGCGACCCAAATGCCACCGGGAGCATATATCTCGTATCGATATACCTCAATTTTAGTCTCAATGTTGAGGCTGGGATGCCAAGCGGTGTTAAGCGTGGTGCTAACGAAGGCATGGGCGGTGGGTAGGGTGGAATCAAGAGGCCTGCCACCACGATGGACGTAGTGTTCCAGATTGAAGTAGACCTCGTCGAGAGTGCCTTCTTGACGCCTTGCTTGGAATCCATTCCGAAAGACCTCCCGATAGGGGTAAGTGTTGGAACAATCTTTTGTGTATATAAAATAACTTGAAATAAATTTAAATAAAATAATAAAAAACATATCAGATTTATTTATCGAACCGAATTAAAATTAAGACAAAGTCGAGTGGGTGACACTCTATCCTTAAGACAGATTCGCTCCGCTACGGTACTTACGGTTGAGTGGCGTCTATCTCCCAAAATACAATGATCTTCACAAATTGTAGTAGCACTTCAAACAATTTGTTCGGCGAACCAAACCTATGATCTATACTCTCTTTAATTTATTCTAAAACTAAATATGAAGAATAAATGCACTAGAGAAAAATTGGACAGCAATGAGATAACTTGACTGATTTTTTCCCGACCCCTAGATTGCTGGAATCAGATTGTATTTATAGGCAAATTTCCAAAGGCCCGAACAGGTACCAAACCCGGAATGAACCGATGCACTAAAGAAATGAACAGGTGCACCATGAATTCAAACATTAATTTGACCGTTAGCATTTTGAAAACAAATTTGAAAAGTTTCCGTTGGTCAAACAAAGGAACAGTGGTTCATTTATTATTTAAACTATTTCAAATATATATGTATATATATTAAACTATTGAAATAGTTAAATAAATAAATAAATAAAGAGGTACAAAATTTAGGAAACTTTTTAGGAACCTAAAATTTAAATTTAGAATTAAATTAAATTCTCACAATTGCAAATTTTAGGAAACCACTTAGGAATCCAAAATTTGAATTTTAGAATTAAATTAAATTCTCACAATAATTTTTATTGAAAAAATTCAAATGAATTTTATCTAAAAAATTAGTGTTAGACCCGAAAACGACGTCAACTTCCCATTTACTCATAAATGGTTTTGACGTTCCGTCTTCACCGTGTGACTTGCCACGCGGCAAGGAATACTTCACCTCTTCGGACCCACTCAAAAAGACGTTTGGGGCCACTCAATTTTGGGCTCAAAAAATATGCCTATATTAAATCATTTTTCCAACAATCCCCCACATGAATGGAATTTGACGGAGAGAAAATGCAACAACATGATCTAATTTCAGAGAGTACAGAAATTGGTAATATTCTGCAAATGATAGGTAACTTTTGGCTTTGAATCTTCCCTTGTGAGACTATCGGATTTACTAACTAACCAGTGAACATGATGTCTTGAACTGTTCAGTCGTTTTTGTAAACCAAGACAAAAGAACTCACAGAGTATATTCCCAGACACAGTTTAGTTCTCACTATTGTGTTCATTTCGGCCCTGAACAACCTGGTCTTTCATGAGTGCTCTAGAGAATTGTAGCCCTTCACAAATCTCATAGAACCGGCCCAGTTCACACTCACATAGGTGATTATTACGAAGAGTATCCTGCTATACTCCACTAGGTTAACCTAGATATAAGAATCATTAAAAGTTTGACTTAACCTAAAACGCTACAGACATCACTATTTCATCATAGAAATGGGTAGGAGTTAGACTCCCCAGTGATCCTTCTGAGGCAATCACAACTTGGTTGTCCCTTTGAACCTAGATCTTGGGATCTCCAGTCAACTAGGTTGGGTTGCCGTTGTGGTAACTCTTATTTAATAGGCTTTAATCCCATTCCCCTCGATGAATTCCCAACTAACTCTCTTGCTAACCCTTTGGTTAGTGGATCCGCTATGTTGTCTTTACACTTAACATATTCTATGAAAATAATTCCATTAGAGAGTAGTTGTCTCACGGTGTTATGTCGACGACGAATGTGTCGTGACTTATCGTTATACATATGAGTCTGTGCTCTACCTATAGCTGATTGACTATCGCAATGTATGCATATAGCAAGCACCGGTTTTGGCCATATCGGAATATCTTCAAGGAAGTGGCGAAGCCATTCTGCCTCTTCCCCAGCTTTGTCTAAAGTTATGAATTCAGATTCCATAGTAGACTGAGCAATACAAGTCTGTTTGGAAGATTTCCAAGATACAGCCGCCCCACCAAGAGTAAAGACATACCCACTGGTGGACTTCGAGTCTTTAGTATCCGATATCCAATTTGCATCACAGTATCCTTCAAGTACTGCTGGATATCTAGTATAGTTAAGCCCAATGTTACGAGTAAATCGGAGATATATAAGAACCCTTATAATTGCTTTCCAGTATTCTACTCCCGGATTACTCGTATATCTACTTAATTTACTTACTGCATAAGCTATATCTAGGCGAGTGCAGTTCATCAAGTACATTAAGCTTCCAATAATTTGGGCATACTCCAATTGAGAAATATTTTCCTATACATTCTTAGAAAAATACAAATTAACATCTACAGGTGTTCTAGCAAGATGATCATCATCTTTGCTGAATTTGTCAAATATTTTCTCAATGTAATGAGATTGTGACAAAGCATATCCTTCTGAAGTTTTGGTAATTTTCATACCAAGAATTACATCAGCAATGCCCATGTCCTTCATGTCAAAATGTTTATTCAACATTTTCTTAGTAGTTTTAATCATATCATTATTACTACCTATTATGAGCATATTATCTACATAAAGACATACAATGACATAACCTTTGTCTGTGTTTTTAATACAAACACATTTGTCACACTCATTAATTTTAAATTCATTTAACATCATTGCCTTGTCAAATTTCTCATGCCATTACTTTGGCGCTTGTTTTGAACCATATAATGATTTAACCAATTTACACACTTTCTTTTCTTTCCCTGGAACAGAAAACCCTTCTGGTTGTTCCATGTAAATTTCTTCATTTAACTCACCATTTAAGAAAGTAGTTTTCACATCCATTTGATGAATTTCTAGATTGTATAGAGATGCAATGGTAATTAGCATTCTAATGGATGTTATTCTAGTAACCAGTGAGTATGTGTCAAAGTAATCAAGACATTCTTTTTGTCTAAAACCTTTGACCACAAGTCTAGCCTTGTATTTGTCAATTGATCCATTCGCTTTCAATTTTCTTTTGAAAATCCACTTGTAGCTAAGAGGTTTACAACCTGGTGGCAAATCCACCAATTCCCAAGTGTAATTTTGCAAGATGGATTCAACTTCATTGTTGACAGCTTCTTTCCATAAAGGAGCTTCAGGACTGGACATAGCATCTTTAAAAGTTAAAGGCTCATTTTCTAACAAAAATGTTAGGAAATCTGGACCAAAAGATTTTAAATTTCTAACACGCTTACTACGCCTAGGTTTTTCTTCCTCATTTTGATCTAACTCTTGTTCTTGATCATGTTCTTGATCCTGACTAGTAATGGCATCATGAGATCTTTTATGACTACTAGTCTCTTGTCCAGTCTTATTTGGAAATACATGTTCAAAGAATGATGCATTCCGAGACTTAATAATAGTATTTACATGCATTTCGGAATATTCTGATTTATGAATCAAAAACCAATATGCACTACTATTATTGGCATAACCAATGAAAATGCAAGCAATGGTCTTAGGACCTATCTTAGTCTTTTTAGGACTAGGAATAGCCACTTTAGCCAAACACCCCCACACTTTTAAGTATTTGTAGGATGGTACTCTTCCATGCCACATTTCATAAGGTGTTTGATTCACTTTCTTTCGGGGTACTTTATTTAAAATATAGTTTGCAGAAAGTATTGTTTCCCCCCCACAAGTTCTAAGGTAATCCAAACCTGATTAACATGGCATTCATCATTTCTTTTAAAGTCCTATTTTTCCTTTCAGCAATTCCATTTTGCTGAGGTGAGTAAGGAGCGGTGGTTTGATGAATTATTCCATGTTCTTTACAAAACTCACCAAAAGGTGATTCATATTCACCACCTCTATCACTTCTAAGTTTCTTGATTTTCTTACCAAGTTGATTCTCAACTTCATTCTTATATTGAATGAAAGTTTACAAAGCTTCATCCTTGGTTCGAATTAAATAAACGTAACTATATCTAGTATAGTCATCTATAAAAGTGATAAAATATTTTTTCTCACCTCTTATTTGAATTGATTTAAAATCACAAATGTCATTATGAATTAATTCAAGTGATTCCGTACTTCTTTCAATTGAATGAAAATGAGTTTTAGATAATTTTGCCTCAACACAAATTTCACATTTATGATTTGAATCAATGTCAAATTTAGGTAAACATTTCATATTAATTAATCTACGCAAAGATCTATAATTAACATGTCCTAGTCTACCATGCCATAAATTTGAAGACTCAAGCAAGTAAGAAGAAGATGTATTTCTATTAATACCAGAAGGTACAACAGTCATTGCATTCATTTTGAAAAGGTCATCAGACATGTAACATTTTCCTACATACATCCCGTTTTTGGTAAGTACAAACTTGTCACTTTCAAAAACTAGCCTAAACCCATTTTTACTCAATAAAGATCCGGAAACTAAATTCTTGCGAATGTTCGGTACATGCAGCACATTGTTGAGAGTGAGTTCCTTTCCTGATGTCATCTTAAGTACAATCTTTCCTTGTCCTTCAACTGTGGAAGTTAAGGAGTTACCCATAAAGAGTTGTTCACCATTGTCCACTGAAGAATAAGATGTGAACATCTTTTTGTCGGCACAAATATAGCGAGTAGCACCAGTGTCCACCCACCATTCTTTAGGATTTCTGACAAGATTTGCCTCGGAAACAACTATAGAAAGATTGATGTCATCGACACCATTGGAAATATTGTCCACTTCGGTCATATGGGCTTGAGCAGGCTTCTTGCTTGTTCTTCTTTTGCTTTTGCCTTTGCTACGGCAATCTTTGGCTCGATGTCCCTCTTTGTCACAGATGTAACATTTGCCATTAAACTTGTACTTTTTATTATCCCTCCATTTAGAGCCTTGTGATGAACTTTCTCCAGAAGACTTTCGTTTCTTGGTTTTTGAAGCATGTTCCACCACATTTGCCTTAGACTCCACAGGATGCTTACCAGTCCGCTTTTCAGAATTGCGGTTGTCCTCCTCAATCCTTAAATGCACAATTAATTCTTCCATAGAAATTTCTTTGCGCTTGTGTTTGAGATAGTTCTTGAATTCCTTCCAGCCTTTTGGTAATTTTTCAATTAAGGCTGCAACTTGGAAGGATTCACTGAATGTCATGCAGAATGCGTTAGAAATCTTGAGCTTGGCTGATCACATTTTTTGAATCAACTATTACAAAATCCAAGAATCTGCCAACCACAAATTTCTTTGAGCCGGCATCTTTCGTTTTGTACTTTTTCTCCAACGATTCCCAAAGTTCCTTTGCTGTCTTGATTGGACTGTAGACGTTGTATAATGTGTTGTCAAGTCCATTCAAGATGTAATTCCGGCAAAGGAAATCGGCATGTTTCCAAGCATCAACCGCAGCAACCACTTGGCGGTCGGCTTCATCCTCTTCCAGGATAGGAGCATCTTCACGGAGGAAATGAGCCAAGTTTAGAGTTGCAAGATAGAACAACATTTTCTATTGCCATCTTTTAAAGTCAGTTCCTGAGAATTTCTCTGGCTTCTCTCTATGATTTATTGATACTGTCACCACAGGAGAGGGGGTTGGTGCAATTGCAGCCACCACAATAGTACTTGTATGGGCATTTGTTTCAGTAGCCATCAATTCTAATATATAAAACAAAATTATAATTAGAATTTACACTACACAGAAAATTAAACCAAATTCACATAATTAAATTCTGTAAAAATAAAAGAAACAAGAATGTAACTTTTATTTTCCAATTAATTTGAAAATAAAATAAAATTTTATTTAAACAACTTAATTCCACACAGAAAATTAAATTCTGTAAAATAAAAGAAATAAAAACTATAACTTTTATTTTTCAATTAATTTGGAAATAAAATAAAATTTTATTTAACCAAAATAATTTCACACAGAAAATTAAATTCTGTAAAATAAAAGAAATAAAAAGTATAATTTTTATTTTTCAATTAATTTGGAAATAAAATAAAATTTTATTTAACCAAAATAATTCCACACAGAAAATTAAATTCTGTAAAATAAAAGAAATAAGAAAATAACTTTTATTTTTCAATTAATTTGGAAATAAAATAAAATTTTATTTAACCAAATTAATTCCACACAGAAAATAAATTTCTATAACACTTCAATAATTCAAATACTAAAACAGAATTTTAAGTAATGAAAACTCAAAAAATAATTTCTAAAACTCAAAATTAATTTCTGAAAAAATTCCACAAAAATATATTCTGAATTGTTAATGCACCAGTATCACACTACTAGTTGTTGTCAAAGAAAAGAGACAGTATATTACTACTATCTGTCAAATAGCATATAATCACTATTTGTTTTTCCAACCAGAATATTATTTTTTAAATCCACAAAAAATAATTTTCTTAAAAAAGAAAGAGAAAAGGAAACAAACGAAAAATTCTGTAAACAGAATAATTCGAATCTGTCTTAAGATTGTTGGAACAATCTTCTGTGTATATAAAATAACTTGAAATAAATTCAAACAAAATAAATAAATAACATACCATATTTATTTATCGAACCGAATTAAAATTATGACCAAGTCCAGTGTGTGACACTCTGTCCTTAAGACAGATTCGCCCCGCTACTGTGCTTACGGTTGAGTGGCGTCTATCTCCCAGAATACAATGATTTTCACAAATTGTAGTAGCACTTCAAACAATTTGTTCGGCGAACCAAACCTGTGATCTATACTCTCTTTAATTTATTCTAAAACTAAATATGAAGAATAAATGCACTAGAGAAAAATTAGACAGCAATGAGACAACTTGACTGATTTTTTCCTGACCCCTAGTTTGCTAGAATCAGATTGTATTTATAGGAAAATTTCCAAAGGCCCGAACAGGTACCAAACCCGGAATGAACCAATGCACTAAAGAAATGAACAGGTGCACCATGAATTCAAACATTGATTTGACCGTTAGCACTTTGAAAACAAATTTGAAAAGTTTTCGTTGGTCAAACAAAGGAACAGTAGGTTCATTTATTATTTAAACTATTTCAAATATATATATATATATATATATATATATATATATTAAACTATTGAAATAGTTAAATAAATAAATAAATAAAGAGGTACAAACTTTAGGAAACTTTTTAGGAACCAAAAGTTTAAATTTAGAATTAAATTAAATTCTCACAATTACAAATTTGAAGAAACCACTTAGGAACCCAAAATTTGAATTTTAGAATTAAATTAAATTCCCACAATAATTTTTATTGAAAAAATTCAAATGAATTTTATCTAAAAAATTAATGTTAGACCCAAAAACGACGTCAACTTTCCATTCACTCATAAATGGTTTTGACGTTCCGTCTTCACCGTGTGACTTGCCACGCGGCAAGGAACACTTCACCTCTTTGGACCCACTCAAAAAGACGTTTGGGGCCCACTCGATTTTTGGGCTAAAAAAATATGCCTATATTAAACCATTTTTCCAACAGTAAGTTCCTAGCGAAAGACATGGCGGAGGATGTCTTCTTCTCCACTGCTACTTCTGTACACAATGTCAGGCAGAGGGGGAGCTGCAATACGACAGTTAAAGTAGTAAACAGTTTCTACCAAAAATTGAGCTGCACGCTCGTCTTCTTCATTGACAGGTTGAGGGAAGTTTGCTGCACATCCTCTCCACTGTGAATTCGGTGATATCGACATTTTCTTCTCTTTTCCTGTAAAATAAACATAAGGCACAAACCATGTTATGTATGATCTTGCATTAAATTATCAACATAACCCACAGGAGCTTATTTAAAATTAACATCAACACGACAATAACATAAAAACTACATCACCTCAATCGGAATAAATAAAATCCCGACAAACTTTGATGCTCAATGAATAGGAGAGAGGCCTTTAGGATAGAATCGATAGTTGAGACTAGTCTTGACATAACTGAGGAAACCTGAGGGACTAGGGAGGGGTATATATAGTGTTTAAGCCTTAGCCACAAACTACATTGGATGTCACGAAGAATTCTTTGAGTCATCCGAATAAAAGATAATACATTTCTTTATATGCAAGGCATGTAATTTTTTGATATGAGAGAGATGCAATTCTTTTCTCTTTTTTTTTTTTTTTGTTGAGAAAAGAGTATTTCAGGTTAAGCGTTTGGATGGAGTTATTGGGTGAGAAATAATAAGAAATGATGAGAAAGAGTTTTTTTTTTTTTTTTTAATTTTATTTGGTTTATAAGTAGAGTAAGAAATGGTGAGAAAGAGAACTCTTTTAATAAGTCTATTTATTCCTCATTAAGAGTGGGTAGAAACAAATTTATTGGTTGTCAAATATTTATAATACTACCAAGATTGTCCTTTAAAATATAAAGAAATAAAAGCAAATTTCACTCATATTTCTCTCTCACATTCTTTATTTTCTTACTCATTCAAACATAATAGTGAGAGAATGCTATTATTTCTTTTCTTTTCACACAGTGTAAAGGCAAGGCATGAAATTTTCATTAACATGGCTCTGAAGAATAAAAGTGCACGTTTTTTTCTTTTTCTAATATGCTTCCTCTTTTGTGGACTTTTCTACATGCCTTGAGTTGGTGATCATTCATTCTCTCTTGTGGTTCAATGAATGAATGAATTCACAATTGATAATCCCTCTTGCCACATTTCACACATTTTGTTTAATTTGCACGGGATATTATAGTTTTGTTCGGCTTCAAAAAATGTCAAATAGAAAATTTCGATTGGTTAAAAATATACAGAAATTCTATTAACCTAGAAAATTTTAAAAATATTTATTGATGATGAAATCATACATTACATATTGGAGTTCAACAATAAGGATGAGAAAGAAAAAAGGACAAAAAAGGATAACCAAGCATAGTGTTGGTGAGAAACCAACACTAGCTCATAGGACCACAAACATTCCAAGCAGGAGAGCAGATTAGCAGCCAGAAAACCACAATCCAGAACACTAACAGCAGAAGAATAGCAGATTCACCTTGAACAAAATTTGACCAAGAGCAACACTCCATACACAAGACCAATGTAACAGTCCACTGCTGAGGGAACCTGTCCTCTACTGATAACATTCTAACAAAAACATACCACTACCAACAACTAGCAAAAGGCACACAGCAGAGTTATTAGTTCTAGCAGATACACTGCCTCCACAAAATACAACCAAAGCCAGAACATTAACAGCAGAAGAAAAGCAACCACTAAGGCCAAGTTTGGGAACTTGGCAAAAAGCCAAAAAGTCAAAAAGTTACTCAAAAAGTTAAAAAGTTAACACTATTCACCAAAAGTCAACAATTACGGCTGCACAACTCCCAATTCGAATTTTTCCCTATAAATCAATTTTTACAATTTTTTATTACACATTTTTCTATAAAAAGTCAAAAAGTTAACCCAAACATCCATATTTTCAACCTCAATTTTTTAGTCCAAAAAGACAAAAAGTGCACTTATTTAGGATACCCCAAACAACCCCTAAGAGGCACACAGTAGAGCTACCAGTTCTAGCAGATACGCAGCACAAACCAGTAAACCAACAACCAGCAAAAGGCAGCAGGCCAACAGAATCCAAAATCCAAAAAGCCCCCCAAAACACCCAAACAACAGCCAGTATATGACAGAACAAATCTCAACCGCAGCCCTTAATCTATTCTAGATTGTTGATTAAGTCCATGACAGAGTACATGACCCCCTTTGATGAAGCTTTAACCCAAAGAGCAAATCTAACCTTAATAATTTCACATAACTCAGACCCACTAGGCTGGACTCTATTAAATACACAATCATTTCTTAATTTCCAAATGGACTAGAGAACAATAGAAGGAAAGGCCCTCCACAACCTCCTAACCAATCTCTTATGATTCCAACCTAACCACCACTAGAATAAGCAATCAATAGACTTTGGCACCACCCACAAACACCCCCACCAATGCAACAAATCAGACCAAATTTTCCATGAAAATGGACAGAGTAACAGAACATGAATAGCAGATTCATTTTCACTTTTGCAAAAAGAACATAAGACAGAAGCACTACTATTAAGGGCACCAACATGTTGTAAAAAAACCCTAATTTTAACTCTATTCCTCCAAGCCAACCAACCAAAAAATTGAACTTTGGGGGGAATACCATTGTCCCAAATAAACTTATAAATTTTGATATGAGAGCCCAAAAGGGAATCACTGAACCTATAGATAGCAGACACCTTAAAGTTACCTCTAGTAGAATCATTCCAAACAGGACAGTCTTCTACATCAGGACTTAGAGAAGGAATCTCCCTTAATGCTGCCACCAACCTATTGACCTCCGCTTTCTTCCAATCATATAACACCCTTCTGAAGGCAAAGTTTCACTCCACTAAGCTGGATTTTCTCTTTGAAAAATAAGACAGTGTGCCCTCCTTGTCATTTGACAAACTAAAGAGTCTACGGAACTCATCTTTAAGGCACCTATTTCCAACCCACTTATCAAACCAAAACTTAATTCTATGTCCATTCCCAACCTTTATTTGATACTGTCACAAAAAGAATTCCACCAGAGGTTGATTATGATCGGCAATTGAAAGAACATCTCTCCAGATTCTAGATTGTCTAGATGATGAGTGCACATGTGGTATCCAACTAGCCTCCTCAATCATGTACTTACTACACACCAATTTTCTCCATAGAGCATTTACTTCACTTCCAAATTTCCACCACCATTTAATAAGTAAACTTGCATTGACATGCTTAATTCTCTTAATCCCTAGTCCTTCTTGATTCATATTTTTGGATACTTCCACCTAATTCACCAGATGAACCTTCCTATTTAACCCATTCTCACCCCATAAGAAAGAAGCTTCAAGCCTTTCAATTTCTCTAACCACTTCACTAGGCATTTTGAACAAAGATAGATAATAAATAGGAAGGCTAGACTGTACAGACTTAATCAAAGTTAATCTACCTGCAATGGAGAGGAGCTTTCTCTTCTACCCAGCCAACTGAGATTTTACCTTATCCAAAACTAGTTTCCATTTTGATTTCCTCCCTAGATTAGCACCTAAGGGAAGACTCAAAAATTTGAGTGGCAGGCGATGAACCTTGCAGTTTAGAATATTAGCAAAAGAAACCAAAGTTTCCTCATCTACACCCACACTACACACCACACTCTTGTGGATTTGAAAATTTAAGTCTATGATGTATATTTGAAGTTGTTATCGTGATACACACTATAAACAAATCTTAACCGTTAATTACTGATTGTAGACAGTATAACATTATGGTGAACCATTTTTGGACTTGCATAAATCATGTTATGGATGGAAAAAAAAAATGTGGAGGTATGCATTGTCATGTCCTTTTCATGATTATTTGATTTTGGATCAATTTTACTCTTATTCTTTTAATAATATCAATTTTATACCTAAATTATTTGATTTTGAATCAATTTTACCATTGTCATAACTTCCGTTTGATCATAGACGACAATTGATGGTGGGAGTAAAATTGATGCAAAATCAAATAATTTAGGTATAAAATAGATATTATTAAAACAGGGTTGAATTGATTTTTGAGTAATAATTTGAGGGGTAAAATATTATTTTCTCATTTCAAAATTTCTGCAACTTACTTAGAGAATTTGGTGATTTTTGGCCATGAATGTATAACATGTTTTTTTTCCATGAAAGCTGCAAGTCTACTGTTAGGCCATTCACTCTTTTGTATTTTGTATATATTTTGTATGTGTATAATTCTTTTATGGCTATGTATATAACTACATTTTTATGTATAGAATTTTGTACACAATAGAAATGAAGGGTAGTTGATGATGAGATGGTGGTGGTACATCGTGGTGGTACATTTGATGAAGAGAGTGGAGGTGGTGGTGTTGCTACCATTAAAGAGGGGCAAAGGAGGAGGAGGATGGTAGAGAATGGTGAAAAAGAAGGGTGTTTGTTTGTGCTTGTTGGATTTGGATCCTCTGTCCAATTTTTCGGTGTCAACATCGTATTGTAATGTGTATTGTTTGGTTGTGGGAATTGTTGGACTGTTTTATTTCATAAGAAATAAGACAATTTTGGTATTTTGCCATTAAAACCTGTTAACATTTGTTTGGAAGTTCAAACAATATTATGCACCAGTATGATGATTCCCAAAAGAGTCGTCATTGTACTCTTTTAGCTCTTTCCTACACATCACCTCAATTATATTTGTTGAATCTTTATATATATATATAATTTAATTTTCTTAAATATAGAACTAAAACACTAAAATATTTCAATAGCAATCGTTCACTTAACTTATTTTTCATTTTACATACTTCAACTCTAGTTATTTGTCAATCATTATCTTTTATAACACACCACCACACCTGGGCAAAAAAATTCCAAACCGACACATATTACCTTTGAAAAAGGCCTAATCTCTTGGAGGAGTGAATGATGGAGACTCATAAGCTTTGGTATGGTGAGTCTTATTGATAAAGATATAGAGGGAGAGCTTTGTTCTGTAACTCAGATTCCACTTAGGAGGTGTTTGATTGGAAAAATTAGGGTGTGTGATTAGATTCTAATCTATTGAAAGCTCTTTATCTGGCATTTTTTTTTTTAAGTCCACCGGACATGGAGTTTGACCAGATAGTGTAATCCCCATATATGGGATTACATATATGGGATTACATATATCGGATTACACTGTCTGTGGGAGGGGGGGTGTGGGACAATTTTCATGAGATAACAATCCCATGGGATTAAACCATAAAAAGTCCATTTTACCCTCACCACATATAATTTGCTTCCTCTGTTGTTTTTGGCAGAGATCGTTATTTTAGAAGAAGCAAAAACGACAAAACCCTAGCAGGCGATTCTTCTTCTTGAGGCTGAATTTCGTCAAATCATTCGATCTCCCATCTACACTCGGTTTGAAACACTTTCTACATCTTTCATTTTGTTTGCTATTTGTTTTTTATTTCAATATTGGTTATTATTGTGGCTGATTTGGTTGAGATTTTATTTTCTCTCTGTGGTTTTTTTTTTTTTTCTCTTCATCAAACTAGATTTGAGGGATTTTGCAGAGATCGTTTTTTTCTCTTTCTTCAATATGAGGGATTTTGTTTATGTTTTGTCTATTTTGGTGGGTGCTGGGTTTGTATTTTTTTATTTTTTTTGAGCCTCGAAAAAACATGCTGTTGCTGGTTGTTTGTTGTTAATGGATACTGTTCGATTTTTAATGGATAATGGGTCTCGATTTTTTTTTTTCCAGCCTTAAAACATACCTGGCTGTTATATAGAAATTGCCATCATTAATTTAGATATTTAAATAAAAAATATAATTCTTCCTAAGTTCATGTATAATAATTGAGTTATCTATATGCACATATGCTGCTTGCAAATTGCCTCAATGCTGCTTGCAAATTCCTTAATAATTGAGTTATGTATAATAATTGAGTTTTCTACAGAAATTGCATCTATGCTGCTTGCAAATTCTTATATGTTATCTATTAGGGGTGGGCGCAGATCGGTTGCGGCCACGGAACCTCTAATCTGCCATCCGTCCATCAGATTAGCGGATTGAAGAAAATCAATCCGCATCTGCCTGCCAATCAGCAGATGTGGATTGAGCGGATTGGCGGATGAGCGGATGGATGCGAATTGGTTTGGCGGTTTAAAATTTTATAAATTTTCAACATAATTCAACTTGTGCACTTCCTCAAAAAAAAAAAAAAGTATTACAGTCAATGATTTAAAAAAGTATTATAATCACTACATGCCTCATTCAAAGAAAGAAAGTTTGAAACTTTAAAACTTTAAAATATTACAATGACTACATGCCGCATCCACATATTACAATCACAGCATGCCTCATTCACATAAAGTATTACAATCTGTAGTTCCTAAAATATATAAAAGCAATTAAAACCACCAAAACCATGAACAGAATAGTAATAGAGATTGTATACCTATGTATTGTAATTCTAAATGACTTTTGTATGATAATTTATTTTCATAGATAGATGAGAACATCAAAAACTTTGACGATGAGAGTAATGATGAGCTTCAATTGTACGTAATATTGCAAGATTAAATTAATTGTGGTCCACTAATCAATTATAAATAAAGATTAAATTTAAAGACAAATTTAATATTGTTATTACGTAGTAAACAATTGAAGAAGGGTAAAATAGTATTTTGTTCATTTATAGTCCTTTCCAGACATCTAATTCCATGAGAAAACAAACACGGAATACACATTCAATCTAACCAAATAATCCGAGATATTCACAATTCCAGGATTCAAATCCGATGGATTCCCCTCTTATCAGTCTGTCCAATCAAACATACCCTTAATTGCTTTTATTATGAAGGTTGTGGTTATCTCCTGTCAATGAAGTTTTGCTATAGTTTACGGTTAGCCAATTAAAATATGTCATGTAAGTGTAAAAAAATTGGGCATTAATTAAACATATTCCCATTCTTCTATTAACAATGCAGGATGCATGAGCAAACCATCCTCATCAACCTTACATAGTCACTAGGAAATCACAAGAAAAGGTTAAAAAATCTCATCCTTGTCATGCAATAATGTTCACCAAACACCGAAGGCATTGCACCACCAAACCAATTTTTAAAAAAAAAAACATAATTAAATTTGTCAATTTTCAAGAGCAAAAGTGTATAGATTTTGTGTGATTGTCGGTCTTGTGTGTGGTTGGTGGTAGGACCAGTTGTGATACGTAGCCCGAAATTTTCGAGCTCGAATTTGCCCCGAATCCAAAACAACGCCGTTTTGGAATTTTTTTTTTTTTTCTTTCTCGCTGTTTTGAAGATGAATAAGAAGAAGAAAAAGAAGAAGAAGAAAAGAGAAGAGGAAGAATACGAAGAACATCATCAACAACAACATCTTTATCAACACATCATCAACAGCCAACAATTTTTTTCCCCCCCCTTCATCTTCAGATTAGATCCGCTAGAAAAAAAAAAAAAAAAAATCAACAACATCTTCATCAACACATCATCATCATCAACAACAACATCTTCATCAACATCATCATCATCAACACATCATCATCAGCCAAAAAAAAAAAAAAGATTCAAAACCGATTCATATTCGATTTAGATTCAGCTCCAGCTCCGATCACCGCCATCACCGTCGATCTTCCTCCTCCGCCATCACCGTCTTCTTCTCTTCCTCCTCCTTCTCCCCGTCTTTTCTCCTTCTTCTCTCTTCTCTTCTCTTCTCTCATTTCTCTCTCTCGCCTCTGTCTATGTTCAAAAGCAAGAAAAGGAACAAAACGAAAAAAAAAGCAAGAAAAAGAAAGAAGGAAAAAAAAAAGGAAACCCCAAACGACGTCGTTTTGGATTTTGAGCCAATTCGAGCCAACGATTTTGAGCCCTCAAACAATTTTCGTGGTAGGACGATTAGAAGAGAGGTAAGGCCTTGTTTGATTGTTTTGGATATAAAATGAAGAATATGATATGTTTTGAAATTTAATCAATATATGTAATGAATAGGATATATGAATTGAATAACATATCTCATGCTCATATTTGTTGAGTTCATGATATAACACTAAATATTTCTTATCCATATATATTTGTTTTAAAAAAGAATTATGGGATGTAAGTAACTAACCTACATTAATGTCCATTTTGTCCCTATGTCCATCAACATGCAGTATATATGTATGTTCATTACATCCAATCATTTGCCAATATATATATATATATATATATATTAAATAAAAAATAATCAATTAAGTAATAACATAATCAAAAATTAAATAATAATATAAATTTGCTTAAAATATGTAAGAAAAATAATTTAGAATCAATTAAGTTCTAATTTTTTTTTTTTCTAAATTTAATTGTGTGTTCTAAATTCTTACAAATAAAAAATACATATCATAGTTTAATTGACAAATTTTTAAAAAATAAAAATAAAACACATGACAGTTTATTTGGCCCACTTGTTTATTTAATTCTTAAATTGGTAAATATTTTTTGAATTAGAACTTTGAAAATTCAAAAGTTTTTAAATCAGAATAATTATAAATATATTTTTTATATTTAAAATTAAAAAAATTAAATTAAAACATTGAATCTCAAAAAGGTAATAATGTTTTCGAAAAATTAGTCTAAGGTCCCTCTCCTATTTTTGATAATGAAATAGATCCACAATATTATTGTTTGATGTCTAAGGTCCCTCACAAAGAAATTTGATATCTCTCTCTCGCTGCTCTTCTCTTTCTCTCTCGTCAATCTCCACTACTAGTTCAAAACCCTAGATCTTTCTCTCTCACATTCCCTAGATCTACCTCTCTCATCTTCTTCTCTCTTCTCATCTTCTCTTTTCTCCATGAAGTTTAGAGAAGAAACGTGTCTACCAACTCTTCCTTCCTTCTCCAGATCTCTGCACTCACTCTGCCTCTCATACGGACACACACTGATTAAGGCCGAATTGCACAACATTGAGGCCGTTAATTACAATATCTTAACTTTACTTGCTTGTCAAACTATGTGTTTTATGTGTGTTTAATGTCAATCAGGTTGTACATAGTCGGAACATAAAATGGGCAAAAATACAGAATTTGAAGAGAAAACAGCTTCCCGCACGTGCATTGACTTTTTCTGCATGTGTGTTGACTTTCTCACACGTGCGTTAACTTTTCTTGTAAAACGGGCCCGATGTTTTAAACCTGTTTGAAAGGCAGCAGAAGTATAAATAGGCAAGAAAGAGGCTGGATTAGGGTTCTGAAATTAATTCCAAAAAGAGAGAGGCTAGGGTTTGGAGAAAAAGAAGGATTCTCAAGCTTTCAAGACAACTTCCATGGGGGCCTCCATCTCTCCCATCTCTTCCATGGGGGCCTCCATCTCTTCCATGAGGGCCTCCATCTCTCCCACTCCTCCATGAGTGGTGTGGGGGCCGAATAATGGAAGACGTAAATAGGCCGAATAATTGGACCAGGAGAGTCGAAATATATACATCGCATTCGGCCCTATTCGGCCAAATAGCCGGTTGAGTAGGGGGGCCGAATGGAAAGCGATTTACAGCAAAAGGAGCCCAATAAATAGTTATACGGCGAATCGAAAGTGGGCCCAGCCCGAGGCCCAGGAAAGAAAAGATATAAATAGAAGAACGTCATCCAGAAAGAGGTATGTGAGAATCAGTACGTTTAACTTAAAATACAAGTAACCTAGAGAGTAGAGACTAACTTGTCCGTTGGAGTGCTAATTCCGGCACCCCCGACCGGAGTGTTTATTCCTTTTCAGGTTGTTAGCTGAGGATCTCAGGCGCCCCAGTGGATCAAAAGAGTATTTCCAAACTAACTTCTCCACAATTGGCGCCGTCTATGGGAATACTCAACTACATCCATGGCGGGCGTAACGGAAGATCCTCCGATAGTCACTGACGAAACCACACAGAGAGATGACCTCACTCTAACAAACATTCTTGGACCGGAGACTATCGCCGCAAGACACGCCTTGAACTTCGACTCACCCTCGACTTCAGTGCATGAGACAATGCAAGCGATCATGGAACAAACAAAGCAAAACGAACAGAGGTTGGAGAACATGATTGCTGAGAATGAACGTCTCCGTCAGGATTTGGCCTTGGAAGTGGCGAAGTCCGAACAATCTATACGCCAAGATCCAGAACGACCTCTGAAGGCAGGTGGTCGACGACCTCGAGCCCGACAACAAGACACTAACAGCGACTCCGGCTCATTATCCCCGGAGCCCAAGAAGAAGGGACAACCTGAAAATACCAGTTCCTCTAAAGAGAGTCCACGTATAAGGCGTAAGCGAAGACAAAATGATTCAGACAAAGAGGGTCAGCACGATCCTTTTGTGCGACGGATCGCAAAGGCAGTACTACCCAAGAAGTTCAAAGCCCCGTCGTTCACCTTGTACGACGGGAAATTGGATCCCACGGATCATATCTATCACTATAAGCAAGCCATGACATTACATGCAGACGACGAAGCCCTCATGTGCAGAGTATTTCCAAGCAGTTTGGGACCGTTGGCAGTCAGATGGTATTATAAGTTGGAGCCGGCGTCAATTAAGAGTTTCCATCAATTACAAAAATCCTTCAGGGCAAGATTCATCACCAACGAGGTCCAGCTGAAACAAGCCGACTCTCTCTGGGCAATGTAGATCCAGCCAGGAGAAACACTAAGAGCGTATTCGGCGCACTATTGGGAGTGCTGTAATCTTATTGATGACACTTGCAATGACTCCATGGCCATCACCGCCTTTAAAATGGGTTTACATCCTGACAGTGCTCTCCGTAGCTCTTTGACTAGAAAACCCCCTAAAATAGTCTGGGCGTTGATGAAGAAAGTTGAGGAATACAACAAAGTAGAAGATGATGCCTTGCGGGTTAAAGCCGAAAACGTGGCCAACAAGACGGCCCCTTCTGAAATTGTTCAGCCGTTAAATTTTGTACCACCTCAGAGCCCCGAACCACAGCATCGGGCTAAACGAGACAGGAAATGGGATTCTCGCCGATAAAGCGACCAATGCCCCCACTGAGCAAATGAATAACTGCAAGTCGATGGCAGGCGCACAAGGCGCGCAGACAAAAAATACACGGAGTTGTCAGAGCCGAGCAGCACGATTATGTCTAAAGTCCAACACCTTTTGTTCTTCAAATGGCCATCCAAAATGGTGGGACCTTCCGAAACGAGAAGACAGAATAGGCGGTGCGAATATCACAAGGATCACAGCCATGATACTGAGAGCTGTTATGCATTGAAGGATCACCTGGAGGAATTGGTACAAGATGATCAGCTACAACAGTACATCCGAAAAGGCAACCCAACCAAAGCAATAGCCTTACGACAGGATTTAACTCCACTCGGCGTGATCCACATGATTTACAGCTTGCCAATGTCATCCATGGTGCATATGATTCAGTCGAATTTCGACCCTCAAAATCAACTCACTCCAGCTAAACGGCTCCATGAAGCTGCGAGCATTGCTTTCGATGATTCAGATTTAGCCGGTGTGACACTTCCACACATCGATCCCTTGGTAATCGAGTTACGCGTAAACTGATTCACTGTTGCGCGCGTACTCATTGACCCGGGGAGCACATCGGAAGTAATGTATTACAAGACATTCACCAAACTAGGCTTCTCCGAATCAGATCTTTCTCTAGCTCCTTACCTATTATTCGGCTTCAACGCGAATCCAGTATACCCGTTGGGGAAGATCACACTACTCGTTCGAGCGGGCTCCCGAACAGTGGATGTGGAATTCTTGGTCATCAAGTTGCCATCGCCATATAATCTTATCATGGGGCGAACTTGGTTGCATACTATGCAGGCCGTGCAAAACACCTATCATCAGCTGCTACGCTTCCCGACAGAACGCGGCATTGAGCAAATCCGTGGCTCTCAAAAATTGGCACAAGCATGTTGTCTTCTTGCTAGAAAGACGCCAAAAGAGTTGCAAGTGAATTCTATTGAGGTGCCGGATCGAGAGAGTCTCGACGATGTTAGGCGGCTCCCAAGTGAAAAGGCCACGGAAGCCCTAGATCGAGTTGAGATTGACGGCAACCCAGACAGGTTCTTCATGGTCGGCGCCTCCCTGAATCAAGCCGACAGGCAGCAGCTAATTTCCTTCCTGGTCGGCAACCTTGATGTATTTGTGTGGACTCCATATGAGATGCCGGGTGTAGATCCGTCAGTTTCGCAGCACCGTTTAAATGTTGACCCTAAATGCAAGCCGATTATTCAAAAAAGTCGGCGGTCAGCTACAGAGCACACTGTCGCCGTTGTTGAAGAGGTTAACCGGTTACTTGACGCCGGAGCTATCAGGGAAGTGACCTACCCTACATAGCTCTCGAATACTATGGTTGTGAAGAAAAAGAATGGGACTTGGCATGTCTGCATTGATTTCACCGACCTAAACAAAGCATGCCCCAAGGATTGTTTTTCCCTACCCAGAATAGACCAACTTGTAGATGCTACGGCACGTCATTAGCGTATGAGCTTCCTTGATGCCTACAGAGGCTACCATCAAATTGTCATGCATCCGGAGGACCAAGACAAAACTGCATTCCTCACCCTAAGAGGAACCTATTGCTATAAGGTTATTTCTTTTGAGCTGAAGAATACAGGGGCAACTTACCAAAGGTTAGTCACTACCATGTTCAAGGAGCAACTTGGCCACACTATAGAAGTTTACATTGACGATATGGTGGTAAAATCCAAAGAAGAGCAAACTCATCTAGCCGATTTGGAAGAGACATTCGGCATTCTATGCAAATACAGAATGAAGTTGAACACTTCCAAATGTGCCTTTGGGATCTGCTCTGGCAAATTCTTGGGTTACATTGTCAACCACCGAGGAATCGAAGCCAATCCGAGGCAAATCACCGCAATCCTAGAACTTGGCTCCCCTCGATCGGTCAAGGAGGTTCAGAAGTTGATGGGGATGGCCGCCGTACTCAACAGGTTCATCAGTCGTTTCACGGACCGCTGCCGATAATTCTTTCAAACACTACGGCAAGGCAAAGCTTTTGAATGGACCTCCAAGTGCGAAGCCGCTTTTAATGGTCTGAAGGCTTATCTCCAATCTGTACCACTTTTGACGACGCCATCGGCAGGGGACCCACTCATTTTATATCTGGCTATCTTCGACCGGGCTATCAGCGCCGTATTGTTGAAGGAAGAGCTTGGAGAGCAGCGACCAGTGTATTATGTGAGCAAGACAATGGTTGATGCCAAAACCCGCTACCTTCCACTGGAAAAACTCATCCTAGCCCTAGTCATGGTGGCAAGAAAACTGCTGCACTACTTCCAGAGGCATAGCATCTGGGTACTAACAGATTACCCCATCCGATCAGTACTACGTAGTACAGAAGCATCAGGGCGCGTTTCGAAATGGGCCCTCGAACTCGACTAGTACGATATTCAATTTCTACCTAGAACCTCAATCAAAGGGCAAGTGCTTGCTGATTTTGTAGCCGAATGCACGCCGGGGGGGTTGTCGACTTCAAGACCGACCAAACTCAACCTAAGCTGAATTGGAGAATTTATGTGGGGGACATTTGGCAGTTGTATTGCGACAGGTCATCCAATCAACGGGGCAGTGGAGCCAGAGTAGTAATCATGGCCTCCGACGGCACAATAATTGAGCAGGCCATCAAACTCGGCTTCGAAGCATCAAATAACGAGGCCGAATACGAAGCCCTTCTAACCGGTTTGCGGAATGCACATCTTTTGGGTGCTCGGCATTTGCTTGTATTTTGCGATTCAAAATTGGTGATCAATCACTTAAAGGGGGAGTATGCAGCCAAAAATGACCGTATGGCGGCTTACATAAAAATGGCTAACTTCTTGGTAGCAAAATTTGACCATCATGAATTGAATCAAATAACACGTGATCAGAATAGACATGCAGATGCCCTGGCTTGCCTAGCCTTCGCCATTAACTCAGAGATTAAACAGACCATCGAAGTAGGTTTCATCCCGGAGCCGAGCATTGGCCTTTCGAAAGAAGTCCAGGTCAATGTCATAGAGTCAGGACCGAGTTGGATGGGCCCTGAGAGGGGGATTTTCGTAATCTCGGCTTGGGCCGTGGTTCTGGCCGGGTTGAATGTGGTCCAAGCATATTTGGGCCGAACTGGGTTGGGCCGAGCCGAGGTGAAGCTTGCTCGGCTGAAGTCCAGACCAGAGTTGGCCGAGAAGATCCTCTGCCAGCTTGTCTTCTTTTGTTCGCTCTTTTTAACTCGGTGATCGTGATCTGCCGCAGACCGGCCTAACTTGTCTGGAGCACAGTCGCACTGGAGTGCTGCTGAGCTCGGTTGTGATGGAGCTCGGCGAGTGGCACTGTTGAGCTCGATAAGTAGCTCGGTCGAAGGAGGCTGAGATGATTGTCTACCGATCCGGGTCTTATGGTCGCGCATGTAGCTCGACAAGAAGGTCTCCCTTGGACCGGTCTAACCTGTTTGGAGCTCGGCCGTACTGGGGTGCTACGGAGCTCGATTGTAATAGAGCTCAGCGAGTGACATTGTTAGGCTCAATAAGTAGCTCGGTCGAAGGAGGCCGGGGTGATGCCGTCGGGCTACCGAGTTCCCGCTAATGTTGTCTAGCGGTTTAGTTAGGTGGTGTTCGCTGGATTTGTGCTGACGGATGGGAAAGCAGCACCATGTGTCAAGAGACTAATGGGAGCAGATTTGGAGTTTAGAGAGTATATAAGCTTGACTGCGCCCCCCATGCTGGAGAGGGATCATTTTGTAAGAAACACTTGAACGCTCAACTCTCTCCTCTCTCTCTCTATATCCCTGAGTGTGTGCTAACTTGACCGTCAGAGGGGTTTTTCCGGCCACACACCGCCAGGTAGCTCACCGCCGTTGTGTGCGCAAGTCGATCGGACAGACGAGGAGCTTGGTAAAAAGGAGTACGGGCACGCTGGAATATTTGCTCCCTGTATAGACCCCATTGCTGCATTCTTGTCTTCCGAACAGCTCCCAACAGACAAGAAAGAAGCGCACAAGTTGCGAAACTAAGCTCTGCGATACTACTTGGATCCACAAAGAAAGCTTTATAAAAAATCCCTTTCTGGTCTATATCTGGAATGCGTGCATCCGGACAAAGTCGAAGAGTTTTTGACTAAAATACATGAAGGCAGTTGTGGCGCACATTCTGGCGGGCACTCTTTGGCTCATCGAGCCATGACACAAGGGTATTACTGGCCGACAATGAGAGCCGATGCCAAATATTACGTGAAAAAGTGCGAACAATGCCAGAAGTTCTCTCCTCTGACTCACTTGCCTACTGAAGAGTTAAGCTCCATAACCAGCCCTTGGTCGTTTGCTCAATGGGGACTTGACATCGTCGGACCGCTGCCTCGTGCTCCAGGTGACAAGCGATTTCTGATCGTCACGACTGATTATTTCACGAAATGGGTAGAAGCAGAGGCACTAACGCATATCCGAGATACCGACGTAAAGCATTTTGTATGGAGAAATATCATAACGCGGTTTGGCATTCCTAGAGCACTTATATCAGACAACGGCACCCAGTTTGATTGCGGAGTCTACCGGGAACTTTGCAGCAAGTATGGTATTCGGCCCTACTTCTCCACCCCGGCTTATCCACAGAGTAATGGCCAAGCTGAAGCCTCCAATAAAACCATTTTAGACAACATTAAAAAGAGGCTGGAGAAGGCAAAAGGCCGATGAGTTGAAGAACTGCCGAGTGTATTATGGGCTCATCGCACAACACCGAGACGGTCCACCGGGGAAACGCCGTTCGCTTTGTACTTCGGAACACAGACAATCATCCCTTTGGAGATCGATTTCCCAACTTTGAAATCAACAGTTTTTGATTTTGGCCGAAACGACATGATGTTGGCTTTGGACTTGATTCTGATTGAAGAATGGAGAGACCGCGCCCTTGCATCCATGGCACGGTACCAGCAACAGCTGGCTAAGTCATATAAATAGCGTATTCAACTGCGCCGCTACACACCAGGAGAGTTGGTCTTGAAGAGAGTGCTTCCAGCTGCCAAGAATCCGGCCGACGGAAAATTGGGACCTAACTGGGACGGCCCTTATCAGATTGACTCAGTCGCGGGAGTAGGGACATATTGGCTCAAAGACATGTCTGGGAGGAGTTTGCCACGGCTTTAGAATTCAACATATTTACGTAAATTCTATCATTGACCCGACTTGTGGGGCTTAACACTTGTACGTATTTCACTTTTACAATGCAAAGTTTCTCATTTCCTCATTGCGCAATTCAGTTCAAAAGTCTCCGGATTCGGAGCCCCATCGATGCGTGACATCTTTGGGCCAATTAAGCCTCCGAATTCAGAGCGCCCTTCGTGGATATCACGATTGGCTAATATTTAAGTAAGCCTCCGAATTCGGAGCGCCCTTCGTGGATATCACGATTGGCCAATACAAGTCTCCGAATTCGGAGCCCCATCGGTGCATAACACCTTTGGGCCGATTAAGCTTCCGGATTTGGAGCGCCCTTCGTGGATATCACGATTGGCCAATACAAGTCTCCGAATTCGAAGCCCCATCGGTGCATGACACCTTTAGGCCGATTAAGCGTTCGGATTCGGAGCGCCCTTCGTGGATATCACGATTGGCCAATACAAGTCTTCGGATTCGGAGCCCCATCGGTGTATGACACCTTTGGGCCGATTAAGTCTTCGAATTCGGAGCCCCATCGGTGCATGACAACTTTGGGCCAATTAAGCCTCCGGATTCGGAGCGCCCTTCGTGGATATCACAATTGTCCAATACAAGTCTCCGAATTCAGAGCCCCATCGGTGCATGACACCTTTGGGCCGATTAAGCCTCCAGATTCGGAGCGCCCTTTGTGAATATCACAATTGGCTAATACAAGTCTCCAAATTCGGAGCCCCATCGGTGCATGACACCTTTGGGCTGATTAAGCCTCCGGATTCGGAGCACCCTTCGTGGATATCACGATTGGCCAATATTTAAGTCTCCGAATTCGGAGCCCCATCGGTGCATGACACCTTTGGGCCGATTAAGCCTCCGGATTCGGAGCGCCCTTCGTAGATATCACGATTGGCCAAGCCGTCTCCGGATTCGGAGCCCCAGCCGTGCATGACACTTATGGGCTGAATAAGACTCCGGATTCGGAGTGCCCATTGTAGATATCATGGTTGGCCGACAAAAAGCCTCCGAATTTGGAGCCCCAATCGTGCATGACACTTATGGGCCGAATAAGACTCTGAATTCGGAGTGCCCATCGTAGATATCACGGTTGGCCGACAAAAAGCCTCCGAATTAGGAGCCCCAGCCGTGCATAACACGTTTGAGCCGAATAAGACTCCGGATTTGGAGCGCCCTTCACGACGAAGGTTAAAGCATACAAATATTCAAAGTGAAATTCTTCATTAAGTTGAGCCGGCAAAAACTGTTTGCACATTAAAGCATACAAACATTCAAAATGAAATGCTTAATTAAGTTGGGCCGGCGTAACCGCATAAACAAATTAAAACATGCAAACATTCGAAATGAGATGCCTAATTAAGCATGTAAACATTCAAAATGAAACACAAACATTTAAAATAAAATATTTTATTAAATTAGCCAATAGATACATAGCTGACGCCCAATCTGTGTTGGAGCGTTTACAATATATATTCGATTCTATTTGACATCGCCCTCGTCATCGCTCTTTTCAATTTCAAAAGTGCCAAAAGGAAAGTGATGACGCTGATATAATGGCGACGTCGACTCAACTCCTGCTCCTTAGACTGCCTTTGAGGCTTGGAGAGCCTTAATCCACCCATGCCTAAAGCCCCGATTCTCGCATTGGCATACCTCCTCTGCGAGTTTCTCCTTGGTCTTCTCTATCCCGACTTTCCGGCCTTCGTGGAAACCTCGTTCATAGGCCGCGGTCTTCGCATTTTCTACTGCGAACATACTTGCCGTATCTTGATCGGTAATCGCATGGCTTAACAGCCGTTGGGTCACTCTTTTATTAACAACCGGGTTAGATTGTCCGACCGTACGTGGCTCGGCAATTTGGGCCTTTCTTAGCTCGCGCTCGGCCTTCTCTGCACGAGCCTCCAAGTTTCAAATTCGTTCGTCCTTCTTCTCTATCTCCCGTCACGCGGCGCGCAGACGCATTCCGACTTCATAGGCGGTGTACAGTCCTCTCACTACTCCGTGGATGCCCTCTCGAAATACTTCGAAATCCTGTCAACTAACCATCGACTGCTGGACTTCCAATGGAAAAATCTGTCGAGCGAACTCGACTGCTACACCTAGGTCGTTGACAATAGAATCTGCCTCCATCATCGGTTTATTCTCCACAAAAAACTGCAAAACTCAATGGTTGCGGCATCGCGTCGGCCTCATTTCTCGGTCGCGGTCGTGGGGAGCTTCCCTGTTACTGTTTTTCCTTTCGGGGTGATCTGCTTAGACGACTTGGGGGCTGACGTTTTTCCCGTTCCTTGGACGTCCTACCTCCCGTTCGTGTGGGCTCGCTGCTGCGATTCATTTCAGTGTCAAGCTCTGCCAATGTTCGCCCTTCTCCTCTGCTGTTGAAGAACAGTCTATTTGACATTCGCACTTATCTAACCTCACGCAACAAACTGGTTTAAATTGAGTCTGAACACAATAAGTGGAATCACTGGCGTGAAATGCCCATCCCATTTATTCCTAATGCATGAAGCGCCCCCAAAGCAATTTCATTAACGCTAAACTCCAAAAGCCCGATGCTGATCGATGTGCACCACAACCAGTCCATGAACTAACAGTATTTGGCTTTTTGGAGTTCATACATTGGCCGGGGCAAGGGCAGATTTGTTAATCTGATCGGTCAAATATCTAAGCCCGATGCCGATCGATCTGTGCCACAGCCACTCCATGAGCTAATAATATTCGACTTTTTGGAGTTCATGCATTGACTGGGACAATGGCAGATTCATTAATCTAATCGGCCAAATATTTAAGTTCGATGCCGATCGATTTGTGCCACAACGACCTCATGAACTAATAATATTCGACTTTTTGGAGTTCATGCATTGGCTGGGGCAAGGGCAGATTTATTAATCTAATCGGCCAAATATCTAAGCCCGATGCCGATCGACGTACACCGCAACCAGTCCATGAACTCATAGTATTCGACTTTTTGGAGTTCATGCATTGGCCGAGGCAAGGGCAGATTTGTTAATCTAATCGGCCAAATATCTAAGCCCGATGCCGATTGATCTGTGCCACAGCCACTCCATGAACTAATAATATTCGGCTTTTTGGAGTTCATGCATTGACTGGGGCAAAGGCAGATTTATTAATCTAATCGGCCAAATATCTAAGCCCGATGCCGATCGATCTGTGCCACAGCCACTCCATGAACTAATAATATTCGGCTTTTTGGAGTTCATGCATTGGCTGGGTGTAACGACCCCATCACGTATAATGATTGGTACTTGATTAATTAAGAGGATTTGAAACTTAATTGCCGAGCATTATAATTTAATTTGGGATTGAGGAGAATTGTGGAATCTGACTTGTATATGATTCTATTAAAGATTTATTTTGGAATTAGAAATTAAATATCCGATTCAGTTTAGTAGAATTGAGGTTTAATTAATTAGATCCTAATTGGAGTTAATTAAGCTAATTAAATTATGAAGATTGAGAATTGTGATTATTGTGAATTAAATTCATTTAGGTAGAGCCTTTTGGGAGTTGATTAACAATCTGATTCAGAATGATAAATTTAAATATAATTAATTGGGTCTTATGGAAGTCAAATTAGACTAATTAAATCATGTAGGAAATTGTAATTAGTTATGATTAATTAACTTACGTGCTAATTAGGATTAATCAAGACTGAGTGATGTTTAATTAAATTAAGGTGTGATTAGTGTGCTAAACTAGTGAAACATGGGTTCATATTACATGGACAAGTGTCCCACTAATGAAAAAATAAAATAAAATAATAAGAGATGGCAATTGAAATCAAAATGATGCCTTTCACTCTGCTGGAAGCAGAGTTAGAAAAGAGAAGGGAAGAGAGAGCTCGGCTAAGAGGGGGAAACCGGGAGGAAGGAGAGAAAAAAAAAAGGGAAAAGAAGGAAGCCTCGTGGAATACCAAGATTCAAGCTTAAAATTGTGGAAAATTCATCTTCAAGTAAGAAATTTCATCCTCTTCTTAGTATTGTTTAAATAATCTAGACATAAATTGATTTAAGATGAATTTTGAGAGGATTAAAAATGAAGATTTGAGGGTCAATTATATAAATTGATGAAAATTGGGTTTTGCATGTTAAAATAGTTAGCTTAAAGATTATGAGTTATGATTCTTTAAATTTGTTAAGTTTGAGTTTAATTTTGAGAATCATTCTTGAATTGTGCTATAAAAATTACATGTAACAATGATGTATTGAAGATTTAATCCATGCAATGGAAATAGGTTCAAATTTATGGAAATCAACTTAGAAATTAATTATTTTAGGTTTGATTTTGCATATGTTATATGAATTTGAGTCTTATTTTTTACATGCATGTGATTTGGTGAAATTAAAGAATTAATTCATGAACATGGTTAAGGTTAATCAATATGGAAATAATTATAATTCTTCAATTGAGCTTGGGTTTGGAAACCTTGGTATATATGAGAAGTAAATTTACATACATCATGAATTGAGAAAGTTATGAAGTTAGTCTCATGGATTTTGAAGAAATTGAACCATTTAAGTTCACATTTTGAAGAGAAAAAGGAAATGTTTTATGAACATCAAGTTTATGGAAATTTAGAATTAATCCTAACGTTGGATAAAGTTTTTGATTTTATAATTAGATTCATCTAATCCATGCAAGTAATGTAATTTAAGATTTTATTATTTAAATTAATCATATTTTGGAACACTTATGATTATGAATTAAATTGAGGTTATAAATTAAGTTAAGTTTAAGATTATGGAAATTAGTTGGAAAATTTATAAGAATATAAAATTAGTAATTTGATGTCAATTTTATACATGTGAATAATTTTCTAAGAATTTATGACTTTAATTTCATGCTTTGAAGGAAAATAGAAAGAGCTTGAAGTCAATTTATGTAACTAAAAAGAAAATGAGAGATTGGAGCCATGCTCAATTTATGGAGATTAATTTAGAGGTTAATCACTTTGGGTTTGGAATTTAGCTTGATATGGAGAAAATGAATTAAAACTAAATTTGGCAATTGGAGCATGATTTTGGATAAATGATTTTTAATTGAGAGTGCTTAACTAAATTATACAATGGTTCTCCATGTTTGTATACTAAAGTACATGTTTTGAGGCTTTGAATACCAAATTTGAGCTTCAATTGAAATTTTGGAATTTCAGAATTTACATTGTCCGCTCAAGTGAGGAAAGTCTCGCTCGAGCGTGAAAATTGAGCTCCCAGTAGTTTTTCAAATTTTGCAGTCCGCTCGAGTGACCAAAGAGCCGCTCGAGCGGAGACCCATTTTCAGCATATTTTGGAAAGTTGCATTTAGTTCACATTTTTATTCTCATCTCTTTCTAAAGCATTCTAGACGTGATTTATCACTCAATAAAGATTAATGAGCTGCCAATCAACATCGATTAGTTAGTTAAAGAATGCATCATTGATCTAGTGGTAATTGTTTAGGAAGCCAAGTAAAGTGGTAATTGTTTAGGAAGCCAAGTAAAGGATCAATCTATTTGGAAATGAAGGACTTAATAATGAAAGAATATGTGAAATAAAAACCCGGTTTATTTAAATGAGAAAGAATAAGCGTAGTAAAACTTCGGACTATTTAGACGGAAAAAGACAAGAAAAGTCAAGTTTGATCAAGGAAGTAATATTGTATTTCAATGTGTATATGTTATGTGCTTGTGTAGGTCACGCGCTATTGCCTGCCTGATTGTGATCTGTCTGATCTGCTTCTGTAACTATCTGTGAGTAATAACTTTGTAAAGTTATGTTCAATGTTAAATATTTTCTGAACATTATGACATAAAATGATTAGTCTTCTGAAATGCTACGCTATGTTTTGAATGAATGAATGATTGTCCAAGATTCTGAAAGTTATGCTTGACATCCTTAGCTTCATATGATATGCGTCCCTTCATGGGTCATCAGGTCCCTTTATGGGTCATCAGGTTTTTTCATGGGTCATCAGAAACGTCTCTGTGCACATAAGTCATCGGAATGCCTTTAAGGCCGTCCTTTTATAGGTCATCGGATTTGTTAACGCTAATGGATGTACCACGTATGATTATATGCGAAATCTGAATATGGAAATGATTATGAGTGTGTATATGAATCTGTTTCTAATTTGGAATCTGAATATACGTAAGACTTTGTTTCTGATAAGAATTTGATTTCTAACTCTGTGATGGACATCATTCATGAAATCCTTTACTCTGTTATTATTCACTGGGCCCCAGCTCATTGTTTATATATATGTATGTAGGTGATCAGGTGCATGTCCAAGCTTAGAGGCGTCTGCCTGGAATCAGTTCTTGACAGCCAACCTATGTGCCTCCCGTGAAGGTTCCGGTTATGACTAGTGGTTATGGCTAAGTGCATAAGTTGAAGTTTTATTTTCCTGTCCAGCTAGACAAGTCCTTGTGTATTGTGTGAATAAGGCTAAGTCCCTTTTGTCTAGCTTATATATGTATATATATGATGATGTGTATATAAGTATACAAAAAGGTTTAAATTTTTCTATCTCACATAAGTCTGCACAGCTCAATGGACGATGTATATTTGTTATTTACTTCCGCTAGGCCCTAATATTACGTTAATTTGTCTCAAAGGCCTTCGGTAATCCCAGGATTACTGGCCGGTTACGAAAACCTATAGGGGTGGGTTTGGGTCGTGACACTGGGGCAAGGGCAAATTTATTAATCTAATCGGCCAAATATCTAACCCCGATGCCGATCAATTTGTGCTACAGCCACTCCATGAACTAATAGTATTCGACTTTTTGGAGTTCATGCATTGACTGGGGCAAGGGCAGATTCATTAATCTGATCGGCTATTCGACGAGGATAAATTGTTAAATTGCCTAGTTATCTAATCGACAAATGTACATGAATGTTTTATCCAAAGCAACAAAAAATAATACCATTCATCAATAGCAAAATTAAGCACAAATAATAGCAAGGAATAAAGGAAATTTTCATTAGTAAATTGGGCACAAACTGTAGCAATTTTACATGTGAAAACTACTAAACAAAAGCTACAAATTCACATGGAAATGCCTAGCAAAAAATTGTAGTCACCTTACACATAAAAACTACTAAACTAAAGACTGCGAAAATACATTCAAAATCTTAAACAAAAACAACTAAAAAGTCGCCCTAGTCAATCCTCGGAGTCAAACTCCAGCGGCTCAACATCCACTTGCTCGTATGGAATCGGCATAACCAATGTCAATTTAGCAGCAGCAAGGGCTTTAAGCCAGCCGTGTTTGAATCCCTGATTCTCGAATTTGGGAACTTCTTCCACATAGTTTGCGAGGGCAACGCTCTGCCTAGCCTCATACACCTTGGAAGCCTCAGAGTTGACTACTTCCTTCGCCGCCTTCGATTCTTTCAAGTCGTCCTCAAGTTTGGCGATCACCTCTTGGGCTAACTTGAGTGCAGTTTCGTTCGCGTGTGCCCTCTCCTCGGAGGCCAATCCTCGGCCCTCACGGCTTCCATCTTCGCCCTCGCCACTTCGAACTCGGACCTGCTCCTCTGGCCCTCAACTTCCGATTATAAACGGCCAAGTCGTTCGACGGCGTCATGTTGGCGACGACCTATCTCGGCTATCCTTCCGATTGTTTGCAAAACAAGAAATTAAAACCAAAACAATATTTGCAGAAAAGGGAAAGACAGGAAGAGCCGATTGAGCGGCTAATGCTATTGCCAGCAAATTCGACTCCGCCCGAAAAGCTACCTTGTCAGCCGGCAATGAGACGGACGTAGCCATGCTTAACTCCACGGCTGGGTCTTTAATAGCCGACGGGTCAAAGGAGATCGGCGTGTTTTTTATCTTTGGTTGAATGACAAAAGGCACAATCACATCCGACTCTTCTAAACGCGGCCGTTTGTCAGCACGGTTTTCTTCAGAGCCGGCCTTAACCTCGGCAGGACGTTTCTCCGTCCGCTCAGCCTCTTCATTGATCTGCACAACCGCCTCCGACTCGGCACTTCAGGTTTGAGCCGTTTCCTCCTCGACAACAGGCAGGAAGGGCTGAGCTTCGGCGGCAGGTGGCACTTCAGATCGAATGGCCTCTGCTCTCCGCCGCGTGGTCATTTTTTCCACGTTTTTCTTTTTGGCGAGTTGTGTGAGGCTTAACCCAGCCATATCTTCGGGGTATGCACCGGGAAGGTCCTCTAAACCGGTAGAAATGTTGTCAAACGGAAGGTTCGCTCGGCCTGAAGTTGACGAAGGGTTGGCTGAATTGAGGCCAGCTTCCTCAAAGGCCAACTTCAAAGCCTCGTCTACTTCGGCTTCGGACTGGTCTGACTCAGCGACCTCAGCTACTTCCGTCCCCTCCGAATCGGACCCCTCGAAACCAACTTGCCGCAAGTTTTTGAAGTCGGTCAAAATAAGAGCCGTAAGAAACTCTTCACTCCTCGGAATTGGGATGTTTTCTGCAGCTGAGAAGGTCGTATATGTCGGCTCGTAGCGAAGGAGAACGTGGGCCGCCCTCCCTTATTTCTAAAGACTCGGACGGCCGAAATATTTGAGTGTGACTTTGATTTCCGAAAGAACGGCGTCATCAGTTTAAGTCAAGACTTTCTTCAAATCGTTTCCTGCACAAGCAAAACCATGAAATCTCAAAAATGAAGCTTTATAAATATAAGGAAAATAAACACAAGAAGCTATACGGCCACCTAGTTCGCCCCTCTGTCTAGGAGCAGGATCAAGGCGATCCTCGCCGTCGCTGAATTCCCAATTACCTTGGACAACGACCAAAACATCATCGACTCGCTTCCCAGAACTGGAAATCATAGTCACTAATTGATGGTTGGTGTCCTTGGCCCTAAGGAAATAACGTCCATGTCGACCAGAAGACTTCGCCAAGGCATAACAATGCCGAATAGCAGGTATGCCGAGGTTAATCCTAAGGTGACGGTTTAGCTCTATAATTCCCATTACGATTCTAAAAAAGTTGACATTAGGTTGGGAGGGGATTAGACCCCAATGGCGAAGGATAGACCTAAGAAATGGGTGAAGTGGGAAACGGATTCTGCCCTGAGCAATTGATTAGAGAGGGAAAACGATTGTGCTTTCATTAACCCTCTCCATATCGAGGGTGTCATCTGTCACAAGCGACAGACGGATGTCATCAGGGATAGAAAATGGGGTCAAAAGCCAGAGATTTTGTCCGCGGATAGGAGGTCTTTCAGATGTTTTGCCATTTCGGTCAGCCTATAGGAGGGTACTAAACTAAAGGCAAACCAGGAAAAGGGATTCAAAGGAGAGAGGAAGAGAACTTACAAAAGACGGAGAGGACAGTGAAAGATGAATAGAAGTTGCAAAGACGAGTCGGAAGGTAGTCTAAAAACTAGTATCTAAAAATGTGTTTGAAAAGACGACAGGATTTTAAATCACAATAAAAAAAAGTGTACGAAGGGGTGGGAAGTTGAAATGATAACCGAAAGGCGTGTGCTCTGACATCTGCGTTGGAATGAGGTTAGCAGCCGAATTTTGGCTCTGACTTTTCGAGTTTGAAACCAAACACTCCAGCTAACCGTCGTTAGTGAAGTGCTTGGGGGGCAATTGTGGGGGCCGAATAATGGAAGACGTAAGTAGGCCGAATAATCGGATCAGGAGAGTCGAAATATATACATCGCATTCGGCCCTATTCGGCCAAATAGTCGGTTGAGTAGGGGGCCGAATGGAAAGCGGTTTGTAGCAAAAGGAGCCGAATAAATAGTTATACGACGAATCGAAAGTGGACGCAACCCCGAGGCCCAGGAAAGAAAAGATATAAATAGAAGAACGTCAACCATAAAGAGGTATGTGAGAATCAATACGCTTAACTTAAAATACAAGTAATCTGGAGAGTAGAGACTAACTTGTCCGTCGGAGTGCTAATTCTAGCACCCCCGACCGGAGTGTTTATTCCTTTTCAGGTTGTTAGCTGAGGATCTCGAGCGCCCCAATGGATCAAAAGAGTATTTCCAAACCACCTTCCCCACAAGTGGCTAGGTTATTCTTTTCTAGGGTTTCGATGAAACCCTAGCCTTGTAATTAGGTTTTCTTTTTGATTTTTAATTATGTAAATGTTTGAACAATTGTATGTTTTAGAAGTTTTATATATATTTTTTCCATTATTTCTTCAAGTATTCGGTTTTCTGTGATAATTGAATGTTTTCCATACAATAATTTTCTATTATTTCACATTCAAGGTATGAGACGAACCATACTACGAGGGACGAGTCGTGTCGCTACCCTAGTTTAGAGTGAACGAATCGTACTACTTGAGATGGTTAGTACCCGTACATTGAACGTGATGATTTTTTTGTTAAATGCTTGGAACTTGTAGTTGCGAAGCATTATTCCGTTCGAACCGTAACATAATTGATTTCAATTTGAAACCCTCTTTATGCAACTAGTGGTGAACTCATTGTCTTAGGATTTTTTCCAAAAATTAATATCCCAAACCCTAATTTTTAATTGTCAATTTAATTTCTTAATTTTATTTAATTCCTTTTTAGTCATAAAATCTCTCAATCTTTTTAATCAAAATTAATTTAGGAATTTAGCGATTAAATTAGTCTAATTTCACAATTGTCCCTGTGGATTGATACCTGGACTAGCTATTATTCTCAAAGGATTTGGTATAGTTTAGTATTTATTTTTGGTGTATGTAACGACCCATCACACACACACACACGGAGGCTTGCGGACAGAGGCTTCACAGAGATAGTCAAGGTCCAGAGTAGCAACACAACCCACAATCAAGCCGGCAAAACTAACGTCGAACGAGAACAAACCAGAGTAGAAAATATCATAGAGAGGACCCTTGCAACCAGCACCAGTGACTTACCATCTCCGACATCAATACAAACAGACAGCTTGAACATGGAGAGCACCGTTAACGGAGACCAAAACCAGTCCAGCGCCGGAGAAAGAGACACACACAGGTCTACCAGAGAACCAGCAAAGTGAAGCAGCAACATTTCAGCAACAAGAACATGCCAGCGAACTCTGAACCTTTTCACCACCATGATTAGAACTTTTTCTCTCTAAAAAATCTAGAGAGAAAGGCTCTTCACGGCATGAGTTGAGCATACACCGTAATCTTAACCAGCCAGGAAATAACCAAACTAGACCAAGCTCAACCACGAGCACCACAATGGACGGATGAAACCACCACTGTGAAGACACATTCAAGATGAGGGTTTCCTGGATCAATTTACGATCACCAAGGTCTATTCATAAAAATACAACTCTGCTGCAAATAGAGAAAATTTCTCTAGTTTCAATCCAGAGAGTTTCTCTAATCTGTCTGGTTTGGAGAGAATTTCTCTGGTTTTGGACCAGAGAAATTTGTGGGTTTGTTAGTAAAGATTGTATTGTTGACTTACATATTACATAAAGTCAGAGAAATTTATGGGTTTGTTAGTAAAGATTGTATTGTTGACTTACATATTACATAAAGTCAGAGAAATTTATGGGTTTGTTAGTAAAGATTGTATTGTTGACTTACATATTACATAAAGTCAAAAAAATTTGTGAACTCAGAGAAATTTTTTCTGACTCTATTCACAAATATTCGGGAATTTCTTTGGATTTCGTAAACTAATATTGTGTCTTTACAATCCAAAGAAAATTGGTTAAAATAAACCCAAAGAAATTTAAATTTGAATTTGAACCCAGAGAAAATTGGTCAAAATGATTTCATAAAATAATATTGTGTCTTTACGATCTAGAGAAAATTGGTTAAAATGAACCTAGAGAAATTTGAATTTTCTCTGGTTTATAAATGAATCCAGAAAAATTTGAATTTGAATTTGAATTTGAACCTAGAGAAAATTAGTCAAAATGAATCTAGAGAAATTTGAATTTTCTCTGTGTTGAGCCCAAAGAAATTCTTTGGGAAGTCCAGAATTTCTTTGGAGAGAGTTTCTCTGGATCAATGTTGAGGGATCTTAGACATTATGAAAATATTAAATGTCATTTATACTATAAAATCTTAATATCAGGGATCCTAAAAAAAAAAACCCTAATGTTTTTACTTATATAATTATATATATTTTTATGTAAAAAATTCATCTGTAAAAATTTAAAAATAAAATTGATGAACATAATTTTTTTGATCATATACAATCAGATTTTTTTATATACATAATCAAATTTCTCATTTTACACAATCAAATTTCCCATTGTAAAATAGCAAAATTATATTTTTGGTTCTTTTCTCATCTGATGAGATATGAGGCCTGTTTGGCAGCACTTAAAAGCAGCTTATATCAATTTTTAGGTTTAATTAAGTTATTTTGGTGTGTTTGGTAAAACTTAAAGGGATAAATTATAGCTTTGATTAAGCTATTTTGAGCTTAAATTTGTAAGCAGCCCAGGGGTGCTTCTGATTTGAGCTTATACGGGAAACTGAAATGAGGGGTATAAAATGACTTAAATGCCCTTCCCAATTGAGACTAATTACAAATGTGCCATGTATATAAAGAAAGAACACTAATTTTTTCTCTCTTACACAAACGGAAGAGGCGATTTCCGGTGAACATGTCGATTTCAGGCGACCAAAGCTCTATCTCTTCTCTCTCTCTCTCTCTCTCTCTCTCTCTATCTCTCTCCCTCTCCCTCTCTGGTGTTCTCCGATTGCTCTCCATCGCGATCTGAGTGATCGCGATCGGCAGCGTGAACCCTAGCTCTCTCTCCCTCTTCGCGATCGACAGCGTAAACCCTAGCTCTCTTTCCCTCTTTGCGATCGATGTCGACGGTGAGATGAGAAGGAGGAGGAAGAGGAGAAGAAGGGGTTGCCGACGTGACAACGACTCTCTTTCTCTCTCTATGGATCAATCTGAAACCCTAGTTCTGGTTCATCGCCGCTGTCCCGCCGAAGCTAGGGTTTTCAATTTTTTTTTTTTTTGTGTGTGGATGTTTTCAGTGTTTTTTTAATAAAAAAAATAATAATTAATGAATAAAAAATAATAATTGATGCAAATTAAGCCATTAATTGAGACAAATTAATTTATAATGAAAAAATGAAAAAAAAATTATACTAATTGATAATATTAATAATTTTAGTATTAATTGATGCTAATTAAGCCATTAATTGACACTAATTAAGCCATTAATTGACACTAATTAATTTATAATGAAAAAATGACAAAAATTTATACTAATTGGTATTTAATAATTTTAGTATTAATTGATGCTAATTAAGCCAGTAATTGAGACTAATTAATTTATAATGAAAAAATGAAAAAAAAAATTATACTAATTGGTACTATTAATAATTTTAGTATTAATTTATGCTAATTAAGTCATTAATTAAGACTAATTAATTTATAGTGAAAAAATGAAAAAGAAAAATTATACTAATTGATACTATTAATAATTTGAAAAAATTACTCATAAATCCCATTTTGATAAATGTTGCTCTAGTTAGTCCTGATTGGTTTTTCTTAAACCATTTAGTCCTTTTTATTTTTGGTATGATATAAATTTTTGATATATTGTGTATGAAATTTACATTTTTACCCATATTGTGATTTCATTTTGCAGGTCTCCTAATCTCTCCAACAATGGCAACTCCTCTAGTAGAGTCCGTCCAGTGCTTCGGCCGAAAGAAGACCGCCGTGGTCGTCACCTACTGCAAGAGCAGCCGTGGCCTGATCAAGATCAACGGCTGTCCCATCGAACTGGTAGAGCCTAAGATTCTCCGCTACAAGGCTTACCATCATCCTCCTTGGCCGCCAATGCTTCGCCGGCGTCGACATGCACATCCGCATCAAGGGCGGTGGCAACACCTCCTAGATCTATGCCATCCACCAGAGCATTGCCAAAGCACTCGTCGCTTTCTACCAGAAGTATGTTGATGAGCAGTCGAAGAAGGAGATCAAGGACTTGATGTTGCTGATGTTGCTAATGTCTGTGATGTTGATGATGTCACTAATGTTGATGATGTGAATGATGTTGGTGATGTTGATGATGTTGCTGATATGGATGATGTTGGTGAGGTTGATGATGTAGTTGATGTTGATGATGTCGCTGATGTTGATGATATGGATGATGCCGCTAATGTAGTTGATGTTGTTGATGTTTGATGATGTTGCTGATGTGAATGATGTTGATGATGTAGTTGATGTTGTTCATATTGATGATGTTGCTGATGTAGATGATGTTGATGATGTAGTTGATGTTGATGATGTAGTTGACGTAGTGATGTCGCTGATGATGTTGGGAACCATTTTGAGATTGAAAATCCAAGAAGACTTCTTGGATGAAACGGTATTGAAAATGGCGTCGATCGTTTTGTTCGGAAAAAGGGAAATCATAAAAAAAAGCTTATAGTAAGCTTTTGGACATTTTTGTCATTATAACATCAGTAAAAACTTACATTTGCCCTCCATCAAAAAAAAAATTACGAGTTAAATAAATGGGTATATACGTAATTAACGTTCAAACAGGACTTATCGGGCTACAAAATAAAAGGTAGGACCAAATGATTCAACAAATTAAAATTTGCGATTGATACTATTTAATAATTTTAGTATTAATTGATGCTAATTAAGCCATTAATTGATACTAATTGATTTATAATGAAAAAAAATTATACTAATTGATACTATTAATGAAATGATAATTTTTGTAATACTAATTATATTAACGGTTATTAATGAAATAATTTTTTTAAATTAAAATTGAAAAAAATGACAAAATAATTATTTTTATATCATATAAAAGCAAAAAGGACAATTACACATAAAAAATTATTTTACAGCTTATTAACCAAATACTACTCAACTGTTTAAATCCATAATTCCACAACTGCACCAAACATGTTCACAGTTATAAGTCATAATCTGTTAAGGTATAAGTTATAATCTATAATTACTTTTTCACAATTCTACCAAACGAGACCATGATATATCAAGGATAGTGGGTATTGTATAATCACCCATTTTTGGAATATACAATCCAGTTATATATTATATCCTCTTCTAAAAATTACAAACTAAATGTATGGGGCTCACAGTATATAATTTTCAATCCAACAATCTATTTCCAGAAATCAAACAGGACATGTTTGATTAATATGATTAATAGTAAGAAAATTAATAAGTTGCAAAATTAGTATAAAATTAGTTATACAACTGAAATAGAGATATATATAATTCTCTCTTATTCATATTTATTTTGCAATAGACATGAAATACAATATATATAATCCCAATTATATATATATATATATATATTTTACATTATTACTTGTAAGATTAAAAAATCTTTCAATTTTGTTAGATAAGCTTCAATCTCAATCAAATAAACTTAAATGCCACCGGGAGTAGGGATAGCGTGGAAAGACATTTGTCTTTTAGGTTGAAATTGATCAGGCTGTACTTTACTTGTGATTCTGCTTTCTGTGTTAGGTTGTTACATTTTCTGCTTACCCGATGAGTTCCTTCCTTTGGATCAAGATAAATTTGGCTTTAAATAGCGGTTGCGATGGTATTACCAAAGAACGGATGATTATTCAGTACTCTCCAGGAGTATGAATACGTAGTACTTCATAAGGTTTTAATTGACAGAAAGACACAAAGTCCATGATTTATGTTAGAAATGGAGTAGACTAATTAATGGGTGATTGGTTTAAAGTATAGACACGTGGTGCTCTGAAATTATTGAATAATTTCTCCGAAAGAACACCCTTAAAAAAAAACTTAAAAGAATATTTGTGAAAGGGGCAAAATAGGAAATGGGACTAGGGTTTCCTGGTTGAGTGTGTGTATATGAAGAGGGGGGTGAGAGGGAGAGCGAAGCATAAAGGAGCCCAAGGCCGAGCGCTTCCCCCTTGAAAGGAAGGGGTGGCGTGGTATTTCCACGAGAGAGGTTTTCATAATATTCGTGGCGCACATTATACTAGTATATATTGTGCGATGGGCGTACATTAGATCGGGACTCCATGACCGCTTTTCTGCTTCAGTTTTTGCAGCCAAAGCCAAGGATTGCCCTACATTCTCTCTCTCTCTCTCTCACACATCATCCATCCATCGCTCTTATCTTTCTCTCCTTCAGATTTTATTTATTTATTTATTAAATAGAAATTTCTGACATTTGCCTGTATATATGTATGTATGTATGTATATGTTAGGTTTTGGTGAAAATGAGATTCAATTTATTTATCAAACTTATAGTATCAAATTAAGTTTTTAACTTTTTATTGAAAGTTTTATCAAATTTTTAATAATTTTTTTTTAAACTTAAATTTGATGAAATTCTTGAAAGATAAAGACTAGAGATAGTTTTGCCTGTATATATGTACGTATGTATGTATATGTTAGGTTTTGGTGAAAATGAGATTCAATTTATTTATCTCAAATTAAGTTTTTATAAAAAGTTTTATCAAATTTGTAATAATTTGTTTTTTCTCTTAAATTTGATGAAATTCAGTGATAGTTTTTTTTAGTTGAATTGGGTAAATGATATTTTTGCAATAGATTAGATATTTTTTTATAAAAATTGATGAAAGTTTTGATTATATCAAGCTTTTAATCTAAATTGTTAAACAAATAAGATGAATGTTTTTTAAAAATCATTTATATGATTCACTGTAATGATGATAATCAAAATTTTCATCAATTTTTTTAAAAAAAATACGACTGACCACAAAAATTCAGGTGAAAAAAACAGTTCTCCAATCCTATCTTTTAACAATTTAATGAAAAAAAAAATTATTGAAATTTAGAGCTTGTTTAGTGTGTGCTATATAAACATATTTTTTATTTTTTTTTGCTCACGTCATTTCCGTACTTTTCTACACATCTTTGAAAATTTTGATTCATTCTTATTTGATGACTTTCTTGATAAAAATTTATATAAGTTTGATGAATGAATTGGAACTCATTTTAAATTTAATGGAAGTTTTGATTCATTCTTATTTGAAAAAAAATTTGGTAAAAATTTATGCAAGTTTGATGGAATTGGATCTCATTTTCACTAAATTTAATAAGAGGTTTGAAGAAAGATTGAAAATGCTCTAAATGTTATCATTCATGTGTTTTGGGATTGGTTTTTGAGAGGGTAGAACTCTTAAAAGAAAGAAAGAAAAATAACTAATTTAAATTTGTGGCAATCCATCTATTTGATGAGTGGTGAAACAAGAAAAGGTTGATATGCTTATCATTTAAAAAATATTATTGATTCCTCATAAAGAATAAAAAATAAAAAAATTACGTGTAAATATGTAGTTTTTTTCTAAACATAAAAGACAAAGGAATTCACAAGGAAAAAAATATATAAAATAAAAATAAAAAAAAAAAGACAAAGGAATTTTACGTTGAGGACAACATAAAATTCAACTTCACAGAATCTTGAAGACCATTGAATCAGAGTAATTTTTCTGTAAGCATTTCATGAGACATTTTAGGAATGAAACCATGAACAAGAAAAATATTTTCCACAAATAGTAATTGGTTTCAGACAGGTTTTCAATTCATAAATTTTCAACAAATAAAACCAGATTTAATGTCAATTGCAGAAAAACCTAAGTTTCAGACAGATTCTCCTACTCAGTTGTGTAAAATTCTGGTTTTCCAATTACTCAACTTCCTCCAAGTAATCGGCAATTTCAGACGGTGTAAGTACTCTGCAACGGAAACAAAAAAATGCCAGATTAACCTCTCTCCAAGCATCAATATAAAAATGATCATAAAGTTACAGTCGAGCACTCAAACCACCAGAAGAAATGGCTAGCTTGCCTGAATTTTTTGTCGGTGCCAATTATGCCAATCTCGATGTTCTTTTCAGAGATCTGCCCTTCAAATCTGGGACATTTGCAGAAAGAGAGGTTATATTGTGCACAAGGTGACATGCTAAGCATGAACTAATGGGGACAAAATACCAAAACCTTGCTATGAAAGTATAACAGGGTCATGACCAGACACGCTCAAAGCTTGCATGAATTTTTGATTCATGTATAAGAGTAAATCTAAGTGCATTCACAAAATGTGACACAAATGTGTGTCAAAAGTCGGGTCTCACATGTGGGGTTTGTGTCCCCTTCTATGAAAATTATGGGTGTGTTTAGTTTGTGTTTGTAGAGTAGTTTTTGAGATAAAAAGTACGAAAACTTGTTTGGTTTATTTTTTTTCAGAAATGATTTTGGAAAATTGTTTTGGAGAGAGAGTTTTAAAAAAAAATGATAGATTTGATGTGTATGAGAGAGAGTGATTTTGGAAAGTAGGTAACCAAACAAAATTTTGAGATTTTTTTTGAAAAAATTTGTTTGGTTTGATTACTTTTGAAAATTTGTTTGTAGAGAATTTTTTCCAAAATTTTTTCTGAAAAACAAACCAAACAATGTGTTCCTAGTTCATCTGCATTTATGATGGTGTGCGTCTTTTAATAAAAGTGATTGCTGTTTGGACAACATCATTCTTACCCCTCCTTTAGGGTCAAGATTGCTGTGTGGACAGCATCGTCAAGCTCCATATCATCGGTGTACCTGCAAGAAGCAAGAAACACTCAGATTAAGTCCAAATCATGAATGGAGACTTCAGACAATTAAAAGAATTGAGACATGGGCGATCAACAGAAATTCTTAAAAATTGATCAACCATTAGGTTAGTTGCATTGCATCACTTGGGAGTACATAATATAGAACCCAGGGCCTTCACGATTGCAAACGTGGAAGGGAAAAAAATCACAAAGCATGACGCTTAAATGGTTTAATTCAACTACATAATCATCGCATTGGATTTCAAGAAGACCATTTTAGCCCTTAACAAGACGAGTTTCAGTTCAAATTGATTTTTGGCACAGACTAGCTCATCCATATGTTACTCACGAATCATCTCCATAAGATCTCAGCCAACCACAAAACAAAAATTAAAAAACATCTCTAAGTATACTCATTTCATTTCCACACAAAAAAAAAACTACCATATCCTTATGTCGTTTAAGTTTTCTTTGTCGAGTTATTGTTGTATCGAGTTTCAAGGATTTGGATACAATGATCACTTGTCAGGAAGCAACAAGTTCAACAGCATACAAAGATTTTGTCAAAGCTTATTGCTAGGAGCCACAAAAGTTATTGCAAAATGGTCCTACTGAAATGAAGACAACTAAACACAAAGAAATCAAGCAGAGAGCTCAGCAAAAACTAGAATTAATAAGAAAAGATGAAAAAGGTGATGTAGAACCCGAAGATCCAGTAAAACAGCTAAACATTTATGGGATTTTTTCATTTCACCAATAGAAACTGAGGAGCTAACAGAAAATGTTTATGCAGAAATTTGTTAACCACCATATCAACTCACCTCTTTTCAAGAAATGTCTTCGCATTAGACACATTCTTTCCCATAGCTGAAGCTTTCCAAGAGAAGTACGAACCTGATGGATCCACCTACAAATGCAGACGAATGGATCAGCTTGGCAGCTCACAACACAATTAAGTTCAATACCAAATCAGGACCCAAATGACATGCCTGAAATAGTTGTGGACCCTTGTCATCAAACCCAGCAACGAGTAGTGAAACACCAAAAGGCCTCACACCACTGCATAGGAAACAGAAGGGTAAGTAATTAATTGCAACAAAAATAAGCATCTGCAAGAGCCCAAGATCAAATCAAACCCACAATATTTAGAAATAATTGAAGTGGGAAAGAAAAGGAAATAAGTAAATATAAAAGTGCAGGTCCATTTGACTCTGAAAGGTCGAGCACTAAAAAATCAACTTAATCTAGATTCAAAAACCTTTAAGCCTATATTTTTGCTTTTCAAGTTTCTCTTCCAAACTCCAAGGAGTACTGCAATAGGAATGGTAAAATACAATATTATTTTTAAGTTTTACAAGGATCACAAAGTTGTTTTTATGGTAAGTGACCATTTTATTACTAAAATGAAACAGATTTACAATGAGCTCAGTACAATTCCCTCAAAGGGCAATCAAAAGCAATAAAGCAAACAGTATCCAGATCATAAATCAAAGAGGCAACAACTAACTAGGCCTAGCTCCTAAGAATTACTGTCACAACTCGAGAATAAATTTTAAAGCTACACCTAGTTTTTAGTTTTTTTATTTTTTTATTATTATTATTTATTTTATTTTTTATTTTAAAAGCAAGTCACTTAGCAGTCACCACCAGCCTTATTTCTTGCAAGTTGCAACCAAAAGGGTGAAGATCCTCCTGCAAGACTTACCTCCCAGCACTCCAAGGCTTTCATGGATCATAGAGTTGCCTCTTAAATTCTTGCTACATTCAACATACATAATTTTTTCTTCTTTTGATCAAGCAAGCTGCCTAGCACACCACAAGCCTTATGACCACCAAATGGTATAATTAGTCTATCAACTTCAATATCAGAGGCTCAACTGCCTTGCTGGAAAAGTGTTGGCTAGTTATGAGTTAGGCTGAAACCATAGTGAACACACTAGGATATTTTTCTTGCAACCAGCAGGGTAAAGATACTACAGCAAAGCTTGATCCTCCTACTACAAATATCCATCAACACTAACAATGAACTTATCTATAGGGCACACCCAGTAGCTTAGGTCGCATTCCCCTAATAAAGTTCAAGTCTCCTTACCAATCCGAAAAAAAAAATCTATGCAATTGGATTGAAACACTATTAACTTGTTGGTTGGCAAGTGCAGCTCACATATTACAATTCTGAGGAATTCAAGTAAACAGCAGTCAAGATTTCTAGCCAAAAAGATCAATGATATACACCATTCAGGAGAAGAAAGATGGATAGGCCTTGGCTTTGCAAATTTAAAACGGATAGTAAATGTGAAGAATGTATGAATATAGCTGAAAAACATATGATAGCCTTCATGAGATGTAAATGGAGAGAACACTTACCCTGACTGAGTAAACTCCTGCATAACAGCTGCAGTTTCCCTTACAAGTTGAGTGACAGGAATTGGTTCCTAGGCATTACCATCATCAGATAACATTGAAAGTTAGTGGCCATAAAGGCTGTAATATTTTAGAAGAAAAATATTACACGGAATCAGAAGCAGAAAAGGTACGTCCTTTCTGACTAGCCAATAAATAACATTAATAAAGCAAATTTGACCTTTATTAGACACTCAAAATTTGGTAGAAAAAGTAAATATTTTTGAAAGATTGTGTGCATGAAAACAAGGGTAAGCAGTGGCGAACAGTAGGCCCCGCGGGGGGTTGCAAATGCTCATCCCCAAATTCTGGGAAATTTATATGTTTACCTATAACCCCCTTCATTAATCCCATAAAAATTAAAATGATTTATGAAATTATTAAATTCGTGATTTGGGCTTGTGTGATTATGTGAAGTACAATGATTAAATAGGATTGTTACATGTAGGTTATGCATTTTACATATTTACTTAGGACCATCCATTGGGCTGATCAATTAATAATTAGCTGGGCCATGTCTAGCTGGTTGATCCCTGTTTGGCTAGCATGAAGGAGTTTACTTTTCCCCAAGGTTCCAGCCACCCATGTATGTTTAACTGTGATGTCATCAGGAGAAATGAAGAATGATGTGGCATACATTGAAGAGATATTGGAGGAAAAGAATATCTTGAAAATCTAACTACCAGAACAAATTAGTATAGGCTGTATAGCTAATTTCAAAAGATACAAAAATGAACATAAATTTTACTTTGTATAACCGATGGTATTGTTCTGCCTGTTTCCTACTTTTTCGAACCAAAACCCGAGAATCAGGACCCATGCCGCTGCATAAGAGAAGAAATTCAACTGAGAGAGATGCAAGTGGCTTCAGAAAATAAAAGAGACAAAGCAGAAAGAATAAGAGCAACAAAAAATAATTGTAACATCAATGCAACGTTTTACCCAGAGTGAAGGCCCCATTCACTCCTAGAAAGATGACTACATGTTGAGTTTTCAAGAAAGCACAATTCAAATGGAGTTGCTAAAAGGATTCACCAATTACTAAGAGATCAACCTCTGAATGTAATAAATATTTATTTTAAGGGTATGAAACCATAATGCACTTCCAAATTCCATCTCAATGAAATCATTCTAGGAGGGCCTGCTCAAGGAAATAAAAGCCAGAAAATTACAAAGAATTGTTACTCATGCATGGAGACTAGTTAGAGAACCAACTGCTCACTCACTCAAAGACTTATTTTTAGAGTTCAAGACCTTAATAAACTTCACTCTCATCATGGTTTTTCCACAATTTAGAGTTTCAAGACAACTTTAAGCTAGGATATCATGCAGGATTAGGGCAGTGGCATCAACAAGATGATATAAGCATTATATATTTATACCTGTACACAACTCCAATATTGGGAGTCAATATCTGAATCTTTTGCACCTATAATCCAACAAATCCAAAATTTATAGTTAGCCCTTCCCATTTGTACAGAAGAAACGCAACAAAAGATAGAACAAAATCTGCAAACAATTAAAATAATCATCCAGTTAGACCATGCACAGAAAATACTAAAGTGACTGCTGGAATGTTACAAGAAAAGTAAAACAAAAATGAAATAAATTTAATATCTAACAAAAACTTGGGGGTTTTGACAATCCTTTTTCCTATAGACAACCTAGCAAAAGCTTCCAGCAATATGGATATGTACAACTGAGTGACAGGTTTCAACTTAACACAAAAAGCAGGAATAGTAAGGACTCCAGACTGCACTGTTCCATCATTATAAATAGATGGGAAGAAAAGAAAGAAAAATGTCAAGCGTTCAAAAACTGTAAAAAATGCAATTCAGGTGGCCAAATCAACCAAAAAAAATAGAGGCAGAGCACTTGAACCTTCTCATTGTATAAAACGCATATAGACATCAATTTAAGTGATTTGTTATTTTGTTAGGATAAAAGAACAAAAAGGAAAATGCTATCTTATAGGAACATAACATTAGACTTTAGAAGGCAAATGGTCAAAAAAAGTTAGAACCACAAGTCTTAAACTTTCTTCCACAACTTCACAAGACTGTAGATCGCATCCCGTATTGCATAAACATCACAGTCAAAGAGTGCATGAGAAAAGAAAATTCATGGAAGTGATTGCTTGCATCAATTTCCTTTTGACCTCGGTAAAAAATGGCATACGTATCTGTGTTTACAAGCATATAGAAACATAAATGGCCAAGCTATGGCAAGGATTTTGAATAGAAATGAACAATTTGAAATAGTGTGGATGAAACATAAAATCTGCCATCCATGAAAAAAATGCCAACACAAATATTCAGAAGGCAAGCATCACGAGAAAATTGAGGGAAAAAAGTGACCATAGTAAGAGGCCGATTTACAAAATTTTTATTTTTATTTTTTAAAATGAGAGAAATAACTACATAAATTAAACAAAGGTGTGTTTTCAGAACTAGCAACCTAGAGCCATGGCAAAAAGTATATACTAACCGAAGCTTCATCAACCAAGATAGATGGTAGTTTCTTCTCTGTCGCAATAACAACTCCATTAGCAGCTGCAAACACCAAAACATCGAAAATATGTCAAAAAGAATTCATCACAACAACATGAAAAGTTCTGAGGATGATGTTAGGTATTTAAAACCTTAAAAAGGCATCTAATTTACTAAGATATAGCTCCATTAAAGGAATAGGCGACAAATGATTAGGAAATTATCCTTTTTACACAAGCATCCTGTAGAAATTTAATGTATAAAGAGAAATAGAGAATTGTATTATTGATTGATTTATATTGATATCTATTACAATGATTCATGATTCCTATATATAGAAGAGGGTGAGTGTGTAGTAGGTAAGGAGTAGGTGAAGTGGAGGTGGTAGTGGTGTAGTGGGTTAGGTTTAGTGGAGTAGGTGAGGTGGTAGTGGTGTAGTGGGTTAGGTTTAGTGGAGTAGGTTTAAGTGGGTGAAGTAGGTGGAGAGTAGGTGGATTTTAACAGCCCCCGCAAACTCAAGGGGGATAGGAACTAACCAACTTGAGTTTGGAGAGAGTAACAAAACAAGAAAATACATAAAAATAAAAGAGGATAAGAGACACTGTATGGTCGTGTCAGACCATTGGTGAAGACACTGGATGGTGGTGTCATAACGTTGTAGAGGACACTGGATGGCGGTGTCAGACCGATGTAGAAGACAGTTTATGGGGTCATGTCGGACCGTTGTAGCAGACAATGTTGTGACAGTTGTGGTGACAGTTTACGGAGTCTTGCTGGACCCTTGTAGAAACTAACCGGAATCAATGTCGGGACAGTTTACAGAGTCTTGTCGGACCCATGAAGGAGCTAACCGGAATCAATGTCGGGACAGTTTACAGAGTCTTGTCGGACCCTTAAAAAGTCGCACCCTCAAAAGGTGTGCCCAATCTTTCAAAAGGCGTGCCATCAAAAGGCGTGCCCAATCCATAAAAAGGCGTGCCATCAAAAGGCGCGCCCACTTCATCAAAAGACGTGCCCGACAGAAAGCGTCGAGCCATCAAAAGGGGCGCCTGACACGCGGCGATGCACGTGATTGACAGAGCGCGTGTCGGCCTCGTCGTCTCTGTCTTTATAAACCAAAGCGAAGTCTGAGGCTTGGAAGCATAACAAACCAGTTGAAACCTCTTCGTTCTCTGTAACATTCTGTAACCAACCCTTCTCTGAAACACTCAGCAACCCAAAAACATGGCTTCTTCTTCCCGTTCAGCTACCCAGAACATAGTCTCTTCTTCCCGTGGTCTGCTCACTCTCTTTCCCGACCTCAACGAGTCCACAAGAGAGATAACTGGTGCGGTGTCCCGTGAACCTCAACCAAACACCACTGGGTTTGCTCCGTTGAACTTTCCGATGCAGACGGTGGAGCAAAAAATGGCAGTGCAAACGGATGTGTAGGCTAATCAGTATACTTTGAAGGCATGTGTGGAGACCATGACGGCGGTCACAAACTTGTCGCACCGGCTGCAGAGTAGGACAAATGAGGTGCAGCAGTTAAACGCCCAACTGGCTCTGCTCCAACGCATGTATAAGGATGCGCGAGCAGAGATAAGTGTGCTAAAGGCGGAAAATAAGGAGCTGAAGCGGAAGGCCACCGTGATGTTCCGATTTGGAGGGCCGCCATATGCTGCAGTGGAGGAGCAGGGTGGAGTGATCGTGGCCAGTGGAGTGGGAAACACGGAGGCAACACCGTCAAGGGCCGCCCAGGACGGAGGCAAGAAGAAAAGACCGGCGGAATAGGCGAAAAAGTAAGGTCGGTGGGTGGCCGTCTGCAGAAAAGAAAACAAATCTTGTGGTGTTGTGGTTTGTGTTGTTGTGGTTGTTTTTTTTTTTTTTTTTTTTTTTTTTTTTTAAATTGTGATCGGGGTTGATCCCTGAGATGAATAAAAGATGGTTTGGTGTGCAAAGCTATATGGTATGAATGGAATTTGAAAAAGATTAAAAAATAATGTGAAAGAAAAATAAAAAAAGAAATAATAAAAATATATTTGAAATCAAAATGAAAGATGGGGGAAATAAGGAAAGTGGTTTGGAGAAAATAAATAAAAATAATGGATTTTGAAATCAAACGGAGGAGAGAGAGAGGACAAGCCCATGTGAGAGAAAGAGGGGAAAAATGATAGCCGATGCACCCAAAAATAATCTAGCTGCTATCCACAGGCGCTTAGGGGAAGGAAATGGTAGCAAGAGACGGCCAACACCATATATGGCTATAGCAAAGAAATGGAGTATCAAGCTCAATGGGCTAGGATTTAGACCAGAGAGTAAAGCCACTGGTCCTGTTGAACACACACCTCCAAGGCTCAAATAATCAAAACATGCTTCACGCATTTCCTTCCTTGCTTGATCAGGAGATGCACAAAACACCTTATACAGGGCTCCAGTCATTCCTCCACCAGTTAAAGGATGACGCATGTTGAAAGCATCACCTATTAATAGTGCTCCAGGAGTAGGGTAAGGAGCAGCTGGCATACTTCTATTGGGCATTGTTCTAATACTTCCCTTATCAATTGCAGCTATAAATGAATCATGCAGCTCAGGTGGAACCTGGGGAGCCACCAGAGGGAAGCAAAGCCGAAGGCTGTAAAAGCGAAAAAGGAAAAGAAGGTTCCGGCTAAGACAAAAGCTGCTGCGCCAAAAGCTAAAGCCGCTGTGAAGCCCAAGCCAGCGGCAAAGGCCAAGCCAGCTGCGAAGCCAAAAGCTGCTGTGAAACCGAAGGCTGCCGTGAAGCTGAAAGCTGCAGTGAAGCTCAAGGCTGTGGCGAAGCCCAAACCAAAGCCGAAGGCGAAGGATCCTAACAAGAGGCAAATGAGCATGGAGGAGAAGCATAGATTGAGTGTTGGGTTGCAGAGTTTGCCCCAGGAAAAGATGCCACAGTTAGTGCAGATTATGAAGAAGAGGAATTCACATTGGCCTCAAGAGAGAGGATTTAGGCAGTGATGGGAAGGTATGTGTAGAAAATAAGCGGAATAGGTTGAGATCCGGCGGGCGGCCAAGGCGAGGTTGCCGCCCGCCGGTGAAACGAAAAATACTAAGTGCTTAACCTTGCTCTGATACCATGTAGAAATTTAATGTATAAAGAGAAATAGAGAATTGTATTATTGATTGATTTATATTGATATCTATTACAATGATTCATGATTCCTATATATAGAAGAGGGTGAGTGTTTAGTAGGTAAGGAGTAGGTGAAGTGGAGGTGGTAGTGGTGTAGTGGGTTAGGTTTAGTGGAGTAGGTGAGGTGGTAGTGGTGTAGTGGGTTAGGTTTAGTGGAGTAGGTTTAAGTGGGTGAAGTAGGTGGAGAGTAGGTGGATTTTAACCTTTGATTTTTATGTATTGGGAATAAATAGTTTGCTTTTATCACCTTTTTTCCATCAGTTTTTTTAATATTCAATATTGTAATTGTCTATTGATGCACCAATCTTAACCTTCTGAACCATCCAGTTCATGGTCCCTATCCCATAACTATTAGACCTAAAAAGAAACTTTTAATAATACAGAGTTAGCTTCAGGACAAGACTGCAGATAGACCATTGCAGATCTAAGGTCCAGCATACAGCTAACCATTGAAATTTAAAATTTTATAATCAGTCTACTCACACACACAGTTAAATGTTATCAAATAGCCTGATCATATTCTGCTAATTGTTTAAAAATGGTTTCTTATCTTAATTTTTAGCTAAGCTTGTGCCAGCTAATTTACATGAAAAGGAAATACAACAACTAATTCGGCTAATGTAAAAGGGTTGTCTACAAGTTGGGCAAGTCACTCCAAGCAAAAGTAGCAGGCATTATATACTAATGAACGTGGAAGTGAACAAGACCAAGGAGTAGAGCAACTCAGGAAATTGTTGCAAATACTCCTATTGCCTTCCGGCCAAGGTTTTAAAAAGCGGCCGCAACCATTACTTAATGCCGTTACGTAATAGTTGTAGCGGTTGCCATAGCGGTCGTAACGGTGCCGTAACAACCGTAACAGCCTGTTACGCACCGTTACGTAACGGTTTCGAACTGCTTCTTTCGAAAAAACACAAAAAAGAAGCTGAAATGGGGTTAGAGTGATATAGAAAAGAGGGAAGATAAAGAGAGAAGATGGAGGAACAACAAATAGAGAGAGAGAAGAGGGAAGATGAAGAACATGCTATTGATTTGTTAAAACTGTAAGACCTATGCTATTCTATTCAGCTGCTATCACTCACCATTTTGTTTGTGTGTGTCTATCTATATATTGTTTGAAAATAATAACAATAATAAGTGTGCTCATTATCTATTAGGCTTGGTTAAAATATGTATATATATATATATTTTTAAGCTCTTATTTATTCTCTTACTTTTGTCATTGTTTATCTTATATATAATAGTTAGTGATTGATTTTTTGTATAATATAAAGTCATTAATTATTAAAATAAAATGTAAAAAACTCCGTTTATAATGATTTAAAAATATGAAATATATTAGATTATACTTAAAAATTTATAAAAATTGATCAATAATTATTTTAAACCTAATAAATATGATCATGAAAGAAAAATATGCGTATCGGTAAGTTTTTTTCAAATTGTGCGAAAAATAAAAAAAATTCATAGTTCTGGTTACCGCAACCGTTACGCTACGGCCTTTACAACCACAACCGATTTTCAGAACCTTGCTTCCGGCCTTAGGTATCAAGACTTGATAAAGTGATTTAGGTTCCTTCGCAAAAGAAATATTCAAAGCAAAAAAGTTTGGGAAGCCAATAGGGGAAAGAGAAACCAGATGACTAGAGAAATCTGGTGTGTTTTAAATAGAACATCCTCAAGTGGCTAATACATAACATAATTAGCTTCTTGTTTAATTTATCAAAAAATAATAATAATTAGCTTCTTGTTTATTTTAATTGGTGCACTGCAATCTGAGAAACTGATTGGTAGCCCCCTCATCTGTCATTCAAAAACTGGTAATTTTGAAAATGATAGGGTATGTTTGGTTTGTGTTTGAGAGATGTGTTTTAGAGATAAAAAGTACGAAAACATGTTTGGTTTAGTTTTTTTTAAAAGATGTTTTGGAAAATTATTTTGAGATAGAGTTTTGGAAAAAGTGATTGATTTGATATGTGTGAGAGAGAGATTTGTTTGGAAAACTTGTTTGGTTTACAAGTTTTGAGAAATTTTTTTGGGAAAATTTGTTTGGTTTCATTATTTTTGAAAACTTATTTGTAGAGAAAATTTCCCAAAATTTTTTCAGAAAATCAAACCAAACGAGCCCATAATGCTTTGCATGATTGAATCTCCAAAACTTAATTGTTCTACTGTTAACTTAAAATCACCTACATCCTTAACATATTACTTGTCACTAGAACACAAAAGAAACAGCATAGATCTGAAAATTCTTCGCAACATTTTCACATTCGAGTGTCGTCGATCCCCAAATTTTTTTTTAAAAAAACCTTAACATCCAAGTGAAGAGCAGTATTGTCTACAACCACATAACAATCACGTGGAGATAGGAGGTCTCATATTACCTTTAATCCCTAAAGATGTTTGGCCAGATCCAACAGCTGTTAAGGCATGTTCAATTTGAACAAGCTTCCCAGAAGGGCTGTTCCAAAGTATATCATGGGCAAGAAAAATCAAATAAATCAGTTTAGCAAAGAAACACAAATATAAGACAAGGATATAGGAAAATATAAATGATTGAGTCCATACCTGAATGTGGTGAGAGAGAATGAATACTGACTATCTCCCATGATATGTTGAATGGAAGGAGTAAATAAAACTGTGTAGAATTAACTGTTTAAACAAGGGCTGTAAGAGAGAGGCATCACCTTCTTGAAAACCAAAAAAAAAATGCTTGGATGCAAACATGAGTTAACACATGGACACAGAGATTAATACAAACTGGCTTAACACAGTTTTTTCTTCTTTTGGTAACCAATAAGAACTGATATGAGGCAAAAATTTATTACCATCAACTCATTCCATGTTTATGCAACAATTCTTACATAAGCATGATTACATTTCTTGAATTACCTTTGAACACCCAAAATGAATTGGAGCTTTCGTTGTATTACAAGTTTTCATTAAAATAAATAACATACAATATTAAAATAAAATAAAAACATAAAACATGTTTTTTCCCCCAACAATTTAACTCAAGCCTTTGTCCAAATTACTTGTGATCGGATACAAAGATACATTTCCTCCAGTTGATTCTAGTCAAAGTACTATTCTTAGTTAAGGTATCATGTCCTTCCTTATCATCTCAGCCCTCCACAAGGATCAAATCACTCCTCCATAAAAGCGCATTAATTAGTCTACCATGCACACGAACCACACCATCCCAAATAGCTTTCACTCATTTTAGGATTCAAGTTTCTTTGTTCCATAGAAAAATAAAAATATGAAACATGAAACATGATTGGCAGTTGGCACACAACTTCTTGTGTAAAAAATGAAAACAAAAATACGACAATGCATAAGTCCATGGAAACAATTCTTTTAAGCCCAAAATTCAACTACCTAATAGCTCACACTGCTAAACCAAACAAAGCCATTTAACAGACAGAACAAAGATTTATATAATTTCAACACTCTCCACCAATGAATCCAAGTTTCAAACCCTGCATTTTTTAAACTGTGATCTACATAGCAAGGACCCCAGACCCACCATGATTTACTTCTTCACCAACACAAAAATAAAAAAAAAAAATAAAAAATAAATAAAAATAAATAAATTGATTTTCATTGGTTGGAGTTGCGTGAAAATGGTCGATTGCAGCAACAGGATTAGTGGGAATTTCCCGAAAATTGTGAATGAATATGAATTGATTTGGGTTTGGTGATGAGAATTGGCGTAAAAGATTCCGGTTTTACGTATCCACACCCACCATTTTTCTTCTGTGAGCTTCAACCAGTAAACACCAGCCACCTTCCAACATCCTATCATTTTCCACACACAGGCAGGTCACTTTCCTTTCCAACCACCATAGCTAGCCACCGTCACTTTCTGATTCTCTCACTAAATCAATTTCTCTCTCTGAAACACCACCCAATTAACAATATCAGCCACTTCCCCACACCATCACTTTGCTCTCAAACCATCGAATCCACCTAATCCCACCAAATACATCACGAATACATATAATAGCTAAAGAAAAACAAAGTTCGCAGCACAGATCGTCTTAAATCAAGCATACAAATCCACAAAGATGAAAACATATATAGAACATGAATTGAGGGAAGAGAGAGAGAGAGAAGCTAACCGGCGACGATGGAGAAGAGAGAGATGGTAGGGCTTTCGTCTGTAGTTTGTCTCGGTGCTGAGAGAGAGAGAGAGAGAGAGAGAGCAATATGTAGAGAGAGAGGTTTCTTGTTGAATACGAACGCTTTGTTCTTCCTGCTACTATTTGGGCTGGGCTGGGCTGGGCTGGTATATAGCTTCTATGGGCTGATGCTCTTAAGTGTTTTTGATTTATTGGAAGGAGTGAAACTCAATTTTATATCGAATAATTAAAAAATATGAGAAAATATGAGTATTTGTAGTTGGTTTGAGATACGATCACATGATATCTCAGAATCAATCAATAATTTTTCGTCATTTATGTCTATACCGAACACAAAAAAAAAGGCCAGTGAAAAAATATTGATGATGATATGCTTTATCTGTGTACTAGTGTATACTCGTGCCTAAAGGCAAGGTGTAAATAATGTTAGAATTAGAATATAATTATAATCCTAACACTATTTAAATTTATGTTTTAATTTGATAAAATTACAAATTTATTATAAAAATTTGAAGTTCTTACAAAACTCTTTACGAAAACTCGCTTTTGTTTGTATAATATATAGCTAGATAGATAGATGTGAATAGATAATCTATTTGTAATGGTAGGATCTTAACAATATTCATCCCATGGATAATTTTAATTAAGGCTATCCCTAGTGTATGCCCGTGCCCAAAGGCACAGTGTAAATATTGTTAAGATCAAAATACAGTCGTAATTTATACGTATTATGTTCAAATTTATGGAGTCTGTAACATTTTTTAATAAAAATAATGAAAAAATATAAAAAAATATTATTCTTCTTATGGATTAAAATATAATTTATCTAATTTGTTGGAAAAAAAAAAAGAAAAAAATTGAGATCAAATTATATTCAAATGAATTTTATAATTACAGTGAGGTGACGGACAGTAAAACACATGAGCCTAAGATCCCAACACATAAAATAAAATAAAAAAATAAATCTAAAACTCTGCACCACCCACCCACTATCCTTTCTCGCTCTCTCATTTTCTCATATTTCAAATTTTGAAACACACACTCACTCTGCCTCTCTCTCCTCAAAACACACTTTGTTATCCTAATAAGAGGAGGGCAAATCTATAAAGATCAATAAAATAAAATAAAATAAAATAAAAAATTATTAAAATAAAATAAAATAAAATTATATTTATGCTAGTTAAAGAATTAAAATAAAATAAAATAAAATAATCATGGTAGAATGATCCCCAAGTGGTTGTCCCTGTAAACTTGCCTTTAGGTAGAATTAAAATAAAATAATATTTATGGAACGTTCAGTTTAATTTATGATAGAACTTTTGTATTAAATTTTGGGTGTTAAAACTTACAACATTATAATTTCGATTTATATAGGTAGGTCTTACTTAACTATTTAGTCGTTTTTAATTATGTAAGTGATAGATATTTTCTTAAGTTCATCTTAATAATATTATGTACTTTAAACTCAATTAATTAAATTATTAAACTTCTTTCATTTTAAACTCAATTGATTAAATTATATTCTATTCATAATTACTTAATATTGTAATTATAAGAGAATTACAAATATTTATAGCATATATCACCACACAAAATATAATATTTATAATAAGAACATATTACTACACTAAATATATTTTATATTAATATTTATAACATATATCACCACACTAAATATAATATTTATATCATTTTACTATTAAAATTTTTTAAAGTGATATTACAATATATTTTATATTAATTAGTGTTGAGTTGCTGAGCATCCATAGGAAGCAAACCCACATGGGAACCCCTCCCACTTTTTCTCCTATCTCCATCAATGGGCAAAGATTTTCCATCTCCTTCCTCTCTGTCTCTCTCAAATTTCACCATTATTGCTCAAGATTTGAGCTTAGAATGGGAAAGGATTTTACAAAACTTTTTTCTTAGAAAGAAAACTCACAAAAAAGAAAGAAAGATATCAAGACGATATAAATAATATTGAGATCAAAATATAATTTTAATTAAAAAATATTATTTTTTTAAAGAATTTTTAATAATTTTACTTGTACCACACATTATACAAAATTCAATTAAAAATAACAACTCTGCCCGGGCTTAATGGAAATTAAAAAATAAACATAAAAAATTTATAATGTTCACTAATAAAAAAAAACAGTCCTCAATTTATTTCACCAATAAAATAGTGAAATAGAAAAAAACATGTAACAAAAAAATTGTTTTGCAATTATAAGAAAAAGCTTTGCCTATTACACTCTAGTTCTCTATTCTTTTACACCCACAAAGACCAGACCAGGAAAAGCCATATTCAGCCGAGAGATCCAGTTCAAAAAAAAAAAAAAGAGAAGGCTGAGAGATCTCACAAAGGCAAATCATGTTTCCACCTCTCTCTCTCTCTCTCTCGGATCATGACCCGATAATATGCAACAAAACATCATTTCTTTATAGCTTTTCCACTACCAAAGAAGATTGCAGATTCTTTGCTTTTCTTGTTTTTGGATTGTTGAGGATCAAAAAAAAAATATATATATATATATATATTCAAGAGAAAAATCTCCATTAGTGGGTTCCTGCCCTTCTCCCTCTCTTTCTTCTTGAGAGATCAAAGATGATTGAACAGATGAAACAACACCATCAATTTCTTCCAAACAATATGCAATTCTTCCTTTGCAAAACCCATCTTCCTACATCAACATTCTGCGCACACACAAAAAAAAAAAAAAAAAAAACACAATCAACCCATGAACCCACTTTAATTACTTGCTCATCCAAATAGTACTTAACCTCAAAACAACATAAAAAAAAAAACAGTAAAACAAAACAATTAGTAGAACCCATCTCTTATTTTCCTCCAGTTTCGCAAGAAAATTAAGGAAACACAACTTCCTTCTCTTGGAGAACCAAAACCTTTGATGTCCGCATTGCGACTCAAGATGGATATCAACAGTTAAAGAACCGAAACCAAAACCATAGAGTCGAAATCGGAACTCTCCAGAGAAGGTTTGTGTGATAGTATGAGGAAAAGAGTTTAAAATCAAGAGGAGAGAGAGAGAGAGCGAGAGAGAGAGAGAGAAAGTGGGGTAGATGGGCAGCCTTTATGAGACGTGAGAAGAGAGAGAGAGAGGAGAGTTTGGGCGAGAACCAAGTGGTTGGTACATTTGAAAGGATTGATCTGACCCGTTGATATAAATATAGGATTGATATAAGCCATTGATTCAAATTGTATCTCTGATACATTTTATATATTTTCAAAAACCTTTCTCCCTTATTATATAGATTTATATAGGAGTAATAAATTGTGTATGTGAAAATTTATCACATTAAAAAATAACGAAATTTATTATTATTTTTAAAATATCATGAATCTTGCATGTTTATTGTATATGTCTATGTAAAAAGTATATAATAGTATAGCCCTGTTTGGTAGAGATATGGAAAAGTGCTTATAGCTTATGCTTAAACAGCTAATAGCTTATAACTTTCAGCTTAAGCTGATTTCCAGCTTATTCTTAAAGCATCTCCTGCCCCACTCAAAGAATAAGCTGATTTCTGACTTCCACAAAGCTATAAGGTATAAGCTATAAGCTAAACCAAACACATCAAAATAGCTTAAATTAAGCTGAAAGCTGAAATAAGCTGTAAATAATTTCTGCCAAACAGGCACTATGTTTTGTTTCCAAACTCTTTTTTTTCTTTTCTTTTTATTAATTTCTTGGATCATTAATTTCTTAGATCAAACTTTCTGTGATTAACAAAAGAAAATCTTGTAAAGATTTATATAGAATGATGTGATATAGCCTTTTTTTATTTTTTTATTTTTTTTTAAATTAATGTGTTGTAGGATTTAATTTAGGTATTGGGCAATTTGGTTTGACAAAACTAGGGGTTGTAATTGGGATGTGTTGTAATGGACTTTGCACGTGCCTGGTCTCTTGCGGTGTGTTAACATATTGTCCACTTTGGGGTTAGGCCGCTGCGAGCTTGCTCCATCACGGTTTTGTTCCTCCCCCTAGAAGAGGGAAAAAGGCCTGTTGACAGATGGAGGGGGCCAGTACGCTTATAAGGTAGACGAAGAGTCCCTCCCGAGTTGATGTGGGATAGACCCAACATAACCCCCCAGCGGACTGGGCCGCGAATAGCGGGAGAGTTTGCCAGACGCCCTCTTTCTAGCGCCAATGCACGTGCTCGGTCTCTCACGGTGTGTCAACATATTGTCCACTTTGGTGTTGGGCCGTTACGAGCTTGCCCCCTCACGGTTTTATTTCTCCCCCTGGAAGAGGGGAAAAGGCCTGTTGACAGATGGATGGGGCCAATACGCTTATAAGGTAGACGAGGAGTCCTTTCCGAGTCGATGTGGGATAGACCCAACATAACCCCCCAGCGGACTGGGTCGCGAACAGCGGGAGAGTTTGCCAGATGCCTTCCTTTTAGCGCCAATGCACGTGCCTGGTCTCTCGCGGTGTGTCAACATATTGTCCGCTTTGGGGTTGGGCCGCTACGAGCTTGCCCCCTTAAGGTTTTGTTCCTCCCTCTGGAAGAGGGGAAAAGATCTGTTGACAAATGGAGGGGGTCAGTACGCTTATAAGGTAGACGAGGAGTCCCTCCTGAGTCGATGTGGGATAGACCCAACAGACTTGGAAGATGAAATATATCTGGTTCTTATAAATGTTTATTTTCATATTTGGTTCTTTAAAATTTAATGAAAAATATATTACAAATGAAATTGTTCCGTAAATAAGTTAAAGAAAAATTATTCTTTTTAAATTATATTTTTCATTCAAATGAATCAATCCCAAAAACAGTAAATTTGATGGGATGGAGCATCTATGAGAACGCGTTCTATAGATCCCTAGTGTATCAAGAGTGTCCGTAAAAGTAATTATTTAGTTTTTTCGAAATATTAACTCAGCACGTTGACATAGTGTTTCTCAACTAATAAAATTATTAAAAACAGAGCGAGTAGAGTCAATTTTGTTGGAAATGGTTGAAAATTTTTGGGTTAAAACAGAATTTTTTCCTAACTTTGGTATATTATTTAAGTGGGACCTGTGCGTCAATTTTGGCGGGTCTAAGTGGTAACGCATTCTATGCCGCGTTATGATTCACGTGGTATATTTGGTTGTTCAAAACCATTATCGGGTGAATAGGAAATTGAAGCCAAAGTGAGCTCCATGGAAATTGAGTTTTGGTAGAAATTCCTTAAGGTTGGAAAATGATTTGTCCCACATTGATTTGGTGGGAAGTTTTGAGTGGATTTATAAGACATGGGATTGGATCTTGGCGTGTGCCCCAAGGGGTACCCAAGTTTTGTAAAGAATGAGGCTATGTGCTAGACCCATTGGACCAAAAAATCACTACACGCCGTCATCCATCCGGTCGGGCAAGCTAGGCGTGGGTGCGTGGTTGGGTTGGGCTTGTTTGGCCTAATACTAATCTTTTTGGGCAAAAAACATTTGGATTTAATTTTATTTTTTAAAATAAAATCTGTCCAACTGTCCAGAATTCAAATTAATTCTGGGATTAATCTGTTCTGATTTTTCTCTACACCTAAACAGGTCCCTTCCGGTTTTATCTGTTTGAATTTTGAACCCAATAGATTTAAATTTGTTTAAATTCAAAACCAAACAGGTTTCATACCTGTTCAAAACAGGTTTGCGCCTGTTTAATTCAAAACTAATAGCCACCACTGCATCTATAAATATGCAACCATCATTTGATGTTTTAATTGATCAAATTCATCAAATTCATACTTCCCTTCTGCTAAATATATTCTGTATTTTGTTGCATCTATTTTTTGTGAGAAAGAGTGTAAACACTTAGTATGTTCGTTGAACAAATAAATTGTAGTGCTGCATTTATTTGTTGTTGATCATTTCATCCTGGGAGATAGACGTCCATATTCTGAAAACACCATGGAGAGGACGAATCTATCTTAAGGACAGAGTGTCTAACACTGGACTTGATCAGATTATTATTCGAAGAAATTAATCAAGTAAGTTGTTTAATTATTTTTCTATTTTATTTGTTTATTTAAATCAGATTTTAATTTTATTTTTGTAACAAAATAAAATATGTTTTTATTTTTACTTTTTATTTCTAGTTTGATTTTGTAATCAAACTTATTTCTCTCATTTTTTTTTATTTCTTTTGTATTCTGTTTGCTGTTAAATACACAAACAAAACTTATCTTTTTTTAAATACTGTGAAAATTATCTAACAAAATTTGACCCATCTTAATCCGTTAAGTAAGCAATGAGGTCGCTCCCATTCATCTCCTTTTTGAGCGACTCATTAGTTGGAATACCACGTATACTTTACTACCATAATATTTTGAAAGTATTGAATAATGTTCCGAACCTATTAGTTAAAGAATCATGAGAGTGAACTTTTTCCATGCCTATGATTTATTCATCATAAAAAATTATAACGTATTTAGGAACGAGATACGTGATTTGGATCATGATCCAATTCCTCTGCTAATCATTAGGCAACCCACACATCAATTGCATAATCAAAATAATTGATAATCAAAGTAAAAATTGGTAACCATCTTTAGGAATTTAGCACTGCTCACAAACTTTGCCCATCTCCAACTTTTTGATATCAATAAATCATTTTTTGCAACTACGAACTACAATTTGGACTCTATTTTTTTCTTTTATGAATTGTTATAAATAGGTCACATCATTTTTTATAATATATACGTCCCCAAAAAAACAAACAAAATAAATGAAATGAAAAGGCGAACGAGACGAGCTACCAAAGGCGGTGGTCTATTAAGGGAAATTTTTTTTTTTCAAAATAAAAAGAGAAAAAAGAAAATGTAACTGTAATCCTTGGACAAAAAAGGGTGATTTGGACACTACCAAAAATGAAACTATTCCACCATTATTTACATGGCTTTCTCCAAGAAGTAATATAACTTTGCATGCTTTCAAAACATCTGAAACCACACACTGTTTTGCCAATTGTATGACAAATTTTAAGCATTTAACTTTGTGCTCAACTCATTATATCTCATGAATGAACTCTCTCTCTCTCTCTCTCTCTCTCTTTCCTTTTTCTTTTTGTTCTTCAGGGGTACAATAGGTACAATCACAGAGTTCAGGGGCTAAAACCTCAGGAAGGTAACACCGGGGATATGTCAGCACGCAAGGGCACAAACTGCTTGATAGATATGGCTTGCGGAGGATCTTCCACTCCCAGTTCCTTTGCACTACAAGCCTGCATAAGCACAATACAAATACTTATTCCGTGTTCAGTGAGAATTTATACCACCTAGTATACATTGCAGTCTAAGAAATACCAACACGATGTGCTTGGAGCATGCCCCTCATGTGTTGTTTCTTACATTTTTTGAAAATTTACGTGTCATCGTGTCCATGTTTCTTAGATTGCAGTTACACGTATACAATAAAGGGCAGTCGAGTGCACGAGACTCATGAAGGTTTCCGTGTTTCAAACTTATGAGGCCCATATAACAATGGAGCAACCTTACTGCGTCATTCTTCCTAATTATCATCATCTTCTATTTTTGTGACATCGCATTGGCAGTGTCTAGTTGTACAATGCAACAGAATTAAAAAAAAAAAAAAAAAAAAACAAACAAACAAACAAACAAACAAACACCATGGAAACCTAGCTTGAGAGCTACTTTATAAATAAAATAAAAATAAATAAATAAAGAGAACTGATTTTCTCCTACTGTCTTACCTCTAGAAAATTTTGATCTACGAACGCTTTGCCCAATAAGATCTTCTTGTCCTTCATCAAGTCTATCTTGCTGAGAGAACAATGGGCCCGAGGAGAATTGCGGTTTTTTGTTATTATGCAAATCCTGATACATTGTCAGAGACAACAGGATCAAAAACAAGTATGCTGAGAAAATCTACAAGCAGATGTTGCAGTCAAAAAACAAAATCACAATTAAAACAGTTTATTTGTGAAACAACCATATCTCTATTAGATAAACTTACTACCGAGAATTCCTGAGAATGGTGCAATTCAGATGTAGCAAAAGAAACCGGCAGATAAGAATTATCACTTTGTAGTCTCCTCATATCATGCTTGGCAACCTCGTACAACTCATTGACTTCCTTGTTTAAAATTTCTTCACTCTCATGCTCCTCAGAGTCCAAAGTATCCCTTGCGTGTAGGACGCTTGACGGGTCTAATGGACTTAAATTTGGAATTCTTGGACTGCCCTGACTCTGAAATCTTGTGAAGGCAGCATTGCCCTTTCGTTTTTTCGCCCAGGCAAAATCATTTGACGCAGTGATTACTGGGACCGAGCGAATACTGTCTACTTGGGAAACCTCTGTTGTCTGAGAAGCCTCAGACACTGTATCATATGATGTCAATGAGTCCCGAGACTCAGTGACTCCTTTGGAGTTGAGTGCATATGCACCACTACCATTGTTTCTACGACCAAAATGAGTAGTGCCTTCCAACCCCTTCATAGTTAACGATTCACAAATTAGCGGTAACCAACAGATTTAGAAACAACTGAAGAAAAGACAAGTAAATTACACCATTGGTCCCTCTAATTTGAATGAATTTCAATTTGGTCCTCATAATTTCAACCATTTAAACTTTGTACTTTTAGTTTTGTTGCAATGTGGTCCATCCGTCACTTACACACAAAAAAAAAACCGTGCAAAACTAGTTTCTTTTTGGAAATCCACCTTCATCCTCTAGTTTTGCAAGTGGTCCTTTTCAGTTCAAAATGTTTACGGTGCATGATGGGAGGACAACATTGCAACAAACTGAAAGCATGGGGTTCAAATCGTTCAAATTAAAACTACGGGAACTAAAGTGACATTTCACATAAACTTATGGGGACTAATGGTGTAATTTACCCAAAAGAAAAGAAGAGGGGAAACAAAGGAGGGCAGGAGAGAAAGAGAAACTTCTGTTGGTACCACTTTTGAGATGGAGCTTGGTTCTTGGAAAGCTTTACGGGTTCTTCTCGAATATCTTGAAGTTCCAGATGCTCGTGCTCTGACACCAGCCTTTCTTCTGAAAAGATTTGGTACTTCAATTCAGATTTTCTAATTTCAAGTAACAAATAACATAATCGTTTGGGACAGATAAGGAAGGTATTCGCCATATTCAGGGGTGGAGCTAAGATTTTGTATTTGGGGGATCCAACGTGGGGGTGGCGTTGAAAAATATTAGGATTTGGAGGGCCATAATGAAAATTTTATTCTCTCTGAAGGGAAGGGGGGCTTCATAATTTTGAGGAAATGCTTCGAGTTTAAAGATCAGGAATGGGAAATATTAGTTGTTATCATGGTCCATACACTTACAAAGCTTGATTTTCCTACCGACTTTCATTTCCTTTTGTGCTTTACAATAATAATTACAGTAAATGCGATAAGGTACTTCACCTTCGTGCTTCTTCACGCATTTTTGCATCAATCTCTTTGTTTGGTGGGTACCTTGGCATGCATGATGGATCACACGCATAAGGCTTTGTGGTGAAATACTGAAAAAGAGTTAGAATTCAAAAACATTAAACACACACACACAAAATGAAATTTTGTGAAGAGTATTGCTTACATAACAAAATAACATTATTAATTGTGCTGACTGATCCTCAAAAGTAGTATAAATTGGCAAATGGTTAGGAACTAAACTATCTAGGATCAACTGCACAAGCTAACTTCAAACTTCATTAACAATAAAAAAAAAATAAATAAATAAAAGAAGGCCCAAAAAGAAGTGCATTAACTGCAGAATTAGACCAACTTTATTCATTGAGTTACCTCGGACTCAAGGGCAGATGAAGCAGTCCCACGCTTGTAAGGTTCTATGGAAAGAAAAGTTTCTAGAAGGGTGACAGCACTTTTTGGGAGTTCTTTACACCTCTCTCGGAGAGAACTTATATAAGGATGCTGGGGTTTAAACATAGATGCAAGAGGAAGCTTAGACTTTTTCCAGTAGTCATCAGCTGGAGTACCACAAAGCCTAAAGATTTTGTGCAATTGTTCAACCTGTAGATGGAAAGAAAACCCTCATTAATTTTTATGCCGAAGTAACAGTAATCCAGAAAAATAAGGCTTTCATGCGAGTAAATGTGTGTTAATATTGTATTATATATGTGTGTACATCTACAGAGTCGAAACATTATGTTATTCTCTAGAACCATCTTGTCTCCAAGCAAGGACCCTTCTTTAAATATATACAGATACCTTATAATGGGAACTGTAATTTTATTCCTCACTCATAGATATAGGCACTTCTCCAATATTTTGTGCTCTTTACTATATTTTCTTTCCCCTTTTTCCAAAATAAATAAAATTCCTACGTGCCGCTTCATGAGCTTATGTAAAAGAGCATGCAAGTTAAAAAACAATTAGAAAACATGAATTGGAGTTCACCTCTGTTCTTCCCTTAAGGATGGGCTTGCCAAAGAAAAGTTCAGCAAATACACAGCCCACACTCCACATATCCACAGATGTCCCATAATTTGTTGATCCCAGTAGAAGTTCAGGAGGACGATACCATAAAGTCACTACACGACTAGTTAATTCTTGCCGGTGCCTTGCACTAACATAATTTGCCAATCCGAAATCTGCTATCTTCAAAACTCCTTCATTATTAACCAAAATATTAGATGCTTTGATGTCTCGATGCATTACTCCGTGTGAGTGGCAGTGCTCAAGTCCAGATAATAGCTGCCGCATGTAGCACTTAATCTACGAGAGAGAGAGAGAGAGAGTTAAATAATCTTCTAAGCTGGAGGCGGAAAAAAAAAAATTGATAGTCTCATTTTCAGAAATAACAAATACTGCAGCAGATACATCATAATAAAAACAAAACTTGCTTATTTATATGCAACCTGAAAAAAGTGATGGAACAAATTTTATACGAAATTTAAGACCAGAATGATGTGCCAATGGCATTCTTGTAATTATGAACCATAGTGATGAACATTTTGATTTCCAATTAATGGATATAAATGAGGCACATTATTCTATATTACATTTTTGTATTTAAATTATGTTTGCGTAGCATTACCGAAAAGTGGTTGTTAACAAACCTGTGCATCACTAAATTTGATGTCAGGACATGATAATAGTCCAGAAAGATCGTGTTCCATGTATTCAAATACAAGGTATATGCTGCACGATAAACGATTAGTAATTAGCCCCTCCAATTTCATGATGTTTGGATGATCAAGCCTGCGGAGAATCGTAATTTCTCGTGCCATAAACATGACACTCTCTGGTTGATAAGTGTCAAACCGGACCTTCTTCAGTGCAACTATCCTACCTGTTTCAACTTCACGTGCACGGTACACACTGCTGTATGTCCCTTGTCCAATCTACATTTACATAGAAATCAAAAAGAATAAATTTATGGCAGTAACAGGCACACTATTAGTTCTAAGGAAATCGTCTTCCCTCCAAACGGAGAGACAACAATTTTGACATAACTCGTACTGAACGCAATTTCGACTTACAAACAAAATATTATTTATGCATCAGACAAAAATATGAAACTAATGATGCAATATAGATAAGAAATCAGTAAAAACTATCAGCGTCATCAACTAGCAAAGTTATTGATTCTCTATGTAAGTAACGACTACTGAACCATTTATTTGTATACCGAACAACATAACCAATTATAATCCTATCTTTACTTTTCCATTGGCTTCTATGCAGTTGATTTTGGGAAAAATAAATAAATAAATAAATGAAGCATTTCTCGTCCCACCATTTTTTTAGTTCGGTAGTTTCTCCTTTGTGTTGTTTCCTATAAATTTCACATGCATGCACTCACACAAGCACCTTGGACCACAAACAGGTTAACGAAATCAGGCATGTACTGTCCTCTGATACTGGTCAAAAAATTGTACAAAAAAACAGTATGGTCAACCACCATGTATGAACTAGCTAAGAACTCAAGCCAAAAAAGTTAATGCCAAAGAGATATGCGTCATTCGAAGTGATGAAATTGTTCAATGATATTTTGCAGAATAAATACTTGCTAAATGAAGGAAAGCACTTTTGTACCCGTGGGTGAAGCAAGATTGATGTTCGTAACTACAGACAAATCTAGCTAATGATTGGGTGGAGATCCCTCCAAAGAGGATGCCGGGAAAACTAAAAACTATGATTGTTCAAAGAAGGGATGAGTAATGGGCTTCGAATAGATGCTCCCGCTATAAGGTCCTATGCATTTAGTGTGTATTGATTCTTGTCTTGCCACTTTTGAATGTGAAGACACGGTTGGAAGCTCCCCACTTCAAGAAACGAGACCAAGAACAGCGTAAAAGATAAACTCAACGACTTAAAGTTGGCTCAAGGCAAAGGTGGTAGAGGAAATGTTACTTAGTCTCTTGAGTTGTGAGATGTTTACCAATTTTTTATTTTTATTTTTTTGGCTTCTAATAGGCTCCTATATTGTGTGTGTTAACACCAACAACCCAACCTTGATTCAAGAAAGAAATTATTGCAACTACAAAAACTCCAACAACTTCCACAAACAAACGCGTGTCTTTTAGACTTGTTGTCTTTTAGGACTTGTATTAAGCTCGATAATCAAACACTCAATTACGACAAAATAAAATAAACAACACAAACAAATCAAAGCATGAAAGATGTTGAAATGAGAAATGCATAAGCTTTGGGGGCAATCACTACCTTGTCCAATTTCTCAAATGAGTCCGACCTCAAAGGCAACCATCCATTAATGGCATCACCGGCGACAGCGCTGAGCCAAGAGGGCCAACCGGCAGCGACATGTTCAGCTTCGGTATACCTTCCAAATCTCAAACTAAAAACAGCTTTTTTGTCAGAATTGCCCTTCTTTGTGGACTTGGAAATGGGAATTTTACCACCTCTGTCAACCAATTCCTCCTCATTCTCCTTCTCAGGTTCCTCCTTTATCTTCTCCAATTCCCCAAACCCAGCCCGTGCCGAATCGAAATACGAAACAGAAACATTGCGACGAGCATTGGCGGCGGAGGTGGAATCGGAATCAGGCGACCTGGCCTTTTTCGAGCTAACGCAACCCATTAAACCCCAAAACCCATGAAAGGCCGATCTCGAATTGGTGAAAACCCAGATCGACCCCAAATGGTGGGGGATTGGGAATTGGGAATTGGTCAAACAGATTGGGGATTGAATCCCCCCCTACATTTAGCTGAAAATGGGTATGGAGATTAGAAGCATTAGAGGGACCAAAATGGATTTGGGTAACCCCCTGCAAAAAAGGAGAGGAAATTGGGTGTAACAAGTTGATGGGGTGTCAGTGAATTTCTCATTCTCGCTCTTTTTCATTTGGGTCTTGCGATATCTGCGGAGGATCGAGGATTTCAAGGAAAGGGGTTTGTGTTTGTGTTTGTGTTTGTCTGTCAGAAGAAAATAGTTCCGAAATCCAAGGAAGAGGACATTCGTGGGTCCAAATTGCTTCATCTTTTGCAATTCTCTTCTTCAGTTTTGCAAAAGAAAAGGTATACAGTAGAGAGAGAGAGAGAGAGAGAGAGAGAAATCTAACCGTTGGGAAGAGGGTTCAGTGGCGGGTGCAGCCTAACTGCTCAACAACTAACTGTACAATTTGTGGCAGAGGATTGGTTGAATTTACAAAATTATTTTCTGATTTTTCTTTTAAAACAGTTAGAATTTGATAAAAATAAATATAAGAAACACAAATTTTAATTTTAATTTTTTAAATTATTTCCTCCTAGTAAATAGAAAATCATATGTTGTCAAATTATATTTTGAAATTTTTTCAGAAAATAAATTCTGAAAATCAACTAAACAATTTTTAGGATATTAATATAATATTTTAAAAGTTTTTTAAAACGTGTCTGATGAACACAAATCAACAAAATTCTAATTTTTTAAACTAAGTAATAACAATAATTACTTACAACAATGGACCTTCTGCCTTGATTGTAATTTATTTGTAATCGTTAAAATATGTAGAAATCTCAAAATATAGAATTTGAGATGTAACCAAATAATTATGACTGAATTGGTGACACGAAGACAGAACATCCATTGTTGGGTTTCTTGCCTATTATTTATACATGTAATTAAAGTATATATATAATAACAATCACCATAAATATCAAATACAATATATTATAAACAAAGGTTAAATGTAAATAAAGAAGCAATGAACAAGGAAAGAGAGAAACTTAACATCTTGTTCAAACATTATATCCATGCCTCTGCAAAAGTCTGAACAAATACTCACACACACAAGGCCTAATATCCCACATACAGAAGAAATTAAGGTGCAGATACATATTGCAGGCGACGCATTTACTATACATACAGCAACCCCTGCTCAGATTTCACATATACATAACACAATACAGTGCAGATACATATAGCAGCCAATGCATTTACTATACACGCAGCAAACCATTCTTGTGGGCTTCACAACAAGCTTTCAAATAATTGCTCTCTCCCGATCACTCCATCTTATACCATGTGAATGGGCAAGTCACTTCAAATCCAATCAATCTTGTTTAGAAGTTTATGCTATGATTTGCTCTTCTTTTAGCTGTAAAAGAACCGGCCTTTCATCTTTGTTTCCAAAATCCATTTCTTCAAGTAGAGCAGGCTTCTTAGTCACCACCTTATGTGATTTTAACTGCAATGTGTTACTATTTGCTGTGTTGGAACCACTCTTTCTACCTCCAGGGACATCATGGTTGTGTTTCCCTTCGTATGTGGTTACGACAGCTTTGGGGTCAGTTGAAGCCCTCTCGACATGCTTACGAACATTGCATCCTGCATAAGTGCATTTGTAGTAACTCCTGCATATAGAATTCAGGGATTACTCTCACAGAAAGTAAACTCAGTGTCTTTCTTTTTCTGTTCTTTAAATTTTTTGGCCGCAAAGGGTATAAATAGAATTTGACATGAGAACAAGAACAGCTCAGAAACAATACAATACAGATAACAGGAAATTCCAACAATATGCAATCATGCAGAACAGAAGAAAGCACAACACAGCAAAATCATACCACGCTTGAATTGTAAAAGTCAGAGACTGCCAGTTAGCTCTGGGGTCTGACCCAGATACTATGTACCTGAGAATGTCACTTATATACTATTTTTAAACTATTCATTCCCGCAAAAACAAGCATAATTTAAATCCCAATAATTGAGATCTGAGAAACTAAAACAGTAACCAAGGAATGGGAACTTTTGACATTTTGGAATGGAACAAAATTTGTTTGTCAAGGCAACACGGTATAGAGGAGAATTGCATTGAGAGTCTCACGAGTGTAATTCAAACAGGTAAAGAGAAAAATAAAGCCTTATCGACTAACAAAGCAATGTTTTGTTAGTGTGGAGGATGACCATACAAGGTAAATGCAAAAAAGAAAAAAAGAGAGATATAAGGCCACAAATGGATCAGTTGAGTGATACTCTTATGAGTCGACGGACAGATGACTGGTGAACAATCTCAGAGCATAGGTTTCTGAACCTTACTGAACATATACAAATTTCTATAGTGGGAAAATTTAAACCACTCATTAAATTTATCGTTGAGCGGAAGACATCTCTACTAAAATTCATGGCAGTGGGACGATCTCAGCTAGATCATTACAATCAATCCAGTTATGCTTTTATACCCCAACTTAAGCCCAATTCTAATGCTTATCTTGGCTGTAAACTGATTTCTTTCCCAAATGGTTGTAGAGTTCTCAGAACTGGTCGGTGCATCTAATTACTGTCAAATAAACAGTAAGGATATCAAAACATCTATTAGTGCTCCACCAAGAGGCCAAAGAAGTCAAAATCATAAAGTTTGTGATGGGAAACTATTTGGCAAAAGAATTTCAGAATCAACTAGCATGATGCAATCATCAAAGGCAAACACAAGAAAATGAAGACTTCAGGTCTCCTGTATAATTAAACAATATTTCGAAGCACAAATAATTCCTGTATGACAATATTAACACCAACATATGGACAAAGTTACCACCTTGGATGAGGATTGCCCTTGACCACTTTCTGCCCATACTTTCGCCACTTGTACCCATCATCCAAGAGATCAACTTCACTCCTTGTCTGCACAACAATTCTGGGTTCTGTGACTGTATTATGCGACGAGGTTACTTCAGATGTCCCGACCTCTGTGTTCCTATACTACAAAGAAATCTCAATAAGAACTGTGAAAGGTAAGAGAAAAGTATTGACATCAAGAAAAAAAATACTAGGCATTAAACTTGCCTTCTCTTGGGATTTGGTTCATCATTGTCGGCTTGATTTAGTCTCATTTCAATGTCACCCATTTCAACATGATCACTTGATCCTGATAACTGTATCGGTGTCAGTTGGGTAGACGCCTGGACCCTCCTAGGAACTGAATGAAAAGTTTCATTTTCCCTGCTCATTTCTGTCTCACCCTGCACACCAAGTTCACGCCTTACCTGAGAGTTTGTATTTGAGTTCTTATCAATACCATCTTTTGCACGTTTATTAGATTGCGGAAGTTCGTGATTGTGCTGGCCTTTGTAGATAATCTCAGTTATCTGCCCATCAAAATTACGCTCAACCTTCTTCTTAACTGGACAATTGGGATGTGTACATTTATAGTAGCTTCGAGGATGATCACTTGTCTTGACCTGTTTCTGCCCATATTTTCGCCAGTTGTAGCCATCATTCCCAGGTTTGTCAACAGCAGCACAAGGAGGTAGTGATTTCCTATTGGGTTGAGAAACTTCTGATGATTCAATTACGGAACTTTCAGGTTCTGATATCACAGTGGGCACCTGTTGTTGTATGGTTGTGTTGGAAGCAAAGGATTGATGGTCGTTCAAAGATTCTTCAGAAGCTACTAGTGAAGAAGGTTGAGATTCGGCTTGGACATGCAAATGACATTGAGATAATGCAGCCTGCGCTGTAACTTGTGCTAGGGCCTGCTGGTGGGTCATTCCAAAGGGGCTCTGCAAGGAATTCAAGGAGCGGGAAATGATTACTCAATGCATCTATAAGCCAAACTCCTAATTTAATTATGCAGAACTGACATGCCAAGCTCCATAATCAACACCAGCAGTCTCGTCCATATAATTCAGACGGCCTTTATAATCCTATATGATGGCCTAGGTAGCTAGCCATATCATCCCTGGATTCAAGTTTATGACCAATCCTGGTAAGTTCACAACAAAATATCCTGATTTACCAGAGATAATACATATCTTCATTTACATGACTGTGTACAAGAAGAAAGGAAAGTACTTAGATTGGTATGAATACTGAATTCAAATCTTTTGCTTTATAAATTGCATTTATTTAAGCGGGGTGAGTCTCATGCATGAAGCTTTGTGGGTAAATACAAGAAACTACAACATCATAAAATTCATAGATCTGGACGCAGGTCGAAATTGGAACAGTTTATCATCTTCAGGTGCACCGACTGATGTGTTAACAATGTCTTATACACCCACTACGGCAACATGATAAATCATGGGTATTTTCAAGATTTTCCGAAACATGACTAATTTCCACATTTTCCGCAAATTCCATCCAACACGTTCCACCAATGCCAAACCAATGGCCCACTGCAGATGTTTTTCAGCAAACGTCCCAGCAATATATTTCATCTTCAACAATGTGATATCTCACAGTCACAGCCAACAAAAAAACAAAATACAAAAGCTTTACCGCAGCAAGGCACAACACAAGAACCACTCACTTGATCACAAAGCAATTTCAAATCCAAGTGATAAGTTAAGAACAATAAATGTGTAAAAACTCAACCTCAAATGGTATTTTAAGCGATTCCAAATCACTAGAGTAATGAATTGAACATCAGAAAAGCAAACAAGCCTTTTGTATACACGAATACTGCACAAAGTACAAACACATCCACAGCTACAAAATATACAGGAATACATATAGCACCAATCTCTTGTTGGAGCAATGGACTCCGTAAATTAATCCTTTCTTAATTGTATCTTAAAAACCAGACTATGTTTGGTAAAATTTATGTAAAGAACTTGAATTTTAAGCATACAAAGATTCCTCCCTTCACAAGTCACAAATTTGAGAGTCACTACACCATCACCAAACAACCAAAATCAAAACTTTCACTAACAATGTTGCATATCCTTAAAAAAAATATATATATATATATAATAATAATAATAATAATAATAATAATAATAATAATAATAATAATAAAAAAGACCCAATAGAATTTAGCAATTCACCCGAAGAGGGGAGAAGAAACCGGGTGAGTTAAGTCACAAATTTGACAACCACCAAAATTATATTGTTTCCAAGTTCTAATATATCATGAAACAACCCAAATCAACACTTGAACCAAAATTTTTGCATATCTTAACCACACACCCAAAATAAAATATAAAAAATATTAAAAAAAAAAAAACAGAAAAAAGAAGAAGAAGCAATTCACCTGAAGTGGAGAGAAGAAACCGGGCGAATTAAGCAACCCAGAAGGGCTCAACCCAGGAGGAACCATAAACAGGGGAGAATGAGCAACCACCAAATTCACTGGCCGATTCTGCTTAAACCCTAATTTCTGTTCACACGCATCTTCAGAATCCACTTCGTTCGACAAACTACTGGCTAAAAAGCTGGGCAGAGTTGGGATTCCACCATCGGCAGCAACAGGGGAAGCCATGGCTCCGGCCAGGAGCTGAGAGAAGGAAGGGCAGTCGGAGTCGGAGTAGCTGTCGGAGAAGAAACTCGAGACGAGGGTCATCGGACCAGGGCTCAAACCGGCGAAGATGGAGTCGAAGGAGGTGCGAGGTGGGAGTATGATCGTAGGCCGTGAAGGCGCTGAGACCTTGTCGGTCTTAGCCATTTCTCTCTCTACACGGGAGGAAGAGATCTGTGGAGGTTTTACACGGAAGTTTTTTGGGAATTGGGTTTTGGTTCGATCGTCAGTGTGTGTGAATGTATGGATTCTTCGTCTATCAGTGCGTGGAAGTGACATATATATATATATATATATATAAAATGTTGGTGGTTGGGCTTTGAATTGATTGCGGTTGCGTCTTATCCTCAACTCTCTGATAAAGATCATTTCTGGCGCCACTCTACTCCACTTCTTTCTCTTTCCCGGCTGTAATTTTTTTTTTTAACACACTTTTATTGGATCATTTCTAATCTTTCATTAATTCTTTTATTAAATTTAAATTTAATTAATATATCAAAGGTAATTTATGCTGATATCTCCTAAAATTTAAATTTAATATATATCACTTCTTGACATTTGAAAAATTATATTTTCATTTCTGTAATTAACAGCCTTATTTCACAAATTCTATATTTATATAAAAGGTAATAATTTCTGACAAAAAAAAGGAAGAAATTATATTAAAAAAACAAAGTAAAGCAAAGGAAATAAATAAATAAATAAAGTTAGAAAAAGTAAAGCAAAATAAAATAAAAAAAGAGAATGTATGAATTCAATGTCTTTTTAATACTAACATTAATTCTGTCTAAATAATTACAATAATAAACGAGTTAGAATAATTTTTCAAACATCAGAAGGTGATATGTATTAAATCTAAATCTTAAAAAATATAAATATAATTTACCCTTAAATCAATGGAGTGACAAATTTTTTACTAACTTTTACTTTTCTTTGGACGTTTATCATAGTTAACAAAAAATAATCATATTTAGGTTGAAAATATTTTTTATTTTTAAAAGATGAAAACGTTTTGTAAACTAAATGCTTATCAATATCATAATGTTATTACCACTAGTCTCACCTACACTAGCACATCACCATCACCATGACTACTATTACCATGACTATCACCAATACTGCTGCCGCCACCATCATGCCTCCACCTTTATCCCATCACCACCTCTATCAAACATAAAAAAATATTTTCTCTAAACTATTTTTTTTTAAAAAAAGTTTTATGTAAAAATATTTTCGTTAAAAAATGTTTTTTGCCTAAATAAATAGACCATAAATTAAAGCTGGTTTAAATCCTTTACCAAATTTTCAACAGTCTATTTTTATTTTTTTTTAAATTTGATAAAATTTTAGAAAGAATAAGGATTGTAGATATATTTTCCTTTATAAAAAAAAGGTTAAAAAATATTTGACATAAAAATAAGGATTAGAGTGCCAAATCAAACTTTTAACCAAATTTTCATTCAAATTTGGTGAAAATAAAAATAGTAAGGATTGAAAATACTCTAATAGCACCATATCAATCTCAAAATTTTTTTTTTAATTAAATATAACAAGTAAATCATGAAAATATTAATAATTTTGTCTTAACAAATTAATTCTTAATGGCTAATTATTATTTGTAGTTGTTACTTGATTAGTGTTTATTAGCTATTCGATAATTTATCCTTTTTCAGATATTTGATTCTACTATTTTGACTTTTTTGAATAATGTTGTTTGAGAGAAGAGATAATTAAAAAAAAAAAATTAAATAGAATTAGAACATAGAGTCTAATAAATGATGTATTTAAAAAAAATGATTACATAAAATAATAAAAAAATACTTTTTAAATTATATTTTGACACAAAATTTGTTAAGCTTGATCCTGAAATATAAAAAATATTAAGCAAAATTAAAATATAAAAATTTATGAACAAGAATTATATATATTCTACAATTAAGATTTATTTTAAATAAGGTTGACAACACGTAGGTGGACCTCAACCTTCATTTTTTAAGTTTTATTTATTTTTGGAGTTATGGGTGTCATGGCCTTTTGTGGCTGAAGATGGCAAGTTGTCCTTACCCGTCAAATTGACTTCTTGCCCATATGGACGGGCAACCGTAGGCTTAGCATGACATGACCACAACATTGGCCATTTCTTTAAAAAAACAGAACAAAACAATAAATAAATAAATAAAATAAAGCCTCCGTTTGGGAAGTGGGTTGATTTTTTAATTTTTTAGTTTTTTGGCTATTTTAGCCTGAGCTATTTTAGTCTAGTTTGGGAAGGGCTTTTTGACTTTTTGACTTTTTTGACTTTTTTTGTGAGAGAAGATTGTAATGATTATGGGTTGGATTTGATGTTTTATTTTTTGTGGCTAAAATAGCCTATTTTATTTTTTGTGGCTATTTTAACCCCTAACCCACCCAAACCTTCTTGCCAAACACCACCAAAATTACAGACCAATGTACTTCTAAAAAAATAATATTATTAATATCATAATTTTTTAATAAATGTATAATTATTTATTTAAAAGTACACTAAGGCATCGTTTGGCAAGTGACTTTTTTAGTCAAAAAGTTATTAAAAAAATCAAAATGCCAACAACTCATACTAAAAAGTTAAAGATTTCGGATTCGTTTGGTTTGCATTTCTGAAAAAATTTTGGAAAATTTTCTCTACAAATAAGTTTTTAAAAGTAATCAAACCAAACAAATTTTCTCAAAAAAATTTCTCAAAACTTGTAAATCAAACAAGTTTTCCAAACAAATTTCTCTCACACACACATCAAATCAATTACTTTTTCCAAAACTCTCTCTCAAAATAATTTTCCAAAACATCTTTTGAAAAAAACCAAACCAAACAACTTTTAGTACTTTTTATCTCTAAAACACATCTCTCAAACACAAACCAAACATACCTTTTTTCTCTACTTTTTGCACATCTTTTCGTAAAAATTTAAAAAGTCATCACAAACATACTAATTTTTTTACATCATATTTTAGCTAAAAAGTCAAAAAATTATTAAAAAAACCTATTTCCAAACGAGATCCCAATTGTAATTTTTACAAAAAAAAAAAAAAAAAAAAAAAAACAAAAACAAAACAAAACAAAATAAAGAAAAGAAAAGGAAAGGAAAGTGCTTAGCTACATCCCATGCTCCATTGCCTTCTTTGATCGCCATCAATAATGGAGATATTTGGAGTATTTTAGCTATTTTAATTAGTCTTATCATAAAATAAAATTTTAACAAAATAAACAACACAATTTGTGTAAGGAAAATAAAAAAAATCATAAGCCAAACTAGCCTAATTAAGGGTTGGTTTGGAATGTCCTAAAAAAGTGTATTTTTTGTCTTTTTATGAAAAGATATGCAGAAAAGTAGAGAGGTGATGTGATGAAAAAAAGATAAAAAGATAGATTATATAGTAGATGCCAAACCAACCCTAAGTAGGATTGGAAGACAAGTTCATAGCACTGAAACCAACTTCGAATCTCTTTTGGGCCCAAAAGAGACGCCCACACATGAACGTAGATTAGACGAGGAAGCCTATTTCGGCCGAACAACCATGTTGAATAGGAAGAGAGATAATATTTAAGGTACACAACAAGACAAAAATATTACGAATAATGTTAGGGATATTAAATATTTTATTAATATTTTTACTAAATGTCTTATATGGGTATGGGATCGACTTGGATCCCACAATATTTGGTAAAAATGTTAGTAAAACATTTAGGGTCCCTAATATTTTTCAAATATTATTTCTGAATTCCTAATCAAGTATTGACTTGACCATTAGATCAGTCTCCCGCCAACACTAATATATGGGTATAGTATCCTCATTGTTTTTTATCAATTGTTAATTTTTTCACCGTCTATTTTTTTAATACAAAACTGATTTGATCACATAGCTATCGATATTCAATCAATGTGATTTTTTACAGACATATAGTACTCGACGAGTTCTACACATTGAACGGTTCATATTTTCAAAATGGGACCCGTGATGGGCCCCACGGGCCCAATAGTACGGTCCAGTCCGATCCTGGACTGGACAGAAGCTGGATCTTATCGGGAAGCCTTTAACGATTTTACTTGTTTTGCAAAAAATTGAGAAAATCGTAAGTTCATCTTACACTCAGTAGTGTTTTGGGAAGTTGGTAAAAAGTTGACTTTTCGATTTTTTAATTTTTTTGGTGGTTTTTTTGACAAAAAATTGGATTATTTTTGGTAAAAAAATTGACTTTTTTTGACTAAAAAAAAGTTAAAAAGCCAAAAAATTGACTTTTATCATGATTCCCAAAACACCCCAATTATAGTGGGACAAATATACCCTCTACAAAGGGACTATAGGCAGTGGTGGTAGTTATGATGGTGTAATTGTTGGTGAGGATTTAATTGAAGTGGGAGATGAGATTATTTTGAGTATTATGTGAAGTGTGAGAATGCATGGTATGGGATCCACAATAAATTCAAATGGGTTGTTGGGCCTGCAGACATCAGACATCATCGACTCGGCCTCTGTTAGTGGGGGAGCAATTGAGCACCCACACTGATGAAGTCGTAGTACTACTAGTAGTACCAACAACACAAAACCAATGCATGCTAACTGTTTGTAGTAATTACTCACCCAAGCGATCACCCAACCCCCCCTCGACACCCACCCAGGACAAGAATAGATATAATAGATATTCTAGATTAAAAGTTTGATAATTAGAAAGTGAAAATAAAAATATTTTTTCCTAACTTTCAGATAATCAACATTTTTTAACTTATTTAAATTATTTTTATCTTCTAAGAAGTAAGCAAAAATTACATCTTCGGGTTTTGCACAATTAATATTTCTAATTTTTTAACAGTCCAAATAGTCTCATGCAAATTCTTTAAAAAAAAACAAAAATTATAAATAGGAAAATGATTGGTGGCCCTAAAAAATTTGCCCCTAATGCCCCTAATTTCCATTTTTAGAAACTGTTTTCTTTTTTTCTTTCTTTTTTCTTTTTTTTTTTTTTTTTTTTTTTACCTAAAGTGGAAATTTCGGGGCATTCGAGCCCCGAAATTCGGGCCCTCAAGCAGCGCCGTTATAAATAACTCATATGAGTGTTAATATACACTGAATTTGTGAGTAGGAGTATATAAAATGGGACCCTGAAAGACAAAGGTGGAGTCGTGTCTTGTCTATCACCTCTGGTGCCGTGTGTGTACGGTCCTTGTGCATAACAACATTTATTGCCAATTCATTCAACAAGTTACAATAATAATAAGCCTAAGCTATCTACCTCCAACCCAAGTGGCGCTTGCTTCTAGTCCCACCATCACAACTTGGTACAATGATGGCTTTGGATACCCATGCAGATAAAAAACAAATATATATACAGGGGTCAATTTCGATAACAAGTAGCATATATATTATTGGTGGAGGTGGTTACGATGGTGGTAAGGTGATTGGGTGATGGTAGTAGATGTAGAAATAAAATTTTAGTTTGAATTATTCCTTTCACATTTTTAAATGTATAAAAAATATTTTTCATCAAAATGAACATGTAGTTTTAGTGGTAGATATGTGATCATGATAAACAAAGTTAGTTTAAGGCAAGTGTTAAGTAAAATCAATTCGAAGCAAAAGGGTTGTAACGTGTGTGGCTAATTTTTTGGTCATCAAATCTCTATTAAAGAGAGATTTTGAATTCAACTCCTTAATAGTGAAATTATGATAAAAGTTGTCATTGTAAGGAGAGTGTGTAAGTTCAATTCTCACAATCACAAAAAAAAATTGGAGAAATTATTTTTGGGTGAATGGGAAAAAAAAAATTTCACATTGTTTGACCATTGAAACAAAATAAATTATAATTTTTTAATTTTGTCAATTTAAATCACTAAAATATTTTTTTTTTCGTCGATTTTACTTAATAAAAATAGATAAATGAATTAGATTAAAAATAAATCAAAATATTAAAATTTAAATTGACAAAATAAAAAATTTAAGATTTATTTTATTATAAATGATCAAATCATATAGGTATTCCCCTCCCCCCTAATTTCCCCCAAAAAGTTTCTATTGAAAATACTTTAATTTTTGTCAAAATCACCTTTCAATAATGATCGAGACCTTTTTTTTTTTGTAATTCTTACAATTTTCTTTAGATCTCAACCATTGATGGTATAAACCTCACACATACATGAGTGAATCCTACAAATACATCACTAATTGTGAGAATCACCAAAAAAAAAAAAAAAAAAAAAAAATACAAAACAAACAAACAAACCAACAGATACCAAGCATTTTTTATGACCTTTTAAAATTTAATAGCTAGCTGAAACATTTTTAATTCAAATCTAATTATTACATCTCATATACAGCCTGTCCTGTCCTGTCCAAGAATGCGATGGACACATTTTCACGACACGTACATGATGTATGTCTGTTGTCATAATGATCTTATGTATGGCCGTGGCGTTTTCGTGTTGATCTATTTCCATGGACAATTCAAAATTTGTGATACAATTTTATTATGAATAAGATTTTTTTAAAACGGAACACAAATATAAAATAAAGGGTAAATTATAATTTAACCTCCAATGATTTGTCTCAAAAATACTGAGCTCTTTTATAATTTTATTTGTAATACTTAAATCTCCCTATATTTTATATCAGAGTACAAAATTCAACTGACGTAACAGAAGTTGTAAAAAGTCAGGAATACTCTTAAATATTTTACATCTCTCAGTCGTTTCGTTTCATTTGACTAACACCAGTATTCGCATCTCTATTTGCTCTCTTTCTCTCTCTTTCTCTATCTTCTCTCTCGCCGTGGTTGATTGGATTGAACTAGGGTTTCATCATCAATTTCACCATCATATCGCGAACGCCATTACTAGATTAGGTATGTGTTGTTTACCCTAATTTATTTTGATTCTTAGATGTTGATTTTCCCTAATTTTAATTCATAACTGAGTGTGTGTTGACTTCGATTCACAAAACTTGTAATGTTTTAGGCATGGTATGTTTGTATTGCTTTAATTTTTGAGGATTGTGATTAAAGTGGAGCGGGGTAGGGTATAGAGCTTCATAAGTAAGTAATGGGGAATATTTTTCATGATGTTAACTTTGAGTATTTTTTATTCACAGATTTGTTTTTGTATATGTTATCCCAGATAGGCAACTCAAGAGGGGGGTGAATTGGGTTATTAAAAATTTCACAATATTAAAAATAACACAATATTCAGAATTTTAATAAATAAAAAAAACAGAATAATAATTATCAATATAAAAGTAGGAGAGATAGAGAGAGAAAATCAAACACTGCGATTTATAGTGGTTCGGCACGTCAGGCCTGCGTCCACTCCCCAATGAACCTCCTTGAGAATTTCTTTACTATCAATTGAATAAATACACCACCAAGCTTGTGGATTTGGCACATGACTTACTCTTATCTATTGAGCCTCACTCAACAATAAATGTCTTACCCTTACAAAATTTCTCACAAAAATAAAGAATAAGAATAAGTGGTACTTGAACCTACTTTTACAATAATTCTCTCACAAAGAGTAGATATGAAAGTGTAAGAACAAAAATTAGACTTAAATTTGAAAGTGAAAGAGCAGAACACAATTTGGAGCTCACAGAAAATTTTCTCTTCAAGTTCTTAATTTTTCTCCACACACAACACTTCTATTTATATACAAAAATATACCCGTTGGACGCTCCTTGCTGACGTCATGGATGACATCTATTTGTTTCAACTTTTCATCATGTGGCATCCTTTGTTTCAACTTTTCATCATGATGCATCTTTTCTTTTTGACAAACATAGTGGCCGAATTTGAACAAAACTCACAAACATGTGGGTTTTGATTAATATATATATATATATATATGAAAAAAAATTCTGCAAAATCCACATTATAAAGATATAACTTTAACATTTAAATTCAAACTTCAACATGTGAATTAAAATTCAATATGCTACAATTTTGCAACCATTTCTTTGTGTATTATATCATGTATGATTTTTCACATGCTAATAATTAATGTTTCCATACACTAATATATATGATTGCTTCCGTGATGTATGCTATTATATGCATTGTATATATAATGTTATATATATAAAGTTCTAATCAAATATTTGCATACATAGAAAAAATCTCTTTAATAATATTTATGATAAATATGAAAATATATGCTCTCTTTAAAATATTATATATGATATAGAGATTTTAAACTAAATATATCCTACCACTACATTTGGATATATCACTTTTGTCAAAAAAAGACAACTCATTAATATCATATTTGTCAAGATAATACAACCAATCAATCATTTTTGTCAAAATAATATAATTAATTAATTTTTAATTTTGTCAAAAAATGAATAGTGATCAGCCTAAATTTTCAAAAAGTGAATAGTAAAGTTTTCAAAAATATTTTTATTTAACTAATATTTAACAAATATATATATTTTAAAAAGATAATATTTTGTGTCAAATAAATATGTACATTAAAAAAAATCCAAATTGTTACAAATAATATTTTAGACATCATTAAAAGTAAATAATACAAATAATATTTTAGATATCATCAAAATTAAATAATATAATTAACAGTATACTTTAGTATTCATGCCTTTAATTACTTTATGTTTTTTGGATGTTGGTTAAAGTGGGGTGGGGTATAGAGGTTCATAAACAACATGTATTTTTTTTATGATGTTAACTTTAGATTTTTTTATGATTGTTGTTATGTGGTTCCAATGAGTTTGAGTTTTGTAATGTAATATTGTGAAATTTTGTTGTTTTCTGCAGTGAGGTAAAAAAAAATGATTTTTGAGATTAACTATAATGGGTACTTCAGTAAGCCTCCTAATATTGCTTATAAACAAGGGAAAGTGGAATATATATATATATATATATATATATGATGTTGATCCGGACAGACTATCTTTTATTGAGATTCATACCATCTTGAGGAAGATGAAAATAGATATGTATAGTACTTCTGTTTTGTGGTATAGGAAATCTAGAAAAAGTTTGGATGATGGGTTGACAATAATTGAAGAAGATGTTGATGTATATACCATGATATGTGAGTATGAAGGTTTAGATGTGATTCAATTATATGTGGAGAAGGGTCAGGACCCATTACAAGTGGTAAGTCCAAAAGGGAAACATTTGGCACTCCCAAGAGTACCAATTAGTGCTAAGCAGGCACTAACTTGGAATGACATGGAAAATGTAAGTGAAGAAGAGATGGATTGTAGAGATGGAATGCAAGATGTAGGTGATGAGGAAATGCATAATAGAGATGGGGATAAAGGAACAGCAGATGAAGATGCCAGAGATGAGGAAATGGATAACAGAGCTTGGGATGAAGAAGATAGTGATGATCTTGATTACATGGATGATGTGAATGTTGATAGTGGTTCAGAATATGAAGACTATGAAAGTGATGAACCTGGCTGGTTGAATGAGGGTTTAGAAGGGCCAGAAGATGATGATATTTTCTCACCAAGGGAGACTGTAAAGAAAAAAAAAAGGCAACCTCCTTCATGTGATCAAGAGGCAAATGAAAGGTGGTATTCTGATCCTGAGGATGAAAATTTACATGGTGTACATAACTCATCAGATGAGGAATGTGAAGATAAATATCCTGAGTTCATTGAAGAAGTAGACATGAAGAAGCCACAACTGAAACTTGGAATGAAGTTTGTCACCCCTCAAATTTTTAGAAAGGCAATAAAAGAGTGGAATATCTAACATGGTTATGACATCAAGTACATAAGGAATGACAACTCTAGGATTACTGTAGTGTGCAAGCATGGATGTGGATGGAGATTGCATTCTTCTCCTATGCAAGGTGAGAGAACTTTTCAAATAAAATCATTCTAGCAAAAGCATGCATGTGAAAGGTCATATAATAATCACTTGGTGAACTCAACTTACTTGGCACACAAGTATATGGACAAGTTAAGGGATGACCCTAACATCAAAGTTGGGCCTATGCAGAAGACAGTTTGGAGGGAGTTAATGGTTGATGTTAGTAGGCCTCAATTGTATAGGGCTAAAAAAAAAGCAAGAGAAGTTATTGAAGGAGATCAAAGGGTTCAATATGCAAAGGTGTATAATTACTGTGAAACAGTGAGGCTGCATAATCCAAACAGTGTAATGCAAGCAGTGGTGAATAGGCCCAATGAAGACATGCTTAGGCCCAACATAGAATTGCCTCCAGTTTTCCAGAGGTTATATGTTGGGTTTGCAGCCCTTAGAACAGGATTTGTTGGAGGATGCAGGCCTATTATAGAATTGGATGGGTGTCATTTGAAAGGAATCTATGGTGGACAATTATTATGTGCACTTGGAAGGGATGGGAACAACAACTATTTTCCAATTTCATGGACAGCTGTTGAGATAGAAAGTAGAGATTCTTAGGTGTGGTTTTTAAGGAAACTCATGGATGATATTGGTAGTGTTGATGACATGGGATGGGTCTTCATTTCTGACAGACAGAAGGAGTTAGTAGCTGCATTTGATGAGGTAATGCCAAATGTGGAACATAGATTCTGTATGAGGCATATTTACTCCAATTTCAGAGCAAAGTTCAAAGGGATTGAATTGAGGGACCTATTGTGAAAGGCACCTGCAACTGGGACTATGAGGGAATTTGAATTTCACATGAACAAGTTGAAGGAGATGGATCCAGAAGAGAAAGCATACAATTGGCTACGGAAAATAGATCATACTTTATGGACTAGGTCCCATTTTAGCCCAAGAAGTAGGTGCGATACATTGGTCAACAACATGTGTGAGTCATTCAATAACAACATCTTGGAAGCTAGGGACAAACCCATAATCAGCATGCTTGAATGGATTAGAAGGAGGGTAATGCACAGGATCCAAATCAAGAAGGAAAGGATGGAAAAATACACTGCTGAAATTTGTCCCAACATTGTCAAAGATTTAGAAGCACTGAAAGTGCAAGCTAGGAATTGTTTTGCAACCTATTGTGGTGACAGAAAATTTGAAGTAGATTGTGGTGATACCACACACATTGTTGATTTAGAGGAAAGGAAATGTAGTTGTAGGATGTGGGATTTGACTGGAATACCTTGTAAACATGCAGTAAGTTCCATATTTGTTTAAAGAGAGAAGCCAGAGGACTATGTGCACCCTTATTACAGTAAGCAACATTATCTTGTAGCCTACAACTTAATGATGCACCCTGTTCCAGGCCAGCATGATTGGGTTGAAACAAGACTGCCAGCAGTGGCTCCTCCACTGTACAGAAAGCAGCCTGTGAGACCACAAAAAATGAGAAAAAATGGTATAGATGAGCCAATAAACCCTGTCAGAGTTTCAAGGCAGCATAGGTTTATTGTTTGTGCTAGATGCCTTCAGAAAGGTCACAACCAGAGGTCATGTAAGGGTCTTGTCCATCCCAAGTCTAAGCTTTTTAAGCCAACAAGAAGTAACCAGCAACAACCATTTTCAGCAGCAACAGCAACAACAACTGCTTCATCAACACCAGCAACAGCAACAGCATACCAAGTAACCTGAACCTCCAATTTCATTTCATTTTGCAATACATGTCACAACAATGACTTAATACATATATAAATCATTGCAGTCCAGAAGGAAGCTCCCTAGTAGGAGAGCCAACACATCCTCATCTCAAGTAAGATCTGTTCACTTTGCATACTTGTTACATCATTGCAGCCTAGTTCTATTGTTAATTTGCATACTTGTTACATCATTGCAGCCCACTAGAATTGGCTACACATTTGAAGAATTTCCAAGTATGATAGACAAGACATCAACATCTTAGGTAAGCTCTCTCTCCTATGGGTGTCATTTGGTTTTTGACATAGTTGACAACATATAATTGCTTACTTGGACCATTATCATTGTAGCCCAGTAGAGTTCAATACAGTTCTCCAGAATTTGATTACTCCTTATCTCAGGTATAGTCAAATTTCATTTGCAAGTTCATTTGCTTTTATAGTATTTGACAAAATGTAATTGGATACTTGTGTGTGTTATTTTGCAACCCACTAGTTATGGCAGAGGAAGGGGTGAACCAATTAGAGGTGGCCGGGTTATGTCCAGATCTGCATTGGGAGGTTGCTTCATTAGAAAAGGTAGATGAGGAAGTGGGTCTGCAAAAGTTACAACTCAGAGGCAAACTAACAAAGGCAAAGGGAAAGCATGATGGCAGAGAAAGCTACAACTCAGCTTTTATTGTGTTTTGAGTAGTTTTCAACTTGTTAAACTATTAAGTGGCTTGTACCAATTTGTTTTTGAATTTGAAACTGGCTAGTATCTTAGTTTACTATGTTTTGAGAAGCCCAGTGGGTTGAATTGTGGCTTGTATTAAAGTAATGTGAACTGAAGCAAATGACCTTCCTATTATAATACCCTTTTAACAACTGGTTACTCTAAAAGCTTCCATTAATGTGATTCTATATTTTTTTACCTAAGAAGCATGTTTATGTATAAACGATATGGATTGCCTTTAGGTTCATATCTTGATTGTTTTGTACTTCACATAATTGATAGAAACACTATGCATAACATGATATGGAGCCTACAATAGGTACTACATATTGAAAGATCACTCATTCTATAGCATCATATTATATGTGGGCAATACAGTTAAGTAGATGAATTTTTGTTGCTTATATTTTAAATAGATGAACTTGTGTAGCTTATAATACACTTATTTTTTATCCGCTTGTCTTTTCTTTGACATTTGTTTTGTGTGAATCATTGGAGAAGTAAGAAGTCTATAACTATAATAGTATCTGCACATGTAATAAGTATAGAGATCCATTGAAGGCACCAAATGTTTTACAGGAGAAGAATGAGAACCATATGTTTCTATACTTAATAATGTCTGCACATGTAATGAACAAAACATTATTTCATTACAATTTCTTTGGTTCATCATATGCGTACATTTCTTGACCAAAACATTCTTTCATTTTACACCTTCATTTTTCATTACAATTGCTTCACAAACCATTGTACACCTTCATTTTCTACCTTGACTATATTTTTCATCTCTCAAACTCTATGGCCCAATAACAACCCATTTTTCTTTACTCCAGCAAACTTCACCCAAAACATTGTCACGATAAAGAAAAAAACCCATGTCCCAAACAGAGCTTTGCAAAACATTTTCTTTCTTCTACGGCTTCTTGCTAGTTCCTTCTCCAATTTGTTCATCTTTGCAACCATCCTTGGCAACACCTCCCTCCCACGTTAGCACATGGGTGGATCAACCCATTCAAAGTAGCCACAAGTTACATCAACCTATAATAAAAAAATATGAGTGCATAAATTCCTTTTCAAAAAAAATTCAATCTTTTTTTCCGTAAAAAAAAAAAAAAAAAAAAAAAGTTTTGCTTACTCCATATCTTGCACAACCATAAAACCTTCTACCCATATTTCTAGATGTCATTGAAGTCTTCACAGGGGATCTCTCTCCACAATAACATAGTCTTAGAGCATTTGTCCTTGACTGTCCACTTTCGGAAGCAAATGAAGAAGCCATCCAACAATAATCTTCAACTTTCAGAAAATCTGGGCAACTTTCGGACAATTTGGGAACATTTCAGTTTAGGGTTCTATCTTATTTGGGTCTTGATTTGTGTATATATATGGCAATAAGGGTGTTTTCGTCATTTGCCATATGTTTTTGGGCGGAAAAAAGTGCTCCACTTATCAGTTCTGGTCGTGCAACACACATACTGTTTAAACAAACAATTCCATTGGATTTTGCACTCTGGTATGAAGTATAGGGGGTTTAAGTGTTACAAATGAAACTGTAGGGGGGTTCCGTGTTTTGAGGCAAACCACAGGGGGTTAAATTAAAATTTACCCTAAAATAAATTATTACATTTATGTCTTACTATGTAAAAGTTTTTGTACACTTAAATTTTTTGTAAATTAAAAAATAAAACCATACAAGAATTATGTTTAGTGCAATTTATTAGAGTTATTTATGTATATATAATTTTAAAAATCTATGTCAATATGTTTAATGTAGTTTTTTTTTTTACAGTTATGGGACAAAAGTATTTTAAATAAATTGAAAACAAATAATTATTGGAGTGTTTTAAGCTTCTTTTTTAATTATAAAATTTTAATTTTACAAAAACTACACCAAACATACTTAAAATTGACTAACTTATTTGACAAAATAATAAAATTTTGATACCTAAAATGAGACAAGCTACAATAAAATAATTGAGACAAAACAACCACCGGAGCAAGTGGGCAAAAATAGCTCTCTAGAAATTATCACATGAGTCTGAAATATAATGGCCCGGTTGGGATGTCCATTTAGGCTAAAATAGGACAAAATATGTTATTTTAGCCAAATAAGATAAAATATTACATTCAATCTATAATCATTTCATTTTTTCTTTCACAAAAGTCAAAAAAGTTAAAAAGACTATCCCAAACAAGTTTTATCATTTATTCATATCATCCTTATTTTTTGAACAATGTAAATACAAATCCAGCAACGATTAGAGTTGCGTAGTTATTGAGTAATCCTGAAACACCATATGATATTGTTTACGTAATAATTCTGTGATAACCCAACCCGTATTATGCTTAATTATACATGTGTTTATGTATTTAATATGAATTTGCAAGTTAAGTATGTGAAATATGTGATTTTGGATTTTGTATCTATTGAATGTAGGAAAATCTACTGTAATTAGAACTTTGAGCTGAAAATTGAAAGTCCTAGGGGGATGATAAACCAAAACCGACTTCATATCTATGGTTAGCATGATTTTTAGAGCCTACGATAGAATTTTGTAAAATTACGATTCGTAATGTTTTAATTAGCCTATATTATATTTATACCTCTCTAGTTCTTAAGTGGATGATTTTTGGTTGGGAAAGCTTTGCTAGAGGAGTTAGAGAGAGAAAAAGAGGAGAAACAAGAGATTTGGTGAGGATTCAAGGGGCAAAACCTAGATTGAGCTAAGGTATGAAAATTTATTTGGAATTCTTGTATACAACTCATCTATTGCTTGAAAACATATAGAGATTTGAAAATTTAAAACCCTTTTGGGTTAGGGTTTTGGGTTATGTGTTTATTTGAGCTAAACTAAGAAATTGGAACTTGAATGCTTTGATTTTGCATGATTGGAGTCCAATCTTGTGAATAATGTATGAAACAAACTCTAGATAATTCATGAAAACAAGATTTGCTGAAAGATTGCTCATGGATCATGTATTTTGAATTTGTGTATGTAATGCATGAAATTGTGAAAAGATAAGACCATGGAATTATTGTTGATGCAAGATTGATATGTTTAATGAGGGATTACACTTGTATCATGCTTAGTTATCATGTTTTTGAGTTGTTTTTACATGAATTTGGGCTTGGAAATGAGTTTAGGAAGTTTGCATCTTTGAACCATTTTCGGACTGTTTGATTTTTCCCAGACGGCATGAGTGGCCACGGGAACCGCATGAGCGGAACGTGAAGAAAAAAAGAGATTTTCATTCTACTCTTTGGGCGCTCGAGCGGCCGGTTTTTCCGCTCGAGTAGATTTGGGCCGCACGAGCGGTCAAATTGGGCGCACGTGCGGCTAGTCCTGTTTCAGCTTATACCTGGTAACTTCAAATAGGCATATCTCCCTCATCTGGACTCCGTTTTAGACGATTCTTAAGCCTAAATTCAAGCCCCAGAAGTCTAGTTTTCAATGGTGGTGGTCTCATATCCAAATTTTAAGTACACAAATAGATATGCTCAAATTAGTGAAGATTGTTTATTTTCTTTTGACTGTTTCATGCCATTTTCTACCCTAACTTAGTTCCCTTTCGCTTCTGGCTATTTCCTTGAACCTTAAATATGTAAACATGATATTTTCAATGGAAAACATATGTGATTGTTGTAGGAGACATTAAGTTAAGTCATTAACATTTATGGCCGTTTCAAATACATCTGTGGCACAAGCTTCATACGTGAATCACATGTACAGAAGTTTAGCATTAAACACTTGAGAGGGATTAAAGAATGGGGAATGATTGAACGGATATGTAATGAATAAATCGATTGAAATTGAAAGTAATGTGTTTTGAAATGTTATGCTTGGTTATGTTTCTACAGGCTGAGTCGTTAAGGAGTGTCATCCAACCAAGCACTGTGAGTAACTTCTTTGTAACAATATTTTCTTATGAAATACTTTGGAATTGTGAAACTTATGCTTTGTATAAATTATGTGCTTTGACGAGTGTTTTCGAAATGATAAATATGCTTGAAATCTTCGGAGCAATTATGTTATGGCAAGTTTCTGAAAGAATGTTTTGATGAGAATGAATGAGTCTCCTTTTGAATAATGATTATGATAAATTTGGAAAATGTACTTTGACCTGCAGTAATCGTTATTTGTCTATGATCCATCTTAGACGTTTTGCATAAGCTAATAATTGGCGATAAACGTTATGTATGATGTCAACCTTTAACGATTGTCCTGTATGGTAATTCAGCAAGTTAATTAAGACCCTCAGGTATTCCGCTACGACTTGGAGTTATGAAAGGTTTCATAAAAGATTGGTAAGCAATATTTGATACTATGTGATTTGAAACAAGCTTTAATGTGATTGGAATCAGACTTAAATGTATCATATGATCGAAATGAAGGAACTTCATTAATATTATATGACATATGCAATATGGGCCCGATGCCGTTTTGATAAATGTTGGGCCCGAGGCTGTTTTGATATATGTTGGGCTCGAGACCGTTTTGATAAATGTTGGGCCGGAGGCCGTTTTGATATATGTTGATAAATATTGGGCCCGAGGCTGTTTTGATATATGTTGGGCCCAAGGCCGTTTGTTTATATGATTATGGATAATTGTGAGAACCTTATGATCATTTATTTACATTGCTATATTGTATTATTACTCATTGGGCTTCGCTCACCAAATTTTATGTATACACATGTAGGTAATCCATAACATGGAGCAAATCCCTAGAGTTAGCTTCAGGAGCCATTTTGTAATCCTATCGAGTCATGCCCCGAGATGGAGTTTTGTCTTTGACTCACACCACACATTGACCTCATTTTGTTTTGCTTTTATGGTCTTGGGTTTGTAAATATTATGTACAAATTTCCTATGGTACTTATACTTTGCTTGGGCATGTAGATGTGTGATGGTATTATGAGGTTAACTTTATAATTTTACTCATGATTGGCACAGCTCAATGGACTTCTCATTATTATATGCTTCCGTTTATGGCCCCATTAATCATAATATTTTGTATGATCGTTTGAAGCCTTCGGTAATTTACGGACTACTGGCCGGTTATGACCCAAACTTTTAGGGACAAGTTGGGGTCATGACAAATTCAAACCAATCACATAATAAGAAATTTTACGAAAAACGCGCTGACTCACCCTTATTAAATAATTGGGAGATTAAGGATAACTAACGTATGTTATAATTTTTTATTAATTAAAAATGCCATATGAATAATATCAAATGCTGCTCCAAAATTCTCTAATAATTTTTCGTTATTGTTTGGTGGAGTCACGTCAGCAACGAGCTCTATTAATGGGGCATAAAAATATTTTTTAAAAAAAAAAAATGGACCATATTTTTGTTTTGTTTTTACTTTTATGTTATCTTTCAACCATATTTTTGTCCAGTTATGCAGCAAGTTGTGACAGTTCAAATAATGGATAAGTACGTAGAAGAAGAGGAAGAAGAAACATACACAAAATGTGACTTTTAACAACTACTCAGACTAGATAAAAAAATGTCAAATACTTTGCACCAGATGCAATGTCACAAGCCCAACTAAACATTTAATGACACTACCAACCTTATCCCCCACCCCACCTAAAAAGGCCAAAAGCTGTAGCCATTTGCATCATCAATGCTACGTGTTTAACCCTAAAAAAACTCCAAAAAGTCTTCAGAATTTATTGCATCAGATTCATTATGAATGTAATTCATATCATATATAATATAAAATTTACATCTACACACTATATTATGAAATTTATTAAATGTGACCCACAAATGCATTAAGATGATGTTTGATCAAACTTAAACTGAAAAGTGTTGTATTTAATGAAATTTGTTTTATACATTAAAAGTTGGAATTTGAAAATTATTGTATGTGTTTGGATTTAATTTTCTAGAAATTGAATTTTTTGTTTTTTTTGTGTGTGTGTGTGTATGTTTGTTTGTTTGTTTGTTTTTTTTTTTTTTTTTTTTTATAGTGAATATTTTTAAAATTTTAAGCAATTTTTTTACTTTTTTAAATACACCTTACTTAGATGTATCTAAATAATAAAATATTTGGCTTAAAGTGGGACAGCAACAAAGTTAAAATAGCATGTTTTACAGTGGGACAGCAACAAAGTTAAACGTTTTAGCTGATTAGCTAAAACGAAAAAAATAAAATAAAAACTAAAGTTCTCCAAGGTTTTGGATGAAGAATTAACGCACACTAAATAATCAGCATAAAGGATTGTTGTTGATGAGTTCATGGCACATGTCCCATCATCATTTAAGAATTCTCTTATCAGCTAAACTTATCACCTTTCACTCTAAGAAGGATTAATTACAAAATCCGTCACAGACCTGGATTATCCGACCGTCATCGTCAATTTCGAGCACAGCAATTGTATCAGCTTCAGTAATTGTTGATCCATAAACACCACTGCGCTTTGTTATAGAATGACCTTTCCACATGCCAAGATATGGCAATATCCTGTTTGTGTTGTCCTGCAACCAAATAGGAAATATAATGACTTAAAAATCATACTATTGATGACTATATTGTGGCAATTGTCTGAATGAAAAAATGAGTATCAGTTAAATGAAATATACCTTAGAATCATCGAAGGATGGAAGAATAAGCACCCCACCACCCCTTTCTTCAAGGAAAATAAGAAGCATTTCTATAATGCCTTTCGGGTCCATGATATGGAATGCTCTTGCCCGCATATCTTTCTCAAGCGAATAAAGGCAATTCTCACACACAATGGAAGGCCAACGAGAGGGAAGCTTCAGGTTTCTGCATAGTGACCCAAAAAAAACAAAAGTCAAAACAAGGAAAATAATCGAATAATGGCAGCTGCATGCTCAATAAGAGCTTCAAATATATTCATCGTAGAAGCTAAAAAAGCGATAAGTATATCTTGCATTTCATAACGCACCTACCTTTTTACAGTAAATACCAAATTTTTTAATAATCTTACTGTAGTTACATCCTTGACCAAAAAAATGATAAATTTAATTGACCCCAATTAATTGGGGGGAACAGTAGACTTTTTATTGGATTTTGTTAATCTTTAGAAGACTTTTTAATTTTCATTTAATTTTTTTAAATTTAATTTTTATGGACATTTAGTCTAAATGCCCCCTAAAAATGTATATATATATATATAAGTGTGTATATATGTCATGAAAATTGAAAAAAAATCCACTAAGGGCAAAGGAAAGGTGCATAGAAAAGTTTTTCAATTAAATCAGCTTTGTTTTGTGTTTAGTGGATTTTTAAAATTTTTCATTCAATTGTTTGAAATTTTTTGGAGCAAAATTCCCACACTCCCCCCCTCCAAAAAAATAAAAATTAATTTAAAAACTACTACCAAAGAAGCTCTTAGTGCGTTTATCATGTGCGCAAGATGTGTGGGTACCAAGGCAAGGAGCCCCCAATGCCCAAGCAACCTTGCAGCCATGTGCCTGCAATTGTGTGACAAGTTGCCCATCATTGCCACCATTGTGCATATGGGGAAATGTATAGACATTTTGCCGCACAACCTTGGGTCCAAAAAATTAGTGCAAAAAGACACCAAGTAGTACTTGTCATGTAATTTATTTTTCCTTCTTGTAATTATTAAAAGTCATTATATACTCTTCAAGGAGGGGTGATGCTTCCTCCTATTATGGAAGGTTAGCAGTGCAAGTATCTCTGCCCACTAGCTTGCTAGTCTTTTGCCTATTCTTATGTTACGTATTGTCTTACAGTGCAAGTGCATTGTTAAACCTTGTAAATACACCTTTTTTGATGAAATGAGATCTTTTTGCTTCCAATTGTGTCTCTAATTACCCATTGCTTTACTTTAGCTTTTTATATTGCTAAATATTTTGTTGATTGTTTGTTGCTTGCTACTCACTTGTGAGGTGTTGGAGCTTGGTGAGCTTGCAAAATCGGACTTGGCAAGCACCACACAAGGTGTTGTTTGTGCATTGTCTTGCCCATGAGTCTCACCCTATGACGCCTAGCCATGTCATCACCTCCTCCACGTGCTTTGGTCCCACGTGTGGTGAGTTGACCTCCATGGTGCAAAATAGGACTTGGCAAGCACCACACAATGTGTTGTTCCTGCAGAGTCTTACCCACAAGTCTTGCCCCGTGAAACCTAGCCATGTCATCACCACATCACCTCTCTATGTGCTTTGGTCCCACATGTGGTGAGTAGACCTCCATGGCCTGACCTCTTCATAAATAGTGAGCTCTTTCCATCTTCATCTCCAAGCAAGCAACTCTCTTCTATGACTAAGAGACTCTAGTGTGTTGCCTCCTCCAAACCACCATTATTGCTCTCTCTTTCTTCTCCTAAACCCACAAATGCTCTTACAATCCTCTCTAAATCGTTGGTTTTACCATTAACCAATTATCAATTCATGCGTCCACAATTCAAAATCAATAGAAAGAGAACTCACTTGGGTGATTCTTCTCCATCGTCATCTTCACCCATCACACCTTGTCTTAGTACAGTTTCTAACATGCCAGCTGTCTGATACCGCAGTGCAAAGGCCTTTTCATTGGGGAAAAGGCCAATCTGCAAACTAATCATATAATGGATTATCAACAAGAAACGAAGAAACAAATGCAAATTGTGATAAAATCTTTTATTCAGGAAAATTTTGCAAAGAGTAAATGAAAAATCTTTGAAGTATTAAAGGAGCTCACTTGTTGATATTTGTCCACAGTAAACATGTTGGTTTCCTTGATTTTGTACTCTGCCCATTCCACCTCATCTGCATTTCCTGAGATTGAAGTGCTTGATGGGGGTTGTTTGATGTATAACCTAAAGAGGTCAAGCACATTAAGCTAGTTCTCTCGCATACATATTAAAGCAAAAAGTCACTGATACACATTTGTACAGTGAGATTAGTTTAGGATATTTTCAAAAGTTGAATAACCAACCACAATAAACAGAACATTTGTGACAAATGGCATCAATGCCAAACGATAAGAGAAATGGAAGTGGGAAACATGGCCAAAAATAAAATATATATATACAGAAAACAGGAAACCGGGAAACCATCAAGATTGAATGGTAAATGAATGACCAAAATTAGAAGGGGGAAAAAATCATTTTCTAATCAATAAAAAATAAATGTTGTTTTCTATGCAAAAAGAAGAAGAAGAAGAAGAACAACAACAACAACAACAACAAAATCAATGCAAGTACTCTAAACTTTATAGCAACTAGTAATTAACTAAAACCAACCAATTAAGATAACAGTATAAATCTTTCAGCAAATTACAACAATAGTCCCTACATTATGCCTCATCTATCATTTTGGCCCGTACACTTTCAATTGGCTCAATTTTGACCCTTGATTTTAAATTTTTTTTTATCCATTTAGTCCAATTGATAATGCTATTAGTGTTTTTGACGAAAAATTATTACTGAATTGGTTGAGCTTACCTCGTTGAATTGAGCAAGTTTATAGTTTTGTTTTCAAAAAAAGCATGGCACATGTAACTTATATGCGTATTTTCTATTAAGAAAATCCTAACAATTGTAATTAATTGAATTAGATTGAGAAAAAGTCATAAATGCAAAGTTAAAATCGAGCCAATTGAAATTACAAGGACCAAGATATCAAAATAAATTTGCCTTAAATCTTTTGAAGTTTATATAGCATATTAATTTGTTAATAAACTTTCTAATGATATGTATGTTGGAAAAATTGGTTTATATAGGCATATTTTGGGCCAACTTTGAGCCCAAAATTGAGTGGGCCTCGAACGTCTTTTGGGGTGGGTCTGAAAAGGTGAAGTGTTCCTTGCCGCGTGGCAAGTCACACGGTGAAGACGGATCGTCAAAACTATTTATGAGTGAATGGGAACATGACGTCGTTTTCGGGTTCGTGGAATGAACATTTAAAGTGTTAATGTGGGTTTCCTTGTGAGACTTGTCCTACGTTGAAACTTTAAGAGAGTTTTGTTGAGTTTATAAGCTCTAACCTACAATACTTGGGTTGGGCCGCAAGGGGCACCCCAAGTTTGTAGAAGGGAGGAGTTATGGACAAAGTGAACCTTAGCCCAAACCACCACACGCGGACCGCCGCCATCCGTCCGGGTGTGGATCGATTCTTGTATTAATTTTTTGGACAAAATTCATTTGAATCTTTTCCAAATTTTTTGCGGGAATTTAATTTAAATTTGAATTCAAATTGTTTGTCCAAAATTTGTGCCTCTTCCATATTCTACTACAGATTTCGAACAGGTTTTTAACTACCAATCTGTTATATTATTCGGACAGATTCACTATTAAATCTGCCCAGGCAGATTCAAACAGTAGGATACAGCAGTTCTGGGCAGTTAGATAAACTGCTACAGTTTGGACATCTGTTCAATTCAAATTGCACCTGTTCACTTCTTTTGTGTTCCTGTTCGGGTCTATATATTGGAGACTTGTTCCTACAGATTGTGGTTGATAAATAGACATCCAAAAATCTGTCCAGAGGTCTGTTGAAATTCGGACAGATTCAAGATCTGTCCAGTTTTCATTTTCAATCTGTCCTAAAACAGTGTCATATCTGTTTGGCGGTTTACATACCTGTTGGGACAGAATTGATTGTCTATAAATTCAGACCATTTCCAGCAGTCTAAGGGTCCGAAAATAACCTGAAATTGTCTCTTTTGCTGTCCAAATTTTATTGGTTTTGCATTATTCTTCATATTAGATTTAGAATAAATTTCAGAGAGTATAAGAACACAAGGTTTGGTTCGCCGTACAAATTGTTTGGAGTGCTACTACAATTTGTAAAGATCATTTTATCCTAGGAGATAGACGCCACTCAACCGTAAGCACCGTAGCTGGGCGAATCTGTCTTTAAGGACAGAGTGTCACACACTCGACTTGGTCTTTAATTATTGTTACGGTTCAACAAAATAAATTCTGTAAGTTAATTTTATTTTGTTTAAATTATTTCAATTTATTTTATTTACACAGAAGATTGTTCCAACAATGTAAGTTTCTGAAAAGGGTTTTTTTTAACTCTGCAAATAATTTCTAAGAACTTCATATATTCCTTGGTTTCTTTGAATTTTCCCTCCAACATTTCCAAAAATATTCAAAACGATGATGAAGCTTACGTTTGAATCAAACTCATAAGTTCATCTTCACCATAAGAGCTCGCGGCAAGCTTCGTACTAACTTTATGCATCAAATTCCCATCAGGATCAAATTGCTGCGAATCAATCAAACAAAAATAGTTAAGAATTCAAATGCTTCACATAAACACACATTGAATATGACAAAGCAATGGAGATGGATGAGTATGTATATAACACTGACGTGAAAAGAACCGGTCCAGTTGCCGAGATTGAGATCGATAAACCGGCGGAGAGCGTCGACGCCGTTTGAATCTTCGCTTGTTTTCCGACCATCTGCGGCTGCGGCGGCAGCGGAGCGAAGAGAGGGAATGGATGGAAGAAAGGATTTGGGATTGAGGAAATTGGGAGAGAAATTTAGGGGTCTGTTTGTATTGAGAGGTTTGGGTGTTGGAGCTACTGAAATTGAACATACGGCTGCCATGGAAGAGAGTGAAGTGAAGGTTTGAAACCAAATGGGTTTTAATACCTTATCCCCAATAAATAAAAAATAAGAAAATGTTTTATAAATAGGGTAAATTACAAATATATTTTTTAAAATTTATTTAAAGTATAAATTGTTTTCTGTAAGTTAAAAAATTATAAATATTCACTAAAAAAGTAAAATTCATAATTTCTCTCCTATATATTAATAAAATTACTTAAATTATTAATTAAAAAATATTTATAATATCATTAAAACTGTTAATTTATTTGATGATTTATTAATAAAATGGACGATTTGTTATGAAATTAGAAACCTTAGAGGTGGAATGCAATTTTTAAAACTATAGAGGATGATTTATATTTTAATCAAATCTCAAGAGATATATTTGTAATTTACTTTTATGAAATAAAATTCATTGGAAATAATATGATATCTTTTATAATTATAAATTATAATAACTAATGTTTTAATTTGAAATAACAAAAAATAAATATATCTTTGGAAAAATTAGTCTAAGGTCCCTCTCCTACTTTTAATAATGGAAGAGATCCACAATATTATTTTATGATGTCTAAAATCCTTCAACCCCAACCTCATATATCACAGAGAAATTTAAGAAGAAACGAAAGGGCTTCAAAAACTAAGTTTAGTCTCTCTCTCTCTCCTACATCAACCCCAAACCCTAGCTTTTTCCTTTATCCTCGTGAGCTTTCTCAGAGTTATTAGACCTTGTTCTTGCTCAAACATGTCCAGACTCTTGAGCTTCGCAACAAACTCTTCGTTCTCAGAGATCGAATTAGGGTTTAGCATTTCATCAGCAGTGATCTCTGATGAATTCGAAGTAGACGATGGCGAGAACCACATCGCCCGAGTCGTGAATGGAAGCAGAGGAGTCGATTGAACGTTCGCGATCACCGATTCCTCAGAACTCGATGAGTAGAAATGGTTCACTCGGTGATTTAACTCAGTCGCTGCGTGCGAGAATAAAACAAGTGGATTTTCAGCGACGCCCTTCAACAACTCTCTCTCAGAAACCCTAATTTTCAAATCATCGTCGTCTTCTCTCGCAAAAGTCATTAACCCACGAACCGTGGTCTCGACAGAGCTGTAATCCGATAACCGAGGGCATTCGGTACGGGAGGAGTCGCACCAGTTGAGAATCGTCGATTTGAGATTCACATTGGGGATGACAGTGGAGAAATCGGGGTTAGAGCCGTCGGGAAGTAGAGGAGCAAAACCTAGATTCGAATGGTGACAGAAAATGGAATTTCTGAGTTGTGAATTTCTCTGGGTTGAGTGATTTGAAGAGAGGGAATTTCTCTGATTTGAGTGAATTTCTCTAGGTTGGTGAGGAAAATTTCTCTAGCTTTGAGAAAAAATTTCTGAATTGAAGTGAGTCTAGAGAAATTCTTCCTTGGTCCAGAGAAATTCTCAACTCAAAGAAATTTCAAAAGAGCTGAATTTTGTTTCTAGCATGCTGCTCAGGCGTCTGACCATCATTGGAAATACCGGATTCAAAACTACCAGTGGTAGAGCTGATGAAATCACGATGGCCAGGAGCATCAATGACAATGCAGTAGTATTTGGTGGTCTCAAACTTCCACAAAGCAATATCAATATACACAGAGAAAATTATGAACAAATCATAGAGATATTTGTAAGCAAATTAGAGAAAATTCAACCCCAGAGAAATTTCAAAGCAAAGAAAACAAAAAAATTGAACAAACCAAAGAAATGATTTGAAATTTCTCTAGATGGAAATTTCTCTGGGTCGACTGCAGCGGAGGCGTTGGTGAAGTTGGCATTGATGGAGAGAGATTTGTTGATAGAGTTTAAGGTGTCTTGTTTGAAGATAGTTGATGTTAGAAATTTTGATAAGGCTTGAATTCATTTTGAGTTTTTAGATTATGGATTTGGTTACTTGAAATTGTGGATTGAAATTGAATGTGTGATTTGATCACAGTGGAAGAATGTGATTTGGCCAGAGAAAATCAACAAATTTCTCTAGCCATCACACAGAGAAAATTAACACAGAAAAGTAACAGACACAATTTTCTCTGGTTTGGTTAAAATATAGAGAAAAATTATGAGTAAATCAGAGAATATTAGTCAAATGCATAGAGAAAATTGTGAACAAATCACAGAGTTATTTGTGAGCAAATTAGAGAAAATTCAACCCTAAAGAAATTTCAAAATATAGAAAATCAAAAAAATTAAACAAACTAGAGAAATTTCAAATTTCTTTGGTTTGAAATTTCTCTAGATCAATCTGAGGGACCTTAGACATTATGAAAATATTGAATGTCCTTTATGCTATAAAATCTTAATATCAGGGACCCTAAAAAAAATCTTCCTATATCTTTTTGGTCATGACTCGTGATTTTTCTAGTACACTGAAAAATTAAATAATTTTATAATAAAAAATAATTAAATTTATCAATTTAAATATTAATTTTTTATTTTTGTAAAGTAAAAATGACGAAAAATATATTTAGACATTTATGTACATTTATATTGAATTTAATAATTAAAATATTATTTTTCTGTTAATTTTATTTAATAGAAATTGACGAATCAATTAGATTGAAAACAAATCAAAATTTTAAAATTTAAAGTAATAAAAATAAAAAATAAAAAATTATTTTGTTATAAGAAACAAATTTTAATTTAAAATATATATATATTTTTTTGTAATTTCTCCCATGAATTTAAGGTGACCGACTGAGGGCTTGTTTGGGAACTCATGCTTTTAGCCAAAAAAATCATTAAAAATTATCAAATTATTCTTTCTATTTTTTTTTATATATCCTTTATAAAAAAATTAAAAAAATACTAAAAAAATCTATTTCCTTTCGAAATAAACAAGCTAAAGAAGCAAGTGCTTGAAGTAAGAGTCATTTTTTAAAAATTATTTTACTCTTATTTGTTTGACATGAGGTCACACAAAGAGCAACTATTTTTTGAACTACTTTATTGAAATTATGTTCAAATGAGATTCAGATTTTTGTAATCGATTCAAGATCATCTCTCATTTAGTTCTGTTTGCTGAAATATAAGACAATAAGATATGAGCTTTGTCTCAATTGAAAAATTGATACCTTTCTATAACCGATACGAGTTTTTTCACTACCATATTTTGAATGTCAAATTTAGATATTTGTACCATATCAAAAAGTTAGAATCATGACATGTATGTCAAATGAAGATATTTCATTTTGTTAGAGTGAAAAAATACACTATATCATTGAAAGTTTTTACATCTAGCACTTTATGACGCATTTATTTAGAAGAAAAATACTTTCTATTTTTTTTGCATTTTTGATGGTAAATATTTTTCAAAACATGAAGTGTGAATCAAATGCATGTTTGACAACATGATCATCATAATGAGGGCATTAATGAAATCTAAAGGACACCATGAGTTCTTATGCTCTTTAATATATGGGATATAGCAACTCATTGGAGAGGGAAATTTTTGACCTCTCGCCAAATTCTGTCAATATTACCATGTTGATATTGCTTTAACCTCGTGCCCAAAAAAATAAAATAAAAAGCTTCTCCTGAACTATTACAAGTTTTTTGAATATTTTTTAAAAATAACAAATAAATTGAAAACCCAAAACCATGTTTACCTTTTCCATGAGGTAAAAATGATTACTGAAAGTAGTATCACAATGAAAGAGAGACTATGCTAACTGTTTGATGATCTTCCAAAGCTTGATCTACTGTTGGCAGTTGCAGATTCTATATATTCTCTTCTTGATCTAGTTAAGATTTGAGGCTTTCCCAACTAGATAAAACAAATCCAATTCATATGAAACTATATATATATATTAAAAGTTGTGGTACACACGATGTATGTGCATACTATTTTATTTTATAAAAATAAAATTATAAATTGTATGATTAAATTCAAAAGATGAAATGAGAAGTCAGAGAAATTTGGAAGAAAAAAAAAACACTGAATTTATGGCATAACTACCCACCTAAGCGCAAAGGGGATATTTTGAGAAGAAAAACAAAAAGAAGAGACATGAACATCTAGTTGGGCCTTCATTTTATAATACTATAAAACTTTTACATGATTAAGAAACATGTTTGCTGTCCAATTGTACATACAAACATCAAAATCAACTAGTTACTATCATTAAAAATTATTATTTAACTTAATAATTTTTTAATAAAAGAGGCTATTTATTATGTGATTAAAAACTTATAAAGGTGAGATGTAATTTTTAAAATTATATGGGACAATCTATATTTACACAAACCTCAAGGCTGTATTTATAATTTACCCTATGGCCCCGTTTGTTTGGAGAGTTAGAGGGGGATTGGGATTGATAGTGAGATGAGACCCACTAATATTGTGTTTGTTTTGAGAGATGAGGAGGGGATTGATAGTGAGCTCCGGATTAGGATGGACCTCCCCAAGGGAATTCGGATGGGCCTCCAAGATTTGGTATTAGAAAAACAGTCCGGCGGACTAGAAATTTTTTATTTTTATTTATTTTTTATTTTATTTTTTACATGTCGAGCATTTTTTTTGAACATTAATGTTTAATTTTTTGTATTTTTTGTTAAGTAAAAATCATTGTTTTATTTGTTTTATTTTTTTTTTGGAAATTTTTTATTTTATTTTTATTTTTTAAAATTTTTTTACATGTTGGGCATTTTTTAAAAAACATTAATATTTAATGTTTTTGTATTTTTTTATTTGTTTTATTATTTTATATTTATTTTACATAAAAATAATTTAACAATCCTTACACTAACAATTATTATTAAAACAAACACAATTTTACTTAATCCCCTCACTATCAATTCCTTTCATTCTACCTCTAAAAACAAATCTTTCCATTCTACCTCTAAAAACAAACGGCGTATATTCTATTAAGGCGTTGAATGTTGAAGGGGTCAGAATTGTTCCTAGCCCTTGTGTAGTAATTTGCTAGTGCAAAAATTGGTGGTCTTGTGAAGCTCTCATACAGGATTTTATATGTGCCAAGCATGTGAGGAGTTAATTCACCCATTTCTTTTTTATTTTTCTTATTTTGTTGAACTTGAGAAGTGTTTGAAAACTTGAAAATGTATTTGGACTGCTTGAAAAAAGATTCAATTTTTTCTTTATTATTTTACTCTCTCTATCTCTCTTATTTTTTTATTATTTTTATTTTTATTTTTTATTATTTTACTCTCTCTATCTCTCTCTTTTTGTTTAACGCTAAACAAGAACAAAAACAAAAGCCAAACGAGCTATTTGATCAGCCAAATTATAGCATTGTTAAGAGCAACTAATATGGGATATAGCAGCCCATTGGAGAGAAATTTTTTAGCTCTGCTCCAAAAAAAAAAAAAAGTTTTTTTTTCTAAATATTACCAGTGTTATGAAATGTTTTTATTTATTTATTTATTTATAAATATTTTCAATTGTTTGAAATAGCCTTTCCCGGCTCGGTAAAACACAATCCAATTTATACAAAACTATATATATGTATATATCATATTTTACATGAGCGGGAAATATGCCATGGTCCTGTTGTACATACAAACATCAAAATCAACTAGTAACTATCCATAATGACAGTCCCAAATGCTAATTTATATGTATATAATCCCAAACAGCAATCAGAGGTTTATATATATATATATATATGATTTAGTCTAATCATCTGACCTCCGTTCAATCAAGCCGTCTCAACAAGTACTCAACTTGAACTTCCTTTGTCAAAGGCATGATCCACTCCCCATATAGATCAGCAACCAAGCTCGGTTTTATTTTGTATTCCAGGTCAGCCCCATCTTCGTTGACATCAACATTCACCTCTTGCCCATAAGTTTTGGCTTTCATCTCTACTCTCCTCTTTATCACCTCCTCCACTGCCGGATATGTCAGCAAATCCATCAGTTGGGCCTTGTCCTGCAAATCACGAGCACGCCTTAATAAAATGAGGACCTGTTTTAGCATATTGTGCAAGAACATTACAAAGAGGGTTGAAAAAAGAAATATACTTGTGCTCTAATGGCAGCTTCATATTCATCTGGTGAAGCCCGGAATTTAGCCTCTGCTACAAATTTACCATAATGAATTCTCTTCGAGAGAGCCTGCAAGCATAGGTTGAACGAGTGCCAAGTTAAAAGAGTAAAAATGCTATGTTGGAGGCCAGAAATACCAACATAGGGTCGAGACAGTGAAGCAAAATAGCAAACTGAAGAAGAGAATACAAGAAAGTGAAACAAGAAAGTGAATTCATAAAATCCATGTCAATTCTCAACAGTGCTCAAGTATACTAGCCCAGATCCTTGCTCAGCACACGCATAAAAGCACATATTTTGTTTCATCTCAAGTATGAAGTCATATGCTCGTGAGAAAATTGAAATGCCTTCAATTATTGAATAAGCTACCCCTAATATTAAGCCATATGAATTCTCATAGAAGTATTTCAAATTGCTTAGCACACCCATCATCTTCCGTTTTCAAATGGAACTCAATATACCATTCCACCCCCTAATAAACTCTTTGGGTGATTTGTCTTAAGGATATCATGAAAGAATTTGAATTCTTCAGTTGTCTTTATGATAGACTAGGTTCAAACTTGGACATTGAGCAGAAATTTTTGGTGCCACCAAACCTTGGCAAAATATATTTGTTTATTCTTCAATGTTGGATATTCAAATTATGCTACTTGCTTTTCTATTGCTAGAAAATTGGACTTAATGAACTTTAATTGACAAAATAAAATTTGAAAACAAACTACATCCACAAAAGACAGACAAGCAGACAACAATGTAACTGCAATTACCAAATCAAAACAAAGGGGAAAAAAGAATATGGGATGATGACTAACAGAAATAGACACAGCACACATTGATAAGCATTAAAACACAGTTCACTCACTGTACATCAATGTAGTAAAACCTTCAGTTGTTGAAACTAATCAAAATTAGTTCTATGTGCATAAATTAGTTAAAATGTATACCTGCAAGCAAATTGTGTCACAAACCGCAGCTGATCCACAGTTACCATCATCCCCTTCCTTCACTAATCTCGGAAGAAGATCTCTAAAATACACATCCCATACTTTATTGTTGATATTGATTGAATCGGCAAGGGGATGAAGAACCTATTTGAATATCAAACAAGGCTATATTAGGGTGATTGACACAAATATCACTTTGTGAGAATCAATAAAAATGGCCACAATTGTGCACATAAATACGAATACGCATGTGCAAGATCTTACTAAAATTTAATATCAAGGTTGGATGATGCATTTCATTGTGAACTAAACTAGTTCAAAATGAATAGATTTGATCGAGTCTTCATGTATCAAGAAAATCTAATTGATTGATTTCATTGAGTTACTTGAGCTCAAGAAGTCATGGATAAGTATTCCCCAGGTTTTCCGAGTTCCAACTTTTTTAATTTACTTCTGGTGCATTATGTTCCAAACTATGTCAATCATGAAAACTCTGGCTTTCAATAAATTAAAAGAGCAGAGACACCAATAACCAAGTAAATTGTCTGCCAAAGGTTAGCCTATATATCGCAACTTTATGTAAACACACCTTGTTTGGTTGTGTTTTCGTTTTTGTTTTCTGGACAAGACCCAAAAAAAAAATGGAAAATTGTTTCTGAATTGATTTCCGGAAGATTTTCTAAACACAACCAACTTGTGTGATTTTGGAAACATAGAAACGAAAGAAAAAATAAAAAATGAAACAAAATTTTTTTTTCAAACAAAAAACAAAAACACAACCATGCAAAGCCATTGTATTTCCACGGCATATACTATTTTACCTGAGGGTATTGCAGAGGTGGCAACATTGGGTCAGGTAAGTCATCTGGGAAGAAAGGATGCTCATCAGGACTCTTGTATCTTCCAACCTGACGTACATTCAAAAAGCAATCAAAAAACTAGCAATAACATCATTCCCTTTTCCTCCTTTCCAGAACTAAGGCATAACATACCTGAGCATGAAGCTTTTCAGTTTCTTTGACCATGAAGTCGACCAAAGAGCCGTGGAACCCATCCATGAAGAAAGTGTTGGGGTCATATGTCTCGGCATTAAAGCAATATTGAGCTCTCTCCAAGAGACTAAATATGATGCTATCCTCTTGTCGAATTAAAGAATGCCTTATACTGTCTAGAGTGTAGCTTTCACTCTCATCAATCCTTTCTTTCTTCGGCAGTCTAGAAAAAACAAGGACTAACTTCAGATCTTTATTTCAGATATCTCACAAGGCAGATGCTTAAAACCTTCAAATAGATAGTAATTATGCAACTATTTTAAAAATGAATCTATAGCAGAATTTGTCCCAAACTAATTTAAATTTTGTATGCGTCTCCCATGTGTGTCTTAGATTTTTTGAAAACTTCATCGTTGGCGTGCCAATGTCGTGTTGGTGTCATGTCATGTATGTGCTTCTTAGGTGCTTAGTTGCTGACACATGCACACTTTACTACATAAGCTAGATTATATTTGTGCATCTTTATAAGACAACATAAATTTTTTCATGCTATTAAGGAGATTCTCTGCTCTTTAAGTAGCCCAATTGCTATGAATGGAACACAAGCCACACTAGAACTACATAAATGCAGTGAAGCCAATGCACAAATGGGGGGTTTTCAAGTTGCCACAGAATCATAAAACCTGAAACATCTGTAACAATTATCTACATTGCATCAAGAGCCCCGAGTTAACACATAAAAGACTGGTATGGTCAGGTAGAAAATTGGGGAAAGCTCAAGAAAAACTTTTGTTCACGGTTCTTCGATAATGTTCAAACGATCGTGCATGAAGCAATGTTCAATCGACTAATCTGAGTTTATTGGCAAAATCAAGTTGTCATATATAGTATTAACATTTAAAATGTCTAGATGTAATTAATCTAACCCTTCAATCAATTCTTCAAAAAATTAGAATTACACTACCTATTTATAATAAAAAGCATTACAGAAAGACTACACACAGTTAATTACCCTAAACCCACAAATACAAAATTGAACTATAAAAAAATAAAAATAAAAATAAAAATAAAATTGCTTTTAGACAAGTGAATTCTATATGACCATGGACATCTGATCAGAAGAAAAAGAAGAATTTGTGAAAGTACCCAATGGAAGTTGCAGAGGCTTGAACCGATTGAATGCCATGCTTTGACAAATTCGAATTAAAATATCTGAAGCTGCAATTTTGGCTGTTTTGGTGCTGAAAAAGGTAACTGGGTTTTGAAGAAGGCTTGAAGCAAGTAGGGATGGACATGGAAGGAGAGGCGGGTCTTAACAGCTTTGCCTCCATTGTTGGCAAGGATCAGAAACCAAAAGAGAAGCCCAAAAGAAAAACAGGGCAAGAGAGAGGGGAGTGGAAACCAAGTCAGAGAATGAGAAAGTAAGAAGAAGAATACAAACGAAGGAAAGAGAGAAAAATTTGGTGGGGGGTTTGGTTTGGGGGGTAGGTGATGGAAATTGATAGGTGACATTTCCACTGTATTTTCTCATGATTCCCAACCACACCAATACAGTTGCGTACAAAAGCGAAATGGAATTAAAAATAAACAAAAAATAAATTAAAAACTCAAAATTTAAAATTAATGATGAGAAATTTGCTTGAGGTTTTTTAGGCTTATTTTAATAACACTGTTAAAAATTATTTTTTTTAATTTTTTGCTTTTTTTAAAATTATATCATTTCTTTATGTTTTTGATACGTTTTTTTTTAATAAAAAATTTGAAAAATTAACTTTTAATATATTTATCAAAATACCTTATTTTATCAAGTTTAAATGCACGTCATTGATGAAAAATTCATGACAACGTTTTAGATGTCTATCTTTTTTTGAATGTGTGTTTTAGATGTCTATCTGGTACTTTAGTTTTTTCTTTTCTTGAATTATTTGTCGAAATGTGTTATACAATGCCAAAGTAATTTTAATTTTATTACATAATTAAAATATGTGTTAAGTAAAAGTAAAATGTAATTAAAAATTATTAATGAAGATACTATGATTGATTGATATAATTTATATGAGTTTTTATAATTTATTTATTTATTTATTTTAGAAATTTGTGTTAGAATGTTTCAATTTATTTATTTATTTATTCATTTTAAGAGTTTGACACGGCTATTGCCTTTGATAACACCGATTGTAATAAAAAATAATAAATACACTTTCAAATCAGTAAAAACATACTAGAAAACAGTAAATTACAACTTACCCAATAATTATTTTTTAACAAGTGTGAAAGAGAGAGAATTGGAAATCAATATAAACAGAGAGAGAGAGAGAGGGGCAGAATTGGAAACCAATATAAATTCGAGAGATACAGAGATAAGTTCAGATCCGATATATATAAAGAGAGATAGAGATATAAAGATAAGTTTAGATCCGATATACATATAGAGAGATAGAGAAATAGAGATAAGTTTGGATCCTTTAAAGTTATTTTCCTTAAATTGTTCTTGTAGTGTTCAGAACGGCATCGTTTTGTACAACAAAAAACAACGTTGTTTTGATTAAGACATAATGAACAAAACAAAAGCAAAAAATAGTAGAGAACTTTCATGCAATGATGACATCGACTTCCATAAGTTATTTCCCTTAAATAGAGATAGAGAGATAAGTCAAATAGCCTATTCAATATAAGTTTAGATCCTCTAGAGTTATTTCTCTTATAGTGTTCAGAATGACGTCGTTTTGTACAACCAAAATGGCGTTGTTTTGGTTGAGAGAGGAACTTTCAAGATACGTTTGGATCCTCCGAAATTATTTCCTTTGAAATGTTTCTGTAATGTTCAAAATGACGTCACTTAAATGACGTTGTGAAACAAAGTTATGTTTTTGGAAACTATCTAGAATTCAAAGTTGCCAAAATCAACTTTTGAATACATCAAGCTAGGATTTTTCTATGATACATGAAGGTGGTTTTCATGTATCATACATAAATAATTTTGGACCATTGGATCTAAAAGTAAACTAAATCTAACCATTGATTGATAATAATAAAACCAGGTTAAGAAATCTAGGTAGTTTCGTAAAAAATAAGGTAATTTTTAATGGTTTTGAAACCAAAAAGTGGTTTTTAACTTACCACAATAACTAAGTATACTTACTATTTGATGTGATTATACTTACTATTATTAATAACTATACTTACCATTCAATTATTGATAAAATACACTTAACCTGCTATTCAGGTAACAGGTAAACTTAAAAAATTAAGTTATAATAAATTTTCAAAATCTCTAAAATAAATATAAAATTTATAAAATAGAATTTAAGAAAAAAATAAACAAAATAAATTTGAATTCTAAACATTTTATTATAATTTATTACATTTTATGAAATATGATTTTTTATTTATTTATCTACTTAATAGCAATAAATGAAACCTAATTTCCTTTTCATTTATCACACTTGAAAATAATAAATGCAATTAATAAGAAATATAAGTAATAAAATATAGAAAAAATTATAATTTATTTGAGGGTTCCATGAACAAAATTTTATGTTTATTTTTAAATTTTTTGAATATTTGAAGATTTAAAAATAAGATTGTTGTTGATTTGGAACTCCTTAGGTAAGAATCTATGTCTCTATCGTCTCTATCTCTTTTTTTACATTAACTTTCCATGATATTTTGAATTTATAAATTTTAATATTCTGTTGGAACAACATTTCACCTAGTTAAAAGAAAAATTATGAGATTTAAGTAGTAAAAAAAAAAAAAATCAAGTTTGATGAAATAGTAAGTGCAATCTTAAGTTTAATTTAAATAATTAATTAATCAAGTCTACTAAAATAGTAAGTAGAGTCCCATTGAGTAGTAAGTATTGTTTAAATGATGAGTCAAGTTTGATAAAGTAGTAAGTAGAGTCTAATTGAGTAGTAAGTGTTATTTAAGTGATGAGTCAAGTTTAATAAAGTAGTAAGTAGAGTCTCATTGAGTAGTAAGTGTTATTTAAATGAGTAGTAAGTCAAGTCTGATAAAATAATAAGTAGATTCTCACTGAGTAGTAAATGTGGTTTAAATGAGTGGTAAGTAAGTCTGAAAAAATAGTAAGTATGGTTTAAATGAGTGTTTTTCAATTTATTACAACAACAAAACACATTTACTACTTGATATAGTTGTAATTATTCCACATAACTACACTTACCATTCAAACATTAATAAAATGCACCTAACCTCTAAAATAAATATAAAATTTATAAACTAGAATGTAAACAAAAAAAATATATATATACAAAATAAATATGAAATTTATAAATTTTATTATAATTTTTTACATTTTATGGAATATGATTTTTTTTTATTTATGTACTTAATGGCAATGAATGGCAATAAATGAAACCTAGTATCTTTTTCATCTACCACAATAAATGCAATTAATGAGAAATATGATTAGCAAAATATAGAAAAATTTCAAATTCATTTGAGGATTCCATAAACAAAATTTGATGTTCATTTCTAACATTTTCGAAGATTTTAAGATAAAATTGTTGTTGATTTGGAACTCCTTAGGTAAGTCTCTCTCTTTTTACTTTCACTTCCATTATATTTTGAATTTATAAATTTTTATGTTTTGTTGGAACAACATTTCACCTAATTAAAAGAAAAATTATGAGATTCAAGTAGTAAGGGGAAAAAAAAAATCAAGTTTGATGAAATAGTAAATGTAGTCTGAAGTTTAGTTTAAATGATTGATAAGTCAAGGATGTTCATTTCTAAAACTTTTGGAGATTTTAAGATAAAATTGTTATTGATTTGGAACTTCTTAGGTAAGTTTCTCTCTTTTTACTTTCACTTCCATTATATTTTGAATTTATAAATTTTTATGTTTTGTTGGAATAATATTTCAGTTAGTTAAAAGAAAAATTTCGAGATTCAAGTGGTAAGAAAAAAAAAAATCAAGTTTGATGAAATAGTAAATGTAGTCTTAAATTTAGTTTAAATGATTGATAAGTTAAGTCTAATAAAACAGTAAGTAGAGTCTCATTGAGTAAGTATTGTTTAAATGAGTGATAAGTCAAGTTTGATAAAGTAGTAAGTATAATCTTATTGAGTAGTAAGTGTGGCTTAAATGTGTAGTAAATCAAGTCTGATAAAGTAGTAAGGATAGTCTCATTGAGTAGTAAGTGTAATTCAAGTGAGTGGTAAGTCAAGTCTGATAAAGTAGTAAGTATGGTTTAAATGAGTTGTAAGCCAAATATTGAGTAGTAGGTATGGTTTAAATAAGTGGTAAGTCAAGTCTAATAAAATAGTAAGTATAGTCTCATTGACTAGTAAGTGTGGTTTAAATGGCTGATAAGTCAAGTTTGATAAAGTAGTAAGTAGAGTCTCATTGAGTAGTAAGTGTAATTCTGATAGAGTAGTAAGTGTGGTTTAAATGAGTTAAATCTGATAAAATAATAAGTAAAGTCTTATTAAGTAGTAAGTGTTGTTTAAATGACTGATAAGTCAAGTTTGATAAAGTAGTAAGTAGAGTCTCATTGAATAGTAAATGTGATTCAAATGAGCGGTAAGTCAAGTCTAATAAAGTAGTAAGTATGGTTTAAATGAGTGGTGAGTCAAGTCTGATGAAATAGTAAGTACAGTCTCATTAACTAGTAAGTGTGGTTTAAATGGATGATAAGTCAAGTTTGATAAAGTAGTAAGTAGAGTCCCATTGAGTAGTAACTGTAATTCTGATAGAGTAGTAAGTACAGTCTCATTGACTAGTAAGTGTGGTTTAAATGAGTTAAAGTCTGATAAAATAATAAGTAAAGTCTTATTAAGTAGTAAGTGTTGTTTAAATGACTGATAAGTCAAGTTTGATAAAGTAGTAAGTAGAGTCTCATTGAATAGTAAATGTGATTCAAATGAGCGGTAAGTCAAGTCTAATAAAGTAGTAAGTATGGTTTAAATGAGTGGTGAGTCAAGTCTGATGAAATAGTAAGTACAGTCTCATTGACTAGTAAGTGTGGTTTAAATGGATGATAAGTCAAGTTTGATAAAGTAGTAAGTAGAGTCCCATTGAGTAGTAACTGTAATTCTGATAGAGTAGTAAGTACAGTCTCATTGACTAGTAAGTGTGGTTTAAATGGATGATAAGTCAAGTTTAATAAAGTAGTAAGTAAAGTCTCATTGAGTAGTAAGTGTAATTCTGATAAAGTAGTAAGTACAGTCTCATTGAGTAGTAAGTGTGGTTTAAATGAGTTTAATTATCATTCAAAAACACAACACTTGCCATTCATTCTCATTCTACTAGCAACTCTTTGTGACTCAACTTACCACTTACCATCTATTTTACCACCTAGTATTTTACTTACCATTTTCTACTTGCTTTTTCTTAATTAATTTGTTTATGCTTATTGCAGATGGAAGACAACACTGAGCAAAACAAGAATAACATTATATATGAACTAGTTGATGATGACGGTAATGATGGTGAGTATAATATTCATAACGAAGATAATATCGTCAATTCTAATAATATTCCAACCGAAAGAGATATTAAGCGTCTAGATGAATTAACTGAAAAGGATGTGTTTGAAATGACATTTGATTCAGAAGAAAACGGAGAAAGATTTTATAATTCGTATGCTAAGGTAAAAGGCTTTAGTATTCGAAGGGATCAATTGTATAAGGACAAGAATAATATGGTTATATCAAGGAGTTAGGTATGTTCAAAAGAAGGATATAGACAATCCAAATACCTTGAGGTTGAAGAACGTAAAAGAGAACCAAAACAATTAACTAGAGTTGGTTGTCGTGCTTGTTTTCGTATCAAATACAATCGGAGTACTTCCAAATATGAAGTGAATGAATTTTTCAAGGAGCACAATCATTCCATGATAGGGCCTCTTGGTGTTCAATTTCTTCGCTCACACCGGAATGTTACGAGTGCCGACAAGGCACAAGGCAATGCAATGCATCATATTGGTATGAGGACAAGTCACATTATGGACTTTGCTGCACAACAAGCAGGTGGTTATGAGAATGTTGGGTTCATACAGAAGGACATGTACAACCATTTTGGGACTGAGCGTAGAGTGCAAGTTGTCGATGGTGACGCAGAAGGTGCTTTGGCTTACTTATGTGGTAAAGAAGAGCAAGATCCAATGTTTTATTATAAATATGATGTAGATGAAGAAAATCGATTAAATAATTTGTTTTGGACTGATGGTGGATCTCGAACAGATTATCTGTATTTTGGTGATGTGTTGATGTTTGATACTACGTATCGGACAAATGCGTACAACAAACCTTTTGTGATACTACAAGGTGTGAGCAACCACTTTCAAACGACTGTTTTTGGGTGTGCACTGTTAGCTTCCGAGACAGTAGAGACATACATATGGGTGTTAGAGAAATTTCTTGATGCGATGGATCACAAGATGCCTCTGTCCGTAATCACTGACGGGGATAAGGCCATGTGTAGAGCAATCAAAACAGTTATGCCTACTGCTCGACATCGATTATGTAAATGGCATCTTAAAATGAATGCTCTTTCCAATATCCACATAGATGGATTTCTTCATAGCTTTGAAAAATGCATGTCAATGCAATGTACACAAGAAATGTTTGAATTAGAGTGGAAGAACTTTGTAGACAAGTATGGCCGTCATAATAACAAGTGGATTGCAGATGTATATTGCAAGCGTACTCTATGGGCTGAAGCATACCTCCATGGACATTTCTTTGCTGGTGCAAAAAGCACGCAACGTTGTGAGAGTATGAATGCATTTTTGAATCGATTCCTAAAGGTGCGCCTAAGGCTCTTTGAATTTGTAAGGGCATATGATAGAGCACTTGCAAGACTTCGCCATAACGAAGCTAAGGCACAATTCGAAACTGAGAATACCACTCCTATTCTTTCTACAGGTATGAAAAGGATTGAAAGACATGCAGCTGATATATTTACTCGTGCCATATTTTTCAAAGTTCGCGAACAAATAAAATCCGAGCAAGTGTTATTTATGTCAGGAAAAACTAGTAAGTAGAGTCTTTTTAAGCAGTAAGTATGGTTGAATAACATGGTAAGCAAAGAGTAATAAAGTAGTAAGTGAAATTTATTTGAGTGGTAGTAAGTGAGACTTATTTGAGTGGTAAGTTAAGTCTAATAAACTAGTAAGTAGAGTCTTTTTAACTAGTAAGTAAGATTGAATAAAATGGTAAGTAAAGAGTAATAAAGTAGTAAGTGGAGTTTATTTGAGTGGTAGTAAGTGAGACTTATTTGAGTAGTAAAGTCTAATAAACTAGTAAGTAGAGTCTTTTTAAGTAGTAAGTATGGTTGAATAACATGGTAAGCAAAGAGTAATAAAGTAGTAAGTGAAATTTATTTGAGTGATAGTAAGTGAGACTTATTTGAGTGGTAAGTTAAGTCTAATAAACTAGTAAGTAGAGTCTTTTTAAGTAGTAAGTATGGTTGAATAACATGGTAAGCAAAGAGTAATAAAGTAGTAAGTTAAATTTATTTGAGTGGTAGTAAGTGAGACTTATTTGAGTGGTAAGTTAAGTCTAATAAACTAGTAAGTAGAGTCTTTTTAAGTAGTAAGTATGGTTGAATAACATGGTAAGCAAAGAGTAATAAAGTAGTAAGTGAAATTTATTTGAGTGGTAGTAAGTGAGACTTATTTGAGTGGTAAGTTAAGTCTAATAAACTAGTAAGTAGAGTCTTTTTTAACTAGTAAGTATGATTGAATAAAATAGTAAGCAAAGAGTAATAAAGTAGTAAGTGGAATTTATTTGAGTGGTAGTAAGTGAAGCTTATTTGAGTTGTAAGTTAAGTCTAATAAACTTGTAAGTAGAGTCTTTTTAACTAGTAAGTATGATTGAATAAAATAGTAAGCAAAGAGTAATAAAGTAGTAAGTGGAATTTATTTGAGTGGTAGTAAGTGAAACTTATTTGAGTTGTAAGTTAAGTCTAATAAACTTGTAAGTAGAGTCTTTTTAACTAGTAAGTATGATTGAATAAAATAGTAAGCAAAGAGTAATAAAGTAGTAAGTGGAATTTATTTGAGTGGTAGTAAGTGAAGCTTATTTGAGTTGTAAGTTAAGTCTAATAAACTTGTAAGTAGAGTCTTTTTAACTAGTAAGTATGGTTGAATAAAATGGTAAGTAAAGAATAATGAAATAGTAAGTGGAGTCATTGAAGTATAACAAAGTGGTAAGTCATAATTAATTCAAACCCTGCCCATGTACAATCCAAATCCAAATTACTAAAAAACGACAAAAATCATACGATTAAAATCCATTTGCTCTACATCCTCCCCAAAACAAATTCAGTTGAAATTCACATAATTCAAGTATGAACATGCAACAACATCAATGATACATGACAATTATCTATCACAAGCCAATTCTATCACTCTTGACCCAATTTTATTGTTTGCATCTCAAACTAAGCCCAGTGCTAATCTTTGTCTAGCATCCCACGAGTCAAATTGAAGCAAACAAGCTTCGGAATCAATAAATTGCACCAATTCAAAATACTTGATGACATGCATTCCACAATTATAGCCATTACTTTGTTGTGGAAGCCATTCAAGTGTTCTAATTGGAAACTCGGTAATTTTATTTGTATATGCATTCTTGTACTGAATTCCCAATAAGTCATGTAACACTTCAACCTGTTATTTACATAACTAATTAGTAGGAAAACATGCAATACAAAATACAAATAACGACATTGTACAAGGATGTATACCACTTTTTTTACTTGAGTTGGCCGAGTTCTACTTCTTCTTGATATATACGGATCAAGGATATATACCACTTGTTGTCGCATGTATACCACACACATATATCAATGTTCACCCGCATCATTAATTGGAATGTACACCTATATTAAATCAATAATCAGCACTATCATATTCATTAACATATTAAACAAAAGTAAAGTGAGATAATAACAAATCAATACCCTTTCACATGATTCAATTTTTCCCGTGTACCGTTTTGTTCCAAAATAGGACTTGAGCATGTTTGGCTTATGAACCTTGTGTTGCAAAATATGTTGCTACAACTCATAAAAATTAGTATAAATATCAATAACACAAACTACGTAGTCAAATGCTTTTAATTGTAAAATACATAAGTAAATTACCGAAAAATATGTAGGTAGATACCATGCTGGATATTTCGCATTTGGGATACGATCCTTTTGCTTTAATGTAAATTGTAAAGCAACTAAAGTAATTATCTAAGAAACAAAAACTCATCAATAAATGCAATTATCTTGTACATTATAAATTCATTTGAGCAATGGTTTACTACTTACTTGTCCATCAAGCCAACAACCACGATCTAATGTCCATATGTTTTTGCGCGTTCCATGTTGAATATCAAAGTTAATAAGAATTTCACTATCATATTAATTAAGTGATACATGTCAATGTGACAATATAAATACATGAAACATAAAAGAAAATATTTCTTGAAAGAAATAGAACCTTTCCAATTTACGACGATGAAACAAATAGTCTCTTATCAATTTATCCTCAACTGAAAGCGGTGGCAAATCAAATCCTTTCATGGGAGTTGGCATACTCAACAACTCAGAAATCTGTTTTTAACCAATCATTAATAACATTTTCATAAAGTATGTAATTGAATATTCTCCTAAAAATGAGTTTCTATAAGAAAACATAAGTATACCTTTCTCGAATGTTGTTCAGGAAACACAACAACTTGTTTATTTTTCATTGTAGCTTCCTGTATAACATAAATCAGTCGGTGACTAAGTTCATTTGTAATGAATTATTTTTAAAAAAATTGTTATGTGTACAAATATTATTTATTACCTCTTGTGCATATTTAGGCAACATGTTAAGTTGTTTGCTTGTTATATTATATTTCTACATAACACAAATAAATCAATAACTACTTTCAATTCTAACAACAAAACAAAACAAATAGTAATAATAATAATAATAATAATAATAATAATAATAATAATAATAATAATAATAATAATAATAATAATAATAATGTATCTTACCTTGCCAAGTTCAACATCATAGGGTGAAAGTATATGTTTGCTTTTTTTTCGTTTGCTTTCCCTCCTAAGCTTCATATGATAAGGCAAAACTGTTGAAGACTCGGCACCATCATTTACCGGAATTGACCTTTTTAAAATCACTTTTGGTAACTTTGGTTGTAGTAGCTCATGTTCACTAAAAAATGGTGCAAATGGAGATACGGACGATGTGAACTGATCACCTAATGGAATCTTAGGCAATCCCTCATTTTCTTGTTTGAGTTGTTTATCCATAGGAGACGTACGATCTTGGAAAGCATAAGGTGGGGGACTCCATTTGTCATCCAAGATATCTTCATTTTTCAATTGACAATCGATATCATGAGAGTGCTTCTCCTTCTCAATAGCCCATGACCCATTAGCTACCTTTGCAATTGCTATCAAAATCTCTTCTTTGGCAGATTCTATTGATTGACTGACACCAACGACTAAGTTATTTAAGTCTCCTCTCAAATCTTTCACTTATTTTTCAACATTACTTAGCCGTGCATTTATGTTTGGCTCTACACTCACATCATTATCTTCAACAATAAAACCAACCTATTAAGAAAATAATAACAAACATGTTAAACGAATTCTTTAATTACAACACGCATACAAATTAAATTATATAACACATAAGATTACCTTCTTGTTGTTTTGGTATTGAAGTTTTTCTAACATGGAGATTCTCTTTTTAATCACCTCATCTGTCCAATATACTAAACGAGGTGCTTGTCTACTTGCACATGGACTAACAAAATCCACAGCAGGTGTCACATGCTCAATGTAGAATAACTACATGATATGGTTATGTAATGATTAGTAAGTTCAAGAATGCACTAAATAGACAATCATTTGTTTACCATGATTTAGAAACATACCATCAGAAAAAACAAGCAACCTCGAATTCCTCGTTGTCCCTTTCCTTCTCCTTTGTCCTTGTACTTTCGCACACCATCGACTAAAAAGTCTAAGACGAGTTTTGACCAATTTAACTTATGTAAAGAAGACATATCCTTCAAGGAATGGAGAAAACAACGATTTATTGACAACTCCGATGTAGGGCACAAAAGAGAACCTAGAATGTACAATACAAATCTTCCCTTAAAATCATCCCCGTCTACTTTCATATCAAACAACTCATTCCTTAAAGACCTCAATGAAATAGAACCACACTTCTTAACACCATACTTGTTCGACAACTCTTCAATATCAGTGTGGTCCCCATTTACGTTTATAATTGATCCCTCACAAGGAAGTCCTAATATGTGGCTTACATCAAATGGTGTTATAATTATTCTTTTACCATGAACGAATAAACACCGAGATGTATGATCAAAACAACCAACCAACCATTCACAGAGTTGTCGTGATAATCTCGTGCATTTAAGCTCTAATAAACCTCCAAAGCCAATTGATTTGATAGCTTCTTTTTGTAATGGTTGAAGCAATTGTATTAACTCATAAACTGAGTTCAATGCTGTCCGAGTTGCCATGGTTAGCTAAACACAATAACAAAAAATACATTAGACCAAATTTAAATTCCAAAACATACTATGAAAATTTAATCATATATTAAAACACTACAATTAAAACATATTATCAATATCATTAATTTTTTGTAGTGTTCTTTCATTGTATTCTATAAATATTGTGTGTATATATATATATATATATATATATTCTTTTAAGATTACACACCCAAGTCCTAGTTATTCACTAATAGGACAATTAATCAAGCCTACATATCCCCCCATTCTATAAACAAAAACAATAACAGAAATGGGGCCATCATGGGCTATCTTGCTTTAAAAAAAGAAAAAAGAAAAAAAAGAAACAAAACAAAAAAATCACAAATGGGATCACATGAACTATATTGCTTTTAAAAATAAATGTAATAAAGCATATGGTCCCATATACACAATCTCCAAAGCAAACCGATAATAGATATATGACTATCATGGACTATCTTACTTCAAAAAAATAATAGAAATAAGACTTAAAAAAAAAAAAAAAAAACCACAAATGGGGCCACCATAAACTATCTTACTTTTAAAAATATAAACAACAAAGCATGAGATAATACAAAAAACTCAACCATTTATTGTCTAGCAAAAAGTGTCAAAGTCCCCATTACCCACCAATGGGACAATTTGTCAACCATTCATGTCCCTCCATTCTAAAAACAAACAAAGTGTATAAATGATAAAGAAAAAAATAAGAAAAAGAAACAAAAAACATAAAAATTACAAATGGGACCACCATTACTTTAAAAAAAAATAAGTAACAAACCATATGAGACAACACAAAATTCATACCCACAAACAAACAAACAAACAAATAAACTCCAAAACATATGAGACAACCATATACCTAGTATTCTAGAAAGATTTGGGGATTAAGAGAAAAATATAACATCATTTTTTAAAAGTGTAAGCAAATCGAATTAGGTGCAGTGACTTTCCATATCTATAGTCCATTCGAATTTAGGCTGATTGAGGAAAAACCATCTGCATCTATCCATTTAAACCATTAAAATCATTTATTTTGTGGCAGATTAGTTGGTCAATTCGATTTTGATAGATCTTGTGGATATTTGTCCACCCCTAACTAAGAGGATTTTCACCTTTCTCCAATAGTGATTTTTGTTAATTTCATTTAATTAATCAGACATGTTGCTCGAAAATGAAAAATTACAAATGTCATAATATGATTTTTATTAATTAAAATAGTAACACTTAATATTTTTTAGTTAGTTTTGAAAGATAATTAGATAAGTATCACCTCAAAATGATGTGGAACATTGCTCAAAAATTACCAAATAACTTGTCAAATTAGAGAGGTGCATGATTAGATTTCAGAATAAATCAAAGATCAAATTATTATTTATGATTTTATAAAATTTAAAATCAAATCAAACTGAAGCATAAAACATTGCTATGCGACGGAAGTAACATACCATTGCATATGTTGCGTCTTTTGTGACGTAATGGGTTACCCATTACTAAAAATATCATTTTTTATTATCTTCTTTTTTGCAATGGATTATTTCCATCGCAAAAAATTATATTTAGTGATGAAGTTTTTTACTATTGCAAAAGCTTGTTATTTGCCACGGTTTTTAAGTCGTCGCAAAAAATTCAATGTCATAAAGCCCCTTTTCTAGTAGTGAATGGGACAATTTGTCAACCATTCAAGTCCTTCCATTCCAAAAACAATTAGGTGCATAAATGATAAAGAACAGAAAAAAAAGAAAGAAAGAACATAAAAAATACATATGGACCATGAACCATTTTTACTTTAAAAAATAAGTAACACAACATATGAGACAACACAAAATTCATACCCATAACCAAACAAACTGCAAAGCATATGAGACAACCATATACCCAATATTCTAGAAAGATTTGGGGATTGAGGGAAAAAAAACGCCACCTCCAACCACATACTAAAAATTCAAAAAAATACCATACAAAAATAAATATTTTTAAAAAATCAATATATATATATGATTTTTACTCTATCCATCTACTTACCCATCTACTTTTGTCATTCATTTTCACTAAAAAAAAAAATCAGGAAAAAAAAAGGTTTAAAAAGCAGAGAAACCCAAAAAAAAATAAAGCCAAATTACCCACCTACTTTTGTCTTTGATTTTGAACAAAAAAATCAGAAAAGAAAAAAAAAAAGGTTTCGAAAGTAGAGAAACCAAAAAAATAAAGCCAACTCACCCACTTTTGTCTTTGATTTTTAAGACCAAAAAAAAACAGGACCACTTCCAGATGATTTTGAACCCAAAAAAAATAAAAAAAAAACAAAAAAGGAAGACTTGGGATTGCAATAATACAGTTGCATATTCACTCCAAAAGCCATGAACAAGTCGGAGGAAGCCATTGAACAAAAGAAAACCAGTTTAAAGGTTCCAAAAGGAAAAAAAATGTTTAGAATGCAAACCCTTTTCTTCTTGTTCCTATCACAAGTAGCCATTGAACAGAGCTTCTGGTCTTGTCGACGATCTTCAGGGCAAAAGAGTGGCCAGAATCAAGGCGGGGTTGCGTCGGTGGTGGTGGAACAATGGGATCGAGGCGATGAGAGGCCGGTCAGGTGTGAGAGAGAAGGGCTTGTAGAAACCCTCACACAGTAGAGAGAGAGAGAAGAGAGTATAGAGATAGAAGAACACAGTAGAGAAAGAGAGAGAGAGAAGAGAGTACATAGAAACAAAAAACAATACCAGTAGAGAGAGTGTATTGACCGGTGGTAACAAGCTTTTTTTTTTTAAATTTATTTTTTAACTTGTTTTGATTTTGGATGGTTAAGATTTAAAGATTTCAATCTAATGGTTCAAAATTGTTTTCATGTATGGTGCCCAAATATCACTTTTGGGTACCATAGTTGAACCCCATCAAGCCATTCTTCCCATTCCAAGGAGTTCACAGGTGCAAAAATCGAAACAAACAGAGGTCTGACGCACTCTTATGCACACCTTGAATTTTAGCTTGTTAAACCACACACATTACTTGTCTTATCCAATGACCCATGTATTGTTCCGATGATGGGAGAGAATGTTCTGTTAGAATATTCTAAAGCAAAAAAGATTTGTTAGTTCAATGACACGTCAGCTGCACATTTTGTGCCACACATATTCCACATCATTGCCAACTTATCAACACGCAGGTGCCACGTCATCGACACATCTATATAACAAAACAACTATGCTTTTGAATCTAGATAGGACATGTATCTTAGGTGGCAATGGATTTGAAGATTGAGATTAATTTGAGATTTTGTGTCTTTTTACCTTCATCGTTAGATATAGCCTATAGGCTTGAAAGTTCAAAACATTTTAAACCCATTTTAGTCTCTTGCTCTCTCTTCACCGTCCAAAATTTCAAGCTCATTTCATCATCATGTTTCTCTCTCTTACACCCTCTTCACTTGGTTCTTCATTGCTTTAGTTCAGTGGTTGTATTCAAACCCATTTCTTCATCACTGTTTCTCTCTTTTACTCTCTTTTCACTGGACTCTTCGTTGTTTCGGTGGTTGTCGTCGGTAGTGGAAAGATCGTTCACTTTCAAGTAAGGCCTCTCTCTTACAAGACCGTTGTCATAGCATTTATGCATGGTAGATCTGCAAAAGCTCATTCTATTATGGTATTTATCCTTGGAGCTCTTTCCCTCATGCTCCAACTTCCTCCCTTCCTAACCCTGCCCAAAACCCCTTCCTAACCCCACCTGAAACTCTCCACTCTCTTATTCCCTCACCTGAAGCTCCCTCTCCATACCCATATGTTGCTCCTGCAATCCCTCACCCAAAGCTCCCTCTCATTTCATTTAATTTCATTTCATTTTTGTGTTGTTGTGGACTGTGTTAAGCATGTCATATTTTGTTAAGCAAATTGATTGTTACATTGTTGTTGTTCATGCTTTTGAATTATTTGCCCATAAATCCATATTAAGCAGGTTATAATTTTTGAATTATTTTGTTGTTCATGCTTTTGATTATGAATGTATTAAGCAAGTTTAATTGTATTAAGTAAGCTATAATTGAAATGGATTGATTTTAGGGATCAATCGAGAAATTAAACATTTGGGGCTATTTTTCCTATTAATAATCCAATAATGGGTTGTTTTTTTCCTATTTTTTTCTTTCATTTTTCTACTTTCAAGTAATCAATATCACTTATTAATCTGGTAAATAGGATTATGATAATTGAGATGGATTGTCTTGCTTTTGTGCTTCTTATATAGTTGTGGCTTTTTGCTTATACTATTTTAAAAATTTATTTGGCTATAGAAAACCTACGTATGTATTGAAAAAAAAAAGAGCAAAATTTAAGTCGTCTGATTTTAGCGATTAATATAACCTTAAGTAAAAAATATGGTTTTTCAAGAAATGGGTAAAGCACCAAGTTTACGCACAACTAGTGAACTATATGCAATTGTTTCGTCTAGTCCGATGAATACCTGTTGCAAAAGTGATGAGTTTCATGTTCCAAGTTGAAAATGTGTCAAGCAAAAAGGGAAAACCAAAATGAAGATAGGAAAATACAAAGTCTTATATGACATTTAGCCAAAAAATACTCCCCACACCCCACTGGTTCTAATATGTAGCTCCCTCACTCAAAGCCTCCTCCCCAACTCCACCTTCAACACCCATCATTTCATTTCATTTCATTTTATATCGTTACATATCTATTTAAAAACTTTGATATTGAACAATATGAATTACATATTTCATTACTATTTAGAGGAGTACATATATTGAACATCTTAGAATAAATAAGGCATGAACTAAATATATTCTACAGTATTACAATGATGTAGGCTAACTTTAAGTATTTCCATAATATAGGCTGAAATTAAGCAATAACTTAATTACAGTGGTTATTGCTTTACATCCCCTCACAAGAATGAGCTTCTGTCAAAGATGCCAATCTTGGAACGATGAGAGAGAAACTATTTTCGGGCATGAGGCTTTGTAAGAGAGTCCACAAGTTGATAAACAGTATGAACATGAGCAACACAAAGCTTGTTGTTGGAGACTTGGTCGTGAACAAAATGAAAATCAATAGCTACATGTTTCATGCGAGAGTGAAACACGGGATTAGCACAAAGATAAGTGGCACTCACATTGTCACAGTAAATCGTTGGTGGGGAGAAGTTGACATGCAATTCTCCAAGGAGATTCATGATCCAGTTGACTTTGGCTGCAGTGGAGGCAATGGCCCGATACTCTGCTTCTGTAGATAATAACGCCACTGTTTTTTGTTTCTTGGAGCTCCAGCTGATAGGATTAGAGCCAAGAAAGACAACATGGGCGGTGGTATAGGTACGATCATCAGGATTGCCAGCCCAATCCGCATCTGCAAAGGCATGAAGTTTCAAGGAAAAACGGTAGCGAATGAGTAGACCATGAGTGAGAGTACCTTTGAGATATCGAAGAAGACGTTTCATAGCAGCATAATGAGTAGTGGTTGGCCGATGTATAAACTATGAGAGTTTGTCAAGGACCCAAGAACTTGACGATAGGAAGTGGCATCAAAGGAAGCACTACCATCATTCAATTGGAGAGTGTCAGAGGGATTGAGAAGGGTGCTGACTTCTTTAGCGTCGAGCATCTTGGTCTTGACAAGAAGATCAGAGACATATTTTTGTTGTGTGAGAAAGAGCCCTGAAGATGTATGAACTGCTTCAACACCTAAGAAGTAGCTTAGGTTCCCTAAGTCTTTGAGAGAGAACATAATGGAAAGTTGAAGAATGAAATGTTGAACTTGTTTCGGGACTGAACCAGTAACAATGATATCGTCAACATACACCAGAAGATAGATCACATAGCTAGGGTGACCAAAAATGAAGAGGGAGCTGTCAGATTTGGAGTTAAGGAAGCCAATGTGAAGTAGAAATTGGCGCAATTCTTGGTACCAAGCTCGAGGGGCTTGACGGAGTCCATAAACAACTTTGTGAAGCTTGCACACATGAGACGAGAATTGTGGATGAACAAATCCCTATGGTTGCAGCATAAAAACATCATTATGAAGTGTTCGTTGCAAAAAAGCATTGTTGATATCTAATTGGCGAAGAGGCCATTGGTGAACCACGACAAGTGTTAGAATGATACAAATAGTCGTTGGTTTGACAACCGGACTGAATGTATTATGGAAATCTAGGCCAGGGCGCTGATGAAACCCTTTTGTGACAAGGCGTGCCTTGTAGCGGGTAACGGTACCATCTGGGTTCCTTTTAATTCTAAAAACCCATTTCAAGCCAACAACATTTTGGGAGAGATATGGTGGGATGAGTGTCCATGTGTGGTTCTAAAAGAGAGCATCATATTCATCACACATGGTTGTGCGCCAATGTGGAAGTTTTTGTGCTTGAGTAGCTGCGGAGGGTTCGATGATTTTTGCTCGGGCATGCAGATCAAGGATTTGTTTGGGTCGAAAGATTTTATTTTTGGAGCGAGTAACCATGTGATACAGTTGTGGAGGTGGTGTGGGTAGAGGTGATATGGTAGAGGAGATATAGGGAGAGAGAGTAGGAGGACTTACCTGTGATGAACTAAGGGCGGAGACATCATTAGCGAGCAAAATGTTGGACCATTGAGATGAATGGGCGTTCACGGGGAAGGGCATCGAGGAAGATGTGGGTATAGGAGAAGATGAGTGCGAGATTGGGCATGGTGAGGATGAGCTATGGTTTGGAAGAGTCATGGGTGGAGAAGAATGTGGTGTGGTGCTTGAAGAAGAACTGCTAGGAGTAGCAGATGCAGGGAGAGGATGTTGTGGATTGGGTAAGGTAAGAGAGTCAACTAGGATTGGACTAATTGATGATAGTGGCTGGGGGGTTGTAAAATGGGAAGGAGAGTTAGTAGATGGGAAAGTCCATTGATGGAGGGTATCTCCAAAAACTATGGCATCATGTGGAGAATTGTTATGAAAAGGAAAAATAGACTCAACGAAAACAACGTGGCGGGACACGAATAGATGACTAGTAGAGAGTTCGAGACAATAATGCGCGTTATGTTCAAGAGAGTAACCAACAAAAACACAAGACTTGGATCATGGGTCTAGTTTATGCTTAGCGTAGGAACGGAGCCAAGGTTAACAGAGACAACCAAAAACTTTTAATTTCTGGTAGTGTGGAGAAGTTTTGAAGATAAGTTGATATGAGGATTGGAAGTGGAGAATAGAGGTGGGCATTCAATTGATAAGGAACACAGCGGTGGCAAAGGCAAGGGACCAGAACCGAAGAGGCATGGAAGCTTGATGAAGAAGTGTGAGTCCAGTTTCAACAATATGGCAGTGTTTGCATTCAGCGGTACCGACAAAGCTCCGGAGTATATGGTGGGGATTTTAAGTGTTAAATACCACATGAATAAAGTTTATGACTTAGACCTTGGAATTCAGCACCACAATCTGAGTAAACAGTCTTTATTTTGGTTTGAAAATAATTCTCAACAACTTTCTGAAATTTGTCAAATACATGGTAAATATCAGATTTCAATTTCATAGGATAGAACCAGGTGTATTTGGTGAAATAATCCACAAAAATAATATAATAACAAAATTTATCAAATGTCGTAATGGGAGAAGGTCCTTAAACATCCGTATAGAGTATCTCAAGAGGTTGAGTGCAGGACACAGTGGAGAGACCAAACGGTAACTTGTGGCTTTTATTGCTAAGACAAGAGTTATAATGAGAACTTAATGACTCCAGAGACGATACAGGCAAGGATTGATTGGATACAATTTTGCGAAGAACTTGAACTGAGGGATAACCGAGGTGATGATGCCAATGATCCATGGAGACAATAGTCCTAAGAAGAGCAGTAGGATGTTGGGATAGAGTGGGCCATTCATAGATGTGTCCATTATTCCGACCTCGAACCAAGGAGACCCCCGTGCTCAGATCCTTCACAAGAAAAAAAAGTAGGAAAAAATTCAATTGAAGTATTATTACGAGAGCAGAATTGGGAAACAGAGAGAAATTTTTTTTTAATATGAGGAGCATAGAAAACGTTATTTAAATTGAAAGTGGAATCTTTGAATTGATTGTAGTAGAACCAATATGAGTGATTGGAATACCGTTGCCGTCACCTATCATAATATCTTCATTACCACCATACTCCGAGTAAGTGACAAGTTCTGGAGGTCAGAGGTGATGTGATGCGATGCTCCAGAATCAACAACCTAGTTGTTGGTAGGATTAATGGATCCACTATGATCACTAGCCGTGTAGTGGGCTTGTGGCCAATTTTACTTGAGATAAGGAGGGAGACGAGACCGACACAGTTTGGCTGTGTGGCCAACCTTGTCACATAGTTGACAAGCCTTGTGGTGAAGCTTGTTGGTTGCCTTGGTAATTGGGATGGTTGCCATGAAGTTTCTTGTTGACAAAGTGATTGCCTGGATCATTTTGAATATTTGGATAATTTTTATTGCCAAAATTTCCAGTAGGGCCTTTGTAGTGAGATTGGCCACCACCTGATTGAACCCATTTGCCCTTAAAGTTCTTTTGATTAAATTGAGCAGTGATTAGGAGACTCACTCACTTGGTTTCTTCACGCTTGAGGTAGATTTTGTGATCCACCAATTCTTCATAGAGTTTTTCATATGACAACGGTGAATCATAAGCCCTTATTGCAGCTACTATTTCTTTAAATTCAGAGCCAAGACCATTGAGTGTGTAGTGAATTACCTCTTTATCACTTAGTATGTGTCCAACCATGGTAAGATCGTCCATAATACCCTTGAGAGTTTGCAAATAATCTGCTACTAGCTTGTCTTCTTTAGTCACATTCATGAGAGTGTTAAGAAGAGTTAGTTTGTGAGTGCTTGAGTGATTGGCAAATGATGTCTCAAGTTTCGACCATGCTTTAGCAGTAGTTTTGGAATGGTTGACAAGGGCGATCACCGATCCTGACATAGAAGTTTGAATAGCAAGCAGAATCAATTGATCTTGACGATGCCAGAGTTTGTGACTCGGATTAGCTTCTTGAGTGGTAGATTTAGATACGATTTTGGTCTTGGGCGGACAGGGAAAGAAGCTATCCACATAGCCTAACAAGTCATATCCGTATAGGAGGTTGGAGAACTGAGCTTTCTAGGAGGGATAATTGCCTCATTTGGAAAGTTTAAATGGTATGAGAGATGAGGCATTAATGGAGATAATAAAAGAGGTTTGAGTAGAATTGTTTCTAGCAGTAGCAACAATCTGAATGTCAAATGAAGAGGAGGATGAGTTATTTGACACGGTTTGGGTTTCACTGAACGTGAAGAGGAATAATAGAATGAAGAGAGAGGAAGGAAGAGACAGCTTGCTTAGAGCAAGTAGTGCTCTGATACCTTAAAAACTTTGATATTGAACAATATGAATTGCATATTTCATTACTATTCAGAGGAGTATATATACTGAACGTCTTAGAATAAATAAGGAATGAACTAAATCTATTTTACAGTATTACAATGATGTAGGCTAACTTTAAGTATTTCCATAATATAGGCTGAAATTCAGCAATAAATTAATTACTGTGGTTATTGTTTTACACTATTTTAGTTTATTTTGAAAATTGATTGTTACATTGGACTTTTTTAAAAAAAATATATTTATTACATTGTTACAGTGATGCTTAGTTTGTTGTTATGCTTTTGAAATGGATTGAGCAGGTTATAGTTGTATCTTGAATCATTGTTGATTATGAATGAATAATGGAAATCGGTTATTTTTCTTTGTCGTTTTCTCTCATCTCTTGGAATTTATAATCAGGAAATCAGATATTTTTGGGATATGTCCTATTTAAAAGTGTTTCAAGTTCTTAGGGACATGTTCTACTTATATCGGTAATCTACACTAGCCATTTGTTATATTTATATAGATTTTCAGAAACTATAAAGTTATAGTCTAAATGGGATGGGATTGAAGTTTTTGAACGTATGTTTTATGCGTTGCTAGAAATTGTTATTTAGCGAATAAAGCTCTCAACTTTTGTTTGTAGGCTTGGATAGTCAAATTTGTTGTTTTTTGGATTTTTTCTATCATTACATTTTTTTTTTGTGTAGCTTTTCTGGGTGTTTGATTATTGAAAAAAAGAAAAGAAAAGAAAAATTTCATAGCTTCTGGAATTGTGAGGTTGGAGTGGTTGAGTTTGATTTGATGAAAGTATTTTGTTGGTTGTTTAGAGTTTGACTTTGTTAGTTGTTTAGCCACACATGGGTGTGTTTAACTCTTTGTAGAGTTCAGTTAACTGCTAATTTAGACAACTTATGTTCAAGCAATCTAAAGTACCTTTCTTACCACAAAAAAAAAAAAAAAATGTAAAAAAAACACTTCAAAATAAATTTTGGGTCTTTAACTCTGACTTGGAACTTAGTCCTAAATAGATTTGTTTCTTTATACTTTTCCTATATTTTATCCTTGCAATTGGATATAGCCTTTTCATATGCAATGTTTTCTTCTTAGAATGTAACCTCTCTCTTACAAAATGTGCCTAGCCAAAAAAATTAGTGCCAAAAGGGGTAGACTTTAGACCAAAACTCATCCAACAACCAACTGTATGTACAACATCACTACCATAAAGATGGTGTACTAGATTGAAAGGAATTTTGCAAATTTAGATTAGCTTGGAATTTGGACTTATAGTGTCTTCGAATTGATTATTGATTAGAGGAAGGAAAAAGGTTGTTTACTTCCATACTATTTATTTGGTAGTTTGATTAAGCTTCTTTCCCTGTTTTCCTTTTCCCTATGTTTTAATCTTCTAGAATAAATGTCACATGAAACTCTAAGGTAGTGTTTGGTTCACTGTAATAAAGTGCAAAGATTTCTTACACTTCTTGTGGGTGCTGATTTTTGACCACACAACCAAACGAGGAACTCAGCTGGAGAGCACTGGCAGAATAGATTTAGCCCAACAACCTGTATAAGAAGATGAGAATCTGGTAGTGGTTCATCCACCCGGGGGCACTCCGACGATTAAGTCAATAATCAATATCTTTTAAAGATAAATTTTTTTTGCTTAAACTCCCAAAAAAAAACTTACCTCATACCCACGAGGGTGCCTTACTTTTATAACCAGCAATGACCTGATCTTATTAGAAGTCTCACTTCAATGAACTCAAGCTCAATGCTCATCCTGGACCTTTATCTAGATAGAGGTAAACTCTTCTTGAGCCTTATCTTTATCCAGACTGAGATCCTCCCTTGTTCTAGGACTCTTGTCCCTTATTCGCTTATCTCGGATTTTAGTATCTTCGCAGATAACCTCGTCCTAGCCGAGACCACCTCGGCGCATGACCAAGACATGTGGCACCTTGGCTGACACTTTGGCGTCACCTTAGCCACGTGCTATCATTCACAAAATACGTCCCCACAACTGCCCCTAGGTTTTATTACCTCGGCAACCTGAGATAATAGAACCTACATCGTTTGCCCATATAGCATGTCAGCTAAAATTTCATTTCTTTTTCACGACCGAGATCATTTCATCAGCTTCAAGTACCCAGGACTGAAATGTCCACTTTACCAAGGGTCAAGAACCAAGAATCAAGTTCTTTAAACGTCCCAGCAGAGGTCGTTCCTCTAGTTATGGTTATTGCCTCATTACTTCAAGAATTTCAAGAGTTCTAACTATGCATGAATTACCACGCATGGTTCGTTTCAACCGTTTCTTCCACGTGTCCCATAGCTATTGGTTCGCATTTGACAAGCGCTATCAAGTCGCGTCATTTCTGCCCCCGTCGCCTGACAGGCACGTTGTCCTAGGCATTTCATTATGGTTTGCCGCCTTTTCAAATTTTTTACAAAACTCCCTCTTCGCTCTCTTCATCTTTTCACTTCTCATTCTCTCGTTTTCTCTCTGCTCAAACTTTCTTTCTCTACAGTCCGCCATTCTCAAGCTTTTTCAAGCTCTGTGATTGTTCCATTCACCTTCTCCGGGATTTTTTTCATAATCTACTTCCGATCATTCCTGTTGTCTGACTTAGGCGATCTTCATCTCGGCGTCCATTTCTTCGCCTTTAATCGGTGTAGCTCGCCTTTTCCTACGCCCCGCCTTTTGGAAGGTTTGAAAGAAAGCCTTACAGTTCAGACTCCCGCAGTTCTAAATCTAATTCCAAAAGTGCAATGTGAAATTGATAAACACTAAAGAGTCCAAATTCGGCAATCGTTTTGGAAAATTGATTTTAGGATAAAAAATGCCAAAATTGGACTGCTTTGCCAGATACAAAGTCGCCACCTAAATATTTATTTTGGATAAATTTAGGAAACCCATGACTCGTGCCAAAGGCCACATGTCCATCATCACCAAAGTTGCCTCGGCTCGGAAACTTAGGTACGAGAGAGGAAGATCATGAATTGAGCACCCTCGCTCGCTCGATCAAAGATCGGTCTCTACTAATCATGATATGATTTTTATCAACATTATGTGCTCTTGTTGATTATTAAGCTAGCTTGCTCATTTTGGAACAATTCAAGTATAGACTAGTTTGCTCATTTTGGAATAATTCAACTCATGTTTGTTTTGCGAAAATGATTTGAATTTGCCATCTCAAGTGGGTTTAAAGATTGCGGATTTGCCACCAAACATAGTGGGCTTAAAACTTACATTTGTTGAATTGTTCCAATTCAAATAACAAGTCTTCATCCACAGACACTCAAGCAGTTTAGCAAGTAAACACATAGCCACATGGCAAGCATGCTAATCATGACAACATTCACATTCATGCAAGTATGCTAAAGCATAAAAACTCACCTAGTACTCTAAGCTAGGAAACATGAGTTAGAAAATAATGCATGATTCTTAACTATGTAAGATGCCTAATGCAACACATGCAATATGCAATTAATAGACTCGGCTACTAATATGACATATGGATTGATTTGATAACATGTGATTAAACACATATTCAAATAAGATATTGAAATGGCAATGCAGTTAGAATGATGTGCCAAGCCTCGGTGCATGCGATACGAATGAATGGATGCAAGCATAAGGTATGCTAATCAAAACATGTCCTTAATCTAACAATCAAAAGCGATTAAATAAAAGGGAGAAGGGCGTGGGGTTGGAAGACATATACACACGCACGCACACTTATTATAACATTATACCCTCGCGAAGGAGGGTTTGAATGAATAAACTAACTAACTAAGCTAAGCTAAGCTAATTAATTTAAGAAATTAACTAGGCCAAACTAATTCAATATTACAACATCAACTAATTAGCTACAACTAATCAGACTAATTAAATATTACAACATAATTAATGATGCTAATGAAACAATTAAACGACCAAATGCATCTGATACGAGCATGTTGGAAGATGGATGGAGGTTGTATGTGCATCGCCTGAAAACTGCTCTGTCTGCCCCAGACTGCCTCTGTTTCACTTTCAGCCACTGCCTTTGTTTCTGCAAAATTGCACTGCTGGCCACACACCAAAGGCCGACTGTGCAATTTTGATGGCCGGCCAAGCCTATAGAGGGCCGGCCGTGCATTGATTTGGTGCAAACTCTGTTTCTATGCTCTGAGGTGAAATCAGTGCAGATAGAGCATTTTCAAGCTCTATTTGTGCTTCCTTCCTTCTCTGTCATAGAAGAGCTTCAAGAGAAGGTTGGGATTGACTCTGAAACCATCAATGAGCGATATGATCGCTTGATGATCTCGGATGTCATTTTGGACCAATCAATGTCATGCAAAAGACCACCCTTCTCTTTTTTTCATGGAATGAACTCAAAAAAGGAAGTTGAGACGCTTCAAGGATATCAAGAACACCATGGATTGGTGTTTGATGACCCTTGACACAAGGAACTTGGCATGACGTCCGGCCAAGTTCTAGCTTTTCTAGCCATTTTCTTTAAGTGTGTTGATTCAAGTTTTAAACCAATTATTTTAGGCCTTGTCATTCATTAGTCTATTTGTCCAAATGTGATGTTCAGTCCTCTAAACAAAAAGTGATGTCAAACAAGAGGTCCTTCCAAAACATGCGAAGGAGACTACACTGTTGACAATGAATCTCCAAAGAGATTAAGCCATTAAGTGTAGGTCTCCCTTACATGCATTGAGCGAACTCAATTGGTTGAAACCATTCTCATGAATGAAAGATATGGCTTAATTGATTGACTAGCAAATTTCAGCCTCAAAGCGTGTGAAATGAACTAAGAAAGCATGTTAAGCGACAAGTATGCCAACTATGAGACCTCAAATGTATCTAACAAGGTATGAACCAAATGGAAAAGTTTAGACAACCTTAAAACAGTCCCAAATACATGCAAATCAGAGGTGAAACATGCATGAAAAGAGGGTGAAAAACTAGGCAATAAAGATAAGAATTGAAGCTAACAAACAAGAATAAGGAGGGGTGGTTAATCCCTCAATTTTTGGAGCTTCAAAGCATGATTTTCAGCCCTTTTAAACCTCTAAAAATCAGTATGAATACCAAAGAAAGAGAGTGAAAAGGAGAAGAGTTTAGGTTATGAAATAAAGGTGTAGAAAGAGTACCCTTTTGGTAACCTTTCAAACTCAACTCCAACACTTCAAACAAGCTCAAAAACAACCAAAACAGCAAAAATGATGGAGTAAAGAACAAAAATGAAAGCAAGGAAAGGGAAAGCAAGCTTGTACCTTTCAAGAAACAAGCTTGTTCTTAGAACTTCTAACTCAATTTCAATGCACTCTCAAGCTTGAATTACACTTCCTCAAGATCAACCAAGGCTTTAGGGTGGTATGACAAGGTTGTATATGGTGTGTAGTGGTGGTGTAAGCAAGCTAGGTTGGCTTCAAGGATGCCTTGCAATGGAAGAAGGAGGAGTCAAGGCTCTCAAGGTGTATATATCTCTTCTTGATATTTTTTCAACCCTCAAAACAATTCCAAAGCTTCGGTTTTATATAATTTGGGCTGAAATGGAGACAAATATCTTCAAAAATGGATAGTTGGCGGCCTTCCGCCCAGAATAGTGTGTTTTGCCATCGAAGACTGGCTAGCCATTCATAGCCACAGCCGGCCATCACCATTGCACGGTTGGGCCTTGATGGCCTCCCCTATTTTTTTGGTTCAAACTCAGTTCAGTGTGAGAAATGGTCCAAAAATGAAACCCAAGGGTTCAAACAAGGTATATGTTGAAAATGTGAGGTTATTTGGAAGCCTGATTGATTCCGAATCACTGCGAGTTCACAATTCAACTTTCATCATTGAGTGCATTGAACCAAGCGTCTGAGTCTTGCGGACGATCAAAAATGGGGTGTTTACAGTTGCCCTTCTTCAACAGAGCGTAAAGTCATAAAAATGACGGGAGTGAATGTCAAAGCCTAGAGACGACCTATTTTGACAAAGCCGCAAGACTTGGACAAAAAAGCAAGACGTAAAATATTAAAATGGTTGCGCCCGCAGGCTGCCTACATATCCATTTGCAAAGAATCAAACCAGCGTAGTTCTGGGGCAAGAATGCAATTAATATGCATGACGCAAGAACATAACTTATGATCATGCAATGAGGCTGTGCAATGAAACATTTAAATGCCAATGCAATGCAATGAAATGAAAATGCCATATTTAACCAGCTTGAAACAAGGTATATCAACCTCAAGAACAAAAGTAAGTAAACAAGGCACACGTGGAAATTACGAACCAAACCACATTTCATGCAGAAAGGATGTAAGAAAATTATGCAAACTTAACTACGCGACGCGTAGAAAAAGCGAAAAGTGACCATCGGGCACACCCGAGGTCTCAACCGAAACCCTAATGTGTTACACACATAAGAAGGAAAATGGTGGTGTGAACACCGGGACACACCCGAATGCTTTTAACCAAGAGGAATATGTGAACACCAGGACGCACCTGAATGCTTATAACCAAAACAAACAATCCTAATGCGTCTCACGCGCGAGGAGAAAAAGTGGTGTAAACATCAGGACGCACCCAAATGTTTTTAACCAGAGGGAGGTGTGAACATCGGGATGCACCCGAATGCTCTTAACCAAGAGGAGTGGTGTAAACACCGGGACACACCCAAATGTTTTTAACCAAAAAGGGTGGTGTAAGCACCAGGACGTACCCAAATGCTTTTAACCAAAAGGAGTGGTGTAAACATCGGTATGCACCCAAATGCTTTTAACCAAAAGGAGTGGTGTAAACACCGGGAGACACCCAAATGCTTTTAACCAAAAAGAGAGCAAAAAAATCATCGGGCACACCGAGATGTCAAACAAGATCCTAACGCGTTGCACGCAGAAGAAAATGAGGATGGCGTGAACACCGGGACGCACCCAATGTTTAACCGAAGGACGATAACCGAAGGATGGTATGAACATTAGGACACACTCAAATGTTTTTAACCGAAGGGCGGTAACCGAAGGGTTTATACTAACGTGTTGCACACGAGAGAAAGGAGAGTAAAAGGATATGATTCGAAAGGCACGAATTATTTAACTTGGAACTCCTCTAAATGAACCGTACATACAATATTGTTTGTCTGTAATGGCTTCGCTGAATGAACCGTACATACAATATTGTGCCTGTGTACAAAAACGTGCTATGAAACGGCAGTGCATTTTCTATACATGAAAGCATGTTCTATGCAACAATAGAGAAGTGCATATTCTATGTAAGAATGGAGAAGCACATATTCTATGCATGTGTAACGAACAGGAAATGCATATTCTATGCATGATAACAACTGAGATATAATGGCATGTTCTATGCGAACCAAACAATTTGAGAGCATATTCTAAGCATGATTCAGAAGCAAATGCATATATTCCATGCATGATTCAAAAGCGAAAGCAATAAGCATGTTCTATGCATAATGCAAGAGCAGAACCACATTCTATACAGCTAGAGTAAGAGCATGTTCTATGCGACAATATAAGTGGAATGCACGTTCCATGTAACAACAAAGAAACACATATTTTGTACAATAACAAACGCATATTCGTCAAAACCACTGTAAGAACAACTTCCGATTTACCTCTCAGAAAAGTTATAATATGTTAAAAAGGATACACCTTGCTCATGTTAATGAGTGACGAACACCGTGCACTGGAAATGCAGTTCTCAGCTTCCATAGAGGCATTCTGAACTCAATAATGAACAATCCCTTTAATTTTGAAATCTAAGGACACAAAACAAAACCAGGGACACAGAAAAGGTGCCGAAACCCTTAGACCACAATTCTTGCAGAATAAACGCGTACACATGCAGAGCTCATGGGGTGAGCCGCTTTACTCTGATAGGGATCTCGCCCTTGTGTTCTTCGAAATCTTATCTTCAACTCACAGTTCAAAGGCCCTTAAACACTGACAAGGGTTCTCCGTGTAAAAGCCACGGATGCCGCTTTTCTTCCGGATCATATTCACAACTTTCCCTATTCTCCAATGGGGTGACAGACTGGGTTAGTTCAGTATCTAGAATTGAGGCACATACATGCTATCTTAATCTATGGGGCTGCCATACAGATTTCAAGCTGGGGATACACCCCTGGGTATTTAAACCAGACTTTAGTCTCAGAAATTCCAAACCTTTGTGTTCTAGGCCTTGCCATTTGAACTCTAGTTTCCATGGTCGCAGTTGGTCTCCTAGGAACTCATTGTAAACACAGCCAAGACGCCTCTGGTAGGGACTGGTTTTCAGGGATAGCACTTTGTTCGCCATTCTGGCTTGAAGCAGGCTTGAGCTTGAACTTGAGGTAGAGGTACATTCTGTGTGTAGCTTACTATCATTGCCATGCTGTACATTTCAGGTCACTCTATTTGATATCTGATATCCTTTTCAGCTTGAGCCGGTGCCAGTAGTGCCTGCAGGACCTTCCGCAACTAGTAGATGGAGACGGGACCCAGTAAGAAGCCGAGGAGGTGCTAATAGAAGGAGAGGTTAGGTGAGGCAACGCTCGCCTTCCGAGGAGTCTTTTGATGGGTCCACGACCCCTGAAATGAGGGAGAGGAGATGGACCTGTAGTCGAGCAGCCCCAGTGATGACAGCGATGCGCCTCCTCCACAGCCGATGAGGAAGAGAGTGAGGATGGGGTATTGACAGCGATGCTGACTTCATTTAACTTAACTTTTGTTTTTATTTTGTTATGTAGTTATAAAACTAGCTTCAGATTGTCCTTTTATTTTTCAAAAGCTTTCTTTTATTTTGGTTGTATAAAACAATGATCGGAGTTAGGCCCAACAGTTAAGAAAGACCGAGTTTTGTTGAATGATCTCTATGCAATATGATCTTTACATTTGTCGAAACAATAAATGCTTCGCTCTCGGATTGATTCATGAATCGGATAATAACTTACAACCGATCAATACACAAAATACAACCCGATAACAAAAAATAAAATGAAAACAACTCGAAAAAGCCGACAAACAATTGATACAAGCAAAACAAAACTCAAAAGTGCAATTGCAATTTATCCATACAAAGGCCAAGCTTCAGTGCAACAGACTTGCACTGGGCCATCACTAAGACTCGGCCGGGCCTCATTGATGCACGGCTGGCAATTAGTGTGATGTCGGTCAGTGCTGTCCAGGTGTCATACTCAGCTGCTTCCCAAACTCTATAAATAAGACTCCCATGCTGCTTTTCTGGCAAACATATAAGTTCTTGATATTTTGCTCTCAAAATGGAGATATTATTTGTCAATAGCCTTCGAGACTGGATAGTTGCTTTAGATGGCTCAGAAAAAGTGAATTTCCGTGGTTTCGGCCTCAATGCCCTTTTCCCTTTGAGCCGAACTTCTCTTTGTTTTCCGTTCCTTCATGCCGCGGCTAGATGTTGGAACCCGATTACGCACGTCTTTAATTTCGAGGGGGCAAGAGATATGCCCAACAATTGAAGAATTTCAAGCACTAATGGAATCCCGGCGCGATAAGGAAATCTTGCCTTAGCCCCGTTTCGGTCACGCTCAAGCTTTAGGACTAATGTGTGGGCTTATTCTGCATAAGGCTCGATCCTTAGTTCACAATGGAGAGCTGGACATCCCCAGTTTGATTCATCGATTATCTAACGTCGGTGACCGAGGAGATCTCCTTTGGCGGGGTTTTCGGCAACACACCCTTTGTTTGTTCATGCTAGCACACTTCCTCCTTGCCCCTAGTTTCGACGGGTCTAACATTCGGCTAATTAAAGTGCCATAAGGCCTGAAATAGGGCAAGAGTTACATTGGCTTGACATTAGCTAAGACCTTGATAGGATTGGACGCCTTTCATCGGTGAAAGACCACCAAATTCGTAGGAAGTCCATTACTTTTGCAGGTAATGTTTCCCACCCTTTCTAATATGTGTTTCTCATATCTTTTGGCGCTCACGCTCTATTTTTCTCTCAAAGCCCTTTTTCTCATTTTTTTCTCAACATATACCTCTCTATTCTTTAATCTCTCTTTTCTTTCATCCCTCCCCAGATATGGCTTATGGACAAGCTGAAGGTAGTGGATTCTTGTCCTGCATATTCAGCACGGGGCTACTTCTTTCGCCAATGGCTAGTGGATTTCCCGAACGAGGGGTGGTGGTGCCATTGGATGTGCAACAGGTTTGCTATTGACATTGCTTGGCGTTGCTCCTGGTTTGATCTGCCTGGGATAAGCTACAGCATGACTCGACAACTTGGCATTCCGTTGATTGGCTTGACACACTGTGTATTCTACTTTTCATTTCGATTCCAGCTCCAATTTGGACACGACCAGACTTGCCCAGAAGGTGGGGTAGAGTACCTCGTTTCATTCCCAATCCGAGGTTCATAATTAGCTCGATACCCCACTACTTGGAGGACGAGAGAGCTTTTGGCTCCCGCCTCTATTTTCAATTGTGCCCTTTCTAACGAGTGTCTGGCTTGGCTTGAAGATGAGGCGCAATCCGGACCCACTTTAGCATCAGAAACATCCACAAGAACAAGCGGGGGACGCAGGAACACCTGACTCAGCTATGCCCCAAGTTTATTGCTTTGATCTTACTTTTCAAGTTTTATGCATGTAATAAAAAACAATTTTGATTTGTATCAAGAGTCAGAGAACTTTGTATTAAAATCAATGAAATTGAAGTTGTGGGCATTGAAAATTTTCTTTTTGGTCCAAAAATGGTCTAAGTTGTAAAAAGATTAATTTGAACAAAATTAACTTTTATCAAAACTTTTCAAAACCATTTTCAATAAGGATCACAACTTGACACACATGGAATCTATCCTTAGATGTACAAACCCCGAATCTGAAAATAATAAATTGCCCCTTGTTTGAATAGCATTACTCAGCACTGTAGTCAACTCTTCTCTTAGAGTAGGGATCACAACCGAACTTTCAAATAACAAATAAACAAGGATGCCTTGATCAAACACATAGACGCAATTGATTTGGAGGTGTTTATAACTGAGCTTCAGAATGAAGTTGTCTACGTATCCCGAAGATGGGAATCAGGCCTTACATAGTTCGGTTTGGGTTCACTCGAGTATTAACGCTCTCCTTTTGTGCTCTAACTTTTTCCAAGGCTGCCCTTTCTAGATTTTTAACCTTGTGAGCTTAGTTTTTCTTTTTTCCAATTTTTTGTGCTCTAACTTTTGCCTAGGTCGCCCTTCTGGGTTTTCAGCCTAGCAAGCCTCTCAGGGGTAATATTTCTTCAACTTGTCTATGTTGATCGATTGGGAAAATTCTAGGCCATCCAGGTCCATAAGAATAACAGCTTTACCCGACCAAAATTGTTTTGATAATGTAAGGACCAGTCTAACTGGGTCTGAACTTGCCCCTAGGGTCATAGATGGGAGCTCGGTTGTCTTTCAATACCAAATCCCTTTCCTTAAGATTCCGAGACTTGACTTTCTTATTAAAAGCCCTGGAAATCCTACGTTGATAACCTTGAACGTGGTACAGTGTTTTCAGCCTCCTCTCGTCAAACAACATCAGTTTTTCGAACCTGCTCTATTGGCAATCTGCCTTTACTATCTAGCACTCAGCCATAACCTGCAGCGACGGAACCTCTATTTTGATCAGCAGAACAGCCTCTATCCCATAAACTAGAGAGTATAGAGTTGCCCCAGTAGATGCCCAAATTGAAGTTCTGTAGCCCCAAAGAGCAAATGGCAACTTGTCTGGCCAGTCCTTGTAGGTCTCAACAATTTTCTGTAAAATGTGCTTGATATTCTTGTTGACGGCCTCAACAGCTCTATTGGTTTGTGGCCGATATGTAGATGACTTATGAAAAGCCATGTTGTATTTCTCCAACAAGTCGATCACGTCTTTCTTGAAATGGGAGCCATTATCTGAAATGATCTCGTTCGGGACTCCATAATGGAAAATGATGTTGTTGCGGATGAACTTAGCCACATGCGCTGCTTTCAACACTACATAAGACTGAGCTTCCACCTACTTTGTGAAATAATCAATTGCCACCAGAATATACTCGTGCCTATTTCACCCTTTCGGTGTAACTGCCCCGATGACGTCAATTCCCCAGACTGAGAAAGGCCATGGTGAAGTCATGTTGTACAGTTTTGACGGCGGGATATTCATGCGATTCGTATGGATTTGGCATTTGTGGTATCGCTGAACAAAACTAATACAATCCTCCTCCATAGTAGACCAGCAGTAACCTTGCCTGAGAATCTTCTGGGCTAACATTACTCTACTCATGTGCGCTCCACACTCTCCCCCATGGATGGCCTCCATTAGGCATTTTGATTCTTCTTCATCGACGCACAACTTGTGTATCCCCAGATGACCCCTCTTATACAACTTACCCCCGCAGATGATAAATTGAGCGGCCATTCGCCGTATTGCCCTTTATCTTTGGCATTTGCCCCTAGTGGATAAACCTCACTTTCCAAGAAGTTCCAGATATCATAATACCAGGGGTTTTGATCTTGCACTTCATCTATTGTGGCAATAAACTCGTAGGCCGGCGTATATCTCCGTTCAATGATGATCGAACGTATCCGGACTTCTAACGGGATGTCTATCATAGAAGATAGAGTTGATAAAGCATCAGCGAACTTGTTGTTCTCTCTTAGTAGATGTGTGAAAGTCAGTTTCTCAAACCTAGGAATCAAAACGTTCAGGGTTTGGTGATAGATCTTCATCTTTTCTTCTTTGACCTTCCAGTCTTCTTTTGCTTGAGACACAACTAGGTTCGAGTCCCCGATGACGTCCAACCTTTTTTTCCTTAGTTCCAGGGTGGCTTCCAAACCAGCGATACAAACCTCATATTCTACTTCGTTGTTAGATGCCTTGAACCGGAGTTTGAAGGCTAAAGGTACATGGGAATTGTCGGGTGCTATCAGCAATAGTTCTATCCCATAACTGTATTGTTTAGACGCTCTGTCAAAGTACATTGTCCAAATCTCTTCCTCAACTTGCAGAATAGCTTCATTTGGAAATAGGTATTCTACCGCTTCATTCCCTTTCACTAGGTGATCCGCCAGGAACTCAGCTACCGCTCTCTCCTTGACAGACTTGCGAGTAATATACTTCAGATTAAATTCGGAGAGGAGAAGCAACCAACAAGTTAGCCTACCCATAAGCGCTGGTTTCTCAAAGAGATATTTGATAAGATCTAATCTTGAAACCAGAATTACAGAGTAAGCTAACAAGTAGTGCCTCAACTTCCTGATAGCTCATACCAAAGCTAAGCAAGCCTTATCCAGCAGGGTGTAACGGGTCTCATAGTCTAGCATTTTCTTGCTCAAATGGTAGATGACTTTCTCCACCCTATCCTCATATTCCTGAGCAAGTATGCATCCCATTGTTGTGTCCGTTACTGACAGATACAGAATCAAGGGCTACCCCGGCTCTGGCGGCGACAACACAGGCAGATTCTAAAGGTACTGCTTGATCTACTCAAAAGCAAACTGACATCGGTCATCCCATTGGAATTTCTTTCCTTTCTTCAGGAGACCAAATAGTGGTTCACAAGTTAAGGTTAATTTTGAAATAAATCGTCTTATGAATTTCACTTTACCTAGAAAGCTTCGTACCTCCTTTTCAGTCCTTGGTGGTGGCATTTCTAGGATGACCTTGATTTTGGAAGGATCTACCTCGATGTCCCTCTGTGTGATCAAGAAACCCAGCATTTTCTCTACTATTACGCCAAAAGTACACTTCTGTGGATTCAACCTCAGTCTGTATTCTCTGATCTGTTGGAAGAATTTTTTTAAGGCGGTGTAGTGGCCCTCTCTTTCCTTGGACTTGATAATCATGTCGTCTACGTACACCTCGACCTCTTTGTAGATCATATCATGCAGAATTGTGGTTGCAGCCCGTTGATAGATAGTTCCAGCATTCTTTAACCCAAACGACATCACTCTATAGCAGTAGGTTCCTCACGGTATAGTGAAAGCGATTTTCTCTCTGTCTTCAGGTGCCATCAGAATCTGGTTATACCCAAAAAATCTATCCATGAAGGAAAGTAACGCATGGCCTGCGGTGAAGTCCACTAGTTCATCAATGTGTGGCAGAGGAAAGTTGTCCTTTGGATTGGTTCTGTTCAGATCTCTGAAGTCCACACCTACCCGAATTCTGCCATCTTTCTTCGGCACTGGAACAATGTTGGCCAACCAAGTTGGATACTCAGATACTAGCAAGAACCCTGTGTCTATCTGCTTAGTGACCTCTTCCTTAATCTTCAAAGCCCAATCCGGGCGTATTCTCCGCAGTTTCTGTTTGATGGGTAGGGCCTTGGGGTCAAGAGGGATCCGATGCTATACAATCTCAGGATCAATTCTAAACATGTCTTCGTAGGACCACGCGAAAACATCTTTGAAATCTTTTAATAAAGCGACCAAGCTCTTGCGCTCCTCCAAAGACAATGTGGATCCGATCTGGACCAGATGCAGATCCTTCTCAGTACCCATATTAATTGGAATGATTTCATCAATGAGGGGTTTAACAAAGCTCTCATCTTCTCGATTAATCAAATGTTTCAAAACCAGAGAAATTCCTTCCTCATCGTTTTTATCATGATCAATGCAATACACAAGTGGCACAGAGAAGTACTTAGAAACTACAGTGGTATTCACATTCAAAAGGTTCAGCTCATCCAATTCCTTAGTTAAAATCGACTTAAAAGAAAAGAAAAAAGACGACCTGGACAAAACTTTGGCATTCGAGTTATCAACCCCTGGAATACTGGACTCCGACTTAAAGGAACTGGAATCTGATTCTGACTCCACAGACTCGGTGGAATCAGATTCCGGTTCACTACCCAACTCAGAGCTACTGGACAGGAAGCCCTCCTTCAGTTGCCAAATGAGGGACGGTGCGTCAGATGCATCTAGAATACCGTTAGAAGGGTTAGCACCCGGTTAGTCTCCGATCATGGAAACAGTTAGGTCATCTCCTAAGCTCTCTGAGTTGATCTGAGGATCCGAAATGAGACATTCCAATGCTGCCCCTACTTCGAGTTCATTACTATTGGACTCACTTTCTGCGTTCTGTTCAGCTTCAGCAGTTAGTTCAGTCTGTTCCTCTGTGTCACTCTCTTGCAGCTGTAAGTCAAAGAAAATCTCAAAGTTAGAAACCCGCTGCTTCTCAGAGTTGAACCAAGGTTTGGGGAAACCACAGAATGGGAAGTCTTCTCTCTCCCGAACAAAATAGCCATTCAGGGTTCCCCGGATAGGTCGATGTACAAGTTCACAGCGCTTCTTGCTTTGCTTTGCTCTGGCCCTTTCGGCCATTTCTTTCCCTTTCCTTACCCAATCCTCTTTGGTGGGCGTATAGCCACGACTTAAGGCATGAGGGTTATGCGGCATGTCGGCCAATGCAACGACGCTTTTCCGGCCACTTCTGCTTAATCCCATTCCAGGCATGTGTTGTAGCTTATTCATGAGATATACAAACTGGGCACTGACATATAGGCTCTCATCAACAACCAAGATATTCTACACCACTCGAGCCTCAGCCAAGGTAAATCCCGAAATGAAAACATCCTCTTCGCCATGCACAATCTCCAGTACAGGTGTAGTGACCTCTGGCGGACGATGTATAGAAGAATTCCCAAAGACAATAGCCACCCCCTTCCCATGGGGGTATTTCAGCATCTGGTGGAGGGTTGATGAGACAGCTTTTACTTGATGCAGCCAGGGTCGTCCAAGCAGTAGATTAAAAGTGGCAGACACATCCAATACATGGAACTCGATGTCCGGTTGGGTTGGACCGACTTGTACTCTAATCTGTACTGTTCCCATTACCTCTTGACTTATTTGTCATACGCCCGGATCACTTGGACCGTAGGCACAAAATCGGCTGGTTTCAGGCCGATAACGTAGGCTGTGCGACATGGACAGACATTAATTGCTGACTCGGTGTTAACTAAGACAACTGGTACCCACTTTTCTCGGCATTCCACCGATATGTATAGAGGCTTGTTGTGTGCCGAGCCTTCCGGTGGCAATTCCTTATCTGAAAAGGTCAAAGTTGGCGCAGCGCCTCCCGGGAAGACTAATCCCACCAGTTGTTCTGGAGTGGTCTCAAAGGACAACTAGGCTTTATCCATTACTGACAGCACAACTTGTCTATGCACTCGCGAAGCCATAAGCAACCCCCAGATAGATATGTCTGCTTGAATCTTTTTCAACTGCTTCAGCACAACTTCTTCTTCTAACTGTTTTGCCTTCTGCCTCTCTGCTTCTTTATCCTTCTCGGATGCCTTAGGTTGGCCCAGATGCCGTGGTTTAAAATATCGGCCACTTTTTATCATGTGGTTTAAAATATCGACTTCCTCCACATACCAGGTGTTGTCAGGAATACCCTGACCCTAATCTTCATTAGTGTGGGCAAGATGCAGATCATTATCTTCCCACCACATACCTCCGGCAACTCACAAGCAATTGTCCAGTTCCGGTCTAAGTGTTCTCTCAGCAGAAACATTCCCCGCGGGGCATTGAGTTATTCCAGCTTTCTGATCACTTCCATTCATTTCTTGTCCAAACCACCCCAACGCGACTTCTTGTTTTGTAGGTATAGTACTGACTATGCCCAGTTCTTGAGCTACTTGTTCTGCACTAGTGTTTTCTGACAGTTTATCTTTCCTATTGGCCGTTTCGGCTATTGCTGCGGTTTCCACTTTCTGTTCTTCTCACTTCGGTTTAGCTTCTTCGTCTATATCAGGCTCATCATTTAGCCATCTTGAATTATCGGTTGACCCGTTCAGATCGAACCAATTAATATGCACATCCCCTTGGTCATGTTCATCAAAGAACTGCAAATTGTCCATATCCTCCTCTAGGTCGGCTAAATCATCTAATCCCTGGCTTGGTCCATCTTCTCGGACTACACCGACCTCTATCTTAATCGGCAATGCCACTTTCGACTTAGCTTGGTTGATTGGCACAATATAGCAACCCGAATTGTAGACCCCACCTGATAAGTCCTCAAAGCCCTCGGGTAATGAACTGATATTCTCCACCAAGACTGACCTCCCTTCATTTTCCACTATCACCACCACGGGTTTAGTTTGGATTGTTGACGTGTTCATCATGCACAAGTCTGTGCTCTCAGGGATGAACAACGCTGACTTAGGTAGGTGAGAGGGGGTGATATATATACTGGGGTCATAAGGGACGGCCAGTGTATGGATGAAGTTTATATGCTGGGGTGGAGGGGCTTGATTATATGGTGGGAGAGGATTTGTAGTGACGTTAGGTTTTTCGGGAGGTGGTATCACCTTATTGTCAATGAGATCTTGAATCTCATGATGCAGTTTGTAGCACTGATCAGTGTCATGACCATGCTACTGGTGAAAAGTACAGTATTTGGCCGACTTGTGCTTAGGTGGGAGGGGATCGGGCAGTGGGCGTTGTTCTAACGGCTTAAGATGCCCTTTTCTGATCAGGACCCTCAGGGCTACGCATAAGGACATATAGAGCAGGGTGAAGACCCTCTGGCCTCGGGCCTGATGGCTTAAGGTTTGTGAAGTTGTGTTGGATGTGCCGGCAAAGGGGTTGGCAGTCTTAGGTGTGGTGGTGACCATGCTCACATCCGAAGGCTGTGTAGAGGTGCCACCAGTCGTGGCTGCATTGGAGCTACATGTAAAGGGCCTTTTGGGCTGTTCCTTCTCATGGTCTATTAGCCCCTGCTTTATCGCATCCTTAATTTGGACCCCTATTTCGTGGAACTCAACAAATGTAGACAAAGGCAAGACTATCATCTTCTGTAATAATCTTTCTTGAAAGTTACGGACCACCATTCTGATCTGGTCCTTTTTAGACGGCCGGATAGTCATCATTGAGACCTTGGCCCTCCATCGGGTCACAAAATCTGAGAAGCCCTCCTTTGGCTCCTGGCGAGTTGCTTTGAGATCACGAGTAGTAACCTCGATCTGAGTATTGTAGGAGTACAGCGTTCTGAAGGCCTTAACCATTTCCTCCAAATTTCTTTTCACAGAGTCCTCAAGTTTGGCATACCAGATGGCCACTATACCCGACAGGGTCCTGCCAAATAACGACAGCTTCTGCAGTCTAGTGAGACCCATTAGTCGTAGAATGTCTGAAAATAACCAGAGATAGACCATGGGATCCCCGGAGCCATCAAACCAATCTATGTGCGGCATCTTGAATCTGTCAGGTAGAGTCATTGCCGAGTCAGTGTATCCATTCTCAATATCAGGGATTAAATTTATGCCCTGTGCCCTTTTGAAGAGTTTTTCTAGTTTGCTGACCTTCAATGCCATAGGATCAACCTCGAATTCAAACGGCACCTCCGTCGTGTAAACAGGTGCCTTGGAGGTCTGAGGTGGGGTCGGATCTGCCTGAATGCTCGCATTTTTCTGGACATTAATTGTGACCCCGGGTGCCGAAATTCCTGCTGGGGGGTGCATGGGATGTAGAGGCTACTGCCGGTTGTGGTTGCTGTTGCTGAAGCCTGTTTATCATTTCTGTTTGGCGTGCTACAACCTCAGCTTGTCGGGCAATATCTAGCTGCATGTTCTCAATAGTCTGTTGGAGCTGACGAAACATATCTTCCATGCTGGCTGGGGAATACTGAGTTATCAGAACTGGTGAATACTTTCTTTCCAGAGTAGAAGTAGACGACTGGGCCTGAAAAGGTGACTGCTGGACTGGTGAGTTATGCCTGATCCTTCTCCGTCTGGTAACCGGGAGGAGTGAAGCAAACACTGGCTGTCCTCTTACAAGATCCCCGAATCGGTAAAGTCGCCTTACTCAAGTCCAGAGTGCTTGGGGGGTAACAGGACTATCCGAAGCAATGATGGTAAGCTACATTGCAAAAAGAAAATAAAGCAAAAGAAAACAAGAATCAGAAACCACACAGTACCTTGGCTCAGACACAAACAACACGCAATTGCAATCATAAGCTAGAGAACTGTACTCAACACTAATTTTTGCCCTAAAACTGATACCCAGACTTGCAACTGATACATACATTCCTGCAGAGTTTCACTCCAAAAGCACATATCAAGCAAGTGGGAGCCAAAATACCCCTATGATGGGGTAGGGTTACCTTGTCCTAATTTCGTCAAGAGCTAGGGGTTCACTTCGCAAAACAAGCGGTTTCATACAATTCCTACATTCGGGTAAGCAACCTATTCTAGTTTGGAACAGTCTCTATGGTTTCCGATATGCACTAGGTCGATTGGTCAAAAAAGGGTACCTCAGTAAGACTACCTAATATACCTCTCGCACCTAACACCGAGAAGTGAAAGGAGGATCAAACGGTACAGTGGTAGTCCAGATCGAAGGGTTGTGTTCCCATCGTGGCAGAGCCCACAACCGGTTAGCCTTTTGGCAAGCTTTTCCAAGCAAGCCTTCGGCAAACCGCTCAGGAATAGCAGATGGCAAACACGGTGACTTAGGCGCACCAATGCAAATACAAATGCAAAGAAACACATAAGTGTAGATAAAAATGTCATATCATGAGTTCGAGTCAAGCTCTCTAAGTCCCCAACAGAGTCACCAGAAACTGTAGCTCGCCTTTTCCCGTGCCTCGCCTTTCGGAAGGTTTGAAAGAAAGCCCTACAATTCGGACTCTCACAATTCTGAACCTAATTCCACAAGTGCAATGCGAAATTGATAAACACCAAAGAGTCCAAATCCGGCAAATCGTTTTGGAAAATTGATTTTAGGATCAAAAAAGCCAAAATTAGACTGTTTTGCCAAATACAGAGTCGCCACCTAAATATTTTATTTTGGAAAAATTTAGGAAACCCATGACTTGTGCCAAAGGCCACATGTCCGTCATTACCAAAGTTGCTTCGGCTCGAGAACCTAGGCATGAAAAGAGAAGGCCATGAATTGAGCACCCCCCTCGCCCGTTCAAAGATCGGCCTCTACTAATCATGATATGATTTTTATCAACATTATGTGCTCTTGTTGATTATTAAGCTAGCTTTACTATGTGATGCGCACAATCAAGTATAGACTAGTTTGCTCATTTTGGAACAATTCAACTCATGTTTGTTTTGTGAAAATAGTTTGAATTTGCCACCTCAATTGGGCTTAAAGATTGCGGATTTGCCACAAAACATAGTGGGCTTAAAACTTACATTCGTTGAATTGTTCCAATTCAAACACAAGTCTTCATCCACAGGCACTCAAGCAGTTTAGCAAGTAAGTACATAGCCACATGGAAAGCATGCTAATCATAGCAACATTCACATTCATGCAAGTATGCTAAAGCATAAAAATTTACCTAGTACTCCAAACTAGGAAAACATAAGTTAGAAAATAATGCATGATTCCTAACTATGTAAGATGCCTAATGCAATACATGAAATATGCAATTAATAGGCTCGGCTACTAATATGGCATACGGATTGATTTGATAACAGGCGATTAAACACGTATTCAAATAAGATATTGAAATGGAATGCAGTTAGAATGATGCGCCGAGTCTCGATGCATACAATACGAATAAATGGATGCAAGCATAATGTATGCTAATCGAAACATGTCCCTAATCTAACCATCGGAAGCGATTAAATAAAAGGAAGAAAGACGTGGGATTGGATGACATACACACACGCACGCATATGTATTACAACATTATACCCTAGTGAAGGAGGGTCCGAATGAATAAACTAACTAAGTTAAGCTAAGCTAATTAAACTAATTATTACAACACTTGAAATGAGTAATTAACTAACTATCTAAGCTAATTAATTTCAGAAATTAACTAGGCTAAGCTAATTCAATATTACAACATCAACTAATTAGCTACAACTAATTAGACTAATTAAATATTACAACATAATTAATTATGCTAATGAAACAATTAAACGACCAAATGCATCTGATACGAGCATGACGGAAGATGGATGGAGGTTGTATGCGCATCGCCTGAAAGCTGCTCTGTCTGCCCCAGACTACCTCTGTTTCACCTTCAGCCACTGCCTTTGTTTCTACAAAATTGCACTGCTAGCCACACACCAAAGGCCGACCGTGCAATTTTGATGGCCGGCTGGGCCTACAGAGGGCCAGCCGTGCATTGATTTGGTGCAAACTTTGTTTCTATGCTCTGAGGTGAAATCAGTGCAGATAGAGCATTTTCAAGCTCTATTTGTCCTTCCTTCCTTCTCTATCATAGAAGAGCTTCAAGAGAAGGTTGGGATTGACTCTGAAACCATCAATGAGCGATATGATCGCTTGATGATCTCGGATGTCATTTTGGACCAAAAATCAATCAATGTCATGCAAAAGACCACCCTTCCCTTTTTTTCCTGGAATGAACTCAAAAAAGGAAGTTGAGACGCTTCAAGTATATCAAGAACACCATGGATTAGTGTTTGATGACCTTTGACACAAGGAACTTGGCATGACGTCCGGCCAAGTTCTAGCTTTTCTAGCCATTTTCTTTAAGTGTGTTGATTCAAGTTTTAAACCAATTGTTTTAGGCCTTGCCATTCATTAGTCCATTTGTCCAAATGTGATGTTAAGTCCTCTAAACAAGAAGTGATGTCAAATAAGAGGTCCTTCCAAAACATGCGAAGGAGACTACACTGTTGACAATGAATCTCTGAAGATATTAAGCCGTTAAGTGTCGGTCTCCCTTATGTGCATTGAGCGACCTCAATTGGTTGAAACCATTCTCATGAATGAAAGATATGGCTTAATTGATTGACTAGCAAATTTCAGCCTCAAAGCATGTGAAATGAACTAAGAAAGCATGTTAAGCGACAAGTATGCCAACTATGAGACCTCAAATGTATCTAACAAGGTATGAACTAAATGGAAAAGCTTAGACAACCTTAAAATAGTCCCAAATACATGCGAATCAGAGGTGAAACATGCATGAAAAGAGGGTGAAAAGCTAGGCAATAAAGATAAGAATTGAAGCTAACAAACAAGAATAAGGAGGGATGGCTAATCCCCCCATTTTAGAGCTTCAAAGCATGATTTTCAACCCTTTTAAACCTCTGAAAATCAGTATGAATACCAAAGAAAGAGAGTGAAAAGGAGAAAGCAAGCTTGTACCTTTCAAGAAGCAATCTTGTTCTTAGAGCTTCTAACTCAATTTCAATGCACTCTCAAGCTTGAATTACACTTCCTCAAGATCAACCAAGGCTTTAGGGTGGTATGACAAGGTTGTGTATGGTGTGTAGTGGTGGTGTAAGCAAGCTAGGTTGGCTTCAAGGATGCCTTGCAACTGAAGGAGGAGGAGTCAAGGCTCTCAAGGTGTATATATCTCTTCTTGATATTTTTTCAACCCTCAAAAGAATTCCAGAGCTTCGGTTTTATAGAATTTGAGCTAAAAAGGTGACAAATATCTTAAAAAATGGAGCTCTGGCGGCCTCTCGCCCAGAACAGTGTGTATCGCCATCAAAGGCCGGCCGACCGTTCATAGCCACAGCCGAGCCTCGATGGCCTCCCCTGTTTTTTGGGTTCAAACTCAGCTCAGGGTGAAAAATGGTCAAAAAATGAAACCTAAGGGTTCAAACAAGGTAAATGTTGAAAATGTGAGGTTATTCGGAAGCCTGACTGATTCCAAATCGTTGCGAATTCACAATTCAGTTTTCATCATTAAGTGTATTAAACCAAGCGTCTGAGTCTTGCAGATGGTCAAAAATGGGGTGTCTATAATTGCTCCTCTTTGATAGAGCTCAAAGTCATAAAAATGACGGGAGTGAATGTAAAAGCCCAGAGACGACCCATTTTGACAAGGCTGCAAGACTTGGACTAGAAAGCAAGACGTAAAATATTAAAATGGTTGCGCCCGCAGGCTGCCTACATATCCCTTTGTAAGGAATCAAACTAGCGTAGTTATGGGGCAGGAATGCAATTGATATGTATGATACAAGAACATAACTTATGATCATGCAATGAGGCTGTGCGATGAAATTGCCATATTTAACCATCTCGAAACAAGGTATATCAACCTCAAGCACAAAAGTAAGTAAACACGGCACACGTGGAAATTACGAACCAAACCACATTTTATGTAGAAAGGATGTAAGAAAATTATGCAAACTTAACTACGCGACGCGTAGGAAAAGCGAAGAGTGACCAACGGGCGCACCCGAGGTCTCAACCAAAACCCTAATGTGTTGCACACATGAGAAGGAAAAGGGTGGTGTGAACACCGGGACACACTCGAATGCTCTTAACCAAGAAGAATGTGTGAACACCGGGACACACCCGAATGCTCATAACCAAAACAAAAAATCCCAATGCGTCTCACGCACGAGGGGAAAATGGTTTAAACACCGGGACGCACCCGAATGTTTTTAACCAGAGGGAGGTGTGAACACCGAGACGCACCCGAATGCTCTTTACCAAGAGGAGTGGTGTAAACACCGGGACGCACCCAAATGTTTTTAACCAAAAGGAGTGGTGTAAACATCGGGACGCACCTAAATACTTTTAACCAAAAGGAGTGGTGTAAACATCAGGACGAACCCAAATGCTTTTAACCAAAAGGAGAGCAACAAAATCATCGGGCGCACTGAGATGTCAAACAAGATCCTAACGCGTTGCACGCGGAAGAAAACGAGGATGGCGTGAACACCGGGATGCACCCGAATGTTTAACCGAAGGGCGATAATCGAAGGATGGTATGAACATCAGGACACACTCAAATGTTTTTAACCAAAGGGCGGTAACCGAAGGGTTTATACTAACGCGTTACACTCGAGACAAAGGAGAGTAAAATGATATGATTCAAAAGGCACAAATGATTTAACCTGGAACTCCTCTTAATGAACCGTACATACAATATCGTTTGTCTGTGCTGGTTCCGCTGAATGAACCGTACATACAAAAGCGTCCTATGAAATGACAGTGCATTTTCTTTGCGTGAAAGCATGTTCTATGCAACAATAGAGAAGTGCATATTCTATGCAAGAATGGAGGAGCGCATATTTTATGCATGTGTAACGAATGGGAAATGCATATTCTATGCATGATAATAACTAAGATATAATGGCATGTTCTATGCGAACCAAACAATTTGAGAACATATTCTATGTATGATTCAAAGGCAAATGCATATATTCCATGCATGATTCAAAAGGGAAAGCAATAAGCATGTTCTATGCATAATGCAAGAGCAGAAGCACATTCTATGCAGCTAAAGTAAGAGCATGTTCTATGCGACAGTATAAGTGGAATGCACGTTCCATGCAACAACAAAGAAACACATATTTTATACAATAACAAAAGCATATTAATCAAAACTAATGTAAGAACAACTTCCGATTTACCTCTCGAAAAAGTTACAATATGTTAAAAAGGATACACCTTGCTCATGTTAATGAGTGACGAACACCGTGCATCGAAAATACCGTTCTGAGCTTCCATAGAGGCATTCTGAACTCAATAATGAACAATCCCTTCAATTTTGAAATCCAAGGACACAAAATAGAATTAGGGACACAGAAAAGGTGCGGAAACCCTCATACCACAATTCTTGCAGAATAAGCGCGTACACATGCAGAGCTCATGGGGTAAGTGGTGATGAACCGCTCTACTGTAACAAAGATCTCCTCCTTGTGTTCTTCGAACTCTTACCTTCAACTGACAGTTCAAAGGCCCTCAAACGCTGACAAGGGTTCTTCGTGTAGAAGCCACAGATGCCGTTTTTCTTCCTGATCATATTCACAACTTTCCTTATTCTCCAACGGGGTGACAAACTAGGTTGGTTCAGTATCCAGAATTGAGGTGCATACATGCTATCTCAATCTATGGGGCTGCCATATAGATTTCAAGCCGGGGATACCCCCTGGGTATTTAAACAAGACTTTAGTCTCGGAAATTCCAAACCTTTGTGTTCTAGGCATCGCCATTCGAACTCTAGTTTCCACCGTCGCAGTTGTTCTCCTAGGAACTCATTGTAAACATAGCCAAGACGCCTCTGTTAGGGACTGGTTTTTAGGGATAGCACTTTGTTCGCCATTCTAGCTTGAAGTAGGCTTGAGCTTGAGCTTGAGGTACATTCTGTGTGTAGCTTATTGTCATTGCCATGCTATACACTTTGGGTTACTCTATTTGATATCTGATATCTTTTTCAGCTTGAGCCGATGTCAATAGTGCCTGCAGGACCTTCCATAGCCAGAAGATAGAGACGGGACCCAGTGAGAGGCCAAGAAAGTGCTGATAGAGGGAGAGGTCGGGTGAGGCAGTGCTCGCCTTCCAAGGAGTCTTTTGATGGGTCCACGACCCCTGAAAATGAGGGAGAGAAGATGGACCTGCAGTCGAGCAGCCTCAGTGATGACAACGATGTGCCTCCTCTACAATTGAAGAGGAAGAAAGTGAAGATGGGCTATTGACAGCGATGCTGACTTCATTTTACTTTGCTTTTGATTTTATTTTGTTATGTAGTTATAAAACTAGCTTCGGAATGTCCTTTTATTTTTCAAAAGCTTTCTTTTATTTTGGTAGAATAACCCTATCCGACATCCAGTACTGCTACACAATGTGTGGCCTTAAAACCAACTCTGGCTACACGTACTACCTTAAACCGAGATTTACCCAATACAAACTGATAGCCGACATTCTAGACTCAAATAAAGAAGCGATAGACAACCTGATTGTCTCAGGCAATTGGGAGTTTGTTCCAGACGATGAGCTCTACCTCTTCTCCTTACGCCTTGAAGTTTTTAGGGATGACAAGGGTAAGGACTTAGTTCCCCTCCAAAGTCCCATCTCTACTACTTTACTTAGTCATTTTTCTGTTAATCTATTATGATGTTTTCTCCTTGTCTTTGCAGCCCTTCCTCAGCTAGAATTTTTTTTTTGCCAGTTCTACGTACCCAGCAAAGACTTGGTTCACCTTCTCGGCTTACCAATTGAAGTCTGCAAGGCTCCTATCCTCATCAACTACATCTCGATATACAAGAGCCCTTTGTCCGACGTCCTTCGCAAGAGCAAGTCCCTTTCATCCGCTACAACTCTACCAGTCACCTCGTTGCCAAGGCCAGATCAGGCCTCCACATCTGATCCTACAGACCAACCATCAACTTTTGCCCCCCAATTAATTCCTTCAGCCCAGCGCTAGCACCAACGCCGAGCTTCTGCCAATGCCCCTATTGGCAAAACTCGAAGTAGAAGACGCCGAGGTCTTGAGTTCTCAGAGGTCGACCTCTCAAATCTGCCTATTACCCTTCCGACAATTCGTTTTGGCACCAAGGTTATCGTCGCTGCAACAGCTGATGAGATAGGCCGTAAACCAGCCGTAGTCGAAGATCTTCTCGCTAACATTCGTGGGGTTGTGACTGTGTAGTCCCCCTCTTCTCCATCCCAGTCCAAACTAAAGGCAAAGAGAGTGAAGAAGATTAAGGCCAAGGCAATAGTGACTCAGATTGACTCTAAGGACATTGTGCCGATCTCCAAGCTGGCCAAGATCAAGAAGAGTTCAACTACCACCGAAAAGAGGCCAGCCGAGGCTGCAACACTTGGCGCCTTACCACCTAGCAACAACTTCTCTTGCAATATGATCCGGCGCTCGAAGTCAAGGTGGGGGGCAGACTTTTAACAGCCGGCAACAGTGCGATCGAGAGCGTCGAGGTCGGCGCCGCCCTGTCAACGGCTGTACTTCTACCAGAAGATATGAACCACATAGCCAATATCCATGAGTACGAGAACTTCGGCTTAATGATGCAGCACTCAGTCTTGGTATGTCTCTTGTTGTATCTTTTTAAGGTTTCCAATACTTAGCCAAAATAATTTTTTACTAATCTGTTTCACTCACTACAAGTTATCCAGCATGCACACTCATAAGCGGTCAAGACCGAGATGATGAGGAAGGAGTTAGTAAAGAAAACTCAAGAAGCTACCAAACTCCTTTCCTCACTCAACCATGCCGAGGCCAGCAACCGAAGTCTGTTGGATCAAGCCAACATTGCTCAAACCAAGGCTGAGACTAAAGTCGGAGTTGCTGATGCTGCTGCTGAGGTTGCCAAGGCCAAGGCGACAAAGCTAGAGGCCAAGCTCAAGGACGCCGTTGACTCAAAAGAGGCCGAGGTCAAGCGGCCAACGAAAAGGCTTTTGAAGAAGGCTAAGTCGCCATCCGTGATCAGTACAAAGAGCAAGTCAATCTAGTTTACAACCAAGGTTATTATCTCAGTTGGACAGCGACGCTCAACAAGTTGTCTGTCTCCATGGACTCCCCATTTAGAGACATCAACCAGCTCAGTGTGTTATTCCCTCTTTCTTCAAAAGACTTCGAGAATGAAGTTGAAAAGGAGGACACCGAGGCTGATGATGCCAATAAAGAGGGGGAGGGTGCTACTGGGGCCATGTCCCTCACTTTGAATGAGCAAGTCCTGGACTTCACTTAAGATGATGAGGACGAGGTCTCCAAAAGTGCCTCTCCTAAGAAGACGACATTTGAGACCAAAGTCCATACAACCGAGAAAAGCGTCGATGCTACATTGCTCAAAATTGACGCTGAGATAGTAGCAAAGAAGGAAGTCTTACTGCTAACTGAGGCCGACATAACACCAACAGCCGAGGTTAAGCAATCTGAGATAAATGCCAATGTTTCCAGCACTTAGGATTTTTTCTTTACTCTAAACTTTTCTCTTTCAATTGTAACTTCTCTTTGTAACTTGGACAAGTAATCTCTTATGCCAGGCCGAAGTGCCTTTTTGTTCTGGAACAAATTTCCTTTACATGAATGCCTTCTCTTCTTCTGAGTACTGAATGTGTACTTGTTTCTTTAAATTTTCACTGTCTTTGTATGCTTCCATACTTAGAATATTTTTGCAATTCCACAACTTTCTTTGAGTGATTACTTCGGCTTAGAACACCTTGGACAAGGATTACCTCGGATCCACTCTTAGTTGGTTACCTTGGATCAAATTAGCTCGGAGTTCACCTTTTATTGTGATCTCGACCAAACAACACTTAAAAATATTTGATTCAAACATTTTTACAAGTGTTCTTCCATCACTTGTACTTGTTGTCTTTTATCTATACTTCATTCTTTTAACCCTTCCAAGCTTTGACAAACTGTTTGGTTATCCTGGGTGACAAATATCTCAAGCAACCCCTCAAGATTTTACCTTGGCTGATTCCAACTTATAAATTCTTTCAAAAATTTTTAACAAGTGTCAAGCCTATTCCTACTTCCTGCCTTCTAATGTGAATTTGAGTACCACTTATATTCACTTTAAGTAAGCAACTCCAATTCTTGTCGAGGCCTGACTCGAACACAGTTTAGCTGAGTCTTTTGACCTCAGTCTCTCTGTTAATCTAACTAGATCAAACTTAGTTTAACTCTGCCGTAGTGGCAAGTCTAAGTTACCCGTCATGTTTCATTCGGAAACATCGCCAACTTAGTTCAACTCTATCATATGGCAAGTATAATTCAAGTCTACAATTTGATAAGTCTAAGTTACTCATCATGTTTTAATCGGAAATATCGCAAACTTAGTTCAACTCTATCATATGACAAGTATAATTTAACTTTACTATATGATAAGTCCAAGTTATTCGTCATGTTTCAATCGAAAACATCGCTAACTTAGTTCAACTCTATCATATAGCAAGTATAATTCAACTCTACCATATGATAAGTCTAAGTTATTCATCATGCTTCAATCGGAAACATCGTCATAAGACTACTTCGGTCCTATCACACAAATAGTAATGAAAACAAAACCAAGCTAGTGTTTTATTAAAACTTCGGCTAATTACACAAATCCCAAAAAGCTAATGAAAGAAAACCTTCAAATTAGAAGTGTTCCAGGGTCATGGCAATGCCTTGCCATCACTGTCTTCTAGCCAATATGCTCCATTATCGACAATCAAGATGATTCTATAAGGTCCCTCCCAGTTTGGCCCAAGCTTGCCCTCCTTGGAATCTTTCTTATTGCTGATAACTTTCCTTAGGACGAGATCTCCAATCTTGAATTCTCTTGGGTTGACCTTCTTATTGTAAGCCCTAGCTAGCTGCTGCTAGCATGCCCCAGCCGAATTGCCGCTCTTTCTCTTCTTTCTTCCAAAAGATCCAGATCTCAGGCCAGGAATGCCTTGCTGGTCCCATCTTCCACTCCCTGGGTTCTAATTCCAGGGATGCCGATCTTCAGTGGGATAACTGCTTCAGTGCCATAAGCCATGGCAAAAGGAGACTCCCTAGTTGATCTCCTCGGCATAGTCCGATATGCCCAAAGTACATTAGGTAACTCTTCCACCATTTTCCCTTTGTTGTTTCCAACCTCTTCTTGATCTCATCCAAGATGGTCTTGTTGGATGCTTCTGCCTGACCATTACTTTGGGAGAAACTTAGAGTAAAGTAATAATTCTTAATTTTGTACTTGGCACAAAAGCTCTGGATCAATTTACTATCAAATTGGGTGCCATTGTCTACCACAATGACTCTTAGAATCCCAAACCTGGTGATTATGTTCTTCAAGATGAAATTCTCCACATCAATATCTCGGATTTTGGCCAAGGGTTCTGCCTCTACCCACTTTGTAAAAAAGTCAGTTGCCACTAGCAAGAACTTTCTCCGTCCAGTTGCCTAGGGCAATTGTCCCACTAGGTCCATGCCTCACTGAGTAAGCGGCCAAGGACTAGACATTGGGTTCAGATCTGTTGCTGGCTGATATATCAAAGGTACAAACCTTTGACGCTTCTCACATTTCTTGACATAGGCTTCCACATCCTTCTGCATGTAGGGCGACTAGTACCCCTGGGATATGGCACTATGGGTAAGTGATTTGCTCCTAACATGGCTTCCACATACTTCTTCAGATATTTCATACAAGAAATCCTCAACCTGGGATGGATTCACACATCTTAGAACGGGCCCAGTGAAGGATCTTTTGTAGAGATGGCCTTCTGCGGACAAGCAGAACCTGGCCGACTTCACTCTGGTCTTATGCACCTCTTTTGGTTATCCGGCAGCTTGCCATTTCTTAGGAACATTACTATTACATCCATCCAGCTCGATCCCCTTTATACACACATTGCTTCGTACTCTGTGATCAGTGGTTCTACATTTGGCCTAGACAAATAATCAACCATTATTGTCCTTGCCTCCCCTGATTTCATTGCACTAGCCAGGTTAGCCAAGGCATCGGCTTGACTATTATCATCTCGGCTAACCTGCTGTAGCCGACAATCCTGGAACAATGCTAGCAGCTTGACAACCTCTTTGACATAGGCTATCATTCGTTCATCTCGGGCTGCATACTCGCATGTTACCTGATTCACAATAAGTTGGAGTCATAGAAGACTACCACCTTTTCAACTTCCATTGTTGCTACTAACTTCAACCCTGCAATCAGTGCCTCATACTCTGCTTCATTGTTTGAGGACTTAAACGCCAAACAAATAAACTACTCTATCATTCGCCCATGTGGCGATACTAACACTACTCCTGCCCCCGCTCCTTGACTGTTTGAGCTTTCATTAACAAACAGGCAGAAGGAGTCACTGATGTAGATGTCACAGGGCTTTGGTTTCTTTGGTTTCTTTTGTTTTGTTGGAGTAGGGTTCTTGGGCCCCAGTTGGGTTTTCTTTGGCTCGCCTGGACAACTGAGGATGCAGCACACCGAAGCCCGATGTGGGGTGCTACCTAGGGTAAATTTGGCCACAAAGTTGGCCAAAACTTGACTCTTGATCGCTATTCTAGGCCTGAATTCTGAGTCATATTGGCCTAGTACCACTGCACACCTAGTTATTCTACCTATCAGATCACCATGTTGCAATAGAGACTTCAGGGGATGCTCAGTTAGCACCACAATCTTGTGGGCTTGGAAGTAGTGATTCAATTTTTTCGAAGCCATCACCAAGGCTAGTGTCAATTTTTCTAAGGGCATGTACCTAGTTTCTGCACTTGCTAGGGTCTTACTTACATAGTATACTGCCTTTTGCTCTCTTTCCTCTTCCCTGATTACCATTGCACTCATTGCGTGCTCTGAAACTGCCAAGTATAGGAACAACTCTTACCCAGGTATTGGATTTGACAGAATTGGAGTTGTTGTTAAGTACCTGTTCAAGTCAGCCAAGGCGACTTTGCACTCTTCTGTCCACAAAAAATCTGTGGCTTTCTTTAACAAACTAAAAAATGGTTTACACTTATTAGAACTTCGGCTAATAAACCTATTCAGGGTTGTTGCCTTACCAGTCAAAATCTGGACTTGCTTGGCTAATGTCAGGCCCTTTAAGTCAAGAATGGCCTTGATTTGATCTGGGCTTGCCTCAATGCCCCTTTTGGTAACCAAGTATCCCAAGAACTTACCAGACCCGACTCCAAATGCACATTTCGAAACATTGAGTCGGAGCCGATATGTTCTCAGGCTATCAAAAACTACCTTCAAGTCGACTAGGTGATTCCTAGGTTTTTTGGTCTTCACGACCATGTCATCAATGTATACTTCTACTATCTTGCCAATCAAATGTTTGAACATCTTAGTCACTAACCTCTAGTAGGTTGCTCCTGCATTTTTCAACCCAAAAGGCATCACTCTGTAATAACACAACCCTTTTGGGTTGATGAATGCAGTCTTCTCCTCGTCAGGGGGATACATTCCTATTTGGTGGTATCCCTTGTAAGCATTTAAGAAGCTCATCCTCTCATGCCCTGAAGTGGCATCCACCAGCTGATCAATTTTAGGCAAATGGAAGTTGTCTTTAGGACAAGCCTTATTCAGGCTAGTGAAGTCCATGCAGACCCTCCACTTCCCATTCTTCTTTTTCACAACTACTGTGTTTGACAGCTAGGTTGGATAGTTCACATCCCAAATGGCCCTAGCTTCTAACAGTTTGTCCACTTCATCATCTACTGCCTCCACATGAATCAATGTTGGCCTTCTGGCCTGTTGGATGACATGTTTAGCTGACCTATCTACATTAAGTCTATGGCAAGTGACCTCAGGGTCAATGCTAGGCATCTCGTATGGCGTCCAAGCAAATACTTTTATGTTTGCTCACAAGAAAGCCTCTAACTCCCTTTCCTCCTCCTCGGCTAAAATTGAGCCGAGAAGAAAGAAACGCTCTTCGTCACCTTCTTGAACCAGAATTTTCTTCAAAGCCTCCTCACTCTTGTCGGCTGGTTCTTTGCCGACATCATCTAGGACCTCCATATCCTCATCTTCCATTTTCACTGTCTTTGTATCGCACACATTACAAGTGGACTTCATTGCTGCCATGGAGTAATTTTTTGCCTGCACTTGATCCCCCTTTGACCTCCTCAATACCATGTTTAGTTGGGAATCGCAACAACTGGTGCAATGTTGAGGGAACAACCCTCATTGCATGCAACAACGGTCTACCCAAGATAATATTGTAAGGGGAGGGGGTGTCAATTACCGTGAACTCCGTGCTTACCTACTTCGTGCTTGCCTGCACTTCCAAATTCGTGGCTCCTAGAGGCTATGACGGTGTTCTATTGAACCCAACCATTGGGTTGTTGGACTGTTCCAGATTATTTGGGTGAAGGCCAAGTTCCTTATAACATCTAATATACACGATGTCACAAGAACTGCCTTGATCAACCAGTATGCGCCTTACCTGGTACTCCCAAATCTTCAGCGTTATCACCAAGGCGTCATTGTGTGGATGCTGCACCATATCCAGGTATGCCTCGGTAAAAGAGACTATTGGTCCCTGATACTCATTAGTCCTAGGCTTCTTTTGCTGGACTTGATACACATGTTGCAGGTGCCTCACTCTCTGAGTCTTCCCACGCACCTCATTCTCATTGACTTTCGAGTGAATCACATTGATCACCCGAAGTCTATCTGCTTGCTGTGGTGGCGGTGGTGCTGCTGCCGATGCATGGGGTAGCCTTGCCTGCTCTTCCCTTGTTCTGGCCTTATCTACTAGGTCTCTCAAATGATCCTGTCTGACCAGATCCTCCAAGTGCGTCTTCAGAGCCCTACACCCCTGGAGAATGAACACAGTGGTGACTGCCTTTATATCCCCATCTCAAGCCTGTCTCTTGCCTGTTAAAACCTGTGTTACCTCGGCCTCGCTTCGACGAGCCATTTCTCTTCTCCTACTTTGGTCCCTTTGCCCCGTGTTTGTCTTCCTCTGCTCTGGCATATTTCTCAATTTGTTCCATGAGCTCCTTCATACTCTTTGGTAGAGTTTTTGAAAGTGATTTTCAAAGCGGGCATTCATTCGCCAGGCCGTTTTTAAAAGATACGATCGCCAGCTCCTGGTTGCATGTCGGTATTTGGTTGAACACCTCATAATATTGTTTGGTCTAAGCCCTGAGGCTTTCCTCTTCGCTAATGTTTAAAGCCAGCAGAGAGTCTACCCTTAGTGGCTGCAACTTATTTGTTACAAACCTGGCCACAAACATCTCAGCCAAGCCTTCCTAACTCTTCACAGTTCCTTTCGGCAACTTGTGGAACCAATCCGACGCAATTTCCCCAAAGGATAAAGGGAACATTTTGCACAGCAGCTACTCATTCCCATTATACAAATCCATTGAATTCAAATACAAGTTGACATGAAAGTTTGGATCAAACTTACAGTCATAAACCTGGAACCTCAGCATATGAAACCTTTTTGGGCCCTCAAACCTATCCAACTCCATTAAGAACGGCATTCTCTGTTTGATGGGGGATGTGACCTCGGCATTGAGTCGCTTCCTCTGGAGGTAGTCTCTCAGATCCTCCTTCATTTGACTGGGAGCTGGGCTATCAACAGATTTCAACCTTTTTGGTGCGCTACTCCCGGCATCGTGGTGTGTCCTCTTGGATTTTTCTTCATTCACTGTATGAAAGCAAGGTCTCTTCCCCTAGACATGCCATTGTTCTTTGTCATAGGTTCCCTTGGTATGAGGCGTCCTCTACGACTCACCTCTTACTGACTCTACTCGCCCGACATCCCGTGAAGGTTGATGTAAACGTTCCTTCTCGTTGTCATGCTGAGGGACTACTGGGATTGCTTTATGCCCTCCTTTCTAGGCGTCGGTCTTGGCTGCTGGTATCGACATGTCCTGCAACGGGTACGATGGCTACATTACGTTGTTCTGTATCATGAAGTTAACAACTGATTGTAGGTCTATCAACTTGTTTGTCATCTCCTTCATCTCGCCGTCCCTCCTTAGGTATCTATCCTTCCATACCTGGAGGTCGCTCTCGTTGTAATATTCATCTTAGCCTGCTTTTTTTGGGTCGTCTCCCTCTTTGCTAACATCCTTCTCCTAATGATTCTGATCCCGTGCTCCTTCATTACGATTTTCTTCCTCGATGTTTGGATCGACATGTTTACCACTCCCACCTAGGACGTCATCCCCGATCTTTTCTCCCTGCCCATTGTTGGCCATCTATTCTCTTTAAATTTCCACAGATGGCGCCAAATTGTTGGTGTCGATTTTTGACCACATAAGCAAACGGGAAACTCAGCTGGAGAGCACCAGCAAAATAGATTAAGCCCAACAACCTGCACAAGAAGATGAGAATCTGACGGTGGTTCATCCACCCAAGGGCACTTTGACGATCAAGTCAATAATCAATATCTCTTAAAGATAACAAATTATGCTTAAACTCACAAGAAATAACTTACCTCAAACCCATAAGGGTACCTTACTTTTATAGCTAGTAGTGACCTGATCTCATTAGAAGTCTCACTTCAATGGACTCAAGCTCAATGCTCATCTTAGACCTTCATCTAGATAGAGATAAACCCTTCTTGAGCCTTATCTTTATCCAAACTGAAATCCTCTCCTGTTCTAGGACTCTTGTCCCTTATCCGCTCATCTCGGATTCCGGTATCCCCGCAGATAACCTCGGCCTAACTGAGACCACCTCAGCGCATGACCAAGCCATGTGGCACCTCGGCTGACATTTCAGCGTTACCTTAGCCATGTGTTGCCATTCACAAAATAAGTCCCCACACTTCTCATGTTTGGTTGACTAAAAGAATAATGAAAATTCATTACAATGGGAATCATCATTAACCATTATAAGGGAATAATCATTTCATAGGGAAGTGTAAGGAATAACCATTTCATTTTATTTCATCTCATTCCAGTGAATCAAATAAAGCATAAACGAGATTGAAGTTTTTCAAATATGATTAGTGTTCTGATAAATGATTTGGGTGATTTTGGTAAATGTGTGAATTAGGTTTCCTTTTTTAACATGCAAAGTAATGTTCTGTGATCTTTTGTTTTTATTTGGTTGTTAAAAATTAAAATTATAGTGAGAAAGAAATAAGCCCATTATAATTAAATTATAGCACAATTAAGTAATCAAATAGTCATTGTATAGCCATTGGTATTTAAACCTTATCTATTTATAGCACTATTAAATGCGTTATTTCTTCACTATAGGTCTGTGGTGTTTCAACCTCTTCAACAACCTTGAAGTTCATTTTAATTCAAATTATGGACAACATTCATATTTTTGGTGATGTATGTTTAGTTTATATTTTATGAATTGAGGCTTAATTTCTTACTTATTATTTATAATTTTTCTCATAATCAAATGTTTTTGTATTATTTTTTACAGGTGGATGATATGTTAGAGGAAACAGTAATATTAAATCTCCATACTCATTGTTTATTTGATCTACATTTCTTAATATAAATTTTCTTTTACCTTTCAATTGCATTTCTATATATACACAGGTTTAGTTTCTTCGAAACAAAAATGTCAATGTTGTGATCCATAATGAACGGGACTTCAATGTCCTTTGTGTTCGTGCACTACAAAAATTTACACTTTTGGCGACCAAATTTGGCGAGTAAAACAAATTTAGTCGCCAAAAGTGTAACAATAGGCGACTAAAAAAATGATTGGTCGGCCTTAACATAGATTTTAGGCTACTAAATTTTTTTAGTCGTGGTATATTAATTTTTGCTGACTAAAAAAAATTTAGTCGCCAAAAGTATAACAATAGGCGGCAAAAAAAAAAACAATTGGTCGGAGTTAGTTTAGGATTTAGGCTACTAAATATTTTTTTAGTCGAGCTATATTAATTTTTTCTGACTAAATAATAATTTAGTCGCCAAATAATAATTTGCAAGTTTAATTTAGTTTTCAACGACCAAAAAATTTGTCGCTAAATATGTATTTTTAGCAACTAAAACCATTTAGTCGGCAATGGTGTTACACTTTTGGCGACTAATTTTTTTTTTTCGGTGTTAGTTCATGTTTTGGCTACTGAAATAATTTTAGTCATCATTTGTTAAAACCAGAATGTAATTAGCACGTGTGGATTGAGAGTTAGAGCCGAAAACGCCTTATATTAAATCGAAAAAAGGGCATTAAGGGGGCGAAAATGCAAACAAACCCCTGAACCACCGTAGGGATGTCATGGCTAGCTTCCCCATGACAAATAGGACCTGTGACAATAGATGAAATGTAATTAGCACACATAGGTTGGGAGTTACAGCTGAAAATGCCTTAAATTTATTCGAAAATGGGAGAGTTTGACATCCAATAAATATTCAACATTTTGATTGTAAATGGTGTCATTGTTTCATCAGACATGGTGGTCCTTTGGGTGGTAAACGTATTAAGAAAGCATGATATGGTTATGGAGATAACTTCGTAGATTACTCATTTATTTTACTTTGACTAGGAAAATGGGAATGAAGTGTTAAAATAAATTTACAAGCAAAACATTCTACCAATAAACATATATTTTATGAAGAGGTATGCTTCTAAAAATTGTATTTTTTGTAAATTGAAATCAAGTTTGGAATAAATCTTTTATCATACATACATATGATTGTATTTCGAAAAAGGCTTTTATAGATTGTTCTACCTTAAATGCATGTTATTTCAACCTTTTTTCCTATGTCTGAAGTAATTGATATTTTGTAATGGGTGTTATTTTTTTGATTTTTTGTAGATGGCTTTTGGCATGGACTTGTGGATAATCAATTTTTGTGTATGGAGGACACTTGACACTTTTGTATAATTCTGCTAACTATGTTGTCCTCTGCTTTTGTATAGATTAGTATTACTGATACAGATAACTTTTATAATCCAATTGATAGTTACTGGCGTGGCATATAGATCACTTTTTGTCGTGGTACAGATTACGATAGTAATTTGTACCATGCCAAATGGCCATTTCATATATATTTTTTTTGTATATGAAGGGTTGGATTTTTGTATGCTTCTCTATTTTGTGTGGAAATATAATTTTAGTTTGGACAATAGTTGGTTTGTATGGAATATATACATTTATAGTTATTCATTTTTGGATGGTTGGAAGTAATTTGGATTGTGGGATGATTGATAAAATATGTATTGTTTTGTTTATATACATGTTACAGGTTATATGGAATATAGACAGGTTGTGGAGAAATTACAATTTTGTGATAAAATATAAGATCATTTTTTTGGTGACTAAACATATTTCAGTGACAAAAATGTTCGTAGCTAAAACTTAATAACAAATTTTGGAAAACAATTACGGCGACTACAAAGCTTACTGCCAACAAAAAGCAAACATTAGGCGACTAAAACTTAAAAAATAATTAGACATTTGGCGACTAAAATATTTTGTAGCCAAAAAACAAAAAACATTTTCTGACTATAAGTTTAGTAGTGAAAAATGTGAAACTTTAGCTAACTAAATGTTTGGTAGGCAAAACAAACTATTCGTGTTATGACCCTAACCTGCCCCTATGGATTAAGGTCACAACTGGCCAGTAATAAAGAGATTACCTACGGCCTCAAACCTAATAAAACATATTTCAATAGAGTCAAGGGGCCAAAACGGAAGCAAACTTAAAATTTTTATCCATAGAGCTGTGCTTACATGGCACATCATAATATCTCACATATACTTGTCAATAACCCACACCAGGAAACGTAACATAGAATTTTACACATACAGGATTGTTCAAGTCATAGTCAGCCAAACCAAAAGCTTATAGACAAAGGTGATGTGACATGTTCACCAAGATAACAAAAGAGTAAACAAAAGAAACAACAGTGTCTCATGCGTGAGACATTCGGGCTGACTCCACAAAAGATGACTTTCCTCACATACTTCACTAAGGCTGGATTTGGACATCTCTTTGCTCACCTACATACACATGAATGAGAGTGAGTGAAAGCCCAGTGAATAATATCAAATAAAGAAAGTACATGAATGAAATTTGAAACAGACGTATCAAACGGCCTTGGACCCATCCATGTTTTTATCTGGTATATTAACAGCTTCAAGCCCAAACATATCAAACGGCCTCTGGCTCACTTTGCTCCTAACAGATGGCCTCGGGCCCAATTCATTCATGTCAAACGGCCTCGGGCCCAATTCACTCTTGTCGAACGACTTTTGGCCCAATCATTCCCATCAAACGGCCTTTGGCCCAATCATTTATGTCAAACGGCCTTTGGCCCAATCATTCATGTCAAACAGCCTTTGGCCCATCATTCATGTCAAACGGCCTTTGGCCCAATCGTATATGAAATGCGCATTCGTACTTGAGGTCATAATCACATCATAATCATAATTGTAATCCAACGGCCTTATCCAATCATACGGCATAACAAATATTTGTCCATAATTCAAATTAACAAACCTATGAAACTCAAATAGGAGTAAGCAATTGGATAAATAGCATTCTTCAAAATATCTTTACTAAGACATTACTCATAGTGTTCTGCTGGTGGATTCGTCCTTGTGCTCGACCCTACATAATACATAACACATATTGGGTCACAAACGATTCAATCCGTTCTTAATTTATTTATTTCTTTCTCTTAAGCCTCTTTCTTATCCTTTTAGGTCATATACAAAGCTCAATGCATGCCTAAGAGTGCTTAGAAATGGAAAAGAACGGAAAATGAAACACAAAACAACCTTTTCAAAATTTCTGAAACAGGGCTCTCCTCTCGAGCGCAGCTTCTGTCGCTCGAGCGGACCCCTTTAGCCTGCAAAAGTACTGGCTACTTCATTTTTGCGCTCGAGCGTGACTTTGGACGCTCGAGCTGAGAGTCAAATATGTGACTGGATGCTCGATCGTATCTCTCCCCCGCTCGAGCGGATATCAATGTCTGTAAAACTTTTGGGAGCTAACATTTTACGCTCGAGCGGCGCTTTCCCCGCTCGAGCAGACCCGACGAATTTTGGAATTTTCATATTGTTCTTGAAGCTCAAACTCAACCCAAAAAGGCTCCAAAACTCATGTTTTTGATACAAAAGCATAGAAGGACATCATATAACACAAGAACATAAGTAATTGGGACCAATTGACTAAAATCATGATCCACCTCATAAATTATCTTGAATTCTCTTCATAAATTTCAAAACTCATGCATTCAACCTCACACAAACTCCATATCTTCATCAATCATGCATGCATGTTAAGTTTTGACTCCAATTCTATTTCAAATGGTACAAATAATACTTATAATCATGAAACTCATGAAAATTATGCATGCATGTTAAATTTGGTGCTCAATTCTTCATGTTCATCATGCCTCATCCTTGATTATGCAAATTCATGGCAATTCATGGCAATTCCAAACATGCATGTGCATATAGACTTCAATTTCATCATAATCAACTTAATTCTTGCCCTCACTTACACATCTTGCTTGAATTCACTTATTTATGAATTTAATTTCATGAAGTTGAGCTCAAATACTCACATAGAAGCTCCAATTCTCACAAATGTAGATAAATCTTGTACCAATTGATTTAGTCTTCCAATCTCTTAGCAAAATCTTTAATTTTGACCTCTGTCTCTCTCTCTCTCTCTCTCTCTCTCTCTCTCTCTCTCTTTCTAGAGTACATAATCAAATTTTGAGCTCAAAAAAAGAAGTTAAGTGTGTTTGGCCCCCTTTATAAACACACCTATAATCAAGTTTCATTAACACTAGTTAATTAAGCACAATTAAATCAATTTAATCTAATTAATTTGATCCAAATCAGTTTTCAATTAAATTTCATCGTAGGCTCTAAAAATTACGCTAATCATAACGGCGTAGCCAATTTCAGTTTCTGATGCCTCTATGGCCTTCAATTTAAATTCTAAAACAGAAAATCAAACAGATTTTCCTACTGTGAACAGATAGAAATACAAAAACGCATATAATCATATAATTATCACTTAAAACCATATCAATCATATAATCACAATCATAATTAAGATCAATTAGCACAACACGGTATAGGGTTATCACAATTCGGCTACTAAAAGCTTAGTAGCCAAAAAAGTCAGACTTTTAGCGACTAAAAAATTGGTAGGCAAAAAGAAAACCAGACTTTAGGCGACTAAAATCTTAGTAGCCAAAAACAAACTAACATTTGGTGACTAAAATATTTTGTAGCCAAAAAAATTTTGATGAACAAGAAAAACACTTTTGTCGACTACAATTTTAGTAGCAAAAAATGTAACACTTTAGGTGACTAAACTTTTAGTAGCTAAAACACAATTACACTTTAGGCAACTAATATATTTAGTAGCAAAAAAAATAATAGGAGGAACCAAAAAAAAATTTGGCGACTAAATCTTTAGTAGCTAATATAAGCAATGTTTTTCGTGACAAATATTTTTAGTCACTAAAAAGGTGATATTTAATTTTTTTCAATACTTTTGGCGACTGAAAAATTAGTCAGCATTGCATTATATTTGGCGACTAAAATAATTTTAGTTGCCAATTACCTTCTCCGACAATCCTTTAGCGACTACTCTTGCGACCAAAATATTTAGTCGCTAAAAATTTTTGGCGACTAAAAATTTTGTCGCCAAAAGTGTAAATTCTTGTAGTGGTGGGGTAAGCCCACTAATCAAATTTATTTGCTTCTTATATTTTTTCTTAATAATTTTTGCTTATTTTTTGAAAAGCAAAGGCAAAGGCAAAGTTAAAGGTAAAGGTAAAGGAAAATGAGAAGCTTAAAGGAAAATTTGACATAAATACTACTTAAAAAAAGGAATAAAAAATAAACAAGTGGTTTGGCTCTTTTCAAGTTCGTTTTGGAGCTTGTGTAAAGAAAATCATGGAGAAATGTGATACTTAGAAGCATGCATAATCGAAGTGTAATTTTTTTTACTACAAAGTTTGTGAAGATAGGCATGGTGCTTTTAATCCTTAATATTACTAATTTTCAAACTAAATTATGCATCCTTAAAAACAATACACTAGAAAAAAATTATGAAGGATCTTTTACAAAGATATATAAAATTTTCCAAATAGAAGAGAGAACTAAAGTTTAAAAAAGAACACAAATGATGAAAGAAGGAAATAAATTGAAACTTTATTTTAATTAAAATTGTGTATAAATTATGATCAAGTCAAATTTTTGTAGGATTGGGTTGAAAAAGCTATGGAGCTCAATAGGATAAATAAGACCACATTGCTCCAATGGAATTGTAATAAGGTATTTGTAATAACTCAACCCTCTCATATGCTTAAATCCCTCATTAGATGTGTGATTATATGTGTGCTTATATGTTTGATATGAAATTCCATGTTTTAATGTGTGAATTACATGTTTATGGAATTGTATCTGTCGGTTATTAGAGCATTTGTTGAAATTGCAACCTTTGGATTAAAATTGGAAGCCTCAGAGGCGCAATAACCAGAAATTGACTTTACAGTTATGATGAGCATGATTTTTAGGACATAATATGAAGTTTTGTAAAAATTTAATTCGTAATGATTTAATTGACTTCATTTGACTAATTTCCTAATTTAGTCCTATTTTGACTCAAAGCTTAAGAGGGATAGATATATCCACAAGAGCCTTAGGAGACTTAGACAAATACCATATAAAAATATTTCCTGGAGGAAATATAGAGGAGAAAGAAGAGAAGAAAGAGAGAGAATAAGAGGGATTCAACATAGGAGCTTGGAGATTGGGGAAATTGAAAGAAGATTCAAGGAATTAGCTCAAGGTAAGTGGAAATCACCTAGAATACCTCTCAATCTTCCTTCAATTGAGTGAAAGAAGACCTAAAATGAAGCTTTGGTACTCATGGAAATTAGGGTTTATGAGTTATGAACTTGATTGAACAAATCTCATGAAAGTGAACATGTAATTTTTACATTTTGTTTGATTTATGAGTTGATTCCTTCATTTTGAGTTTGATTTGAGTTGGATTCTAAGAAATTGCTATCTCATCTTATCTCTTGCATGCTTTGAGCTCATGTATATGTATATATATATGAAAAGATGAAAAGTTAAAGAAATGAAGGCAAAATGGAGATTAGGGTTTTATATGTCAATAAAAAGAAGTTGGGATCTATGTAAGCTTGAGTTTCCTATTTCTTGTGTTCATATGTTATGATTTTGAAGTGGTGTTGCTTGATTTGTGCCTTAGAAATGCCCTTAGTAAGCTTGAATTTGTTGGATTTTCGGACTGCACAAACAGAGCTAGAATCGCACATGCGGGGTTCATGGCTGCACGAGCGGAAAACAGGGGAGGCAAGGTTGGCTTTCTGAAATAAAAGCACATGCGGGAACTGAGGAAAAATTCTATTATTTTCTGTTACTCTTTTTGACTCTCTGAGTCGGTTAATGTATATATTTAATCCCTCCAAAAAGCTTAAAACTGATTAACAAGTGAACGAAATAGAAGAATGATGAAAGATAAGGAGCTAAGAAAAGAATGCATTGCTTATCAATTTATGTGTGTGATGTGTAAGTCACTCGTCGGAAGGAACCACTGCACAACCGGATCACTGTGAGTAATAGTAGTATAACGATATGTTATGTCTATATGTTAAGTTTATGTATTTTGACATGTTTTATACAATTGATGTTTTATTGGAGATTTTTGAACATTAGATCACAATGGTATATGAAATGGGCCCGAGGCTGTTTTGGAATGTGTTGATAAAAAGGACATACATGTATTGCATACATATTCTGCAAGACACATGCTTATTTATATGCCTTCACACATTATTATTATTCACTGAGCCTAGCTCATTCCGTATTCATATATGTTTTATAGGTGGTCAGCTTGGAGGCCAGCCCTAAGTCGGCTTCAAGTGTCTTTTGAAGACTTGTTTTGCTAAGCCTCAAACTTGGAGTCTTTTACCTCTTAAGGAGTCCCTTTAACACCACATTTTTGTTCTTGGTGGCTTTTGGTCAACATTGTATGATTTTGTAACTTCTGACTCTTTGTATATACACATGACTTGGACTTGTATTTCTATGAAGTGTACATGCGGACATCTATGTCCACAATTAGATGCGTAATGATCCTGGCATATATGGACTACTCAATGGATAGTCTATTATTTAATTGCTTCCGTTTTGGGCCCCGTTAGTGAATAAATTATTCTTTTGGAAATTTTGTTTTAAGGCCTAAGTACAGGCCGGTCATGACCTCAACTTTTAGGGGCAGGTTTGGGTCATGACAGTATCCTTAGTCCATATTGTTTCAATATCTATTTGTCGTATTGTTTCAATATGCTAATGTTATTGCTTTTTAAATATTAGATTGCTGTGCATGCTCCTCACTGGAAAAAATACACAGAAGTTGATACATGGACATTTCAGAATGTGATAGAGAACAAGTCTGAAGGCGTCCAAGTACTTCTTGTAAAAGAACAAGTTTGAAGACATTATATGACATACATTTTGTAAAGTTGACAAATATTTTGTAAAGTATATCATTGATGTTAACCACTTTTGTAAAGCTTCCTACTGATATGTACTTCAATGGATTTCTATTGTTTTTGTAAAGTCTCTTATCAATGTGAAAGATTGGACCTCATGGATGGTTATTGAGTGTGAACCATAAAGTGCCCTTAAAAATTCACTAAATTTAAGTGCAACAGTTTAATTTAGTATCTTTGCATATTTAGGTGGAAGTCACATATGCTTGGCATGGATTTTTGTGTAAATTTAGTGTCTATTGTGCAGAATGTTAGAGTTACATTGAAAATGAATAATTTATTAGTGGGTTGAAAGAGGAGTTGCCCTTAATTTTTATATACTTGACTTTAGTTCCACCCCTATTGGGTTGATCATGGTTATGAATTTTATATTTCTTGATTAAGAAAGACCAATGTATTTTGATGCACTATTTTCATGGTTTGTTTCTGAATTCATTTCTCGTTTCAGGACCTCTAACATTCCAACACAGCTGGTTGTGAAAGTAGTTTGGGTTTGTTGTATCATCCATAATATTCTAGTATCAATAATAGGGTGATGCTATGGTACATTTAGATGTACCATACATTTAGTTATGAACTTATATGATTTTATGTCATAACCAATATCATATTAGTCATAATTACTATCATATTAAGTCATAACTTAGTTATATTCAGTTACTTATTTATACCATATTATCTCATAACCAGATCATAACTAAATTACTTAAATAATTGATCTCTCAAATAGGCAACCGGCTACACCGGTTAGAAGGGGAAACAGAATTGAATCAGTGTGTTTGGCCCTCTTGTTGGCTCTTCTCCTCCCTTTTCTCTTCCGCCATAGCTGAAGCTTCCAAGGACCACCAGCCTCGTCGGCGATCCGGGCTTCAGCCATGTCGACATCTTCTTCGCAAGCTCTCACTCTCTGGACGTCTCCACCATGGGTTTGTTCTAGTTGTTCTTCATCAATCGCAACGATCTCTGTTCTTCATCGATCTCGAGGCTAATCGAACTCGAACTCAATCTCTCTCACTATTAGCTCCCATCTTGAGTTTGCAAATCGCAAATCCGAAATCGAGTTTGAATCAAATCAGATCTATCTTGCTCTTTATCTCAGGTACATTTTTCAAAAAATTAAAAAAATTCATGTATTGTCTTTCATATATTTTTTTCTTAGATTTCATTTGCTAATAAATGAAATATATATATATATATATATGGTGGTTGCAAAAAAAAAATTTGTTAGATTTCATTTGAGTTGTAAACTAGTTTATATTCAGATTTTGAAGCTCGTTTAGTGTACATTTTCCTGTGGTGCTGTAATCGAAAGTTATATTTGAATTGTTGTCCTCTTGATCTGATCAACAGTTGGATTTGATATGTTATACAGAGAGTTTTTGTAAGTAATTTTATTGTCTGATTGCTTTGCAATTGTTAGATTGGTGATTGATTGCTCTATTATATTGGATAAGATTCATAGAGAAAGCTCATCAGTTTGATTTTATTTGAATTAGAATGGAAGATGAAGAGTAAGGGGGTGGAAGAAAAAAGAAAACATTAATTGATTCAAGTTGAAACTTTGGCACAATGTTTTTCTGATCCAGTTAGAACTCAGAGCAAACCTAGTTTTCTTCATCTATAACCATGTATATAAAATATTAAAAGAAATTATAGCATGAAGTAATTAGTAGAGATAAATCATGTAGAATATCAATTCTTTTAAAAACTTTACCTACATTGAAGTTCTTTGTGGGAAAATTCCACGTAAATGGTAGATCCCAGTTGTAATTAAGTTCTAAAATATCAAATGCAGGTTTATCATTCATATATGATAATCGATACTATTTTAAATTAATTCTTGTTTTTTCTTTGAATGCAGAGACTAAAAGTAAAAAATAAAATAAGAATCTCGTTGTTAAAGTAAAGTTTAGAACTTGAAATTTTTATATTGAATGTACGTCTTCTTGAATTTGTATCAGAACTGAGTGCAGAGTTGTTTGTAACGATTAATTTATTTGATAGGAGCAATAATCTGCAGAGAATTAGTTTAGAATTTTAATTGACATGGTTGTAATCAGTTCAGAAAATACTCTTTTAAGTGGGCTACCTTGTTAGAGACTCTGTATTTACTATTTAGGTGCGCGGTAGTTGTGCAAATAATGGGAGCAATATCATGGCTGGTCTTGGCAGCATATTGTTTGCCATGATATGACCAAGTAGCTGATTACTGCAATGCATGTTATTACTAGAGAAAGGGACTTTGCAGTGACTATAGAAAGGCTACCTTTGTCTTGGGGATCACTAATTGGTTATTGTCATGACTTCTTTTGACTGCATTGTAGTGTAGTAGGTACTCCATTGTCCCAGCTTTGAATTACTACCTACGAGCAGTTCAAATGGCATGGCAGTTGTTGTTTCCTTACCTTTTTAAAAAAGTAAAAAATAAAAAATGATCGACGTTAGTTTTTTTTCTCAAAGATGAGCTTTTTAGAATTATATTTGAAATCTAATTTGAAACCTAATTTGAAACATTGATTGGTTATCTAATTAGAAATAGGAAAAGCAAATCTGACAAGATTGTTGCCTGTTAACAATAGCATCGTATTTGCAGCCAATAAAATAAAGTTAATAGCACCATATTTGCTAATAATGGGCATTTAGTACAACAATATTTTTATGTAGCTTTTTAACTTTGTGATTGTGATATTTGCTTTTTTCTTGAACTGCAGTATCATTCAAAGTGTTGAAGTTTGTAATGTGGATTGTGAATGTATATTTGATCCAATGCCGCCAAATTTTTTTGTTTTTGTTTTTGTTTTTTGCTGGAGGCATTCTTGAACTCTTGAGGATAAGATGTGATCATTATGGTTACCACTGCTGGCAAAGGATGCAATATCAGGATTGTCTTTCTTGGAGAAAGATGTTATTTTTGTAGTTTTTTGACAGAAAAAAAGATCCTTAGAATACATGGGGTATGTATATAATAAATATAAAATATCTATGTAGACTTTTATTTCTAGGCTTATTTGACAATTGGTTAGTTGAGTTATTACAATAAACATGTTTATATAAATGGTGGTGGTCACAATCATAGTTACCAAGAAACTAAGTTGGGGATGGAAAAGGCTTTTTTAGAACCACATTTCTGAGTTATGATCTCCAAAAGTATGGCCCTTTTGGTGCTGCGTGTTTTGACTTCTTTGACTAGGGTCAAACTTGGAAAAAACTCCTCTTTTGGGGGATGGGGGGCAGCTTTCTCAAACTTTGTAAAATCAAATTTTAGGATTGATTTATGCAAAATCTAGCAGGTAAGGGTCAAATTCCACGAGCTGTGGATCTCAAAACCAAGCCACAAGAAATAACAAAGTAAGGCTAAAATAAAATCTCAAAATCTTAAGTTTCAGTTCTTCAAAGACATCCTTAAAAAGAGTAATTACAACCCTATATATAAGTAGCCAAGGAAGTTACTTCCTTATGAAGTACTTTGGAATAGAAAAACTACAAAATAACAAGAAGTGGACTAGTGGTAGACATACAATGCAACCACTTCATAACAAGCTAGTGACACATGATGTTCATGCAAACATTCAATGGCAAGTGACATGGTTTTGCATGTAGCCACCTATTAACATGTGTCCTACATGCAACCATCGCACTAAGAAATGGGTGACGTGCTGCTTACAAACAACCACCTCAATAACAAGCTGTATACAAGAACATAATGCACCTCCTCATTAGTTTTAAATTTGTGATACTTCTGTTGATTTCTTCTCTCAAGTTATTGTCACTACAAAAAATTAAGGTTTTAGAAACCAAAATTTAGGGACAAAATTATTTTTTAGAGACCAAATAATTTTGTTGGAAAAGTGTCGTCATTATAATTTTAGCAACAAAAATTGGACATTAGTGATGAATTATTATCCTTTTGGGATCAAATTTTTTGTCTCAAAAAATAAATCATTTTGAGACCAAATTATTTTGTCCCTAAAAGTCTATTTATTAGTGACATTTTCAAAATTTTGTCGCTAAATGCCTTATTTTTTACTTTTCGGGACGACCTTTTAGCAACTATCCTCATGAAGATGGAAATTGGTCTTTAAATGTCTTTTACAACAAAATTTTCACTTTTAGAGACCAAAACATTTGGTCTCTAAAACTTTTATATGTTGTAGTGTGCCTACCATCTTTTGATTTTGCCATAGCTGATTCCACTTGTTCAAATGTTTGTTTTGGGTTCTTATGTTTGAATTCTGAATTTTTTTAAGACCTATAGGGAATTGAATATTTGAGGGCTTGCATTTTTTTTCTTTTGTTCTAAACTTGGCAAGTTGGTAAATGCATAGTACCTTTAGATTAAAAAATGTCTTCTCCAAGCAAGAGCTGCGTCATCACTACCTAAGGTACTAAATTTGTATCTTTTAATTTTTAATTTTTGCAAGGTGAGTTTTTATTTTATTTTTATTCTTTCTTATGTTCTTGGGTTTGATGATGGCAAATACCTGTTAGTTTATGTGATGCTGCATAGTTTGATGTTGGATATCCTATGAGTGGTGTTGCTTAGTCACATAAAATTGTGTATGTGGAATCATAGAGTATGATTACTGTTGCTTTGTTGCATAAATATTAGTTTGACATGACTTGGCTGTATTGATTGCCATATTCTCATGAGATCCATGGTTGGTCCTTGGAAAATTTACTTGTTCATGACTTATGCAATATATGATTTGGAAGGATTGCAATTCTTGATCTGGTCTTGATAGATAGCATTACCATTGCTTGATTTTGTTGGTAGTACGGGCTCGTTTGGTAAAGAATACCATTGTGGAATTGTGCACTCCCAAGGACAGCCCTACGATTTCCATTAGGCGTGTTTTTTTCACTTGGTTTGGTAAGATATTGTTGAGTAGCTTTTGAATTACTGTCTCATTTTCTCCATTGCTTCTACGGGACCTTTCAAGCTTAATGGTGTTCCTCTTAGACATGTAAATCAATCTTATTTGATTGATACTTCGACCAAGGTGGACATCTCTGGCGTCAATGTTGAAAAGCTATTTTTTTTTTTTTTTTTGGAACTGGACAATGTTGAAAAGTTTGATGACAAGTATTTTGCAAAGCAAGTCGAGAAGAAGAAAAAGAAGGCAAAAGGCGAGTTCTTTGAGGCAAAGAAAGACATTTGCTTATAATCCTTTACTAAAATTGTGAAAAATGCATTAAATTTTTGTTGTTTTTTTGGACTTATTTAGTTTAAATATTTTTTTGCACTTATTTGGCTTAGATTTGTTTGTTATTACATCAAGCTGCCTTCTTTAGTTAAATTCTTTGGCTTGTACTATATTTTAGAATCTTGGCAAACGGGGCCTCATAATTGTGTTGAATCTTTCAGTGCATATCTTCTGAAATGCTACGCTTTGGACAAAATATTGATTGTAATTTTTCTCATATTTCATAATCAAGGAGAAAAAAAAGTGGCGTTTTTTCAAAAAACGTCATTTAGAACGCCACTAAATGACGTCATGCGTTAGTTTGTGATGGAAATGGAAGCGGATGTAAAAGATTTTGCGGCATTTTAAAAAACACCGTCTAATAATTTTAATGACGGTTTTCAAACGTTGTAAAGCTATTGCGGCGGTCATATCAACGACGAAAATTTTAAACATTGTTGTAATATTTTACAGTGTTTTTCAGGCTTTTAGCGACATTTTAAAAAACACCACTAAAACTCAAATTTCTTGTAGTGTTTCTAATGATAACACAAAACAAAGGGAAGGGTTATGCTATAATACACATCTTTATTTTCATGTTATGACATATACATTTCAAATAGTGTATATCATATACACTTTTGATATGTATTTTATGATACATATTAGATATTCTGATAAATAACTAGAAATTGAGGAACATGGCAGTATTTCCTTCCAGTGGCATATGTGATGTAATATGTCCATTGACAAAAGAATCAAATTGGATATTTTTTTAATTCAGTGAATAAAACCTCAATCTAGTTATGCATCTATCGCTGCTTGTGCATGCATGCACTGTACAAATAGGAAAATGCATACTTGATTTTTTTTTTTTTTTTTTTTACACACAAACATCCTTGTTTTCGTTCTTTGGTTCTTGTGACTTGATAATTCTGTCAAGTCCTGTTGAAAATATATTGCAAACCAAATCTAGACTCATGAATGTGGCAGCAATTGTTGAATTAACGGCCAAATTAATGATGTAAATTAAATTCCAATCTGATTTGTTTCTTCTTCAATTGAATTCGGCTCAACTAAAGCTAGCCTATAGCCAATTCCTTTACAGTCCTACCTTGTGTGATCAAACAGTAATAATTTTTTCCTAGAAGATTTGATATTAGGAGCTAGTTAATTGTCACTACTCATATTATGAAATTTGTACCTCAAATGTTACATTGATGTGATGGTCTATAGAATATATTCATCTGCTTTAATAGCATTAGTTTTATAAAGAAAGTTATTTCAATTTTACTCAATGCTAAAAGGCAACTTTTGCCAATTTTTTTAAAGAGTGACTAACTTGTCCCTCTCATAGGATGAATTCAATTTCCTTATGATCTTGTCTAATGTGTTTTTTGGGCCACAGATTAATTTTCAATGATGGAAGGGTGAACATGATGAGCCTTCTGATTTATCAACAAAAAAAAATAATAAATGAATAAAATTTTATGGGCCTTCTTTGATGGGGAATTAAACCTCCAATTTAAATATGGTTTTTATTTTTAATATTAAATTAGAGATGGTCTCCTTTGTTGCATATTTTTACTAAATTTCAAGTGTCTTAAACCGTGCAGAGCAACTGAGGACCATGGGAAGCTAGCGACAATATACAAGTCGAAGAAGAGGAATGAGATGGTGGAAGAGGGATACTGGATTTTGGGCTCTGGAGACCAATGGAGCGATCTTTTGGGTTCATCAGTTTCCATCCGCTCGTTCAAGCTTCCAAATCCCATGTATTATATTCCCTAATTGGACAGGTTTCTATTAAGCTTTTCTAATCCCTTCTAGTCAAACAAATATTTGTACATTCGATTCATTGACTGAAGTTTGCAATTAATATATAAATTGTGCATAACTATACTTGATTTAAGTTTTTAATTAATACATAAATTGTGCATAATCTCTCTCTCTCTCTCTCTCTCTCTCTCTCTCTCTCTCTCTGGCAGTGGCTCATGCATGTATTCAATTTATCAATTGCTAGAAACTGGTCACTAGTTTCTAAATCAACATTTTGGGATATTATCGACGAAGTACATCAGCTTGGTCCACAGTTTGTCGCCCTATTAATTATGGAGGATTAGGCATTAAAACCTAATGATGCTTAACCAGCCCTACATGATGAAGTTGGGATGGCACTTATTGAGACATTCTGAATCTTTATGGGCTTTGATGTTTAAATCCAATTATTTCCCTAATGGCACTATCATTTCGGCTAAATCTAAACTTTACCAATCATGCTTCACTTAAACTTTTCTTACTCTTGGCAAATGTGGACAACTAGGAATAAAATGCTTCTTGAAAATCAACCTTTACACCTTCGCAAGATATCATATGCTGCTAAGTTTGCACTCTCTATTCTGATGAACACTTTTAAAGTACACACTCTCGGTTAACAAACTCGACACGAATGGTGCTTGTCAAGGTAACCCTGGTCGAGCAAGCATTGGTGGCATCTTCAGAGATAATACTGGTCACTGTATTTAAGCTTTCGAATATCCCATTGGTACAAGTAACAATACAGCTGAAATTTGGACTATTCAAGCTAACACCCAATGGTTAATTATTGAATCTAATTCATGGAAAACACTACACATCTTTGCAAGCGAAAAGCCAATAACTAAAAGATATGCCATGCTTTTATTTTTCAAGTCATTAAATCATATTCTTCATTGATGTTTGAACATATGTCCTACAATGTGCTTACCAGGAAATTAAAGAGGCGGATACAGATGAACATTATCGACCTAAATCTCCAATAAGAATCATCAATGTGACTCTAAAAGAGAAGGTTTGAAGGAGGTTTTATCAGTTTAAAGCTTCTTTTAATGGCATGGTTTCCCCATCTTAGATGCCAACGTGCTGATAATCACCAAGCAAGCAAGAGGTTTATGGAAAGTATAAATTTTTAGTCCAGGTATAAATTTCATTTTCTGCTTGTATGTAAAAGACTTGAATTTATTTTTGTCAAACTTTTTCACCAATGTGTGTTATTATAGGGTCGCAAGATGGGTCAATGTGAACCTCATAAGTTGAATTTCGGTTGTACGGATGGGATGGAAGACGATACGTACGAGCGGGTATGTGTTTCATGGTCCAGTACAATTTTTTGTGTGGTGTTCATTACATTATGTTTGAACTTATTAATGATATTTTGTTATTATGGTATTTTTAGGTGCCGCAAGGTCAATCCTATTATTTTCTGTGTATGGATGGGACACAAGAGAGCGCATTGCAAATGGTGGACAAAATTGGAAGCTCATCTTTCAGTGAATCAGGAATGGCGAATAGGTTTTGAACAGATTCAGAACAGGTTATATTTGATTCTGAATAGGTTTTGAACAGATTCAGAACAGATTATATTTGGTTTTGAACAGGTTTTGAACAGGTTCTGAAGAGGTTAATTTCAGATTTTGAACAGATTCTGAACAGGTTAATTTCAGATTTTGTATTTCAGATTCTGAACATGTTAATCTGGTTTTGAATAGGTTTTGAACAGGTTCTGAACAGGTTAATGTGGTTTTGAACAGGTTTTGAACAGGTTCTGAAGAGGTTAATTTCATATTTTGAACAGATTCTGAACAGGTTAATTTCAGATTTTGTATTTCAGATTATGAACATGTTAATCTGGTTTTGAATAGGTTTTGAATAGGTTCTGAACAGGTTAATGTGGTTTTGAACAGGTTCTGAAGAGGTTAATTTCAGATTTTGAATAGATTTTGAACAGGTTAATTTCAGATTTTTGAATTTCAGATTGTGAACAGGTTAATCTGATTTTCAGATTCAGATTCTGAAGAGGTTAATCTGAATTTCAGATTCAGTCAATTTGTGTAGAATGACAGGTTCAGAAGCAGAATCACAGGTTGATTGTTTGAAGCAGAATGACAGGTTCAGCAGAATGAAGTTCAGAATGATGCAGTCCATAATAAAACACTCCAGAATTGAAGCTCAGAATGATGCAGTCCAGAATTTAAGAATGATGCAGTCCAGAATGAAGCAGCATGGCTATGCACTATTGAAGCAGCATTGAGCAGTCCAAAATGAAGCATTTGGCAATAATATGTAATCTGTTGCTGGATATATGTAATCTTTTGCTGGATAATATGTAATTTTTTGGAGTTGTTATAGATTATGAATGTCTAAGTAGCATGGTAAGAGATTACATATTATTAGTAACATTTGGCTGTAAGTAGCATAGATTATGAATGTCTAAGTAGCATGGTAAGAGTTAAATTGAGGTCAATATGATGATTGTTGAACAGAGGTTATAGAAATAAATTTAATGGAATTGAGTTTTGCAGTGTTGTCCATCGAAGCTGAAGCTTAAGAAATAAATTTTATTTTGGGTTTCAAGTACCTATATCCTTCTGTTTTCTATTAAATGTTTTAATGATTTCATGAATGAAGATGATGGTGAGTTGAATTCAACAATTGTTAGCAGTTATTTATTAGATTAATTAATAATATGGACATTCTTGGGGAAAAAATGATAGTTTGGGTACTAACATGGTGATTCTCCTGCCTTTTTTCTAATAAATTCTTTTACAGGATATGACAAACATAACACTCATGAACCTCCCCACCTTTCCACTTTACTGCCAAACCTTGTCACCACACCACTTTTCCTTAAAAAAGTAATGTTAGAAAGCAGCCAACAAGCTCTAATAATAACACCTGAAACAAAACCTTAAAAGAAGCCAAGTGTAGGAGCTATCAGTTGTGCTATGTTATCTATGCACAAATAAGTAGATTTCTTTAATGCCATGTTTGATTTACTAAAGTAAAAGTTTCTTTAGTCTCCTTATAGGATGACCATTCAATTGCAATGGTGAATAATTATTTCATAATTCAACATGTCCATTATAGAAATTCAAGAAATTCAACATGTCTGGTATAAAGTCAACAAGTCCAACAAGTCCATTCAATCCATAATAATACATGTCTGGTATAAATTCAACATGTCTGACATCATAATCCATAATCCATTCAATTCAACATCTCCATTCATAATCATCATGTCCATCATAATCCATAAATTCAACATGTCCATTCAATCCATAATCCATAATCCAACAAGTCCATTCAAGTCCATTCAGTCCATTCAATCAACATGTCTGGTATAAATTCAACATGTCTGACATCATAATTCAACAAGTCCATTCAATCCATATAAGAAATTCATAATTCAATCCATATATGTCTGACATCATAATTCAACAACAAATTCAACAATAATTTCAACCTATCAACAGTAATTGAAAATAGAAGTCCATTGAAGTTATAAAGTTCATTCAATCCATAAGGACATACATCAAGTCCATTCAATCCATAAGTATATCCATCAAATTCCCCAAAAGCTATGAACTCAGTAGTTTACATTATAAAATATAAAACAATACAAAATACAATGACATAAAGCACGACATTCAATTTCTTCTCCGTCTTTCGAAGCCTTCTACCATGCTCCTGAAATTCATTATCCATCTCATAAACCCTTGTGCTTGGATCGTTAAATTCTTCGCTTCTTATAGATGTACGAGGTGCAACATTGGAGATCATGTCGTAGTCATCATCATCTACAAACTTGAAGTAATTGCAGTGTTCCTTACTAATCTACAATGCATGACAATCAGTTAATCAAATCAGGCTAATAAATTTGCAAACAAATTTCCAAACAAATTTCCATAGTACTTACATATTTTGATGGACACACAAAGTACACACGGCCTTTATTTCCATTCTGATTGGAAAGCACAATGTGTATGGCAGCTGTTCTCCCACAATCACAAAATCTTGGTATCAATCTTAAGTAGCTATTATTACTAGAGGAAGAAGCCATTTTGTAATCTGCATACAAAATAGAAGATAAATATATATATACATACATTAGTAAACATAGCTACTATGAATTAATAACTTAGAGATGAGCTTTTAGATGAATATCTGGGCTGAGAATGAGATTAGGGTTCAAGGGCCAAAACATTTGCTACAATACAAGATAAATATATATATATATATATATATATATATATATATATATATATATATATACATACATACATTAGTAAACATATTAGATTAAGCCATAGATTTTAACTCGACAACATTGAACTTGTGCTTAGCTAAACTGGTTATTTTGACAAGCACAGTAAATAAAAAACAAAAATCAGCATAATCAAGACCTTAACTGCTATCCCATAATGCCCAAATTCAACAAGAAATTCAAAATCAAATTCTAAATCAAGTCCAAAATCAAGACCATTATAGAAATTCAAGAAATTCAACATTTCGTTATTTAACTATGAACAAGTCCAGAACCCATAGAAGTCCATAACCTATTCCGAATCTGTTCAAAACCTGTTCCATTATAGAAACCTGTTCCGAATGAACAAAAATCTGTTCTGATAAATGGATAGATTCAGAATCTGATTTAGAACAGCTTTTGAACAGATTCAGAATCTGTATAGTGGAACCAATGAACAAAAATCATTATAGAAACCTGTTCTGAATCAAATTCCATTCAACCCGTAAAAGTCCATTCAAGAAATTCAAAATCAAATTCAAAATCAAGTATAATGAAGTCCATAATCAAGGCCATTATAGAAATTCAAGGCAAAACCCACAATGCCCAAACCCTAACAAACAATCATAACCCTAATAATCAATAATTGAGGAATCTGAAAAACATGTTCTACAAATTCAAGCCAAAACCAAAACCCTAACACAAATTTCAAAATTTTTTTTTCTTAGCAATCAAACAGAAACACAAACCCTAGTTTTTGGTTGTGGTACCTTTTTTCCTGCTAGTCAAGGCACAAAACATTTTCCTTATATTTTTGGTAATAACAGCCACATGCATCCACATACATTCACTTCAACTTGCCTCATTCAAAAATTTAAAATTACACATCACAAACAAGAAGAAACAAAATTTAGCATACATTCTAGAAGAAACTATTTAACATTGATTTTTTTTTTTAATTTTCTTAAAGAATATATTGTATAAATTGATAAAATGTTTAACTATTGTTTTTTTTTAATTGTATTAAAGACTCCTATATATAAATCCAGAACAATTGACAAATTAATGTTTATAAATTATAAATCCAGAATGGTACACCAAAAGTTAGTGGTATGCTCATGATAACTAACTGATACACAGCTACTTCACCTAAAATTCCGATCGAATATGACAAACTTAACCTTCTAGGTTGGAGACAATTCGGAAAAGACATACAAACTACTAGCTTTTCCTTTGAAACTTATAATCAAACATGAAGAGTGAATTGATTACAATATTACCTGACTACTATCCCCATCCACAAGATCACTCGTGGCAATTCTACGCTCATACTCAACCAGAGGCCCTGCTTTGCTTACTTCTACAATCAAATCAAATTAAACCCAAATCAAAATGTAAACATCATGCTAAAGATTATTTTTAAAAAAAAAAAAAAGACAAAAAAACAACCTCCTCGTCACGAAGCCAAACCCTCGACTTCTTCCACTTATCTTGTCATAGTGCTTCACTTTATTAGCCACCTTTGATGGAGTCAATTTTGCACCCCATTTATAGCAAAGATTCTAAAAGAAGAATGAAATCGTAACAAATAAAAAAAATATGAATAAATATATGAAGACTCATTAAGGCAATTCATTTGGGTTCTTTGGTATTTTTCTTAATTGACTTGGGTTATTTTTAGGTATTTGGATTGCTCTAAAACACACCCGCAAGTATAACTTTATACACTGTCCAACTTATAGCAAATAATTAATCAAACTTATAACTTTATAACTTTTTAATTAATCAAACTTCACAGAATTTTTTTGACTTATCCTCCTTGTATAAGTTAAGATCTATTCTTATAAATAAGTGATTTATACCCATCGAATTCTGACTCACACAACTCTAAACCTGGTGTTCATGTGCTTCAAATATATTCAAACTTGGCCATTGTTGGCAAGTGGGAGGAAGTGGTACCCATGTCAATTTAAATCAATCCACAAGACAAATTGATCATGGCTATTCTCTGATGAGTGAGGAGGCAGATAGCTTTAAATTTCCACTAGCCACAGTGCCTCATTCAGGTGGAATTTCTGGTAAGTTTTTGAGGATTATTTGGGCTTTTAGAACATGATGAACATTCTTTGTGCATGATTCATATTGGATAAAATGTTTCTTTGACACTGTTTTGCCTTGCAGGAACATTGTTTGTTAGAATGTCAAGCCTAAGAATGTGGGTTCAAGTCTAAGGACCCCCACTTTGTGCAAGTAATGCCAGAAGTTAAAAGTCTGTACCTTGTACCCAATTCATCCTTCCTAGCCACCAACACTGACTAATGGATTTTTAATGTCTTTTGATTTTCTTGTGCAGAATTTAGTTAAGGTTGACATGTTAATCTGAAAGCAAAAATCTGAATCATACATGGACGGAAAATTATGTTTGTCGATTCAAATCTTTAATACTGTGTTATGGGTAGAAATCTTAATGTCTCTTTGGTATGTATTGATTGCTCTCCTCTGAAAACTTGACCCTCGGCAATGTATGGACAACCTCAATGGGAAAGTTAACTGGAGTGATAGAAATTTGTTTTCATGGAGAATGTAAGTAGAAGATAATTCATATATCATATAAGACTTTCCTCACCACCAGTACAAGTGAAGGAAAAAAGATGTGATGCTTTATTACCACAGCTTCTTTGGTTGCTTTCTCAAATGAGAAAATTGTCCCTTCTTTATTAGAAGGCTGTATATGCTACCAAGAAGGCTGTGAGAATAGTATTTTCCAGAAATAATTGTTTACTATCAGCAAAATCTGTGTTGAATACCAATAAGATTGAGCCACAAATGCAAAACAGCATTGACTTTTTCTTTATCTTTGGTAATAAACAATTATTACAAGGTCTCCTACTTATAGTTACAGCCTATAGGTATTTAGATAGCTTCAATTTCACTTAGTCACCAATAACAAAGATCAAATCTTGGTGAAGTAAGAACAGTACAGAAAACCACTATTAATTTCAGCTACTGTTTTCTTTTCCTAAATGATAACAATTAGTTTCATTTGGAACTCATGCAAACCCAAGTTCCCTAACACTAGCAAAGAGGTATCCTAATCCCTCTAGAAATCCTTGATCATGTGAAGATTAACAATACACTTGAAAGTCCAATATCAACTATAAAAGGTGTTCTGAAGGATTCCAAGGAAAAGGACTTGAGTTTTAATAAAGAGGAGCTAAGAAAAGCTGAAGAAAGGTTGAAACTTGAATTTATCAAATTCTATCAGAAGCTTCGTCTCCTAAAGAATTACAGGTAATAAACCGAACATGGTCAATGTGAATTCGGTTGTGGAAAGATGTTCATGGTTTTTTATTTTATTATTTTTTATTTTCTCATTTTCACATTTTTCCCTTCTGACTTGTCAATTATTATATACTTCTTGTTTTGCAAATGAATGAACCAGCTTTATGAACCTCTCATCATTTTCCAAGATCATGAAAAAAATTCGAGAAGGTCAGAATTTGAATTAAATGACCCAAATAGTTCTTTCTACTGTCAACTCATAGATCACTTGTCATGCTATTAGTAAGCATGAATAAAGATGACTGAAGTAAAAAAGGCAAATGAGTGATATTAGTTAAAAGGTAAATGAATCCTACTAAAACGAAGAAGTAGAATGTCAAACTGAAAGAAAAGATAAGTGTATACAGGTGACACTCCTTTACCGAATTTACTTTTATAAACTATGACTCCTAGAAAAAATGGAAAAATGAATAAATAAAGTAATGCTTGCAATGTGAACTGACACCGTAATTCAGCGAAAGTACTTGGGAGTTCTAAACAAGAACATCAATGGACACAAGATAAGGAGCTACATTAAGGGTTTTGTTAACAAAGTGAACACGATCTTGAATTTTTTTCTCTGCCACAAAGTTACGCAAAAAATGAAGTGGTATTTAGGGGTTCATTCAACATAGGAGAAAATAGCTTTATGGTTGAAGATACTAGGAATAACTAGTTTGTAAAAACCATCACTTTTTACCAGACTGAAACATACGGGGATTCTATGAGCACAAGCATTGACGAAGGAATATTTCTACTGACTTGTGCATTAGAGACCAAAGAAAGGTTTGCCTAATGAATAGTACATATAAAGAGAAACATTACTGTGGATTACTAAAATAGTTATGTGAATTGTTGTCAATTGAAAAAAGAAGGGCGCCAATAATTTCAAATAATTCAAAACCTACAAATTAACAAAACTCATCACAGAATTACCTACAATGTTGCTTAAATTTTCTTACATGTGGGAGATGCAAGATAATGCATTAAAATACAGGACATCTAACAAAAGAAAGGGAATTTCTATTACTTAGCAAATGAGAAATTCTGGCATGAATTTAGACCATGTCTAGCAGGGACATCATTATCATTTATCATTCATTACAAGAACCAAGGATGTGAAATGCAAAACAAGGGCATCATTGTCATTTATTAGTCATTATCCTTACAATAACTTTGTGATTGGAGAAAGGGGGGGGAAGATTAATATGATTTTATAATTATCCAATCCTGCTGCTCCTTAAAAAAAAAAAAAGGCGAACAAAACAATAAAGAAAAAACTAGCCATTGTGGCATTTTATCAAACACCTAGCAGACCCATAATCAGAAGCATGAGACTTTACTCTGTGTGTGTGTAGAATCACCAACAATTCATTCACTTCAATGATTATAGTGGGTAGAATATGAATATCATAATCAAAATACATAGCATGTTAATCATTCTGTTTTCTATATTTTTTTTCCCAAATTAAAATCATTCAAGTTGTTCATGGAACCCTTTAAAGTAGAGAAGTTTTGGAGATGTTAGAACTAACGAATGGAATGACTTTAATCTCATCTTAACAATGAATTCCATTTACAGAAACACGTCCGAAAACAGAGTGAGGGTAGAGAATGAGAAACCCAGAGACCAGAAGAGAGAGAGAGGGGTAGAGAAAGAGAAACAAAGACAACAAACTGACCTAGAACTCACGGTGGTGCTGTAGCTTGATGTCGGTGCAGGATGAACTCACGGTGTGGAGGATGAACCGTCCTCACAGTGGAGGATGAGCTCACGTTGTTCTCTGCTACAGCTTTGTGAAAGAACTATGGATAGATTATTAGGGCACAAAGTTCTAACCAAGGAGTTGAAAACAATTTAGGCGCTAAATTAGAATTTTTTTAGTGCTTTAATTTTGGGTTTATGTAAAGACATGGAAAAATATGAAAAAAAATAAAAATAAATCATAATTCATAAATTGGACGGGTAATGTGAAAGTATTCCCGCTAAAAAATAAATTTGTGTGTTTTATGAAATTTTTTAATTGTTAAAATTATAATTTGTTGTAGTGAGAGAGAGAGATGTGAGAGGAAACTGATAAACACAAAAAAAAAAAAAGAGAAAAAATTAGTAGAGTATTTTTTTTTCATTACTGCTCAATTTGTCAAAATTTTCCATCCAAAATTAGTGACAAAATGATTTCCTCAGTAAAAGGTCTCAAAATATTAAAAATTATTAGTAACGAAAATATATTTCTCACCAAATAATCTTAAAATATTTAAAATCAAGTTTTTTTTTTTAAAAACAAAATGTAAAATTATTAGTGACGAAAATATATTCCTCACTAATAATTTTATAATTAATGACAAATTTTTTTCTCACCAAAAGTCTCAAAATTTTGGCGCCACCAAAAAAATTTGGCGGAAAAGCCTTCAATGACGAAATTTAATTTTTTCTCACCTAAAAAGAAGTATTTATTGACGCAAATAAATTTCATCACCTATTATTTTTATTTTTTATTATATGTGACAAAATTTTATAATTCGTCACAAATTGTTCTTATTTAGTGACAAAATTTATTTTCTTCACTACTTTTCGTCACCATAAGTTACTTTTGTTATAGTGAAAACAGTGTAACTAAACATATGAGTAATGAATTTTTGAATACTACAATTGTTAGAATACCCACTGGATTCAAGAATCCCCTCACAAAAGTTGCATGGACATGTTGTAACTGCCTATTAGGAATTAAAAATGTAGGCGTAAAGTTGAGGAGACCGACGCTGCTGCTGCTGCTCCAACGCTGCTCCTCCGCCGCTCGACGTCGATAGATCAAGAGAGAGAGAGAGGGGGGGTAAGAAGAGATTAGGGATTTTTGGGTTTGAGATTGGGGATTTTTTTTTGTTTTTTTTTTGGGGGGTGGGGGGAAGGAAAAAAAAAAGGAAGGGAGGAGCGGGAATGAAAAAAAAAAGGGGGCGGGAATAAAAAATAAAAAAAATATATTTTTTTTAGTCACAAATGAAATTTAAATAATAAAATAACGTAGTGTAATTTTTTTTTTTTTTTTTGCAGCGGGGGTTTCGTCATCAAAAAAATTTATTTTTTGTTAAAAAATATATTTTTTTGTAGTTAATAAATTTTTTTAAAAAAATATTATTATTATTTATTTGGTAGAAGTAGGGGTAATATTTTAATGAAAAATATTTTTCACTAAAATAAAAGTTAATTTTTTGTAGTCAATGAAAAATATTTTTCTGTGGCCTATTTTTTTTTTTTGTTACTAAAAATCATGAACTAATTTTTTGTGGTAGAGGAAAGGGAGCGGCAATAGTGGTGAAGATGGTGGATAAGAGATGATGGTGATGGTGATGGTGATGGTGAAAGAGATTAGTAGTGAAGTTGTGATAGTGGTAGTGTAAATGGAGTGACAGGGGTGAAAGAGAGGTAATGGTAGTAGTAGTGGCAGTAGTGGTAGTGGTGGTAATGAAGTGGTGGCGATGGCAGTAGTAATGGTAGTCATAGAGGTGAAGTGGCGACAGTAGAAGTAGTGGTGGTGGTGGAATAGCGTTTGTAGTAGTGGTAAAGGTGGTAGAGGAGATGGGTGGTGAGAGAGATAAATGAGTGAGAGACAGATAGAGGAGAGAGAGGAGAGAGACAGACAGAGTGATGAGCAAGAGAGAGAGAGAGAGAGAAAGAACGCAAGCACAGTGGGAGAGAGAGAGAACAATGCAAACAAAGAAAACGGGAGTGAGAGAGTGAACAACGCAAACACAGTGGGAGAGAGAGAGAGAGAGAGAAAGAAAAAGAGATAGAGAGTGAGAGACAAAAAAGAGACATAGAGAGAAGAGAGATGAACGAGAGAGATAGAGAGAATAGAGATGAGCGAGAGAGACATAAAGAGAAGAGAGATGAACGAGAGAGACAGAGAGAAGAGAGATGAGCGAGAGAGATAAAGAGAAGAGAGATGAGCGAAAGAGACAGAGAGAGAAAAGAGATGAGAAAAGAGATGAGAGAAGAGATAGATGAGTGAGAGACACAGAGAGAGACAGATAGACAGACAGACAGAGAAGAGTGATGAGTGAGAGAGAGAAAGAGAAGAGAGAAATGAAGGAAGATAAAAAAAATGGATGAAAAGATATAGACAAAGAGAGAGAGAGAGAGAGAAAGAGAGAGAAAGAGCGAAAAGAGATAAACGAGAGAGAGAGACAGAGAGAGATGAGCGAGAGAGCGAGAGAGATAAAGAGAAGAGAGACAGAGAGAGAAGAGAGATAAGAGAGATAAAGAGAAGAAAGATAGACGAGAGACACAGAGAGAAAGAGAGAGAGAGACAGACAGACAGAGAAGAGTGATGAATGATGAGTGAGAGAGAGAAAGAGAAGAGAGACAGAGACATAGAGAGAAAGAAAGAGACAGACAGACAAAGAAGAGTGATGAGTGAGAGAAAGAGAGATAAGAGAGACAAAGACAGAGACACATAGAGAAAGAGAGAGACAGATAGACAGACAGACAGACAGAGAAGAGTTATGAGTGAGAAAGAGAAAGAGAAGAGAGACAGAGACAGAGAGATAGAAAGATGAAAAAATTGGTGAAAGGAGAAATGTTCAAAAGAGTAAGACGACGTCGTTTTTATTTATTTATTTTGTAACAGAAAAATACCGTTGCATTTATTTAAACCATTTTATGACTATATATATACGAAGCCGTTTCAAAGCCACAATATATATATATTTTTTAAACTTTTTTTTTGCAACGGTACGTATTACGATCGCACAAAACTTTTTCTTTTTTTTCCGACTACAGCTGGTACCGTCGCAAATACTCTTTTTTTTTGCGACAGCAATTTCTATCATCGCAAATGCTCTATTTTTTTGCGACGCCAAGTTGTGTCGTCTCAAAAAGTCACATTTTTTGGCGACGGCAAGTTGTGCCGTCTCAAAAAGTCACATTTTTTTGAGACGGTAAGTTCTAACGTCTCCAAAAGTCACATTTTTTGCGACGACAAGTTGTGTCGTCTCAAAAAGTCACATTTTTTATCGACGGCAAGTTGTGCCGTCTCAAAAAGTCACATTTTTTGAGATGGCAAGTTGTGCTGTCGCAAAAAGTCATTTTTTGCGACGGCAAATGTGACGTCGCAAAAAGTTCCGCCTCATAAGCCCACTTTTCTTGTAGTGTGGTGTGGTTATGAGATATGTGATTAGTGGTTATGAGTAAAGTGGTGTGGTTATGAGCCAATGAATGTTGGTTATGAGATATGTGATTAGTGGTTATAAGTAAAGTGGTATGGTTATGAGTCAAAGAGTATTGATTATGAGATATATGATTAATGGTTATGAGATATGTGATGTTAATTATGATCAAAGTGGTGTGACTATGAGCCAAAGGATGTTATGAGATATGTGATTAGTGGTTATGATATATGTAATGTTAGTTATGAGCCAAAGAGTGTTGGTTATGAGATATGTGGGTAATGGTTATGAGATATATTATTGTTATTTATGAGATATGTGATTTTGGTTATGAGCAAAGTGGTGTAGTTATGAGTCAAAAGAGTGTTTGGTTATGAGATATGCGATTATTAGTTATAAGATATGTGATATTGGTTATGATCAAAGTGATGTGGTTATGAGCAAAAGGGTGTTAATTATGAGATATGTAATGTTGGTTATGAGTCAAAGGGGGATTGGTTATCAGATGCGGTTATGAGTTATATGGGTAGTAGTTATGAGATATGTGATTAATGTTATGAGATATGTGATATTGGTTATGATCAAAGTGGTGTGATTATGAGCTAAAGGATATTGGTTATGAGATGTAGTTATGAGATATGTGATTGTAGTTATGAAATATATGATATTGGTTATCAACAAAATGGTGCTGGTTATGAGATGTGGTTATGAGATATGTGATGTTAATTATGATCAAAGTGGTGTGACTATGAGCCAAAGGGTGTTATGAGATATGTGATTAGTGGTTATGATATATGTGATGTTAGTTATGAGCCAAAGAGTGTTGGTTATGAGATATGTGGGTAATGGTTATGCGATATATGATTGTTGTTTATGAGATATGTGATTTTGGTTATGAGCAAAGTGGTGTAGTTATGAGTCAAAAGAGTGTTTGGTTATGAGATATGTGATTATTAGTTATAAGATATGTGATATTGGTTATGATCAAAGTGATGTGGTTATAAGCAAAATGGTGTTAATTATGAGATATGTAATGGTGGTTATGAGTTATATGGGTAGTAGTTATGAGATATGTGATATTGGTTATGATCAAAGTGGTGTGATTATGAGCTAAAGGATATTGGTTATGAGATGTAGTTATGAGATATGTGATTGTAGTTATGAAATATATGATATTGGTTATCAACAAAATGGTGCTGGTTATGAGATGTGGTTATGAGATATGTGATGAGAGCTCATAACTAAGTTATGATTAATTTGATTCTAGTTATGAACAAATATGATTTTGGCTCATAACTATAAAAAGTGACCTGCTTACCAGGTCACTTTTAATGATGTGGCTCAATCTGAACCATTGATTTTCTATGTACCATACATTTTTTAAACAAAATGTACTATAGACTTTCCCTCAATAATAAGGTTAGTCTTCAAAGTAGCTTGGGTTAATTTTATTTCATTTATTTATAAGTAGTTAGTTGAAACTATGAAAAAGTTGGGAGGATTAGAACTATTTTTATTGATATTTGATATTTTATTAGACTGATTTGAACTATTTCTTAAACATGGCTGATTTTGAAAATATGTTAGAGAATGAGGTGGAAACTCTTGAAGGCATCACCCCAATTATGTGAATGAGGTGGGAAGCCTACATTCATGATAAATTCATTAGGAAACAAAAAATAAAAATTTATTAGTTATTTATTTCCATTTCTTTATATCTTTTGTTATTCATGTGAAGTTTTAAATTGGAGTAATATTATCATTTTAAATTGATTTATTATAATTGAATTTCGTAACACTTGTGGTACCAAAAAAAATTTGTTTCCAGTACATTCAATCCCACTACATACACCCAATGACGTGGCGACCCCCAGTAACGTGGTGATGAGGTGGTAGCTGATGTGTAAACATAGCTGGAAAAAAAAAAAAAAAAAAAGAAGGAAAAAAGCAGGAATTTCTGGCTTCCCTCGTCTTCCCTCATATGTCCTAACTCTCGCCGCCATCCTCATCTATTCTCGTCTGTCTTCCCTCACCTATTCTCACCTCTCGCCGCCATCCTCCTCCTCCACCATAGCTCACCGGGAATTTCTGCAAAAACCAGTGGCTAGTCTTTCTCCAGAAGGATTGAAATTCTCCGTATGGGTTGTGGAAGTGGGTCTCAGATGTTAACTCATTTCTTCAGAAGAATGTGAAATTTCCTCCTCCTCCACCATATCAGATTACTAGCTCTCATCTATCCTCAGAATTCCTGTAATTTTGGTCTGTCTGGTTTTGCTCTGCTTTGTCTCTGTCCATCAATCTGGTTTATGAGGTAAAAAATCAATTTCATATGCTAATCTTTCAGTTATATGCTAATTCTGAAATATGAAATATAATCTGTAAACTATAATCAATCTGCTATTTTGGACAAGAGTTATGTTTTTTAGGTAAATCTGTTAACTGATCTGACTAACTTGGCTACACTAGATTGACATAGTGAAACATCACCATTAGTGAGTTGGCTCTAGGTGGTAATCGTCACTGAGTTCCAACTCCAGCACTCTGTTTGGCTACAGTCCGTGGGCCTCCAGCCAAGAAAGGCATGCTTGGTAGCAAAAAGATAATCTGGGCATTATGCTGAACTAGAATATGCGTGAAATTGTATCCCTCAACATTTTATTTGCAACCACAGCACCATTTTAACCAAATACAATTCAGTTAATTTTTATGAGTAATTGTGCTCAACTGTGGTAGCAAACTTCATAATCTGTAATCTGTAAGCTTGGTAGCAAACTTCATATAATTTCCATAATCTGTAAACTATGTAGTTCCATAATCTGTAAACAGTTTACATAAAATCTGAAATATGAAGTTTAGTTCCATAATCTGTAATGATATTTGTTTAATTGTTATTTCAGTACGCAAAGTGGAGAAATGGAGGTTGATTCAAATGTTGAAGGTGAGAATCCTTTAATAAATGAGGGCGAACACGTTGAAGAACCTAAAAAGGGTATGTGTTTTAGCTCAAGGGAAGAGGTGTACACATTTTATGGCAAATATGCTAAGCATGTCGGATTTGCTATAGCTCATAGAGCACAACATTTTGGAGATGATGGGCAATTGCTAAACTTTGCAATTGAATGTTCTCGAGCGAGGCAGAGAAGAAAGACATCAGAACTCAACCCTCTGAAGCCATGTTTGTCCACAAAAATTGGTTGCACAGCAAGGGTCCAAGGTAGTGTACAAAAGCATGGGAGATATAAACTAACTACAGTTAACCTTGAGCATAATCATGATTTGATTCCCACTGACTCACGTCATTTTGCAATGAATAAGAAAATTCTTACTCCTGTGAAGAGAAGATTAGAAATTAATGATGAAGCAGGGATTGGGGTGTCTAAGAACTTTCATTCAATGGTTGTCGAAGCAGGGGGATACGAGTCATTGACATTTGACGAGCGAGACGCAAGAAATTACATTGAGAGAGCTAGAAGGTTGAGGCTTGGGGAAGGTGATGCCGAATCACTTCAAAGTTATTTTATGAGGATGCAAGCACATAGTGAGAGATTCTTTTATGTGATTGATATTGATGAGGAGTTTCACATTAGAAACTTGTTTTGGGCTGATGCAAGGAGTCGGGCGACTTATGAAGCATTTGGAGATGTCGTTTCATTTGACACAACTTATTTGACAAACAAATATGACATGCCATTTGCTCCATTGTCGGAGTTAATCACCATGGTCAGTCCATTTTGCTTGGTTGTGGATTGTTGTCTAGTGAAGACACTAACACATTTGTTTGGCTATTGAAGTCATGGTTAAGTTGCATGTCAAATCATCCGCCAAAAGCTATCATAACTGATCAGTGTAGAGCTATGCAAAATGCTATAGAAATTGTGTTTCCACAAGCTCGACATCTGTGAAAACCCATCTTTAATTATTCCTTAAAGAAAATAAATTAATTAATTAATTAATTAATTTTGTTTACAGTCTATCTGAATTATATATTAGTGTAAAAGTTAGTTTTAAATTGACTCAATTCAATCACTAACAAGACATTATAAAAAATAATAATTTTGTGGGGGTTCAATACTTGTTGTTTATAAATTATTTTAATTAGGATTCAATATAATAATTATTCTTACTAAATACCTTAGTTAAAAATCTTAGTGTGTCAATTTTCAGAAACCCACACAAAAAAAAAAAAAAACAAAAAAAAAGAGGGAATCAAACCTTTGTAGAATTTTGGTGGAGGCTTTCCACATGTTGATTTGCATGCTTGTTTAGGGAAGAAGAGCTAATGATGCTCTTGGAATTGAGAGAAAGAAAGCCATAGAACTTGGAGAAAGAGAGCAAAGAATTTAGTGAAAGTCACATTTCTTAGAACTTGGAGAAAGTGGATGGATTTATTAATGGAAAGAATGTGTGAGAGGGAGGGAGGGAGAGAGAGCTAGCCTCGGAGAAGATCTATAAAATGCACCTAGTAGTCATGCACATTTTGAAGGCTAAGCATAAACCATATACATCCAAATAGAGGGAATTCTTGTAGAAGAAGAGGAGGAGGTTGAGGTTGCATATTTTCCTACCATTTCATTATTCCATTTCAATCCTACTACTAAGTAAGAAAACCCTCTCAACCTTCTCATTTTGTTTTTATATAATTGAAATTTTTCAGATTACGTACATTTGATACATTGTCTGAAACTGTGTTGAGAATAATCTGTCTTGAATCTGCCAGCATGTTACCCAAATTTTTAGACAATTTTATACTCAGAATTTCGAGATGATTTCTTCTATAAAGTTGTTAATAATGATGTCTAGTTTATCTAGAAATTTTTGGAAATAATGTTTGAGCTTTCTACGAATTTATACAAATTTTTAACTAAATCTGAAACTGTGTTGAGAATAATCTGTCTTGAATCTGCCAGCATGTTACCCGAATTTTTAGACAATTTTATACTCAGAATTTCGAGATGATTTCTTCTACAAAGTTGTTGATAATGATGTCTAGTTTATCCAGAAATTTTTGGAAACAATTTTTGAGCTTTCTACGAATTTGTACAAATTTTTAACTAAATCTGAAACAGTGTTGAGAACAATCTGTCTTGAATCTGCCAGCATGTCACCCGAATTTTTAGACAATTTTATACTCATAATTTCGAGATGATTTCTTCTACAAAGTTGTTGATAATGATGTCTAGTTTATCCAGAAATTTTTGGAAACAATTTTCGAGCTTTCTATGAATTTATACAAATTTCTAACTGAATCTGAAACTGTGAGACAGATTTTACCATGTATTTGAAAATTTATTTAAAATTCTATACTAAGCCAAATCTGGTAATTTCTGACTAGAAGATGAAATTTGAGAAGTCTAGTTTCATAATAAATCCTTAGATTATGGGTTTGATCTATAAATTTAAGCATGAAATTAAAATAAGGAAATGTGACAAATCTGTGTCATAAACACCCTTGGAATTTGTTTAGAATTATTTATAAGTTATTTTTGGGAAAAGCTTTCTGAAAAATAACCATAACATGTTTATTGAGTATCCTGTAGATTGATATGAATTTTAGAGTTGTATAAATAATGTATTTATAATTTTATTTGCAAGATATATACTCTGAAAATTTTCTGGACAGAATAAAATTACCACTTTAATATTATGCTAGTCTAATTTTGTAAATCAAAAATTTGTGCATGTGTGTGTTTAGGGTTTAATTCTTGTATCTAAGTTATTATTTCATACCATGGTTTAAATAAATTGTTTATTTAAATTCTGTACTTTTATTTAGTATTGTGTGACACATGCAATATTTTATGATTGAGAATTTTAATGAGTTGGTATAACATTACTTGTGATTAAAAATTTGGAGTTATTTGTGATTAATATCAAAATTAACTGAAATGATTAACGACATATACAAAGTTAACAATTGACGGTTAATACCAGTTGTTCGGGGTGAGTCTTGGTTTAAAGACTGTACGGAATTAAGAGTTGACGGTTAACACTGGTTGTTCAAGGTGAGCCCTGGTTTTGAGAATTCTCACGTAAATTGTGTTGCGAAACTCTAAGATGGCACGAGACTTATTTGAACCTTTTTCGGTATTCGGTTTTGGAATAAGGGTGGATGTGCAGGTGGCACGCAGGGAGGTTGCTTACTCCTGGCAGACCGTTTCCTTGGGACAGACCACGGATGCCACTACTTGGGTATATAACTCCGGACGTGGGCATCCCTGGTAGTTACGGTTGGTAACACTTAAATATTTGACCAAGGGAGGGTTTCAAATTAACCGTTTCCATACTTAGTGGTTGGTGAGTTAAGTCTCTTTGGTGAGATTTCGAGTGTCACCTAAATTATTAAAATTACTGAAACTATTCTAATGGTTGTAATTTCTGTGTATAATTATATTGTTATCTCATGTTTAGAATATTATTATTTGTCTCTTAAAAAGAATGGTAGGTTGGTTACGTTTTCTTACTGTGTTGCAAAACTCATGGCATATATTTTGTTGCCCTGGCGTTTCATGCCAGATTATGTTGAAGAAGGGACTGAGGCTGAAATTGGAGCTGCTGCCAATATCGAACCTTGGCTGACTTAGAGTCAATATTTTGTCAGAATAAAATCATGCTATCCCTTGTATTAGGATTAAACTATGTTGTGACGTTGTGTGTGAACTTGTAGTTTTATTCTGTCGTTGGACTTTGGCTTTGTAAGAACTTAAAAGTTCCTAACTAGTAGTTAAAATTTTATCTAGCAAGTTATTGTTATTTAAAATCTTATGACGTTTAAAAAAAAAAAAAAAATTTTTTTTGGGGCGTCACAACATCGGTGGTGCTTATGGCATATCATGAAGAAAATTACGGAGAAGTTGAAAGGATATGCTCAATATGAAGCCATAAAGTTGGCTATGCAAAATGCACTTTATGACTGTTTGACAAGAGCTGAATTTGAGAGTACATGGGAAGAGATGCTTGCAACATTCAATCTTTATGATAATGAGTGGTTGGGGGTACTATATGATGAGCGGAATCGATGGGTACCTGTTTATGTTAAAGACATTTTTTGGCTGGCATGTCAACTACACAACGAAGTGAAAGTATGAATGCGTTTTTTGATGGATATGTAAATCCAAAAACTACATTGAAGCAATTCGTTGAACAATATGACAATGCCTTGAGAAATAAGGTAGAGAAAGAGAAGAAAGCAGACTTCAAGTCTCGACACAAATTGTTTGATTGCCTAACTATATACGGGTTTGAGAAGCAATTTCAGCAAGCCTACACCAATGCGAAATTCAAAGAAGTTCAAGGAGAGATGAATAGATTAGTTTACTGTCAGGCGGTGATTGTGAAAGAGGAGGGATCAATTTGTACATATAATGTGAAGTTCAATGCATATGTCGGCTGTTTGAGTTTAGAGGCATTATGTGCGCTCACTCACTCGCTGTGCTTGTCAGAAGATGCATAAATGAGGTTCCAAGTAAATACATTTTGCCCCGGTGGAGAAAAGATGTGGATAGAGAATACACAAGCATCAAAACCACATATACTGACTTTGGGAATGATTTCAATGCAAGTACCTATGAGAGGATGAACAAAAAATTGATTGCCATTGTATAACTTGTTGGTAACTCTGAAGGCAAAACTAGAATTGTAGAGCTTGGGTTGGATGAAATCAAGGAGAGAGTCATGAAAGAAGAATCCGGTTATGGGAGTAATTTACCATGTTCAACAAGAAGTCCGATTCACACCGGTTCTATACAAGGAGGTACTAGTAGGAAAGTGATTAGTCCTTTGGTTGCTAGGCGAAGAGGTCGTCCAGTTACGAAACGAAAGGTTGCCAAAGTAGATCAAATTGTTAATCGGTTCAAGGCAACAGCAAAAAAACAAACAAAAGCAAAGGTAAATTGTGTATTCAAATGTTTTTGTTGACAAAGTATATTGAAGTATGTAAAAGCAATTCATACATTTCAATATGTAATTATTCTTCAAAACATGCAGGCTGCTAAGTTGCTCCGATTTGAACCTCAAGCTCAAGCTCAAGCTCAAACACCGTATTATCCTTATATGGTTGGCACATAAAATAGTATGTATGTACCGGTACGTGTTCCAAAGAGGCCTTCATGTACTTTTACAAAGTGTATTTGAAAGAGTACTTCCTGTACTTTTGCATCTTTGTATTGTTCTAACATGTACTTTTTGCAATGAATTGTCATAGGTGGCCCATGGTATTGGAGGCACATCTCTTACTCCATCGGACTTCATAAGTGGCACACAGGGAAGTTTGATGAGTGCTCCAACTCAGATTTATGGTTCTGCATCGGGAAACTTGGATATTGCAGACTTGTTTGACTAGTTTCTATGTATTCCAACTGTTTGTTTTTGAGATTGGAAATTATGTAGTCTATTATCATGAGTTTCAAACTTTGATGTTGAGAAGATTGGATATTATGTAGTCTACTATTATGAGTTTCAAACTTTGTTATTTAATATACAATGTTTATTTAGCATGTTCAATTTACCATGTTCAATAGTTTACCTGTATTCAACAATAGTTACCTTGTATTCAACAGTTTCCTGTATTTAACAATGTCCATTCAATGAGTATTGAAGAAAGTGTACAAATTTGAACAAGCCATTTTCCATTCCACTAACAACAAAAGAGGTACAATAAGTAGGTTTCAATACACAACAAAACATGACTTCCTCCAAAACATCACAAAAGTATTAAGTCTACTTCAACAAGTTCAAGGAGACATCTACTTCTACTTATTACATATTCATAAGTTTAAAGGCACCAATTACAAACAACATGGACAACATATATATCAACTTTTGCATCTTTGCGATCTGAATTCGAAGTTGTTCCGTCAGCTGTATTTGTTGTTCGGTCATAGCTTGAAGTCGTTCGGTCATAACTTGTTCGCCAACAGTTGGGACTTCGTCTGTTTGAATTTGATGACCTCCATATTCTGGATTCGTAGGTAAACACCATCTGATAAAACCACAAACATTACAATAGTAGAATAACTTGTTCTTGTTTTGCTCGGTTTGTGATATTTTGATGGTGGCCTTTTTGTTACATGTACGACAAATTTTGTTCACGTATGTCAACCAACCTGAGCTACTGCCACTGACACTTGAAGTTGACATCTGCAAAGAGGGACAAATAGCAATTAAAAATAGAAAATGAATGTTGAAGATGAATGATCTTATATATTCAAATGATCTTATATATTAAATTAAAAATAGAAGATGAATAGCAATTAAAACATAAATTTGAAATATATATATTCAAATGATCTTATAATTTAGCAATTAAAAATAATACATAAAGGGAGAAAATTTCTGTATACAGAAGATGAATGCTGAAGGTGCAGCTTTACAAGGCTATGGATGACCGGGTTCAGTTTTTTATTTACATTCTTATATATGACAGTGGCTTCGTGTGGACAAAGAACTGAAGAAGCTTGTGGTTTAGACCACTGCAAATCAGGTAACACTCTGCAGAGATTGCCATCAAGTCATTCCATAATGATTAATCCTAGGTTTGGTCTCTTAGATGGATTCCCACTCTTCATTTCTAGAGGTCACTGATGCTGATATATGTGTGTTAAGTACAAGTTTGCTTTTAGACTAATGCTACTTGTCTTATTCCTCCCTTGCTTTGAAATTTGCCCCAAATTAATGCTGATATAGGAGGTATAATTAATACTCTTCTTCTCTTAATTTATCTTCAACTTCATCTAAATTTGCCCCAAATTACTTTGATTTCTCTGATATGTATGTGACTATATGTATCATGTATGAATTTATGTATATATAAAAGACATGTAATTTATGGGTTTGGGTTGCAGATTTTTGGGTTTTAGCTTGAATTCAATGCCTAATACTCTTGTTTGGATTTTTGGGATTTTTGGGTTTTAGATTTTTGGGTTGCACATTTTTGGGTTTTAGTACTCTGATTTCTCTCATATGTATGTATATGTATCATCTATGAATTTATGTATATATATATAAGACCTGCAATTTATGGGTTTGGGTTGCAGATTCTTGGGTTTGATCAGATATAGAGCCCCAAGCTTGAATTCAATGTCAAACTTCAAATTCCTCTAAACTAGTCCAAAAAGTAATCTGATTCCTCTGCTATGTATGTATGTTTGTATATGTGCTATGTACGTTTATATGTATAAATACACTTATATAATTTGTGGGTTTGGATTGTTGATGTTTGGGTTTGAGCATACAGAGAGCCCTAAGCTTGAATTCAATGTCATGTAACTTCAAATTCTTCTGCATTAGTCCAGAGCAATCTGTATGTATGTATACATGTATAAATAGGCTTATATAATTTGTTACAGGACCAAAAAGTAATAGGCTGAAAATGCATATATAGCATTCTTCTACATTAAACCATCTTCTGGTGCATAGAAATTTAACCAATTGAACCAATTATGCACAGAAATTTCTGTATAATCAAGATGAATCTTGAAATTGATTTAATGAAGAAATTATGCACTGGAGAAATTGAACCAATTGATTAAATATTTCGTTAGGGAATTTCATCGAACACGTTTAAGGCAATGTAAGACTCCAACTAAAAAGCCCACAATTCGTAAATGAAAATGCCACAATTCCCAAATCAAAAGGAAATTTCACACATAATAGATAGAAAATTCACAGATAATAAATGAAATTTCACAAATTTTCCAAATGCCACAATTCATCGAACAGGAAATAGATAGATAGATAGATATATATATACGCAGATATACATACAGTTGAAGTGAAGGGAAGGAGAGACAGAGAGATTCCACATTTCATCGAACAGGAAATAGATAGATATATATATATATATATATACGCAGATATACATACAGTTGAAGTGAAGGGAAAGAGAGACAGAGAGATTCGCGAGTGAAGGGATGGAACGAGCTGTCGGTGTCGGAGTGAAGGGAAGAAGTGGTCGCCGGCATCGGAGTGGGAGGTCGGAGGGGGGGTCAATAGCTGTTACCGTTGTTTGAGGGGGGAGGGGGGAAATTTCAAATGAAATGCGAACCTGTTTGTTTGGTCTTACAGAGTCACAGTCACGTGATTATCACGTGAGTGCCACGTCACTGGGGGTGACTGGGGATCGGGGTAACTGGGGGTGGGAAGCATTTTTGCAGTACATTTAGGCATGGGTTATTCCTAGACATTACCAAGACAGACAACAATGTCACATGACTAACACGTCACCAATCTTGCGACGATAGCATTATGGTCCGAATGAAAAAAATAAAAAAAACTGAGAAAATATTCAAAATTTAAAATTAATGTTAAGATTTACTTGAGATTTGATTCAGGTATTGCAAGTATAAAAATGCACACTATAGATGAAAAATTTATGATAACTTTTTCAGTGTTTATCTTGTACTCTCTAAAATCAAACATAATGATATTTTTCATTTAATTTTTGTAAACACAAATATAATAAAATCATATGGTTATAATTACCAAAAAAATTAATTTATTTATGTTTTTTATGAATAATTTGTGCACATTGAGTTTAAAAAAGCAATCTTAGGGATTCCTAAAAAATATCAAAAAATTTACATGATACTTACATTGTGTGGAATTTTTTGATATTTTTTTGAGATTTTTAACATTTCTAGACTTAAAAAATGAAGGTAAATTAAATTGATCTCCCTTGAGATTTGGAGATTATAAAAATAGCAACACAGTTTTGACATAATTATATTAACTTTCATGCAATTAGTGTGAAGACACAAAGATAAACAAAAAATATATATATAAATTTTTGTGTAAAAGATATGACAGTATCAACGAATTATTGATAAAAATATAATTAAATATTATATAAATTAAAACCTTAAAAAAACCTTAATAGAAACTGTGCTTAATTTGGAGTTTTTAAAAACATTTTAATTATTTATTATTATTATTTTTAGATCCACTTAATCTAGATCTACTTAAAAAAGACAAAAATTCACAAAAATATTTTTAAAATTTATTGAATACAACAAAATATGAAAATGTATTGAATTTTTATATTTTGTATATTATTTTATATTCAATGAATTTTTTCTGATTTTTTTTTTTTGAAAAATAAAAAATTAGTTTGATAAAAATAAATATCAAACATATATTTTTTATTTTTTAAAAATTAATCATGCCCTCTAAAAAGATAAAATTATATAAAAATAATAAGTATCTTTTAAATATTTTTTTCACCAAATTAATTTTTAATTTTTTAGAAAAAATTTCTAAAACAAATTTATGAAAACCAAACCAAATATGACGGTACTTTTTAAGTGTTTCTAAAACACCCCCCCAAAAAAAAAATCAATAAAAACAACAAAATAGAGATTAAAAACTTATAAAATTATTTTAAAAAATTCCAAACTACGCAGAATATTATATTTTCTCCAAACCTTAATATAGTGTTTGGTTTACTATAATCAAAGTGAATTGGAATGAGAATGATATTCCATTTGTAATATCATTCAACTTTATTTTATTTTAATTTATTTCAATAAATTAAACATTAGAATGAAAATGATATTCCATTTGTAATGTCATTTATTTTATTTTAATTTATTTCAATAAATTAAACAAAGCAGAAGAAGGTTAATATAATTTTTCCAAAATTGAATGGCTGCCTCTTCCAGTTGGGCCAAATAATTTAGTAGTCAGCCAGGTGTACGGAGAAATTATTTAATAATTTCGGAATATCACATTTAGTAGTTATATTCTAAGTTAATCATTAATTATTTAGTTTTCATATTGTTCTTTTATCTCAACATAAATCGTAAACTCTTATTCTTCTCTACTCATCAAAACCTTATGAAACACTACGTGTCTATTCTCTAAAAATACTGAATAATCACCCAGGTAAAGAAGACGTTAAGATTCAACCGAATAATCACCCAGATAAAGAAGACGTTAAGATTTGACCTGATGAAACAGTGACGGACTAATCTATCTTTGTATTATATAAAAAAAAAATAAAAAAAAACTCGGCCGGTTCATCCGGCTCGACTCAAATGGATTTCACTCATTGGCCAGCAAGTAACTAACTCCAAACGGTCTGTTTCAACTTCCACCACTGAAAATCGGACACTGACACACACGCTCTCTCTACCTTGCATTTCTTCTTCTTCTTCTTCTTCTACAATAATGTCAATAGTCTTCTCTGCTCCAAATCCAAACACTTCTCATTCTCTGATATGCAGATCTCTGTGCTCTTTCAAGCCCCATCACGGGTCTCCAATCCAACACTCTTCGAACAAAAACTATCAGATCTTCACAAGTGCACAAATCTAAACCAGTTGAAGCAAATTCAAGCACTCATATACAGAGCAAATCTTCACGAAGACGCTTTCGTCGCTCCTAAACTCATTGCATCGTTCTCGCTTTGCCGCCAAATTGCGTTAGCTGTTCAAGTTTTCGATCAAATTCAAGAACCCAATGTGCAATTGTACAATACTTTGATCAGAGCTCATATTCAGAACTCTCAGCCCTCGCAGGCCTTGGCGGCTTTCTTTGAGATGCGAAACCGTGGTGTGTGGCCCGATAATTTCACTTACCCATTTGTTTTGAAGGCGTGTTCTGGGCAAGATTCATTGCGATTGGTTCAAATGATTCATACCCATGTTGAGAAATATGGGTTTGGTTCGGATATATTTGTGCCCAATTCGTTGATTGATAGCTACTCGAAATGTGGTTCGATGGGAATTCAAGCGGCGAGGAAGTTGTTTATGGTGATGGTGGAACGGGATCTTGTTTCTTGGAATTCAATGGTTGGTGGGCTGGTGAAAGCGGGCGAGTTGAGAGAAGCTCGTCAACTATTTGATGAAATGCCAGAGAGAGATACTGTGAGTTGGAATACAATATTAGGTGGGTATGTGAAAGCAGCAGAGATGGATTCAGCATTTGAATTGTTTCAGAAGATGCCGGAGAGGAATGTTGTGTCTTGGTCCACGATGGTTTCTGGGTATTGCAAAGTTGGGGATATGGCGATGGCAAGGATGTTGTTTGATAAGATGTCGACCAAGAATTTGGTTGCGTGGACTATAATAATATCTGGGTATGCTGAAAAGGGGCTGGAAAACGATGCGATTAGCTTATATAACAAAATGGAGGAGGCGGGATTGAAGATTGATGATGCGCCTATTATTAGTATTTTAGCTGCTTGTGCAGAGTCTGGCTTGCTTGGATTGGGGAACAGAGTTCAGTCCTCAATGGAGAGGAATAGATATAAGTGTAGTACTCATGTGTCCAATGCTTTGGTTGATATGTATGCAAAATGTGGCCGCTTCAACAGGGCATTAAGTGTTTTTAATGGGATGGAAAAAAGAGATTTGGTATCTTGGAATGCCATAATCCAAGGCTCAGCTATGCATGGACACGAGGAGGAAACGCTTCAGCTTTTCTCTAGAATGAAACAAGAAGGATTTGTGCCTGATGGAGTGACCTTTGTCGGTGTTTTATGTGCTTGTACTCATGCTGGTTTTGTTGAGGAAGGCATTCATTACTTTCAAACAATGGAGAGAGATTATGGAATAGTTCCCCAAATTGAGCATTATGGTTGTATGATTGACCTTTTTGCTCGTGATGGGTGTCTTACGGAAGCTTTTAGGCTTGTCCGTACCATGCCATTGGAACCGAATGCAATTATTTGGGGTACCCTATTAAGAGCATGCCGAATGCATAATGCTGTGGGATTTTAAAACGAGGTGCTTGATCGCCTGGTTAAATTGGATCCAACAGATGCACGGAAATTTTCCATGTTGTCAAATCTATGCTGCAATGTAGATGAGGAACACAGGCTCTCAGAACCCATCAGGGGCTAGTTCAATTGAATTGGATGGCATGTTTCATGAATTTACAGTACTAGATAGTTCATCACACCTGAAATCAGATAGTATATATCAGATGATTAACTGATAAAGGTCTGCATCTTAAATGATACTTATATTGCAAGCTTCCTGTCAGTCAAAAGTGGAAGAGCAATTCAATAGGTTCTACATTGGAGAACACAGCAGAGAAAGCCCTTGCAGCTGCTTTGCCCAGCTCCCTTTGTGCAGCCATGAATTTTCCCCGTAAAGTAAAGAAGGGCATCTTATGTTCATTGTATATGTAATGCATAGTTCAGCAAACTTTGGGCAGATGTCAAGTGCCTTCAGTAATTAGATGATTAGAGAATATAGGTTGTGAACAGTCATGCAAGATATTGTACTATATAATTAACTTTATTAATGTGTATCTCCACAGATTCGGGGTTATGTTCTCCTCAAATCCCCATAATCGGATTGGCAGTTCTGCTTTCTCCTTCAATTAGCAAGTAGTTGTAAAACCTTATTGAATTTTCAAATCTCTCGTCTGTAATGTTAATGTTTTGTTTGGTTTGGGGATTTGGGAAAGAATTTGGAAAGGGAAAGGAAAAAGGTGTGTGTGAAACTAGGTGAAATATAGACATGTTTTATTTACATTTCACCTACTTTTTCCTTTTCTCTTTCCAAATTCCTTCCCAAATCTCCTTCCAAATCTTCCAACCAAACACAGCATAAGTGAATTGCAAATTCCAAAAGGCAGAAATTTGTAATGAAGATCCATCAATATGCATAAAACTTGATTGTCCGAAATCATTTTAGTTCAAAATTTGTGATCTGTGTGGAAAATTATAACTTATTCAAGGAATAACTTATTCAAGGAATCATCTTAATTTCTGTAAATTGTGCACTGTCATCCTATGTGGAAGCCAATTAGCACTGAAATTCTACCTGGAATGGTTTAATTGCATAATTTTTTTAGAGAACATAGCTCCCAATGTATTTTTGTTATTTTTTGGGCAATAATATTCAGTGGTGTTCTAACTAATTTGTGGTTTGTCGTTGGGTTTTTACAGGGTCTCATTCTGGTGCTAGTGCTCTGGATGGAATCAGGATGACACTATTCTCGCAGCAACGTGCCATGGTGAAAGACAGCCCTCTTTGAATTTCCGGCAGTAAGGATCTGGCTGGGGAACATTACATCAGCTCTTTTGAGGGAGATTTAATAGTGAGTAATACAACCGATTATACTTTTCCTCTCATATGTCCATGATAATTTGAATTTTGCACCTTTTGAAATTCATTAAACTGCCGTCTTCATGCAATAACTGTAGCATTGGCTTATAGAACTAAAACGTGCTCCTCTCATATCAAAACTAATGAGTGACTAATGCTTCTTAGTTGGAAACTTGGGGTTGAAAATGAAATAATATGGTTGAGCAAGAGATAATTGTGGGATACGATTACTACTAAGTAGAACCACTAAGCTTCGCAGGTGGACATCATGCTTCTTTTGTTTACCATAATAGTTTGGATCCTGATTTGAGTTACATGATTAAGTTCAAAGCTGGGACCAAATTCAATTTAAAGTTGAAAAATGTAGGACCCATGTTTGGTGATCATGGGCATTGAACTTTTTTTTTCCCCTCTTTTCCTTTTCTCTCCATTCAGGTCATTCCAATTCCAAATGTGACAGGCTGTAAGAACTAGCTATACGAGTCTCAAATTTTAGCTAAACGTAGAGTGCCTTCAACACATTCCTTCCCTTTGCAATGGCCTACATAAAATTGGTAGTAGCATAAGTATTCAATTAGAACAACTCCACACACACACAAAAAGGAAGAAATTTCAAGTTCTATTATTTATTTTATAATGTATTAAATTGTCTCCGAAATATCACAGTCAAGATGGTAAAAGAGAAAATTAAGGAATGAGAAGACGAAAAACAGTGCATCTTTAGATAGTGCTTTTGATAATATTTATTGACGTTTGTGGACTAGATTGAAAAACAACAAATCCTTAAAAACCTTGGGTGATGAGAGCTTCTCTATATTTGAATTGCTATATCTCACAGTAATGAAAACCTCAAACTAAGAATTGACCATTCTAGAATTGTAATGCGTTTGGTAGAGTTTTGTAATTATGATTTGAGAGTATGAGTTGTATTTTGAGTTTGTGGGATTTGGAATTATGATTTGAGTGTAAAAAATTTGTTTGGTAAAGAGTTTTGAAAATAGTTTTGAAAAGAGTTTTGATTTGAGGAGGGAATTGTTGATGTAACATTTGATATTTGATACAAAAATTTACAATTCATAACTAAACATACAACTCAAAATTATTTTAAAGCACATAAAAAATTTTAAAAATTTCAGAAAATATTTTTTCGATTATATAAAAATTAACATATAAATTGCAAAAAAAAAAAAAATCACTATTTCGGTCAACCGGCCGGATGACCGGTCAGGCAAAATTTTCAAAAAAAAAATTCTGAAAAGCACGACTGAGACAAAGCTCTCTGTACAGTTTTAGAAACGTGATTGCAAAACTCCTACCAAACACTATACTTGAATCAAGGTGCAGAATCATGATTTGATAACACAACCAAACACAACCTTTTTCCAACAAACCAGCACACTACCTTTTGTTAAGAAGCTAAAGATTATTGATCATCGGGAACACTTTAGGATGATCCAAATAAAAAAATAAAATAAAAAAAAGAAGACTAATTACCTTAACTGTCTGTATAATTTGAGACTTGTGTCACTTTAATTTTTGACTTTTTAATTTTGATACATTTGACCCTGAATTTTGAATCTTGTTCCAAATTAAGACAATTAAAAATACCATTCCTTAATTTCAAGGGCAAAATTATCAATTTGATAAAATATAAACTAATTTGACAAAAATAAATGTCAAAAAAATATTTTTTACTACAGATAATATCATGTAAAATTGATATATTTTTTAGACATTTATTTATTTTACCAAATTAATTTTTATTATGGGTTTGGATGATAATCTTGTAATAGGTGATTGTTTTTATAATTTTTTCAAAAGTCAAATATGGCGACAACTTTGATATCATTATTAAACCAATCCATTAAATCAAAAAATCTAAAACTAAAAACATTTCATATATTATAAATATATCAATTACACATTAAAATCCGAACAACCACACATTATATGATCATCATTCAAACACATAATAATAATTAATTTGGTAAAAAATAAATAAATAAATGTCTAAAAGATTCATTAATTTTACATGATTTCATCTTTTGTGGGTATAAATAATTTTTAAAAATTCAAAAATATCTTTTTGACATTTATTTTTGTCATCAAATTGACGATTTTACCCTTAAAATTAAACAATGGTATCTTCATTGTTCTTATTTGGAACAAGATTCAAAATTCAGGATCAAATGTGTCACAATTGAAAAATCACGAATCAAAGTGATATAAGTCCCAAACTATAAGGACCATTAGTATAATTCGCTCAAAAAAAAAAACATTTTGGGGTACAATATTGAAAACCATTTTTCATGGTTACTTGTAAAAAACGTAGAATACTGGATGTTGCTTGGAAATTAATTATTCTTTTCACCTTTCTCTCAGGGTATTCGTATACTATCGGTCATTGAGGAATATTTAGACTTGGAGGGTGGTCCCCCTTATTGGATGCTTTCCATTTTTGTGCTAAAATAGTTGCTCTGTGGGTGATAATTTCCAATCTATCTCTTGGGAAAAAAGAAAAAGAAAAAAAGGAGGATGATAATTTCCAAGCTCACTCAGCAAAACATCTTTTTTATGTTAGAGGATGATGTTCCCCACCATTTTAAAGTGTCTTTGACTTGGACCAAACATATACTCTTGCTAGCAGCCATGTTCCAATCTATTTTTTTTCTATATTTTTATAACTCAGACCAGTAAGTAACATTACTTTTGTTGTTTCAAATGTTTTGTGATATTTTACTTACTCCCACTCTCCAATCATAGAGTTCTTACTATCAATTATATCATTTAAATTGATCATTATATGACTCTATCAAGTAAAAACTTGTGAATACGAATATCCTTTTTAATTTGAACATTTGCTCAGTTTGCCTGCGTATTTAGCTTTAAAAAAAAATTACTTTTTAAAGTTGGTTTAGTATGTTTTATGTTAGATTCTTTTTTTTTTCATTTTGAAGCTGCAAATAATTTTTTTTAAGGTGGAGGGGGGAATGATTGGCTTGGGGTCATGAGGGGTGGGGGTGGAATGATGCATGTGGGGGGGTTTATGTTGTTATTAATGTAACAAAATCAACTATCATGAACAAAAGAAACCTCTTACTTTTCTCACTTTATGGTTACATTTGTAACAAAATAAGCTTGAGGTAAAAGGCATACTCTTTTTTTATGGAACCATGATAGTTTGTTTGAGTAGGTCAAATGTCTTCTCAATCTAGGACAGTTGCATTTGTAAAGGAGGCTTTGGTTTTGAATTAGTGGAATGGAGTGGAGCCTCAACTTTGCCAACATTGACATGAATTTAGATTTTGATTGCAATTATATAAACTTTGTACGGACATAAAGAAAGAGTGAGGGACTGGTGTTTTGATCTTAATAGTATTGAGACGTCATGATTTAAATTAATCTACTATTAAAGGATAGAGTGAAGGCTTTTGAATTAAGAAAATGAAATATTGTTTGAGCATATGTCAAAATTTAAATTGATTTGATGGAGAGAGTGAAGGCTTTTGAATTATGAAAATAGTGTAGATACTAATATTTTGATGCGCATGCAACATTATAATTTCCTAAAAAAATTACATGTTTGCAATCTAGTCATCCCATTAAACTGAACTATAGTTGTTAGTAATGGCAAGACAATAAATTAATTAAAAGAGAATAGTGCGTTGGTACCTTAAAAGAAACGATACAAAACAATTATGATGAGTAATTGGTTAAAGTGCCTTACAATTAGAAGAAGAAAATAACACAGTAAAATCAGTAGTAAATCTACAATTTCATGGAATGGGCAAAAGAATTGACTCTTGACAGAAAGACAGTTGTTGTGGCTATTGTTAGACAACAGTGATTCTATCAATCAATAGTTCTATATCATCATTCTATCAAAAACCAAATTTTTTATTTTTTATTTATTTATTATAATGTAAAATCTTATCAATGTTAGATTGTACAATAATGCATATCCCAATAAAGAATGAAAGATTAGGCATATTTGATTTCCTTTCCATTTTCTATTTTTGAAAATAAAAAACGTTCACATGGCAAGTGTTAAAAATTTATTTTACATTGTCACCTTTTTGTATTGATTATTTATTTTGTAAAAACTCAATTAATATAAACTAAAAGAGTGCCTAAAATATTAAGTTCAATGAATTTTTTTTTTTTTTTTTGTTGATGAAAAATCTACCATTTGTGAAATAGTTTGATAAGAAATCGTTTTGTTAGTTTTGAAGGACAATTTATTTTCAATTTTACTTCTTAATTTATTTATTGACTTTTTTTTATCTGTTGACTTTCGTTGATTATCTGTTCAAAAAATTTTCCTATTTGTTGAATTTTTTTTTCTTATTTGTTCAAAAATTTCCCTATCTGTTCAAATTACCTTTATCTGTTCATGTATTTGTCCAAATTTTATTCTCTATTCAATTTTTTCACTTATCTGTTTAAAACTATCTATTTAATTTTTTATCTGTTTAAATTTTTTTTATCTGTTCAAATTTTAAACATATTTTATTATCAGGGAAAGAATGTGGCTCATTTTCCATAGCATTCAAGAAAAGAATCCCATATCCATCCACAGTATGAAACCAGAACCCCATATCTATCCACAGTATGAAACCATTTCACAAAATAATAATTCATTTCTGTATTATCAGGAACAATGTGATGATTCATTTGATATTACCAGGAACAAAATAAGATCCACTTATCCATATGAAGAATAAGAAAGTAAAAAAAAAATTAAATAAGATCTGATCTTTTTTCCACTTATCCATTGCAAAGTTTCATCATTGAAAAAAAAAAATACTCTATTACAAAGTTTCATCATCATCATCAACAATAGCAATAACAATAACAATCAACTCAAAAAAATAAAAATAAAGATCTGATCTGAGATCTCCATAGATCCAGATCTACCACAACAACAACAATAATAACAATCTAACAACTAAAAATAAAACAGATCCAACACATAGAGAGATAGAGAAAACTAAGTGTTAGCAGATATTTTAATATTATAATGTGTTATAGATTATTTTGTTTGCTTGGGCTCCAAGCAACTTGTTTTCCAAGCTACCTTTCTTTGCCTCTAAGAAAAGTTTATTTCCCTCCAAGTTCTCTTTTCTTTTCCTCCAAGTAATCTTGCCCACCTAGTGACTTTTATCTTTTCTTTTCCTCCAAGTATTCTTGCCCACCAAGTTTTCCTCTCTTATAAATTGGCCTAATCTCTTATCTTGAAGAAAATAAGAAGTGTTTGTTATCTTATTATTTTTGTGTGAGATTATCAGACAAAGAAATAAATGGTGTATATAATGAAACTTTGGGTTCAACCAATTGTGCAGTATTGGTGAACCATACGATTTAGTTGAACTGTTGTATCCTGAGGGGGACAAGTTAAGATTTTTTCTGCTGCACCGGTGTGAGGCTTTGCCTAACAACAGAGGGCTTGAATCTCCTTAAAGAGAGCGAATTTCCTGCGCCTCAACCCTTTCAATAGTTATTGTAATTTTTATTATTTGTATTTTCTGGTATTTTATTTGTAATTATCACCAACAATTTTAAGGAGATTCAAACAGTAAAATTCATGAAGCCAGTATTGGAGAAGCCCAATGAGAATACCGGCGATCTCAACAAGCCCTTCCAGTTCAAGAGAGCCCATTTCAAAAGATGGAAAATCAAGGTGCTTTTCTACCTCACTCTCCTCAAAGTGGCCTATATCCTGACCGAAAAAAATCCAAACAAAGTCCCCACTGAAGATATGACCGACGAGGAGTATGCCGCTCATCTTGAAAAAATCAAGAAATATAACACATATGAGTATAAATATCAGTATTATCTTGTGAATTGTCTTTCGGATTTTTTTCGCTATCAGATGATAGATGGAAAATTAGTGGTAGAGCAAACCATTTTTTCCGTTATCAGATGATAGATAGAAAATCAGTGGTAGAGCAAGTTCAAGATTTTTAGATGCTAGTGGCTGAAGTTAGATCCAAAGGCATCAAAATTTGAGACAATCTTGTTGTGGAGGTATTATTGACAAACTGCTATCATCTTGGAGGGAATTTCAAAAGTCAATGCGTCACAAGCAAAAAGAAATGTCCTTGAAGACTCTAATCACATGGATTCGAGTAGAGGAGAAAGCACAATAACAAGATGCGTTTATATACAAGAACATTCCACTGCAAAGGTAAATTTAACTTCTAGAAATATTTTACCTAAAGGTCGATTTCATAAAAATAGCCACTTGAAGCCAATTAAGAAAATTTGGAAAAATACTGGAAGTCCACAAAATAAAAATTACCCAAGGCAAAAGAAATGGAACTAAGAACCCCTTTCACAAGATCTGACAAATGTGACATGTTTTGTGTGTGGCAAAAGTGGGCATATTGCTCGAACTTGCAAATTTCAGAAACAACTGTCTCGACCACATGTTAATGTTACCGAGGAACCATTTGTGGCTATGATTATAGATATTTTTATGGTTCAATCTGTGGAAAGGTGGTGGGCAGACTCTGGTGCCAATAGGCATGTTTGTTATGATAAAAATTGGTTCAAAGATTTTACTCCTTTCAATGAGGAGATGATTGTTATGCTTGGTGACTCCAGTTTAACCAAGGTACTTGGGTGTGGAGATGTTAAGCTGAAATTTACCTCTGGAATTGTGCTTGTTTTAAAAGATGCGTTGTACACACCGTCCATGAGGAAAAATTTGATGTCGAGTTATTTGTTTAACAAAACTAGTTTTAAGCAGACTATTGAATCTAACCAATATGTAATTACTAAAAAAGACATATTTGTGGGAAAATAATATGCATGTGATGAAATGTTTAAATTAAATATTGAGAATAAGAAAGCACATGTATTTGTTTACATGTTGTCTTCTGTGAATTTTTGGCATGCTCATCTGTGTCATATTAATAGCCGATTTGTGGGAGTCATGAGTAGTTTAGGATTAATTCCCAGACTAACAAATAATTTTGAGAAATGCGAAGTTTGCAGTCAAACAAAAATAACTAAAATGCCTCAAAAAGTGTGGTGAGAAATACTGAATTGCTAGAATTAATTCACACTGATTTATGTGAATTTGAAGGAATTTTAACACGTGGTGGAAATAGATATTTTATCACTTTTATTGATGATTTTTCAAAATACACTTATGTATACTTGTTGAAAAATAAAAGTGATGCTTTTGAAAAATTTAAAGAATTCCTTATTGAAGTTGAAAATCAATTCGGTAAAAAGATTAAAAGATATAGAAGTGATAGAGGTCGGAAGTATGAATCTTTTAGATTCAACTCGTTTGCTCAGTCTTTGGGAATAATCCATGAAACTACTCCACCATATTCACGTCCATCTAATGGTGTAGCAGAAAGGAAAAATAGAACTTTAACTGATTTAATAAATGATATGCAAATTAAAGCAGGTGCTCCTTCAAATTTGTGGGAAGAAGCAATTTTAATTGCATATTATGTTATGAATAGAGTGCCAAATAAAGAAAACAAAAGTTACACATTTTGAGTTGTGGAAAGGACATAAGCCAAATTTGAGATATTTGAGAGTTTGGGGTTATCTAGCTTTTGTTAGACTCGTGGACCCTAAAAGACATAAATTAGGTATGAAAGCTGCCACTTGTGTTTTTCTTGAGTATGCAACAAATAGTACAACCTATAGATTTTTTGATATTGAAAACAAAATAATTTTTGAATCAGGTGATGTAATTTTTCATGAAGAAAAATTTCCTTTTAAATCTAGAAATGGTGAGGGTCAAAATTATCAAGAAAATATTTTGTCTAAAACTTGTTCCTCTACTCATTTTTTACAAAACCAAGACACTGTAGTTTTTGAACCTAGAAGGAGTAAAAGAGCCAGATTAGAAAAAGATTTTGGCCCTAATTATCATGTTTTTAATGTAGAGGAAACTCCATTAACATTACAAGAAGCTTTGGCATCTCCTAACTCTATTTTTTGGAATGAGACTGTAAATGATAAGATGGAATCATTATTATCCAATAAAACTTGGGTATTAGTAGATTTACCATCAAGTTGTAAAACTGTTGGTTGTAAATGGGTTTTGAGGAAAAAGCTTAAACCAGATGGAACTATTAATAAATATAAAGTAAGGCTTGTTGTAAAAGGTTTTAAACAACAAGCAGATTTTGATTTTTTTGATACATTTTCTCCGATTACTAGAGTTACATCCATTAGATTCTTAATTGCAGTGGCTGCGATTCATGATCTAAAATTTCATCAAATGGATGTTAAAACAGCCTTTTAAATGGAGACTTGGATGAAGAAATCTATATGGATTAACCTGAGGGTTTTGTGGAACTCAGTCAAGAAAGCGAGGTGTGCAAGCTAGTTAAATCCCTATATGGCTTAAAGCAGACCCCTAAATAGTGGCATGAGAAATTTGATTCCTGCATGATTGAGAATGACTATAAAACTAATGAATGTGATAAATGCATCTACTATAAATCTGAAGAAAATTCACATGTCATTATTAGCTTCTACGTGGATGATTTACTTATATTTGGCTCTAATTTGCATATCATCGTGGAAACTAAAAATATGTTTAGTAGCCATTTTGATATGAAAGATCTTGATAAGGCTAATTATATTTTGGAAATAAAAATTACCAAAACCTGTGATGATATATTTTTTTATTAGTCGCATTATGTTGAAATTTTTTTGAGAAAATATAATTTTTATAAGTGCAAGCATGTTCTTACTCCTTTTGATCCTCATGCGCATTTATTTCCTGTTGAAAATGATGAGGATGTAATTAATCAAAAGGAATACGCTAGTATGATTGGTAGCTTGCGTTACGCGACTGATTGTACTAGACCTGACATTGCCTATGCAGTTGGAGTACTTAGCAGGTTTACTAGCAAGCTTGGCAGTGATCACTGGCTAGCCATTGAGCGGATTATGAAATATTTATTTGGCACCATAAAATATGGTTTGTTTTATAATAAGTATCCTACAATACTTGAAGGTTACAGTGATGCCGATTAGAATACCTTATCAGGTGATTCATTATCAACCATTGGTTACTTATTTACCTTTGGAGGTGGTGTTATAAGTTGGAAATCGAAAAAACAAACCATTATTACTAATTCAACAATGGAGGCTAAGCTTATTGCTTTAGCTACAGCTAGTGAAGAATCAAATTGGTTGAGAGATTTCTTAAATGAAATCTCTTGTTGGGAAAAACCGATTCCACCTATATTGATTCATTGTGATAGCACCGCAACAATTGGTCGAGTTAATAACCGTTATTATAACTGTAAATCTAGACCTATCAGAAGAAAACACAGTACTGTGAGATCTTATATGAATAATGGCATCATAAATGTGGATTATATTAAATCTGGTGATAATCTTACAGATCCATCAACTAAGGCCTTAGTAAGAGATAGAGTCTAAAATACATCGAGGGAGATGGGATTAAAGCCCATTGAATATAGCAGTATGAGGATACTCAACCCATGGACCATAGATCCTGTAACTAGGTTCAATGAGAAGAACGATCATATGATAGCCGTGAGAAATGCACTAAATTAATTTTTACCCATCCCTATGATGTAAGTGTATTTATCCTGTAACGTTGTAGAGGTTGCGTTATTAAAAAAAAAAACTTTAATAAATTTCTGTAGCTCTTATTGAGTGGGGTGTCTATCACGACCCAAACCCTCCCCTAAGGGTTTAGCATCGTAACCGGCCAGTAATTCTTGGATTACCGAAGGCCTATGAACAGAATAATATATATAACAGGGGCTACGGAAGCAAATATACAAAGTTACATAGTCCATAGAGCTGTGCAGACATATATGGGACAAAATATTTGAAACTTTTCATATACCTGTTTGCATACATACATATAAGGCATTAAAATATAGTAGCCTTTCATCATCCAAGCCACATATACAAGATTACTGTGTGTTCATGCCAGACATAAACATTTCAAAAATACACAAGTCCCATAGACAATAAACCCGAGTAGATCTCAAAATGAAGCCTCCACGAGAGGCGTGATAGCTGGCTGACACCAAAACTCACCAGGCGGCACCTCAGGCCTGGTCACGTGCCTGCTCACTTACATACATAAAAATAATACAGTGAACTAGAGCCTAGTGAATAATAACTAAGTAAAGAGTTTTAATGAATGATGTCCAGCACATAGTTAGATTTCAGAGTTTATATCAAAACGTATTCATGTCGGAAACAGAGTCATAAGCATATTTCAATTGTAAATCAGAGTTGAATTCAGATACACAATCATATTCATATTCAAACTTTCCATAGGATCATACGTGGTACACCCATTAGCCGTCATATCAACTTGGTTTTAAGACCCACATATATAGTCGGTACCGACGACCATAAAGGTCCATATCTTGCGCGCAAGTAGCCATGGTATTGTTACCCCTAGGCGAGGGCCACGTGAATATAGGCCTCGGTATTGTTACCCCCGGGCAAGGGCCACGTGAATATAAGCCACCGTATTGTTACCCCTAGGTGAAGGCCACGTGTATATTGGCCACGGTATTGTTATCCCCGGGCAAGGGCCACGTGAATATAAGCCACAGTATTGTTACCCCTGGGCGAGGGCCATGTGCATATTGACCACGGTATTGTTAACCGCGGGCGAGGGCCTCGTGAACTAAGGATGCCATAAATACATTTCAGAAAAATGGACATTCATTTATAATTCATAAAATAGCATTTCAAAAAATAGATCGTATCATATCAGTCAGAAAATACTTGTAATTAAACATAACTTTGTAGCGTTATTACTCACAGTTGGCTTTGGGTGCAAACAAACAGAGTAGATTAATCAAATGGTTCGAGGCACGTGACCTACACGAACATACACACAAATACACACTTGAAACACACGCTCAAATTATGTATAACTTGCTTTATTTGTTCTGGGTGTGTTTCTAGTCTTAACCTCATTATAGTGTCTTAAATATAGCCTAAGAATGCCTAGGATGGAAAGAGGATGCCACAATGCACTTGAAAAAATTTCTCAAATTTTTGCTAAAAATGGGGTCTACGCTTGAGCGTGGTTTTCTACGCTCGAGCGGACATGCAGAAAGTGAAGCTTCGCTCGAGCGTGGATTTACTCGCTCGAGCAGACTGCAAACTTGACAAAAGTACTGGATGTATGATTTTCACGCTCGACGGACGCTCGATCCCCGCTCGAGCGTGACTTCTCTAACTCGAGCGGACTGTAAAACACATGAACTTCTGGGTACATGCATTTCACGCTCGAGCGTGAATCACGTCGCTCGAGCGGAAGTGCACGCACTCAGAGTGCTCGCTCGAGCGTGGATCAAATTTCTAGAATTTCCAGATTTGATCCACAGGTTCAAATTCAACCTCCAAGACATCAAACTCAATTTTTCTGGGCCAAAACTGTAGAAAACTCATAGAGACTCATACAACAACATGTTCCAAGGATCAATTCAAGAAACCATAGCTCAAAGGCTTCCATTTGTGCAAAATTTTAACTTGAAACTCAAGAATAATACATGAATATGTCTTGCATGCAATTCTTTGAACCAAAGCTTCTCAAAACATGATCAATTATGACAAAATGACATAGAACATGAAGGATTTCCAAAACAAAGCTAGGATCATGACATGCATGCACGAATCCTTTGGAAAAACAACCTCAAATGCCATTAATTACATATGCATGTATGTATTGAGCTTTAATTCTTCAATCTTAGCTTAATTTCACACCTAACTCTCTTGAATTCACGTACTTATTATCATAAATACAAAGTTTAAGAGTATAGTTCTCACCTAAGGTTGAATTCAAGTGTAATTCTAACCCAAGGCCTCAAATTGTCTTCAATTTCCTAGCCAAATCTTTGTTTGAGCTTAATTTCCCTCTACTCTCAATTTCTCACGTTTGTGTGTGTGTGTGAGCTCAAGAGTGTGTGGGTTGAATGCAAGGAAATGAGTTAGTGGGGTCAAAAAGGCTCACTAAGTGATAGGTAAACAAAACTAATCAAACGGCATAAATTTAATCTAATTTAATCGTTCCAAATCAGATTTCAATTAAACTTACCATAAAATTCTAAAATTCTCAATTAACACATAAGTCAAGTCAATTTCTGAATTGAATGCCGATAAGGCCCTCAATTTGCAAACCGAAGCTAAAATATGAACAGATCTTTCTATGCTAAACAGATACAAACACAGATAATGCAACACACACTCATGCAAATTAATTCAGAATCCTTTCTTAATTATTGTTAGGCATAATTAATCATTTATTAGCGTTAATCGGAGTTTGGGGTTGTTGTAGTGTCATAGTTACAGGAGCACCCTTGACAGAATTCACATATGTGAGTGTGGTAGTGGGGCCGCTACCTATGAAATTTGGGCTAATTCTCAAACACACTCATGAATCTTGAGATCGCACAAAGCCGTAATGTGCTGGCTATTAAAGCTTATGTAAACACCTGGAATATTATGTGTGTGTAATAATTATTTATTTCCCTTAAGTAGTCATGGTTCAATGCTGAGCATACTATAGGCTCTAGAGTAGATATTATTGTTTCACTAAAGGAGGTTCAATGCAAAGCACACCTACCATGATACATAATATCATTTTTTGCCTAATAATCTCAGATTTTGTTACCTATAATATCAAAATAGGTAGGAGAATGTTAGCAGATATTTCAATATTATAATGTGTTATAGATTATTTTGTTTGCTTGGGCTCTAAGCAACTTGTTCTCCAAGCTACCTTTTTTTGCCTCTAAGAAAAGTTTATTTCTCTCCAAGTTCTCTTTTCTTTTCCTCTAAGTATTCTTGCTCACCAAGTAACTCTTATCTTTTCTTTTCCTCCAAGTATTCTTGCCCACCAAGTTTTCCTCTACTATAAATTGAACTAACCTCTTATCTTGAAACAAATGAGAAACGTTTGTTATCTTATTATTTTTGTGTGAGATTATCATGCAAAGAAATAAAGGGTGTATGTGATAAAGTTTTGGGTTCAACCAATTATGCAGTATTGATGAACCATACGACTTAGTTGGGCTATTGTATCCTAGGGGGGACAAGTCAAGATTTTTTCTGCTGCACCGGTGTGAAGCTTTGCCTAACTGCAAAGGGCTTGAATCTCCTTAAAGATAGCAAATTTCCCGCGCCTCAACCCTTTCAATAGTTATTGTAATTTTTATTATTTGTATATTTTGGTATTTTATTTGTAATTATCACCAACACTAAGCAAACCTAATTATGGTTAAGGTTTCAACTAAAATGGAACCTAGATATGGATTTGAAATGGAATCTCAAGGAGGAGAGAGAGAGAGAGAAAGAGTGTGTTGACTGAGATGCAATCGGAACTCCACCGCGCACCGCCGGAGGACGGTGGATGAGTGTCATTAATGCTCTAAATCTAGAGAGAGAGATAGAGAACACCGATTTGAAGGTGACAGTCACGGATCGGATCCACAATGAGGGTTTGTTATGCCAGTGAAGACAAAGAAGGTTGCGCTGAAGCCGAAGGCGGTGTTGAAGTCGCCAGGAAAGAAAATGGTTGCGACGGCGATGGTGCAAAAGAGAAGATCTTATCGCAGGAGTTAGATGTGTGCAAGAGGGGATGCAGCAGTCATAGTGGCGTCGGTGGAGATGACGGGGTAAGAGGCGACGGAGGAGAAGGTTGCGGCGATGACGCTTGTCGGCCTCGTTAGAAGAGCAGAAAAGAGAGTATAGAGAGTAGAGTAGAGGAATGGTTTTGTTTTGTTTTGTTTTGTTTTTTTTTTTTTTTTTTTTTTTTTGCATATCACATATATATAGGGGCAATTTGGGAAGTTAGCTAAAAGTTTTAATCCATTTTGAATCATATTATCTTTCACATTTTTTACATACAAAAGGATAAAAAAATCAAAAAAAATTAAAAAATCAACTTTTTAACTAACTTCCTAAATAACCATAGAGAGGGTATTTTGGTTATTTAATCTGAGTTTATCCTTATGGACAAGCCAGCGCCTAAATCTCTTAGCAAACAAAATTCAAAATTGAATTTTTGGCCCCAGCGCCGTATAAACTAAGGATATATCCACCCAATATCAATTAGTATTGAAATAAATGCCTCTAAAATTCTAACATGATATTAGTGTTAGAGGGTTGGTAATCTCTCCGTACTTAATTATTGGCTGTTGATATATTTTTCTATCATCTCTTATTTATTTTTTATTTTTTTTATCACATCACCTGACACCAAGTTACATGTGCAAAAAAATATTAGAGATTTATTTTGCATTCAAAGCAATCAAAGTTTTTGAAAACTAGTCCAAACAACCAAACAAAAATTTGGCTAGCACAAGTGAGCTTATCTTAATCAATGTATTCAATTAACCAAGATCACGCCAAAGCATAAACTAATGTTAGCCTATACAAGTCCACTAATGTTAAGAATATAAAATTAAAATATAAAATGAATTATAGAAATTATAATGATTGGTTGAAATTTATTCAAAATGTAAAACTTTTAATAACAAAACTTATAATAAAATTAAGTGCACAGGTACAAAATACAAAATGTGGCACAAATGTCTCACAAGAAGTGAGTTGCGAGATATCTGTATTCATTATATGTTTTACGATAATAATACATTCCACTAAAAGTGGTGTTCTAAAACCCACTAATGAGTTGGCAAGCACTTTAAATAAAAAAAATAAGACACAAGTAGTGGGTCCCGTCCTCTACCACATCACTAGTGGTGCTTTTAGAGCACCACTTTTAATGGTCTCAAGCATTATTGTATGTTTTATATCTGTACACTTAGTGCTACTATTGAGATTAATCTCAATTATCTATTATATTTTGTGTGATTAATGTTGTTTAATAAAGTCCTAGAAGAATAAAGAACCAGTCAACAATAGGCAAACAAACAAGGGCAAGAGGCCACTAATCCAATTCTATCATTTTTATGATTAGCCAAACGCAACTTTACAAGTTTACAATAATATCTTACAATATGTCTCTATCTGTCTGTCTATTCCTCCACACCAGAAGAGTCAACTCGGTTTCATGTAAAAGAAATCTTATCGCACGCGCTCAAAGTGCGCGTGAAAATATAAATTATCAACTTGTTAACCTTACATTTCAATTTTTTTTTACATAAATAAAGAAGGATGCAAGTGACAGTTATAATTCTAGAATTCTTCGGTTCCACTTCATCATAGAATGACTTGAACCTCACATATTTTTGTAATTTTTTTATCTATCTATTTTTGGACTATAATTCTCCCTTAACTTTAAGAAAAAAAATTCAATTAAGTAGAAGTTCTAAAAAATATCACAAATAAATGGTTAATTTTATAAAACTTAATAATTAAAATTATAAATTTTATCATGAATTTATAATAATTTTCTCAAATTACTACCACTTGTTTTTCTTAACTTTAAATTCTTACAATTAGTAAAAGAATAAAAAATAAATTACACTCACCTCCACTAAGATTTAAATAAATACAATTAATTTTTTTAGTAAGATTAAAACGATTGAAACTAATGTATATATTGATAAAAACAAAAATAAATATACAATGTAATTAGTGTGTTTGGTTTCAATTTTTTGGATTCAATTTTCTAAAAATTAATTTTTTTTTTCTCATATTTTTTTTAGTGAATATTTTAAAATTTTAAACATTTTTTTTAGTTTTTTAGATGTACCTTACTTAAATGTATCTAAAAAATAAACATTTGTAAAAAAATATTTTTAAAAATTAATAAATACATAAAAATACAAAAAACGTACCGAATTTTCATTTTAAAAAAAATACTTTTGGTATTTGGTGAATTTTCTAAAGATTGTTTTTTATAAATATTATACTTTTTAGGGAAAATTAGTCTACCATCCATCTCAAAGTTTTAGTAATGAAATAGGTCCACAATATTTTCTTTTGTAATCTAAGGTTCCTCACCCTCATACTTTTATATCATACCTACACTATCATTCTCTCTCTACTCTCCTCTTTCTCTAGGGTTTCGATTGCACAAGAGAGAAGGGAAAGACGATGAGGATGATGATTGATCCGATGAAGATTCTGATCACTGCGAGTTCCGGTTCTAATACTAATTCAAATAGTAGAGATACAAGCTCGAAACCTACCGAGAAGAACTTCGATTTGGAGGATATCCTAAAGAATGAGTATGTTCGAATCAAGTTCTACATTGATCAAACACTTGTCCTACAAGATTGGAAGAAAGTCTAACAATCTATCAAGGAAGGTATATGTGAAGAATCCCTCTATCTACTCATATCTATGGCTTGTTTGCCACTAATGGCTGACCATTATCCCAATTCCACTCTCTCTTCCCAAACAAAGCTCCAATCGACCAATCCCATCAGGAAGGTATCTAAAATTCAACCCAGTTGTCTAGTAAATTTCTTATAAGTAATTTCTATTATTTATTTTTCTTGTAAACAATTGAATGAGTTTTCTATTGATATAGCATTTACAGTGAATTCTCTCTTCGAACAACTGTCTATGCCTGTTCTTACGTCCAATAAGGGAAATGATTGTAAACAATTTTCATTAGCTTGAGATTGTGAAGAATTTTCTCTGGTTTAAAATTGTGAACAAACATAGAGAAATTTGTGGTTTGATTAAAATTTCACTAGCTTGAGATTGTGAAGAATTTTTTAGTTTAAAATTGTGAACAAATATAGAGAAATTTATAAAATTTATCTGGTTTGATTAAAATTTCTTTGGTTTGGTTAAAATAATTTCTCTGGTTGAAAATGGTGAACAAACACAGAGAAATATATGAACAAAGCCATAGAAATTCTGTGTGAACAGAGAAAGCCAAAGAAATTTTAATTTTCTCTGGATTTCTCTAGTTTGAACTCAGAGAAATTTTAATTTTTTTTTTGTTTAAACCCAGAGAAATTCTTTAGGAAGTCCAGAATTTCTCTGGAGATAATTTCTCTGGGATCGAAATTTTTCTAGATCGATATTGAGGGACCTTAGACATTATGAAAATATTATATGCCATTTATGCTATAAAATCTTAATACCAGAGACCTTAAAAAAAATTTCCTACTTTTCAAATGTATTTATGTTAGGCGTATCTAAAGATTAAAAAAATTGTCTAGAATATTAAAAAAAATTCAATAAAAATAACAAAAATACGAAAAATAAAAAAAAAATAATTTTCTGAAAAGTGAATCCTAAAAATTCAAAACAACCAAGCTGATTTATTTATTCATATGACTAATGTATGACTAATAAAAAAGAATTTAACAGTTATGTAAAATAAAATTTCAAGGGAAATAGTGTAATAATGTCAAAAATATTATTTTTGATATAATTAAACTTAATAATTAATTAATAAAAAATTATTTATTATGTGATCAAAAATTTAAAAGAGTGACGGAATATAATTTATAAAATTATAAAGAATAATTTGTATTTTAAATAAATTTATAATCTATCTTTAATTTTTTCATCTTTTCTTTCATTTAAGTCCTTAAGCGCCCAATCTAAAAAAATAAAATAAATAAATAAAAAAGTCCTTAAGCGCGTGGACGATGATGAGATGAGATCATCATCTAAAGCTTTTCGAGAATTGATGATGAGTTTATTGTTGTCATGGTAAAATCATCTGTTCACTTTTATTTTAAATTTTCTGAATTTTTAACGAAAACTAAGGAAGATCCTCTATCAATAAGATATTATTATTGTTAGTGTAAATTGCACTAGTATTATCAGAAAATATAATTTTTATAAATTAATTTTAAATTTTTTTAAATTTATATAGCACTTGATTTATTTTTTATTAGAAATTTATTAGTTATATGAATGATAAATGATATTATTATTTTTTTTATATTTAAATATATATTTTATATTGTGTATCGTTATATCTTAATAACATCTTTATTAGTTTAGATCTCTTTAATTTTATTGAAAAGACATATAATATAATTATGTCAAAATTATAAGTTATATTATATTTATTTTTGAATCACAAGGAGGTTAGTCTAGTTTTGGCCTCTTTTGACATGTTGGTTAAAAGTAATTTATTAATTTTTTATTCTTTTTCAGACGGCATCACTTCTTTATTTATTTAAAAAAAAATTAAAAAATTAATTTTTAATCTAGACCTCATCCTCATTATTATTATTTATGCATATATATATTTGTTAATTATGTGTAGACATGGTAGGTGGAGAGAATATAGAAAATACGAAACAAATACATCATATATATATAATATATATATTTTACCAGAGAAAGAAATGATTGAGAATCGAAGGCATCAGTGATAGCCGATGGTAAAGTCATTAGAATAAGCAGAAGAGACCCAATGTAGACAAATTTCAAGTCATTGTTTACAGTTCTAGAGAGAGAGAGAGAGAGAGAGAGTGTGAGATAGAGTTCTAGAGAGAGAGAGAGAGAGAGAGGATGTAGGATGTTGTGTATCGTATCTGCTGATGAAAGGGCCCAGCAGATTTTGTGAAATTTCTGTTTTTGTGCTTTTTGGGTTGATGATGATCTTCTAAGGCTCCTTCAATGGCAGCACAGAAATACCCACTTCGTTTTTTTGGGGTATTTGAGGTTTTTCTTGATGAATTCTGGAGCTGAAGACTGAATTATCATAGTGGCTGTTTGGTGGAGATTTTCTTTCAGTTTCTGGGAAATTTGTTGAATTCGTGGTCAAGTTCTGAAGATGGGAAGTAGAGATTGAACGGGTATGAGGTAATTTCTTTTTATATTTTATTTTTTGATATTCATTAATTTTATGTTAATTTTGGGCTTGGGTTTTGGAGTTCAATAGTTTTTTTTTTGGTTAATTTTCCTAGTTTTTTTTTTGGGTAATTTTTTTTTTAATATTCTCTCTCTCTCAATTATTTTTTTCTAAGCTCTCCACTTAAGTTAATTTTCATAGTTTTTTTTGGGTCATTGAATTCCTTGTTTTAAGTATGGAAAATATACATGATGGCAATCTTTTTACTGGTTTTATTTATTTTATTTTTTTTTTGAGGGAACCCAAGGGCCTTTGGACTATTGTGGGTAATAACTTGGAAAACTTCCATAGTTCTGTTTATGCTTAAAAATTATTGATTAGAAAAAATTCTGATGATTGATAGTTCTAGTGGAATTAGATCAAAACTTTTTTCAATTTGGTACATATCTAATTTGTTTAATATTTATGTATTTTATATTTGTACATGTGTATATATATATATATATAGATGTTTAGCCATGGAATCACCCTTAAAAGTTCCCATCCCTCTATGTATGGACCATTTGACAATCGTTCCAGGCTTTTTTGAAGAACCTTGCATTGATGAATTAAGGTTGCCATTTTTCTCTTTGAAGAATTGAGATTTTCCTAATATAATTTTTCTTAGATGTCATCTCCTGTTTACATTTTGTTGAATTTGTACTAAGATGATCACTTGGAAAGAAAAAGGGTTGTCTTTCCTTTGAAGATCTAGTATAGTGGTTTGTCACCATTCCATAGTTCATCTAAGTGACCATTATAGGAACCGAAACTGAAAATGCAAGTGTACTACTTATTCTTACTATTTTGACGAGCTATACTGTATTTGCTGCTAATTCAAATTAGTGCCGTTTATCTAGTTGATTGCAGAAATGGGAACTGATGTGCAAGCCAAGACATACTTTTCTGGATCTTATTCCATGAGGGATTTAAATGACAGATTGGCCCTTTATCATGAACACGTGTCCTTGAAAAATGATCAGTATTATGACTCGTTCTTTACAAGGCCAGCCGCAGATGGATATTTGGGGTGTGATAAGGAACAATTAAGGCAAACGATCTTGAAGCATGACTCCATCTTCAGACATCAGGTGAGCATTATTTCAACTTTTGTAGTGTGGTGAAGTCTGATCTGTAGTGGTATTGTAAACAAACTTTTAGAAATATTGTCGATAAAAGCTTCTCTATCTTTGATTTTGTTTAAGAATGGCAATGGGCTCCTGATTAATCACTTTATATTTCTTTTTTGTGGGTATTCCTGTAAGTTTTAGCAGGTACCTTATACATATTTTTTTAATTGTAATTATTTTAAATGTGTATGGTAATTCAGCTTGCAGAACTTCACCGCCTTCATAGAAGACAGAGGGATCTGATGAATGAAATTAAAAGGAGAGAACTACATCAACATCTGATACCAGCAGAGACGTCACGGCCAAGTCTCTTTTTACCTCACATCCCGTCTAGCAATGTCAAAAAGACATGTCATGTATCTGATTTTCCTTTCATGGATCCAACTTTTACAAGGCGTCTCACATCAGGAACAGATAGTATCCAACCTCCGCGTAGCTTCACAAATGGAAAGAATATATCCAATCATTTTCGCTCCCAAGACACGGTCATATCAAAGGACTATCAATATTCTGAGTCCAAATGCAACACGTTTCAGAGAAGATTGTTGAATCTTGAACTTCCTGCTGATGTATACATGAATAATAAAGGGAAACAGCTAGAAAAAAGTGCTTGTGGAGTGTCAGGGATTGAAAGTTTCCTTCCTAAAAGGAACTGTGAGGTCACATCTGTGAGAGATGTGCATTTGTCTCTTGGTGCTGGTTTGAGTTCTGGCTGTAACGGTGACACTTCGAGATCTAACTTGTTATTAAGAAGAACCAAAGATATTGTTGATTTGAATGAACCTATCCAGCTCGAGGGAGCATCTGTTTCAGCTCCTGTAGACAATTTAGGTAACATCACCTGCCTAAATGAGGAGATACCGAGGCAGGATTTATTTGTGAATTCAAAATCACAGTCCCACATTTTGTCCAAGGAGCCCTCTCAAAGCTCACGTATAGGAACGAATGGAGGAATTCTCTTCAACAATATGCTTTCAAAGAATGAAGGGAACCGTACACAGCAGTTAACGTATAAGAATGAAGCTGGTATGTTTTTCTTAAATTTTTTTCTTCCCCTTATTATATTTCTTTGTTTGTTTTCTTAGTTTGTGGGTTCATTTTATTTCATTAGTAAGTTGGCTTTGTTTGATTAAGTTCCTTCGTCACAAGTTACTATGCCATGCTCAAGCCAATATAGTGTACTGAGAAGCTATTCAGTTGATGTGATATGGAAATTACATCCCTTTTCAGGACAAACTGTATTCAATACAAATTCTGCCTGTGGAGGTGTCTGTCCCGAAGATTCACTGGCACCGTTTAAATCATTACAAGTTGAACCTAGCAAATTTGACAAGCCATCGTCATTTTCCCCTTTTGATGACAGTAACAGAGAACCTTGGAGAAAAAAGAAAATTTTTGGTGTGGAAATTTCTGAAGGAAATCACAATCAATCTGTTGTGGCTTCCCAAACACCCAGTCGGTGCCAACTAATTCCCCAATCTGATGCAACCAATTCTGAGCCATCCTCTCTACCACCATGGATCAAGGCTTCTTGCAGCTTGAACCAGAATGTGTTACCAGTTCGAGAAAACGCTTGCATTAGCGCCTCTTTTCCATCCAATAGAAGTTCGAGTTCATCTATGCAAAGCAATACAAAACTAGTTTCACGAGCTGAAATATCCTACCAACATGCTGTTTGTCTTGGTTCTGAGTCAGACGTAAAACAATTACCGGTTCGCTTCTCATCCATCGGATCTGATTTTTCAAATAGCATCAACAGTAATAGTTCAGTGCCCGAACAATTTGTGCCACGTGGTTCTGTAAAATCTTTTAAGGTTTCAGATTGCATGGATGCAAAGTCTTCGAATGATATGAAAGATGTGATGCACCCATACAAGTTTCAGAGCGAGGCGATTCTTCAGAAAAATCCTGAATCTGTAGATGATAACCCTATGGGAGGACTGCCTTGGCTTAAAGCAAAAGAACCTTCTGATTTTGAGTGGACCAAAGGAATGGAAGATTCTTATCAGACGAATTCACATTCCTTGCAAAACTATTCTCAGAAGTTTGCCAACAAAAATGTAATGGGAAAGAGTCTTTCTCAAAGTTTCGTTCGGGGTACTACATCATCGATGAGTGCCTGTGATGCTGCGCTTGACAAAATCAAAGCCAGTGTATGTCCAAGTGATGGAAAGATTCTTGGGTTTTCCATTTTTGGTGTGCCTCAGATCTCCACTGATCTTTATTCGCCCTGCTCCCCATCTAAGTTGAGTTGCCTTGCTTTTGATGTTGATGGTGGCAATGACGAGAAAGATTTGGGTCATGGTCCCACTGGAGATCAGCTTGAAGTTGAGGATCTTGTTATGGAGAAAAGTTTAGGCAATTTCATTGATTTAAACTTGTGTATGAATGAAGAAGGGGCACCTCCAGTACCATCTCTCCCCAGAGCAGTTGTGAAGATTGCTACCACCAAGATAGATTTGGAGGCTCCGGCCATTCTTGAATCTGATTCAGACCTATCTCCTGAAGCGGACTCTTCAGAAAACAAACTTGAGAGCCCTTCTGAATTACCCTTAGATGAATCCAAGGAGAGTACTGAAGAACTTGCTAGGGTAGCAGCAGAGGCTATAATTTCCATTTCATCATCTGACGTGCTCAATAAACACACTGATGATATCACTTGTCAGACATTGGGAGTTTCATCTAGTGATTCACTCCATTGGTTTGCTGAGGTAGTTTCTTCTTACAATGATGTTCTTGAAGGTGAGCTTACAGAAGTTCCAGGAGGTACTGATGGAACGAATGATGAAGAGTTCGTTCCTGATGGGATGGATTACTTTGAGTTCATGACACTGAAATTGACAGAAACCGAGGTAAAGGAATGCTGCAATAACACCTACTATGATGAAGAGTCCGTTCCGGGGCCCACGGTATTGTCTAAACGGCCTCGAAGAGGTCAAGCGAGGAGGGGGAGGCAGCGAAAGGATTTCCAAAGGGATATACTACCCGGTCTCATTTCTCTGTCAAGGTATGAAGTGACTGAGGATCTTCAGGTATTTGAAGCACTTTTTAAAGAAAGTGGTTTCACTTGGCAGCCAATTCTGTCACAGAGGAAGGCTGCTAAGAATGGTCGTGGGAGGAGGCGTTTAGGGGGTTCTCTTCCCTCTCCGACACCAAAAGTTGTTTGCCCGCCCCCTGAACAACAACCTATTTATCGAGAACTATTACTCGATGAGAGGACTCTGACCGGATGGGGAAAAAGGACAAGGCGTTTGCCGAGGCAGCGGTGTCCAACTGATAATCTTACTCGTGCTTTGAAATGTTGAGTCTTGATTTCAGAGTGTTCTAGCCGTAAAGAAGACTAAAAGAGCAATTCTTCTAAGAACACAAAAACTAATCACAGAACCGAATACAACTCTCTCAAAAAGGCAGGATCCACCTTCTGTGAGAGAGGATTATGTCCTGTTTTATGATCAATTTTTGTGTTCATGGACTTTTTTCTTAAAAAAGCCCGGCTGTGGAAGTGTACTGGGGTCATTTTTGCACTAGGATGGAATGTTGGCTTGAGTGCTTGCTCCAAGTATTCTGACGAACTGTGGTTGTCTGTTTGACAAGATACGATGAGTCTAATCGGCCGGAGTGTGGCTGGAAAATCCTTCTGATGGGAAAGCAGGAGAGAGAGAGAGCAGATTAGGGTTTGTAGCCGAACCATGGGATTGTTGTTGTACAATTGATCTGCTGTTCGTCTAATTTTCTGAGTTCTCGAATAATGTTTGTATTCTTGACTGAGACAAAATCATTATTTGTTTGGACTTGACGAGTGTAATGTAAATGAAAATGCTGGTCTGAGAAATTTTTAATACCTCACTTCAATTGCAGATTTATGAACTTGTGTTTGAGGTATCTGCTAATACTATACACTTTCATTTTTGAGGCTTCTGTTTTGTCTTTGATATTTTGTACTTACTCTTTTTTATCTTCACTGTGATTTATGTTTTAATAGATTCATGAATTGCAATTAAGTGGAGATTTGCAAACAATCCCAGACCTGTTTGAACATGATGTATAAGTTGTGTACGGACTTATTAATTGGCCAAATTACCAGTTTATAGAATCTCTCTGTCTTGCTTTTGGGATTTTTTTTTTAGTTTTTTTTTAATTTTGTTGTTGTTGTAGAATGGAGGCCCTAAGGCCAAAACGCAAAAAAGAAACTAGGTCACCGGCCCCCTAGACTAGCAGGGTTCGAACTGACATGGGAGGGGAGTGAACCACTTGCAACTCCATCGTGGCTTTGAGGACTTCTGTCGCCATTGCATCCGCACAAATATTCGCTTCCCGACGCACAAACTGCAAGGAGCAGTACCAATTCCTTGCCACGAGCCTCCAAATTTCCAGCACAATGTTATGCTCCGGGTGCACTCGACTGGGGTGATCAATCAGCTCAATGTCAACTTGGGCATCATATTCCACTACAACAGCTTTGATTGATGATCGAATAAGCATTATATGAAAATTTTCATAGAATAAGAAACAGATGACAGACAAAGACAAATGTTGGAGCACAGATCATGCTAACAAATGCTCTTCAGATATAAGAAAAGATAGAAAAAAATAACACTTTCTAATTTCATATTACTTTCCATTGATTGCAACATTTTTTACAAATAAAAAAATCCATACATAATAATGTAACTCAATATGGACCATTCACTTCAAAATAAAATACTTATAAAGAATATATTTATTTATTAAAATGGTATTGTCACATAATTCTTATTTATTTATTTTGTATGAATTTTATGTATCAAGCATTTTCCCTCTTTTTAATAATTTTACCTATTTTGAAAACAATTTTTACCCTATTCCCAATATTAAACAATCAACTTTGATTGAGACCCTCAATAAAGGTCTATCCCCACCCTCCCCACATACACATGAACGTTGGTCATTGGATCAAAAAAAACCAAAAAAAAAAAAAAAAAAAAAAAATTGACCAATCAGAACCCACTAGAGGCTACTTCCAGACCATTTTAATAAAAATAAAAGCAGACTACGGGTAAAGGTCCTACCGGGAGTCGAACCCAGGTCGCTGGATTCAAAGTCCAGAGTGCTAACCACTACACCATAGAACCCCTCTGTTGTTATTAGCCTTCAATTTATTTTTATTAAACTAAATCACAGAGGGGGGGGGGGGGGGGTTGTTAATTTTTAAGTGTGATTCATAAGAAATTATAATTATGGAAAAAAAATTTAGATGACAATTAAAATAATAATATGATAAGGGTTTAGGTGACAAGGATAACAAAATGGTAAAAAGATATACATACGGTAGATACCATTATCATATGGCAAGATCTGTATAATTAATCGGCGTATAATTACACTCTATGATACAATAAGAAAATGTCACAGTTCGAGTTAGTAGACTAACGATCACTTTCTTAAATGATAGGTATTCTCACTTTACTAATAAAAATGTTGGGGAAAAAAAAAAGAGCGGTTTCTCTCTAGTAAACATAGTAGATTTGAGTATATTGTTGGGCTTGTGGAGTTTATCACGTGTTCCATTTCGATAATCTAAATTGCTTAATGTGTAGAACTCATCGAGTACTTTATGTCTACAAAATAACACGTTAATCGGATATCAATAGTCCCTTAATCGAAATATATTTTTGTCAATGGTAAATATGATTTTAAAAATAAATTATTAATAAAAATGTGTTTCGATTAAAGACTATCGATATCTGATCAACATAATTTTTTAAAAACATAAAATACTTAATAAATTCTACACATTAAATAATTTAAATTATCAAAACATAACCTGTGATAATCCAAAAAGCCCAACAATAAGCTCCAATCCACATAGACCATCTCCAAAATTAAAAAAAAAAAGAAGGGTAAATTATCAATAAATTCTAATAGTTTGACTTAATTCTCATCAAGTCTTATTGAAAATAATTTTTAATAAAATCATCAAAAATAATAATTTTTTGTGACAATTTTTTTATATATATTGCTAAAAATTGACAATTAATAATTTTTTTTATCATGATTTTTATAAATTGTCGTTAAAACTAATACTTAATGATGTTTTTCTGTGGCAATTTTTTCAAACTGTTATTAAAAGTTAAAAATTAATAATATTTTTTTATGATGATTTTTTTAAATTGTCGCTAAAACTTATAATTAGTAATATTATTTATGATAAAATTTTTAAATTATCACTAAAACTTAATAATTAATAACTTTTTAAATAATATTTTATAAAAAATGCCATTAATTTTTACCCGACCTATTGTACAATAATTCCACTCCATAAGGCATGGTTTGGGAAGAAAAAGGCCAGGATTTTTTGGCTAAAATAACCACAAAAAATAAAATAAGCCTTTTAACCCAATAAAACAAGAGATTTTTGGTGAAAAGCCCATCTCATTGGGCCTATTTTGTGTGAAGCCCACGGAATAAAACAATGGCCCTAAAAGCCCCTCAATTAAAAAAGTATCATGTATTGACTGAAATGCCCTTCTATATAAGTGGGGAAATATGAAACGATTCCACCGTTTCTCTCCCCTCGCTCTCTGTTTCATCGATTGAAAACCCTCATCCGAATATCATCATTCAAAAACCTTAGCATCGATTGGAAATCCTTATTTGAGTCTCGTTACTCTCTCTCTCTAGAGCTACTTTGTCTTTCTACCCCTGCAACGTTACAGGTTCGTCCCTTGCGCTCGAATCGAACTCCGCATTACGCTTTACTCTTTCTCTTGGGCACATATTTTGCAGGTAATTTTTTCCCCTTTCTGTTAGCTTTTCGATATTATGAAGTCTGTCTGGGTTTGTTTTCATTTTGGGAGTGCTATATGAGATTACGTTGGCATGGTATGGGATGGGATTGTGAGGCTGTTAAGGATTTTGTGTTAAAGATGGTCGTCACTTATCCTCGTTTCGTCTTAACCCAACCCTTTGGTAATGTGTGTGTTGAATCAGTGCTACTAAAAAATTGTTTATTCGAAATTATTAACATATAAGATTTTGTTTGATTTATAACAAAATGTTATTCTAACAAAATACACAGGTCAGTGATTTTAATAGACTTGTTTTTTTCTTTTTTCTTTTTCATTGTTGTAATAGGGTGAGTAGAGTTTGGGATTTTGGGTTACACTAAGGATCATCTATTTTAAAATTTTTGTCACTATCTTAAAATACTTTAAATTACTAAATCATGTGAGAATGTTAAGGTTTAAAAATTTTGAAAACTAATTTAGGTATTTCGAAATGGGGTATGTAGTTTTGCTTCAATTTCGTTGCTTTGAATTCTGTAGTATTTTGGTCCTACAATTTAATGCTTTCAATTTCACTTGCTTCATGAATTTTTCAGAGTAAAATTTTACTTCCAACCAGAGTAAAGTTTTACTTATAAACAGAGTAAAATTTTACTTTAACTCTAGCCTTTGCTCATTACATACATGTGCATATCAATTTATATATAAATATATATATATATATATATATATATATATATATATATATATATTTATGTATGTGAATTTGATTATAATTTTGTCATTTCTCTGATTTCGGTTTGAATGTGAAATATACATGTTAATTTTAGAACTGTGTTGCATATAGTCAAAATTGAGACAAGGTTTTCTTTATTCTTGGCTCTATAAATTTTGTATGTGTTATTTTCTAGGGTATATTATTCAGAGTAAAATTTATTGTCTCATTACAATGCTTGTGCATTTTCTTTAGTACTTATTTGTTTTGCCACTTTGTTGTTTAAAGTAAAATGTTACACTGTTGATATAGGGAAACTTTTTAGTGTTTTAAAATGGTTGTTACAAGAAGCAAATGTGGTGATGATGATGATGATGATGATGATTTTGAAGTTCCACCAACGATTACACAAAAGAAGAAAGTCCCTAAAAAAAAAGAGCAAAAGTAGTAAAAAGTTCAATTCAATGCTAGTGATGATGAAGACTGTAATGAAAGTAATCCAATGCTTTCAACAACAAAACCTTCGAAGTTGAATATTGTACATGGAGTACGGGAGAGGGAGAACTATATGAAACAATATAGGTCAAATGTTGTTTCATTGATAAACCTAATGCGAGACACAAGGTTCACTGAAAGACACATTATTGCTCTCGAGAGAACATCTTTTGGGATATTGTTTAAATCTTTTTGGAAGAAAGAATATGTGGTTTTAAAGAAGTTCAAGAAAGTTGATGATAATGTCACGGATATGATCAAATCTTATGACTTTCATGCAAAGGGATTTAAGCTTGGGGGGGAAATGTGTGACATACGTGACAGTGACGTTAACTTTGATTTTTAGGATAAAATCGGGAACGAAAAAAGTAGACGTCTCATATGGGAAGAAACAAGAATCATTTTTTGTGTAGAGAAGGTTCCGTAATATGTCAAGAATATCCATAAAGAGTTTGCAAGAGGCATTAGGAGATGCATTGGAAGGCACAACGACAATTGATGTTGAGGATGTTGCACGAATAATGTGTTTATTTGTTGTGGCAACTTTGCTATTACCAACAACTAGTCTAATAATTGGATGGGCTTTTGTTGCCCTTGTAAAAGATTTGGAAATGATGAATTCATATGCATGGTTGATTGCAGTTGCATCCACGTTGACTACTTCAATCTATTCTTCATTAGGAAGTCCTGAAAATGTAACTAGATGTGTACTTCTTCTTTTGGTAAGCAAATTGAACTATTTGAAATATTACGCAATTTATCTTTAGAGAATTAACTAATTTCAATTTTTTATTTTATAGTACTGGTTATGCGAGCATACTACCCACATTCAACCTCAAGGAAAAAAAATTGTGTCCAAGGCTCCTTCGATGGGACTTATCAACATTGAGGAAAAAGCTAATGAAGAGGTCATTACAAACACTAAAGCCCGAAGATGTATCATCTTTCCAAACCCAGCCTTACTGGTTCACTTTGCTTAAAATTATACTTACATAATAAAATCTTACTCTTGAACAGAGTAAATGTTTACTTAAAATTAGAGTAAAAGTTTACTTATAATCAGAGTAAACTTTTACTTTGAAACAGAGTAAAAGTTTACTTAAAATCAGAGTAAAAGTTTACTTACAATCAGAGTAAAATTTTACTTTGAAACAAAGTAAAATTTTACTTACTCTTGAATAGAGTAAAAGTTTATTTTAAATCAGAGTTAAAATTTACTTACAATCAGAGTAAACTTTTACTTACAATCAGAGTAAAATTTTACTTTGAAACAGAATAAAATTTTACTTACTCTTGAACAGAGTAAAAGTTTACTTAAAATCAGAGTAAAAGTTTATTTACCATCAGAGTAAACTTTTACTTACAATCAGAGTAAAATTTTATTTACTCTTAAATAGAGTAAAAGTTTACTTTAAATTAGAGTAAAAGTTTACTTACAATCAGAGTAAACTTTTACTTACAATTAGAGTAAAATTTACTTACTCTTGAACAAAGTAAAAGTTTACTTAAAATTAGAGTAAAAGTTTACTTACAATCAGAGTAAACTTTTATTTTGAAACAAAGTAAAATTTTACTCTGGTGGTTAAAGTTTGCTTCATTGCTGACTTTTTTTCTTTTTCTATTTTTCAAATGCAGGTAAATCACGATAAACTGAAGCCCATTTCCAGAGAAGAAATGGAACTCATTCGTAATGACGAGGAAGAAGATGCATTGGACATAGAGGAAAATTTGGAGACTAAAGAAGATGAACAACCTTTGAAAAACTTCATTGATCTTGAGAAATTAGAACGAGTTCAAAAGGAAAACAAGAGGCTGAAAAGTGAGAATATGGCATTGGTTGAAGAACTGAAGAAAATGAGAGAAACAATGCAAAAAATACAAGAGGATCAAGAGGCAAAAACAAAAGAAATGATGGAAAAGATGAGCAACACAGAGAAAGAAATGGAGAAACTGAGAAAGGGGTTTGAAGTACTTGAATCTGAAAATAAACAGTTGGTTGAACAGATTAAAGAAAATGCAGTTCATGCGGCTATCCAAGCTTTTGCTTCTAAAGAAATGCCACATGCTAAAGGAGTAGAACAAGAGCAAAACTTTAGAATTCAAACTACATTGAAAGAAACACCTATAGTCATAGAGCCATTGCAAACATCCATGGTCAAGAAAATCAAAATCAAGGCGAGGAAGAAAAAAAAGACGTCTGATTTTGAATGTGAGTGAAGAGAGGCAAAGAAAAAAAGACCACAAAACAAGCAATTGAAGAGATATCAAATGAAGTGATTTGTGATGACAACTTGCCTCTAAGCCAACCAAAGCCAGTTGAAAGGGTTTTGTTTCCAAATAAGGGTGCAATATACAAATTGCTTGATGAGAATAATAAGTGTCTACTGAGCAAGATTTACAATTTGGAAGCCACAGAGAAAGACCATTTTAATTTTATCAAACAATAGATTTTTACTGTTATCAAACTGCAACGTGTTAATCAACATTTTTTTTACCTTATGACTAGTGCAATCATATGGTCCGGCACAGGAAATGGAGTATATGTTATATTGTATGATGTGGATGCAATTCTGAGAGATGGTGATACTACAAATAATGTAAGTGGCCATACAATTTTCAATGACTAGTGTTCACTTCAATAACTAAAAATAGTTCATTTTATTAACATATATTTAATTGATTTTTGTTTTTTGTAGGTCATTGACAGCTTTGTAGAAATGTTTCAGATTGAGAAACAAGCAAAGAAGCCAAAAAAAAATAAGTCATTCTTTTTCTCAAGCTTTTGTTGGGTAAGCTATCAATTTGTGTTTAGTTTGAATTGATAAAATTTTATTGTGGTTTAGTGTAACATTGTAATGTATTTTAGAGTTAATTTTTACTATTTGGTCTGCCAAAGATTGACAACCCATATAGTGTGTCACCAACACAACTTGAGACATGACACTCTTATATGATTAAATGCAGTCACTAGTGAAATGGGGTTATGGAGATTTGAGAAATCATTTAATTGACGATGTGCTTGAGCAAGATTTGAGTGGATACAGATACCTTCACTTTTGCATGAACTCCAATGGGTACAAGAATGAAGAAAAACCCTACCACTGAACACTTATTGTATTTGACACTGAATTTGATGAGTGGAGACATTACAATTCTTTAAGGACAAGAGACAACAGAGAAGATCCTTACCTTAAGGATGCAAAAAAGATTGTAAGTGCTTTGCATCATATTAACAGTAATTTTTTACTGTGTTTTATTCTTGTATTTAATCGTGACCAAACAATTATGCAATGATGTTAGATAACATATGTGGAGAACAAGTTGGCCAACAAAACGAAGAGAGAAGTTTGCAAACTTTCTTTTTGTGAAAGATAGTCCACAACAACGCCCAACTGTAGACCCGACTTTCTTCACGCGCCCCCTATCAGAGAGGCACGAATTGGTCTTACTACAGTTCAGACTCCTGTCACGGTTCTGAATCTAATCTCACAAAGTGCAATATGAGACTGATAAACACCAAAGAGTCCAATCCGGCAAATTATTTTGAAAATTTGATTTTAGATCAAATAATGCCAAAACTGGACTGTTTTGCCAGATTACAGAGTCGTCACCTAAATATTTTATTTTTGAGAAATTTAGGAAACTCTGACTTATGCCAAAGGCCATGTGTCCGTCATCACCAAAGTTGCCTCGACTCGGGAACTTGGGTATGAGAGGGGAAGGTCCTGAAATGAGCACCCCCGCTCGTTCGATCAAAAATCGGCCTTTACTAAACATGATATGTTGTTTTATAAACCTCATGTGTTCTTATCCGGTTATTAGCTATCTTTACTATGTGACGGACACACACAAATATAGACTAAGTCGCAAGACTTGGAACAAAACAATTCATGTTTGTTTTCAAAAATGGTTTGAAAGTGCTACTCGCAAGTAGGCTAAAGCGCGGATTTGCCACCCTCAAGTGGGCTTAAAAAAAAACATGATTTGCCACTTCGCAATGTGGGCTTAAAACTCTCAATCATTGAATTGTTCCAATTCAAGTAACCAAGCCTTCCCCCACAGGTATTCATGCAGTTAATCACTTAAGCAAATAGCCTCATGGCAAGCATGCTATCATGGCAACACTCACACTCATGCAAGCATGCTAAAGCGTAAAGACTTACAATGTACTCCGAGCCAAAACAAAAGCTAGTTAGAAATAGTGCATGATTCTAACTATGCTAGATGCCTAATGTAACACATGCAATACGCAACTAAATAAGCTCGGCTATCTAAGATGGCATATGAATTCAACAACTGATGCACGTATTCAAATAGGTATTGAACTACGATGCAGTTTGTATGATGCGTCGAGCCCGGTGCATGCAAAACAAATGAATGATGCAAACATGCAAAGCATAAGGTATGCTAATTGAAAATGACCCTAAACTAACCATCGAAAACGGTTAAGTAAAAGGGAGAAAGAAGTGGGGTTGGAAGACATGCATACACACATGCACACTTATTACAACATTGCGCCCTCTCGAAAGAGGGTCCGAATAAATAAGCTAAACTAATCTAAGCTAAGCTAAACAAACTAATCTAATTAAACTAATTAGACTAATTATTACAAACCAATTGAATAAAGAAATAGCTAAGCTAAGCTACTTAATTATTACAACATTCAACTAATTGGCAAATTAATTAATTAAATTACAAAACCATGCTAGCTAACAAGTAGAGCATCTAACTATGCTGCCTCAGCAAGTTGAACATGCATACACTCGGTTTTCGCCCCAAAAGCCCACCGGTTTGCTCTTGAGAGGCTCTGTTTGCAGGGTTACTCCAAGAATTTTTTGCTCTGCCTTACCAATTCCATGCTGAGGAATGCACCAGTGGCCTGCCGGCCATGATTGCTTGCTGTCGGCCAACAATGAAACACTGCCGGCCAATGATGAAGTACTCCCGGCCACTGGTGTGTTGATTCACCAAACTACAACAGAGCATACACAGAGGAAAATGGAGGGTTTTTCTAGGACATGTTTGTACTGCACCATCTCCTTATCATCTCAAAACATCAAAGGAAGGGAGCTATTGGGTCTAAAACCACCAATCAAGCATTCTCAATGCATGATGGTCAAGGATCCAACTTGTGCACATTCAATAAATGTACAAAACAAAGACTCAAGTCCACTACCTTATCGTGAGTGATCAAAGGCAATGGAGACCAAGGAGATTGGCTCATTTCATCACTTTGAGTATGAAATGGACTAATTTCCCTTATGTTCAATATAACGTCTGATTGAACACAATGCAATGCAACACATATCATGCTTATCTTGGTCATGTTTTACTTGCTTCATTTTATTTACTCATTTTAGTACTACCAAGTCATTCTTTAGCCGGTTAAGTCTAAGTGATTGTCCTCTAATGAGAGAGGAGCGGTTAACCAAAGGATGGTTTAAGACATGAGAGAGCTCATGCCTTTGGCAAGTAGAAACCCTCAAAAGAGAGTTAAAGCCATTGAGCACAAGCTCTATCTCATGCTTAAACGCAAGCAAAGGTTAACTAACCCTCAAAACAAATAGAAAAATGAAGAAATAAGGGAGGTTGCAGACCTTTTAGTGTTGAAATGGCATGCCAAATAATGCTACAACATGCAAATAACTCATGTATGGCATGTTAAGTGCCAAAGCATTAAAGCTAGTGAAGAACACTACACTAGAGACATGCAATATCAAGCACAACGGACCAAACCAGCTCTGGACAGAGCTTAAACATGCCAAAATAGTGGCCAAAACATGCTGAGATGGTAGCATGAAAAGCAAGAAAAACATGCTTATGTATTAAGCTACAAACAAAGCTCAAGGCACAACTCTCAAAAGCCATAAAAGAGTGATAGAAGTGAGAGTGTGACAGAGCTATACACACTAAAATTACATGTTAAAAGATGTCATATCATGCAAACAACTCAGATAAAGCATGTTAGAGACCTTAACACACAAAGCTAGTAAGGTAATTTGCACTACAACCATGCAAGACAAGGCTTACATGACCAAGAAGGCTCAAAATAGAGTTAAAGCATACTAAATCAGTGAGAAAAGCACACTAAGATCAAGTCTTAAATAGGTAGAAAAACATGCTCACATCCTGGGCCATCAACACATGCAAACAAGATACAAGGAGGGGAGGCCACCCCTTTCTATTTTGGATCTCAAAACCAACTTTCTACCACTGAAATTCCTCTGGAATTCAGTGGTTAAAAGGCCAAGAAGAGGTTGTTTCAAAAGCTTTGAAAGGTGGCTCAAAAGGCTTTACAAGCCAAAGAGCAAAGGGAGGAAACCACCCTCTAACTAAACAAGGCTCAAACCATGATTTTAAAACCTTAAAAATAGAGTTTTTTAGAGGTTAAAACCAGCCTCAAAGTATTGTAAAAAGATAGCCAAACACTTAACCAAAATAAAGCTTAAAAGGGACAAGCTTATACCTTTGAAGCACAACAACAAAACAGCAAGAATTTTGAGCCAAAACCAAGCTCAAGACCTCAAACCAAGCCTCAAAGAACCTCAGCTCCAAGGTGAAGGTGTTTGACTAAGGGTGTTAGAGCAAATTTGTAGAGAAAACCCACTTTCAAGCACAAAATATAAAGAGAGAGGATTCTAGAGAGAAAGAGAGAGAAATTTTTATTTTCCATAATGTTCAACCCCTTGCATGCAAGAAGATGACCTCTATATATAGAAGATACAAAGGCCTCTTGTAAAGATGCAACCATCCACGTGCAAGAAGGGGGCCATTCTGTGCAAGCAACTGTCCAAAATATCACAAAATATCTACTGATGCACTGGTGGCCGACCTGCCATTAGTGATGGCCGGCAGTGGCTCATTGATGCCTGGCAGGCCAAGATGCATGGCCGGCAGTGCCCAATCATGGTCGGCAGTGCACCACAAAGAACAATCTGGAAGGACCAAAACATGGTCCAAAAATGAGAAAGAATGGATGCAGGGTTTGGAAAGCTCAAACCTGTGGCGTTCCGCTGCGGGTTTCGAGTGCTCAACGAGCAATCACACTTGTCACTGGATGTACCTGTAAGGACATCCAAGTCTTGAGGACGGTCAAAAATAGGATGTCTACAGTTGCCCCTTTTTGACAGAACTCATAAGTCATGAAATGACGGGAGTGAATGTCAAAGCCCAAAGACGACCCATTTTTGACAAGCCCGAAGACTCAGACAAACATTTAAGACAACAATATAGATGCGCCCGTAGGCTGGGGCAAGATGCAAATGACATGCACAATGCCGAACATAACTTATGATCATGCAATGAGGGCTGTAATGAAACATCTAGATGCAAATGTTACGCAAAGAAATGCTACAGCAAACTCATACATAAACAAGTTAACACGAACCAAACTACATCTCATGCAGAAAGGATGTAAGAAAATTATGCAATCTTAATTACATCTCACGCAGAGAAGGTAAAGAACAACAACCGTCAGGTGCACCTGGGGCGGTAAACAAGATCCCAACGCGTAGCGCACGTGAGGAGAGAAGTGGTGCGAACCTAAGGACACACCCTAGGTTCCGAATTAACAAAAGCACATAATAACAATTGAAACACATCCAACTATTATGCAATCGAAACAAAGAGCGGTATAAGCATCGGGATCTGTCCAGGTGAATTTAACCAAAGCATCCTAACACGCCACACGCGAGAGGGAAAAAGGAGCGGTGTAAACACCGGAGGGTGGTATAAACGTCAGAACACGTTCCAATGTTTCTAACAAAAACAGAGAGGTATAAGCGTCAAGAGATGGTCCAAACACTTCTAACCGAAGAGATGGGGGGGGGTATAAACATCGGGCACACGACCCAAGTGTTTCTTAACAACGGGGAGGTATAAGTGTCGGACACACGTCCCAAATGCTTCTAACCAAAAAGGTGGTATAAGCATCGGACACACGATCCAAACGCTTCTAACCAAAGAGGTGGTATAAGCATCCGGACACACGATCCAAACACTTCTAACCAAAAAAGGTGGTATAAACATCGGACACACAACCCAATGTTTCTAACCAGGGCAACGAGATATAAACCCCGGGCGTACCCGGGTGTTTCTAACCAAAGTAAGAAGGTGTGGTGTAAGCACCGAGCATACTCGAATACTTCTAACCAAAATAAGGTGTTCAAAGGATAGGAATGACCTTACCCGGAATCCCCTTGAATGAATCATACGTACAATATTGTCTGGTTACATCAGCTTCAAATGAACCGTGCATACAATATCGTCTGCACAATGAAGAAACTTAACAGGTACAATGCAATACAAATGCATGTCTCTTGCGAGACGAATGATCGTAACACGATGTTAAAGGCATGCTCCATGTACAACATGCAAGAAAGGAAATAGAAACATATTCTATGTAAAAACAATCAATGACGCATACTCAATGCAACATACATATTCCGTGCAAACATGATAATGCATGTTCTATGCAACAATTCAATGCATGCTCCATGCAACGATAAAAGCAATGCACATTCTATGCAACGACAAAAGTGAGTGTGCTAAAGACAACTCAAAAGCAACTTCCGATTTACCTCTCGGAGGAGTTGCCACATGTTAAAAAGGATACACCTTGTTCGTGTTGATGAGCGATGACCGCCGTGCATTGGAAATGTGATTTTGAGCTCCCGCGGAGGCATTTTGAATCAAACTTTAAGCATACCTTGCACTTCTCGGAATCCAAGGACAAAAATCAAAGGAAAAGAGGCAGGAGGAGCTTGTGGAAGCATACCGGCCATCGGGGGAGGTTGCCGGCCCCCTGTCGGCCATTGGTGGCCACTGCCGGCCATCAATACAACACTGCCGGTCATCGATGCCAGATTTAGGCAATTTGGTCGTTTGACCCACGGGTCTTTAAGTACAAGCAAAGCCACTTCATTTCCTCATAACCCCTTGCATGAAATGCCTCTCTTTTGCTCTCTAGGTGTGCCTTCTCTCTAGATCTGCGTGTTCCACGCGTTTTTCAACACCTTAAAAATATTTTCTTCGCTAAAACCCTCTTGTTCTCTTCACTTTGAACCGATCAGAATTTGATTTCGACGCCTCTTTCGCCATTTCCACCATTCAAGGTTCATTTCTCTCGAGTTTCTCCCAAGGTTAGTACACTTTCCTGGGTTTTGACTTTCTTTGACTTCTTCCTCTCTCCTAGGGTTGACTTTTTCAAAGTTTCATCCTTTTTTGCATTTTTGCATACTTTTGCTTCTCTTGCATCCATTTCAGATGGCAGATGATGTCCCTCATGACGGGGCCTTCCCCGCACTTCCTCCGATAGAGTTTGTGGAAGACTTTGAGGCCGAGCCAGAGCTATTACCACTGAGCATACGTCCTTTTGACCCAGTGAGGTATCATCCGGAGACTCACGTAGTATCTACCGCGTGAGGCATCAAAGCCTTCACTGACTTCGCTGAGGATATGCCAGACGACCTTTTATTGAGAGAGCCTGCATCTTACTTGTCAGCTTTTGTCGTAGAGGTACAAACTTCACTTTTCTGTAATACTACATTTAACTGTTTGCATTTCTTGCACTGTTTTGATCTGATTGCATTGACTGCCTTGATCTAATTGTACCTCATACATTACTGCTCTACATTCAACTATACTTTTCACTGTACTTTTATTACTTGATCTGATTGCATCACATGCATTGCCACAGGACGGATCCCGCTCCTTCAGAGGCTATGGCACGACGACAGCCCGGGACTGGTACGATAAGTTGCCAGCCAGGGTCCGCGACATTATCGACGAGACAGGATTTGGTCTGTTTTGCTCCAGCCTGACGCGGGTTGTAGCGAGCCGCCCTCTCTTAGGGGTTTTAGTGGAGAGGTGGTGGGATACCACAAACTCCTTCCATTTCTCCACTACGGGGGAGATGACGATGACTCCCTACGACTTCGCCATGATCATTGGCTTATGCGTGGGAGGTGATCCGATCCCTCTCGACCTTGATATGGGAGAGTGTGAGGTTTCCTGGACCACACTGTTTGGGGCACGCCCACCGATACTTCGGGCAGGCAAGGTCAGATATAGTTAGTTCGAGGAGCAGTTTAAAGGAGATGAGCCCGAGACAGTCGATGAGACTGAGCAGTATGCCAGGGGCTTCCTCATGTTCCTTTTCGGTACCACCTTGTTCTTGAACAGGTGGAACACCATAGGCTTGTATCTGCTGAGCGCACTGGTAGTACTCAAGAGAGTTCAGTTCTACGACTTCCTCCGCGTGCCCCTCTTTCGGAGAGGGCGCAAATTTGGTCTTACTACAGTTCAGACTCCTATCATGGTTCTGAATCTAATCTCACAAAGTACAATGTGAGACTGATAAACACCAAAGAGTCCAAATCTGGCAATTGGTTTTGGAAAATCAATTTTGAATTAAAAGCGCCAAACATGGACTGCTTTTCCAGATTACAGAGTTGCCACCTAAATGTTTTGTTTTTTGGAAAATTTAGGAAACCCTGACTCGTGCCGAAGGCCACGTGTTCGTCATCACCAAAGTTGCCTCGGCTCGGGAACTTGGGTACGAGAGGGAAATGTAATGCAATGAGCACCCCCGCTCGCCCGATCAAAGGATCGGCCTTTACTACCATGATATGTTGTTTTTATAGACACATGTGTTCTTATTCCGGTTATTAATCTAACTTACTATGTGATGCGCACAACATACAAGTATAGACTCAATCACGGGAATTGGAACAAAACAACTCATGTTTGTTTTCGAAAATGGTTTGAAAATGCTACTCGCAAGTAGGCTAAAGCGCGGATTTGCCACCCTCAAGTGGGCTTAAGACAACATGATTTTGCCACTTCGTAAAATGGGCTTAAAACTCACATTTGATGAATTGTCTCAATTCCGGCAATCAAGTCTCCACCCACAGGCATTCAAGCAATTAATCACTTAAGCAAATAGCCTCATGGCAAGTGTGCTATCATGGCAACACTCACACTTATGCAAGGATGCTAAAGCGTAAACACTTACAGTGCACTCCGAGCCAAAACAAAAGCTAGTTAGAAATCATGCATGATCCTAGCTATGCTAGATGCCTAATGCAACACATGCAATATGCAACTAATAGGCTCTGCTATCTAAGATGGCATAGGAATGCAACACTTGATAACATGCTTTGAAACGCGTATTCAAGTAAGTGTATTGAAATACAATACAGTTTGAATGATGCACCGTGCCCGATGTATGCAATACAAATGAATGGATGCAAACATGCAAGCATAAGGATGCTAATTGAAAAATACCCTAAAACTAACCATCGAAAGCGGTTAAGTAAAAGGGAGAAAGAAGTGGGGTTGCAAGACATGAACACACACGCGCACCCTTATTACAACAATACGCCCTCGCGAAGGAGGGTCCGAATAAATGAGCTAAGCTAATCTAACTAATCTAATTAATCTAATTAGATTAATTATTACAAACCAATAAAGAAATAGCTAAACTAAGCTACTTAATTATTACAACACTTTAATTAATTAACAAATTAATTAAATTACAAAACCAAGCTAACTAACAAGTAAAGCCCCGAACTTGTATTGCTTCAGCTCTACTCTAAGAAGTTGAACATGCATGCACCGGTTTTTGTTCCGAAAGCTCTCCAATTGCTCTTTAGAGGCTCTATTTGCAGGGTGTCTTCAAGGACTTGCTGCTGAAACTTACCAAACCAATGCCGGGGAGTGCACCAGTGGCCTGCCGGCCATGAGGAGTTGTTACCGACCATCTACCGACCAAGAGTGGGTCTTTGCTGGCCAACAATTCAAGGGTGCCAGCCATCAGTGTGGCACTGCCGGCCACTGGTGTGCTGTGACACCAAACTACAACAGAGCACAAAACAGAGGAAATTGAGGGTCTCCCTAGGGCATGCATGTACTGTGCCACTCCTTATCATTTCAAAACATCAAGGGAGAGGCACTACTGGATCCAAAACCATCAATCAAGCATGCAATGCATGATGGCCAAAGATCCAACTTGCACGCATTTCAATAAATGCAAGACAACCAAGACTCTACGACCACTACCTTATCATGGAAGATCAAAGGCAATGGACACAAAGGGAATTGGCTCATTTTCATTACTTTGAGTATGAAATGGGCCAATTCACCTTATGTTCAAAATAACGTCCGATTGAATACAATGCAATGCACACATAACATGCTTATCTTGGCATGTTTTACTTGGCTCAATTGTTGTTTACATATTTTACATTACCAAGCCATTCATTAATTGATTTGTCCAATTGTGAAAGTCCCCTAATGAGAGGAAGGTCAATCAAAAGATGACTTAAGACATGGGAGAGACCATGCCTTTGACTAGCCGGAACTTTCAAAACAAGGTTAAAGCCATTTAAGCATAAGCCTCAATCCCATAACTTAAGCACAACCTCAAGACCAACGAAGCCTCAAAACAAATCAAAAGATGAAGAAGTGAGGGAGATGGCATAATTTCAATGCTGAAATGGCATGAAAAACAAGACTCTAACATACAAACAACTCATGTACAACATGTTAAGAGACTTAAGCACTAAAGCTAGTGAAGAGCACAACACTAGGACCATGCAATACAATGCTTAAATGGCCAAACCAATCATGGACAAACCTCAAACATGCCAAAACAGTGGCCAAAATGTGCTGAGATGGTAGCATGAAAGGCAAGAAAATCATGTTCATGCATTGGCTCACAAACAAGGCATAAGGCACAACTCTCAAACATCATGAAGGAGTGATATATGTGAGTGTGTGATAGAGAAATATGCTCTAAAATAACATGCTAAATGATGCCAAAACATGCAATCAACACAAGCACAACATGCTAATGACCTTAAAACTCAAAGCTAGTCAAGGGCCTTTACACTACAACCATGCACAACAAGTCTCACATGGCCAAGACCACTCAAAACAAAGCTAAAGCATGCTGAAATAATGGCCAAAACATGCTGATGTAGAGTTAATACAAGCTAGGATGATAGGCTAAACCATGAAGCATGTTAAGCCAACAAGCATGATTGCAGTACAAGTACCAAAAGCAAGCAAGAGGTGACCCAAACACCCAAAAATAAAGCTAAAACATGTTAAAAAAGTCACAAAAACATGTTTAGATCAAGTTAAGAGATGGTGGAAAAACATGCTGATCTATCAAGTCATCAACACATGCAAAGGAGAAACAAGGAGAGGGGATCACCTCCTCTTATTTTGGTCCTCAAAACCTAGTTTTTGCCACTGAAAATCTCCTGGATTTCTGTGGTTAAAAGGCCAAAAAGAGATTGTTTTAAAGGCTTTAAAAGATAGCACAAAACTTGGCCAATAAGCCCCAAAAAAGAGAGGAACACCCCAAACCCCAAAAGGGCCTCAAACAACCTTTTTCAAAACTAAAAAATAAAGGGTTTTGTAGTTGACAACTAGGCCAAAAACAGCATGTAAGGTTGGCCAAACCAAAGTACAAAAACAAAGTTTAAAAGGGTGAGATTCTTACCCTTGATGCACAACACTCAAACAACAAGTAAACAACCAATCTTCTGAGCCAAAACCACTCCAAGGAGCTCAAACAAGGCCTTCAAGATCCTCAACACTAAGGTAAAGGTGTTTGGCTAGGTGTTTTAGTGCAAATATGTGAAGAAAACACACTTTCAAGCACAAAATATAGAGAGAGAGTATTCTAGAGAGAGAGAGAGGAAGAAATATCTCAGCCAAAATTTCTAACCCCTTGCATGCATATAGATAGCTTCTATATATAGAAGATATAAAGGAACCTTGAAGAGATCCAGCCATCCAAGTGGGTGCAGATGAGCTTACCTGTGCAAACAGTTGTCAAAAATATCTACTAAAGTAATAGTGGCTGGCTGGCCATCAGTGGTGGCCGGTAGTGCCTCATTGATGGCCGGCAGGGCAAATTCTATGGCCGGCAGCCCTATTCCATGGCAGGCCACCTAGAACACCACCATGCAAAGACCAACACATGGTTCAAATATGAGACAGAATGGAAATCGGGTCTGGAACGATCAAACATGGAGCATTCCGTCATGAAAGTCGAGTACTCGACTAGCAATCGAACTTGTTGCTGGATGTTCCCTGCAAGAACATCCAAGTCTTGAGAACAGTCAAAAATGGAATGTCTATAGCTGCCCCTCTTTAACAGAACTCGAAAGTCATGAAATAACGGGAGTGAATGTCAAAGCCCAGAGACGACCCAATTTTGACAAGGCCGAAGACTTGGACACAAACTCAAGATAACAATATAGATGCGCCCGCAGGCTGGGGCAAAATGCAAATGACATGCATGATGCAAGAGCATAACTTATAATTATGCAAAGAGGGTTGTAATGAAGCATTCATGCAAAATAAATACAACATTTTAAGCAAACCGACAAGTTACAACAGTCCCATACACTTCAACAGAAAGGATGTAAGAAAATTATGCAATCTTCACCGCGCCTCACGCAGGAAAGGACAAAAGCAACTACCGGGAAAACCCGAAGTCTCAAACGAAACACCTCTTAGCGTATCACACGCGAGAGGGAAAAAGGAAACACCTCTTAGCGTATCACACGCGGGAGGAAAAATGGAAGCACCTCTTAGCGTATCACACGTGAGAGAGGGAAAGACAATACCTCTCAGCGTATCACACGCGAGAGAGAGAAGAAAAACACCTCTCAGTGTATCACACGCGAGAGAGGAAAGAAAAACACCTCTCAGCGTATCACACGTGAGAAAGGGAAGGGCAACACCTCTCAGTGTATCATAAGCGAGAGAGGGAAACGCAACACCTCTCAGCGTATCACATGTGAGAAAGGGAAGAAAAACACCTCTCAGTGTATCACACGCGAGAGAGGGAAAGGCAACACCTCTCAGCATATCACACACGAGAGAGGGAAGAAAAACACCTCTCATCGTATCACACGCGAGAGAGGGAAGAAAAACACCTCTTATCACATGCAAGAGAGGGAAGGGCAACACCTCTCAGTGTATCACACGCGAGAGAGGGAAAGGCAACACCTCTCAGTGTATCACACGCGAGAGAGCGAAGAAAAACACCTCTCAACGTATCACACACGAGAGAGGGAAGGGCAACACCTCTCAGAGTATCACACGCGAGAGAGGGTAGAAAAACACCTCTCAGCGTATCATACTCGAGAGAGGGAAGGGCAACACCTCTCAACGTATCACACGCGAGAGAGGGAAAGGCAACACCTCTCAGCGTATCATACGTGAGAGAGGGAAAAGCAACACCTCTCAGTGTATCACACGCGAGAGAGGGAAAGGAAACACCTCTTAGCGTATCACATACGAGAGAGGGAAAGGAAACACCTATCAGCGTATCACACGCGAGAGGGAAAGGCAACACCTCTCAACGTATCAAATGCGAGAGAGGGAAGAAAAACACCTCTCGGCATATCACACGCGAGAGGGAAAGGAAACAAACATCGGGCATACAACCCAAACGCTTCAACAGGGTGTCAGTGTAAACACCAGGTGCACCGGGTGTTTCTAACCAACAAAATGCCAGTGTAGACATCGGGCGTACCAGAATGTCTCTAACCAATGAGACGAGGGGGAGGAATGGTTTTACTCGGAATTCCTCTGAATGAACCGTACATACAATATCGTGCATGTATGAGAAAGAAACTTGATAGGTGCAATGCAATACAATGCATGTCTCACGCGAGATGAATGATCACAACACGATGCCGGCATGCCCAATGCTCAATATGCAAGAAATGAAACCGAAGCATATTCTATGCAAAATGATCAACAATGTACATTCGATACAAGATAATCAACGATGCATATTCAATGCAAGATAATCAACGATGCATATTCCATGCAAGATAATCAACGATGCATGATCCACGCAAACACGGTAATGCATGGTCAATGCAACAATTTAGAATGCATGTTCAATGTAACGTGCAAATGCTATATGACAACAAAAGCATGCTCGATAAAGACAACTCAAAGGCAACTTCCGGTTTACCTCCCGAAAGAGTTACGACGTATTAAAAAGGATACACTTTGAATGTGTTGATTGGCGATGACCACCGCACACCGAGAACACGATTCTGGGCTTCCGCGGAGGCATTTTGAATCAAAATTTGAGCATACCTTGCATTTCTTGGAACCCAAGGACACATATCTGAGTCAAAAGGTCAGAGGAGCTTATGGGACCATGCTGGCCATGGGGGGAGGCTGCCAGCCCCCTGTCGGCCATAAATGGAAACTGCCAGCCAACAATTACACACTGCCGGCCATCAATGTGCCATTGCCGGCCATCGATGGTAGCTTTGGTCATTTTGGTCTTTTCAACCATGGGTCTTTAAGTAGAGGCAAAATAACTTCATTTCCTTACAAACCCTTGCACAAAAATCATTTCCCTTGCTCCCTAGGTGTTCCTTCTCTCTAGATCCGTGCATTCCACGCGTTTCCCAACACCCTAAAAACATTTTCTTCACAAAAACCCTCTGGTTTTCTTCGATTTGAACCGATCATAATTTGATTTCGACGCCTCTTCCATGATTTCCACCTTTCAAGGATCATTTCCCTCGAGTTTCTCCCAAGGTTAGTACACTTGTCCCGGGTTTTGGACTTTCTTTGACTTTTCCTCTCTACTAGGGTTTGACTTTTGCAAAGTTTCACCATTTTCCACATTTTTCCATATTTTTTATTCTCTTGCATCTATTTCAGATGACAGACGATGTCCCACATGACGGGGGCTTCCTTGCTCTCCCTCTGGTAGAGTTTGTAGCAGACTTCGAGGCCGAGCCTGAGGTTGAGCCTGAGCCACTACCGTCGAGCATTCGCCTATTCAATCCGACGAGGTATCACCCCGAGACACACATAGTACCAGTTGCAAGAGGCATCAAGGCCTTCACTGATTTCGCCGAGGACGCGCCAGACGACCTCTTACTGAGAGAGCCCATGTCTCATTTGTCGGTCATAGCCGTAGAGGTACAAACTTTGCTTTTCTACAATATCACCTTTAACTGTTGCATTTCTTGCACTATTTTGATCTGATTGCATCACATGCCTTGATCTGACTGTATTCCATACATTGCTGCGTCACATTCAACTGTACTTCATACATCATTGCTCTGAATTCAACTGTACTTCATACATCACTACTTTGCATTTAATTGTACTTTCAATTGTACCTTACACCTTACTTGATCTAATTGCATCACATGCATTAACACAGGATGGATCTCGTTCCCTCCGAGGCTACGGTACCACGGCAACTTGGGATTGGTACGGCGAGCTCCCAGTCTGGGCCCGTGACATCATCGACGGGACCGGCTTCGGTCTATTTTGCTCCAGTTTGACACGAGTCACAGCGAGCCGCCCTCTCTTAGGGGCTCTTGTGGAGAGGTGGTAGGATACCACCAACTCCTTCCACTTCTCCTCCACGGGGGAGATGACGATAACTCCCTACAACTTCGCCATGATCACCGACTTAGGCATAGGAGGTGATCCAATCCCTCTCGATCCTGACATGGGAGAGTGGGAGGCCGCATGGACTGCACTGCTCGAGGCACAGCCACCAGCACTTCGGTCAGGTATGGTTCGATACAGCTGGTTTGAGGAGCAGTTTAGAAGAGTTAGCCTGAGACCGTTGAGCAGACCGAGCAGTATGCTAGGGGCTTTCTCATGTTCCTCTTCAGTACCACCTTGTTCTCGAACAGGTGGAATATTGTAGGTTTGTATCTGCTGAGTGCATTGGTAGTGCTACAGCGAGTCCCGTTCTACGACTGGGGCGGAGTTGGTCTCATCACTCTATACGGATACATGAGCTTGACCTCTCGGATGTGCGGGACCTTGATTGGCAGCTACTGGCGAGCCTGGGAGGTACGCAACTTAGTTCCCCCTCTTTACTTTTACATTTTCTGCTCAGTTTTTCCTGCTTTACATTTGTGCAACACATGTACTTTCTGGATTCTCTGTATCTGCTCATACACTGTATGCTTTCTGCTTTGCATTTTTCTACACTCTATTCATACACTATACTGCATACTACACACTGCACACACAAAGTCTAATCTCTGCTCTAGACTTGCACTTTCCGTGCATTGTACTGCACTTTGCTTTCTGCATTTTTTGTACTTTGTTCATACACTGTATTAATCGCATTTCCCTTGCAGCTGTGGGTGTATGCATACTTTCCGACTTTTGCCCTAGAGCCCATAGAAGAGACCCCAACGACAGTTCCGTTCTCTCAGGTATACGACGGCCAGCTCCACCGTAGGACCCGGGAGAACTTCATGTTCTTCCGTCAGTACTTCGACACGGTCACGACGCGCGAGGTAATCTAGAAAAAAGCAATCTGCTCTTCAATGAACTTGATACACATATCGGTCAATTGGCAACGACTGATCATTCGCTCATTCTCTTATTTTGAGATCACATGGTAGCCGTGGGATGTGATACCGTTAGGGGCCAAATTTGCTTATGAGACTGCTAGGATCGTGGCTCGTTACCACATCCTTCTTGAGGGACCGATCTGCCGCGCTTGGTTCTTGAGCGAGCGCTTTGTGCGCCAAACCTTGAGCTTGCCTGCCCAGTTTATACCGATGGCACCTCCCGCATCTGTGAGAGAGACACAGAAGCTTTCTGAGGAGGAGGTGATCCAGTTCATGGTAAGACTGGATGCAAACTTTTTTCGCATGGAGGGTGACTACGCAACTTCTATTCAGACGCATCTGATGCCGCCTTTGACCAGCATTCGCGGAGGTGAGGAAGTTAGAGCTCCAGCTGCGAGAGAGAGAAGCAGAGGGACCAGGGCGACCAAAGCCCATGGCAGGAGAGATCCTGAGGTAAGGCAGGAGACTGGATGATAAACTGAGCAGCCATTCGCCGTATCGCCCTCTTGTCTTTGGCATTTGCCCCTGGTGGATAAGCATCCTTTTACAAGAAGTTCCAGATGTCAAAGTACCAGGGGTTCTAATCTTATACTTCATCTACTGCGGCAATCAGCTCGTAGGCCGGCACATACCTCTGTTCAATGATGATTGGACGCATCTGGACTCCCAAAGGAATATCTATCATGGAAGATGGAGTTGATAAGGCGTCAGTGAACCTGTTGCTCTCACTTAACAGATGCGTGAAGGTTAACTTCGCAAACCTGGGGATTAGAACGTCCAAGGTTTGGTAATAGATTTTCATCCTTTCTTCTTTAACCTTCTAGTCTCCTTTCGCTTGAGACACAACCAGGTTCGAGTCTCCAATGACGTCCAACCGTTTTGCCCTTAGTTCCAGGGCGGTTTCCAAGCCAGCAATACATGCCTCGTACTCTGCTTCGTTGTTTGATACCTTGAACTGGAGTTTGAAGGCTAAGGGTATATGGGAATTGTCAGGTGTTATTAGCAACACCCCTATCTCATACTCGTACTGATTAGACGCTCCGTTAAAGTACATAGTCCAAATCTCCTCTTCAACCTGCAAAATGGCCTCATCTGGGAACAGATACTCTACTGCATTATCTCCCTCCACTGGGTGATCGGCCAGAAACTCCGCTACCGCTCTCCCTTTCACAGACTTGCGCGTCATGTACTTCAAATCAAATTTGGAGAGAAGAAGCAACCAACGGGTTAGCTTACCCATAAGTGCTAGTTTCTCGAAGAGATATTTGATGGGATCTAATCTCGAAACCAAAATTACAAAGTGAGCTAACAAGTAGTGCCTCAACTTCCTGGTAGCCCATACCAAGGCCAGACAAGCCTTTTCCAGCGGTGTGTACCGGGTCTCATATTCCAGCATCTTCTTGCTCAGGTAATAGATAGCCTTCTCCACCATATCCTTAAATTCCTGCACAAGCATGCAGCCCGTTGTCGTGTTGGTTACTGACAGATACAATATCAACAGTTTCCCCGTCTTTAGCGGCGACAACACGAGTGGGTTCTATAGATACTGCTTGATCTACTCGAAAGCAACCTGGCATCAATTGTCCCATTGGAATTTCTTTCCTTTCTTCAGGAGACCAAATAGTGGTTCACAAGTCACGATTAATTTTACAATAAACTGTCTTATGAATTGCACTTTACCCAGAAAGCCGCGCACCTCCTTTTCAGTCCTTGGTAGTGGCATTTCTAAGATGGCCTTAATATTGAAAGAATCGACTTCGATGCCCCTTTGTGTAATCAAGAACCCTAGCATTTTTCCTGCTGTGACATCGAAAGTACATTTATGAGGATTCAATTGCAACTGATACTCTCTGATCCATTGGAAAATTTTCTTCAAGGCGATGTAGTGGCCTTCTCTTTCCTTGGACTTGATAATCATGTTGTTCACGTACACCTCAACCTCTTTGTGGATCATATCATGCAAGATCATGGTTGCAACTTGTTAATAAGTAGCCCCAGTATTCTTCAAACCGAACGGCATCACCCTATAGCAGTAAGTTCCTCACAGGGTGGTGAAGGCAGTCTTCTTTCTATCTTTGGGTGCCATCAAGATCTAGTTGTAGCCTGAAAACCCATCCATAAATGAAAGCAGCGCATGCCTTGCGGTGAAGTCCACCAATTTGTCGATGTGCGGTAATGGAAAGTCGTTATTCGGACTAGCTTTGTTCAGATTCCTAAAGTCCACACATACCCAAATTCGGTCGTCTTTCTTCGGCACCAGAACTATGTTGGCCAACCAAGTGAGATACTCAGATACTAACAGGAACCCTACATTAATCTGCTTGGTGACCTCTTCTTTGATTTTCAGAGCCCAATCTGGGCGGATTCTTCGAAGCTTCTGCTTGACGGGTCGGGCCTCAGGGTCAAGAGGGATTCGGTGCTGTACAATCTCAAGATCGATTCCAGGCATGTCTTCGTAGGACCACGTGAAAACATCTTTGAAATCTTTTAATAAAGCGACTAAGTACTCGCGTTCCTCAGAAGACAACGTGGACCCGATCTGGACTAGACGCGGATCCTTCTCAGTACTAACATTGATTAAAGTGATTTCATAAACCAAAGGTTTTACAAACCTCTCCTGCTCTCAATCAATCAAATGTTTCAAAACTGGAGGAATTTCTTCCTCGTCGTTTTCATCAAAGTTTTGAAAGTCCTGATTAATGCAATATACTAAAGGCACAGAAAAGTACTCAAAAGCTACAGCGGTACCATTCTCATTAATAACTTCTAGATCGTCTGATTCTTCGGTTACAACCGACTCAAAAGAAAATGAAAAAGACGACCTGGACAACACAACAGCATCCGGGTTATCAACCCGAGGAATACCGGACTCTAACTCAGAAGAACTGGAATCTGATTCCGACTCCATAAACTCTGTGGAATCAGATTCCGGTTCACTACCTGACCTAGAATTGCTAGACAAAAAGCCTTCCTCGTACTGCCAAACGAGGGAGGGTGCTATAGATGCATCCAGAATGCCGGAAGAAGAACCTACAGCTAGTTGATCCCCAATCATGGAAACAGAGAAATCATCCCTCGAGCACTCCAGTATGATCTGAGGATCCGAGGGGAGACAAGCCAACGCTGCTCCCATCTCAAAATCTATGCCATCGAACACATTCTCTTTGCACTGTTTAGCCTTAGCTGGTGGGTCAGTCTACTCTTCAGCAACTTCATCCCCTGGCAACTGTAAGTCAAAAAAGATCTCAAAGCAGGGCAAGCGCCGCTTCTCTTAATTCAGCCATGGCTCTAGAAAGCTACAAAACGAGAAATCTTCCCACTCTCGGACAAAGCGGTCGTTCAGGGTTCCTTGGATAGGTCTATACACTAACTCATAGTGTTTCCCAGCTTGTTTAGCCTTGGCTCTTCCAGCCATCTCCTTTTCTTTTCTCACCCAATCCTCTTTGGTAGGTGTGTAACCTAGACCAAAGGTATAAGGGTTGTGTGGCACTTCAGCCAATTCAGCGACGCCCTTCCTGCCACTCCTTCCTAATCTCATTCCAGGTATATGTTGAAGTTTATTCATGAGGTAAACAGATTGCACACTGACATATAGTCCCTCATCAACAGCTAGAATCTCTTATACTACCCGAGCCTCAGCCAAGATGAACCTAAACAGGAAGACATCCTCCTCGCCATTTGCAATTTCCAAGATTGGTGTAATAATCTCTGGCGGTGGATGTATGGAAGAGTTTCCAAAAAAAATTATTACCCCTTTCCCATGGAGGTACTTCAACATCTGGTGCAAAGTGAAAGAGACAGCTTTCACTTGGTGTAGCCACGGCCGTCCACAGAGTAAGTTGAAGGTGGCTGGAACATCCAGAACATGAAACTCAATGTCCTGTTGGGCCGGGCTAACCTGAGTTCTGATCCGCACTGTCCCCATTACTTCTCGGTTGGTATTGTCATAAGCCCGAATCACCTGGCAGTTGGTACGAAATCTGAAAGCTTCAACCCGATAGCATAAGCCATGCACGACGGACAGACATTTATTGCAGATCCCGTATCAACTAAGATAACTGGTATCCACTTATCTTTACACTCCACAGAGATGTATATTGGCTTGTTGTGCTTGGAGCCCTCAGGCGGTAATTCCTTATCTGTGAAGGTCAAAGTCGATGAAGCGCCACCCAGGAACACCAGTCCCACCAACTGCTCGGGAGTTGTGTCAATAGAAAGCTTAGCCTTCTCCATTGCTGATAGGACGGCTTGTCTATACACCCGCGAGGCCATGAGCAGTCCCCAGATGGAGATGTCTGCTTGAATCTTTTTCAGCTGCTTCAGTACAGCTTCCTCCTCTAACAGTTTGTCCTTCTACTTTTCTGTTTTCTTGTCTTTCCCAGATACCTCTGGCTAGTCCAGGTGTAGAGGTTTAAAATACCGCCCACTCTGCGTCATGTGGTCGACCTTTTCAGTATACCACGTATCATCGGGGAGATTCTGTCCCCAGTCCTCATCAGTATAGGCCAGATGCAAATCATCGTCTTCTCACCACATTTCCTCGATAACCGACAAACAGCTGTTCGGTTCCGCTATAGTTGTTTCTGTGTTCACAACACATTCTGTCCCCGCAGGGGCCTTGGCTTTTATAGCCCTCTGATTAGTCTCGATCCTTTCTTATTCAAACCGCTTTAGCGCGACCTCTTGTTCTGTGTCAACTGTACAAATGCTGCTCGATTCCCGAGCAAAATTCTTCATACTGGTGCTCTCCAACAACTTCTCTTTGTCATCGACCGTTCTGGCCATTGCAGATGTTCCTGTTTCTGACTGTCTCTGTTTCGGCTGAGACCCCTCATCAATGTCTGGCTTATCACTAAGCCACCTTGTATTGTCTGTTGATCCATTCAGGTCAAACCAGTTGACGCTCATATCCCTCGGATTCTGGTCATCAAAGAACTGTAGATTAGCAATGTCCTCCTCAAGCTCTGGTAAATCATCCAGCCCCTGACCTAGCCCATCTTCCCGGACTACATTCACCTCTGTTTTCCTCGGCAATTCTACCCTCGGCTTGGCCTGATCAACTGGCACAATAAAGTGGCAAGGGTTGTATGCTTCATCAATTAAGCTTGTAGAGCCCTCAGGCGTTCCCTGTTCTATCACAACCACCACCATGTGTTCAGGTTGGGATATTGACGTGCTCATCATGCATAAGTCTATGCATTCTAGGATGAACAATGCCGGTTTAGGCAAGTGGGAGGGAGTGATGTATATGCTAGGGTTGTACGGCACGGCCATTGTTTGGATCAGGTTTACTTGCCTGGGTGGAGGAGGGGGTTGGTTATGTGGTGGAAGGGGGTTTGTAGTGACATTTGGCTTCTCAGGAGGCGCTATCACTTTATTGTCAATGAGATCTTGAATCTCATGACGTAGTCTAAAGCACAAATTAGTATCATGCCCATGTTGCTGATATAAGGCACAATACTTGGCTGGGTTGTGTGTAGGAAAGAGGAGATTTGGCAATGGGTGTGGTTCCAGGGGCTTCAAATGCCCTTTTCTAATCAAGACCCTCAAGGCCGCAGAGAGAGATATGTAAAGTGAGGTGAAAACCCTCTGGCCCCGAGGTGGGTACTTTGCCTGTTGTGAGGTGGCTCCAGATGTGTCGGTAAAGGGTGTGGCTGTTTTTGGTGTGGTGGTGACCATGCCCACGTCAGAGGTCCTCGCAGCTGCATTGCTACTCGTTGCTGCATTCGAACTGCGGGTAAAGGCCCTCTTGGGCTGTTCTTTCTCCTGGTCAATCAGACCCTGTTTCATAGCATCTTCTATCTGTACCCCAATCTCATGAAGATCCGCAAAGGTAGGAAGGGGTAAGACAATCATCTTCTGCAACAGCCTCGGTTGCAGATTTCTCACGACCATTCTTATTTGGTCTTTCTCAACTGGCCTGGTTGTTATCATGGAGGCCTTGGCCCTCCACCGAGTGACGAAGTCAGAAAAGCCCTCTTTTGGCTCTTGCCTAGTTGCCTCGAGATCACGAGTTATTACCTCGATTTGGGTATTGTAAGAATATTGGGCGATGAAAGCCTCGGCCATCTCCTCCCAACTCCTCTTCACTGAATCCTCCAGTTTAGCATACCAGATGGCCGCAATGTCTGACAGGGTCCGACCAAAGAGGGATAGCTTCTGCATTCTAGTAAAGCCCATCGGGCGTAGAATATCTAAAAACAGCCTCAAGTGGACCATAGGATCGCCTAAGCCGTCAAAGCAGTCTATGTGAGGCATTTTAAATCTATCTGGTAATGTCACCGCCAAATCTGTGTAGTCGTCCTCTACGTCTGGGATCAAGTTAACTCCTTGAGCCCACTTGAACAGCTTCTCGAGCTTGCTCACTTTCAGAGCTGTTGGATTGACCTTAAACTCAAATGGTGTATCCGTTGGGTAAGCCGATGCTTTGGAAGTCTGAGGTGGGACTGGCCCCGCTGGGATGTCCGTATTCTCTTGGACATTTGCTGTATCCCCGGGTATTGGAACCATAGGTGAAGGTGGGTGTAAAGCAGATATTGATGCTTGTTGTGGTTGTTGTTGTAGTTGAAGCTTGGAAATCAGCTCGGCCTGCTGGGCTACAACCTCTATTTGTCGAGCGGTAACCTCTGCTTGGCGAGCAGCATCCTGCTGCATGGCCTCGATAGTTTGCTGGAGTTGACGCATCATTTCCTCTATACTGACTGAGGGGTGCTGATCTGACTAAACCGGTATATATTCCCTTTCTGAGGTAGAAGCAGAAAACTGAATTTCACTGAGCACAGATAATTGACGAACTAGTGAATTATGTCGAACTCTCCACAATCTCGTAACTAGGGGTAGCGAAGCAAACACTGGTTGTCCTCTCACAAGATCCCTAGATCAATAAAGCCTCCTTACTCTGGTCCAGAGTGCTTGAGGGGTCACTGCCTCATCAGAAGCAATGATGAAAATACTACCTTACAAAACAGAAAATAAAGCAAAAGAAACAAAAATCAGAAAAACGTACAGCACCTCGGCTTAGACAGAGACAACACAGTTGAAATCATAAGTTGGACAATCTGTACTCAAACACTGATTTCTGCACCCAAATTCTCTGCCATAATACTAATACCCTCAAACACTGATGTCCTCAGACTGATACCTAGACTTACAACTGATAAATACATTCCTATAGAGACACACCCTAACAGCAAATATCAAGCAAGTGAGAGCTAAAACACCCTTATGGTGAGGTAGGGTTTCCCTATCCTGGTTTCGTCAGGAACTAGGGTTTCACTACGCACACATGCGGTTTCACACAATCCTGCATTCGGGTGAGCAACTTGTCCTAGTTTGGAACAGTCTCTAAGGTTTCCGATATGCAACTAGGTCAAATGGTCAAAAAGGGTGCCTCAGCAAGTCCACCTAATATACCTCTCACTCCTAACACCGAGAAGTGAAAGGAGGATCAAACGGTACAGCGGTAGTCCAAATCCGAGGTTTGTGTTCTCATCGTGGCAGAGCCCGCAACCGGTCAGCCTTATGGCACGCTTTTCTAAGCTAGCCTCCGGCAAACTGTTCAGGAGTAGCATATGGCAAACACTGTAACTTAGGCGCACCTATGCAAATGCAATGCAAAGAAACACATAAATATAGATAAAACAACATATCATGAGTTCGAGTCAAGTTCTCTAAGTCCCTAGCAGAGTCACCAGAAATTGTAGACTTGACTTTCTTCGCGTGCCCCCCTTTCGGAGAGGCGCGAATTGGTCTTACTAGAGTTCGGACTCTTGTCACAGTTCTGAATCTAATCTCACAAAGTGCAATGTGAGATTGATAAACACCAAAGAGTCCAATCCGGCAAATCATTTTAGAAAATTGATTTTAGATCAAATAATGCCAAAACTGGACTGCTTTGCCAGATCACAGAGTCGCCACCTAATATTTTATTTTTGAAAAATTTAGGAAACCCTGATTTAAGCCAAAGGCCACGTGTCCGTCATCACCAAAGTTGCCTCGGCTCGGGAACTTGGGTACGAGAGGGGAAGGTCCTAAAATGAGCACTCCCGCTCGCCCGATCAAGGATCGGCCTCTACTAAACATGATATGTTGTTTTATAAACCTCATGTGTTCTTATCCTGTTATTAGCTATCTTTACTATGTGACGCACACACACAAATATAGACTAAGTTGCAAGGCTTGAAACAAAACAATTCATGTTTGTTTTCGAAAATGGTTTGAAAGTGCTACTCGCAAGTAGGCTAAAGCGCGGATTTACCACCCTCAAGTGGGCTTAAAAAAAACATAATTTGCCACTTTGCAAAGTGGGCTTAAAACTCTCAATCATCGAATTGTCCAAATTCAAGCAACTAAGCCTTCACCCACAGACATTCATGCAGTTAATCACTTAAGCAAATAGCTTCATGGCAAGCATGCTATCATGGCAACACTCACACTCATGCAAGTATGCTAAAGCGTAAAGATTTACAGTGTACTCCGAGCCAAAACAAAAACTAGTTAGAAACAATACATGATTCTAACTATGCTAGATGCCTAATGCAACACATGCAATATGCAACTAAATAGGCTCGGCTATCTAAGATGGCATATGAATGCAACAACTGATACACGTATTCAAATAGGTATTGAAATACGATGCAATTTGTATGATGCGCCGAGCCCGGTGCATAGGGCTGAGCAAGGAATCCGTAAAATCCGTAATCTGGTCCGATCCAGTCCAATCCGATAGGTTTGGATTGGTTTTTTGAATCCGTGGTTCGGTTCCGGATTGAAAATTTCAAAATTCGTAGGCCACGGATCGGTTCCGGATTGAACCTCACGATTCCGGATTGGAACCGATCCGGACCATCTAGAAATAATCTATATTTTTATATCATATACCTTCCCACACCATATAATTTCTTGTCTTATATAAAAACTAAAATGTAACCTAATCCAGCCTCAGTCATTCACACGCCTCTTTCAGGTCTCTCACTCTCATCTCAGCTCTCTATCGATGGTGTCTCTCTCTCTTCTCTTTCTCATCTCAGATTGAGTTCTCTCTCACACTCGCATCCATCTCAGATCAGATCGGCGTGCTGCTGCTCGTCTCTCTCTGTCGGTGAGCTCTCTCTCTCTCTCTCTCTCTGGGTGTTCTCATCTCTCATCTCTCTCTCTCTCTCTCTCTCTCTCTCTCTCTCTCTCGGTGACTATTTTTGTTCCTTTGTTCCCAAATCATCCATCTCAGATTAGATCGATGGATTTCATCACAGATCGATTGTTCATGTCATCTACAATGGATTCGGTAAGTGTAAGTAAGAGATTTTTTTTTTCTGTTTTTATTTTTATTTTTATTTTTATTTTATTATGTTTTATGTTTCATTTTATTTTTATACTTTTTTTTTCTTCCTGTTTTCTATTTCGATTTTCTGTTTTTATTTTTATTTTTTTTTTCTTATTTCATCTCTGTTTTCTGTTGTTTGTTTTATTTTTAAATGTAAGTAAAAAAAATTAATCCAAAGTGTATGTTCTTTCTTTGATTTCTGTATGTAAAAAAAAGTACCTGTTAATCTTATCAAGACGGTAAATATGTGATAGTAGGTCAACGATCCAAGTTTACAACTGAAACAAAACAACTTAATTTTAAAATATTTAATTTAAAGTAAAAAGGCATTATTTTAATTTAATTTCAAACTTGAGCCGTTAAATAGTGTCATTCGTTGATATGTCTTATTTTGGTAAGAATTACAACAAAAAGAATGACAGAGATGATCCAAGTCCAATCAGTATACAAGAGCAATACAAATGTATATAAAAATTAATTTTTAGTTTTGATAAATAAGTGCACAAGATACATACAAGCAGGGTAAATACATTAGAATAAAATGTTTATGTTTTAGTTTTTAGAACTTGTTTCACACAACTGACCATTCAAATTACATATCATTATTGACCAACCATTTAGCACATGCAAGTTCCAAGTTGCAGTTACCATATGAATGGATGCTTGTGATTATCAAGTTTTGAAAAACACAAAAAAAAAAAACCAAGTCATTCTCATAATGTAGGTGACATTTATTTGTTGGATATGTATGCTTGCAAGTATAGAATACGCATCAAAATAGTACCAAAAAAATGTAGTACTTTATCATATTAAGTATAGTGAGTAATGTAACAAAGCCAAAAGGAAAAGGAAATAAGAGCTTTCCTATTTTTTCAATGTCAAGCCCACACACTACATTATTTTTACAGGCTGTAATTTTTTTTTGATTTATTTATTTCTTTTGTTTGATAGATGTCAAGTACCGGAGACACAAATGATGTAATTGACCTCTCTCAGTCTCAATCTGATAAAGAACATGATCCTCAGCCTGAAACTCCTTCGGGTTCAAAGGTATGCCCCCCTCCTCCTAAGCCAAAAGCTAGACAATATTCTGAAGTTTGGGAGCATTTTACCAAAATTTTTAAAGAAGGGAGTAAAACTGCTACATGTGTTAAATGTAACCATTGTAAAGCTTCTTATGCTTGGATTAGTGCAAATGGAACTAGCACTTTGAGAAAACATATTGCAAATTGTCCTAAGTCCCCTCAGAATAAAGAAAATAAAAAACAAAAGACTTTGGCATTTCAATCTGTAACCGAAGGTGAAAAAACTCTTGGAGTTTGGAAATTTGATCAACAAGCATGTAGGGATTCACTTGTTAAAATGGTAATCACTGATGAGTTGCCATTTAGGTTTGTAGAGTGTGAAGGATTCCGTCAATTTTGTAATGTGATGCAACCTAATTTCAAAAAGTTTTCACGCTTTACAGTAGCAAGGGATATTGTGGATTTATATTGTAGTGAGAAGAAAAAATTGAAAAATGTGTTGAAGAATGCAAACTATAGACTTTGTCTCACTACGGATTCATGGACATCTCTACAAAATGTTTCATACATGTGCCTAACAGCCCACTTTATTGATAAAGACTGGAATTTGCAAAAAAGAATTTTCAACTTTAGTGTGATTTCTAGTCACAAAGGGGAGGCAATTGGTAAGGCAGTGGAATCATGTTTAGTTGATTGGGGTATAGAGAATATTAGTACAATCACTGTGGATAATGCAAGTGCAAATGATGTAGCTATTGCATATGTGAAAAGGAAGTTTTCAAAAAACAATGACTCTTTGATTTTAAGGGGTGAGTACTTGCATATGAGGTGTTGTGCCCATATAATTAATTTAATTGTCAAGGATGGGTTAAGTGAAATAAAAGATTCAATAACTCGAATTCGTGATGGGGTGAAGTATGTAAGGAGTTCTCCACAACGAGAGCAACTTTTCAGGACTTGTGCTGAAACAGAGAGGGTAACATGTAAAAGCTTGTTGTGTCTAGATGTTCAAACTAGGTGGAACTCCACATATCTAATACTAGATGTTGCAACAAAGTTTCAAAAAGTATTTGAGAGATTAGAGGATGAGGACCCACATTTCAAACTAGAACTTAATCATGGACCTCCTACCTCTCAAGATTGGGAAGATGCTCATGTTTTTACATAATTTTTGCAAAAGTTTTATGATGCAACTGTTTGCTTGTCTGGTTCTTTGTATGTCACTTCCAACTTGTACTTCACTGAAGTTTGTGCTATAGAAAGTGCCTTAACTGAATGGGGAAAGAGTTTAGATCCTTCTTTGAAAGCCATGGCAATAAAAATGAAGACTAAATTTGACAAGTATTGGGGAAAAATTGAAAAAATAAATATGATATTATTGATTGCTATTGTGTTAGATCCTCGTTATAAGTTGAAGTATGTGAGGTTTTGTTATTTTGAAGTTTATCAACCTGCCATGGTAAGTGAGCTCACTTAAAAAGTAAGAGAGACTTTGAATAACATTTTTGATGAGTATAAACAGTTTGAGACAGTTGCTTCATCTTCTCATGAAATGGTTCATGAGGTAGACATTGTTGATCAAGGAAACATTGGTGCAAGTAAGCACCAAGTGTCTCTTATGACAAAATTTCAAAAGCTTTTGGAGGAAGAAGAAGGTGATGGAGGAAAGTCAGAACTAGATAGGTATTTGGAAGAATCTTATGAAAAGGAAGTTGTAAACTTTGACATCTTAAGTTGGTGGAAGACAAATTCTTCAAGATATAAAATTCTTTCTCAAGTTGCTAGGGATATTTTGGCCATTCCTGTCTCTACTGTTGCTTCCGAGTCTACTTTCAGCACAGGAGGTCGTATCCTTGACCAATTTCGTAGTTCTTTTACTCCAAAACTTGTTGAAAGTTTAATTTGTACACAAGATTGGTTGCATGCTTCGCCATTGCCACTTCAAATGGAAGAAAACTTTGCAGATTTGGAGGACATAGAAAGAGGTAAAAGAATTCTAATATTCAATTAATCATTTAAATTTCATTCATGTATTGTGTTATTTTTTACTTTAAACTGAATTTAATTTTTTTGCAGCTTTAACCCATGTTAACATAGCTGCTGGAAAGTGATTTGGTCTGCTGGAAATCCCCTGTTACTGCTGCTGTTGCGCTGCTACTGCCACTGCACTGTTGTGGTGCTTTTGTTTGTCATCCTTAAGTTGTGCTGCTGCCAACATGCCTTTGTTTGTTTATTTGTTTTTGTTTAAAACTACTTTATATCTGTTTTGCTTAGAATTTGTGGAAAAGGGAAATGTTATGTCTACTACTATTGAATTTGATTGTTGTTATCTACTATTGTTGATGTGTGTTTGCTTGGAATGGATGTTGTTTGCTTAGAATGGATGTTGTTCGCTCCAGTTTAGATGCTATTGGAATGGATGCTGTTTATTTATATTGTTTACAGATTTTCAATTCCAGTTTAGATGCTATTGGAATGGATGGAATGGATGTTGTTTACTTATATTGTTTACAGGTTTTCAATTTCAATTTAGATGCTATTGGAATGGATGGAATGGATGTTGTTTACTTATATTGTTTACAGGTTTTCAATTTCAATTTAGATGCTATTGGAATGGATGTTGTTTACTTATATTGTTTACAGGTTTTCAATATATATTGTTGTCTATTTTTTTTGTTATTTAATTATTTAAATCCATGGTCCTAAACCGATCCAATCCGTGTTTCAACGGATTGGTTCGGATTGGTTCCACAATTTAAACGGATTGGATTGGTTTTAATTTTTCAGGAACCGTAGATAACGGATTGGTACTGATTTTCTCTCAATCCGGACTAATCCAGACCATGCTCACCCCTACCGGTGCATGCAAAACAAATGAATGATGCAAACATGCAAAGCATAAGGTATGCTAATTGAAAATGACCCTAAACTAACCATCGAAAGTGGTTAAGTAAAAGGAAGAAAGAAGTGAGATTGGAAGACATGTATACACACACGCACACTTATTACAACATTGCATCCTCCCGAAGGAGAGTCCGAATAAATAAGCTAAGCTAATCTAAGCTAACCTAAACAAACTAATCTAATCAAACTAATTAGACTAATTATTACAAACCAATTGAATAAAGAAATAGCAAAGCTAAGCTACTTAATTATTACAACATTCAACTAATTGGCAAACTAATTAATTAAATTACAAAACCATGCTAACTAACAAGTAGAGCATCTAACTATGTTGCCTCAGCAAGTTGAACATGCATGCACTCGGTTTTCACCCCGAAAAATCCACCGGTTTGCTCTTGAGAAGCTTTGTTTGCAGGGTTACTCCAAGAACTTTATGCTCTGCCTTACCAATTCCATGCTAAGGAATGCACCAGTGGCCTGCCGGCCATGATTGCTTGCTGCCGGCCACTTGCCAGCCAAGAAGAGGCACTGCCGACAAACAATGAAACACTACCGGTCAATAATGAAGTACTATCAGCCACTGGTGTGTTGATTCACCAAACTGCAACAGAGCATACACAGAGTAAAATTGAGGGTTTTTCTAGGACATGTTTGTATTGCACCCTATCCTTATCATCTCAAAACATCAAAGGAGGGGAGCTATTAGGTCTAAAACCACCAATCAAGCATTCTAAATGCATGATGGTCAAGGATCCAACTTATATACATTCAATAAATGTACAAAACAAAGACTCAAGTCCACTACTGTAGACCGCCCAAAACTCCGCTCCGCGCACAAGGGCGCGAATCGTTGTTCCTAGCTACTACAATTCGGACTCATGTCATGGTTCTGAATTTAATCTCACAAAGTGCAATGTAAGACTAATAAATCACCAAAGAGTCCAAATCCGGCAAATCATTTTGAAAAATCGATTTTAATCAAAAAGCACCAAGCATGGACTGCTTTGCTAGATTTCAGAGTCGCCACCTAAATATTTTGTTTTGAAAAATTTAGGAAACCCTGACTCGTGCCTAAGGCCACGTGTCCGTCATCACTAAAGTTGCCTCCGCTCGGGAACTTGGGTACGAGGGAGGAAGGTCATGAAATGAGCACCCCCACTCGCCCGATCAAAGATCGGCTTCTACTAACATGATATATTATTTTTGAAAGCACATGCGTTCTTATTCCAGTTATTAATCTAGAATTACTATGTGATGCGCAGAGCATACAAATATAGACTAAATCACTCAAGTTGGAACAAAACATCTCATGTTTGTTTGTTTGAAAATGGTCCGAAGGTGCTACTCGCAAGTAGGCTAAGACATGGTTTTGCCACCCTCGTGTGGGCTTAGAAAACATGATTTGCCACTCTCAAGTGGGCTTAAAACTCGCATTTTGATGAATTTGTTCCAATTCAAGCAATGAAGCCTTTATCCACAGCCATGCATGCAGTTATATCAGTTAAGCAGTTAGCCTTATGGAAACACTTACACACATGCAAGATGCTAAAGCGTAAAAGCTTCCCTAGTACTCCGAGCCAAAAAAGAAGCTCGTTAGAAATCAATGCATGATCCTAGCTATGTTAAGATGCCTAATGCAACACACGCAAAAATGCAACTAAGATAGGCTTGGCTATTCTAAGATGTCATGTGAATGCAACTTGATAACGTGTATTCAAATTGGTATTGAAATACAATGCAGTTTGTATGATGCGCCGAGCCTGCTGCATACAAGACAGATGAATGATGCACGCATGCAAGCATAAGGATGCTAATTGAAAATGACCCTAAACTAACCATCGAAAGCGGTTAAGTAAAAGGGAGAAAGAAATGAGGGGTGGAAGACATGCATCACACACACGCATACTTATTACAAAATTCACCCTCTCAATGGAGGGTCCGAATAAATCAACTAACTAGCTACGCTAAGCTAATTAATTATTACAAAACCTTAACTAATTAAGCAAGTTAATTAAGTTACAAAATCAACTAAGTAAGAAAAGAAAGTAGCTAAATCAAGCTGCCACAGCTCTACCTCGAAATAATGAATGATGCATGCTCGGTCGACTTCGCTCGGAAATCCACTACCGTGCCTCGTGATGCCTCTGTTTGCACACTTCTGTAGCTCTGAAAATTGTGCCAACCTCCAAAATACTTCTGATCCACCTTATGAACATGCTGAGAGGTGATCGGCCAAGAGGAGTGGCCATCAGCCAGAGTTTATGGCTATCGGCCAATTTTGATAGCCGATCGGCAGAATAAGTGGTCGATCGGCCACTGCTTCCTGCAAATTCTCCCTTTGCTGCAACAGAGCACTAACAGAGGTATGGAAGTGTATTTACAAGAAAATGTGTATGCAACTACACCCCTTATCATGTCTTAAGCTCAAAGGAGTGTAGTGCTCGGCTCTCAAGCCACTAATCACGCATCTCAATGCATGATGGCCAAAGAGGCCAAGTTGCACAAACCAATGTTAATGAATGCACACAAATACCACATAAGGGACCTTAACCTCTATCATGCTTGATCAAGAGGGTCGGCGACTGAGAATTGAGGCACGTTTCATCACTTCGAGTATGAAATGTCCCTCGTTCCTCATGTTTGGATTGACACCCTATCCGAACACAATGCAATGCAAGGCATGCGTACACAATGCAATGCATGGCATGCACACATAATGCAATGCAACAAACATGCAACAACATGCAAGGCCCCAAGCATGCAACAACATGTTATCTAATCAACATGCTAAACATCATGAACATGCAACAACATGCAAATAACAATGTCATCCAACAGCATGCAAACAAAAATGCAATGGTAAAGGCCATGTAATGCAATATTCAATGGACCAAACCAACCTCAAACAAGCCTCATGCATGCCAATACAATGGCCAAAACATGTTGAAAATGAAGTCCAAAAGTATATACAAGCATGCATACCAATTGGTTCACAAGCAAGGCATGAAGGCACCAACTCTCAAGCACATTGAAGGAGTGAAAAATATGAGAATGTGATAATGAAATAGGCTCTGAAATCATATTCCAAAGGATGCTAAATCATGCACATATGACAAACAAAGCATGCTAGTGGACTCAAAGCTTAAAGCTAGCCAAGGGACTTATACCATGGCCATATCAAGCAAGCCCCAAAGGGCCAAGGTGACTCAAAACAGTTCCAATGCAGGTCGAAACAAGACCCAAAACATGCTTGAACATAGCCAACATAAACTAGAATTAAAGGCATGAAGCATGGAGCATACTAGGCCAACAAAGAGGATTACACTACACCCACCAAAACCAAGCATGAGATGGCTTCACCCACTAAAATCAGAGTTATGGCATGTCAAAATAACACCAAAAATGCACTGATATGGCAGTGCAAAAGCTTAGGCAATAAGGCATGCATGTAGACTCATACTTAAGGCATAAAGCATGACTCACCAAAAGCATTGAAGTAGTGAAGCATGAGAGAGTATGGCCACACTATACATACTGAAATCATGGTGGAAATGAGACCAAAGCATGCAAACAACTCAAGTAAGCCATGCTAGAGACCATGAAACTCAAAACTAATGAGCAAGAATGCACTATGGCTATACAAAGCATGGCATGCATGACCAAAACAACATCAAACAGAGCTTAAGCATGGTAAAACATGAGGAAAAGCTTCTTGGAGTTAAACCAAAAACATGCTAGAATGATGGTCAAAAGCATGATGCATTTTAGGCTAATGAATGGATTTGCACTACAAGTGCAAGGAACATGCATGATATGATCAAACCAAGCCAAAATAGTGTTATATCATGGCAAAACAAGGCCTAAGACATGCTGAAATGGAGCCACAAAGAGGTAGAAAAAAAACATGCCAACTTGGTGAGCCATTAACACAAGCACTCAAGAGAAGAGGAAGGGGGACAACCCCCTCCTATTTGAGGCCTCAAAACACACTTTCTACCACTAAAAATTCAATGGATTTCAGTGGCTAAAAGGCCAAAAGGAGATGATCTCGAAGGCCTAAAGAGGTGGCTCAAAACAAGGCCAAACAAGGCACAAAGGGGGGGTAGACCACCCCCAACACCAAAGAGGCCTTAAAAAAATATGGTAAGCACTTCAAAACAAGACCTTTTTTAGTTGAAAGCTAAGTTAAAGGAAGCATGCAAAGTTGGCTAAAAAAGTTATGAAAATAGAGCTTTAAAAAGGTAAGGGCTCACCCTTGAAGAACCTCTTTTAGAACAGCAACTTCTGAGCCAAAAAAACAAGCGTTGAGAGTCCAAACAAGGTCCTCTAATACCTCAGTAACAAAGCAAAGGTGCTCTACTAGGTGTTGTAGTGCAAAAGTGAAGACAAAACACACTTTAAAGCACGAACTCACACAAGTATAGAGAGAGAGGAAAAAATATATAGAGAGAGAGATATATATCTTGTATATCAATTTTTCAGAATCTCTGGAAAGGGAGAGGGGTCTCCCTTCTTATAGAAAATCAATTCCTAAGCTTGTTGGACAAGCTAAGGGCTTGATTCAATCCCTCCATATGGAGGATGAAATCTGTGCTCACCAGTTGTCACAGCTGGCACAAAAATATCTGCAAAAGCAAACAAAAAGGCCTCGGCCAAAAGATATGGCCGATCGTCCAAAAAGGGTGCCGATCGGCCAAAAAGAATACCGACCGGCCAACACTAATGGCCGATGAAGAGAAAACACGGCCGATAAACACAAGGTTTGGCCGATGGGTTGTAAGGAGGCCAACAAGCCACCCCCCTTCCCTCAGAAACAAAACCACAAGCTCTTGGTCCATAACCAAGCACAAAACAGACAAGTTAAGAGGTTCCCAGGCAAGGCGCGCAGCCGAGACCTTCAGAAACTCAAAACGAACACAAGCATGGATGATCATCGAGCGTTCAAACGATGACGTCCAAGTCTTGAGGACAGTCAAAAATGGGGTGTCTACAACTATCTTATCATGAGTGATCAAAGGCAATGGAGACCAAGGAGATTGGCTTATTTCATCACTTTGAGTATGAAATGGACTAATTTCCCTTGTGTTCAATATAACGTCCAATTGAACACAATGCAATGCAACACATATCATGCTTATCTTAGTCATGTTTTACTTGGTTCATTTTATTTACTCATTTTAGGATTACCAAGCCATTCTTTAGCCAGTTAAGTCCAAGTGATTGTCCTCTAATGAGAGAGGGGGAGTTAACCAAAGGATGGTTTAAGACAAGAGAGAGCTCATGCCTTTGGCTAGTAGAAACCCTCAAAAGAGAGTTAAAGCCACTGAGCACAAGCTTTATCTCATGCTTAAACACAAGCTAAGGTTAACTAACCCTCAAAACAAATAGAAAAATGAAGAAATGAGGGAGGTTGAAGACCTTTTAGTGCTGAAATGGCATGCCAAATAATGCTACAACATGCAAATAACTCATGTACAACATGTTAAGTGCCAAAGCATTAAAGCTAGTGGAGAACACTACACTAGAGGAAGGCAATATCAAGCACAAAGGACCAAATCAGCTTTGGATAGAGCTTAAACATGCCAAAACAGTGGCCAAAACATGCTGAAATGGTAGCATGAAAAGCAAGAAAAACATGCTCATGTGTTAAGCTACAAACAAAGCTCAAGGCACAACTCTCAAAAGCCATAAAAGAGTGATAAAAGTGAGAGTGTGATAGAGTTATACACACTGAAATTACATGTTAAAAGATGCCATATTATGCAAACAACTTAGATAAAGAATGTAAGAGACCTTAACACGCAAAGTTAGTAAGGCAATTTGCACTACAACCATGCAAGACAAGGCTCATATGACCAAGAAGGCTCAAAACAGAGTTAAAGCATGCTAAATCAGTGACAAAAACACATTGTGATCAAGTCTCAAATAGGTAGAAAAACATGCTCACATGCTAGGCCATCAACATATGCAAACAAGACACAAGGAGAGGAGGCCACCCCCTCCTATTTTGGACCTCAAAACCAACTTTCTACCACTGAAATTCCTCTGGAATTTAGTGGTTAAAAGGCTAAGAAAATGTTGTTTTAAAAGCTTTAAAAGATGGCTCAAAAGGCTTTACAAGCCAAAGAGCAAAGGGAGGAAACCACCCCCTAACTAAACAAGGCTCAAACCATGATTTTAAAATCTTAAAAACAGAGTTTTTTAGAGGTTAAAACCAGCCTCAAAGAATTGTAAAAAAATGGCCAAACTCTTAACCAAAACAAAGCTTAAAAAGGACAAGCTTATACCTTTGAAGCACAGCAACAAAACAGCAAGAATTCTGAGCCAAAACCAAGCTCAAAACCTTAAACGAAGCCTCAAAGAACCTCAGCTCCAAGGTGAAGGTGTTTGGCTAAGGATATTAGAGCAAATTTGTAGAGAAAACTCACTTTCAAGCACAAAATATACAGAGAGGGGATTCTAGAGATAGAGAGAGAGAAATTTTTGTCTTCCAAAATGTTCAACCCCGTGCATGCAAGAGATAGATAGAAGATACAAAGGCCTCTTGTAAAGATCCAATCATCCACGTGCAAGCAGATGGGCCATTCTGTGCAAACAATTGTAAAAAATATCACAAAAATATCTACTGATGCACTGGTGGCCGGCCGGCCATCAGTGATGGCTAGCAGTGGCTCATTGATGGCTGGCAGGCCTCATCAATGGCCGGCAGGCCAAGATGCATGGCCAACAGTGCCCAATCATGGCCGGCAGTGCACCACAAACAACAATCTAGAAGGACCAAAACATGGTCCAAAAATGAGAAAGAATGGATGTAGGGTTTGGAAAGCTCAAACCTGTGGCGTTCTGCCGCAGATTTCGAGTGCTCAACGAGCAATCACACTTGTCGCTGGATGTACCTGCAAGGACATCCAAGTCTTGAGAACGGTCAAAAATGGGATGTCTACACCAACATCGTAAGTATTTCATGCTACTACTACATGCTTAAATTGGTAGTTTTCAAATTTGACTAAATCTAACAAGATCTTGATTTTTATTAACAATGTTGATTACAGAATTATTGTATGTTATATCATGCGTCAAATCATAAGAGATGAGCCTATTGCAAATTCTATGGAAGATGATGAAATTAACAATTTTCGAGCATCAATAGTGCATCAATTTTTAAATGATTATCTAAAAGCATGGACTGAGAAACAATTCAACCTCAAAAAAAAAAAATGGACAAAGAGCTAAGACCTCAATGATGACAATGTGGACAACTTTTGGGAAAATACTGTGAATGATGCTTGTAATTTCGATTTTTGTAAATGAAAGAATGGTGAAAAAATAATTGTAAGTGAAAGAATACGAAAAAAGTATTAGATAGAACATGCGATATCTATTGTTCTAGTAAATTTTACTGCGGTTTGGTAATTAATACATTATTATAGCATGATATTGTTTTGACTAGGAATGAACATTGTTATGGATAGATAGGGGTGTAATTTTGGCCCGTGGCCCGCGGGTGATCCGAAGCCCACCAACGGCCTGAGGTGGGCCCGGCCCGTTAAGGCCCAAGCCCAACCGATGCCTTGGGCTAGGGCCTGAGCCATCGTTTTGAAGCCTAGCCCATTGGCCCGCTCAAGGCCCGCCCTAAAGACCGACCCGAGGCCCGGCCCGGCCCACCCGATGCCCTTTTTTTTTAATGGAAAATAATAAAATTTTGATGGGAAAAATTAAAAAAAAAAATGTTTAGGCTAGCCCAAAGCCCGAGCCTAGGCCCAGCCCGAGGCCCGGCCCACTAGCTCGTCCAAAGCCCAAATACCCCTGGGCCTGGGCTAGGGCCTGGGCCTAGTTTTCTGGCCCGTGGGCTGGCTCGATTTTTTGGCAGGAGCCCGCAAGGCCCGACATGGGCCGAGCCGGGCCAAAATTACACCCTTATGGATAGAATACAATGATATAGGTTATACTTGTGTATCTTTGATGATATATGTAGTTGTGTTGTTAGATTATTTTTGCACAAAAATTGCATAATGATCATCAGGGGAGTTTGTGTATTGTGGTAAATTTTGGTGCAGGTTAGAAATGTTTTTCTAATGGGCTACCATACTGTCTGAAATAAAGTAAAATTTTACTCTGCATAAAAGTAAAATTTTACTTTACACTAAAATATGAGTAAATTGTTACATTCTGAATCTAAAAAGTAAAATTTTACTTTGAATAAGAGTAAAATGTTACACTCTAAATCTAAAAGTAAAATTTTACTCTGCATAAAACTAAAATTTTACTCTGAAATAAGAATAAAATGCTACATTCTAAATCTAAGAGTAAAATGTTACACCCTGAATCTAAAAGTAAAATTTTACTCTGTATAAAAGTAAAATTTTACTCTGAAAAACGAGTAACTATTAGACTTTGCATCTAAAAGTAAAATGTTACTCTGCATAAAAGTAACATTTTACTCTGAAATAAAGTAAAATTTTACTGTGAAACCACAGGCTCATCCCACCCATAGACAACCATTCAACAACATAGTAAATTTTTACTTTGAAAGGCAGTAAAGTTTTACTTTCATGTGAATGAAGGCAATGTTTTACTCTGGAAAAAGTAAAATTTTACTCTGCAATAAAGTAAAAGTTTACTCTGAAATACTGAAAAATTTTACTTTGAAAGCACAAGTTGAGTACAGCCATTTCAAACCTTCACACCTACTGAACAAACTCCAGTATAAGTTCATTTAAATGAAACTTATTCGACTACATAAAAAAATGTATTAAAATGTCAAACTCAACCACAAAGCAAATCAGAAAATTGAACAGACAACCATTCAAGAACATAGTAAAAATGTCTTTTATTGCAATGTCTCCTTACAAATCTAGTCTAAAAGACTATACTATTATTGTTATGGACTATTTATTACAGAAGAACTGCATTATTTTCATACTTCTATTACAAAATCAATAATGTCTTTCACGGCAATGTCTCATTATAAGTCTTCTTATTATGACCGTTCTTCTCACATCTACCACACTGTACTCATCTTATCTTCTCACCCCTAGATAGAATCATATTCTTCCTTGGCCTACCATGTGGCTTCTTACAAATTAGAGGAAGGACAACAAGATCATTCATAGCTACAAGAGGTTTCTCAACAGTGGGTATTGGATAAACGAACTCAGCATAACAAGCTTTGAACTTGCTAGTGTAATCAAATGGTTCCACATGTGCATACAAATCACCTCCGCTCTTTTGGATAGCGATCGTCGTGTGAGCACAAAGAAATCCATTCAATTGCCATTGGTAACATGAGCAAGTTCTATTCAAGAGGTCAACGCTAACCGATGGCCGGGATTGAACCTCAAAAACATAATCACTTGAACGACTAACCAACCAAGTTCTTCCACTTTTAAGAGCATTTGCTAATGTTGAATCCATCTCCGGACAAAGAAAAGTATTCCATTTATTAGCTTGTTCTCTCCTTCTCGACATCAAATCCATGATCTTCAACCTAATTGAATCAATCATCTTCGTAGTGGGCAAATGACGAGCTTGACGAACCCATGAATTGAAAGACTCTGCCACATTCGAGTGCATTTCACCTTATTTTTGTCCTTTAAAATATGCATTAGTCCACTTATCATAGGAAAAATTAGATAAAAACCTACAAACGATCCCTTTTTCCCTCATCTTGTAATTCTTTTAAACACTGGTTAAAACATCCTACTATCGGAGCATAAGCACATGAAGAAAACAAAAAAACTATTCTACTCCTGAAAGTATTGCTGAAACTTGGACCGGAGAACCTATCCCTCAAAAATAGTGGTAAGCAGTAGGTAAAACTTTGGGTAAAGCCTCCAAAAGTCCAGCGTTCTGGTCAAATATGAAGGTAATTGGTCTTTCATCCAACAATATATTCGACAAATGCATAAAAAATCATCCCCAACTATCTGTAGTCTCCGTATCGACAATTGTCATTGCAAGAGAGGAAAAACCTGAAAAATATCATTTTACAATTAGTAAGTATATTAAATGAAAAGCACAAATATAGTAGATTTTTACTCTAAATAACAGTAACATGTTACTCTGAGAATAAGTAACTTGTTACTTTTGAAAAAACTATAGTAATATCTACCTTGATCCCCATCATTCGCTGTAGCTGTTAACAAGGAGCCCTTATATTTCCCTTTTAGAAAAGTTCCATCGATAAACAATATAGGACGGCAATGCCTAAACCCTTGAATGGAAGGATTAAATGCAACAAAAAACGTCTTGAACCGTCCACTTTGATGCTTATAGTCAAGACGCAAATAGTTACCAGGATTTGTGCTCATCACAATATCCATATACCATCGAATCTCATCATAAGACATAGAGAAATCTCCAAAAGTAGTAGTCCTACCTTTCTCAACTCCCAACCAAGCATGATTGTACGTAATGGTGAGCCCGTATTGATCTGTAAATTGACGCACAACATCAATTGGACGAGTTTGGAGATTCCCACGAACTTCATTAACAATCAAACTTGCAACCAAATTTGAACTCATCCTTGAGTTTTTAGAAGTACGAACTGCAGCTCCACAAGTATGCTCATCATGTAGAGTCCAAATGTAGAAACAATTATTAGCACTTTCTAGAGATGCATGTACTCGCCATAAACAAACTTTGGACTCCCGTATTGAACACACAACAGTGACCCGACACTTCTCATTCTTCACATACACAAACTCAAATCCTGTCTCAATGGCATATTTACATAATGCAGTCCGAAATCTTTTGCACCTCCAATAAATCTTTGACCTACATGAGTAATTCCATTCACCCATCCACAAGACAACAAAGTCCTTTCTTCATGTTGACAAAACATAGGGAGTAAATCCATTTCATCATCAGTAATGTTGGATCCACTAGCGTCCCCTAATTCTCTAACTCCATGTTTTTCATTTGAAATGCCCATTTCAGTAATAGTCACATCAACCCAGTCAATACCAAAGGGATAAACAAGCGACAACATATTCTGAAAATCATAATCATCATCAATCATGCATTGTGAATGTCTAGGTAAACAATACGATAACAGTATGCAACCACTATTGTCAAACTTCTTCAATTTACAACTTAAGAAATCAGTTAAATCCTTCAACGTGCAGTTTGACACAACCTTGAACATAATGGTACAATCACCATACTTGCATAACAACATAAGAGGTGGAACCATTTTACAAATCTGCAATCAATTAACAGTAAAAATTTACTGTCAATCAAAGTAAAATTTTATTGTCACTATCAAAGTAAAATTTTACTATCACTATCAAAGTAAAATTTTACTGTCACTGCAAGTCCAAAAGTTAATTTGTGTTTAGTTTGAATTGATAAAATTTTACAGTGATTTAGTGTAACATTGTACTATATTTTAGAGTTAATTTTTATTATTTGGTTTGCCAAAGATTGACAACTCATACAGTATGTCACCAACACAACTTGAGACATGAATCTAAAAGTAAAATTTTACTCTACATAAAAGTAAAATTTTACTCTGAAATAAGAGTAAAATGTTACAAAAAGAATCTAAAAGTAAAATTTTACTCTGCATAAAAGTAAAATTTTACTCTGAAATAAGAATAAAATGTTACAATCTGAATCTAAGAGTAAAATATTACACCCTAAAATTTTATTCTGTATAAAAATAAAATTTTACTCTGAATAAGAGTAAAATGTTACACTCTGAATCTAAAAGTAAAATTTTATTCTGTATAAAAGTAAAATTTTACTCTAAAAAATGAATAAAATGTTAGACTCTACACAAAAGTAAAATTTTACTATTAAACTCAGAATCTAAAAGTAAAATTTTACTCTGAAAAACGAGTAAAATGTGAAACTCTGAATCTAAAAGTAAAATGTTACTCTGCACAAAAGTAAAAAAATTTACTCTGAAATAAGGTAAAATTTTAATCTAAAAGTAACATTTTACTCTGAAATAAAGTAAAATTTTATTGTGAAACCACAGGCTCAACACACCCATAGACAATCATTTAACAACATAGTAAATTTGTACTTTATAGAAATTGTATTATTTGCAGACAATGAACTTGCTTGGTGCAATTTTTTGCTAGTTAAAAATTGATAACTAAAATGCATAACTTAAAAGAACATATCTCCCTTATCTTCTTAATAATCAAAATTTTTGCTTATCTAAGCTATTGTTACCTAAGCAAAAGTTGCAACAAACATGATCAACATCAGCGGAGGCAGTGTTTGTGGCGGCTAAAGTGTTTGGCAATGACCACCTCTTGATAGTAAAATTTTACTGTCATTCTAAAACCAGAGTAAAATTTTTTACTCTCACTCTAAACAGAGCACGTACCAGAGTAAAATTTTACTCTAATTCTCTCAAACAAAAAATAGAGCAATAGAACTAAAATAAAATTTTATTCTCATTCTCTGAAACAAAAAACAGAACAATAGAACCTGAGTAAAATTTTACTCTGATTCTGTCAAACGAAATCAGATCAAACACAACAAAAAAAAAAATCAAAAAAAAAAACAAACAAAAATAAAAAAATTAATCAACATACCTAATTGAGAAGAAAAATCTCTAAAACTCGATCAACAGTCACAAATCTCAATGAAACTCTCGTTTAATTAAGAGTGTTGATCGTCGGTTGTGTAGACGCACCCGCGGAGGGCCTCGTGCTACAGTTCGGACTCGATTTTGTGTCACGGTTCTAAATCTGAACCAAAGAGTCCAAATCTGGCAAATCGTTTTGAGAAACAGATTTTTGAAAAAGTAGTACCAAACATGGACTGCTTTGCCAGATACAGAGTCGCCACCTAAATATTTTAAAATGGGAGAATTTAGGAAACCCTGACTCGGTGCCGAAGGCCACATGTCCGTCATCACCGGAGTTGTCTCGGCTCGGGAGCTTGGGTACGATCGGGGAAGGTCAGCTATGAGCACCCCCTTTCGCCCGGTCCGAAGACCGGCCTCTACTAACCGTGATATCCGATTTTGAAAACTTTATGTGTTCTTATTCCATTTATTAGCCTAGAATTACTATGTTATGCGCGCAGCAAACAAGTATAGACCAAATCACCCAAATTGGAACAAAACATTTCATGTTTGTTTTGAAAATGGTTTGCTACTCGCAAGTAGGCTAAAATGCAGATTTTGCCACCCTCAAGTGGGCTTTTAGAAAAGATGATTTTGCCACTATCTAGTGGGCTTAAAACTCACAGTTTTAATGCATTATTCCATTTTAGGTAATTCAACCTCCATCCACAGGCATTCAAGCAGTTATATCACATAAGCAGCTAGCCTCATGGTAATCATACTGTCATGGCAACATTCACACACATGCGAGATGCTAAAGCATAAATACTTACATCGTACTCCGTGCCAAAACAGTAAACTAGTTAGCAAACATGCGTGTCCTAGTTCATGTCAAATTGACTAATGCAGCACATACAGGATGCAATTAGATAGGCTCGGCTAACCTAAACATGGCATGTGAGAAATGCACAACTATCACATATTCAGTTTAGAATTTGATGTACAAATGTAGTTAGCATGATGTACCGAGCCTAATGTATATAATACAAATGCATGGATGCACGCATGCATAGCATAAGGTATGCTAAATTAAACGTGCCCTAATCTACCATCGTAAGCAGGTAAATAAAAGGGAAGAAAGAAGTGAGGTTGGAAGACATACACACCACCCACACACACTTATTACAGATTTACCCTCACTCGGAGGGACCGAATAAATATTACAAATTAATTAACTACGCAAGCTAATTAAATATTACAAATTGCCTAATTTAATTAACAAATTAAAATAGACTAAGAAAAGCAGTAAACGCCTCGGGAAATGCGCCGCCATGCGCAAGCTGCCTCTGTTTTCTTTCCTCTGCTCCTCTGGAGGCTGTCAAAACCTCAGGGTTGCATCCCTGGACACTGGGGAGTGCCACCGGCTGAGTAGAATTACCACCGACACTGGTGTGTGGCCATCGGCACAAAATGGAGTCTATCGGCAGAGGAAAGATTGCCGGTCGGCATCCTATACTGCCGGTCGGCAGAGTATTCCTGCAGAATCTGCAAATGACAGCAACAGAGGGCAAGGCAAAGCATGGCAGCACAATTCAAGGCATATATGCACCAACCATGTCCCTTATCATGATAATGACTCAAAGGGGCATGTGCCTCAATTCTCGGACCACCAATCACGCATTTCCATGCATGATGGCCCAAAGAACCAAGTATGCAACTTTGATTTTAAATGCAATGCAAATCAATCAAACAAACTCCCAATCCCTATCACCCAAATCAAGGGACAAGGCATGCATGCAAGATGCAATGCAACCTAAGCATACAAGCTAGGGATGCAACATGGCATACACAATGCTAACAACATAACATGCGCAACGCTTTGAAACATGGCATACACAATGCAAGGTGGACTTACACCAATGTGAGTGGACCTCAGCCGCACCCACATCAGTGGCCATAAGATGAAAATGAAGTGCCTCGAAATGCGTGCACACGGGCACGTAAACCGAGGCAATGGCATATGCAATGCAAGGGCTAAAATGGCATATAGAATGCAACATGGACTTATACTAACATGAGAGAGCCCCAGCCACACTCACATGAGAGGCCGATGAATGAAAATGAAGTGCCTCGAAATGCGTGCACACGGGCACGCAAACCGAGGCAATGGCATATGCAATGCAATGGCATGGAAAATGATATGCAAACATGCTAAAGGGATTTCAGCACTGAAATGTGGGGGGAAACAGTCCCGAAACAAGGCGAAAACACACCCGATGCGAGGAATAGTCCCGAAACATGGACTTTGGCACCCGAAATGGCCTATAGCTATACCAAACATGCAAAATTGGTACATGGAATGTAAATACAGGAGCAAGCCAGCCCCAAAATTAGCATTTTACTAGTACAAAACATGGTCAAACAGCAAACCAAGATAGGGCAAAACTAGCATACAAAAACGGCCCTAAACATGAGATTATGAAGCAACTCACAGCTGCTGTCCCCAAACATGTTAGGGCCCTTCAACAACATTGAAGAGGGGCCCAAAATATGCACATTTACAGTTCATGGCAGCCCCGAAAACAAACATGGGTAGGACTAAGCTCTTATGCAAGAAACGGGCCAAAAGGTAGCCAAAGAAGCAAGTATGCAAAACATTCATCAAACAGCCAAAGACCCTTAATAAAACATGACAAGGGGGTCAAAATATGGCTGTTTTTAGTTCGGACCAAAGTCCAAAAACAGCAACATCAGGGGCTGCCAAGGCATGCAAAAATGGGACCAAAAAGAGAATATAAAGGCAAGTATAACATGGAGGTGCAAAACAGTGTTGAGCCCTTCTTCAATGTTGAAGAAGGGCTCAAAATAAGCCTATCTCAAGTTTACAACATGCCCTAAAACAGATTACACATAGGCCAAAAATAACATGTAAGATTAGGGCCTAAAGGAGAGGTAAAGAAGGAACTGCTAGCTACTATCCTCAAACAGCAAGAGGTCCTCAATCAAACATGAAGAGGACCTCAAAATATGATGATTTGAAGTTTAGGTCGGAGCCCAAAAGTGCAAGAAACTATGGCTTAGATATGAAGCAAAAAAAGGCTAGAAAAGGGAAGATGAGGACTCACCCTTGTAGACCAATGAACCAGCACCTCTTGGACCAAGTTTAGGTGCTCCTAAGCTCTGAAGGACAGCCTCAAGCTGCTGGAATAGGCGTTGGATGCCTTGTGCTATGAGTTGATGAAGAAATGGCCCAAGAACAAGGGTGTTTGATGGTTGAATGAGAGAGATATGGAGAGAGATGGAGGTTTGTATGTATGTATATCAGATATATGTGGTATATCTCTGGTTTTTTTGCTTCAAATCTCTAACCTAAACAAAGGAGGAGGAGAGGTGCTTATATAAGGCAAGGGAAGCATTTAGCTTACAAGCTAAGTAAAGGGAAAGGGTCAAAGGGGTTCAAGGGGGTGCAAGGCTTCTAGAGGAAGCTAAAACAGGCCAAAGGGTTCAAGCTTCTAGAAGGTTAAGGGGTTCAAAGGCTCACAAGGCGCAAAACAAACACACATGTGCGTGGGGGATCAATTCTGTGCATTCCAGCTGGCACAGCTGGAATCCACTCAATCTGCAGAATGCTCCGGAAGGTCGTCGGCTAGCAAAAATTGCCGGTCAGCACAATAAAGTGCCGGTCGGCACAATAAATGGCCGGTCGGCACAATAAATTGCCGGCCGGCACAAACAGAGTGCCGATGGGTGGCCGGTGAGGTCAAAAAAGTGCCGGTGGATGTCCAGATTGAAGCCCCGGAAGTTAGCTTTCCAATGGCGCAAACCTTGCATCAAAATTCCTCCTGTGCAAAAAGTTATGCCCTTTTCCGTGAAGCCGCGCAGATTCGATCCAACCGGGATGATGCCCGACTTCAACTGATCATACCTCCCCCACCCGGACTTGGCTCTAGGAGATTCTTGAGTGCAAAATGAAGCCCCGAAAGTAAGCTTTCCGACGGTGGTGGCCCCATAGCTAAACTCCAAGCGTACAGACAGATAAGCCCGATTCAGCGAGGGCTGCTCGACTCGCTTCTACCCGGATTCATGCCGAACTTCTCCCAGACTAGTTTTCTCCTCTCCTTTCCTCTTCTCTTCAACTCCAAACACCTAAACAAAGTGTTTTGAAAGATTTGCCTCTCTTCTAGCCGAAGAAACTGATTCTTTGCCCTGCACATCTTTCTCCGCCAAGCAAACCATCAGTGGTGCCCAAGTCTTAAGGGCGGTCAAAAATGGGGTGTCTACAGTTGCCCCTCTTTGACAGAACTCGAAAGTCATAACAATGACGGGAGTGAATGTCAAAGCCCAGAGACGACCCATTTTTGACAAGGCCGAAGACTTGGACAAACAAACAAAACATCGATAAATAAATGGTTGCGCCCACAGGCTGCCTACATATCCCTTTGCAAGGAATCAAACCAGCGTAGTTCAGGGGCAGGATGCAAATGATATGCAGGAAGACTTTGATAATTGGACTTATACGCCACACGAAGCCAGTTTTGAAAGTTGGACTTATACGCTACGCGAAGCCGGTTATCACTCATGATCATGCAAAAAGAGCTGTAATGAAGCAATTATGCGAAATAAATGCAACATTTTAAGCGAATGCTAGGCAAGCAAGTAAACTCGAGCCAAACTACACTTCGTGCAGAAAGGATGTAAGAAAATTATGGAATTCTCACTGCAAATACAGTGTGCATGTGTGATAGATACACAAAAGTGAACGAAGTGTGATAGATACACTGGGTGGACAAACATGCGTGATAGATACACAAAAGTGAAGAGAGTGTGATGGATACACTAGGTAAGCGTAGTGTGATGGATACACTGTATCATGCAAAGTGTGATGGATACACAAGATGAGCATAGTATGATAGATACACAAAAGGTGAAGCGAGTGTGATGGATACACTATATGAAGCAAAGTGTGAGCGTGTGATAGATACACAAAGTGAGAGTGTGTGATTGATACACAAAGCGAACGTGTGTGATTGATACACTATATGAAGCAATATGTGATACATACAGTAGTTGAGCGTGTGATAGATACACTAAGCGAGTATGGTGAGCATAGTGTGATAGATACACAAAGGGTGAACACAAAGTGTGATCGATGCACTAAGTGAACAAAGTATGATTGATATACTGAAAATGAACACAAAGTGTGGTAGATGCACTATGTGAACAGAGTGTGATTGATACACTAAAAGCGAACACAAAGTGTGATAGATGCACAGTGTGAACAAAGTATGATTGATATACTGAAAACGAACACAAAGTGTGATAGATGCACTATGTGAACAGAGTGTGATTGATACACTAAAAGTGAACACAAAGTGTGATAGATGCACTATGTGAACAAGTATGATTGATATACTAAAAGTGAACACAAAGTGTGATAGATGCACTATGTGAACAGAGTGTGATTGATACACTAAATGTGAGCACGAAGTGTGATGGATGCACTTAGTGAAAAAGTATGATTGATATACTAAAAGTGAACACAAAGTGTGATAGATGCACTATGTGAACAGAGTGTGATTGATACACTAAAAGTGAACACAAAGTGTGATAGATGCACTTAGTGAACAAGTATGATTGATATACTAAATCAATGAAGTGTGATACAGAAAACGAGAATGTGTGTGATAGATACACAAAATGAAAGAAGTGTGATTGATACACTGAGTGAAGAGAGTGCAATAGACACAAAAGCGAATATGTGCGCGATAGATACACAAAATGAGAATGTGTGTGATAGATACACAAAGCGAGTGAAGTGTGATTGATACACTAAGTGAAGAGAGTGTGATTGATACACTAAATGAGAATGAAGTGTGATTGATACACTAAAGTGAGTGTGTGTGATTGATACACAAAAGTGAGTGACCTCAAAACGGAACTTCTTCGAATGAACCGTGCATACAATATCGTGCATGACCGAGGAAGAAACTTGATAGGTATAATGCATTTACAATGCAAGTGAAGTGGGTGCATAACAATGCAAGTGGAAGAGTGTATAACCTTGAAGCAGGATTGATCTTGTGCCTGAGGTAGAGGTACACTCATATTTCGGAGCATTGACAAGGCCCTGAAGAGGTACGTCCGGAGTACAATCACGGAATTTTCTGAAGTTGACACAAACTCAGATACTTCGATTTTCGCTCTTTTGTCTTTGCTTTGCAATGTGGAACCATCATAGCTTCAGATAGGTCCTGGTTTCACCGTTCACACTTATCGGGGGTGGACCCTGCAGTTTTATGGAAAAAAGAATCTTGTTTTGCACAAACGTGAAGGATGGCACAGCACTCTGAGCACAAAACGATTTATTTTTGAAATTGAGAGATGAGTTTTCGACCAGGTATTGAGCCTACGACTGAACACAGCGAGAAAGACTCAACAACGGAAAACAAAAGGTAAACAACCTAAACACGTCGAGACACGCTCGGAACGACTCAAAGCAAGAATCGAGACAAACAAAACAAAAGACACGACACACAGACGTGCACAGGGAGCCTGTTTCACCGGGTATTATTCCCACCCTTTCTTATTTGTGATTCTCACATCACTCGGCTCTCAAGCTCGGTTTTTCTCTCAAAACCCTTTTCTCGCTTTTCTCTCAGCGCACATCTCTCTATTCTTTAATCTCTCATTTTTCATCCCTCCCCTGGGTGGTTGATGGATAAGCTGAAAATTGTGGGCTTTTGCCCCTGGTATTTTACCAGACTCTTGTTCACAACAGTGAATTCCTCCCACAGAGGGGTTGCACTACAACTGGGTATGTAGCACATCTGCAGCTAACATCGGTTGATGATGCCCTGCTGGGGAGTTTGGACGTGGTTAGATCTGTCCAGATGAGGGAGTGGAATATCTTGATCCTTTCCAGTTTGTGCTTCGCACTTAGCTTGATACCTCGTTGCTTGGAGGATGGAAGAGCTTTCAGCCCTTTGTTGTTGACTTCAGTTGTGCCCTTTTCTGGCAAGTAGAATGCCCTTTCTGGCAAATGCATTGACAACAGGGAAAAGACAGGAAACCTGACTCAACTGTGCCCCTAGTTCATTATTTTGACCATTTTTTATTTTGGTTTTAAAACAATTTTGACCAACATGAAAGTTAGATTAACATGCTTGTTCAATTTTTGATTTGAAATCATGCAAGTCAGGCTATGAGCACTGAGAATTTTCCCTTTTTGGGTCCAAGAAATGGTCCAGTTTTTTGGAAGAGATGGAACAATTTTCGAGAAAAGTAGTCAGCTTTAGTAAAAATTCTCAAAAACTGTTTTTGCAAACGGCCAATGCTTAACAAGCACGGAACCCACTCTTGAGACGCACAACCTCAGATTTGGAGGAAAATTGCCCCCTTTGCTCGAAGAGAGCTACATGGCAACGGAAAGTTGCCCCTTGTTTGCACGGCACCGCAGCACATTGAATGGCAACGGAAAGTTGCCCCTTGTTTGGATAGTGCCACAGCACACTGCAATCAGTCCTCAGAGTGACGATCATAACCGAACTCTCGGATACAAAGAAGGCAAAAATGATCAAAAATCATTACATGGACATAATCAATTTGGAAGTGTTTGTGGCTGGACTTCAGGATGAAGTTGCCTACGTATCCCAAACATGGGAATCAAGCCTTACGTAGTTCTGGGTTAAGGTACACTCGGGTATTTAACCTCTCCTTTTTAGGCTCTAACTTTTGCCAAGGCGCCCGATGCGGGTTTTCGACCTTGCGAGCTTTGTTTTTCTTTTCTTTTCATTTCTTTTCATTTCATTTCCTTTTTTTTTTATTTTCTTTTTTGTTCTTTTCTTTGCATTTTTTCTTTTTTGTATTTTTCTCTTGCTCTAACTTTTGCCTGGGTCGCCCTTCCGGGTTTTCGGCCCAGCGAGCCTCTCAAAGGGTAAAAGCGTAGTTTGGTCCATGCCAAATGGTTCTGAGATCTCGAATCCGTCTGAATCCAGGAGAGTGACTGTTGATTTGCAAGAAGACTCATCTTCGGCTCTTCGAGCACGTCTGACATTTTTGCCCCTAGTTTGAAGGGTACTTCTGTTCTAGCTTTGCAAGCTTCTTCTGATCTTCTGATCTTTTTGATCTGACTTTCCTGGCCTCTTGTTCGAGGGCTGCTTCAAATTCGGTCACACAGGCCTCACATCGTAGTTGACCGTTGAACCTTCTGAATTCAAGTTCAAGGTTTGGAAGCGAAGGGGTTGAGTCTCGAGGCTGAGAGCGATCCTAGGCTGCACAATCTCAAGAGCGATTCCACACAGGTCTTCGCAGGACCGCGCAAAACATTTTGTTTTTGAAAGTTTTTAAGAAAGCGACAAATCGCTCGCGCTAAAGATAGTGTGAAACCAGTCTGGATCAAGCCAGGGTCCTTCTCAGTACTCACGCTAACAAGCATGATCTCAATCATTAAGGGCTTAGCATGCCTCTCTTTCTTTCAAATGATCAAAATTTTGCAAATCCCGAGGAATTCCTTCCTCTTCGTTTTCACCGCAGTGTTCAAAAAAAGTTTTGAAAAAACTTAGGTCGATACAATGATTTCAAGGCACAGAAAAGGCAGGCGAAGAGCACTGTCATTCCATTCAATACTTCTGGCACAACTGGCACACGGCAGAAGCAAACACAAGAGTGTGAAAATCACTGCTGTTCATTCAAATTTGTTAGCACAACTGGCTCCCTGGCAGAAACAGACTCAAAAGGACAAACACAAAGCAAAATAGTGATATCCGAAGTAACACCCCCGGAATCACCCGACTTTAACAAAACAGGACTGACTCGATACAACAAGACAGACCCGACTGACTCAGTATGAAAAGACTGACTCAATACAAATTGAGAAGACTGACCCAATACCCAAGTCAGAAAACACAACAACTAGCATTCGTAAAATGCTCGAAACAGTGCGTGCCAAACGCCACATCTAGAGTAAACTGAGTGCCGCCCACAGGTGGTTCATCCCCTGATCACATACTCGTACTATCCCCCGAGTTCACTGATCCAATGGTGATAGACTTTACTGAGCTGGTGCGGCAATGACCTTGTTGTCAAACAAATCCTGTACATCATGGCGCAGACGAAAGCAGCTATCGGTCTCATGACCGGTTTGTTGGTGGTACGCACAGTACTTAGTCTGGTCATGCTTTGCAGGGATAGGATCGGGTAGGGGCCGTTGTTCCAACGGTTTCAGGTGTCCTTTCCGAAGTAAGACCTCCAGAGCCTTTGACAAAGGCATATGAAGTGGAGTGAAGACCCTCTTGACTCGAGGTGGATATTTGGTTTTTTGTGAGCTACTTCCGGATGCACCGGTGAATGTGGTAGCTGTTTTTGATGTAGTGGTGGTAACCATGTCTACTTCAGAAGATCTTGAACCTGCATCACCACTGGTGGTCGCATTCGAATTGCGGGAAAATGCCCTCCTCGGCTGCTCCTTATCCTGGTCAAACAGACCTTGCCTCATTGCATCTTCGATTTGTACCCCCATATCGTGTAAATCTGAGAAAGTGGGAAAGGGGATTACAATCATTCTCTGCATTAGCTTAGGCTGGAGATTGCGCACAATCATCCGTATTTGATCCTTATCTGTTGGCCTAATGGTCATCATTGAGGCCTTGGCCCTCCAGCGGGCCACGAATTCTGAGAAGCTCTCCTTAGGCTCCTGCCTCATCGTCTCAAGATCATGGGTCGTAATCTCGATTTGTGTATTGTATGAATATTGTGCGACGAAGGCCTCAGCCATCTCATCCCAACTTCTCTTGACGTCATCCTCCAATTTTGCATACCATGCGGCCGCTACACCCGACAGGGTCCGGCCAAACAAAGACAGCTTCTGCAATCTAGTGAGGCCCATTGGTCTTAGGACGTCTGAAAATAACCGCAGGTGCACCATGGGATCCCCAGACCCGTCAAAACGATCAATTTGTGGCATCTTAAACCGGTCTGGCAACGTCACGGCTGCGTCAGTGTATCCGTCTCCAATGTCCAGAATGGACTTCACACCTTGAGATTTCTTAAACAGCTTTTCAAGCTTGCTCATTTTTAATGCCATGGGGTCCACCTCGGACTCGAAGGGAGAATCCGATTGATTGATAGGAGTGGGTGCTTTGGATAGTTGAGGCAGAATCGGGGGTGGAGCCGGCCCGACTGGAAGGTCGGTATCCTCCTGGACGTGGGTTGCCTCCCCGAGTATGGGAACTCTTGGTGGGGGAGGAGTCTGGTGCGAAGTAGATACTCCAGTTTGCTGCTCCAATCTGGCAATTGTCTCTGCCTGTTGGGTTATGGCCACAGCCTGTTGTTTGGCGAATTCCGCTTGACGGACAGCGTCTTGCTGCATGGCTTTCATACTATCCTGGAGTTGGCGCACCATCTCTTCCAGACTCGACATACTGTTCTAATCTAACTGAGCAACCGGTATATCTGTGTCGGCAATAGGCTCGGAAATCTCAGCCCGACTGCTCAAAGATCACTGATCTGGTAGCTGTTGTACTGGTGGTCTGTGCCTGACTAGCCTTCTCTGGCCCTGATTACCCTTGAACTGAATCTCTGACCTGACAAAGTCTATCAGCACAAGTCCGATGAACCTCGGGGGATATCGGAGCCTTCTGAAGCTATGGTTCCAGGACTACCTTGCAAAAGGGAAAACAGAGAGCATCTCAGCCTAATTTCACTGGAACAGATTTGAGCATACTAGGATGAATGTACCCAATACTGATCACTGTTTCCCAAATATCTGCCTGTAAACTGATACCCTCAGGTAAAACTGATTCCCCAAATACTGATGCTGATGCCCACAGGCCTGATGCCCAGACTTGTAAACTGGTATATGCATTCCTGTAGAGATGCACTCTAAAGCACATAGTAGATAAGTGAGAGCCAAAACACCCCTATGTTGGGGTAGGGTTTCCCTGTCCTATTTTGTCAGGAGCTAGGGTTTCACTACGCACACAGCGGTTCTCAAACAACCTAATATCGGGTGAGCAACCTGTCCTAACTTGGAATGGTCACTATGGATTCCGAATATGCACTAGGTCGAATGGTCAAAAAGGGTGCCCCGGTAAACCGGGGTTTGTGTTCCCATACTGTCAGAGCCCATAGCCAGTCAGCCTTATGGACATGCCTTGACAAGACAAGCCTCCGGCAAACCGTTCAGGAATGGCAGATGGCAAACACTGTGTTCCTAGGCGCACCAATGTACATGCAATGCAAAGAGACACATAAATGAAATCAAAATAGGATATCAAGAGTTCGAGTCAAGCTCTCTAAAATCCCCAGCAGAGTCGCCAGAAACTGTAGACACGCCCGCGGAGGGCCTCGTGCTACAGTTCGGACTCGATTTTGTGTCACGGTTCTAAATCTGAACCAAAGAGTCCAAATCTGGCAAATCGTTTTGAGAAACAGATTTTTGAAAAAGTAGTGCCAAACATGGACTGCTTTGCCAGATACAGAGTCGCCACCTAAATATTTTAAAATGAGAGAATTTAGGAAACCCTGACTCGGTGCCGAAGGCCACATGTCCGTCATCACCGGAGTTGTCTCGGCTCGGGAGCTTGGGTACGATCGGGGAAGGTCAGCTCTGAGCACCCCCTTTCGCCCGGTCCGAAGACCGGCCTCTACTAACCGTGATATCCGATTTTGAAAACTTTATGTGTACTTATTCCATTTATTAGCCTAGAATTACTATGTTATGCGCGCAGCAAACAAGTATAGACCAAATCACCCAAATTGGAACAAAACATTTCATGTTTGTTTTGAAAATGGTTTGCTACTCGCAAGTAGGCTAAAATGCAGATTTTGCCACCCTCAAGTGGGCTTTTAGAAAAAATGATTTTGCCACTATCTAGTGGGCTTAAAACTCACAGTTTTAATGCATTATTCCATTTTAGGTAATTCAACCTCCATCCACAGGCATTCAAGCAGTTATATCACATAAGCAGCTAGCCTCATGGTAATCATACTGTCATGGCAACATTCACACACATGCGAGATGCTAAAGCATAAATACTTACATCGTACTCCGTGCCAAAACAGTAAACTAGTTAGCAAACATGCGTGTCCTAGTTCATGTCAAATTGACTAATGCAGCACATACAGGATGCAATTAGATAGGCTCGGCTAACCTAAACATGGCATGTGAGAAATGCACAACTATCACATATTCAGTTTAGAATTTGATGTACAAATGTAGTTAGCATGATGTACCGAGCCTAATGTATATAATACAAATGCATGGATGCACGCATGCATAGCATAAGGTATGCTAAATTAAACGTGCCCTAATCTACCATCGTAAGCAGGTAAATAAAAGGGAAGAAAGAAGTGAGGTTGGAAGACATACACACCACCCACACACACTTATTACAGATTTACCCTCACTCGGAGGGACCGAATAAATATTACAAATTAATTAACTACGCAAACTAATTAAATATTACAAATTGCCTAATTTAATTAACAAATTAAAATAGACTAAGAAAAGCAGTAAACGCCTCGGGAAATGCGCCACCATGCGCAAGCTGCCTCTGTTTTCTTTCCTCTGCTCCTCTAGAGGCTGTCAAAACCTCAGGGTTGCATCCCTGGACACTGGGGAGTGCCACCGGCTGAGTGGAATTACCACCGGCACTGGTGTGTGGCCATCGGCACAAAATGGAGTCTATCGGCAGAGGAAAGATTGCCGGTCGGCATCCTATACTGCCGGTCGGCAGAGTATTCCTGCAGAATCTGCAAATGACAGCAACAGAGGGCAAGGCAAAGCATGGCAGCACAATTCAAGGCATATATGCACCAACCATGTCCCCTATCATGATAATGACTCAAAGGGGCATGTGCCTCAATTCTCGGACCACCAATCACGCATTTCCATGCATGATGGCCCAAAGAACCAAGTATGCAACTTTGATTTCAAATGCAATGCAAATCAATCAAACAAACTCCCAATCCCTATCACCCAAATCAAGGGACAAGGCATGCATGCAAGATGCAATGCAACCTAAGCATACAAGCTAGGGATGCAACATGGCATACACAATGCTAACAACATAACATGCACAACGCTTTGAAACATGGCATACACAATGCAAGGTGGACTTACACCAATGTGAGTGGACCTCAGCCGCACCCACATCAGTGGCCATAAGATGAAAATGAAGTGCCTCGAAATGCGTGCACACGGGCACGCAAACCGAGGCAATGGCATATGCAATGCAAGGGCTAAAATGGCATATAGAATGCAACATGGACTTATACTAACATGAGAGAGCCCCAGCCACACTCACATGAGAGGCCGATGAATGAAAATGAAGTGCCTCGAAATGCGTGCACACGGGCACGCAAACCGAGGCAATGGCATATGCAATGCAATGGCATGGAAAATGATATGCAAACATGCTAAAGGGATTTCAGCACTGAAATGTGGGGGGAAACAGTCCCGAAACAAGGCGAAAACACACCCGATGCGAGGAATAGTCCCGAAACATGGACTTTGGCACCCGAAATGGCCTATAGCTATACCAAACATGCAAAATTGGTACATGGAATGTAAATACAGGAGCAAGGCAGCCCCAAAATTAGCATTTTACTAGTACAAAACATGGTCAAACAGAAAACCAAGATAGGGCAAAACTAGCATACAAAAACGGCCCTAAACATGAGATTATGAAGCAACTCACAGCTGCTGTCCCCAAACATGTTAGGGCCCTTCAACAACATTGAAGAGGGGCCCAAAATATGCACATTTACAGTTCATGGCAGCCCCGAAAACAAACATGGGTAGGACTAAGCTCTTATGCAAGAAACGGGCCAAAAGGTAGCCAAAGAAGCAAGTATGCAAAACATTCATCAAACAGCCAAAGACCCTTAATAAAACATGACAAGGGGGTCAAAATATGGCTGTTTTTAGTTCGGACCAAAGTCCAAAAACAGCAACATCAGGGGCTGCCAAGGCATGCAAAAATGGGACCAAAAAGAGAATATAAAGGCAAGTATAACATGGAGGTGCAAAACAGTGTTGAGCCCTTCTTCAATGTTGAAAAAGGGCTCAAAATAAGCCTATCTCAAGTTTACAACATGCCCTAAAACAGATTACACATAGGCCAAAAATAACATGTAAGATTAGGGCCTAAAGGAGAGGTAAAGAAGGAACTGCTAGCTACTATCCTCAAACAGCAAGAGGTCCTCAATCAAACATGAAGAGGACCTCAAAATATGATGATTTGAAGTTTAGGTCGGAGCCCAAAAGTGCAAGCAACTATGGCTTAGATATGAAGCAAAAAAAGGCTAGAAAAGGGAAGATGAGGACTCACCCTTGTAGACCAATGAACCAGCACCTCTTGGACCAAGTTTAGGTGCTCCTAAGCTCTGAAGGACAGCCTCAAGCTGCTGGAATAGGCGTTGGATGCCTTGTGCTATGAGTTGATGAAGAAATGGCCCAAGAACAAGGGTGTTTGATGGTTGAATGAGAGAGATATGGAGAGAGATGGAGGTTTGTATGTATGTATATCAGATATATGTGGTATATCTCTGGTTTTTTTGCTTCAAATCTCTAACCTAAACAAAGGAGGAGGAGAGGTGCTTATATAAGGCAAGGGAAGCATTTAGCTTACAAGCTAAGTAAAGGGAAAGGGTCAAAGGGGTTCAAGGGGGTGCAAGGCTTCTAGAGGAAGCTAAAACAGGCCAAAGGGTTCAAGCTTCTAGAAGGTTAAGGGGTTCAAAGGCTCACAAGGCGCAAAACAAACACACATGTGCGTGGGGGATCAATTCTGTGCATTCCAGCTGGCACAGCTGGAATCCACTCAATCTGCAGAATGCTCCGGAAGGTCGTCGGCTAGCAAAAATTGCCGGTCAGCACAATAAAGTGCCGGTCGGCACAATAAATGGCCGGTCGGCACAATAAATTGCCGGCCGGCACAAACAGAGTGCCGATGGGTGGCCGGTGAGGTCAAAAAAGTGCCGGTGGATGTCCAGATTGAAGCCCCGGAAGTTAGCTTTCCAATGGCGCAAACCTTGCATCAAAATTCCTCCTGTGCAAAAAGTTATGCCCTTTTCCGTGAAGCCGCGCAGATTCGATCCAACCGGGATGATGCCCGACTTCAACTGATCATACCTCCCCCACCCGGACTTGGCTCTAGGAGATTCTTGAGTGCAAAATGAAGCCCCGAAAGTAAGCTTTCCGACGGTGGTGGCCCCATAGCTAAACTCCAAGCGTACAGACAGATAAGCCCGATTCAGCGAGGGCTGCTCGACTCGCTTCTACCCGGATTCATGCCGAACTTCTCCCAGACTAGTTTTCTCCTCTCCTTTCCTCTTCTCTTCAACTCCAAACACCTAAACAAAGTGTTTTGAAAGATTTGCCTCTCTTCTAGCCGAAGAAACTGATTCTTTGCCCTGCACATCTTTCTCCGCCAAGCAAACCATCAGTGGTGCCCAAGTCTTAAGGGCGGTCAAAAATGGGGTGTCTACAGGTGGCGAGATTGTCTATTGTTGACCAAGTGAGAGATCTTCGACTGCGAGATATTCAGATTTAGAGATCGTCTTCATCGATTTTGTTCCTGCGTGATTTTCAGATTTGGAGATCGTCTTCATCGATTTCGTTCCTGCAAGATCTTCAACTCAGATTTCAAATATTTCAAATGTATGATACGTGTATATAGAAGGGCAATGTTGTGATAAAAAAATAGAAATTATAAAATGTCCTTCTTAAGATAGGCATTTCCTACTCAGGGCTTTTTTTAAAAAAATTGATTGGGTTATCCTTTACCCTAATAAAAAGGCCCAAAATGGGAGTTTCACCAAAAATTTCATAAAACAAAATATCACATCTAACCTATAATCATTACATTCTTTCTCTCACAAAAAAACCAAAAAAGCCAAAAACCATTTCTAAACCAAACTTTTTTTTTTTGTTACAGAAAAATCCTCCCACTCTCTCGCAAGTCCAGGGCAGCGCCCCTTACAGAGATCACCAAGGTGTCTTATTGTTCGTTCCGAGATAGGATCTGTTCCGAGATAAAAGACTATAACCTGAGAACTTGTTCCGACCTCCCAAGACAAGTTCCGCTTAAGTCAGGACTCGAGCAGCGGAGGAGCATTGGACCCACACTAAGTATTATGGTAGTAACAACATGAGGCTAACCTCCTGACCAACTGCCCTACGCTTACGCCCAAGAGACTAGCCTAAAAAATTTTGAACTTAAAACTTAGGGTCTTAACTCCCAAACTTTTACCAAGTTACCAAACGCTCTTTGATTAAACCAAACTTTTTAACCATAAAATAACTAAAAAAATCCAAAAAATCAGAAGGCAACCCACCTCCCAAACCATACCTAAATCTCACAAAAATACACGTTACCCACCTGTCACTCTCCCTCTCGCTCTCAAAAGGAGTCGACCCAACTCTCTGATCTTCTTCACAGCTGCAAAATTAGGGAAATGCCTCCAAGAACCATGAAGATTCTGATTCAAGAGAGGATAGATAGTCTCACCAGTTAAATTTAGTCAGAGAATTCCCAAGTTGTTCAGCACCCATGTTCATCCTCACTCAAAATTCAACCAAGCTCATCTTCATCTCTAATGGAGTTCATAGTGGAGAAGGGTTCCTTGGTGGTTTCGGCAATGCGGGTTCGATTCTGTTCGGGCTGTATTAGAGCTGTTGATATTCGAACCCGATCGAGGAGTCTCTGATCTCGGCCGTGGTAATTTAATTTCTCTGCTCAATCTTCTAGCTTTCTGTCTCTGATCTATGGTGTTCTTGTCATATATATATATATATATATAGAGAGAGAGAGAGAGAGAGAGAGAGAGATTTTAAATTTTAGATTTTGGTTGTCTCGGCAACCAAGCAGAGATTACTTGATTTGGTGTTTTGTTTCTTTTCTTTTGTTACTCCCCTTTGGAGTTTGGTATTTGTTTCTGCGTATCAAATGGCTGTAAAAAATCTATTTTTCTTTGTTTGGAATGCGGAGAAAGGTTTTCCAAGTAAACTTTGAAATTGGATGTGATGTCATCAATCAATTATAAAATGTTAAATAAGTATTGTGTCTGATTCAATGGTACCGCAAAACAATACTCTTCACATTGTTTGTTTTCAAAAAAAATTCCCTGCAATTGTCAAAGAATGAAAATAATTTGGTACTGATTATTACTGTTAATTTTGTTTTTTTTAGTTCAGCTTTTACTGAATCTTTATGATGTATTGTGTTCCTCTTTTTAAATTGTGGATATCTATATTGATATTAGATTTTCCATTCCGTATGTAGATTCTTGGTCTGCCCCTCCCAAAGGGCCAATTGATAGAATACAAGAAGAAGATTGGCATCTGGGCCATGAAGGTTTGGGATGTTCTGATTTTGAGGGGTTGTTTCTCTTAAAATTTTCTCTCGCTCGGAAAGAACGGTCCCTTTGAGGATTAGCTGAGAAACGGTTTTTTTTTAAGATGTGATTTGTCGTACATGGATTTGGTGATAGCACTTGTTGCACAGGAAATGAAATCTGATATGGAAATTGGGTCTGGAGATGGGCCATTTGGCCACTTAAATAGTTCTGATTCAGTGTGCTCTTATTCTACTAAGCCAACACGATAACTTGCCAAGAGGACGTGTTTTTACCCCTGGTATTGCAATTGGCTTAACAGATCTCCAAGAAAACAGAATGTCTTTTGGTATCATTTCAAAGGGCGCTCTCTCTTCCTAAATGGTACAATCTTGGTCACGTTAATCCAATCCAGTAGCAGCATAGAATAAATTAAAAGCTGTATGATTGTATCCTGTGTTAGCTTCTTATATGTTTGCTTTGTGTAGAATGTAGATTTAATGAGAATGTTGTTTCATCTTCATCTGATCCAGTACTGAAGACCCTAGAAAAAATCAAAATCCTCAGTTTTTATTATTTGCATCTTTGATGCCCTCGTGCAAATCTGTTTCCACTTTCTTGTTTGAATGCCTTCCATCTAATTGCATCTTTATTAGTGCAAAAGGGATACTTTACAAAGCTCTGTAAGTAGTTTAGTATGAGATTCTATTTGTTCATAAACCCCTTCTCATGTTGAAACATGACATTATTGCCAATTTTGATCATAGTCTACATTGATATGTATAACACAAAAGTGGGGATTATCACTTCTCCCAGGTCTCAATGAGTTCGATTAACCCTTTCATAGAGCTCCCACCATCTCCCACTGCTTTCCTGGCCTCTTCTCTAATACGCATTGCTTGCACCTTGTGCAATTCATTTCCCATCAGCTCCCCAACTCTCTTCCCTATCTCGTCGCCCTTTACTACCATCTCCCCTCCTCCCCAGTCCCAATCTTTTGCCCACATCCCCAATCCGATCCTCTCCACAACATATGCATTCATCTTCTGGTCCCTGTGTTGAGGCCATGCTAACACAGGCACACCGTGCCACATAGCCTCAGACAATGAGTTCCACCCACAATGACTCAAAAACCCACCAACAGCTTGGTGAGCCATTATCTCCTCTTGATTCAGCCAATCCTTCACCACCAAACCTTTTCCCTTGACACTCTCTATGAACTCCTCTCCCACCACCTCACCCAATTCCGCTGCATCTTCCCAATCAACTTTCTTTTCCTTCACCAACCATAGAAACCCACATCCGCTTCTCACCAATCCATCACCCAACTCTTTGATCTGCTCCCTTGACATAGCTGTCCTGCTCCCAAAACTAACATACACAACTGACCCCTCTGGTTGATCGTCAAGCCATGCTAATGGCTGGCTCCTCTCAAAATCACATGAAGGAAACGGTCCAATGGCAGTCACCCTTGGTAGCCCATTTACTACTTTTCCATCATTAAGTGCTTCCAAGGACTCATGCTCGATACTTTGAAATGTATTGATCAGAATCCCATCCGATTCTATCATCTTCTTTCCATTCTCGACGATCTGGGTTTTTAGGAGATTGTAAGTGTCTGACAGTAGCGATGGGGGAACCCATGATTTAGGTATAGGTTGCATACCTGGAATTTGAATTTCATCAGAATCATTAGTAGCTTGTGAGTCAACCATGCTGTGGAAGGACACGAAGAGTGTCAACATTTTAGCAGATGATGTGAACAAAATGTAGTTAGGGAGGCTAAGAGCTTGAGTCACGGGGATAACTGTAGAGGCCAAGCCCATGTCGGTGACAAGAGCAGAGAGAGGCGGAGATAACAAGGAGAGAAGCGGTGGGAGGAGGTGGGAGGAGTGGCGAATGGCTTCGGATTGGGCATAGAAAGGGTCTTCTAAAGTGACAGAAGCCTCGTTCACTGGGAGGAGACGAAGTTGCTTTTGGGTGATTGAAGGGAACGTAGAGAAGAAGTGAGAGAGAGTTTGGGACTCGGCGAGGGAGACAGTTGAGTGAGGAGTGATGATGGTGACTCGGATGTTGCGGGAGGTTAGAGAAACTGCGAATCGGAGAAAGGGTGTTAGGTGACCCATGCCGGAGCCGGGAAGGAGAGCTACGTGAGGAGCTGCTGATCTTTGGTGGTTGGAATGTGACATTTTCAGGAAAATATTTTAGTATTTGTTAGTTTGATTGCTTAGAGTGAGAAATGATATAAATATATATTGAGCTTTGAGTTGCAGAAAGTCAAATATGGCGATTGCTGATAGAATTCTTCCTGTGATTATGCTTTCGTGGTCAGCAAGATATGAAAGTTTGGTGGCAAATCATGTCAATAAGTCAGTTTCCTAGAAAGTCATCCACGTGGTTTATTTGTTTTTGGAAGATTATTAGATTAGATTAGATTGCAGGAGTTTTGTTTTGTCGGAGAAAAACGTTCATTGCAACGCTGATACACTGAACTTAGTCTTATGTATCCAGCCTTGCTATGTAGGTCTCGTTTGGAATATGTTATTTTATTAATTTTTTAATTAAAATATAAAATGAAAAAATAAGTATGTTTGAGATAATTTTTTTACTTTTTATATAAAGATATTCAAAAAGTAAAGAGAAATAATTTTTTGACTTTTGATATAAGCTGTTGATTTTTTAATTTTTTTAGTAATTTTCTAACTTTTTAGCCTAAAAAATTGAGTTGCAAAATGTGGCCTTTTGCCCCATTTGGTCTCATTTTTTTTGCTTTTTTTTTTTTTTCTTCTTCTTTTTTCTTTCTTTCTTTCTTTCTTTCAATATATATACTCTTTTGTTGAGCCTTTTTTTTCATATAATTTTTTTTAAAAAAAATTCAAAATTAGAAGGAAAGAATGTTTTTGCTCATTTCTCAAGTCCCCAAACTAAGCTCTCCAACTGTGGGAAGTACATACAAACAAACAAGCTTATTGTAACTTGCATAGTTAGGGATGGCAATAAAAACCGTACCCAATAGTTACCCATGGAGATCCTACCCGAAATAAGTGGGTTTTCCCTATTTTTCTATCCATCGGGTCAGCGGGCAATCTAATTTAATTCCCCATCGGGGAATGGGTAGGGGAATGGATCATCTCCTTTCTCCGTATGTTTTGACACCCTCTATTCACAGCTAGGGTTTTCTCACTCTCTCTCACCACTCCCACTCCAAATCAGAGTTAAGCATCGAAAGCAGCTAGAGTTCCAGTATCAAAAGCAGAGTTCTCCGGCGATCTCGTTGGCGCTTAACACAGTTCTCCAGCGTGGTGAGTTCGATCTCTCGTCTCTCTCTCTCTCTCTCTCTCTCTCTCTCTCTCTCTTAGTTCGGCTATTTTTGCTTTGTTTTTGGGTCTGATTGAGAAACCCATATGGGCAAATACCTAGTTGATGATTGATTTTTGGGGAAATTTATTTTTAAACTTTTGATTGATTGTCCTGATTATTTACAAACTTGATGCGTCAGATACTGCAATTTGATGGCAAACACACATCAAAATGGAACTTCCATAATTAACAACTTTCATTCTGTCTCAATCAGAATCAAGTGGCAGTGACAATGTTAAACTTATAAGTCATAATGGGTGTTTTAGTTGAAAATGAAAGGAGAATGAAGGGATACATCTTCCTGTATAGAAATTCTGTACAGAATTTTTGTTTGTACACCATCATCCTAACATAAAAAAACTAATGCTGTCACAATTTTTACCTTGCCACTGCCTAACCCAGTTAATAGTTTCCCAAGAGTAGTGACTACAAAAATCATTAAAATATTTTTGCACAGCAGAGAGGCAGAATGCGGTCTCAGATAATAATCTCAATTTTGATTTCTACAACTTTGAATGGCATGATCACATTTGAGGGCTGGAGTGTTGGTTTATAGGCTTTGGGTCCTAAATACATGTTTTCCCCTGGTTTTTGATTCAGAACTTTATATCATTGATGCAGATACACAAAAAGCAATGGTGGGTAGAGGCTACTGTAGTCATTTGGACATAGCATATTCAACAATCATAGGAGCTGAAATTAAAGAATGATCATAGGATTGAAACTAATTTATATTTTAATATTATGCTATAGTGTTTTGTATATTTTAATTTCTCACTGTTAGATAAGATAACTTGAATGATCATAGGATTGAAACTAATTTACAAATATATAGTTGAAATTAAAGAATTAAAAAGCTTGAAGGTTCAATTTTCTTTAAAGATAACCTGTTTACTTTCTGAAATAGGCCTATATAAAGTAATGTGGTTAGGCATATAAATGTTGTATGGTTGAATTATGATGGGCATATAAATGTTCTGAAATAGGCCTATATAAAGTAATGTGGTTGGGCAAATCCAGCTCAGTTATTGATATTGAGTGAATAGATCTTCCATTTGTGTCTATGTGAATCCAATTTTAGTTGAATTGAACTTGTCAATATAAATTGTTGGATGTTTGTTCCTTATATGGGTATGAAATCCATGGTCTAATCATTTGGTGTAACTCAATTTCCTAGAATTTGTTATTTTTTCTTCTCTTGTTTTTTCCTTTTTTATGCAAAAATGTTGTTAGGGAATATCAATATGATTGTGTGTGTTCTAATTTATGTTTAGGATTTTTAAGCATTGATAATGTCGGAAGTTGGAGCAAACTCTTAAGCAAACTCCCAACTACCCGTTGATGGTTTACAACCATCAATATCGGTTGAGAGTGAGACCTCTCTACCATCACAGCCTCCCCTCCCCAATCAAAATGTGCTTGATGTAGGTGATTCTGATTCTAGTTTAGCTACTAGAAAAACCCCTAGTTTTGTGTGGCAACACTTTAAGAAAGAAAAAATTGATGGCGTGTGGAAAGCCATATGTAATTATTGTAAGAAGCATCTTGGGGGTAATCCGAAGCATGGAACTTCACATTTGCGTGATCACTATAGGAGTTGTTTTAAGAAAAGGGAGGGAATGGACATGAGACAAAGAGTTTTAACTAGCAACTTTAACAAGGAGAGTCCGAAAGTCTCTTATAGTTTTGATGAAGATATTGCTAGGAGAGAGCTTTCAAATGCCATAATCTTGCATGAATACCCTTTGTCTATTGTGGATCATATTGGGTTCAAAAGATATTCTATGGCACTTTAACCATTGTTTAAAGTACCTTCTCGAAACACAATAAAAAGTGATATTTTGAAGATCTATGACAATGAGAAGGAATACAGAGCAATCAAAGTAAAGTGGCAATCACAACTGATATGTGGAATTCTAGTAATCAAAAGAAAGGGTTCATGGCGGTCACAGCACACTTTATTGATGATTCTTGGTCATTGCAAAGCTGTATTTTGAAGTATATTTTTGCATATAAATTAATTTATGCTTTATTACAGATTGTTGTTGCATCATATATTATATGCATATAAATTAATTTATGTTTTAATTTATGATTTGAGGTTCATTTATGTGCCATGTCCACACACAAAAGAAGTTCTTTGTGATACTTTGCTCAATTGTTTGATGGATTGGGATCTTGATAGAAAAGTGTCTGCCATCACTGTTGATAATTGTTCCACCAATGATGCGATGATTAACATTTTGTTGGATAAATTGGATAGTAGTTCTCTTCTTTTGGGTGGGACTTTGTTTCATATGCGTTGTTGCGCACATATTCTCAATTTGATTGTCAAAGATGGATTGGATGTGATAAGAGTAGGTGTAGAGAAAATTCGGGATAGTGTAGCTTATTGGACAGCAACTCCTAAAAGAGTAGAAAAATTTGAAGAAACAGCTCATCAAGTAAAAAATTTGAATACTAAAAAGATGGGACTTGATTGTGCTACTAGGTGGAATTCAACATATTTGATGCTTCAAACTGCCTTGTTATATAAGGATGTATTTTACCGTTTGAAATATAAAGAGACCCAATATACAACATTGCCAAGTGAGGAGGAGTGGGAGTTTGCTAGAGAAATTTGTGGGAGATTTAAAATATTTTATAGAGCAACTGAATTGTTTTCTGGAACTAAATATCCCACAGCTAATGTTGCTTTTCCAAATTTATGTGAGATTAGGATAACTATCTCCCAATGGCTCTCTTGTTCAATTGAGGTTGTTAGATCAATGGCATCAAAAATGTTGGGAAAGTTTGACAAATATTGGGTTATTATATATGGTCTTATAGGGGTTGCTGTTGTACTTGACCCTAGGTACAAACTTAGTGTGTTGGAGTTTTATTTTGATAAACTTTATGGAGATACAGCTGAAGAGGAAATTGCGAAGATTCGCCAACTTTGTTATGATTTGTTGCAAGAGTATCAAAGAAAACTTAGTTTGGGAACTGATGCTAATGTTGAATCTTCTACAAGTTCAAATTTTGGGGATTCAGATGTGGTTTCAGATTATGATTTGTTTATTAGTAGAAAGCGAAGAAAAAAAGTCAACAATGTAACATCAGAGTTAGACCATTATTTAGAAGAGGATTTTGTGACAAGAACTCCCAATTTTGATGTGTTGACTTGGTAGAAATCAAATGCATCGAAGTATCCAACCTTACAGGCAGTAGCTAGGGATTTTTTAGCTATTCCGGTATCCACTGTTGCTTCGGAGTCTACATTTAGCACTAGTGGTAGGTTGGTGAGCCCATATCGGAGTAGACTTCATCCAGATACTTTGGAAGCATTGATGTGTGCACAGAGTTGGTTGTGGGCTGTAGAGATGCAAGGTACTTAAATAAATCAATATGTAATTATTTTTAAAATAAATATATTTTCATTGGATAGTCTTAGTACTTAATTTTTTTTCTTATTTTTCAGGTAATTCAACATTGGAATCAGTTGGTTATGCTACTATATATGATGAGATGGATGTGAATCAAAGTTGATCTTTCTTTTGCATTTCTCTTGTTAGACGGCTCAAACTTTCATAGTAGGATCTTTTTACATGTTATACATTGTCTTTCAATAAATAGATGTGAATTAGAGTCAAACAACATTTTTTTCTTTGATCTTTATTATCCTTGTGTAGGTTTTGTTACTGGAGTGTTGCTGCTATTGAAATGCTGCTGCTGCTGGAGTGTTGCTGTTGTAAGAAACTTGTAAAGACTTAGAGTTGAAATGTCAAAGAATGCACTTTGTTGAATTGGGAGCTGAAATGCCAAAGAATGCATTGGGAGTGTTGTTGTTGTAAGCAACATTTTTATTTTTTTGTGTGCGCTACAGTTGGGATGAACATGGGTAGCTATGTATTAGTGTTGGTTGATAGAGATCAACAAACAATTCCTTATTTATGTCTTGATGCAATTTAATATGGGTCTTATAACACTTTTTTCAAACAGGTTCTTTCACATTTTATTTCTTCAAACAGACTCTTATAACATTGTAAACAGGTTCTTATAACATGTAGGGAAGGGAGTGAGAGTGAGAGTGAGAGAGAGAGATGGTTGTAATTTTTTTTTAATCTTTCACGTTCTTCCACATTTTTTTTTTCAATTACTAAAACTTATTTGATTGTCTTAAAATTATATATTTGATTATTATAAAACAAACTTTTTAATTAATTAATTAATATGTATTTGATTGTGTTGTTGAACCAAATAAAATAAAATAAAATAAGATTGAACATATATTTAACTTTTGTTGTGAACTTTAAAAAAAAATAAATAAATAAATAAATAAGTTGTTAACATTAAATATATTAAAAAAGAAAGAAAAAAGATTGAAGGTATATTTAGCTGAAACCTTACCTTAAAAAAAAAAAAAAAAAAAAGGTTGTTAACATTAAATATAAAAAATACAAATAAAATAAAAATGAGGATTAAAGTGGGTTGGGTAAAATCTAAACCCATTAGGAAATGGGGAGGGTGGTAACTATGGGGAATGGGAAATGGGAAAAATTTAACAAGAAAAAGAAAAGTTGTTAACATTAAATAGATTAAAAAAGAAAGAAAAAAAATTGAAGGTATATTTAGCTTTTGTTGTGAACCTTAAAAAAAAAAAAAAAAAAAAAAAAAAAAAAAAAAAAACGAAGAAGAAGTTGTTAACATTAAATATATTAAAAAAGAAAGAAAAAAAGATTGAAGGTATATTTAGCTAAAGGGGTATTTTTTTTAAGGTCCCTGATATTATGATTTTACATTATAAAGGACATCAAATATTTTCATGATGTCTAAGGTCCCTTAACATCAATCCAGAGAAAATTGATCCAGAGAAAATTGGTCCAGAGAAAATTCAAGTCAGAGAAAATTGGTCTTCCAAGTCAGAGAAAATTCAAGTCAGAGAAAATTCTTCGGACTTCCCTAAACTTTCTAAATTTCTCTGCTCTTTTTTTTTTGAACATAGGAATTTCCCTACCTCAACTCACTTCCTTGCTTCTCAAAGGTGAGAAAGAAAGGCAACTTCTCAAAAAAAAATTCCAGAGAAATTCTGGACTGCATAGAGAAATTCACTGAAACCAGAGAAATTCTCATCTCCAATCCAGAGAAATTCACTTAACCCAGAGAAATTCTCCATTTCCAACCCAAACTAGAGAAATTCTTCCTCTCCAATCCAGAGAAATTTCCCTTCTCTCTAGAGAAAAATGAAATTTATCTGAACAAAATTGTTTGTTTTTGTATAGGATCTTTTCTCTATGAAACCAGAGAAAATTCAAATCCTTTACCAGAGAAAATCCAAAATCTTGACAAACTGAACTGTATTATATTAACAAAAATACAAGACTTGAATTTTTGGATATATATGTATATAAAAGAAACATGAATATGGGTTTCTATTGGACACCTTCTTAGCTTTTAGGTTTTCTCTAATGGGTATTTTTGTTACCTGTCAACACAGGTGTGAAAACTATGAACTGCAAGTCGGCACAGAGAAAATTCATACGTCCAGAGAAAATTCACACATCTGGAAAAAATTCATAGTCCAGAGAAAAATCACACATCAACAGAAAATTCACACATCAAGAAAAAAATCACACAATCCAAAGAAAATCATTAGGTAGGGTTTCTTTTCGCAAACCCGCCGTCACCTCCTCCTATATATATATATATATATATATATATATATAATAGATATAGATATTCAAAAAATGCAACCAAGGGCGGTGGCTTTAGGGTAGAGTACGTAGTCCTGCGGAGAGAGGGAGAGCATCCTCAGCTAATTGTTGATGACACTTGATTGGTTGCAGAGATATGTAATCTTCTACTGCGCCTAATATTGCAATTCCTTGATTGGATTCCAATAATTTTGAGTGAATCAAAGGATCTATCATTGGGCCATATTCAATACTTTATATGCATATACAGAATGAGAATTTATCGGTGGTGACAAGGTAGATACATACATTCACAGTTTTATTTATACCTACATTTTTTTTTATAAAACTTTGGTGGCCGTGATGTTGTAGGATGATGAAATAAATCAGACGGATTCCCAATGATTTCTCTTATTTTAAAAAGAGATGATATCACAATCTGCTGCTGACTCTTCATCATGTGCCCCAATCTCTATTTATTTGTAAAGATTATAGTATTATACATTTCAATTAGTATTTTTAATATTTATTCCGACTTTGATTCGAAGAATAAGAAAGGAAAGGCCGGTGATGTGATTACAAATATTTGCTACTCTTGAGTAAGTTTTGTTTCAAAACTCCCCCTGATGATTCCTATCCACCAAGATCTCTGTGGCCTCTTTTCTTCTATATCAGTATTTATTTTGTTATATATATATATTTTTTTGTTAGCACTAGTGTGTGATTTGGAAATCATAAGAGTCAAATAGTTGCAAAAGTGGCAGTATTTGAGTTGTCTGAAACTGTCGGGTCCTCAGTGTAGCCATCATATTGTCCAACAACAACCTCAAAATGAACTTGAGATTATGAAAAAGCAGGAGAGACTCGATGGCCACCACAGAGAGAGAGAGATGAAGCAGGTTCTGGAAAATTTTAGAAGCAGAGTGTTTATAATAATGGGGAAGAAAGAAAGAAGGTTGAGTTTGGGGATTTGGAGGAGTGGAAGAGAGTAGCGAGATTCTGGCAGTGGTGGTGGTGGTGAGAGTGGTGTGAGATGGGTGAGTTTAGGAGTGGGAATGGGGTGAGGGACCTTAGACTACAAAAGAACAGATTGTGGACCTAATCTATTACTAAAAGTTGGATAGGGACCTTAGACCGATTTCCCCTTAAAAAAATAAAAAAAAAATAAAAAGAAAAAGAAAAGTTGTTAACATTAAATATATTTAAAAAGAAAGAAAAAAGATTGAAAGTATATTTAGATTTTGTTGTGAACCTTTAAAAAAAAAAAAAAAAAAAAAAAGTTGTTAACATTAAATATATTTAAAAAGAAAGAAAAAAGATTGAAGGTATATTTAGTTTTTGTTGTGAACCTTAAAAAAAATAAAAATAAAAATAAATAAAAAAAGTTGTTAACATTAAATATATTAAAAAAGAAAGAAAAAAATTGAAAAAGATTGAAAGTATATTTAGTTAAAAAAAAAAAAGAAAAAAAAAAGTGATTGTTAACATTACATATAAAAAATAAAAATAAAATAAAAATGGGGATTAAAGTGGGTTGGGGAAAATCCAAACCCATTAGAAAATGGGGAGGGTGGTACCCATAGAGAATGGGGAATGAGAAAAATTTATTATAGGGGAATGGGGATGGGAAATTAATATTCACCCCATTAACCCACATTGCCATCCCTATGCATAGTTCTATAGCTTGATTTCACATCAGGAACAATAAAGTTAAGTACCCTGAATCAAAATTCTCTAATTTTAAATATAAAAATAATGTTTTGTTCAAATTCAATTCTTATATAGGAAAATGAAGCCATCATTCAAGTCCCATAAGTCTTAATTCAGTGTACTTTTATTTTACTAAGCCAACGTGGCGTTATTTCTGATTGCATGAGATTTATGCGTCCGGATCCTCTAGAGTTATTCTCTAGAGTGATCTCCTGAAGTGGATGATCGGACGGCTGTGCTTCAGCCTCACCAAAACGACGTCGTTTTGGTGAGGATTTTCCAAAAAACAAAAAAAACAGCATTTTCGATTTCAAAATTCCCCCCCAGGCTGAAGAGGTATATCAGACGAGCGGGAAGAAGCAGAGCCGTGAAAGGAGAGAGGGAAGAAGACTGAGAGAGGCTGCTCCGTTGTGCATCTCGTCGCCCCACCGTCGCAGTCGCCCCGCTGTCGCCCCACCGTCGCAGTCGTCCCGTCGCCCCACCGTCGCAGTCGCCACTAGTCTCTCTCTCTGCCGTAAGCTTCGGTCTCTCATTTCATTCCCTATCCCGTCGCCCCATCTTGCTAAGAAGTTAGGGTTTTCTATTTCATGTATTGCTTAAATCATTGATTTGCACCCTTTATACACATATATATGTGTAGATATATATGTATTTCAATCTTATTTCAGTTTTGCTTGTAGATTTTACACTCAATAATCTCTCGAAAATTGGTATATGAGTTTGTTCATTGATTTGCACCCTTTATTTCTGTTTGGTTACCTGGAAAACGAAAAAAAAGAAGGGAAACACCAACATTGTTTTCTTACTCACTCAGTTGGAATGTTCACACACCAACTGTTTGATAATTTGCTCCTTCGAACTGTGCACACATCACGCCCAATCGTACCTTACTTTCACTATTTGTTCTAGTCCATTAGCTGTTAAATGAACTCTTCTGTTCCCATCTCATTTGTTCTACTACTTCATAGAATTTTCCCATCTTTAGAGCAACTACTGCTACAATCTCAAATTCATTATCATTTAATAGTGAATCGAATAGAAGAAGGGGAAGGCTGATTAAGGAGGCTAAAGCAACTGTCCAGATGGGGAAATCGCTTAGAATAGATTTTGGTGGAAATGAGGCTAACGTGGTAGAGAAGATAATCCAGCTAGAATGTAGTAATTTGGAGACGATTGCTGCAGGCGCACGGGTAGCTGAAGTCTGAACTACCAATGGAGGAGTATGGGTGTTATACAGATCTGTTTATGAAGATAATGACATGGTATGCTGGTGTATCTTTTGAGTGTTCTGTGGTGAATGTCTATGCTCCAACTGATGTTAGCAAGAGAAGGCAGCTTTGGGAAGTATTAAGGAGATTGAACTTTCCTTTCCTAATCCATGGTGCATGGGTGGAGATTTCAACAAAATTAGATTTCTAAGTGAAATGAAGGGATGCTGAAAAAGGGAGAGAGGCATGAATGACTTCAATGATATGATTGATCAACTGAGCCTAGTTGATTTGCCAATGAGGGGTAGAAGCTTTACCTAGTGTAATGCACAAGATGGGGAGAGATGTAGTAGGATAGACAGATTCCTATTAGATAGTAGTTGGGTCGAGGAGTTTTCTTTCAAACAATGGGGATTTCCTAGATCAATTTTTGACCACTTTCCAGTCCTATTAATTGAGGTGATAAGAACAAACATTACTATGTTGAAGTAAACTGAGGATATGATTGTGAAACAACCAAATTGAGGAAATAGATCTACGTACCCAACCCTACGTAATTGGATGAGACAAACGCTGATATGTATATGCCAGTGGTTGTATAGCTTATAGGATTCAGGATTTTGGGTGTGCACATGTTTCGCCCCATTTTTGGCGTTCTGTTTATAATACACTAGTTTTTAAAAACACATTAATCCTTTAAGCCATCTATTGCTCAAGGATGAGCAAGAAAATTCCTCAATGCTCTTTCTTTTGTATTATTGTAACCAGATTTCATGGGCAGAACATACAGGAATCATAATGGTTTGTAGAACTGTAATTAAGAGAAAGGAGAACAATATACTCCTGCCACCAATATTTTGAAGAATAACCTAATATGAAGTTGATTAAGCAATCTGCAAGCTAAAAAAGTATTCAACTTTCATCCATAATTTGTTTGAAGAATAAGCAAATAAGTGTAACAAATGTGATTTGCTTTTATGTTAATGGCATGTTTATGCAATACTGGAAATAAACATTATGATTATACAGACCGCATGTAAGAAATATTGGTTCTAGACATCCAGAAGCTGATGATACTAACATATCCATCCAGTAACAGATCATAAAGATATAAAAAGAGTTTCAATTAGACTGCCTTGGAACTATTGCTCAGAGTGGTACTTCGAAATTCTTGAAGGCTCTTAAGGTACTTGTTTCTCTTCACGTTGTCTATTTCGAATTATCAGTTGCTGACTGAACCTCAATATTTTCATTGCTATTGAAACTAATTGTGTGACTGTTTGTGTAGGAAAATAAGGATCTTGGAGCTGACAATGGTTTAATTGGTCAATTTGGTGTTGGGTTCTATTCAGCATTTTTGGTTGCTGAAAAGGTGCACTCACAGCTTTCATTTAATTGATATTCTGAATCTTCTGATTCAGGTTTTTGAAGTAGGGGATTTGCTCTCTGAAATCTTGTCTGAGATGCAATTGGAGTTTGATTTTTATCTTCTTTTTTGATCAGGTGGTGGTCTGTACAAAGAGTCCAAGGTCAGACAAGCAACATTTTTATCTTCTTATTTAAGGGTACTTTACCTCTTCCTTGGTTTGCATGTCAGGGGTGTCTGTTTAAATGTGGACAAATTATTAAATAGTTATGAAAATGTTGGATGTGGTTGTTGCAAATATCATTGAGACAACCCCTATGCTATATGATTGAGGTGCATTAATGCTATGGGATGGAATGGTCTAGAACAGTTTCAAGAAAATCTGTAGAATTATACTGTGATAACTTGACTTTCCTAACACACTTGTTAATAACTTGTTTTTTATGCAGAAAAAAAAAAATGGCTTCATCTTCTATTGATAATACGAACTTCAGATTAAAGCAAAGGTTTTGTAATTGTGAAAGAATAGCTTCCATGCGTATTGTACGAACCAATGCGAATGGAAATAAAGGACGTGTCTATTTTGTTTGCCCAAGAAAATATGTAAGTACCTGTTATATAAATGAATCTGTTACTTTTTACAAATTTAATTTGTCCTTTATTGATTAATTGATTCTTGTCCATTGTAGGATTCGAACGACCACTGCAATTACCTGCATACCATTTTTAACAGAATTAATACAAGAAGTAAAGAAAATAATTATGAAAAGAAATTTATAACTTGAAATTTATAACTACAAATTAATCAAAATTTCAACATTTCAAGGGAAGTTTCAGCAACATTTACTGAGTAATTTGAACAGAAAATTTTTAGCAACAGTTTGATGACAAGTTTGAATATTACATATCCAACAAAAAAATTCACAAAAATTTCCAAAACAAAATAACGCTAAGATGTTGGCGTGTGATCCACATCCCCATGCCCACGGCCACGCCCACGACCACGACCATATAGTACCTACAAAAAAAAAATTAACATTACATCAAAGGAACCATAAAATAAAATGGAACTTTACATGAATGAATGACAAAATAAAAGAGGAAAGGTGAAAAAAAAATTACTTCACTACATGCGGGACTATTTGAAGCTTGCGAGTGATAACTACTTGCATTGTTAAGCAATGCTTGATAGGTTCCATGGACGGAATACATTGATGGCATTGCAAAATGCATATTATGATGAAGAAAATTTGGCTGCAACAATAACAAACACATATCAATCTAAAATGATAATAGTCAGCTACAAATCCATACTAAAACTTTTTATTAAACTAACTTACATCATAGGCGGGATACATAAATTGAGACGGAGAAGCTCTAACTTGAGGAACACTCGGCGAGAATGGAGGAAGTTGAGGAACACTTGAAAATAAAGGAGCCGACTGAGGAATTAAGGGAGGTGCTTCAGGAGCACTTGCCGAAAATAAGGGAGGAGTTTGAGGAGTAACAGACATGGAAGTTTGAGAAGCATTATGTGAACTTGTTTTATTTTTCTTTGCCAACGCAAGCTCCAAACCACCTTTTGTCCGCCTTCGTCCCTTGCTAGTGCACTCTTTTCTCTTGAGTCCTTTTGCTTGGACTACATTTTTATCCGCTACACCATCCACTTCAAAGCTTTCGGGGCATGTGTTGGGGGGGCTTTCTTGTTGAATAGTATCTGAACAAGGCATATTGAATTTTGTGCTTAACATGGTTTCAATGTCTGCAATTAATTCATCCGCTTTCTCGACCGTCAAATTATATGTTTCCTCACTTTCAGAAGCTCTACACGCTACTGATCTAAATATTGCCATCAATGACCTATAACGTGAAGTTTGATGCAATCTTGCATCAACCTGAATATCATGCCCACACCTATCTTTCACATTTTCAGATCTTGCTTTTTTAGTCCATCTCTTCAGAATATATTGTGAAGGAATCTCTTTCAAATTGAGTCTTTCTCTAAGGATCTTCAAACAATGACTACACAAAATGCCCTTCATTTCAAACTTCCTACAATTGCAAGTGACCGAATCATCACACTCCTGCCTCACCTTCCTCACCTTTATACCATCACTATCAAGAACTGTATAAACGGTACTCTCACCATCATTTTCAATTTCTTCAATGTTGACTTCAAGGGACTTGACATACTCATCCTGAAATTCTTCAAAAATTTTATTTGTGTAAACAGCTGCAGCTTGCTCCATAATCTTCACTTTAATATTCACCCTGGGCAACTTTTGGCATAGAGCATATTCAGCTTGTAACTCTTTGTACCTTTTCTCAGACAGAACTCGATCAAAATGCATGAAAAATTGCATTAAGTTATGATCAGACTGAATGAAATCCTTCAAGAAAGCATTAAAGGATTCACTAAGTTGAGTGCTACTCATGCCCGCACCCCATGCATTTCTAACATATGGCCAACCCCATTTTTCCTTGACCCCAAATGTTAACTTCAACCAATGATTATCTGTTACTTCATACTTGTCAAGCATTTCCTCCCATTTTAACATAAACTCTTCCTCATCCTCAATGTCGTACATAAACTTGTATAAAACACTCTTCATCCCCTTATCCTTCATCGCCTTATCCTTGAAGATAGAATTTGCATGCCTTAATGCATTTTGCATCAAATGCCAAGTGCAAAGGCGGTGGGTTGTGTTAGGCATGACAATAGGTATGGCCTTAGCCATTGCAGCATCCTGATCCGTAAAAATTGTTTTTGGAGCCATACTTGACATTGCCTCCAAGAATCTTCTAAAAAGCCATACGAAAGAATCGGCAGTCTCATCATACATCAAAGCTGCACCAAATACCACAGTTTCCCTATGATGGTGTAATCCAACAAAAGACGCAAATGGTCTATGTGCACTATTTAACTTGTAAGTAGTGTCGAAAGTGACAACATCACCAAATTGCCCATAATCCATGATCATCTGAGCATCGGCCCAAAATATGTTCGTAATCTGCTCCTCGTTATCTAATTGGACCGAGTAAAAAAAAGATGGATTCTCCAATGATTTGTCACGAAAATATTGCAAAATGCTACCTGCCTCCCTATATGCTAAACTGTTTTGCCTCTTCGTTCTCAAATAATTTTTTTGGTCAAGTTTTGTAAACCCAAGCGACTCCCTTCCACCAACTTCATTACCCATGAGCTCAAATGCAGCATTAAGACGGATTCCAGATTTTTCGGCTAAATCTATTTCGGTTGCCTGTGATGCAGATATCTTCCTTTGGGATGGTAACATATGCGTACATTCTGGTGGTACGAAGATATGATTATGTTGTTCAACAAAATCACTAACAAAAAATTTCTGAATATTCCTATCCCACTTAATGACAAGTCGGGCTTGACAACCAGTCCTCACTTCCTGCCTAGGATTTTTTGTTAATGAATCTCGCTTGTCGACAACCCGAAATCCTTCCTTATTACAAACAAATTGCCTTGAAGTGATTTGCCCCTCTTTGCTCTTGTTTACATAACCCCTTCTAATACTAAAGCCCAACCTTCCTCCATAAGTATTATAGAAATCATATGCTTCTTGTTCTGTATCAAATGTCATGCGAACTCTAGGCTTCCAATCACACTCACCCCCGTCATTCTCATGATTGTTAGGTTCCATATCAATGTGCCAAGTCACTTAAAAATAAAAAAGTGCTCAATATTAGCATAAAAACTGTATACAAACCGAATAAGATAATTAACGAATAACAAACGTACCACCTGAATATATATAAACAAACAAGGAAAAATTCTACTAATTAATAATTTTTACATTCTTATGATCAATAATTACTAGACCAAATCAGGCCAAATAAGAAATGAAGCAGATAAATTCACTAGTAAAGCATCAGCTACCTTTCCATATTTGTAACTAGTCATTTTCTATAAATTGAAATCCCATGTTTGCTAACTAAGAGTTCAAAGGAAAATTAGTGCAACAAAACTAAAAAAACTAATCATATGCTTACTTTAATTTGTATTTCCTTGGGCCTTAAATAGAAAATACTATAATAATAAACATTTTAAGTTTCTTCTTCTTCCTCACATTTAATTAGAAACCAAATTGACAAAAGGAAAAACAAGCACAATAGACACTTCCTAAATTAATAATTGACAAAAGGAAAAACAAGCACAATAGCTTTAATTTTAGTTTATTCTTCAGCGTTGAGATTGAGGAACTGATGAGTGACAAAAATGGGAAAGAAACAGAAATTCCATTTTTGAAATAAATTCAACTCTTAATCTCTTATCTTCAGTAAGCATTATTTTATCGGCTGCCAAACAAAGGAGGAGGAGGAGGAGAAGATTTGGGAAAATCTCAGATTCTGGGTGAGGGGAGGAAAGTGAGAAATTTACTATTCCCAACAACATAGATAGGAATCCAAAAAAATTAAACCAACAACGAACCCAAAAACATTACAAAATGAAAATCAAATTTTGAAACAGCTATACCTGAAACAGAAAAACAAGATGCAACTTGCTTGAAGAAAAATAACTGATTCCAAATTCTCTGAAACTGATTCCAAATTCTGTGAAACTGCAATAGCAGAGAACATCAAATCATCAGCTAAATTGCAAAATCGAACTTGATTTTATTCTGATTTTTTCAAATACCTTTTTATACTTGGGTTTGTCTTCACAACAGCGTGAATGAATTAAAGGAATATTGCGAAATTGATAGCAAATTTAAAGAAATCAAAGCCAAATCCACTTCAAATCCCATGTTCCCAAGTCTCAGTATTTTTTTGTCCCAATATACTCTCAACTGCATCATTTCTTGGACATTTTGAGAAACAAAATTCTCGAGATATAAAACTATACTGTTGAAGTGTATTGAGACAAATGAATAAATAGATTTGATAACAAAAGAATCGTGACTGCATAGATTGATTTATATCATAACAAAATACCAAAAAGGGCAGGTGTGTGTGTGTGGAAGCAAGCATTGAAAATCTCTACACAAAAAAGATAGAAAATCGAAGTTAGACAACAATTTACAAACCTCAATCGCGAGCTCCAGATCTTCTAACAGAAGAGCGAGTTCAACATTTTAGTTACTAAATCTCATCGAATTTCCATGAAAATCTCTCTGTTTTCTGTAATTTTCCGAGAAACTGGAAAGAAAATTGAGAGAGAAAAACAGAGAGATAAAAGGAGGTTTGCTTCTTCCCACTGGAATGATATTCCGACGGGATGCACGGCGGGGGCGACCTGGTCTGTAACTTTTCTTCCCTCTCTCCTTTCGCAGGTCTGCTTCTTCCCGCTGGAATCATATTCTTCAGCCTGGGGGGAATTTTGAAATCGGCAAAAAATGTTTTTTTTTTTTTTTTTTTTTTTGGAAGTCCTCACCAAAACGACGTCGTTTTGGTGAGGAGTATTCTGAGCCGTCGGATCATCCACTTTAGGAGATCACTCTAGAGAGATTTATGCCATTACAGAGTTTGAAAAAATCATATGAAAGCGAAACACTACAAGTTCAAACTTGAAAACCACATGAAAGTAGGAAATGACAGAGAGAAATGAACAAACAACAACTACTACTACTACATCAAACTTCCGTTCCTTCTATACATCCCATTAAACTAATACCACCTACTTACCATCTCTCTCCTTCAACATTTCAATGACTGCCATTAGTGCATTCTCAGAGCTCCCACTAACTTCAAAAGCTTCCCTAGCCTCTTTCCCAACTTTCTTAGCACTTTCCCTCAATTTCTCATCTCCCATCAACTCTCTCACTCTCTCCTCAATCTCTTCACCTTTCACCAACCTCTCCCCACCCCAACCCCAGTCCTTCACCCACATCCCCAACCCCGCCTTCTCTACCACTTCGGCATTCATCTTGTGGTCCCCGTGTTGCGGCCATGCCAAAATTGGTACCCCTTCCCTGGCTGCTTCCGTCACCGAGTCCCATTTGCATTGATTGACGAATCCTCCAATGGCATGGTGTGCCAGAATTGCCGCCTGGTTCACCCATCTTTTCATTACCACCCCCCTATTCTTGGTTTTTTCAAGGAAGGATTCACCTAGGAGTTCTTGGAGCTTCTTCTTTTCATCTTCGCCTGCTTCATTGGCTCCTAAGACCCATAGGAATGGGAATCCACTTCTCTCCAATCCTTTGCCTAGTTCTTTCATTTGATTCTCTGACAAGACCGTTCTCCTTCCAAAATTAACATACACAATTGACTTCGTAGTTTGGTCATCCAGCCACGGAAGACCATGCAATTTCTCAATCTTGGAAGGCTCGAGTGGACCAACTGGGTAAAGAGGTGGGAGATGGTTTAATGCTCTACCATCCAAGAGGGCGGATATTGTTTCTGGTTCGAACCCATTAAATGAGTTCAATAAGACACCATCAACTTTTGGTAGAGATTGAGCATTCGGTATTAAGTAGTCAGAAAGCAAATGATTCGATGGCGAATCATCGAGCCATGAGGGTGGAACGATTGATTTTGGAAGCGAGGCTAAACCCGGGATGTAAATTTCTCCAAAATCAACCTTAAATTTAGCAAGAGTATCGGACAACAATGTAGGAAGGTAGGCTACGGTGGAATAACACCGAGCAGAGGTAGTAGAGACAATATAGTTGGGAATGCCAAGATCATAAGTGATTTGAGCAAGGCTAGCTGCTACAACAAAATCAGAAAAGATGGCCGAGATTGGTTGAGGTAAAGAAGATAGGAGAGGAGGTAGGAGGTGAACAGAGCGATTGATTGCTCGGAATTGGGTAATGAAAGCATCATCACTGCAGGAATTGGAGCTGTTTTCTTGAAGAATCTTGAGCTCGAGGCTTGTGATGTTTGGATGGCTAGAAAAGAAGCTAGAAAATTGAGCAGACTCTTCAGCGCAAACGGTTGGTTGTGTGCTGATGACTGTGACAACACAGTTGCGCGAAGCTAGCATCACTGCGAGGCGGAGAAAGGGTGTTAAATGGCCCATGCCGGGGCTTGGGAAGAACACGACACGAGGGGGTTCTGCTCCAGTGCTGGTGAGGTTCAACATGGTTTGTCTGAGTATGCTTTGTGCAAAACTGATCAGGAATTCACAGTTAATCAGTCATGAAGGCATGTTTTCAAACTTTTAAATCTTGGCAATTTCAATCATTTCTTGTTTGCTAGTTTGTTGGTTTATTAATGTTGTGTTTGGTTGAGGGATTTGAGGAAGGATTTGGAAAGGGAAATGGAAAAGGTAGGTGAAATATGAATAAAACATGCCTAAATTTCACATAGTTTCACACACCTTTTCCCTTTCTCTTTCCAAATCCCTCCCCAAATCCTCCAACCAAACACACCATAAAGGAATCTAATTTGGAAATTTAAAATAAAACAAACAATTTTAGATTTGATTGAGCAGCCCCCATGAAAGATCTTGTCCCTGCAAATAATGCAATTTTATAGTAGAATCATTCTCATGTCTATTTCCAACTAACAATTTATATAATCTCAATGTCATTGTTATGATGGTTTTCCAATTCTTTCTCTCCCTTTCTATCATTATAATTATCATTATGCATGCTTCATTAATTTTAATATCATAAAGTTTGCTTGTTTGTTGTTATTTTTAATTGCATAGATCAGCAAGAATTGATTGGCCATACTCTACAAGAAAGATACCAAATTGAATCATTTGAAAGCCACCCAAACTGATAATTAAAAATCACATCGAAACATGGATTTAAAGAGGCTGCCATGATGAAAAATAAGAAATAAAAACAAAGCATACATTTGTTTCCCACTCTTTATGTTTTTCACATTCCCCATGATCTCTCTTTCCTTCTCTTCCCCTAGAAATTTTTACTAAAAATTTTACCCATAAACATCAATATAATATTCAAATTTATTATGCGTGCAAACCCCACAATACACAAAATAGATCTCAATCAATGAGTTTCTTGACAAATTTTCTTGGCAAGTAGTGTTTTCCATTTTTCATCTACATCGAGCAGAGGTTGTGGAGATGATGCAACTTGGAATACCAAGGGATTGGAGCGACTATTGCAACAACAAAATCAGAAAATATGGCAGAGAACGGCTGAGGTAATGAACTCAAAAGAGGAGGAAGAAGGTAAACAAAGGGCAAGATCACCACTGTAAGTATCAAAGGTAAGGATTTGAAAATTCGGGGTGTTGGACATTAGGGTTGGTGGAAAAGAAATTGGCGAAATTGAAGATGTAGATGGATTGATACCACGTTGTCATCACGGATACGCCATCAACTCCAGTCCTACAAAAAATACAAACGTCCCTCCTGTTTTAAATTCTAGAAAACTTTTTAAGGCTTCAATGTCTTCCAAACCTGATTAAATAAAATTAATGTAAAAACAATTTGAACTGGAGTACAGCACTTACAATCCACTTTTTACAGGGGAATTTCAGTGACAAAATACTAACCCTGAATTTCTTTTTGCTCATTGTGTTTTCACTTTTTCTCCCCTGATCAAAAATTATAAATTAAAAAAAGAAAAAGAAAATAGAAGTAAGATATCTTAATTTGCGCATTTACAAAATAGGAATTTAACCACCATTTTTTAAAAATAAACTAAATTCATTGCAACATATGTGGTTTGCATTGCAGCCTTGGCTCAGGACTTAAGTGTGCCTCTTTAATTCTTGTGACCTAATGAACTCATCAATTTTCGCCTTCAGCTCAGTGTCGGGAATCAGCATATCTGAAGTTAGATGAGAACGATTGAAAGGGTCCGTCTGCAATTCATACAAAATAATTATAAGCATCTACAATATCTATATATAAAAATGTGTATGTAAAAAATAAGGCTATGAGGTACCGTGTCGCTAAGAAGATGTCTCTGAATAACAGGCCGATCGACTGTGATTCTAGAAGATGGTAAAATCACTGGATCCTTCATTAAAGTGTACTGCTCATCAAGAAAAGTAATCAGCATGTGGCGGTTTTCTTAAACTAAGAACAACATGGCATGACAAATAAATGAATTACAAAAACTTTAATTCCAAATCATCATGCTCAAACATTAGTATGTATGGTTGGCTTTTAATATCAAACTATATTTTATTTTATAACCCAAAAACACTGAAGACAAAACTTACTTGAATTGGGTCAAGGAACTCATCAGGTATCTCTCCAAGAGTGGCTTCAGTGTCCATGGCCTCAGAAGCTGCAACTTTGGCTTTTGCACCTAGCTCAACAAATTCCTGCACAATTCTTCCATCTTCATGAATTCTCCAGAGGACATCTGCTGCAGCACTAAACAACTGGGAGATTCAAACCATTAGATCACACTTGACCAATTATACTCCTTTAGGAGAGAACAAGAACCCTCCAATTTTTTCAAAATATCAACATAGAGAAGTAGTAAAAATAATCATCTGCAACTTTAGTTACCTGATCATTGTATGATCGACCATCCCTGGTGATGGCAGCCGGAAAAATATTCTCTTTATCACCCCTTGCCAGATGAACATAAATGTTGGCAATCTTCAAATCAAAGCATTTAAGTCAATATTGTTTCTTTTTATCCAAACTGTACTTGCATAACATGCGTAACAAGTTTTTGAGCAAACAAGCAAAACAGATTTTTTTACTGTAAAAACATGCTATATACCCAGGGACAATACAGGTAGAGGTGTGGAGTATCATGTTCAACACAAATGCTCCTAGAATCAGGAATCCCCAATCCGTTGAAGTTTGTTAGAAGCTCTGTTCAGTCCTGGTTTACCAAACAAACAAAGGTCGTATGGCCAACTAAGGTTGAACATTTGCTCTGTTGCATTTACATATATCCGAACAAATCAAGTATGTATTTTTTGGGCCTAGTTGACCTAACAAAACTTGAACCTAAGAAAAAGGTATCACCAATTATGTAGAAAAATATGCACGTTGTCATTTAGAGTCCTCATTCCTCAAATTTTCATTTAGAATCCTCATTACTCAAATAAATGTAAATGAAACAACAATAACTATTTATATGAGATTGGTATGACTTTTGAATGATAATGAGAATAGGAGAGAGTTGGGAAAAGAGATAGCTTATGATAATTGGTGTATGTTGGGTGAGTGGGGAAAAAATTTGGTTTTTTATTTAAGGGGTGTAGAATTGTAATAAAAATTCATTAATTAGGGGTGTAGAAAGAAAAAATGGGGTGTATTTAGAAGCACCATCTATTTAAGTGTTTCTTAATCTAAGTTATTCCCCGAATAAAAAACATACTGTTCACAGACAAAATTGAGATTTCTTTTTAATGCCAACCTGCTTAAGCAACTGCTTTGGATGGAACTCATACTTGTCAGGATCCTTTAAATAAAGAGATTTCCTTTGGGGCCCCACAAGTTGCAACAAAAAGTAATTAAGCATGCTGGCTACTCTCTCAACCTGAAAGAAGAAACACCCAACTTTGGTTTGAAACCAATATAACAGAGTAAAATTCATTGAGATCTGACTGAACAATTTCAGCAAGATAATGTCATGAATACAGAGGAGAAAACACATTACCATCTCTGGCAGTAGGAAGGGAGCTGTAATCTGCTCAGAAGTAAATGATAGCATGCTCACATCTTCATTTGCCAACTTCATATCAATGCGAATGATCTAAATGCACCAAAGAAATTTAAATATTACTAGGGGTTAAAGGGGCAAACAACTACAGCAACCCAAAAAAAAAAAGGAAAAAAGAAAATGACATTTTCTTGGGAGTGGAACAATCGGGTCCTCTCCTGCCTCTCTTGGGCTGGTCTTCGCTCCCATTCCGCGGTGTTAGACATCTCAGCTTCCAGCTCTTTGAGTTCAAGAATTTTGTTAAGACTTTCATCAAGAAGAAAAATGCTATCATTGATCAGGAAGTTTAAGAAGTTCAAATACACGCCCTTCTCTTCTTCCTTGGCAATCTGGAACAGCATACAAATGGAAGGTGTAAAAGTTTTGTTCACCTAAATTCACAGGGCTTGCAAAAAGAAATTGTACACATTACAGTTCATGAATATGACTCTACCTGTCTCCATGCATTGCGGTGACTAGGAACCTGCCATAGGTATTCGAGAAGTTCTGCAATATTATGGCGGATGTTGAACTTGTCATAGAACTGCACAAGGACGCAGAACAAAAAAGCCAATCAAAAAGCAGAGACTATAAGGTGGTGTTTGGAAGAATTTTGGAATTATGATTTGAGAATAGAGTTCTATTTTGAGTTTGTGAGTTTTGGAATTATGATTTGAGTGTGAAAAATTTGTTTGGTTAGGAATTTTGAAAAGAGTTTTAAAAGAATTTTAAATTGAGTTTGGAATTTTTGATGTGACATATGATATTTGATACAAAAACTTATAACTCATAACCAAACACACAACTCAAAATTCTATTCAAAGCTCATAAAAAAATTTAAAAAATTCCGAATTTTTTTTATTTAAAATATAAAAAATAACAGGTGCCAACTGTAAAAAAAAATTAAAAAATAGCACCTGCCAGACGTCTGGGAGGACGACCAGTTAACCCAAATATTCCCACCTTGGAAAGAGTTTTCAAAAGTGGATGTGGAATTAATTTTTAAAAACTCTAAACAAGCAAGACACTTAAAACAAGAGGTGAAAATATGTTTGGAGAAGCTAACCAAACACAGCCTAAAGCTTTCCATACTTGAAAGTTGAAAGTCAAATGTTGGAAATTTCAATGGACTTGATCATATGAAGCAAATTTAGAACATGAGAATATCCTCGAGAAAGGGACTAGAATTGAGTGTGAAAGAAAATTGAATAATTTGACTCATTCCAGCAACATAATTAAATAAATAAATAAAACAGCCAGCGTGATAAACGTCTAGCGGTATCACCACCATTGCCTGAAACCCAACCCAAAACAACAAAAGATAATTAAACCTAGTAATTGGGAATTTTTGGACTGATTAGCACTTCATGCCTTAGTCCAGATCACACCAGGTAATGCTGTTCTGGAAGCCAAAAAGACAATAGATTAATCTTGCTCCATCCATGTGGAAGTCCAAACCGATGAACCGATGTTCATCTTGTCTTACTAAACAATCCAGAGACAATGCTAGACGCTTTTGATGCTTATTGAATTAAAGAAAATCCTGTGAATTTGATCTAAACATAAAGCTTCAGAATGAAAGTATGAAAATACCAATGTTTTTGGCACCTAATAGGAAAGAACTATGATGTCAAGGAATCTCAAACATTTAAAATCAACATTTATTAAAAGAGGACTCAGAGCATCTAAGAAGGGGAAGAAGAATATGTCAGCAAAGAAGAAGAACCACGCAGAAGCATAAGATTAGGTCTGTACCAAAACGGAACAATAAGAATTTAATAAAAATAAAATAAGAAAAGGGTAAAACTTGAGGTCTCAAGAATGAGTCAATGATAATATCTGGGTGGCAAATCACCTGTGTGTGTGAACCTGTGAACTCGATGTCGACATAAAGCTTTAGAAGATTCCTTACGAGATACTCTAGAGACAGTTGGTGTCCTTCAAATAGAGTAGCTGTGACGGATGAGCTGCTGCGTGCAAAAGTTTAAGGCAGTAAATACCTAAAATATTCAGAAGAACCAACAAAAAAAGAATGTTTTTTTCCCGTTTATGTGGAAAAATAAATAAAGACAGGAATCAGTGAGCCTTCTATTTCTGTAAATTGGGAAATATGAAAATACCTTCTACGGGGCATCCAACAATTAAGCACTTCAACCATTTTTGCTCTTAGATACGGATTTCTGATGAAATCTGGACTTGCCATGAACATGATAATAAAGTTCATAAAATCATCCTGTCAAGCAAGAATGAACCAAAATATACTAAAGATGTCAAAGACCTATGGAGAATAAGCACGCCATACATTCATGATAATTTTTGGTATGTAAGGTACCAGTGAGACACCGTCTAAAGCTTTAGGAATCCGAGAAGCAAAAATAAGCAATTCCATGGCATCTTCCACAAAGTGTTCTGGCATGCATGCAAATTCCATTGGGCATGTAGAAGGCAGAGGCATTTTAAAACCACCAACCAGATCGACCAACCAAACCACCATTAACCGGTAAAAAGACAGCGCACGGTGAAGAATTTCCCCATCCTAAGAATAAAGCAGTGGACCCATCATGTCAGTAACCAACATGAGAACAGATTATTTAATTTTATAAATCAGCAAGCAGTTTCCATTGACCAACAAGCTTTGGCTTAGTTGGTAGATGATGGGGCAAACCTGCAGTGTAGATCTAAGTTTCAATCCTTATGGGAAGTCATAACAAATTAAAATACTCTGATTTCCTGGCAATATTTAAATCATTGCATAATGGTACACACATATTATAATACATGAAGAAGCTAACTTCTTAAATTACTAGAATGCTACAGTGAGTAGAACTATATGCAAAGGGCATGTGCATCAACACAAAATATTCTTCTTTTTTCATAAGCAACACAAAAAATACTCTGATACGCTGTTTAAAACCCATATTCCAAGATAAAATAACTTCTATCTGTATAAAAACTACATATGACGAACTGAAAAAAATTAAATTAAATTAAATTAAAAATGGCAACCTTTTGATTAATAAAGAGATATTCTAACCCAACTGAACATGGCCTAACCGTAATTGCTTGGATAAGCAATTGACAACGGAAAAATATTCAGCCACAAGGCCATTATCTTCTTTTGAATGATACAGAATCCCACTTTGTTTCCTCTAGCCATGAACCAATATCCTAGCGAAGAAGAGAAGCTTTTAAGATTCAAAACATTTCTTATGATCCCAATAAACTGGTTATTTGGGGGGGGTCCAACAAGGGTTTTTTAAATATAACAGTACACAACCAAAAAAATCATGTACAATCAATTCATTGTTCTTCCCCAAGACAAAAACCAGGTTTCTAAATTTTATTTTTTTCAAAATAAAGAAGCTTGTATTTTGGAGAAAAAAAAACTAGAGAAGCATTCATCCACCCCCAAAAAATCAAATTTTAGCTTCCATCCCTGACCAATGAAAATTATCAGATATTTTGTTGCTGCAAAAAATATCTAAGCCCTACACAAGCTCCCCCAAAAGGAAGATAGTGAACAATCACTCTCCATGATAACAGCAGAACAATAGTTGCCAACCAAGACCTCCACCAGAAACCAGACTTAATGAAGTAGTTTGGCAACAAAAGAGAGACATGTGCGCCATCCCCTAGCAATTTTCTTGGTAAATCGTCAAGATTCCTGCTAGTTTTTAAATTCTTAGTTTCTCCCTGATTTACCCAAGCCATATGGCAACAGATCTGCAACCAACCAGTTGTCTACTCTGAACCTTGTCTTAAATTGAACGTAGTGCATTGGATGAGAAGAGAGGCCATGAAATTTGACAAATAATGACAAATCAGCGGGTGAACATCGAACATAATTAATTGAATAAGCATAATTGTTTGAGTTAAAAAAAATGATGTCAACTATGGAAACTACTGTCACTAGCACAGTATGTAAAACCAACATAAAGTCTAAAAGATATTATCAACAAAGTTAAACAAAAGAAAGCCATCAAATCTTAAACATGGACAATATATACACACACACACAAACACATGCACACCCACCCACCCACCCACACACGCACGCAAAGATGATATACCCTAAGTATCTGAGCTTCATAACATAGCTTTTCCTCCGAATATAACTCAATTTCTTTCTCTAGGCGATCTATATCCAGATCCAGCTGCGCTGACGGTGCTTGCCCCTGCATGGCTTTGAAAGTGGAGAGAGTATCTTCGCATCTTGAGATATCCTGAATTCCATTCAAACAACAGACATCAAGAATTAATGAAAGAAACAATATGAACAAATTAAAAGAAATGCAGTTCCTGGAAGAAAGGGAAAAAAAATTGAAAATAAAAAATAAAACTTTTAAAATTACTAAAACAACAGACAGGCCATTACAAAAGACTAATTTGGTCTTTCTATCTGCACAGAGAAAGCATTTCATTACCTGAACAAGATGCTTAAAGTCAGAAAATGCTTTCAAGAGGCCCAAGTTTAGCACCCTTGCAGTCATAAAGAAACATTCACAAATAAATGTGTATTTAGCTTTTCCAACACAACTGGACATTGGCTTATTGTGGAGAAGTGAAGGTACGCCGACATTAGTACCAGAACTGGTAGCTTCTTGAGACTGTAGCAACCGATTTTCTCCATCATTTTGTTGTTTAGAGACAACAGTTTTCTGAGGATTTTCTTTATCTAACCATTCAGTTACTTCTTCCGATGACGCATGTAGAGCAGTCAATCCTCTAATATAGGTTTATGAGCAATATTCAAGAACAAAGGGAAGAGATCAGAGAGGAGGGGAAAAAATAGAAAGGAAAAAACCTAATAGATAGGGAACAGAAGACTCTCACCTTAAATCCAACCGAGTACTGTAAAATACATATTTCGGATCAATTTTGTCCCTCTTTGTTAAATTTGCATCTAGAAATGGCTCACATAGATGAAGCATAACAACACTGAGATTGACAAACATTCCTGAACTTGCACAAGTCATTGGGTCAACCTGAGACCAATACATTAAGAGGCAAGGTCAAAATTAAAGAAGAGGGGGCAAGTTTCTCAAAATCTGTACTTCATCAGAGCAAAACAGAGAACAGGAACCGGTAAAACCGTGGCGTCTCCTTTCACTAGAGACATTTTTAGGAAGCAACAACATTGGGTAACTAGTTCTAGCATGTTGTTTGGTATGTGAGATTATTAATATTTAACAATACTATGTCTTCATAATATTTGGACATCGCAACTGTATCTTGAATGATGCTATAATCAGAAATCATACCTGTATATGGGCCCTTGATGAGTTTTGATTTATCACCTCTCCAAGATACTCAAGGACATGTTCACGAGTTTCAGCATTTTTGAGGAGACATCGAAGAACTTCTACCAGACCATTATACAGATTATTCATGACAGTTTTAATTGTTGTGAATGAAGAAGATAAATCTGCCGGACGACGTGTTGATGCTTCTGAGAAGCACTGCTGTCTGGTGTTTACAAGAGACAAACACTCTGAAGTAAGAAAGCTTTCTTAAGCAGTGTATCACATCCAAAATCATCACAAAACTACAGATTCATTTTGAAGAAACAAATACATAGGACTCTTAGGCAAAGACTTCAATAAGAAAATCCAACAAAAAAGTCAACACCTAAATATTTATATAGTTTTTTCTACTTCATGAAGGCTATACAAATTGACCTTAAGAAAAACAAGGGAAGGAAAAAAGTATGCATCCAAAGAAAAAATTCATCCAGAATCATCCTCTATATAGGAAAACTCCTTTGACTAAGGAAGTATACAACTATGTGACCCCCAAAATCTAGCAAAATAAAAGGCCTGATTGAATGCACAAATGTATTATTAGGTGATCCAACTCCTGAAAATCAGATTTGCATATAACTTACCAAAATAAGTAGAGCCATTTAATAAGTCAAAAGGGCTAGTTAATATCCTCGCCACAAGAAATCAGTAGTCAAAATGTTATCACAAACTGCCTTCCACACGAGACAATTTTCCCAAATAAGCTTCTTCCACCAAAATTTTATTCAGCCCATCTCCATAAAACAGTTTTAAAAAGAACTTCTCAACAACAAAGTGCTTAAATTACAGGTATCTCAAACTTGTTCAATCCATCACAACAAATATAAAACCAACAAAAGCAGATCCATATAAAACAAATCAGAATCATGCAGTCACCCAAGAAATCATGCAATCAAATAACTACACGAAGTCACTTGCATACAGAACTATCAGTAGTTGAATAACAAAGACCAGGAAAAAAACATGTTTAATGTGTAACTTCAGTCTCGACAATTGGCACCAATAATCAAACCAAATTCTCACATAGTCACACTTCATTAGATATACACCAATCTTTTCTTATGCTCATCTCACTTTCCATAAATTTAGTTTGAGTGAAAACTCAATTTTCCTTCTTTTTTGATCCAGTCATTTTAATGTAAGATGAAGTTTTTGTTCTCTCAAATTGCACCTTTGGTTATTGGATGTCTATTTTCTACTCTTATTTATTTATTTCTCTAGTCTTATACTATGTCCTATTTATATTGCAATTTTCTTGCACATTCACTTAATATAACCAAAACACTACAAAATAAGGCATCCACTACCCAAGAGTTATGCCATATATATTATACAGATTCTTATAACATACAAAAACAAAAAAGAAAAAGAAACATGAGATAAACAAAATTGCAATTATAAGCAAAATACAACAAACCAGGAAAAAAGAAAATGGAACTCACCCAACATCAGGCTGGCTTTTGAACATGCTATGATCTGGAAGAGCACTAACACGGAAAAAAGGGCCCAAAATGCTTGTCATCTCGATTGCACGACCATTCATATACGAACTCTTGGGAATCCACCAAAGGTGGTTCACCAGAGACTTTGCAGCAATTGGAAAACTAATCAAAAACAACAAAGCCCTCAAAGGCTGCTGAAAATTTCCTAGAGCAGTCACTGGAAGTACACTTCCCCGCAAGTCTTCATATAATTGCTTAAAAATAGGGTCCAAACTATCGAAATCCGAATCCCTAAAAAACTCTTGCAGAAACCCAGGAGGACAAGCAACAGCACTGCTACTGCTACTACCTCCAAACCCATCAACTGAGCTCGGAACTTCCGAGAAAATCAACGGCAACAACGGGGACACATTCGACTTACTCGTTTCCCAATTCGGAAACATATCAGGAATAGCCAAATGAATCCTGCAATACGAGACCGACAATTTCTTAGCTTGTTTAACAACCGATTCCATCTCAGACCTCACAACCTTATCTTTCATATTAGCAATCTTCTTCCCCTCATCATACGCTCGACGGTAACACCCAATAAGATACCGAAACGGAGGTTCGGCCGATGAAAAATTCCCCGAAAGCCGATCGATCAAAACCCTCTCCATCAAATCCCTAGACAGTCTCAATTCTTTCCCCTCACTGAGAATTTCAGCCGCAGTCATCTCCAAATAGACTATCCTAGCATCGTTCTCCATCGAATCAATTAGGGTTACAAGAAAGATCTTCCTGAGAATAATATCCTCGATTTCCACAGGAGACCTTTGGGGTTTTTGACTCGCCATAACGCCCAATCTATAAAACCCTTTGCGTGTGTGTGTGTGTGTGTATAATGAAATTGAAAATCGAATTCAAGCTTCGAATGAGTCGAGTGGTAGCATTTACAAACACAAAGAGATGGGTATGGTGTTCATGATTCAGGGTTTGTGTTTTAGAGGATCAAGAACACAGGTCAGAGAGTAACATGGTTTGGCAATGATATAGTTCGATGAAAGAGCAGAGTGATGAACTCATACTTACAAGGAGAGATAGAGAGAGAGAGTAGAGCACACAGACATTGTTGGGTCTCTCGAGGGTTTCAAGTATCATCTCTTTTGACGACTTCGAGGAAATCCTAGTTTATATATTGAACAAATTGATGATAATTATATCAACAATGCTACCGACTGCAAAAAAAAAAAAAAAAAAAAAAAAAAAAAAAAAAAAACAACGATTTGGGTTGGCTATTGGACTAATTACTGTTATATAGTTAAATGGTTCATTTTGAGAGTCAATTTAATAATTTGAACTATTTATATTTTAAAATACATCAAGTAAAATATACTTATAAAAAATCAAGTTAATTGGATATCGTTTATCTATTCATCCACTCATATTTATATCTACAAAAATAAATAAGAATTGTGATTTAAAGTATTAAAATAAATATAAATGTGAGTGGATGAAAGGATAAACGATATCTGTTTAACTTGATTGTTTGCAAGTATGTTCTACTTAATTATTCTAAATTGTGAATAGTTCCGATTACAAAATGGGCCCATTTGGCTGCACAAGTGTGGCTGTTGTGCAACCCGTACAGTAGCCACCCCAAATCCCCATGACCCCAAAATGATGTAAACCAATCATGTATTTTTGTTTTTTTGTTTTTGTTGTGGAGTTGTGTTTTTTGAGGTCTGTAGCATTGTTGTTATATACAAATAAAATTTGGATAAATTAGAAGATTTGTTGAAAATATAAATTATTTCAAATTTATAATATTTTATTTTATAGTATTGAAATGGGGATTAAGATATTAGAGTTACTGATTGTGACGATGAATCGATCGTGAATGTAATTATTAATGATTGTTGGGTGTTTGATGGTTATTATTTTGTTTTGTTATTTTATTTTGTTTTATTTATTTATTCTTTTGTGTTGTAATAATGCCACTATGTATAAAGGTTTTCCTCTTATTTTTTGTGCTAAATGATTTAATACTGAATATGTAATGTATTAAGTCTCATATTGTCATAATTCAAACCCGTCTTTATTGGTTTAGTGTCGTAATTGGCTAATAATTCTAAGATAACCAAAGGCCTCTGAACAAATTAAACAAAATATAGGAGCTAGCGGAAGAAAATACAAATATACAATATCCATAGAGCTGTGTAGACATACATGGGACAAAAAAATTTAAAACTTGATATACATATCAGTGACGTCATATTTACATTAGTCTTACGTCACCAAAACCCACATAAATACATCTTATAAAAACTTGTTCAGTCAAACAAAAGAAAACAAAAAGAACTCAAAACTTGACAACAGAACACGATCACATCAAAACAGGAACCTCCCCGGGAGGTATAGTGGCTGGCCGACACAAAAGAATCCAAGCAGCAACTTAGGCCTAATCACCTACATACATAAAACAATACGGTGAGCTAGACCCTAGTGAATAATAACAGAGTAAAGATTTAATGAATGATATCCATAACAAATTCAAAAATCAGAATTCAGATCAGAAACAAATTCACATTCGTATTTAGAGTTCACATATTCCACATGATCATACGTGGTACGTCCATAAGCGCTAACAAATCCGATGACCCATAAAGGGATGACCATAAAGGCATTATGATGACTCATGTGTACAAAGACATTTCTGATGACCCATAAAAGGATGGCCATGAAGGCATTCCGATGACTCATAAAGAGACGCATATCATATGATGCTGAGAATACCACAAATTCATTTCAGAAACTTAAACAATCATTCATTCATACAAAACATAGCATTTTAGAAAACTGATCATTTCATATCATCAGAAAAATAATTAAAGTTAAACATAATTTTACAGAGTTATTACTCATAGATGACTCTGATAGTAGATCAGACGAATCAAACAACCAAACAGCTAAGGCGTATGACCTACACAAACACATAGCGAATACAGATTGAAACGCACATTTTGAAAACACTTAACTTGTTTCTTTTCTATCTCGGTGTGTTTCCGCTCCTTATCCTCATTATTATGTCTTAATTAAGGCTTATAAATGCCTAAGATGCAATAAGGATGCCAAAATATGTGTAGTAACACTTAGGCAAATTTCTAAAAACAGGGTCTTCGTTTGAGCGCAACTTTAGTCGCTCAAGCAGACTGCAAAATTTTGTAAAATTTCTGGGAACCCTCATTTTACGTTCGAGCGCAACTTCTGGTTGCTCGAACCAAGGTTCAAAAATAGGCGCGATCACTCAAGCGCAGGTTCTCTAGCTCAAGCGGAGGCTCATGTCTATAAAAGTATTAGGAGCATGATTTTTATGCTCGAGCCAACTTTTGGTCACTCGAGCAGAAGTGCAAAACAAAGAGTGGTTACTCAAGCGCAGGTTCTATCACTTGAGCGATGATGCAGAATTCTAAAATTTCCAGATTGATATTCAAGATTTCAAAGCTTTAAAACGCATCCTTTGGGCTCAAAACTTGAGAAAATATGTCTAAACTTGTAAAACATCAAGAATTAAGGATCATTTCGCAAAATCAAGGCCCAAAAGTAAGTCAATTGTCCAAAATTCAACTTGAAACTTAAAGAACATGACTTGCATGTGATGATATGAGCTTCAACTTTTCAAAACATTATCAATTGAGATGTTTGGTACAAAAACATGTTGAATTCTCAAAACATAGCCAAGGTAAGGTCATGCATGTGAAATTTTTTGGTAAACAACTTCAAAATACCATGATATGTACACGCATGCTAGACATAGTCTCAATTCTACTTCTTTAACTTATTTCTTGCATCTCTTACCTCAATTATCTTAAATTCATGTATTAACCAACTCAAGTACAAATCTAAAGGTGTGGATTTTTACCTTAAGTGTTCAATTGGGCTATAAATGACCAATTCTCAAAGTCTCCAAGCTAGTTCATCTAAAATTTCTAGCTAATCTCCCTTCTCTAGCTTTGATGTCAATTTCTTCCTTCTCTAGCTTTGATGTCAATTTCTTCCTTCTCTCTCTCTCTCTCTCTCTCTCTCTCTCTCTTTCTCTCTCTTTCTCCCACGTTTTTCTCCTCGAAAGATGATGAACTTTCTCCCACGTTTTTCTCCTCGAAAGATGATGAACCAAGAGAGTCTAATGTGTGCATAAGCCTTATATAGGCTTGGTTAGTGGGCTTAATTAAACTAGGCTTACTACCAATTCAATGGGCATTATTTTATTCTAATTATTTGATTCCGAATTGAATTCTAAATAAATTTACCATAAAATTCTAAAAATTCTAAACAACACATGTACCGAGTCGATTTTGTGATCGGATGCTGATAAGGCCTTCAATTCGCATAATGAAACAGAAACACAAACAAATATTTCTACGACAAACAGATATAAACACATATAACACCATGCACATGCAATTAATGTAGAATTTTCTCTTAATTATTTATTAAGTATTCTTAATCATGGTTTAACAATTAATCACTGGTCGGGATTGTTACACATATTTTCGCATATAAAAAACAATTTTTAAGTTAATTAATAGTTTTAGTAATTTCATTATTGTATAAGAAGATAATTATAAATTTTATTTTCTCTATCAATTCTATTAAATGACAAATTCTAATAAAGAAGTAATTGTAATTTATAAAACTATAGAGAGTAATATATATTTTAAGCAAACCTTATATAATGCATTTATAATTTACTCTAATTTTTTTGTATAAAATCTTATTTTTCTTAAAAAAATTAAATAAAAATATTTATTATTGTAGATTATGATATTAAAATTTTCATCATCACATTATTTTGGTTAATTTTTTTTTTATACGAATTTGATTTATAAATTATTTTTTATAATTTATGGGGACATGTCATTATAATTTCACTAGGAATGTGCAACCATGCCATGAGCTTGAGGTTAATTAATGAATAACTAACACTTAACCCGGGGAGAAATTACTCAGTGCTCTAAGAGCAAATGCTAATGGGGCTTCACAGAAATAGTTACTAACTATTTTTGTGTTAAAGTTTTAGGAAATAACCGATTAGGTGTTAATCTGTAAATAAAATAGAACAGTGTTTCAAGAGTATTGAATACAGGTTAATTTATTTTTTAAAAATAATATTTTTATGTTACAATATATGTGCTATAAAAGAATAATATTAATTTAATTTGTGTAATTCCAATTATTTATTTTGATAATCTTAACATTATCATTGTATAAAAGTGTTACTTGACTACTTATATATAATAAGGGTTAATTACCAACAAAAAAAACCTAGAGTTTCGCGTGTTTTTCAATTTCGACAAATTAAACTCTGGAGTTTCATCCGCGTTTCATGTGAACCCTACGTCCATCTCCATCTTCTTTCTTCTTTCAAATTTAAACCTATCTGTTCAAACCGTTATATCTTCATCGTCGTTAGGGGTGTAAAAATGGTTCGTGGCCCGTGGGCGGCCCGAAGCCTGCCCGTGGCCCGAGATGGGCCAGGCCCGCTTGGGCCAGCCCAAGCCCCTGGACTAGGGCTTGGGCCATTGTTTTGAAGCCCAGCCTGGCCGTTTGGCCCAACTCATTGGCCCGCTTAAGGCCCACCTAGGGCCCGTCCCGAAGCCCAGCCTGTTTGGCCCGCCCAAGGTCCTGTGTATTTTTTAATGGAAAATAATAAAATTTTGATAGAAAAAAATTTAAAAAACAAAAAAAAATGGTTAGGCCTGCCTAAGCCCGAGGCCAGGCCCAAACCTATTAGGCTAACCTAAGGCCCGAATACCCCTAGGCTTGGGCCTGGGCTTAATTTTTTGGCCCGTGGACCGGCTCGGCTCGGCCCGGTGAGCATAGGCCTAATTTTCACCTTATGGCCTAATTTTCATTCCACCTCTCATACACCTTGTTCCACATCTTTTTACATGCAGTCGAAGCTTCGAAAGTTGGTCAAAAATAAAATTTTTCTCTCTTTGGGCAAAATTTTCAGATTCAAATTTATATATTCAAGCCTTTGTATCTCCTTTATCGTAACTCTATTTCACCTCATTTTCGCATCGTTAGATTTAACTCGTGACCTAATTTTTATTTCACCATTCGTATGCCTTATTCTACCTTTTTTTGGCATGCCGTCAAAGCTTCAAAAATTGGCCAAAAATAAGTTTTTTTCTTTTTCTTTTTTTTCTCCCCTTCCTCCTACTCCTCCTAGCTTGCTACTACTACTGCTTCATCATCACTATCTGCAAGATGAGACAATGGTAGTAATGGTGGCGGTGTCGTCGAGTGGTGATAGGTATACAACTACTCACAAAAATCCAATGCCAGATGACCCGGTGAGCATATCAAGGTGCCTTGGTTTCCAATCAAGCATCATCCATTGCATTTTTGCTGCCAAGAATATTGTCGTGATAGTAGCAAGAAAAAAAAAAGAAAAAATGAAAGAAAATCTTATTTTTGGCCAACTTTCGAAACTCGGACGACATGCAAAAAGAGATAAAACAAGACTTATGATGATGAAATGAAAACTAAGCCATAGGATAAATCCAACAACGAAAAAATGAGGTGAAACTGAGTTACGACGAGAGAAACACAAGAGCTTGAATATGTGAGTTTGTATTTGAAAATTTTGCCCAAAGAGAGAAAAATCTTATTTTTAGCCAATTTTTGGAGCTCCGACAACACGCACAAAGATGTGGAACAAAACGTGGGGGGTGAAATGAAAACTAGGTCGTGAGGTGAATCCAATGATACGAAAATGAGATGAAACAGAGTCATGACGAGAGAGATATAACAATTTGAACAGATGGGTTTGAATCTAAAAAAAGGAAGAAGACAGAGATGGACGGAGGGTTCATATTGAAACACGGATAAAACTCTAGGATTTAATTTGTCGAAATTGAAACTCTGGGGTTTAAATTGAAAAATAAGCGAAACCCTAGGTTTTTTTTTTTTTTTGTAATTAACCCAAATAATAATTTTTGTTAAATTATTTATATATTTTGATAATTTTAGTCCTATCGTGCTATAAATGAACATAATTTTGATATTAAAAATAATAGTTAAATTGGAAGGACAATAAGTAACATAAAATTAAAGCGATTTTAATTATTTAATTATTTTAAAAAATTAAATATAAATATGATATAATTGGATTAAGAAGAAAATATATAAATTAATTACATAGAGTATTGATTTTTTCTTTAATATTTTTTTAAATTATTCATACATATTGTAATAGGTATATAAAATTTAAATTAAACAAAAAAATTTCGAAAGAAAAAATTTCATGTCAAATAGAACTCAATATAAATTTATCTTAAAAACGGTAGATGAAAAAATAAAAAATATCTTTAATACTTAATAAAAAAATTAATTTGTAAAGTATTAATTCTAGGAGTTTTTATTGATAAATCCCATTTTGAAATGTTTTAACCCAAGAAGTTCATGAAGGATTTTTTTAATCCACTTAATCCCATGTATGTATACTTTTATTCCATAAAATCATTTTTCTTGATTTACACTATTTTCTTAGACTCTTATGCCCTTATATTTAATGTTGGTATTTAATATTGATATTTAATGTCTCTAAACCCTAAATCAAAAAAGCTCCCTTTGCATCAAACTTTAATGTTGATATTTAATGTCCTTATACCCTAAACCAAAAAAGCTCCATTTTCATCAAACTTATTAAAAAAATTGATAATCTTATAAAATGGACACTTTTTCGGAAAGTTCTTTAATAGCTTCAACGCCCTGAGAATTCTCTCTCATCTGATATGAACGTTTATAACACCTTTCCGAAAAATTCTCTCTCATCTAATATAGTGATGTGAACGTTCACAACATGTGAACATTCTTATTTTTAAGCAATGATAATATGTTATATTCCCCTTTTTTGTGATTGTGATTACTATTGATAATGACAATCAACATTAAATATTAACATCATGTAATTGACAACACATAATGTAATTGTCCCCTTTTTATTATGAATATTCATGTGATGTTTATATTGAAATGAAAGTTGAGGATTGTGATTGTGTAGTTTGATGCAATGCTGATGTGAACTTTAACATCACCTTTATCACAATTTCATCTAATATAAACATTCACACGTCATGTTATTCAAATGAAAGCTGAGGCTTGTGGTTGTGTAATTTGATGCAATACTGATGTGAACCTTAACATTACATTTATTACAATGTCATCTGATGTGAACATTCATATTCACATCATCTAATGTGAACATTCACATCATCACGTACAATCATGTTTATATTCAAATGAAAGTTAAGGCTTGTGGTTGTATAATTTGATACAATTCTGATGTGAACCTTAACATCACATTTATCACAATGTCATTTGATGTGAACATGTACATTCACGTCATCTAATGTAAACATTCACGTCACCACATACAATCATGTTTATATTCAAATAAAAGTTAAGACTTGTAGTTGTGTAATTTGATGCAATGTTGATGTGAACCTTAACATCACCTTTATCACAACGTCATCTGATGTGAACATTCACATTCACATTTACGTCATCTGATGTGAACATCCACGTCATCACGTACAGTCAACATTTGGATGTATGAGAACTACTAAAACATAATGACAATCAATAAAGAATCATGTTTAATTATTTGTGTGAAATATATATCAACATTAAATAGTGGTATGTAGTTAATGCATTTTTTTTGGAGTGAAGATATGGGGAATATGAATGGTCATGGGAACTATCAAAACATAATGGCAATCAATATTAAATATCAACATTAATGGAGGCATGAGAGATTGAGGGTGTTTTGGTCTTTTTACTTTAAATAGGACCTAATGGAATAGTCAAAAAGAATATGGATTGGATGAAATCAAACTCTTAAAAAGGAGATTTATCAAAAAAGCTCCCTTAATTCTATAGGTAGTTTTAAATATGATTTTTTTACATATTAGATTTTAGTACGAATTAGGTATAAGGATATATTACAATAGCATTTTTAAAAAGTAGAAGAGATTGATGCACCACATAAGAGAGAGAGCAAATGAAGAGGAGATATGCGCCACATATGAAAGTGAAAAAAATTGAAGGGAAACGCTACTTTTAATAATGTATATATATATATGATTAGGAATCTCTTATTTATAGACACTCTTGACATTCTTTTGTTTGTCAGATTAGGTTTACTAAGCTTGAGTGATGGAATTATTGCTCTAATCTCACCATTGAGTTTGCAAAACGAACAGAGCCGCATAGTGGTCTCATAATATTGAGCCCCATTTGAAAATGGGTTAATAGTTAATAAGAAAATTCGAGTTCTCACTCAACAAGATGATAGTATTCAAATTTTTCCCAAGATAGGAGAGGTAAGGAAGAATTTTGGACATTTCTTACACCTTTTAAATTTCATACATAATAAGATTTTTATTCAGGTTAAATATAAAATGATAACAGGAATTAGGGACAACAATGCTGCCTTGACCTACTAACTACACCATACACATGCACTTGATGTATGTATATAGTTCTTATTAACAAACCGGTAAACTTGAACCTTATTCCTACATTTGATCAATTTCTTTAGGCACTTTGCTATCTATTTTTATTGTTCAACCCTTTGACAATACAAAAAAATAATTGTTCAAACAAACCTCCCCGGCCATCGTTCCATAATTGACCTCTTCGTTTGAACACTTCTAAAATGTTGTTGGAAATTATGGCTTTTTTTAGGTTTATTTTGGGCCACCTTTAAGCCCAAATTTGAGTGGGGCCCACACATCCTTTTGGGGATGGGTCTAAGGAGATGACGTGTTCTTTGCTACGTAGCAAATCATATGGTAAAGACGATTCGTCAAAACCATTTATGAGTGAATGGGGAGTTAACGTCATTTTTAGGTTTGTGAAATGGAAAGTTGAAGAGTCAAATGTGGGTTTCTTTAAATTGGTTGTCCCACATTTAAACTTTAAGAAAACTAGTGTGAGTATATAAGGTCTAGGTGGACACACTTGGGTTGGGCCCCAAGGCGCACCCCAAGTTTTGTAAGGAGCGGAGTTATGGATAAAATGGGTTTGGCCCAAAACCACCAAGCGCGCACCTCTGCCATCCGTTAGTGCTTGGGTCAGGTCCTAACTTTAATTTTTTAGACAAAATTTGTTTGAATTATTTATTTATTTATTTTATTTTCACACTTCTTGCGGGAAAATTTGAATTCCTAACGGGAAAAATTCAAACACTTGCGCCAAATTTCAAATTGGCATCCCTTCCTTCTCTGGTCACCTTTCTTCACTCCAGCAGTTTTTCAAATTCGCACCTGTTCGGAGGGCTTCCAAACCCATCCGAACAGTCACCTTATTACCTATAAATACAGACTTTCTCCAATCAATTCTCTCATTCGTTTTTTTTTTTCATGTTCTCTATATTGCTCTTTTGCATAATGTTCTTATATTTTCTGTAAAAGAGAGAGACACAACTCAGTCTGTTTGCCAGACCCAGATTGTAGTGCTGCAATTCTGGGATATAGTCGTTGCATCCTAGGAGGTCGGTGTCATCTATTCTCAAGCACCGTAGCGAGGACGTAACGATCTTAAGAAAAATGTGTCTAACACACGCCTCGACTGTTTTTCCTTTCTACATTTCTATAGCAATAATTTGTAAGTTGTTTTGTAAATAATTTTATTTTATTTTATTTTATTTCAGTGTGTGTTCTTGTTCTTGTTTTAGACTTGAACAAGAAATTCTCTTTCCTTCCTTCGTTTTTCAAAAACAATTCCTTTTGGGTTTTGGAAATTGAAATTTACATTCTAGATTTTTTTAAGGAATTTTTCCAATCGTGTTTTTAATTTTAAATACACACATAGTTTACTATTTAATTTAAATAGTTTGTTCCTACAAATGTCCCTATTACTTTTTTTCATAGATGATTTACACAAAAGAGTGTAAAATATCAACAAATCAAATTAGAGACATGGGATCTATAATAGACCCATAGGCCCAGAGTAGATCATCCGATCCTCAAAAGAGGATTAAAGAGAGCTGGAAAAAAAGTAGAGTGCTAATTGAAGGATACATCCTCAAAATAATAACAATGATACATCATTCCAAAACTAGAGTTCTAATTGAATTTTAGTGAGGTGAAAAATTCAAAAATTCAAAAAAAGAAAAAAAAGGTCAAAACATCACATCAAATAGACCTCACATACACATTAGAACTATTATAGCTACAAAATTAGAACTCTAAAATATTTTTGTAAAAACAATAATGGGCAAATAACAAAATAAGATAATTATATTATACATACCTCATACTATATGCATTCTTAGTTATATCATTTTTTTATTTAGTTATGACCAATTTTCTTCTTTAGCTATAATATTATTTTGAGATTTTGATTATGACTTTTTTTATTGTTTTTAATTATGACTCAAAAAATATGAAATTATATCATTTTCTTCTATAATTATAAGATATATATAGTATACACCCTTTGAGAGATGTGAACCATAATCTTTTCCAACGAAATATCTTTTTTTTTCTTTACTTTTTTTTCCTTTGTTTTTTTAATAGGAACAAAATACCTTGATCACGAAAATAAATACGTGATATTAAGAAAATCAATTTAATTTATTACCTTGTTATACTACAGAGAATCTCCATTATTATTATTGGTGCAAGTTTCCTAAAAGTTCTGCTCATGGCTCATATACTATACTATACTATACTATACTATACTATACATAGTATATAAATAGAAGAAAGTTATGCGAATTTAGCATATTGTTCAAACCAATCCATTTTCAAAAACCCTAGTCTGCTCGAAGTCTTCTCTCACAATGAATTATCATTCTCTTTGAAGAAGAAGGGAAGAAATTTTTTTTTTTGAAGGCTTTACGATTAGAGACAAAATCTATGGAAGTAAGTAAGCTTTTACACCATCAAGGCCACCATGGACGCCGGAGATGACGGTGGAAGAAGTTGGGGTTTTAGAGATAAGTTAAATCTCCATATCATATGGCTAGCCGATATATCTATGAGTATTAGTTTAACAAAGAATTAATCACACTAAGACCCCGTAACTATTAGCAAAAATTACTTTATTCTTCATCTATCACCCAGACATTTTGACTCTCTTAAAAATAAAAATATGTCACTTTCATTTCTTTCAAACTACCTCTAAAACAGATGCATTTGTACGATTTTCATAACTCAAGAAAACAATATATATTCATAATTGAGAGAAGCAATTTGATATTTACTTTAGTTGAAACGGTCTTGATGTAATTAACTATTTAACAAGTGGTGCTTGATATCTACAACTAGCAAAGAATAGAGTGTGTAACACAAGTAATTAGCCCATATGCTCTAAATGGTAAAATCACTATTTATTTTATTTATTCATATATTTATATTTTTTGTATTTAACTGTTGATCAAGCTATGAAGTAAGAATTAACTTTAAAAAAATTCCAAAAAACTATAGAGTTTGACATGAGAGTATCATTTTTCTTCATTTACAGTGTAAAACTTTGCTATATATCATATTATAATGGCGATCGGTCAGTCTAATGCTATTATGCATAACCCCATCATAATTTTTTTTTTTTAGATTAGCAAAAAATAAAAAATTATATTGATGTAGAAACATAGTAAAAGTACACAGAAATTGCATTAAAAAAAAGCTTACCACGAAAGGTTCTTCTGCAATACACACTTGAGGTATAACCAAAAACCTTTCTGAACATAATTAAAATGATAAGCACAATAGATCATAATCAATATCATAATAAGTCATAACTAAACACTATTTGAGACATAACTAAAGGAAAATGCTATAGGTGTCAAATTTTCTATCAAATAAATGACCAAATGTCTCACATGAGTGTAGGGTTCCACACCCATGCGCGATATTTAGTCATTCATTTGGTAGAAAATTTGATATCCCTAGCATTACCCTAACTAAAACACTCGATCATAACTAAAATCATAACCACGCAATCACGATGAGTCATAATCATAACTAACACTAAAATAGATCATAACCAAATACAATTTGTAACATAACCAAAGATCTCTTTAATAATCACAATGTGTCATAATTAAATAAAAATGAGTTTAATCAAGTCAAAACAAATAACATTATTTATTATAACCAAGGACCAAAAGTCGTGACTAGACATATGATAAATCTATTTTTTGAGGTGTATATTATAGAATTTTCGAAATAACATCAATACTTGAGAAGTATATCGCGACTAGGTTGAGACATACACCAAAGCATAAGCCAAAACCCCACAACCAACATAGAAGAAAAGAAGCCCGCCAACAAACTCAAGAAGCCACCCAAAAAACATGAAGTCTGCCTATGACAAAACAAAATCAAATCACAGCAAAGCAAAGCAAAGCAAAGCAGCCACGCCACAAGGACTATAAACAAGGACTAAAGACCAAAAGGCAGAGCAACAAACAATCTTAAACAAAAACAACTCGAAGCACAAAAAGGTCGAACTAATGTTAAAACCACAATTATCAAGCTAAAATTTCCAAGTTAACCTAAACATAGATCCAAAAAGCAAACAGCAGCCACAAACTAGTCGACACCTACCTGAAAGTGGGTCTTCCGAAACCCAAACCCAACAGAACCTCAGAAAATTCAGGACCAAGATAACCCATCATAAGAAAGTTACGAAATTGATTTTGAAAAAACTTAATGTAACACTAGGCAAATCCACAAATTGTTATAAAATTTGAGAAAACAACAACTTAAATATTTCAAGCATACGGGTAAAAATAAAGTAAAAGCCTGACAATTCTGACAATTTGATAGCATAAATCATGACATCATCAAAGAACTATGAATTGAATGCCAGCAGGTACTTCACCCTTGAGCGATCCATGGACCCTGGCTCGGTCAGATTCAGGCCAAGAAGAAACTAAACTCAGATCAAACTCTTCTCCATCTCCCAGATAGTATCTCTTGACAGGAGTAATAACCAGTTTCTCTAGTTTTGTTGCAGCTCTGAGCACAAACTTGGCAAACTCAATTTCATACCAATTACCAACACATCCACCCATCTTGACATGTTTTAGTTGATCGAGAGTAGTTCCGCCAACGTTTATCCCTTGCATCGTTTGATCTTCTTCAATCCTTTCAATACAAAACTGTGAAGAAGATAACATGGAAAGTCAACTAAATTTGTAGTAAGAAAACAAGGATCAAACATATTTTAAAACTCATTATATAGGTTAAATTTTAAAGTCAAACTTGAACAACCTACTACTTGGCCTGATAATTTTATATAATTATAAAAAAAAAAATCAAATCACTAGAACTCGACTTGCGTTCGACTTGTTAAATTTTCATTTGAGATCATTAACTTGCCATGTAAACAAGTCAAACTTAAACCCATGTTTCCAGTTAGAACTTAAAAACGTTCCTTCATTCCTCCTATATGCAAAACTTAAAACTAACAATGAAGTCTGGTGTAAAGTCTGTATGATTGGTTTTGTCTGGTGTAAGGTCTGGTGTAAGGTCTGATGCTGGTTCTGTTGTTATGTTTTTTGGTTTTCTCTCTTTCCTTTGGTTCCTTTTGATTGGTTTCTCACCAATCTTGGGTCAAGTGCTTGCAAATAATTGTGTTTCCTTGCAGTGCCAACCTAGTTGGGATTGTTAAGGTTAGCATTGATGCTCTTTGCACTTTTCTCTTTATTGATGTAAATTTTTGCATGTATTAATTTCTTCATCAATAAAGTTTCATTTTGCTGATCAAAAGAAAAAGAAAAAAAAACAATGAACCTGGAAAACTACATCACCGTAGAAATAGTGAAGGGATTATTTCCATAGAGTTTCATTACTATCGTAATAAAAATGATAGATTTTTCTTATATTTCCTGTGGGTAATAGGGACTTCAAATGTCAACCCACATGTGTTTTTTTCTCCCTCAAAATTAAACAAATAGTGTACAAATAGCGTTTTTTCCCAACTACAGTAAAACATGATTAGCAATAACATTTTTCTTAAAATGCATAACGCAGATATAACCATTTGGAAAAACAGGTAAATGTGATTGCTAATCACATGTTACCGTAATTTAGGAATAAAATTATTCATATACTATTTGTTTAATTTTGATTAAAAATAAAAAATGTAAAAAAAGAGGTTAAAGAGCCAACAAAATAGAGTTTACTAACCATCAGTGAAAGATTTTGCAGTAGAGGAAGAGCATTTAGAATCGACAAAAGCCAAGTGAGTTCAGAATCCCCTCCGTAGAACAGCTCCAATTGCTTGAGATTTCTAAATGAGCCTAAGCTTTTAGGCTTCCCTTCCACCTAAAAATAAATAAAAATCAAGATTATAATAATAACAAAATAAATTTAAAAAACGGAGTGGACTTACTTTTCTAAGATCTATAGGAAGTGTCAGATACAGATTCTCAAACCGAGGAAGATTTGTGAACAGATTGAATGCATGAGGAATTCCACTACCACCACAAACATATATATACATCTTTTCCAAAGAAGGAGCTTCAAGTGAAGAGAGCAACAATATGTTTCCACTGAATTCGAAAGTAGTGAGATTTGGAGCAGAGATCACAAAGTTCACTATCTTCAGACATCTGATCACTTTCAAATGCACCAAACGAAGAGACGAACCAACGACAAGCAACTTTGAAAATGAATCGCATGTTTTTAAGGTCAGATCTTCGAGCAACAAACAGTTGGAGAACACAGATGCAATAAAATCATCTTCCATGACTACACTTTCTAATTTAAGAGTTGTTAAGTTGCTGAGTCCACGAAAATCACCCGGGGCTATTGGACTCCTTAGCAAACATGTATCTAAATGCAAATATTTTAAAGAAGAAGCACTTGGTCCCGAGAAAAGCCAATATGGGAAATTGTAGTGCAGGTTTTCAGGAAAAATAAAACATTGCTCGAAATGTGGCCTGAAGCCCAGTAAAAGCTCAAGTTTTTCAACTCCTGCATTGATTGCAGAGCTTATCCATTGATCAACACTGTCATGTTCAGTTTCTATAAAGCAAGTCACGTTCAGAGAGTGCATTCTGGTACCTTCGCAACGCTGCTGCATGATATGATTCACTCGTTTCACAAATTCAGACCTGTAAGGTACGAAATCAAAATGATACTGTTCAATGCGAAACTTTCTAATTTCATGATTGCTACCGAACAAGTTGTGGTGATCGAACTTTAAGTCAGGTCTCATTGTCCAAAGGTACTTCCATTTTTCCGACAATGTGCTAGTTTTAGCTGCATCTTTTGTGTCCACGAGGTTGACAATGTCAACAAGGATGCATTGTGGCAATTCACTAATCCAATCCTTTGGTTCGCTGTTAACCTGTCAAATTCAAGAAAAGACCAAATCATATCAACAAGATTATAATATTTTACATGGTAATATCTAACATGACTCTTTAATACTATCAGCAATCAAATTTAGTAAAGCAATAAAACATCAAAAATTAGTAATATCATATAGAAAGTATAATGTGTTAGCCGTAAGCATGCAAAAAACCCAACACACAAGAAAAGCCTAAATGAATACATGGGGGAAAGACCCCACACAGGGAGCGACAAGCCTAACAAACTGAAGAAAAAATCCAAACAAACAAAATGGCAAAAGCGATAGAGCCGGCCGGGGCAAGGTTGCATTTTTGGCTCTCTAAATTTAACTAAAAAATAAGACCTCCAAATAATGTTAAAAAATAAAAGGGTAAATCACAAATACACTTTTTGAGATTTGTTTAAAATACTAATTGACCATTGTGGTTTTAGAAATTACAAATACCCATAATCAGATTAATGAAAGAGGTCATTTTGCTAAACAATTATAAATTTGAAAGGGCATAATGTAATTTTTATAACTACGAGAGATTACCCAACTTTTTACGTCTTTCAACCAATTTGGTAAAAAAAAAATTGATCTACAATCCTTTATCTATTAACAATTTCATCAAATTTAAGTAAAAAATGTCGTTGAAAATTTGATGAAAGATTTGATTCATCTCTCATTTGATGAAATTTTTGGTGAAAAGCTTGATTTGATATAAGATTTATTTATTTATTTTTTATTTGAACTCCTGATTTGATATAAGTTTGATGAATGGCTTGGATCTCATTTTTACCAAAATCTTCATCAAATTTGGTGAAGGATTGGAGATGCTCTAACCCACAAGATTTGATCTCCAATCATTCATCTTATAACAAGTTCATCAAATTTAAGTGAAAATGTTGTTGAAAATTTCCTCATTTCATCAAATCAAGATATAAATTTGATGAATTGATTGGATCTCATTTTCATCAAAATTTTCACCAAAATTATTAAAAAAACAATTTTTGAAAGGAAACCAGACAACGTCTAGATTGATTGACAATCGGACTACAATTAAACAAATATTATTAAAAATTTTTTTAAAAAAACCCAGCAAAACGCAATTGTAAAATCATCATCACTGCATTCAAAAGAAAGAAGAAATGAAAAACCATTGATGATGATGATGATGATGATGAAGAATTCTAGTTACCTCCATAGCCATCACTAGTTGTTTTGCTTTTCAACAAAGAAGACGATATAGCATTGTGAGGCAGAGTTGGGGCAGACCAGGGTTTGAACAATATGATTAATTCACACTTCGTTTATATAGTCTGAAATCTGCACACCATTAATGATCAAGATTCTTGTAACGCATATGACGTAATATATTTAATTAAATTTATTATTTTATTTTATTTTCTGAAAAAGAAACTCCAAAAAAAAAAAAACCCCCTTAATTAAGCTAATTTTAATATGAGCATTGTTGTTTAAACCCAAAAGTTAGACCTAATTTTCAAATCTAATGAAGTGACAATCCATTAGAATATCTAAAACAACTTTTTATTTCATATCTTCTTTAATTATTAGTCAATCATTTTCCTTACATATCGTTAGGTATAAATAATAAACTTATATATCATTTTTCTTTTAGTATTTAGAGTTTGGAATATTAAGTAATTGTGTGCTTTATAAATGATAATGTTCGAACAAAATAACTGATATACGTTATTACTGACATCATAAATCAATAATGAAATATGCTTCATAAATGGTTTTTTTTTGTTATTGATATTGTCGTTGTTGCAGTGATGGCCGGTGTATCTCCTCGATCTTACTTTCTCATCCTCTAGTCTTTATGCCACCCTCTCATCCTTTTCCAACCCAACTACAATCATACTCCCATATCAGGCTTCCTTAGCTCCTCATTTCTCTCCTCCAGGCCAATCACTAGTCTTCGTCTCATATTATGTGATTGATAATATATTATTATCGACACCACAAATCAATAATGAAATATGTTTCATAAATGTTTTTTTTTTTTTTTTGGTTTTGATTATTGTTATTGTTGCAATGATGGACCCATGTATCTCCACCTTACTTTCTCATCCTCTAGCCCTCATGCCACCCCCTCTTCCTCTTCCAACCCAACTACAACCCTACTCTCCCATCACGCTTCCTTAGCTCCTCATTCCCCTCCTCAAGCGTTTTTTTTTTTTTTTGGTTTGTCAAAAACTCTAATCGACTGTATTAATTAAACCAAAATTAAAAAATTAAAAAAAATTGAAAGTCAAAATCAAGCAAATTAAGAACACAAAAGACCAAAATGATACAAGAGATAAAATACAAGACTACAAGCATAATTTGCTTACTCAAATATAACTAAGAATCTAACAACTATCAAATCTGTGTAATAATGTTGACTTGCTAATATCTTATCATGTGAACAAAAAATTAAATAGATAAATAAATCACATCTACGTAAGATATACTATGCTTGCATGGTAATATGTTATTGATTTTGATACCATCTATACTTAACATGAGTACTGTATAGTCTGCGTTTTTAAAAAATGTCGTCGTAAGGTTAAGTGACTTTTTCCCCAACTTTTAGTGGCACTTTTTAAGCGCCAATAATTTTCAATTTTCCTCTGGTGAAGGAGGTTAATCAAACCCAAAACCAGTACACATTTTTAAAGACAACAAAACTTTAGGATGTAAAGAATTTGGCAGCAGTTTTCATCAGTATTGAAATATTAATTATTGAATAGAGAAACAAGTTTCTTAAATATTTCATACAAATGGTACAAAACGGATTGAACTTAGAATTATTTTTTTATATCAATTTAATACATAAATCAAAAACCATCAAAGAACTATGAATTGAACACCAGCAGCTAGGGTACTTCATTTTGGAGCAATCCAGGGAGCATTTCTCGGCACAATTCACACTGAGAAGGATCCGGATTCCAATCAAACCATATTCACCGTCTCCTTTATAGAATCTCTTGCAAGGATCAACAACAATTCTATCTAGTTTGGTTGCGGCTTTAAGCAAAAACTTTGCCAGCTCAATGTCATAACAATTACTGAAACAAGCACCCATCTCAACATGTTTAAGTTGATTATGGTATTTCCGCCAAAGTTCTGCATCTGTGCCGTCCGATTTTCTTCAGTCACTGTCCCATTAAACTAGGAGCAAAAGAACATAAAGTCAATATAGTAATTGGGAAACAAAGATGACTATTGAATTGAAAATCTTAAATGGTGATATCTAAGATAAAAATAATCGCAAGTACCTCATCTTTAAGTTAATTTGTGAAGTATCTTCAATTGGTTAAAAATATCACTTGAATGTACTGTATTGTTGAGGGAATATTTTCATGTCTATTATTTATAGAAATAAAAACTACCGATATTACTGCTTTTGAGCATATCTTAAATATATCTTAATTACCAAAAAAATGTTAACTATCTCTTCCTGGCATAATAAATAAATACATAAATAAAAAAGTGGGTTGTTGCCGGTCCATATTTTTTGCCGATAGTATCAAATTCAATAAACTAATTCATTTTAACATGTTTTTTTTTTTTTTTTAAATACGATATCTGTCAAATCCAAGCTAAAAATTTTGCAATGAAAAGCAAAATCAAGATTGAAGGTTGAAGCCGAATATGCTATTAATCTATTTGTGTATATATTAAAGAGAGAAGGGCAAGAACGGTTTTTTTTTTTTTTTTTTTTGGCATCGTCCATCCTCTAACCCTAACCCATACCTACAGTTTAAGATTTATTTGGACCAATAAAATTTCTACTTTATAATTTAGGTCATCATTTTACCACAAAAGATCTTGATTCAATAATAGCTCTCTGAACTACATGAGGAACATAATAGGAATGCGGTCCAATTTCAACTTGTGCAACCATGAGAAAAACATGTAGAATGCATCATAGCTCATGTGTAGGGTTACCAATAAGCACTACATTGGGACGCAAGAAACTTCCTAACATAAAATGCTAAAGGATCAAACTATGGTAATTAAATAACAGTGCATTATACGTCGGGGAATCAATATGTAAAGATTATTCTCAAAATGACAATGGCATAAAGAAGGATTATTTAGCACAACGATACTGGCATAACAAGGCTTAGCGGATTACTAAAAAAAGAGAAATACTAAGATGTCCAGATAATTCAAAGCGTTGGATCAGTTGAACTTAAAAAGTTCTATCATTCCAAAAATTAAAAATAACAATGAACCACAAAACATACATCAAGCCCAAAACAGTAAAAAAAGATTATTTCCACTTCAAGCATGTTGAATTTCAGCGTTTTAATAAAAAATGATATACTAGGACTCTCTGACATAATAAATTTTACTTACCATCAATATAAGATTTTGCAGTAGAGGAGAGCGTTTAAAATAGACAAACACCAGAAGAAGTCACCCTCTCTGTACCACAGGAAGCGCAGCTCCAATTGTTTGAGATATATCAATGAGGCTATGCATTTAGGCATACTTTCTACTTCAAAAAAAGTATCACAAAAATAAATAAATAAATAAAAATATGACGCTGCCATTTAATGCTAATAGTGCTGTGAAAACTTAAAATTGTACTTACTTTGTTAATATTTGAAGGCAGTGTCAGTGTAAAGAGTCTCGGGCCAAGGAAAATTTGAGAATAGAGCGTATAACAATAGCTCCATAAGCATATAAATACATTTTGACAAAGGAGGAGCTTCAAATGAAGAGAGCTTGAATATGTTTCCACAAAACTCGAAACTAGTGAGATTTGTAGCAGCTATCTCAAAGTCTGCTATCTTGACACAGATGAGTATTCAAATCCACCAGCCAAAGAGATGAACCAATGACATGCAACTTTGTAATTGAATTGCATTCTTTTAAGGTCAGCTCTTCGAGCAACGAACAGTTAGAGAACAATCATGCAAGAAAAGCATCTACTACAACTACGCATTCTAACTTAAGATTTCTTAAATTGCCAAGTCGACCATAATCACATGGTGCTACTAGATGACTTAGTAAACATGTACGTAAATGCAAATGTTTTAATACTAACGCTGTGTTTGGTTGGGAGATTTGGGGAGGGATTTGGAAAGGGAAAGGGAAAGAAAAATGTGTGAAACTAGGTGAAATGTAAGCATATTTTATTCACATTTCACCTACCTTTTCCATTTCGTTTTCCAAATCTCTCCTCAAATTTCTCAACCAAACACAACATAAAACACTTCCATTTGAGAAAAACCAATCGAAAATTGAAATGCAGGCTTTCTAAAAAAATATAGGGTTTTAGAAAATATGGCTCGTTGGACAATAAAAGCTCAACTTTTTCCACTCCAGCTGTGATTGCAGAGCTGATCCATTGATCAATACTAGATACTAGAATCTTTTAGTATCTAGAAGGTAAGTCACTTTCCAGAGAGTGTAAGCTTCTACCCTTGTAGAACTGCAAGATATAATCCACCCATTTCATAAATTCACACCACTGCGGTACAGAATGATCATAATAAAATGCCAAATTGAACTTGTTGATTTCAAGGTTACTTCCAAACATGTTCGGCTGATCAAATATTAAGGCAGTCCCCATTACCTCGATCTATGGGACACTGTGCTTCTTTTGACTGCATCTTTTAAAATGTATTTAACCTTGAGTTACTTATATAACAAGCCAATCTCAGAAGTCGAGCTTGAATAACTTAGTTAGTTGTATAACCTTAAAACCCTAGTTAAGGATCCTAGCATCTAATGATGATTTATAATAATTTGTAGATTAATTACATTTTACACCTTGTGCTTTACCTTTCTTTTTAGTTATAACATTCAACCCTGATATTATACAGTTAATATTACTAGGGTCAAGTTGTCATAGGCTGACAAGAAATACCATGAGACAACCACTAAATATGAAACATGAGTGTCACATGGTCTCTTTTTTGGAACTCTTTTTTAATGCCATGGATGAAAGAGAAATTCCTTACGCATTTGAGAGGGTAATTTGTGTGCAAATTAGGCTGAGCTAGGAAAAGTCTTCTTTGGAAGTTGGGCCGTGCAATGGGCCAAGGAGATTTTTTGTATCTCGGCTTTGGGCTGAGGTAGGTACCAGGATGGTTGGATGTGTTGCTAGAATTGAGACCTATCTGGGGACAAACCTTTGTCTGATCGAGATGATTAGCAGGGCGATGGGCCGAGCTGGGTGTAGCTCGGCAGGATGCCAACCTGTAGCAGGGTCATCACGGCTCGGCCATGTTGAGCACGGAGCAGAAGTAACTTGGTTGACCACAATGTCAGCCGAGGTAAAGGGTTTAACCATCTCGCTTGGTTGACAGTGAGTAGGGTATTATCAGGATAAGTATTATCTTTGGGAGTGTAATTCCTAGAAGGACTCTGCTAAGGAAAGTTAGAGTCCCACTAGGATTGTGCCAGACAGAATCTTTAAAAGCTCATAGCAGGAACTATGCACAAGTATCACAATTCTTATTCTCTAATACACAGAGCTTTTGTGTCTATTGTCGATTTTGCTGATTTAAGCATCGGAGAGGTTTCCGGCATACCCCTATCGGCTAGCTCACGTTTTTGTTTTCAGAAAATAAAGCGACGACAATTAAAGGAATGCAAACTTGATCAACAGGATTATACAAGAAGATTATTTTGTGCTCGTACAATTGGCGCCGTCTGTGGGAAGCTTTACAGAGAACAAACCTTTTGATCAAGTTTTTCTTCGATTAATTCCAATGGCGCATAATGAAGACTTGCCACATTCTGCTATCGATGGGCAAACCCCAGAAGGGGGCTGGAGGCGGGAGGCACGAAGGTTTGCCTTTTGTCCCGCTCATGGTAGAATTGAATCCCTAACGACGGAACCCACGGAGAGACACGCGAGAAAGACGAGGCTCAAGTCCACGCAGCTCTCAAAGCCTTGATAGACAAAGGTGGAGGATGGATCCTCAGGTTCAGGAAGATCACATAAGGGAGCAAGACGAAATGATAAGGAGAAATGGCGGCTGACATGGTGACTATGAAGCGCCAGATAAAAAGCAAAACGCACTCTTGCCACACAGGAGATCATGACAGGCAAGTCACACCATCTCAGACAGAAAGCAAAAGCCTCAGGACAGGTGACACGCAGTCGAGGATTTCTAGGACTCGTTATTCCAGGTCTGAGAGAACGAGGACTGAAAGGTGTTGTACAGAGGAAAGCAGTTATCGGCCCTCGCATACACACCAAACGACATTTAGGCACACGGAGTTGCCTAGGTCAACAGACCTGCAGACAGTACTAGAAGAAAGGGCTCACAGAAGAGAAGATCATCAAGCATGCAACCCCCAAAGGATCTCTGCTCTACAGCAGTTGGCTCCTAGGATGCATGGAAGTGTCGAGGTGGGAATGCCAGTACCGCGCCTTACCTACGAACCAGCAGACAAAGCGTTAGCAAGGTTGCAGAGCTCGCCATTCGTTCTGGCGATAGAGAACACACCATCACCCTTAGACTTCCATGCATTGAACAAGCACAAGTATTTTGTTAAAATGTGTTGTTAGGGCGTATGCTAAAAAACTTAAAAATATTGTCATTTTACACAAAAATAAATGTAATAAAAATATACGATACAATATTTTCAAACTTTTTAACGTGCGCCCTAAAAATACATGTTTACAAAACCCAAGCTTTAATGTTGCAGTTAAGTGCTATCTAATGCTAGTGACTAGCATGAGGGATTTCTTTCTATTTGAGAATCTTAATATGAATGTTGATAATTTATGCAATGTTGGAATGCTAGGATTTTGATAAGAGAAAAAATAAAAAATTTAATTTATACTTTACTCACTTTCTCTTTTTATTTATTTTCCCTTCATAAATTCAAAATTCAAACATAACCTTAATAGTTCATGTGTTAATCTTTTGCAAGCCAACATATTGTCTTTTAGTAAAATAAAAACATTTTTAACCAGTATCTAATGGGTATATCCATTTTATGAGACAAAACATACCACTAGATAATTTTTATTTATTTTTTATTTTTTAACTTTTACATAGATCCACACAACAAATGTTTGCAAAATACACACGTGCTGCTAGCAAAGGAAGTCCATACTAGCCCAGCAAAGTTGGGTTTTTGGAAAGACAAACAAACGCAAAATAGCCAATAAGCCTGTTTGGTACAACTTTTCTCAAGTTAAAAGCTCATAATAAGATAGTAGAAACTAAGGGGCAGTTTGGAATGTCCTAAATAAGTGTACTTTTTGACTTTTTATGAAATATGGGCTGAGTTTGGGTTAGGTTTGAAGTGATGTGTTAGAGAGGTGGTGTGACTTAAATAAGATGATGTGACTTAAATAGGATAGTGACTTTTTAGCTTTTTGTAAACATGCCAAACTAGGCCTAAAAACATCTCTCCTCCAGCTTCCAAATAATTAGTTTTTTCAGTTCATTTAAATTATTTTTTTATCTCAAACGGTAAGTAGAAACTGTAACAAATACTCTGACAAAACTCTGAAAAAAAGAAAAAGAAAAAAAAGCTAGGCTGCACCAAACAGGCAAATATGTGCCCAAGCAATCACTAATGTGCAAACAACTTGTGTAAACTAGCTAAGAAAAAATGGGCACAACAAAGCACAAGCAACATGAAAAGAGCCATTTTATTAACCATCACAATGCATTACATTAATGTATCAAAACTACAAAATGTTCGGCATGACCCACCATATTTGACTTTTTCACATAATCAACTGAAAATTTAAAATTTGAGATTGTGCATGGATGAAATTGAGTTCACAATTTATTTGTCGAGAACTGAAACTGAGCTTAAGCTAAATAGGTAATCAATCAACAAGATTCACAGAATGAATCTTGACCACAATCTACATTACAAAGTAGACACCAACTAGAATCAAATCTCTATTAAACTGCAAGTCCTAAAAATAAATTAATGTGTATTAATATTGTCCAGTCAGGTCCCAGACACTGCCGTAGTGGGAGTCTTGTAAACTGAGACTGTTTTTTAAGTACTTGTGTTGTATGGTCTGAATAGAGTTGTATCGGAAAGCAAACCTGTATGCCTTTTATACATGTGCAATCCAACAATGGTTAGAATAGTGTTCGAAGAGGGTTAAATGGATCCACAAGGAGAAAAATACCTTTCTCTGTAAAATGCTTATCAAATTCTAAAGTACAAAACTTTTTTCTTGTTAGTTGTTATTCCTATTGACTTCCACCAACGAAAAACTAGACAGTGAGACAGCAGGATGTATAAGAGCACTGCTTAAGAGGAGGTCCAATGGACCACCTAATGAAAATTTTTTTACAGGGATGATGAGTGTAGAAATAGAGTGCAAATGACCAATTAAAACTCTCTTCAAATAATGAAAGGATTTTAATCCTCACTGAAATCACCAGAAGAAGCCGAGAACAAGTAGTTTGCATGTGAAGGACCAAAGAGCAACTCCAAGCAAAATGCAGGGCCACATATTGACTTACCCTTTTTCCCAATTTTATCCAAATCCCGCACTGAAAACTGCAAGGTTTACAATAAAAAGTGAATTTAAATATTTGAATCAAATTGAATCAGATGTCAAGTAATACATTCAGAAATGTATAAATTCAATTAATGAACAAGGCCTTAAAGACAATAGACAAAAATGAAACTACTTTAAAAAACAGTCCACACTGAACATTGTAAGCTAGGTTTCTCTGCCTTGCTTTGGATAGGTGGACAGAAAGAAATAAAGGGGGTGATTGGTCGGGATTATGGATGCAACTTAGAGCTTATTTCAATATGAGAGTTTGCGTCAAATTGTTTGATGTAGCTTCTGCTTATAACTTATTAGGCAGAAATAGCTTAAATAAGCTAAAAAAAAACTGATTTTTCAGAAGCTAGGTGAGAGGTGTTTTTAGCTTCTGCTTTTTAATTATCAGCTTTTAGCTTAAAATAATCTTCACCAAACACCCCCAAAGTGCCTCCAACAGAACTATTAAAATACCTGTAGTAAGCTGTTCCTAATGAAAGCCGTATTGAAGCAAGCATAGAAGAGACGCCCTCCAATCATCTTTTCATAAAATATGACACGCACGTCTCCAGTAAGCTGTCAAAACAAATATGGCTTGTTTCATGTATGTGACATTACTGTATCTAATGGTCAATAAGGATTTGTACATGTAAACAGATGAGTAGCATTTGTAGGAGAAATTCATTGACAAGTAGCCAAATTATGCTTAACTTTCTCATTAAGCATATATAACATGGATAACAAACCAATCCTAAAAAAATTTTAGAATGATAGTCAAGGCGCATTTTCAATAATGTTCAGTGCTCTTTCCTCACTCATGTTCAATAATAAATGTAAACCAAGTTGTTTAAAAAATACTTGCCCAGTTTTTTAATGACATAAGTTTCCCTAATTTTTCAATATTTCATCACATCTTATTGTGAAACTACCTAATTTTGCCACAATGAGTAATACAGAACTACAGAAAACAGATAGAAGTATGTGAATGTATTATAAATTTCTCACCTTTATTGGTTTTTCAAAACAATAGTCGAGGCAGGTTTTCTGGTACAGTACAGAACTCTCTGTGTCCATTTGGACTACCAGATGAGGTTCTACTGGTTCTGATCGATTCCCCTCTCCACCTTGATCAACAAAAGAGAGATAATACCGGGAGCTGTTTGGTCTCACACAACCTTTTTTAACTTCTCTGCAGCAACTCTTAAAGACTTCCACAGGTGGACAATACCGCTGACCAGGAACCTATTTAAAATGAACGTGAGGAAACTCCAATCAAATTACATAAACCAAAGCAGATAACCAAGCTTAAATTCAAAAATATTATGATTGACTCATGAACACTATTAAATGATCTCAGGTATCACACGTCAATTCAAGCTATCCCACTTGAAATTAATAAGAAAATGGCAAGAGCACAAAAGTTGTGCCACTTCCAGTATAATGCATTCTCCAAGTCAATTTTCACAACATAGAAAGCCATCAATAAAGAGCTGAAAACCCAAGCCATGGTTAACTCTCAATAAAAAATTAGAAAATCTGGAGAATCAAGATTTTTTTTATAAGCATTACCAGTAGAAGTTTAACATATATACATACAAATATAAACAACAAACCCAAGGAACATGGTGAAGTCTTTATGTTGACCATCTTCATTGAGTTATTTTTGGGATTTCCAGCATCCTAGATGCACTTCTAATTTAGTATATCATTTACTATCTCAAAAGTGTGGGACAGACTTACCTCTTGTAACTCTGAGACCACAAAGAAGACAGAGCCAGTGTTAACCGTGTCATAAAGTCGAATTCGAACCAATTCTCTGCTACATGGTTCAGGCGAGTTCACAGATGGAGGGCCATGATCAACTCCCCTAGGAATAGAAAGTGTATTCTCCCAGTACCCTACATAACGCCGTTGGCTTGGTATTGAGACCTGTCCAATACATGCAGATCAATGAACTTCTAAACAAAATACTCATAACTACCGAAAGTCAAGACTGGCTAATGAATCCAATACCATCCTTTAATATGTTCAATTTATTAACGTATAGATAGTTCAATATTAAGTAGCCCTAACCAACCCAAGGTTTCTCGGTTTGATTCTGCTAGTTGTCCACCCAAACCAAACATACCCATACACGTCCCTGTTCCTTGGTGAACCAATTTGGAAACTGAAAATGTGCAAACTGCTAAATTGCATTTCGTTGTCATTTACTTCACAAAGTCCTACATGATAGCCTTTTATACATAATATGACTTACTCCTTCATTATTGGTAGTCCGTTTATGTGCATACACTTGAAGAGCCTCCTCTGCTGACATGCCACTATAAACAAGGTAAGCAGATACCATCAAGCCTGTCCGACCTTTGCCGGCCTGCAAAATTTAAAAAATGATACAAATGAATAAGAATAAATTATTAATGCACCACTAACGGTCTCACATTCAAGATATTGATCAAATACCACAATTTCACCTTCTACTTCTGACAATGGTGGAGAAAGGTAAGCAGCACTAAATTGGGGAGGGGTAGGAAAATTATATAATTGGGGGTGGGAACTGGGGGTGCAGGGGGAGATATCTAGTAGCTCTGCCCCAGCTTCTGACGCCAACTAGAAATACTTAAAGCAGATCCAGCTCTTCTTGGTACTAGATTGACTTTAATAACTAACCTTTTCCAAAAAGATTGCATCAGAACCATTTCAAAAGCTTTTAGAATTCCTTCACTAAATCTTGAACACATGAATAAACCTTTATCCATATGCTCTTAGTGAAATCCAGGGGAAAATGAAACTAAAAAAATTTGCCACAAGCAACAGAAATTTTAGTGTCAGCACCTGAGCTGATAGGAATTAAAAAAGGCACAAGCATGTAAAGTTATAGATTAAGACTTTTAGTAGCAGGTGTCACAGCCCATTCTCTGTAAACCATGAACCATAAAGCTTCAAGTGTAACCAACCCATGTACAACAAATTACTCAGTATCTCAAAAATTCATCCAAGCTACGAGTAGTTGCATGTAAGCATGGTTAAAACAGTATGACCTAATTACACTCTGATTCATCCTACATGAAGCAGCATCCATACAAAAGTTGAGCAAAACATAAAATTGAGTAGATGTCACCAATTGAAAAACCAATTAGTAAAGAGGCTTTCTCAGGAAAACAAGATAAATACACAAAGCTTTCTAGTTATACCATGCAGTGCACAACTGCGATATTTTTTGGGTCACTTGAAAGCCAAGAATCCACACTTTCACAAAAATTCTTGATCATTCCGAGAGGTGGGACATGGTTGTCATCAAATGGAAACCTCTCCACGCGGCCATGAAAATGTAATGGATCATAAGCTTCTTCTATGCATAAGTTGTACACCTAGAAAGCGCCAAATCATAATAGATATTATAAGAGAGAGAGAGAGAGAGAGAGAGAGAGAGAGTAAATTTTGTATGGGTATCACTGAACATAGCAAAAAGATCAAACATGATAATACCAAAGGACTGAAAAGTAATAAAGTAAACGATTTGGCAGTATTATTGGGAACACAGATATATCAGAATACAATGGAAAGTTGTGTTCAGAAATGTGTACAATGACATAAAACTTACATTTAGTGACTTCTAAAACAGATATACTATATGTTAAAAAGATCATCACATGAAAGGGTTTTTTTTTTTGGGTAGTAATCCCTGGAAAATTTTCTTTCTTGACAAAGACTGATTCATTGAAGAAGATACTCAATATACTCAATATCTATCATACATTTTCTTTATAGTAAGTTAATAATAGGTCAAATCATTAGCAAGCATGCTCAACTTAACAGCTCAAAGATTGTATCCATTTTTATGTTAAATAAGATGAGCACCACATATCATTCACCTATTACCCAAAACATGGCCTCATCACAAGACCTCCAAGCCATAGGGGAATCTTGATACTGCAAAATCAGGGCTTCCACAATTATGTCAACATGCCACAAAGCTTCAATATGATAATTTCAAGTCGTTAAAAGAGAAAAAAATTAAATGAACTGTGGAAAAGAAATAATGAGCTCACTTTCTCTTGAAAGCATTCTTTTACTAAATAGAATCTAAAATTACTAAAGTAACTGAAAGACGAGAAAACTCATCATGATTGGAAGTTGCTAAACCACACCTTATAGTGCCCATGATGTCTCATGTCAAGCACATCCTTCACCTGCCAGAGAGGATTACGATATATTGATCGCATACGTTCTGCAGGAAATGACATAGCCAATAAACGATCTGTTATATATGACATGTCAAGATCATAACCACCAACTAGCATTCGCCTCCTTTGCTTAGATACCAAGTTACGTATGTAGAAACTTCTGGAGAGATAATTGATCAGTTGATGTTGGACACGGAGTAAACTCGGGTTTTCAGCCTTCCCTGGCCCCATTTTTGAAATTTTAAGCCCCATTTGGCTGAGATCGTAGCCTTACCAGCACACCGTAAGCTACCTGTTAAAAGGAATAATCAAAAGGGCCTTTAGTTCAGAAAAATGACGGGTTTCTCTTTCAGAGAAAATATTGGACACGTGAAAGTGAATTTGTTTATAATAGTTCTTCAAGATCAAAAGTTGTGAGTACAATTGTAATATATTCATAAACAGATGAAAACAAGTGTAGATAAAATGGGTACATCTTTTCACCTCCTCTTTAACCCCATGCTGCAGCAATGCCACGTGTGTGAGAAAACAAAGGTTTAGTTATGAATTTTGTGTTTATTGATAAACTTAAGATTACTTTCAAAAACTATTTCCAACAAAAATTCAAGATACACTTCGTGTTGGCATCGAAACAAAAAATAATGTTCATAAACACTCTTCATTATTTTTGAATAATTATCACTGACTTGCAACTCATGAAATCACTACCTATAGTCTTCTTTAAAGTATATGTAACTCAAAGAATCCAAACCCCTACAATATGTCATTCACAACTCAAATATACATAAATCTGCATTATAATATAAGGAAAGAGTAATTATACCAATTGAGCTGAACATAAAGCTTCAAACTCACTTTGATCCTTGTCTCTTTTTTTTTAAAAATATTTATTCTATGTCAATAACATAAAATGTACAATGTGAATTCACTTTTCTCTTATCTAAAATTGAAGCGAATTCTAAAGTATACAACCGAAACCCTAGAAACTGCTTGCAATCAGTCAGTGACTCAAATCTACATAAGATTCCCTTTTTTTTGTGCAGTATAATTAAAAAGAATTCTTTCTCAAAACACCAACCTTCCTTTTTAGCTCATTAACATAACAATTCTCCAAGAAAAATAATAATAAATAAAAGACAATGACCCAAAAATCAATACGACATTACAGCATACTCACTTTTATTCTTTTTTCAATCACAACTCAAATCTACATAATATGCATCATAATTATAACATAAGGAAAGAGTAATAATACCAACTGAGCTAAACACAGAGCTCCGAAATCACTTGCTTTGATCCTTGTTTTTTAAGTAGGTTTTTATTTTTTATTTAAATTATTCTATGCCAATAACATAAAATATACAAGGCCAATTCATGTGAGTTCTAGGGTATCAAATCAAAACCCTAGTAACTCAAATCTACATAAAGCTTCCTTTTTTGTGCAGTATAATTAAAAAAATCAAAACATAAAGAATTCAATTCATTCCCAAAACACCAACCTTCCTTGTTCGCTCATTAACATAAAAAATTCTCCATTGGAAAAAAAAGAAAAGAAAAGGACAATGACCCAAAAATCAATACGACATTACAACATCAACATAAATGCATACTCACTCCAATTCTATGTCAATAACATAAACTGTACAATGTGATATGGCTTTCTGTAATCTAAAATTGAAGCGAGTTCAAGGGTATCGAATCAAAAACCTAGTAACTCAAATCTTAAAGCTTCCTTTTTTCTTTTCTTTTTTTGTGCAGTATAATTAACAAAATCAAAACATAAAGAATTCAATTCATTCTCAAAACCCCAACCTTCCTTGTTAGCTCATTAACATAAGAATTTTCCATAAACAATAATAATAATAATAAAAAGAACAATAACCCATAAATCAATACGACATTACAACATGAACCCATAAATCAATATCAATATAAATGCCTACTACCTCCATTCTTCTTCTTTTCAATCACAACACAAATCTAAATAAATATGCATTATAAATATAATATAAGGAAAGAGTAAATATACCAATGGAGAGGAACATAGAGCTCCAGAACCACTTGTTTTGATCGTAGTTGTTTTGTTTTTGTTTTATAATTCTATGTCAATAACATAAAATACAATGTACAATGCGAATTGGCTTTCTTGAGATTAATAAAAAAAAAATTGAAGCGAGTTCTAGGGTACCGGAATCGAAACCCTAGAAAACGCTTGAAAGCGGTCAGCTTAGAAGATGGGGCAAGGGATGAAATAGAGACAAAAGAGATCATGGGGGCCAGGAGCTGGAGAAGAGGGTTTCCATGTCGGATTAGGAGAGGGAGAGAAGGAATTCGATAACTGTCAGGAATCGAATCACTGCTAATTTTGGACGCGGATTTTTTTAGCCCCATTTTTTTTTTTTTTTTGCAGCCACCCAAAATTTTAGCCGAAAGTGTCGGAGCAGAGGTGGGAGAAGAGTGATAGCCTCCCTCTTCTCTCTCTGCCTTTAAATAGTTTAGAGGAGAGGGGAGAGGGACTCAGAGCCAACTGCTATCCTCACTTTGAAGGAATAATGTTCCAATCAATAAAAAAAAAATTCTTAAACTATTACGCCTTCCTTTGTAATGCGGGTTGATTTTTTAACTTTTTTTTTTTTTTTGGATTTTTTAGTTTTTTTAGTTTGAGATTAAAGAGTCTCATTTGAAAAGAAATTTTTGATTTTTTTTAATTTTTGCAAGATAAATAATGTGATGAATATGGGTTAAATGTGATGTTTTGTCTTATTGAACTAAAAAATTTATTTTATATTTTTATGACTAAAATAGTCCCAAACTTAACCTAACCCATCTTTTCATACAGAGGCTAAGTATTATTTTGATTTATTAAACTATAAAACTATATAAATGAATTCCTTAAATTATTAAAAATTATTATTTTGTCTTTCCAAACTATAAAATGGTACTAATAGACTCTTAAAGAATTGACGTGTTTCACTTTAACCAACTTTGTTAAGGATCCAATTTGTTCGCTTTTATAATTTAAGGGACAAATTGACAATTATCAATAATTTAGAAGGTTTATTTATATATTTTTATAATTTAGGGAGTCAAAATAATATTTCTCAATAGTTTATGAGGTATTCGTGTAAATAACTCTAAAAATTTTATAGTAATGCTATACAAAAAAAAATATATTTATTTATTTGTTTTGAAGATAAATTATTACAAATTTATAGAGGTTTAAAATTAGGTTGATCGAATATAATAATCATTTAGATCACATTTATCTTTAAAAAATAAATGGCAAGTATAATTTTACACAGAAATCACCCACTCTTCACATTTATTTTTAATAAATTCAGTGACCAGCTAAACAAGTGTCGCTAAATTATAAGGCCAAATGACACAAAAACAAAATATATAAAAAATAATAATAAAATTGAAGTCCCCTTTACTTTCTACTCAAGGTGGTCATGTGGCTTTAGTGACATGAAAATTGCAGCATAATGCCGGAGCCGAATCACAGTGTCACCGCCTTCATTTTCTGTCCTATAACTCACCTGACCTCTATTTCTCACCACATAACGCCGCCAAGCAAATTGTATATTCACAGCAGCCCAAGTTCTCCAATTAGATGAGTAGTATCTCGCCGTTCGCTTAACTTTCTCGTTAGCCAATTTATAACGGAAGTGATCGGTGATGTATCGTAGGTCATCGGCATTGAGGCTGAATGCTTCTGTTGGACGGGTACAAGTAAACGTTGCAGATGAAGGTGGAAGTCGGTCTATGAATGGGCGACGAAAACACCAAGAGAGGAGTTCATCGCCCAAAAAGCTTCCGGGTTGTAGTATGCTTGTGGCAACCGTACCTTTGTTGAGAATTTGGCTTCTTTTTACGCGTCCCCGGACTATGAATACCATCCGTTGCACCGGTTCTCCTCCTCTTATAATCTGTCCCATGAAAACATAACTATGTTTAAAAAAATGCATATCTGTTCAATAATACTACATATTTAGAAAAATATTTACAATTTGAAATTTGTGAATCATGTTTATTTTGACACATTTAGGTTTAAACTTGAATCATAAATTTTAAAATTTTAACATTTTCCTAAATATTTTGGATGTTTAAAACTTTGGATCGCGTGTGGCAATTCTAAACCTTTTCCCCTTTGGACAAGACTAGAGGATTAACACGATCGCAGATGTTGTCAAGAATGAGGTCATCCAAGCAATCAAATAGAGGTACCTGAAATAAGAAATTACAAGTGAAAATAAATTATTGAACAAGTTATTCAACGACTTATGAAAAAAAGTTACCACTTTAGGTACTCTTAAAAAGTACATATAGTGATTGTTTAGGAAGTTGTTATTTTAGTAGACTATTTTAATTTTTAAGTATTTTAGTAAGCTAAAATTTTTTTGTTTGAGAAGATGATTGGATTTTTTTGTAATTAGATATGGTGTTTGTAAAAAAAAAAAGAAAGTAAAATAATTATGAATTTAATGTGATATTTTATTTTATTAACTATTTTAGCCTATTTTATCTTTTTATGGACTTAGCCTAAATTAGGCTAAAAACTCACTTCCCAAACAGCCCATATACGTATCTAAATTTTTAGCCATAAGCATCCATAACATACATTCACCCACCAAATTGGTTTATAATTTAAAAAAAAAAAAAAAGAAATACAACTATAAATTATGATAATCAAAACTGCTCTAGTTTAATCAAACACTACAAAGCCTAATAATTAAGGCCAATTTAGTTCATTACTAAAAACACCATAACGTCTCGTAAGACCATCTCCAACGGTGAACCAAACTTGGCATTAAATTTAAAATTTGGTGAAAAAGTCACTTTTTTAAGCTCCAACGGTTTCACCAAATAGATATCAAATCTAGAATTCAGCAAAAATGGTACCAAACTGAGTGCAGGCGAAGCATTTCACCAAATCACTGTTCCTGACCGTTGGGATGAGACGAACGGGTCGACCATCCGGTTGACCAACTGGTTAACCAACCGGTCGCCCCGGAGAAAATTCAGACCGTTCACAAAAAGGTTCAAACCAGTCAAAAATAAATAAATAAATAAATTTTGCCTAGGTGGTCGACCGGCCGGTTGACCACCCGGTCGACCACCAAAAGTTCAAAAAAAAAAGGTTCAAACCGGTAAAAAAAAATAAATAAATAAATAAATTTTTGCCAACCAACCGGTTGCCCAGCGCAAATTTGATGAAACGGATTTGATGTTGAACCGTTGGAGCGCGAAGTATCAAATTAAGGAAATAACCCATTTTTGACTCAGATTGGTGAAACATTTGGTACACCGTTGGAGATGCTCTAAGGACGTTTCCAATGTAGCTAATTTTAACTGCTAAATTTTGGTATCATCATCTCTTGTGTGTGACACGAGGCATAACATGTTGCCAAATTTTGATATGAATCTTCTCTCTATATATGACTTTACATGACCCACAAATTCTATTTTTTTTTTTTGATTGGCAATTGTTAGTTGTTAGATTAGCACCTGGGAAAAAATCTCTCCACCCTTGGTAAAGCACTTAAATGCTTGCACTCCCATAATTCAACTTCTCTAAGGGGAATTGAACCCATGACCTCCTTGAGACTAAGCCTTAAGAAGGACATGGTGGCCAACTAGGTTAGGCGTAGTTGGTGTGGGGATGTATTTTCTGAATACCAACACGTGGCATGGTGACGCCGACGTGTCAGCCGAGGTGCCACGTGTCCTGGTAGTTATGCCGAGGTTACCTAAGCAAGGCCGAGGTGATCTCCGAAGATATCGGAATCCGAGATAAGCGGATAAGGGACAAGAGTCCTAGAGTAAAGAGAAGACTTTGCTGAGATAAGGATAAAGCTCTTAGGGAGTTTATTTTTATCTCTTGAGGAGTCCAAAGTAAGTACTAAATTGGAGTCCATAGAAGTCAAGCTTCTAGTAGGACTAAGATTGAGTAAACTATAAAAGAGAGGCACCCCCGTGGGTCTAAGGTACACAGTTTTATGCTTAAGCTTGTGAGTTTAGCACTTGATTTGTCTTTGAGAGATATACTGACTTGATCGTCGAAGTGCCCCCAGGTAGAAGAGCCACCGCCGGAGCCTTTTCTTTCTGTTGCAAGTTTGCTGAAGCCATCTATTCTGCCGGTGCTCTCCAGCTGATTACTAGGCGGGCAGTGTGGTCAGAAAATTACCCACACAATTTGGCACCGTCTATGGGAACTTAAAAGAATAGATGGCCAGTGACGGACAGAGGGAAAACATTGGGGGCGACACTCCTGCTGGGAGTGGCAGACCAATTGATCTTGACTTTAAAGGAGACAACCACAACACAGAAACTCATGGCCAGGGCCACGGAGAGAAAGACGTCGGCCAGGAGGGCAACACTTCAAAGAAGACAGACCAAGGCAAGTACTATAACGAAGATAACCTTCAGGAATGGAGGGATAGGTGCCTACGGAGGGATGAGGAAGTAAAAGACTTGGCAAACAAGTTGGTGGACCTACAGTCGGTCGTTAACTTCATGATGCAAAATAATGTCATGCAGCCACCATACCCGCTGCAGGACACACCGATGCCAGCAACCAATGCCCAGAAAGGAGGAAGGAAAGCAATCCCCGAAGCCCCTCAGCACACCAAGAGTGGAAGGCACCCTCACCGACCTTCCAGGGAAGTCGGACGAGAGGAGCCGAGGCAAGAAGAGTCCCGAAGGACATCACATGAAGGATCCAGGGCCCAAAGAACATCGGCATGTTCAAGGACAAGCACTCTGCTTTGACACAACCCATGGAGAAAGATCCAAACGGGCCCACCACGAGGCCGAAAGTAGTGTGCCAAAAAGATTGAAGTCCAGAGATAGCCGAGCTCCAGGTAGGAGTAAAGAAGACTTGAGGGAATACCTCAAAAGGAGGCAGCAGAATGTTGAAGCCGAGGTGACTTCCCCAGTTAAGCCGAGAACACCATTCTCGGTGGAACTGGACAAATTTGAAGCACCAAAGAGATTCAGTATGCCGAGATTCCAAATTTATGATGGTAAGTCAGATCCCAACTTTCATGCTGGACTATACCTGAATTCAATGGCATTATATAGTGGGAACGAGCCGTTACTCTGCAAAGTATTCCCCTCATCCTTCGGGGAGATTGCATCCGATTGGTTCCATAAACTACCGAAGGGAAGCGTAAAGACATGGGAAGGCCTGGCCGAGATGTTTGTGGCTAGGTTTGTGACGAACAAACTACAGCCCTTAAGGGTCGACGCCCTGATGGCTTTAAGAATCACCAAGGAAGAAGGCCTTAGGGCCTACGCGAAGAGGTACTACGAGGTGTTCAATCGAATATCCGAATGCAACCAAGAAGTAGCGGTCGTGTCTTTCAAGAACGACCTGAAAGATGACTGCCCACTACGGAAGTCTTTGGCAAAAACACTGCCAAAAAGCATGGAAGAACTCATGGCAAGAATCGAGAAGTATGCCAGAGCCGAGGAAGATACATCGGGAAACAAAGAGATAAAGTAGGAGAAAGGAAACGGCTCGCCGAAGCGAGGCTGGGGTAACAACGGGCCAACCAAACAAGAAACGGAATTGAAAGGTAAACAGGCAGTAACGACGGTGTTCCGAATCCCTATCCATAAAGTCCTGGATCAAATACGAAACCAGCCCTATTTCAGGACACCAGCAAGAGCACCAGGGGAATTTATGGGAAGAAACGTTGGTAGGCGCTGTGCTTACCACAATGAAGAAGGACACCCAACTCAGGGTTGCAGAGCCTTAAAAGCACACTTAAAAGATCTGGTAAGGCAAGGCCATCTGAGGGACCTTGTTGATGAGGCCAGGACAAGAGAAGAACATGCAAGATTACCTCAAGCACCTGCAGCTCCGCCTTCCCCAGCACAACAACCACAGGTAGGAGGACCACGGGTGGTTAATGTCATCCACTCAAGAGTCAGCGAAAACGACATTCGGGGAGAAACCCAAAGAGTAAAACACCTGCAGCACGTGAACCAGGTCGGACACAAAAGACCTCGGCCTGAAGAATGCCAAGGATTGATGATAACCTTCACTGAAGCCGACCTACAGATGGTCCAGCATCCGCATAATGATGCCTTGGTAGTATCCCTCTAGGTTGGGGAGTGCCAAGTAAAACGCATCCTAATAGATCAAGGTAGCTCTTGTGACATCATGTACGTCAGATGTTACAAGGAGCTGGGCCTTCATCCCGACGACCTGGAACGATCCAGCAACCCGATGGTCGGCTTCAATGGAACGCCGACATGGCCACTGGGCGCAACAAGCGTGGAAGTACAAGCTGGTACTAAGAAGATCAAGACAGAATTTATGGTGATTGACACACACTCGTCATATAACATCATTTTGGGATGACCATGGTTGCATGCAATGGGGGCAGTTCCCTCAATATTACATCAACTACTACGGTTCCCAACAGAGCATGGCATTGAAGAAGTCAGAGGAGATCAACTGCAGGCAAAAAGTTGCTCCATGGCAGCAATGAAGTCTACTTGCTGCATTCGAGAGCCAAAAAAGGCAGAGATTGAAGACGAGGACATGGAGGTCCTAGATGATGTCGGCAAGGAGCCAACCGAAAAGAGTGAAGAGACACTAAAGAAAATCCTTGTCCAAGAGGGCGACGAAGAACGCTTCTTTCTTCTCGGCTCAGGCTTAGCCAAAAAAGAGGAAAATGAACTGGAAGATTTTTTGAGAGCCAACATTGAGGTGTTCGCCTGGACACCTTACGAAATGTCTGGCATTGACCCCGAGGTCACTTGCCACAGACTGAATATCGACAGGTCGGCAAAACCTGTGATTCAACGAGCCAGAAGACCGACGTTGATGCACGTCGAAGCAGTAGAAGAAGAAGTAGACAGACTTCTAGAGGCCAGGGCCATCCGAGAAGTTCACTACCCGACATGGCTGTCCAACACAGTAGTAGTGAAGAAGAAGAACGGCAAATGGAGGGTCTGTGTAGACTTTACCAGCCTCAACAAAGCCTGCCCTAAAGACAGTTTTCCTCTGCCCAAGATTGACCAGCTAGTAGATACAACTTCAGGGCACGAAAGGATGAGTTTTTTGGATGCATACAGAAGGTACCACTAGATTGCCATGTACCCTCCAGACGAGGAGAAGACCGCGTTCATCACCCCTAAAGGCTTGTACTGTTACAAGGTAATGCCTTTTGGGTTGAAAAATGCAGGAGTAACTTACCAAAGGTTAGTAACAAAGATGTTCAAGCACCTGATTGGTAAAACGGTAGAAGTCTACATCGATGACATGGTCGTAAAGACCAAGGAATCTAAGGGTCATCTTGCCGACCTAAAAGAAGTCTTTGATATACTTAAAACATACCGGCTCCGACTCAACGCATCAAAGTGTGCGTGTGAGGCCAGCCCAGACCAAATCAAGGCCATCCTAGAGCTGAAGAGCCCAACGTCGGCAAAACAGGTTCAAATGCTTACTGGAAGGGCCGCAGCCCTAAACAGATTCATCAGCAGAAGCTCAGATAAATGCAGACCCTTCTTCAACTTGGTGAAAAAAGCCACAGACTTTCTGTGGACAGACGAATGCGAAGCCGCTTTAACCAACCTAAAGAAGTACTTGACCACAACTCCGGTTCTTTCCAATCCAGAACCAGGGGAAGAACTGTTTTTGTACTTGACAGTTTCAGAATACGCAGTCATTGCAGTACTAATCCGAGAAGAAAAAGGGGAGCAAAAGGCTGTTTATTATGTAAGTAAAACCTTGGCCGATGCAGAAACAAGGTATCTACCACTGGAGAAATTAATACTAGCCTTAGTAATAGCTTCAAAGAAGTTGAACCATTACTTTCAGGTGCACAAGATTGTGGTCTTAACAGAGCATCCACTGAAGTCCTTGTTACAGCAAGGAGACTTAACAGGAAGGATAGCAAGATGGGCCGTAGCCCTAGGACAGTATGACCTGGAGTTCAGGCCGAGAATAGCAGTTAAAGGCCAAGTTTTGGCCGACTTCGTGGCAGAATTCACCCCCGAAACCATCGAACATCGGGCTCCGTCGAGCCAGGATGAGCATTGTCCCAGCAAGCAAGGAGAATCCCAGCCAAAGGCAAAAGAGCAAAGGAAGGAAAAGCTTAGACCCTGCAGCATCTACATCGGTGACTCATTCAGACTATTCGTCGATGGAAGTTCGAATCGACAAGGAGCGAGGGCAGGAGTACTGCTAATATCTCCAGATGGAGAAATAATAGAACAGTCCATCCGTTTGGGGTTCAAGGCCTCAAACAATGAAGCGGAATACGAAGCATTAATTGCAGGGCTACAACTGGCAGCAGCAGCAGAAGCAGATGAGGTAATAGTTTTTTGTGATTCACAACTTATTGTTAACCAGTCAACAGGTGAATTTGCAGCCAGGGACGAAAGGATGTCGGCATATGCAAAAGAGGTCATCAGATTGGTAGCCCTATTTCAGAACTGCCGACTACTCCAAGTTAGCCGAGATGACAACACCCACGCCGACGCGTTGGCTAACTTGGCAAGTTCAATGCAGACTGGAAAAATAAGGACAATTATGATCGACTATATGTCGGGCCCGAGCATAGAACTAGAGAACACAGAGCAGCAAGCAATGTGTGTGGACATGAGGCCAAACTGGATGGATGCAATTGTTGCATTCCTGAAAGAAGGAAAGCTGCCAGAAAATCGTAAGGAGGCACACAAAGCAGACTGAAATCGGCAAGATTCTGTCTGACAGAAGATGGACACCTCTACAGAAGGTCCTTCACTGGACCACTTTTAAGGTGCGTACACCCTTTGCAGGTTGAAGATTTCCTATATGAAATTCATGAAGGAATTTGTGGAAGCCATGCTAGGGGCAGATCATTAGCCCACAAGGCCATTACCCAGGGGTATTTGTGGCCCTACATGTAAAAGGATGCTGAAGCCTACGTAAAGAAGTGTGAACAATGCCAAAAGTTTGCACCTTTGATACATCAGCCAGCTGCTGACCTAAACCCAGTGTCCAGCCCTTGGCCGTTTGCTCAATGGGGCATGGATCTGGTTGGGCAACTTCCCCAGGCAACTGGGTAAAGAAAATACTTACTGGTGGCAACATATTACTTTACAAAATGGATAGTGGCAGAACCTCTTGCCAAAATCCGAGATGTGGACGTCAAGAACTTTATATGGAGAAACATCATCACCAGATTTGGGATTCCAAGAGCAATAGTTGCCGACAACGGAACACAGTTTGACAGCAAACTCATCAAGAACTTTTGTGCGAAATTCAAGATCAAGAATTACTTCTCAACACCAAGTTTTCCCCAAAGTAATGGGCAAGCAGAAGCATCCAACAAAGTAATTTTGGATGGAATAAAGAAGAGGCTGTAGGTAGTAAAAGGAAAGTGGGTAGATGAGTTGCCTAACGTGCTTTGGGCATATCGGACTACGCCGAGAACATCAACAGGGGAATCCCCCTTCGCCATGGCGTATGGCACAGAAGCTGTCATCCTATTGGAGATCGGCATCCTAGGGATCAGGACCTAGGGAATAGAGAATGGCACCAACGGCATACTCTTACCCCGGGATCTGGATCTTTTGGAAGAACGAAGAGAAAAAGCTGCAATTCAGCTCGCAGTATACCAGCAACAGCTTGCCAGAGCTTACAATAAGAAGGTCAATCTAAGAGATTTTCAAGTCGGCGACCTAGTCCTGAGAAAAGTCGTCGGCAACAAGAAGGATCCCAGAGAGGGCAAGATTGGCCCAAATTGGGAAGGACCGTACAGAATTACTTCGGTATTAGGCAATGGAGCTTATCGGCTTGAAGATAACGAGGGCAAAGCACTGCCAAGACCTTGGAACACTTGTAATTTGAAATTCTTTTATCATTAGATGTGCACTATTTTTGGCCGATGTCATCAATAAAATATTTTCCCTTTTCTTTAAAACACATATGATGGATAAAGTTACATATTGGTATTTTTGGAAGACATGAGTAATGGGAACCCAAGTAGAACTCAGGTTCACATTGGGGGCAGAGAGAAGACAAAGACATTTAATTCACTTGTTGAAATTTGTAGCAATTTACAAGTTGGAATTAAGCTGATTCCTTATCTTCACTTGTTGAAATTTGTAGCAATTTACAAGTCGAAGTTAAGCCGAGATTATTCCTTAATTCACTTGTTGAAATTTGTAGCAATTTACAAGTTGGAATTAAGCTGATTCCTTATCTTCACTTGTTGAAATTTGTAACAATTTACAAGTCGAAGTTAAGTCGAGATTATTCCTTAATTCACTTGTTGAAATTTGTAGCAATTTACAAGTTGGAATTAAGCTAATTCCTTATCTTCACTTGTTGAAATTTGTAGCAATTTACAAGTTGAAGTTAAGCTGAGATTATTCCTTATCTTCACTTGTTGAAATTTGTAGCAATTTACAAGTTGAAGTTAAGCCGAGATTACTGTTTCTCTTCACTTGTTGAAATTTGTAGCAATTTACAAGTTGAAGTTAAGCCGAGGTTATAGTTTGCACACCTATAGCAATCTACAGGTTGATTCAACCAAAGAAGATGCTTAACACTTGTTGAAATTTGTAGCAATTTACAAGATAATGTTAAGCCGACATGCGATCATCTATTGAAATTTGTAGCAATTTACAGGTTGAGGTAAAAGCTAAGCATATTGTTTAAACACTTGTTGAAATTTGTAACAATTTACAAGTAAATCATTGTTATAACTTGAGAAAAATTTACAGTATATAACACTTGTTGAAATTTGTAGCAATTTACAAGTAGGTTAGACCAAGATCACTGTTTAAATACTTGTTGAAACTTGAGAAAAAGTTTGCAAAAGTTAAACATCGAATAGTATATGCTTCATACTTGTTAAAATTTATGAAAAGATTGCAGGTCAGTATGTTGCCGAAGTAAAGCTTGTAGTTATTACACCCGAGATATGTAACCCCGAGAAGATTGCACAAAGATGGCAAAGTATGAAAGGCATACAAAATATTCTAAGTATAGAACTATGCAGAAGCAAATTAAGAGAAATTTAAAGATTAAAGCATCCATAGAAAAACTTGCAGTTGTGTACAAAAGAAAGGCACATCGGCCATGAAAGGAAGTTTACATTGTCCAAAAAATAAAACAAAGTACAAGGGTGCAAAAGAAAAGACATGAAAGCTAAGACTTTTCAGCATCAGCAACTGGCTGGATCTGAACCTGAGAAGTCTCCTGAAGAGATACCTCGGCTTCTTTATTTGCAGCAATCTCGGCGTCGATCTCAGCAAGGGTTTCATCAACGCTCTTGCCGACTGGAGGAACATCAGATGACGCTTGCTCAGGAGTGGTCTCCTTAATAACCTCCTCATCCTCCTTATGAGTCAAGTCTAGGACTTGATCATCCTGAGGAGGGGACTTGATCTCACCAGCCTCTTTGGACTTCCTTACTAAAGCCTCGTCCTCACCTTCCTTCTCACCTTCAGACTCAGATTCAGATTTTCCTTCAGGTTGACTTGATGAAGGAGGTGGGGGGAACGACAGAGGAATAGCGTCGGCTTTGCGCAGTAGCGAATCGTCAAGAATGTTAAGCTTCTTGGCAAGGGCCATCCAACCAAGAGAGAAGCCCCTGTTGCATGCCTGCTTGACTTGAAGTTTATATTCCTCAGTGACGTCGGCCATCCCCTGGGCGTAAGCCTTCTCATCAGCTTCTTTGATTTCGGCTTTTTTGGTGGCCAGAGCCTTCTGAAGCTCTTTTTTGGCTTGGGCCTTTTTTACCTCGGCCTCTTTTTTCTTGGCCTCGGCAACTTTTCTGATAGCCTCAGCAGACTTCGCTTTTTCTTCAACCATCTGTTGGGCCTTAGTGGCAGCTTCGGCCTGATCTTCCAGCTTCTTCATCTTTGTCAGAACAGTTTTGTTTTCCTTTTTCAAGGCAGAAACCTCCCGCCTCATATCGGCCAACTTCTCCCTTGTTTCAAAAGCTTGCATGAAGAGAGAATGGGCATGTTGAATGGCCTGAAAGAACCCAAGGGAAAAGTTATTACACAAACCTTGCAAGTATAGAAAAAGGGACAGAAAGACAAGTTACCAAATGGGGAAACTTACTTGTACAGAGCGTTGGAGCATGAAGGCGTAGTTCTCGTACTCGCTCATCTTGGCATTTCGCTCAAGATCACCAGGAAAGAGGACAGCAGTACTGAGTGCCATACCGACGTTTATGTCTTCGGCACTTTCAGAAGCTAGAACAGGCTTATCTTCCAGGGTGATTTCAGGCACCCAAAGGACTCTTGGTATTTTGGAACCCGAGGTCGTCGCAGATGATGACCTCGGCTTCTTCGATTGAGTGGACTCTGACGACTGGGCCTCAGCAGACCTCTTGGCAGAAGCAGAAGCACTCTTTTTACTCTCAGCCAATTGTGAGATGGGCAGAGCATCCTCAGCCTCAGCCTCAGTAGCTTTGGCCTTGGGCTGAGCCTTTTTTATTCTTTTTGGCTTTGGTAGGGGCATGGACTGAGTTGGAACAGCATCAACATCGGCAGGTAGGTCGGCTAAGAGATCAACAGTAATAGGCTTCGGGCGACCCATCTCAGCAGTCTTGACAAGTCGTCGCCGACGTTTTCTTTCTGGTATTGGGATTAAGTATGAGGTTGAAGTAGATGACAGATCAGCTGGGTCAGAAGTGGATCCTTGGTCTGCTCGTGATGTGGAAACAGTGGGAAGAGTTGTAGCAGAAGGTGGAGAAATACTCTTCTTCTTTTTCTTCGGGACGTCGGGCAGAGTGGATTTGTACGTAGGAATAAAATTCAGAAGAAGAGGTGCTTTCCTTTTATGGACAGGCAAGTCCAGGAGCTTTTTCAGGTCCTTGCTAGGAACGTAAGATTGGCGAAAGTCTTTTGCTGGTTTGCGAACGTCTGCAAGAAGAAACAGACATTAGAAACAGATAAGATATTGAAGACTTGAAAAGAAACAACTAAGTAAATAACATTGGGCTCTTACCCTTGCCCTCTTTAACCGTTCGAGGAAGAGGGAATAGATGGACATCTTCGTCTGGGGCAAATTCCCAATTTCCAGAAACAATGAAGTAGTCATCTCCAGTCCCCTTGTTGGAGTCTGAGAGGTCGGCTACGATTTTGAATTCAGTGAACCTCAGCTTGAGGTAGTAGACGTAACCTTTTTCCTTCAGGCTAAGGGGGCACATGGTGTAACAATACTGTATGTCGGCTAGGGTGATTCTAACGTTTTCTTGTTTGGCTAAGGCGATGATACCAAAAATCACTCGATAAGAGTTTATGGCAAGTTGCATAGGGTTCAACTTATAATAATGCAGAATCTCGCGAAAAAGAATGTTAAGCGGAAGTCGAAGTCCACACTCAGTAAAGGCTATAATAGGGAGAGGCATGGTGTTTTCGGTAGGTATGATGGAGTCATCATCCCCAGCCAGTTTCAGGTGGACATCGGCAGGGACGGAGAACTCCTGCCTAAAGTACTCAAGTTTGGTCGGGGTATTAACCCTATGTCTCCACATACCCATGACGTCGGCCTAAAGACAGAAGGCTAGATTTCGGAAAGAAGGTGCTCTTAAGGGGTTATCGGGACCTCGGCGAAACCCTAGGTATATACTGGTAAGGATTGTTTCAGTTTTCCCTAAAAATTGAAGGTTCTATAGACAAAACCCAAACCTAAATCTATGAAGACAAAAATTAAAGGCAGAAATCTGGAAAACAAGAAACAAAGAACGACGTTTCAGAATCAAAGAAGAGAGGTATGGTTCTCAGAAGCGAAAGAAATACAGAAGTAAAAGATCAAGAACAGTGACAAGAAAAGTGTTGAAACAGTGCAAGTGTTCAAAGTATGAGTGAAATCATGGAATAGACGCATCCAGATGAATAATTCAAAAAATCAAAGGTTTGAACAGAGCAATAATGACAGTAAGTAAACGAAAGCACATAGAAGAAATTGGGAGTGAGAGGAACAAAGGCTTACTAGAACAAATGAAGCCGGAATGAAAGTCGTCAAGATAAGGCAACGATTACAGACGCGACGGAACGACGAAACCCTCGCTGGAATGGAGAACGAAGACGGTTGCAAAGCTTGAAGCAAGAGTAATGGCGGATTTGGGAAAGTTTAAGAGAGAGAGAAAACCAGAAAATCAAGTGCAAAAGTGAAGAAACAAAGAAAGAGAGTAAAGTTTTATCAAAAACTTGAAACGGTGACAAAACACGGCATTTATTGCACCTGGAGGAACGCGTGCGTCAGACGGCGCAGACGGATGAAAGACGGCTTACAAGCGCGTCACAGACACGGGCCAATGAGGATAGAGCGCATAAAGGAAACGGTTGAGAAGAGGTGCATGACAGCTCATGCGCGTGGGGAAGTTCGTTTAAGTTCTTATTCTCCGATGAAGGCATGTCGGCCTAAAATAAATGATCTCGGCCGAAGAGTTCTCACGCCGAGGTATTGGAAGAAAATACAAATATAGGTTCCATCACCTCAGAATGCCGAGGTAATAGAACCTAGGGGGCAGTTGTGGGGATGTATTTTCTGAATACCAACACGTGGCATGGTGACGCCGACGTGTCAGCTGAGGTGCCACGTGTCCTAGTAGTTATGCCGAGGTTACTTAGGCAAGGCCGAGGTGATCTCCGAAGATATCGGAATCCGAGATAAGCGGATAAGGGACAAGAGTCCTAGAGTAAAGAGAAGACTTTGCTGAGATAAAGATAAAGCTCTTAGGGAGTTTATCTTTATCTCTTGAGGAGTCCAAAGTAAGTACTAAATTGGAGTCCATAAAAGTCAAGCTTCTAGTAGGACTAGGATTGAGTAAATTATAAAAGAGAGGCACCCCCGTGGGTCTAAGGTACGCAGTTTTATGCTTAAGCTTGTGAGTTTAGCACTTGATTTGTCTTTGAGAGATATACTGACTTGATCGTCGGAGTGCCCCCGGGTGGAAGAGCCACCGCCGGAGCCTTTTCTTTCTGTTGCAGGTTTGCTGAAGCCATCTATTCTGCCGGTGCTCTCCAGCTGATTACTAGACGGGCAGTGTGGTCAGAAAATTACCCACACAGTTGGTTATTTGTATTTAGTTTTTTACGATGAAATTGAAACAAATAATATCCCTTAAATAGATCATGTTGCTAAATATTGACATTTTAGGAACAATTGATCTAAAATTTGGCTTTGACAACATTAGAGATGCTTTAACCAAATTTACAAGCAGGATCAAGGATCCTATATTTGTTTCGAGCTATCTTGCACTTATAACCAAGGTTTTAAAAATCGGACCGGACCGGCCGGTTCGACCGGTTGAACCGTCAACCGGTCGGGGTTCCGGTCCGGACATACCCTCTGAACCGGCCAAAGATGAAAACCGGTATATTTTTTTGGTCGAGCTTTCTTTCTTATTTTATATATATATATATAGAATATAAGAATATAAGAAAATTTTAATTTGAAACTCTTTTTCAACGATCTCCTCTTGTGAGGAATCCCATTAAGAGCTTGATGAAATTATTGTGAAAGTCTTCACCTATTTATAAGAAAAAAATTCTTTCAAAAAGACTCAAGAAATCCATGTGGGATTCAATCAAATGTATTGGAGGGAATATTGAAATTTTGATATCCCTCCAAAATTTTTGCTCTCATTTCAATCAAATTATTTGAATTAAAATCACTTTGAGGGAATATTAAATATTTGATTTCATCTTCTAAAATTGAAGTTAATAATATTTTAAAATATATTATTATATTTTTAAGTAAAAAAAATATTAGGGCAAATATTTAAGATAATTTAATATTTTTAATATTTTTAATTTTTAATTTATAATTTTATTACTTATATTTTTATTTAAATATAATTTTAATATATTTATTACGTCACGGTTCGATTCCGGTTCAACCCGACAGTTGAACCGGCGACCCGTCCACCCGATCCCTTTTCCGGTTCGCTCACCGGTCCAATTTTTAAAACATTGCATATAACCATTGAATCATGTGAGAGTTTGGAGTGTAATAGCTGGAGAAGCATTATGACATGGTAATTGTTAATGTCCATCATTTATTGACTATGATATGCTTGAATCATAAAATTTCAAATCAAATTTATGAACTAGGAAAATCAAGAATAATTATGACTACACAAGTCAGAATTAATGCTTAGACAAAATCATATCTTCATAAAGATTTTGCCTAAGAATCAAACAATTCAAAAATCTCATTTTAATTGTGTAAATCCTTAAAATGCATTCAAGAAATAGTATTTATACAGTGCACTTAAGAAAAAATACTTGAACCTCCAAATTAAGACTTCAATTCTTAAATTTGAGTACTTCTTGTTCGAGTTTCTATGGATAACTTGTTATAAATCATGATTAGCAGATAAATCTGTTTCTCTCCCCCACATTTGTGATAACACATAAATTAGCGCAAGTAACCTAACTCATTTACGAACAAGTGTCACTGTCACAAAAATATTTGTGATAAAAGAATATTGAATTATCTCTTCTAATTCAAGAGATAAACTCTCACATTAATATCATGATTCATGGTTAAACAAATTCTCCTACACAAGTAAAATAATGATAAATGACAATTTATGTCAAAAAACTCAAAATTAAAATAACTTTCAATTAATTATTAACAAAATAATAATAAATACAAAAGATTCCTCAATCTGCGTCCAATTAAATAGAACGACAATAGTATTTAAATATTTAATTTTTCCAGTGTTGATGATTGTTTTGATATTGCAAAAATATTACTACCACAATCAAATCACACATATAATACTCCAAAAGAGATCCATTGGGATGTCATCATCACAATCATGAATTAATTAAAAATTTCACAAACTTTCAAATGAATTTATTAATCTGACTTAAAACAATTAAAGATCTCATATTCAAGGGTTGTTTGGTTTTCATTTTAGGCTAAATAATCACAAAATGACAAAAAAAAAGTCAAAAAATCATAAAAGGATAAAAAAAAATCTACTATTCCAAAGCTAAAAAGTCAAAAAAATCAATCAAAAATACCAAACGAACAAAAAAGTTTCAAGTTAAAAGAGTTAAAAAAATAAAAAAATTAATTTAAAAAATCATTGGCAAACGAAGGTTCAAATAGTAACAGAAGGCAAAGCCATCCGATTGATTAAAGTCAGCAAACAGAGACCAAATATCTTCAATAGACAAACCAAAAATCAAAAGAATGTGTTTCTCCATAAATCATAATTGAAAAGTTGTAACTATTCATCCTAGTCATTTCTGCATGTAAAGACAAAACATTGTTTTTGTATAGGCAAACCAATTCTTATATAATGATCATAAAAAATGATAATGAGCACTCTTTATACACAAAACGGCAAAAGGAAATTCTATGTACAACCAAAATTAACAGTAACCGGAAATATATATATATATATATACAAAAAAAAAAAAAGAAACAAAAATAAAAACAAAAACAAGCAAGCAGTTTCTGTGTATAAAAACTCTGAACCTGTTCTTGTATTATGTTGATAAGCAAAATAGAGAAATCCAAAACCTAACTGTGCAACAACATTTATTAGTTCTACTGTTTATATACTACGTTAAAAACCAAAACTTACACGTTTCACAAAATTTCAAATTTGTACAAAAGTAGCTACTAAAGCAATCAATCAAAAATAAATTTGCCTTATAGTCAAAATTGAAAACGTATTCACAAATTAATAAAGAAACATATTTTGTCTATAGTAAATTTTGATTATTCAGAATCGTATAAAATCTGAATAAAACAATTTGAACCAAAAAATACAAAAGAACAATTAGTATTTTACTTGAACAGGCAAACAAGAACATATTATGCGAATTAGTCTTAAGATTGTTGGAATAACCATTAAGTATATGGTGTGAAACACGTAATCATTGCAATAAATATACTACCAAATTATATAAAAAAAATATAAGTTTGAAGATAACGTAAGTTGTTTGGGTTAAACCAAACCAAATATACCAAGAACCAAAACTATTTATAGAGAAGTAGAAAACTTATCAACAGATTGTAAAAATCTGGAAACGAAAAACAATTTGATCGAGACATGTGTTGGACACAATTTCCATAAGACAAATTCGTCCCTCGTTACGGTGCTCATGAGTTTTTATTGGACATTCGTTTCCCACGATACAACGATCGAACCTTTTAGGAACAACACTACCACGGCAAGTCTGGCGAACTTTACTATGCAGAATTCTCTTACAGAAAAAACAGAGCGCAAAAGAAAAGAAACACAAGATGAATTCCATGCAAAATGAATGCAATGGGGGCCTGTTTATATAAATTGGTGGTTTTTCGAATGATCATAGTGACTTTTCAAAAGAGTCACCCCTTTTCTATGAAAATGTGCAACTAAAAAACATAATTGTTTTTTCTAGAAGAATTTGAATTCTAAATCGAATCCCGTTCAATTTTAACTCAAAAAATTAACAAATTTATCTAAATAAAATCAAATTTTAAATTAAATAAATTTTGTCTCAATTTTTCATTCAGCTATGAATGGTTTTCAAACCATTTTTCCAACAGTAATTTGGGAACAAAGGATCCTATGTATACCCATAAATAACTGCCACAAATTTGACCATTAAAAAAGTTTCAAAACTAAGGACCACATGATTTAATATCATAACCACAAAACTTCGTTAACTAGAGTATATGATACAGCATAGAATTTTACTTCGGGCAAAAATATTTGTTATCAAAAACATTAAAGTGGATGGATGAGTTTGAGTTACCTTCTTAATCAAGTCCAAGCAAAGATGACGCTTAATGTCCCTTCTTAGGCCTTCAGGCAAGTCTTTGATTAGTTCCATCTCATTCTCCACCCCTCCCGTAGTTGCCCACCTTTGTCTTTCAAAATGTCGAACTCTTTTTCTCAGACGAGAAGGTAACTGTCTCCCCCTCATCCACCATTGCACATCTCGATATCTCAGCTGCATTTTTCTCCTCCTTGCCATCACCGCGTGCAAAAATATCTTTTTTAGAAAATCATTTAGTCCTCGTTAATTATCCAGTTTAATCAAGATTTAAACATTTAGCATAATTTAAAAAAGAAAAAGACAAAAGAAGAATTACTTGAATATTTAAAATCAACAATGAAAAGAGCGTTAAGCCGCCAAGCACCATACATATAGAGAACATTACGTCTGAACACTTTGTTGTGGGTTCGAGGTTATTGCCCATAGTGCTGCAACCAAAGAAAATTACAATTAATTTAATTTGTTTAACTAATCGTGTCGAGTATTCTGGCACTAACTCAACCTGATTATAAATGTGTAAATCCAAAACATGACAGACGAATGACACGATTAGCTCTCATTGATCATGTTTGTTAGAATATATAATATATTAGTAGATGGTGTGCCTTTCGGTGCCTTTCGGTGATAGTGCTTCACTTTCCATCACGAGCTCAAACATCATTTTGTCTGTAAACTTCTCCTATATAAGGAACCACCCACCATTTGTAATATACAACACTTAACATCAATCTTAATACATACAATTTATTCTCTCTGTAATTCTCTCTCTATCAATTTATCTTACATGGTATCAAAGTTAGGTTAAGAACTTAATATTTTTCGCTTCACCGGCGGGCGGCAACCTCGCCTTGGCTGCCCGCCGGACCTCAACCTAGTCCGCTGGAATTTTCTGCACATACCTTCACTCTTCTTAACCATAGACCTCAACATTTCCGGCCGTTTCTCAACCATAGACCTAACACACCTGGCTGCCAGCACCACCTTCACGCCCAACTCCTTCGAGTCGCTGTCCTTGACTCACCCAGTCAACCCATCACCACCAACTGTCTCGTTGGCGAGCTTCCACGCCTCCACCGTGCTCCCGTCGCGATCGGCGTTTCATCCTCTGGTCTATGGTGGCGACCGGCGTTTCACCCTTGGCGTTTCACCCTTGGTTCTGAGATTCATACAAATCCAATCATGTTGCAGAAACCTGATCACCTTCTTTTATAGAATTTCATTGAAGGCTTACCCTATTTGTAATTTAAAAAAAAAAAAAACTATTTTGCGGTAGTACCAGTGCAAGAAAAACTCTGAAAAAAAAATTAATTCCAAACTAGCAATATTACTCCTAACAGCAGAGCTTCAAACTGTCACCTCTTAGTGCTTATAACTCATCGATGAGTTGGTTCAACGTGTGCCACGACGAGCCTCCCTCCTTCATAGCCTTCTTTGCAGCCTCACCAAACGCACCCACGTTGTTCCTTACCTCCTTCCCCATCTCACATTCCATGAGCTCTCTCACCATTTTCTCCAAACCCTGCCACTTAATAGCGCAGCCCTCTTCACTGTCCTCGGATGATTCAGCGATCGATCTTTCCATAACCCCACTTCTAGAAAGCAAAGGAAACTTGTGCAGATGGAAGGACATCTCCTCTACTTCAACAACAATATCACTTGGCAAGCCAGTGGTGCAGAACTAGGCCTGTCCTTTCCTCTGGAATGCATCAGTTTTGGAACCCAACTTCATACAAGCCATTTTTGCAACTTCAAGCCAACTGAAACTTCAGAGCAGAGCGTCGGTGAGCAACAAAAGCCAATTCAAGAGCCAAACAGACCTTTTACAAAACTGAATACCCAGCTCACTCTCCACTTTATCTATTTCTTTTAATTTTTTTTTATTCTCTTTATCTGTCTAACCCATGTGTGTATCTCTTTATTCCCACTTCCTTCCCCTCTCCAATAAAATAATTCTCCACTACTTCATCTGCCAAAAAAAAAAAAAAAAAAAAAACAACAACAAAAGCGCACCCCACCCACGTGGTCTCACTTTTTCTTTTTTTTATTATTATTATTATTATCTCCAATAATCACTACACTCATGTTTTCCACTGGCAGTGTCCACTTTTGAACCCATCCCCACTTCTTTATTTATTTTTAATCAATTTTTCTGTGCCTTTCACCACCACTTTTGACCTTACAAATTTTCAATCCATCATTTCTCCTTCACCTTTTGCACCCCACTCACCGCCTCCCTCTCCCCAAAATCGAATACCTTTCTTTCTTTTCTCTTATTTTATTATTATTATTTTTTGTGTCCTGTGTCTTCTGTGTGTGTGTGTCCAGCGTGTGTCTCTCCCCTCATTGATTATTATTATATATTATTATTATTATTATTTCAAAAAAAAAAAAAAAAAAATCTATTTGCTCCACTTTTTCAATCTCTTTGTTTCAACCTCAAATAGGTTTCTATCTTCACACCTATTTGAGTTTGAGGGGGGGTTATACATATGGTTACACACCATGCGAACCACCGAAGCTGGTGAGCATGGTTATACACCATGGGAACCACTCAAGCCACCTCATGGTGCACTCCCTAAGTCGCCCCCTTGGTGCACCACCACAAGCTTCTACATCGGTCCTGACATCGGTCCGGCATGACCCCGTAAACTGTTCCGACATTGATTCCGGTCAGCTTCTATATCGGTCCGTCATGACCTCGTAAACTGTCCTGCTACAACGGTCTGACATGACCATACAGTGTCTTCACCAACGGTCCGACACGACCATACAGTGTCTACTATCCTCTTTTATTTTATGTATTAGTTTATCTTCATGTTTTGTTCCTTTCCAAACTCAAGTTGGTTTGTACCTATCCTCCTTGAGTTTGAGGGGGGATGTTAGAATATATAATATATTAGTAAATAGTGTGCCTTTCGGTGCCTTTCGGTGATAGTGCTTCACTTTCCATCATGAGCTCAAACATCATTTTGTCTGTAAACTTCTCCTATATAAGGAACCCCCCACCATTTGTAATATACAACACTTAACATCAATCTTAATACATACAATTTATTCTCTCTGTAATTCTCTCTCTATCAATTTATCTTACAATGTTAAATAGACAACAAAGGCTAAGGGGGAAAAAAGAAGAATAGATTGCGAAGAATAGTAATTAGATTAAACATGTTATCCATGTCAAATTCATGTTTCATGCCAAAGTGTAGATATTGAAAAATAGGTTTGCCATCGTTATTACCTGAGAGCCATTAAACCCGAGAGATTGGAATAAAGGATCTTGGTGGCGATGGAATCGGAAGAAATAAGAGGAAGAGCGAACTGAAAGATCCCATATCGGAAGGGTCCATTGCCATCTAAGCACAATGGCGTTTTGTCGATCTTCTTTGTGGAGTTAGTGCCACAGTGATATCCAAATGTGACATAAGAGACCACCTCAGAGCAACACAAAGATAGAAAACACTTCTTATTCTTACTTGTGTTGTTACACTGTTGTGACAAGCATGATGTTACGCGTCGTATCGAAAGAATGTACCAGTATCCTCCGGCAACCTGTACAAGATCAACAAAATCAATGCCCACGGTAGGTGGGTTGGCCGGGACACCCGGTTATCCACCCCCCTCCCCTCAACAAAAAAAAAAAAAACGAAAAGAAAAGAAAAGCTTCTAATAAAGTTAACACTCCATTTGTTTCATAAAATAAAATAAAAAAACAGAATTTTTACATTTTTGGTATGATAAGAAAATGAAAAATCAAGCAATCGACATAAATGAACTGATTTGGTGAAAATATTTTTCTGGTAAATATTTTCCAAAACTAATGAGATAGACCAGGGTTTTATAACGTTACCACCATTACCACCAACTTACCTTACCATTTGTTGCTACCAGTGGCGAAACCAGAAAATTAAGTTAGATGAGAAACTTATTAATTATAATTTTTTATTTTAAAAAAATCATGATCAACATTAAGATAATAATACTTTGATGAGCTAAATTTAAGCATAAGAAATTAAAAATCATTATTAATAGAAACAAATTAAAATTCTATAATAGTGTGAAATAACTTGGTGCGGGATAGTGATGCAAGTTTGTAATTTTAGCACAAAAAATTATGGATCAAAATTCCTAATTTTAGAAATAAAAACACATTATTTATAGTACAAATTATTATAAAATCTATTTAATTTTTATTTGATAGAAAATATTAAAGAGATGATATTGCTTATAAATTATGTGTTTTGAATGAAAATTATTAAATAGTCTCAGAGTATCATATGACATTGCCTATGTGATGCTCAAAATATGAGAAATCACAAATTACACTAAGTAGTTTATCAATTACCTGAAAATATGAGTTATTTATATTCAATCCATATGATTTTCCACTACACTATTGGTTTAGACTACTATATATAAACAATACCATATAGTATTTCAAAAGTATAAAATAATTATTTATTGTGAACAATACAATAAATCCTTAGCCAAAGAACATGTTAAAATATATATATATATATATATATATATGACCACAAAATAAAAACAAAAAAAGTTTAAAATTGAGAGGAACACGTGACTCCCTAAGCCTTCTTTGACTCCACCCCTGGCTACCATCCATCACCGCCATTTTGAGGTACTTATAATAAAACGTGAATCAAATAAGCAACCCTCAACCCCCCCCCCCCCCCCCAAAAAAAAAATGCCCTTCCCTTCCCTTCCCTTCGTAAATGTCCCCTCAAATTATGAATCCAAACACAGTCTTAGGACAACAACCAAATTCAAGAAAAACATTTTTTTTTGTGTTTTTTTCAATATGAATTTTTTTAGAATATATGTTTTCTGAAAAAATAAAGAGTATAAATATTTATGTGTGCCGAGAAAAAAAAAATCACCAAAACAAAATAGTGCAAATGTGTAGAGAGAGAGAGAGAGAGAGAGAGAGAGATACATGGGAGGCAAGGAAGTAGGCAATGAGATTAAGGCCAAAACCCCACCAAATGGAGCCAAAGATGTAGCCAGTGACCTTCCTCATTCTTTACATCAGAGAAAAACTATGATACACCTTTGGGAGGAACTGCAACATGAAAATTAGTTGAAGTATTGTCAACATCAACTGTACTCTCTCTTCTCTTAGTAGTTTTGGTGCCACTAGCAAATACACAACCTGCCAACAAACCAACAACCAAAGCAAATAATGAATATCTAAGGACAACGCTGAAACTACACTGAATCTTAAATTGCCCAAATTGAGATTTTATTTATTTATTGAAAAATTTAGAAATCCGTTAGATATTGATTTGTGATTATGTATCAATTTTAAGTAATAAAACAATCCCAATCAAACAATCCTAAATTGCAACAAACCAACAACCAAAGCAAATAATGAATATCTAAGGACAACATTGAAACTGCACTGAATCCTAAATTGCCCAAATTGAGATTTTATTTATTTATTGAAAAATCTAGAAATCCGCTAGATATTGATTTGTGATTATATATCAATTTTAAGTAATAAAACAATTTCAATCAAACAATCAAGACAAATCGACACAACGATTTTAACGTGGAAAAATCACAATTGGAGCACCCCCAATTATGATAAAAAAAACCACGGGCAACAGCCACAAAACAATCCACTAAGAAGATATAAAAGAATTACACAGGTATACTCTCAATTACCTAGCGAATCCACGCCCGAATTGAACTAACCCCTATGTGCCTCTTCCAACCCCGTCTTCACTTCAGAATTGTCTTGACGATAAGCCACTCTAGAATCCACCAAAGTTTCAAGCTCGAATTCTTCAGAATCCACCGAAGAACAACTCTCTCTTTTGTATAGAATGAACAAACAATCCTTTGATGTATCCTCCTTAAACCATGAGTTGAATACTCAATGAAACATCAAATAAAACTAGTAAAATAGCCCCAGATATAAACCCTAATATCCAAGAAGAAGATTTGGAGTCGTAACCCTAGATTTGGAGCAACATGCGAATTTATAGAATCTGAAATCGCGAGGTCCCCTCGAGCGTGGGAATGGACGCTTTAGCGGGGACACTATATGACGTGTTCCAAACCTGGATTTACGCTCGAGCGGGGAAATGGACGCTCGAGCATGAAAACACAGATCACAGTATATTTGCAAACTCACCAAACCTTTGGAACTCAGCATTCTCCGCTCGAGCGGATAGGCAACTTTGAATGCATTTTTGTATTTTGCTTCGGGAGCGCTGCCTCTTGACCCTGCTTGGGCGCTGCCCCGGACCCGCCAAGGGGTGCTGCACCCTCGACCCCCGCGAGCTGACCGGGCAGCTCGATCCCTGTCATAATCAGCGAAGTTGCAATCTTGAAAGAATTAACATCACAATACTTCTCTGCAAGGCACAATGCAAGTTGGATTCGCATCTAAAAACTCATAGCCTCACTGAAATAAAAAGTGCAAAAAAAAAAAATACAACTTAAAGAAGTTTTGTCAAACGGGGTTGCCAAGAATAAAAACCTAACAATCTCCCCCTTTGGCAATGCCGTGACAAAACACACCTAACAAATAAAATCCTAATCACCCCAACCTATTACAGCCAACAAACACAAACTTCTTTTTCAAGGTCATGATCTGCAAAACAGCTATTAGTGCCACAATCTCCAAAACAACTATTAGTGCCACAAGAGTATATAAAAAAACAATAAACATATGACTACATTATCTTGAAGCATGAAATAAAAAAAAATGAATAGATGGAAATTGGAGATTTTAAGAACATGTAGCATGAAAACATGAAAACTAAGACACATGCACCCAACACATAAATGGATGAAATCACACTACGACACATGTGCATGAAAACATGAACAACAACTTTCTCCCCCTTTTTGTCACGAATTGACAAAGGAAGCTCAATCAACTAAAGTAAGATCAAAAAACACACAAACAGGGACAAGATGATGGAAAAATTAATAACCTGCGAGATGTAAGCAATAAACAAGTAGTGGATAGCAACACACAAACCAACTAATGCCAAACTCCCTTAAACTAATAGCAACCACAAATTGAGAAAAATAAACAAGAAGAAAATGACAAAAATAATATGGTGGAGCAAGCAGAAAATTTCAGATTTGTACCTTAAAACACACAAGACTATTCAAGAAGCACAATTACTTGAAAACACAATGTGCACAGCCTCTAGAAAATTCCTCATAAAAGAGAGTGATGCATTATGTGAAAAGCATAGATCCCATAAGAAAAGTATGTGTGTGACTCTTGGAGTTCGAGAAACACGAGATTCAAATCCTAGCAGTGATCTGACAGCTGGACCTCCGGTATGAGAAGCTAAGCACAACAAAGGAAAGTCAAACCACTAGGAATCAAGGGGTATTTGGTGAGTAAAAGCGGAGGCTCCTCCTCAATTAATGAATCCCTTTTTTTTTTTTTTTCTTTTCTTTCTTTTGCACATATTTTTTTTTTTCTTTTGGTTTCTTTCTTTTGCACATTTTTTCTTTCTTTTGCACACTCATTGGCGGTTGACACGTTCAAGAGTATGGAAACCGAACCAGAGAAGCATGAATATAATAAGGATAGCCTAGTTGGTGACTCTAAGGTAGCCTTTTCCTTAGGGCTGGACTACAAAGAATAGAGGGATAAGCCGTGGAGATGCAAAAAGATAGGAGGTGGTTAAGAGACTTAACATCACCCAAGATATGCTAGTATCGGTCAATTTCTCTAGAAAAACAAAAGATACCATGCCAGAAGTCCATAGAAAAAAAAAATCACTAAAGCGGAAGACTCCAATATTTGCTAATCCAAGAGTGTGTACAGAATGAGACATACTAATCAAAGAACACACACTCCGAAATGAGTAATGACCACAGAAAGCACACATAGATTAACATGTAATGGATATTCTCATAAATTTCAAATATACACCAAGGACCACTCAAAAATTTCAAGCTTGCAAAACCATACTAAGAAGATCTTTTTGGGATTTTTTTTTTCATTTTTTTTTTCTAAACAAAGCAAGTCAGAGAACAAACATGCACACACTAAATGACTCAAAAAAAAAAAAAAACATACAGAAACCCAAAAATTAAAACTAATAAACAAATTAACATAAGTCAAGTTTTCTCACCCAAACCGTTTTAGTATGAACAAAGTTGTGAGAATGGCGGTTCCTGGGTGGTGTCTTGACATTGTGGTTCCCTTCCCTTTCAATGGGAACCTGTCTCGACATGGTTTCCAACTTAATATTTCTAGGTCTAGGCAAATACAAACTCGTTCCATATTTGGTCTCAAGCAAATCAAAATAACGAGGTCTAATATGACCTTTAACCTCATTACCACCAATGAAGTGTCTCCTACCCCACAAGATGTTGGAATTTCTTCCATCTCTATGAGACATTCTTCCATGCAACTCATAACAATAAGGGCGAATATGACCATGCATACCACAATGATGACAAATAAAAACAGAGTGCACCTTTTTTCCTTTGACCTTACCAACTTTAGGAAGTTTGAGAAGTCCATCCTCATGTTGAATTTTTTGTTCTCCCTTTTCTTGAGTTCTTGTATCATGAGATATGGATGCACTCTGTTTTTGCTCTATCTTACCACCAAAGCCAAAGCTAATGCCACTCTTGTCAGAACAAATTTGTTGAGTGTCACGGCCCAAACCCGGCCCTATGGGTTTAGTACCGTAACCGGCCAGTAATCCGAGATTACCGAAGGCCTGCTTAACAGTAATACAGTAAAACAGAGTGCAGGGCTTGGCGGAAGCCAAAACAGTAAATAAACAATGTTTAATGAGCTGTGACAGTCTGTATGCAAAAAGACTTTTCATACGTATAACGTAACAGGACAGAATAGTATGTACAATATTTACATCATCCAGAATAGGGACTCAATCCCTTATATAACAGTACAGTACAATGCTATCAGTCTATACAGTTCACAAACAGATATAGAGACAGAAGGGGGAAATAAAAGACCCCTAAGCCATAGCATGGCAGACTCGGAACCTCGCATTGAGGCACATAGGTTGGCTTGACAAAATCGGAGTTAATCCCGACGCTTCTAGCCGCGATCTGGTGCCTGTACACCTACATATATATATGAGCAGTGAGCTAAAGCCTAGTGAATAACACAATGCGTAAAGAGGTTAAGAATGAATGTCCTTACAGTAATGAAAACAGTTCATTAATTCAGTATTTCAGTCATTCAGTCAGTACAGTCATATGTGGTACATCCATTAGCATAACAGTACAGTAAACAGTAGGTCTTAAAAGACCGAGCAGTGAATGATGGCCATCAGTCAGTAACAGTAGTGGTTTCAACGAGGGAACCGACAGAGATCTCTGTAGTAGTATCAGTAAACAGTAGGTGCTAAGGATGCCACAATACAGTTCAGAATATAGGACATACATTCATTCAGTTAACAGTAATCAGTTCAGAAAGCAGTACAGTTCAATTGTTCAGAAGATAATCATTTTGAACATATCTTTACACAGATGTTACTCACAGAGTTCTGGGCTACAGTAAGCTAGAGCGTCTCCTCAGAAAGCCAATCCTACACAGTTAACAAATTGAACACACACTAAGCTACACAGTTGGGAAGATAATAACTTAATCCCTAATTTACCTCGGTGTGTTCTACATCTATATCCTTATTAAGATGCTTAAACTAGGCCTAAGAATGCCTAGAATGAGATGAGGATGCAAAGATGCACTTTTAAAAGCATTTTCAGACTTTTCAGAAAACAGGGGTCACGTTCGAGCGTAGGTTACTCCGCTCGAGCGGACATGCAGACAAAGGTTTCCGCTCGAGCGTATACTTACCCGCTCGAGCGTTCTATAAAACAGTCAAAAGTGCTGGATAGGCGAAAATCACGCTCGATTGGGCGCTCGACACCCGCTCGAGCATGAGACACAATGTCCCGCTCGAGCGTCAATTATTCCGCTCGAGCGGACTTCAAAACAGAACAAAATGCTGGGAGCACAATTTCCACGCTCGAGCGCCAGTCACCCCGCTCAAGCGTGAGTCCAAATTTTGGAAATTTCCAGATTTAAACCTCAACCTTAAAACCAAGTCTTAAACCAAAAATTTCGATCCTCTTGGGCCAATTTTCCAGAAAGCACACTCAAAACTCATACTTAATATGATTCAAAGCTCAATTTGTAAAATCAAAGCCCAAGGGTGTTTCAAATAAATCCAATTCAAACCAATTCCATGAATAAGAAGAACATGCAAACATGCATGAACTTAAATCATTTCAAAGCTTTAAATACAAGCTCAAATGAGCTAACTCTTACAAAAACATGATGAAACCATGGACTATCACACTATTATGAACATGCATGCACCAATTGCCATGGAATCAACATCAAAATGCAAGGATAAACACATGCATGCATGATACAAGCTTTAATCCAACACTACAAGACCAATATTGACTTAGCTCATTAAACTATCATGATCCATGCTAGAAGGGACTTAAATACACAATAAGAATGATGAAATTCATACCTAGGTTCCTCAATTACAAGTCTAGAGGCTCAATTATGCGCTTAAGCTTTCAATTCTTCAAGATTCAAGCCCAAACTCTCAAGAACAACTCAATTCTCTCTCACTCTCTATCTTGGTTGGTTGTGTGCAAGAAATGGGAGAAGAAATGTTGCTCAAGTGTAATGAGACTCAACTATAGGCTAGGTAGTGGGCCACTCATGTGGCAAAATGGTAATTAAGTCAAACAATGCAATTAGCTTAATTTAACCTAATTTAATCATACCAAACTAGTTCTCAGATAAATATGCCATAAAATCACATAAATTACGATGGTCACAAATCATCAATCAATTTTGGATTCGGCCGCCGATAAGGCCTTCAATTTGCAATTTAAACATAAAAACACGAACAGATAATCAAATAACCAAACAGATAGAATTATAATTAAACAGGTATACTCAGTCAATTCAGTTTCAATTTCAGTCAGTCGGTTCAGTAGTTTATTCAGGTCAATCATCAGTCATAATCAGTTCAGTTTAACGGTAATCAGTGGTTAATCAGTAGACAGTGACGAGGGTTGTTACATTGAGACCCAATGATATTGTCTAAAATCTTTAATCCTTTGTTCCAAAGACCAATGGTAGCCATAGCACACTTGAGCACTTCCTCTTTCTTGATCATTAGTTCTTCCAAAGCAACTTGAGACATCTCGAGAGATTCAATCTTTTCTTTATACGTTGCATAGATTTGCTATAGCTCATTCCTCTCTGTCTCACAAGTCAAGAGTTTTGCACAAAGAGCTTGTCGATCATTAGCTATCTTAATGGCATCAATCCTAACCTCAGAATTCTCCTCCTTAAGTTTGACATTCTCACTTTCACATGCTTTGAGTTTCGTTGTAAGTTTGTCATTCAATTTGGATAAGTTAAGAGACTCCTTATACAACTTTTCATAAGCTTGCTCAAGCTCTTCATCATCACTCTCCGAGGATTCATCATCAATGGCATTCTCAACCGACCTCTTCAGATACTCTGTTCGTCCTTCAGTTTCGAAAACTACCATGAAAGCAAGGAATTGTTTATGTCCCTTTTCGCCTTGATCTTCGTTGTCATTTTCATCTTCATCAGATTCTGATTCATCATCCCAAGTGATAGCGAATGCTTTCTTCTTCTTCAAACAAGTGGGGCATTTTGAAGCAAAGTGGCCAAATCCTTGGCATTCATAGCATTGGACTCTTTCAGGGTTCCCTTCTATCTTTCCTTTCTCTTTCTTGGCTATAGAATTAATTTTGAGTTTATCTTTACCTTTAGATTTATGAGTATGAGTAGATTCCAAAAGATTAGGATTCTTTTTGAAAAAAGATTTTTTAAATTGTTTAACAAAAGCAGCCGTAATCTTGGAATCTATCTCACAATCCTCATCAGAATCCTCTCAAACTCTATAAGCACTACTAAAAGCAATAGCATCTTTTTGTTTCTTTTTGAAATTCCTATGTGCCTCATAAATTTGGAGATTTCCAATCAAGTGATCCAGCTTGAGGTTGTCAACATCTTGAGCCTCCTCAATAGCCGTAACTTTTGGTTGGAACCGATCGGGTAAGGATCTCAAAATTTTTCTCACAACTTTGGATTCTAATATTTTTTTTACCTAAATTGAAGCTCGAATTTATAATGTCACTCAACTTCGCATAAAATTCATCAAAGGTCTCACTATCTTTCATTGAAAGGTTTTTGAAACTAGATGTGAGTTTTTGAAGTTTTGAGCGTTTCACAGAAGGAGTGCCCTCATGAATAGTTTGTAAGATATCGCAAGCCTCTTATGCGACTTCACAATTACAAATACGACTAAACTCTTCAGGTGTGACAGCGCAAAAGAAAGAATTGATAGCTTTACTATTCCAGCTACTAATTTGGTAATCAATTGTATCCCACTTATCAATTGGTTTGGGGAAGGTTACTTCATCAACGGTAATCATCGGTTCAGTCCATCCATACATGACAGATTGCCAAACTTTTTCATCAATAGCTTTTAAAAACGATCTCATCCGAGCTTTCTAAAACGAATAATTAGATCCGTCAAGTAGGGGTGGTCGAACCATAGAATTTCCCTCACGAATTGAATCCATTATCACAAATCAAACAAGATCTTGCTAAAAGTTTCAAAAAACAAAAGAGCGACCCGCTCTGATACCAATTGAAAAATCTAGAAATCCGCTAGATATTGATTTGTGATTATATATCAATTTTAAGCAATAAAACAATCTAAATCAAACAATCAAGACAAATCGACACAACGATTTTAACGTGAAAAAACCACAATTGGAGCATCCCCAATTGTGATAAAAAACCACGGGCAACAGCCACAAAACAATCCACTAAGAAGATATAAAAGAATTACACAGGTATACTCTCAATTACCTAGCGAATCCATGCCCGAATTGAACCAACCCCTATGTGCCTCTTCCAACCCCGTCTTCACCTCGAAATTGTCTTGACGATGAGCCACTCTAGAATCTACCAAAGCTTCAGGCTCGAATTCTTCAAAATCCACCGAAGAACAACTCTCTCTTTTGTATAGAATGAAAAAACAATCCTTTGATGTATCCTCCTTAAACCATGGGTTGAATACTCAATGAAACATTAAAGAAAGCTAGTAAAATAGCCCTAGATATAAACCCTAATATCCAAGAAGAAGATCTGGAGTCGTAACCCTAGATTTGGAGCAACATGCGAATTTATAGAATCTAAAATCGTGAGGTCCGCTCAAGCGTGGGAATGGACGCCCGAGCGAGAACACTATATGACGTGTTCCAAACCAGGATTTACGGTCGAACGGGGAAATTGATGCTCGAGCGTGAAAACACGGATCACAGTATATTTGCAGACTCACCAAACTTCTGGAACTCAGCATTCTCCACTCGAGCGGGGGAAATGTCCGCTTGAGCGGACAGGCAACTTTGAATGTATTTTTGCATTTTACTTCAGGGGCGCTGCCCCTCGACTCCACCTAGGCGCTGCCCCGGACCCGCCAAGGGGTATTGTCCCCTCGACCCCCGCGAGCTGACCGGGTAGCTCGATCCCCGTCATAATCAGCGGAGTGGCAATCTTGAAAGAATTAACATCACAAAACTTCTCTGTAAGGCACAATTCGGGTTGGATTCGCATCTAAAAACTCATAGTCTCACTGAAATAAAAAGTGCGAAAATAAATACAACTTAAAAAAATTTTGTCAAATGAAATTACCAAGAATAAAAATCTAACATTTATTTATTTATTTATGACCTTTTAACTTCGTAGAGAGTCAACCCTTTTTAGAGAGTTAGATTGTCGAATTTTACCAAAATCATGTTTACTTGTTATAAAATGGCATTTGGATTGCTTTATCCAATCCCATGAGATAGAAAAATTATTTTGCCCCAATTTACAAAAACAATAGTCACCTTTTTTGTAATGAGAATTTTTATGCTCATAAATTTAGGAGTGGTTTGTAAACGTTTAGGGTGCATAAATAAATAAATAAAAAGATAAGCATATCCTCACACTATTTTTTTTTAATATAATTAAAACAAAGGTAAAACGAGAATTTTAAATAAAAAGTCAAAATATTACATTAACCTTTTACATTTTTTTCATACAACTAAAAAAATCCATTTATGCACATAGTATGGCCAAGTTTGACAAGTTGACAAAAAGTCAAAAAGTTACTCAAAAAGTTAAAAAGTTATCATTATTCACCAAAAGTCAAAAATTACGGCTGCACAACTCTCAATCCTAATTTTTCCATACACACTAATTTATATAATTTTTTAATACACATTTTTCTATAAAAAGTTAAAAAGTTAACCTAAACAACCATATTTTTTTCCTCAAATTTTTAGTCTAAAAAGACAAAAAATACACTTACTTAAGACACTCCAAACAACCCCTAACTTTTTGTTAATCTCATATATAAATCAATAAACCAAAAAATTACTTTAAAAAATTAATCCCAATACCCATTAACACCACCAAACTAATATATAAATAAATAAATTTTATTTTACATCCTTAACTTAGTACTATCGTACTAATAATTTTATTACTCAATCTCATCACTCACAATTTCAGCCTTTGTTTAGAATGTTGGTTGACTTTTTAATTATTTTAGTCTGAGGTTAAAAAGTCTCGTTTAAGCTGGATGGGGCTGACCCTAGGCATAGCCCACCAGGCCATGGCTTAGAACCCCTCAAAATAGACCCAAAAAATGGCCCCTTCTATTATAATTTAATGTAACATAGTGGGTATGTTTTAAGTTTAAAAAAATTAAAGAAGATCCAAACTAATTTAAAATAAATTGACCTATTAAAAAATTAAAATGGCTCATTTTCTCTCCCTATCTAATTCTTAACCCTAACTCTGAATTCAATTTTCTCAAAAATTTGAGAGAAGCGACATAACAAAGTATTAACGAATTTCTCAAGAATTCAGAGCAGTAGCACAACACAAGTAGATCTTTTTTCTATTCAATTAATTAAATATTTGTCTTGTCTTTTGCTCAATTAATTAACCTAGATTGTACAAGTATGATTGATTTATTTGTTTCTAAAAATGCAAGAAGATCGAGAATCAAGTGATACTTATTAGTTGTTGTAATGTAATGATAAGTATTTTTTGTGATTTTGACACAAATCTTTTGTCCTTTACTTTCAAAAAAAATTTCATTGATTGAAAAAAAAAAACGTGAAGAGCCTCAAATGATCTAGTAATATTTGTTAATTGATTATCGGATTTGGACTTTGAAAATCTCAGGGCCGGGCCTAAATTTGGGATAAAATTTTTAGTTTTTATTTTTATTTTTGTGAGAGAAAAAATAAAATAATTATGATTTGGATGTGATATTTTGTCTTATTAATTTTTTAATCTATTTTATCTTTTTGTGACTAAAATAACCTACATCAAAACATAGCCTCAATCAATCTAATCTGAAAAACAAACATAACTTTCAAGCAGTAGAGAAATAACAGCATGTAAAGCATGTAGCGCTAACCTGAGGCAGGGGAACTATAACAAAGCCGTCGAACCAGAAGGCCTTAAGCGACCGGAGGTAATTGTAGGTGATCGCACGTGCGTCCCACACGAGCTTCCCACACCCAACCCCCAACGACTCTCTCGACACGTACGCCAACCGAAACTGAATGCACAGGTGGCACAACTGAACTGCGTCTACACACGTGCGAGCAACGACCACGATTGCAGCCATCCGACCGTCCATATAAACGCACGGCCTTTCACACCCTAAACTGACCGCTACTGCGAAAAAGAACAGAGGATCAACGGCCAATGCGATGCCACGTGCCATAAAAACCACCCGGTTCCACACCCGCACGCTTGCGCTACGCGGGTCCAAAACAGAACCGAATCGTCCCACAGTCCGCCGGCTCGTTTGTGGATTGTAATCGGACCGGTTTTGAATCGGGACTAGAGATGAACCGGCCAAAGCCTCCCACTCGGGCTGGTGGTCCGCTTCACAGCTTGTGGAGTGAAAAATCGGACCACCAGCCCGAGTACACTCGTAGCATCCGGTCAGATTGTCATTGTCGGGTTCGGATTCACTTGAACGGAAAATTTCAGTCCACCTGCGATTAAGATGGATCAATTAAAATTGAAAAAAAAAATTATAAAATTTTGATCTAGACAGTTATGTGAGCAAAGAAAGTATATAGATTAGTAACCTTGACATTTTTGGAAAAGTGGAGAGAGATGGGATGCAAATGGAAAGTGAGAGGGTAATTTTTGGGAAAAATTGGGCCGAGCTGAGAGTTGGGCATTGAGGCCCAAAACGCGAAAGACTACGTAAAAAGGCCGTACTGAATACTCCGGCCTAGAGGGCAAGGTTACTCCGGCCCTGGGGAGACAAAGTTACTTCGGCCCAAGGAGGTGAGTTTATTCCGGCTCAAGTAGAGATAGTTGCTTCGGCCCAAGGAAGAGTAAGGCTACTCCGGTCCAGAGACAACTCGGAGTAAGACCGGTTTCAGAGTTAGTCCGGTCGCAGTATGTTCTGGGAAGGCCGGTGTCGGAATTAGTCCGGTCGTGACTTACAATGGTTAGGTCGATCAGAACTTGTTACTTGGAAGTTTGATTTAAGCACACCAAGGTTGAACAGGGGCAGCCGAAGTAATGAGTTAAAAGGAGAAGACCGAGCTAAGGATAGTTCGGCCTTCTCTGTGGCTCAGCATAGCCAGTGTTATTTCGGCCGTGTGGTAGTTCGGCTATGGAGAAAACCATCCCACTTGGTTTAAGCAGTGGGGGAGGGTGTGAAAGGATAAGCATTATCCTTAAGAATATGAATCCTAGGAGGACTCTACATGGAGAAATACAAGTCCTACTAGGATTGTGCCATATGAAACTTATAACAGCTCAAAAGCATCACCTTGGAGGAGGTAATTGAACACAATCTTTCTGAGAACTTAGAGCTTTGTCTACTTGTCAAGTTTTCTGACTTAGGCATCGGAGAGGTTTCCGGCACACACCCGCCGGCTAGCTCACGTTTGTGTTTTCAGGTGACGAAGCGACGTCGTACGGAGAAGCGTGGACTTGGTCAACAGGATTATACGAGGAGAATTATTTCCTCCCCGTACAATTGGCGCCGTCTGTGGGAAGAACAGACAAGAACAAAAACCTCTTGACTAAGCTTCTCCTTTTCTCATTCAATGGCACACATTGAAGACTTGCCGCAGTCCGCCGTCGACGGACTAACTCCAGAAGGGGGCGCAAGGCGTGAGGGATTACCTGCTGTCCCTCCCATGGCGGACTTGGAGCCCCAACAACATAATTCCAAGAGGAGCGGCAGGGGAAGGCGGAATGGCAGCCCTCGTCACTCTCAAAGTCCCGACAGGCAAAGGAGGAGGATTGATCCTCAAGCCTTAGAAGATCGCGTAAAGGAACAGGATGAACTGATTCGGAGGATGGCGGCGGACATGGAGGCCTTGAAACGCCAGATGAAGACCAAAGATGTGGCGACAGGAGAGGGGCGTAAGCACAAGACGCCCCCTCGCCACTCAGAGAGTCGTAGTAGGAATACTACACCCTCCCAAGGAGAGAGCAGAAGCCTCAGGACGGGCGACACTCACTCCTTATCTTCAAGGACTCGTCACTCCAGGTCTGAGAGGACGAGATCCGAAAAATCATACACTGAAGGAAGCACGTATCGGCCTTCACATTCACACCAAACCAGATCCAGACAAACCGAACTACCCAGGTCATCCGACTTACGAACCGTGCTAGAAGAAAAAGCACGATGCAAGGAAGATGCCAGGGCAAGGGATCCACACCGAGTTTCGGCCTTACAACGGTTGGCTCCTCGGACGCACGGAAGCGTCGAGGTTGGAATGCCAATACCGCGACCGGCCTACGAACCAACGGACAAGGCATTGGCAAGACTACAGACCTCGCCGTTTGTCCCAGCGATCGAAAACGCACCCCTGCCATCGGGCTTCCTTCAGCCGAAATTCAATACATATGAAGGGAAGACGGACCCGTATTCACACCTGAGCCACTTTCGCCAAGTCATGGCCGTGTACAGGCGAAACGAGGCCTTAATGTGCATACTTTTCCCATCAAGTCTGGGCGACTTGGGCTTGACTTGGTTCGAAAAGCTCCCAGAGGGTAGCATAGCCTCCTGGGCCCAATTAGCAGAAGCGTTCGTAACAAGGTTTCGGACAAATACTAAGACACCGGTGGAGATAGACCAGTTACTCTCCATCGACATGGGTGAGAAAGAAACCCTCAGATCTTACAACAGTCGCTACTGGGAGACATTCAACCAGATTGGAGACTGCCCCACCAATCTAGCCATTGCGCAATATAAAAGAGGCCTACCAGTAGGGAACCGACTAAGGGATTCAATTACAATGACGCCACCCCTCACCATGGAGGCCCTGATGGAGAGAGTACATCAGCACATCAGGGTAGAAGAGGATGGCGCACGTGCCAAGGCAAAATCAAGCACGACCGCAGCACCGGAAAAGAAAACCCCTGCCAAGGTCAACACGGTTGACCGAAGTAACAAGAACGGACGTGGCAGACGAGATAACGGAGAAGACCCAGACAAAAGATGGTTGAGAATCCGCACTGCCATAACAACGGTGTTCAAAAAACCAATATATCGGATTCTGAGCGAAATCAAAGACAAGCCTTTTGTCAAGTGGCCAGCCAAGCTTGGGGAAGCTCAGAAGAATTACGACGACAGATCACGGTGCACCTTCCATAAAGAAAAGGGGCACCGAACCGAGAATTGCACGCCACTAAGACAGCATTTAGAAGAATTGGTGGCAGCAGGCCACTTGGACGAATACATTGAAGGAGGAGCGCAACCGCCCCCCCAAGATCATAATGACCAACCCAACAGAATGTCAAACGACGCACCACCACAAGGCATTATCAATGTAATTCATGGAGTTTTTGAACCTGAGCGCGTATGCGAGCTTAGAGGTTCAATCAAGAAGGCTGAACACTTTAGGGAAGTATTAAGCTCCCAACCCGCCATCAAGAAGGGGAGGACAGAGGCAACAAACGTCATGTCCTTTTCGGATAAGGACTTGGAACGAATTTACTGCCCCCATAATGATGCCCTGGTTGTCACTCTCCGAGTCAAGGATTTTGACGTCAAGCGGATTCTGATTGACCAGGGTAGTTCTTGTGAGATCATGTATTACGACACATTCAAGCAACTAAAGCTGCAAGACAAAGACTTAGCACCTGCAGTTTCTCCCCTGATTGGATTCAACTCCATGCCAGAGTGGCCTGTCGGCAAAATAATCCTTCCAGTCAGAGCAGGAAGTGTATCAAAACAGGTGGAGTTTTGGGTATTGAAGGTCCCCTCCACCTACAACATCATCCTGGGCAGAACATGGCTGCATGCCATGCGTTCGGTAGCATCATCATACCATCAGGTAATGCGGTTCCCCAATGACGCCGGTATAATTGAAGAAGTCTATGGCGATCAGATCATGTCAAAACAGTGCTTCGCCACAGCAAATGGAAGCCGAGCTGCCAAAGGATACGTTCACTCGGTGGAAGAACCAGAGAGTAATGAACTATTCGCGGACGTCGGCAAAGAGGCTGATCAGAAAGCGGTGGAAGACTTGGTGGAGGTAAAAATAGATGAGAAGAACCCGGATAAGTTCTTCTTGCTTGGCTCATCATTATCCAGCGCTGAGAGATTAGAGGTCTTGGAATTCTTGACCTCTAATATTGAAGTGTTTGCCTGGACACCTTACGACATGCCAGGCATTGATCCAAACTTCATCAGTCACCAACTCAATGTCCACCCATCCGCCAGACCAGTCATTCAACGCACACGCAGATCGGCACTCCACCACGCCGAAATAGTGGCAGAAGAGGTAGGCAACCTGCTGGAGGCAGGAGCGATAAGGGAAGTGCACTACCCAAAATGGATCTCCAACACCGTCGTAGTGCCAAAAAAGAATGGTAAATGGCGTGTCTGCGTCGACTACAAAACAGTCAACAAAGCGTGCCCAAAAGATAGCTTCCCTCTACCAAGGATAGATCAACTGGTGGACTTAACGGCAGGACATAACCGACTTAGCTTTTTGGATGCATACAGAGGCTACCACCAGATCGCCATGCATGAACCAGACCAGGAGGTCACATCCTTCACAACACCAAGGGGGTTATATTGCTACAAGGTCATGCCCTTTGGCCTAAAGAACGCAGGGGCGACATTCCAAAGGATGGTCACCAAGATGTTTGAACCATTGTTAGGCAGAACAATGGAGGCTTACATCGACGACATGGTGGTCAAAAGCAAGGATAAGAATGACCATCTGAAAGATTTGGGCGAGATGTTCCAGATCCTGAAGAAACACAAGTTGCGCCTCAACGCATCCAAATGCGCATTCGGAGTTGGATCTGGCAAATTCTTGGGCTTCCTGGTGACCAACCGAGGTATAGAAGCAGACCCCTCTCAGATCAAAGCAATCCAGGAGTTGGAGAGACCAAACTCAGTCAAAGAAGTGCAGCATCTCACTGGTATGGCGGCTGCGCTAAACCGGTTCATAAGCAGGTCGTCAGACAGACTACGACCATTCTTCCAAGCTTTAAAAGCCAAGTTTGAGTGGGATGAAGAATGCGACCGAGCTCTGGAAAGCTTGAAGGAGTACATGTCTTCCCCACCACTACTTGTAACTCCAGTTCCTGGTGAAGAACTCTTTTTATACCTGGCAGTTTCTCAGCACGCAGTTAGCGCAGTGTTGGTTCGTGCAGAAGGAATACAACACCTGCCCATCTTTTATGTAAGCAAGACATTGTTGGGAGCCGAAACAAGGTACTTGCCCTTAGAGAAGCTAGCATTAGCGTTAATGATGGCATCCAGAAAGTTGGCGCATTACTTTCACGCCCACACCATAGTCGTCCTCACAGCCTTTCCATTAAAAGCTCTGTTTGAAAGGGCGAACTTCAGTGGGCGAATTTTAAAATGGGTAGTAGAGTTGGGACAATTCGACATCAAGTTCCAACCCAAGACCGCAATAAAAGCTCAATCTTTGGCAGACTTCGTCGCAGAGTTTACTCCTGGAAGTCATCATATCTGCCCAGTCGACCTGACTGACTCAACCGAACTAGGGACGGAAGTTGACGCCGGAATAGCGTAACCCCTAGTGGAAGGTAGTCCATCAAGCACAAAGGCAGACCATACTAAGGACAACAAGGAGGAGCCAAACAAAGGCTCACCAGCAGTTCAAACAGAGGACGAAGGGGAGACAGCCAACCTGGACTTTGAAGAAAACACCCTTCTTGACCTCACGACATCATCTGATCCTTCCACTTGCTGGAAACTATTCGTTGGAGAGATGTGGAAGCTCTTTGTGGATGGAGCATCCAACCGACATGGTGCAGGGCTTGGCGTAGTCCTCATCTCTCCAGACGGCCTGGTTATAGAGCAGGCAATCAACCTTGGCTTCCCAGCATCCAACAACGAAGCAGAGTATGAGGCGCTTCTCGCAGGACTCAAGTCGGCACACTTCATGAAAGCAACCGAACTAATGGTGTACAGTGATTCACTGCTGGTGGTAAACCAAATTTCTGGCGAATACGAAGCAAAGGATGACAGAATGGCCAAGTACCAAGAGCTAGTCAGAACGGAGATCAAGAAGTTTGATGTGGTAAGGATAGAACAAATTGGCAGGGAGGAAAACAGCCGAGCGGACGAGCTAGCAGGCCTTGCCTCAATGGCAGATACATCAATCCCTCATCCATTACTCGTCGACTTCTTACCAAAACCAAGCATAGAAGACCTCGAAGCAGAAGAAGTATATTGCACAGAATTAGGGCCCTCTTGGATGGATCCCATCATCCTGTTCCTAAAAGACGGCATCCTACCAGAAGAGAAAAAAGAAGCCAACAGAATAAGGGCGAAATCGCAGCGGTTTTGGCTATCTCCATCTTTGGCACTATATAAGAAGTCGTTCTCTGGGCCTTACCTCAAGTGCGTTCATCCCAGCAAAGTAGAAGCATTCCTGTTCGAAATACATGAAGGGGTATGTGGAAGTCATCAAGGGGGAAGGTCGCTCGCTTACAGGGCTATTTCACAAGGATATTGGTGGCCATATATGCAAGCAGACTCAGAGAAATACGTGAAGAAGTGTGAAAAATGCCAGAAATTCGCACACCAAATACATCAACCAGCAAGAGAACTCCTACCTTTAACTAGCCCATGGCCTTTCGCAATGTGGGGCTTAGACATAGTAGGACCACTTCCAACAGCACCCGGAGGCAGAAAATTCTTTCTCGCAGCAACAGACTACTTCACAAAATGGGTGGAAGCAGAAGCATTGGCATCAATCAAAGAAAAAGATGTGAAGAAGTTCGTTTGGCAAAATATTATCACTCGGTTTGGCATACCAAAAGCACTGATCTCAGACAATGGAACTCAGTTCGACGGCAGAATCTTCAGAAGCTTTTGTGAAGAATACAAGATAGAGTTCTACAATTCCACACCAGCGTATCCTCAAGCAAATGGGCAGGCTGAAGCATCAAATAAAGTCGTCTTGGATGGACTAAAGAAAAGGCTAGAGAAAGCAAAAGGCAAGTGGGCGGATGAACTTCCTCATGTTTTATGGGCTTACCGCACCACACCTCGGCGATCAACTGGAGAAACACCATTTTCCTTAGCCTATGGCATGGAAGCAGTGATCCCACTAGAAGTTAGCCTTCCCACAATTCGAAGCGAAAATTTTGATCCAGACTTAAATGGAGAAGCCATAGCCTTAGAACTCAACCTTGCAGAAGAAAGAAGAGAAAGAGCGTTGGTCCACATCGCCGCATACCAACGAGAGTTAATCAAAAAATACAGCAAAAAGGTTCATCCAAGACAATTCAAAATTGGCGATTGGGTATTGCGCAAAGTAATGGGAAACACCTTGGTCCCAGGAGACGGCAAGTTAGGCCCAAATTGGGAAGGTCCTTATAAGGTGGTTGGGTTAGCCGGCAAAGGGGCATACCACCTAGAAGACAAGGATGGCAAGGCAATCCCTAGGCCATGGAATACGGCCAATCTCAAGATATTTTACTTTTAGCTTTTCTCTTTCGAACATTATGTAATTTTCTCTTCCTTCAATAAAATGAGATTCTTTTTAGCACAAATTACTCTTTGTAAAAATTAGCTTTCACGACTTAAGTATATTACAAACATGTTATTCTAAGTTAGCTGGAAAAACTAACTTAGAGGTTGGCTGGATTAAACCAACACCCTTCCTAAGCCCAGGATAAGGATCCAGGCTGCAGGACATTTGGTCGGAATAACCAAATACTAGAAGTTAGCTGAAAAAACTAACTTCAATAGTTGGCTGGAATAAACCAACTCTTGTTACTCTTCAGCCGAAGTAAGTGTGAGGCTGAAGAGTGGTTGGCTGGAATAAACCAACACTTGTTACTCTTCAGCCGAAGTAAGTGTGAGGCTGAAGAGTGGTTGGCTGGAATAAACCAACACTTTGTACTCCTTAGCCGAAGTAAGTGCATGACTAAGGAGTGGTTGGCTGGAAAAAACCAACTCTTGTTACTCTTCAGCCGAAGTAAGTGTGAGGCTGAAGAGTGGTTGGCTGGATTAAACCAACACTTAGTACTCCTCAGCCGAAGTAATTATATAGGCTGAAGAGTGGTTGGCTGGAATAAAAAAACTCTTGTTACTCTTCAGCCGAAGTAAGTGTGAGGCTGAAGAGTGGTTGGCTGGAATAAACTAACTCTTGTTACTCTTCAGCCGAAGTAAGTGTGAGGCTGAAAAGTGGTTGGCTGGAATAAACCAACACTTGTTACTCTTCAGCCGAAGTAAGTGCAAGGCTGAAGAGTGGTTGGATGGAATAAACCAACTCTTGTTACTCTTCAGCCGAAGTAAGTGTGAGGCTGAAGAGTGGTTGGCTGGAATAAACCAACTCTTGTTACTCTTCAGCCGAAGTAAGTGTGAGGCTGAAGAGTGGTTGGCTGGATTAAACCAACACTTAGTACTCCTCAGCCGAAGTAATTATATAGGCTGAAGAGTGGTTGGCTGGAATAAACCAACTCTTGTTACTCTTCAGCCGAAGTAAGTGTGAGGCTGAAGAGTGGTTGGCTGGAATAAACCAACACTTGTTACTCTTCAGCCGAAGTAAGTGCAAGGCTGAAGAGTGGTTGGCTGGAATAAACCAACTCTTGTTACTCTTCAGCCGAAGTAAGTGTGAGGCTGAAGAGTGGTTGGCTGGATTAAACCAACACTTAGTACTCCTCAGCCGAAGTAATTATATCGGCTAAAGAGTGGTTGGCTGGTAAGTATAGTTTAACCAACCAAAAACCGAAATAACACTTGGAGTAATAGAAGACATTACAAATGCAAGCATACACACAATAACCGAAATAAGAGAAGTAAAATTTTCATTGCAAGAGAAGTCATTACAAGGGGGCTTAGTTCGGTTACAAAGGAGAAAAAGTAAAAAATCAAGAGAAAAGTTCATCAATTTCAGCGTCGAAAACCGCATCGGCATCAACTTGAAGACCGGTCTCCAGAGGGAGCTCATTCACACTAGGGTGAGCCACTTCGGCTACGGTTCCACTGGGAGGATCAACAGTTAGGTCTTCAGCAGTGGGCACCGACCGAACTGGCTGGTCCACTTTTTCGGCCGGAGTATCTTCATCAGAGGCATCATCAGAGTCAGAGCCTTCCAAAAACTGTTGTTGCAGAGCAGCCGCGTACTCCGCCAGGGACTTCGGTATAAAATAATCTGGAGGGTTGAAGACCTCGGTCTGTTGATCTTGACCGAGCTTCTCCACTGCCGCCCTCCAGCCGCATTTGAAGAACAGCTCCTTTGCAGCGTCACATTGTTGGGCGTAAGCATCCTCTGCCCTCTTGAAACCTTGTTTCTCAGCCTCCTTCGCCTTCTCCTTCATTTCGGCGTCTTTCTTTCTTTCAAGCTTTACCAGCTCACGCAAGTACTTGTCCTTCAGCACAATGACAGTCTTTTGTTTCTCGGCCTCGGCCGAACTAACCATTCCGGTCAAGCGACCGACCTCTCCTCGTAGTTCGGCCATTTCCTTTCTGGCTTCTTCGAGCTCGGCCGATTTCGCCTCTGCTTCGGCCGCTGCTTGCCTAGTCACTTTCCTCAGCTCCAGTACCTTCCTGTGGGTGATCTGGTTTTTCTGAATAGCCTGCCAAAGCAAACAACTTTCCTTTAAACCGAAGAAAGAGTTTAAAAGAAAAAGAAACATAAACAGAAAAGCAACCGAAATCACTAACCAGAATCATGGATTTTGTAGCAGACCGGATGGACTTCAGCTCGGTGGTTAACTGTTTTTGATGATGTTCCATGTCTTTGGGCAGACACACGCTCTTGGCCAGGTTGATGGCCAACAGGTGGTCTTTCTCAGCAACGACCGAGTCTGTGTCTAGAATGTCTCGGTCGTTGAAGGTTAATTTCGGTGCCCAGCAGCCGATGGTTCGGTCGGAAGACTCCGGTTGGGGGCTCGGTGGTAAGCTCGGCTGAATAGGAGTTTCTTCATCAATCAAAACCCGTTCGGGTTCGGAAGTTCGGGCACGCTTGGTTCGGCGGGAAGAGGATGGCTGTTGGGAAGGAAGGGCGACAACAGCAGGCTGCGGTTGGCTGGGAGGCGCCACTTCGGGCCTAGCTGTTTCGGTGAGAAGGGCCCTGACTCTGCTCCTTTTCGCCATCTCTTCTTCTACGGTTAGAGGGACAAGTCTTATCTCGGGCAGAGTTGGGTCCAGCTCCGGTGCCTCTTCAAGAAGGAAGTCAGTCACCCTTGCTTTTCGGCGACCGCTGTAGCGATAGGTCGGCTCAAAATTTAGTAGCTTGGCCCAATCTCTTTCTTTAATCCGGAATGCAGCTCGCAAAACTCCGAGGTTGGGATAGCTATACAGGGAATGGAGATGGGCGAAATCTGCAAAAAAGAGAAGTGTTAGTTCGGCTAGTAGACTAAACAACCGAGATAACTTACAAAGCAGAAGACCGAAGTAAAGTTACCAGGCTCTCCCATTTTCCAATTTATAGGTCGGCCAGGAATTTGAGCTTGAAAATCCTCAAAGTTCCCAGAGACCCAAAAGAAATCATCATCGTTAAGATCTTTGTCCGGAGTGTGCTTGATTATCTTCTCTCGGCGACGGCGAATTCTAAGGTAGTAGACCCACCCAGCATTCTTGGAGCCGATAGAGTATTGATGAAAGATCTCGGCTAGACCAAGATTCAGTCCGGTTTGGTGGTTTAATGCGGCTATCCCCATTATAATACGGTATGTATTGGTGGATAGTTGGGTGGGACATAGCCTAGTCTGTCTAAGAAATTCGCAGATTAGCGGTTGGACAGGAAACCGTAGACCGGTTTCTATTATGGATTGAAGGGTAAAGGGCACGAAGCCTTCATTGTTCCAGGGGGTAGCATCTTTTTCGGCCAACGCCAGATGGACATCATCAGGAATCTGGTAATCTTGCCTAAATTCGGCCAGGCCACCAGGGGTTTCGACTAAATATCTATACTTACCCGTTTATTGTATAATTTATGAATAAATTATTTCGGTACAAAAACTAGGCTCAGTAGCTCGGTTGAGCACACGCAGGAGTGCCTGGGCAACCTAAGTCTGCAAAGTAGAAAACAAAGGGGTTAAGCACAGATCGTTGGACCGCGCTACAAATTATAAGCAAGATATACAAATCCTACTTCGGTTTAGTGGGCTGGTTCTACCTCGGCTCGTCGGAAGGTTTCTTAGCTCGGTTTTGAGCAGTTTAGACCGGTTTAACGTCTGGGGGCAGCTTTCTGAGTTCGGTCTAAAAAACTAAGAAAGCTGGTTTAGTCCCAAGGCCTAAATCGGTTGCGGTGTGAGGAAAGTTGCTCCGGCTGAGCCCCTAGGGGCGGCTTTCTGAGTTCGGTTTCAGAACTAAGAAAGCCGGCTTGGCCCCCAAGGTCTTACCTCGGTTTGAGACCGAAGTACCTAGTTCGGTATGTGCAAGCTTATTCGGTAATCTTATCTTGGCTAGAGTGATTCAGGATAAACTACTGGCATTCCTACAAGTTCTAGCTCGGTTATTGACTACAGAAATCTACATATTAGGGGCAAACAGAATCCTAGTTCGGTCGCAATGTGATTTTGGATCTAAGGCTTGTTTTTCTACATAACAGTTCATACACATACAAGTTCTACTGGTTTCTTCATAGAAAGTACTAAATTAAATTAGAGCTAGAAGAAAAATGTTTTGCAAAAGCAAGCAGAGCATGGAAAACGAAATATGAAAGCAAAACAAAGGAAAGGAAAAAGGATTGCTTACCAGGAAAAGATGAAGCAGAGGACAGGAGCAACGGAACCAATGAAGAACACAGATTCAGGAGGCTCAGAGGCTGGAGAAGCAGAGGCACAGAGAGAGAAGAAGATGAAAACAATAGAGTAAATGATTCCAGAATCGAAAGGGCTGTTTTGTGTAAAAGGGAGAGAGAAAAAGGCGGCAAAAAGAAGCGGGAACAGTACAAAAATTCTGAAGGACGGCGTGACAGTTGGCCACAGCTTATCAGAGCTAGCCACGTGTCACTGGAATTGGAAGCGTTACAGTCGCTGTGATTGAAGAGACGTTTTGACCGGACATAGTGATACCCGAGGTAAACTTAGCTCGGCTGGAAAGGCTAAAGGGTTTTTAGCTCGGCTGGAAAGGCTTAAGGGTTTTTTAGTTCGGCTAGAAAGGCTAAAAGGGTTTTTTAGCTCGGCTGAGAAAGCGTAACAAACTCTAGCTCGGCCAAAAGGCTGGTAATCTCAATCATGTTGCACAGATGGAATTAAGGGGCAATTGAGAGGGTAATTTTTGGGAAAAATTGGGCCGAGCTGAGAGTTGGGCATTGAGGCCCAAAACGCGAAGGACTACGTAAAAAGGCCGTACTGAATACTCCGGCCTAGAGGGCAAGGTTACTCCGGCCCTGGGGAGACAAAGTTACTTCGGCCCAAGGAGGTGAGTTTATTCCGGCTCAAGTAGAGATAGTTGCTTCGGCCCAAGGAAGAGTAAGGCTACTCCGGTCCAGAGACAACTCGGAGTAAGACCGGTTTCAGAGTTAGTCCGGTCGCAGTATGTTCTGGGAAGGCCGGTGTCGGAATTAGTCCGGTCGTGACTTACAATGGTTAGGTCGATCAGAACTTGTTACTTGGAAGTTTGATTTAAGCACACCAAGGTTGAACAGGGGCAGCCGAAGTAATGAGTTAAAAGGAGAAGACCGAGCTAAGGATAGTTCGGCCTTCTCTGTGGCTCAGCATAGCCAGTGTTATTTCGGCCGTGTGGTAGTTCGGCTATGGAGAAAACCATCCCACTTGGTTTAAGCAGTGGGGGAGGGTGTGAAAGGATAAGCATTATCCTTAAGAATATGAATCCTAGGAGGACTCTACATGGAGAAATACAAGTCCTACTAGGATTGTGCCATATGAAACTTATAAAAGCTTAAAAGCATCACCTTGGAGGAGGTAATTGAACACAATCTTTCTGAGAACTTAGAGCTTTGTCTACTTGTCAAGTTTTTCTGACTTAGGCATCGGAGAGGTTTCCGGCACACACCCGCCGGCTAGCTCACGTTTGTGTTTTCAGGTGACGAAGCGACGTCGTACGGAGAAGCGTGGACTTGGTCAACAGGATTATACGAGGAGAATTATTTCCTCCCCGTACAGAAAGCATGAAAGATAAAAAAATTGGATTAAGTTTTATAATATCTCCTTATTACCAAAAACAAAAATAAAAAATAAAAAATTGAGAGAGGAGGGAGGAGGAGTGTTGTTGAAGGGAGAAGGTGACTCGTAGTATGATTCTGTTTTTGTGGGGTCCATAGGTATGCTACGTGGAATTCCAATGTTTTTAACCTATCAACAATGGTTTAGATCACTAAAAACTATATCACTAATACCACTAATACATTGGGAATGACAAAAAATAAATAAAAAAATAAAAACAAGGCATAGAAAGTGGCCGGGGCCTACTGCCACATCATTAGTGCTCTCTTTAGTGATCCATTTTTAATGCTCTCAAGCATTTTTCTTTAACCTATTTGTGATGTGACAATGGAAATTTTTTTTAGGAAAAAGCCTCGGACCTTCAACTTGGAGACCCACATTATCTCTAAAATAGATGTGTTTGATTTATGTGTATTTTTATTTGTTTTTTTTTTTTTTTCCTCTCCCTCTCACACAAGATGATATGGGGGTTGTACGGGTAGAATTTTTATAGGAGTGTTAGCGGGTGTTTGGTAAATTATTATTTTAGGAGGTTAAAATTTTTATGCTTTGGAAGATAGTTAGATTTTTTTGTAATTAGATGTGATGTTTGTGAGATAAAAAGTAAAATGACTATGAGTTTGATCTGACATTTTATCTTACTGACTATTTTAATCTATTTTATCTTTTAGTATTATTTTAGCCAAAAAAATTAAAAAATTGCTTCCCAAACACTCCCTAAATCATTGTTCAAATTTTTAACATCCGATCGACTTAGAGTTGGAAATTGATTAGATTAATTCAATTGATCACTTTTGTATACTTTTAATTGAGAAGTCAGGATTAATTATTGTCCTAAGTAAATATTAGGGTTGAAAATGAGTTGAATTAAGTTAAGTCGAGTAATAAGTTGTTTAAGTTTGATTTGATAATTTTAATGAATTTAAAAATATATTTAAATTTGACTTCTTGTTATATAACGAATTGATTTCAAATGAGTTTTTAACGAGTCGAATATGAGTTGAGTTTAAGTAACTTGGGCTGTGTTTGGTTAGACTTTCAAAGTGTCATTCCACCCTTTAATTTCAGTATGGTGTGTTTGTTTACAATTTTCAAAAATTGATTTCACACTCACTTTTCAAAACATGTCTACCCGATCATCCACCCGGACGTCCAGCCAGTTGACTGAAACAATGTTCATGTTTGTTTGTTTGTTTTTTTTTTTTTTTGCACCTGTTATTTTTATATTTTAAATAAAAAATATTTTGAGAATTTTGTTAAATTTTTTAATGAGTTTTGAATAGAATTTTGGGTTGTGTGTTTGGTTATGAGTTAAAATTTTTTAAATCAAATATCATATGTCACATAACTCAATTCAAAACTTATAACCAAACAAATTTTCCACACTTAAATCATAATTCCAAAACTCATAAACTCAAAAGACAACTTCTCAAATCATAATTCTAAAACTCTATCAAACGCAACCTTGGTTTTTTTTAAGGGTAAATTATACTAATAGTCTCTATAGTTTGGGACTCGTGTCACTTTGGTCCCTGACTTTTCAATTGTGACACATTTGACCTTGAATTTTGAATTTTGTTCCAAAAAAGGACAATTGAAGATGTTATTGTTTAATTTCAATGGCAAAATCGTCAATTTAATAAAATATAAACTAATTTGACAAAAATAAATGTCAAAAAATATTTTAAATTTTTAAAAAATTATTTTTATCCACCAATGATAAAATTATGTAAAATTGATAAAAACTAATAAAAATTACATGATTAATTTTTAAAAATTAATTTTACATGATCATTATTCAAACATATAATAAAAATTAATTTGGTAAAAAAAATAAATAAATGTTTAAAAGTTTATCAATTTTGCATAATTTTATTTTTAATAAGTAGAAATAATTTTTAAAAATTCAAAAATATATGTTTGACATTTATTTTTGTCAAATTAGTTTATATTTTATCAAATTGACGATTTTATCCTTGAAAAATCTAATAATATCTTCAATTGTCCTTATTTGGAACAAGATTCAAAATTCAGGGTCAAATGTGTCACAATTGAAAAGTCAGGAATCAAAGTAATACAAGTCCCAAATTATAGAAACTATTAGTGTAATTCACCATTTTTTTATAGTACATATAAATTGTTGAATAATAAGTTGTTCAAATTTGACTTAAAAATTTACCAACTTAAAATTATGTTCAAATTTAATTTATTTACATAACGAATTGATCTCAAACGAACTTTTAACGGGTCAAATGCCACTCAAATTCGAATAGCTTGATTCGTTTAACACTCTTAGCAAAGATTGATTTTTTACTTTCTGATTAAAAAGTCTTTGTTAAGTTGTTTAATTATTTTTTATTATGAATTTTTTCTTGTAATGGTTGTTGGTGTTGATACTTGTGTTGGGTATGCAGTTTGTCTTGTTAAATTTTCTGATGATTAATTGTCTAATTAATATAATTTATTTTAATATTTAAAAATGTTTTTTTTTTAGTTGACAAAAAAAAATCAATTCAAAGATAGGATGAATTTAGTTTTTAAGTTTTTAGGAAGTGGCCGAAGTTTAGACCCTATAAATTTACGTAGATACCATGGATGTTTGATTGTACTAATCTAATATCTTATTTAGTGAAAAATAAAAAAGATTACAACAGTATGATTTGTTGTATATAATTTGAACTAGTTTTATTTTATTTTATTTTTTTTATAGTGGATGATATTTTATTTTATTTTTTTTATTTTAGCTATGATTTTTATCAAAATAAAGGCTTAATGGTCAAATTTAAAATTAAATAACAAATGACAAATTTTTTTTTTCAAAAAACTAAATATATCAAAACTACATCGTTTTGCTTCAATTTGAAATCCCAATTGTCAAATTACCAATAAGATAATACTACAGAAAATCTGAATTGTTGATTCCGTTCAAGTCTTCTAGTTTTCTAACGCGGTACAATTTGAAGAAGTTCCCATACTTGTTTATAAAACATCTCATTTTATTATCATATGTAGAAACAAAATCATACATAAGAGTCGTTCATCAAGGAGCATATGATGCACATTAGCATCATTTTATATTTGGGGAATACTTTAATTAGTCCTAATTAATACAGGACTCAAATGACAAAAAAGAATTGCAACTGCATAGTTTTTACTCTAGGTGATCATGTGGCCTAATTGACATAAAAATAGCAGCATATCGCCGGAGTTGTCGCTCACTACCTCCATTCTCCACCACACCATTCACCAGACCCCTAGTCCTCACCACGTAACGCCGCCAAGCTAATTGCACATTCACAGCTGCCCAAGTCCTCCAATTGGATGAGTAATATCGCGCTGTTCGCTTGAGTCTTTCATTTGCAAATTTGTAACGGAAGTGATCAGTAATGTATCGAATATGGTTTGCATCAAGCCCAAACGCTTCAGTTGATTCAAGACAAGTGAATGTTGCGGATGAGGCAGGAAGGCGGTCCATGAATGGGCGGCGAAGACACCATGATAGTAGCTCATCTCCCAAAAATCCTCCAGGCTCTAGTATGCTTGTGGCGACTATGCCTTTGCTGAGATTTTGGCTACTTTTTACATGTCCGTGAACAATAAACACGATTCGTTGGACAGGATCTCCTTCTCTGATGATCTGCCCCGTCAACATCAAAATGTCAGAGAAATTTAACTAGAAATGTTTCTAATAATAATTGTAAAATTTTGGACCTTTTCATCTTTGGAGAACACAAGGAGCTTCACACGGTCGCAGATATTGTCAAGGATAAGATCGTCCAGACTCTGGAAGATAGGTACCTAAACATACCAACAATGCTACATAAGTTATTAATTCAATGAATTCTTTTGTAAAATTTCCAGAGGCAAGGGGCAAGTGGGGTCAATTGCGCCCATTATAGAATTTTTTATTTTTACTTCTAATCTTAAAATATTTCCATTTGCCCCCTCTAATTTCATAATTGCCCCAAACCTTGTACAAATTGTCTTCTTGAATGGCTTTCAATTGCCTCCCTTATTTTTGTTATTTTGCAAAAACAAAATTTAAAATTTTCCCCTATTTCTTTCCTTTCTCTCCCTATTTCCTCTCTTATTATCCAATAACACCATCTTGCTAAAGTAAATTTTCTTTTCGTGCTCTCTAAAATTTTTAAGGCAGTACACAATTTGTGAGGTCTCTCGTCTCTCACTAGTCAATTAGGTGAAGTTGTGCTTCATCTAATTTTTAAAATGTGTTTCCATTATTTCTATCATTCAATGAGTGTATGTGGATCTCCTACGATCATGCACAGGGTAAGTTCTAGGCACTCCCATCCCTTCTAATCCTTTTGATCCACATCAAAAACAAAAGACAAAACATAGACAATTACTCCCTTCCCAATTGAATTATTTCACAAGCATGGTAAGATGGATTGGGGGTAGGTAATACCTTTTTGATGAGATCAAGGCAAAGGTAGCGCTTAATTTCCCGACGGAGGCCTTCAGGCAAGTCTTCTATCAATTCCATCTCATCTTCTCCTCCCATGGCTGCCCATTTTTGTCGTTCAAAATGTCTCACTCTCTGTCGCAGTTGAGATGGCAATTGTCTCCTCTTCATCCACCATTCCATGTCTCTACATCTCAACTGCATTTTTCTCTTCTTTGCCATCACAGCATGCAAAAACACCTTCAATTTATACAGCAAGCACCATTTCATGTAGTCCTCTTTGGTAGACCATGCTTCATACCCCAATCAAGTTAAAATTAAAGAGAAAAAGATATCCACAAACCAGTCACATAATACTACTTAATATGGCGTGGACCCTAATGTATAAGAAGTCATTTACATAAATGCACCAACCAAAGAAAAATAAAAAATAGACAAGTTTCGTCTCTCATTTACCCAACTAATGAGATTGCTCATTGAATTGGGATGGTGATAGCGAAATTGCATTTTTTATGCTGAAGTTTTACACCAATAATAAGGGGACAAATGACTATTCCGTCTTATAAATAAGAGACAAAGTGATCATGTGTCTCTCCATTGTCAGAAAGGTGCACTACCTAGTCTATAGATATAATTTCTTCCATTTAGGTAAGGCCAAAAACACTGTAGGACCCACATCTTGTTAGTGTTCTACAAATAGTTTTGTGCATGTAGAAATGCCGAAATAAAATAAAATGTCTAGGAAATAGAAAGTAGGCACATCATGTACTTGGATCAACAAGATTTTTCATAAGTGAGTCCTACGAATAAATCTTGTAAAATATTGTCCATTCATGTAAATATTTTATCAATTTTCTCTGTCCAGTTTCTATGTTAGTAAGTGAACCTAATAAAATAATTAATGTTCAAAGCTTACTTAACAAAGAAGGGGATTGGAGAGGCAAGTGAATTAGGAGAGGGGGAAAAGAGAATTTTAAGTTACCTGAATATTACCGATCAATAGAGTGAATAGCATTAAGCCACTGAGCACAATACATATACTGAAGATGACTTCCAGCCAGTTACTTGTTGGCTCAAGATCATTGCCAAATGTGCTGCCAACCAAAACCCAAGAATTTTTAAGTGTGGTTGTCATTTCAAGAACATTTGTGGACAGAGAGGCTTAATATAAGCACGTGTCTGAATCTCTTTAGACTATGTTTGGATCATAAATTTGAGTAGGGATTTTAAAATAAAAAGAAAAAATGTGAGGCAAACGTGAATGAAATATAAGCGGGTTTTTTCTCCATTTTCCTTTCCTTTGCGAAATCTCACGGTCCAAACACAGCGTAAAGGAACTCAAGAGTAATCATTGGAGTTTCTTAGGCTTTGTCTCCAATTCCAAATGCTATTTTTAGTAGTTTTCCTACTCGAGAAAATATTATGCAACAATCTGTTCCATAGAAGAAGTGAATGGATGTTCTAAGCACAGCATGTGAGTTGCAAAAATTTTTAAATCTAGTCCAAGCACAGGCCACTAAACAGTAACATTTAAAACTATATATATATCCAAGAAAACTACCTAGAAAAATGCCTAAACTTTTCTTATCTTCCAAACACAATCAAAAAATGAAGATTTTTCTCCCTTGTGCTGAGAAAAGAGGGAAATTTAATTTAAGTGGTATAAACAATTAATCATGATCTTAATCAATTACCTGAGGGACATTAAACCCCAAAAAATGGGATATAGAATCTTAATAGACAGAGAATTGCTAGAAATGACTGGAAGAGCCCATTTGTAGATCCCATAACGATACGGTCCATTGACATCCAAGCACAATGGCTTTCTGACCATAGTTGTTGAGTTACCACCACATGGATTTCCAACTGTGCCTGCCGGTAACAGAAATTGGTAACAAATCTCCTCGGAGCACGACAGGGAGAGCTTACATTTGCTTTTCATGTGGCATTGTTGCCTTAGGCATGACGCTACGCGTTGAATCGCAAGGACATACCAACATCCTCCGGCAACCTTGAAGACGAAATTAGGATTTTATTATACGAGGCCAACCAATGATGTCTCTATAAATTTTATTCAGTAAATCATTCAACAAGTTGCTCAATTTGAATTTTTTTAATCGTATAGAACCCATAAAAATTAGCTTCCAAATTACCCAGATTTTAAAAAAAAAAAAATTTAGCACAAATTCATCGAATAATCCACCAAAAAAAGCTCTTAATGAAAGAAATTAAATGGATTGAACTAACCAAATATACAGTGAGTAATAATAATTACAAAACATATAGGTCTGCATAGACACAATGAAGGGGTTCTAAAAAAAACATATTTCATATTATTTTCAAGTCATGTAATGGTCTTTAATCATCATTTTGTAAACAATTCAAAAATTGTGCAACTTTATCCTTAATTTTGGGCTATGCTATATATTTCATAGTCCCTGTTTGTTGCAACTCTAGGCAACTTAAGACCTAAGAACAAAACTTACCAAACACTTTGCCGGGTCCTTCCAAAACAAAAATAAAATAAAATAAAGCCATAAGTAAGAAGGAAAAAAAACAGAAAATTCAAAGAGAAATTTCATAACCTGAAAAGTATTAGAGGGAAAGTTTGAATCCTTCTTTATTGTGAGGGTTATTTTATTTTTCCTGTAGGCTTAGTTTTGTGTCCTTTGGTGAGAGTAGTTAATTCTGATTATTTTTGTGCTCCTTATAGGATGTGTGTTGAGCTTCATTGCATGTCTTTTTTTCTTTTTTTGTTATAAAATTACTTACTTATTCAAAAAAAAAAAAAGAAAAAAAAGCAAACCATAAAGTCAACAAGGCAATTCCATTTGATTTTTGGTCAACTTATACAATTTTACCACAAATTCAATGCATTACACATATTTGAAGAAAAATCGTACATATACGTTAAAAATCTAAGGGACCATGGTCAGCCTGGACCGCAATAGCCCTGTTTGGTACGACTTATTGTAAATTAAGAATTGATAATCAAGAAGTAAAAAAATAAAAGCTCCTCTTCCCAACTTTCTAGATAAGTAGTTTTTCCCAATTTAGTTAAGCTATTTTTTCTTAATAAACAGTAAGCAGAAACTATACCAACCAGTTTGACACACAATTCGAAATTAAAATAAGCTATAAACATCCAAATGTAGTTCCGTCAAACAAGATAGAACGAAAGTGACATGAAAACTTGCCGATGTTATATGGAATGAGAGGCAATGAAGCTTAGTTAAGATGGGACTTACATGAGAGGCAATGAAGTAGGCAATGAGATTAAGCCCAAAACCCCACCAAATGGTCCCAAAAATGTAACCCGTGACTTTCTGCATCCTTCTCATTAAACAAATGCTGTGATAAACTTTTGGGAGGAATTGGAACAGGAACATTAGCAGAAGTATTGTCATTATCAGCTGTACCTCATCTTCTCTGATCAATTTTGGTACAATTAACCAAAATATAGCCTGCCCAAAAAAATATGAAAGCAAAGGAAAGGGAAGTGGGAAAAATAAGACAACAAAATTATTTATAGTAAAGTTTTCTTATAAAAAAAATTATTTAGAAATTGTAAATAAAACTAAAGTAATTTGTAAATAAAAAATTCATACAAATAGTTTTACAAGAATGATTGAGTAATGAGTAGTGGTATTTTAGAAATTGTAAATCACTTTATTGGGATTTTGATCTGAAATGAATGGATACAACTACAAAAAAAAAAAATAATAATAAAATAAAAATTAATAATAATAATAATAATTAATTAATTAATTAATTAAGGTTTTAGAGACTAAAATTTAGTGATGAATTATTATCTTTTTGAGATCAAATTTTTTATCTCAAAAAACAAACCATTTTAAGACCAAATTATTTTGTCCCTAAAAGTGTATTTATTAGTGACATTTTTAAAATTTTATCACTAAAAACTTTATTTTTGACTTTCCATGACGACCTTTTAGCGACTATCCTCACAACGATAGAAATTGGTTCCTAAATATCTTTTGCAATAAAATTTTCACTTTTAAAGACTAAATACTCTTATATGTTGTAGAGCATGTCATTCTATATAAATTTTTTGTACAAGTTTTTATTTATATATCATTACTTATAATAATCTTGAGGTTATGGGTTCAAGTCTTGGGACAACCATTTTGTGTACCATTCCAAAAGTTAGGTATATACTTAATATTTTCTCTCCCAAACACACGTTAATATGTACTATTTAAGCATTGTTTTATATCATTACTCATAAGATAAAGTAGAAGAAATATCATAATTGGTTGTAAAGCAGAATATCTGTTTGGTTTGCAGTTTTCAATTCTTTTTTTTTTTTTTTAAGTAAATTGTTTTCACATTTTAATCATTTTAAAATTTTTTTAAATACACTTAAAATGTACAAAATCTTTCAAAAACTCATTAATACAAAAAGTATATATAAAAAAAAAAGTCAATACATTTTGATATTTTGTTATATTTAATGAATTTTTTAAATCCTTTTTTACGAATTATATATTTTTTTAATGTATCTAAATTAAGTAAATCTAAATAGTATAAAAAAATGATTAAAATGTTAAAAAAATTCATCAAAAATGCAAAAAATACTACTAAAAACTCATAAAATTATTTTTAAAAATTTCAAACCAAATATAGTGTTAAAAATTCAATACTTAAATGTCCAATTAAGACATTTTTTAATAATTATAACATTATTGATCACATTTGATTGTAGAAATTATGCTAATTGTCATCTAGGGGTGTTTAAAGATCTGAATCACTTGAAAAAATCGACCCAAATAGCACGACTCAACCTATTATAAGCGGTTTCAAAACGGGATTATTAAAACAAGATTCGTGGTAGGCTCCCATAGGCTCAAAAATATTCTTCAGTCTATGATTGGACTGAAGGGAAGTCATTCCCTTCTGTTTAACCCTTAGTCTTTCACCGCGTCTTATCTCCTTCCAAGGCAGACATTTTTTTTTTATTGTTATTTCATACTTATTCTCATCCTTTCTCTTTCGAACCCTTTGGTCTCCCCTTCTCTTATTTCAACCCTCTTTTCTCTCGCTCTTTCGATTCGTCGCTGTTAGACTTTCAACATTGTCTTCCTCTCACTGTGTATTTCACCCTCTCTAAGAAATCCTGTCTCTCTCCTAATCTCTTTTATGTAAAACCCTTCTTTCTTCTCTTAATCTCCCTCTACTGGTAGCAATGGTGTTAATCGACGTTGATAATAATGCTCAAATCTGTGAGATGATGCTCAAATTGAAGCGAAGTTGGGTCTCTATACTCTTAGATCTGTTTTTATATTTAATATTTTAAGATCTATCTTTATACCCTCATATTTGTTCTTTTCATTTCATTTACTTTCACTGACCGAATCGACTGTCAATTTAAATGGTGAGTCGCGGTCGACTTCGAATGTATTCTCAATCGGCAGCGAGTGACAAGTTTGCAAAACTGATATGATTGGTTCGGCTGGCAAGCAGAGGGTACATCCGACTGACCCGTGAACACCCTATCGTCATCGATTCTTCTAAAAATATAAAAATCGATTGAGGCACAAGTTTTCTCATGTGAGGTGGCTCAATGATCAATTTATGTCCATAAACTTTGCACTCGTTTAGCATAATAATTTGAGGTTAAAATAGTCGCACACAAAAAAAGACAAAATACGTTAAAAAATTAATAAAACAAAATATTCATTCAAATTATAAATAATTTTCTTTTTTTTCTCACAAAAATTTAAAAAACATCAAAAAATCTATTTTCAATAAGAGTTTTTAACTTCAAACTAAAATAGTAAAAATATCAAAAACATCAACCAACGTCCCAAACCAGTCTTTTATTAGTTAAGTGTGCTTACCTGAGGAATTGGTAGAATGACGAAGGCATCGAACCAGAACCCTTTCAAGGACCTAGCATAGTGAGAAGCGATCGCACGTGCATCCCACACGAGTATCCCACACCCAACCACCATTGATTCCCTCGACACGTACGCCAACCGAAACTGAAGCCACAAGTGACACACGTGCACAGCGTCCACACACGTGCGAATAACCGTCACAGTTGCCGCCAACCCACCGTCCATGTACAAACACGGCACACCACCATGCCCGATGGATAAAACATAAAAGAACAGAGGATCAACTGCCAAGGCCATGCCACGTGCCAGCAAAAAAGCCCGGTTCAGCCTCTGCACCCGCTTGCTCCGGGGATCCAAAACCCGCCCGAAAGGGCCCGAAGGCAGGGTCCGTTTGGCCCGATTCTTCCCGGCCTTTTGCCCAGACCGGAATTGAATCGGGATTAGGGAGGAACCGGCCGAAGCCTCCCATTCAGGTTGGTGAGCCCGGTCGCAGCTGGTGGAGTGGAAAACCGGGACGCCGACTTGAGTACAGGCGTAGCATTCGATTGAGTTGGAGATTGGGCTGTTGTCTTCGTCGACGTCGTCGTTTTGATCGGAAGACGAAGTTCTTCGTCGTCGTAGAATTGGAAACCACCTGTGGATCAGTCAAACCAAAATGAGTGAGAAATGAATTGAATTGAAAGATGAATGAAATGAATTCATTTGGTTAATTAAAAAAATAATGATAAAATATATTATATATAGAATTATCATTTATAATCATTTCATATGAGAATTTAAAAAATTATTATTCTATCATATTCCAATTCATTTGAATAAGAAGATGAGAGCTTGAGAAGTGTAGGGCTTTTGACCTTGGAAGGGTGTAGTCAGAGATAGAGGGCATGGTTGGAGAGGAACCATGTGATGGGATGGGATGGGATTGAAGGAGAGATGAGAGAGAGAGAGAGAGAGAGAGAAGAGGGGTCTGTCATGTAGTAGCACATGAAGGAAGGTGGGTGTGTGTCGTAGCGAAGGGACGAACAACCACTTACGCAACGTCGTGGTTGTGGGGGCTTGGATCCAGTGACGTTGGGTCCACTATTGATCAAGTATCCTTAGAAGAATCACATCATGCCTCTAATATTATAAGCAATCATGCTGCAGACGCCAGTTGGGAGTAACCCCCACCTACACCTACACCTGCACGTGGGGGTTCAAGAGAAGATGAAAAAAACATAAAATTTTTTTTTTTAGCCAATCAGCACTCACTGGGTACTGAGGGTCTCTCCTATTTTTCTATTACAAGAAGTTATTTGACAGTTTTTACACATGATCGCATGATATTTTAGATGTGTTACAATTGATGAAAGGGTATATATTCATGATTTTGTATAGGAACATTAAAAACGACAAGTCTTTGATGATACATGATAGACCTTAGCAAGTGATGACTCTGGACCACCAAAATTTAGAATTTTTAAATCATTGAGTAGGGGCTTATATGATTAATTTTATGAATACTGTAGCTATACAATTCTATTGTCACATGATTAATTAATAATTGGTTTAATCCTAAAAAATTTCCGGAAATCCAATTGGCAATAAATTGTTACTCAACATGAGAATCACCCCTTCCCCCCTTTTTTTGGTCTTTAATGCATTTTTTTTTTTAATTTAAATCATTTAAAAAAAAAATTAGAGACTTCCAATGTAGAAGGACCAAAAAAAATAAAAATCTTGACAAAAAGCTTAAAAAGGATTTGTCTCAGTAACATAATAACTACGTATATAGGTAGGTCATAGCTTTCTGTGTGTATCAATTTTCGACTACATTGTTATATTAGTACTTAGCTGGAGAGCACCGGCAGAATAGATTAATCCCGAACATTCTACAACAGAAAGAAGAGATTCCGGCGGTGGTTCGTCCACCCGGGGGTACTCCGACAACCAAGTCAGTTATCTCTCAAAGATAATCAAAGTGCTTAACTCACTATTCAGAATATAAATTGCGTACCTTAAACCCATGTGGGTGCCTCTCTTTTATAACTAACACAAACCTAGTCCCAATAGAAGCCTAGATTCAATAGACTTCAACTCAGTGCTTATCTTGGATTCTCCAATAGATAAAGATAAACTCCTTAAGGGTTTTATCCTTATCCAGGCTAAGATCCTTCCTCATTCTAAGACTCTTGTCCTTTATCCGCTTATCCCGGACTCCGATATCTTCGGAAATAACCTCGGCCTAGCCGAGATAAACTCGGTGTCACGACCAGGACACGTGGTACCCCGACTAATACATCGGCGTCACCTTGGCCACGTGTTAGTACTTAGAAAATATATCCCCACAACTGCCTCCTAGGTTCTTTTACCTCGGCATCCTGAGGTGATGGAGCCTATATCGTCATATCGTATAGCATGTCGGCTATCTTGCTGTATCATCCATTTATCGAGGTTATAATACGTCGGCTTCACACAACCAGGTCCTGTAGTCTGTCTTATTAAGGCTTTTAGAACCAATATCCTAGTTTTATTCGAGTTTATTTAGTCGAGATCCTCCTACCAGTCAAGGTCATTGCTTCATTAAACCAAGAACTCCAAGAGTTTTATGACGCGTATGAGTCACGCAAAATAAATCAACCGTTTTTGCTACGCGTCTTTCCCTCACTGGATCGTACTCGATATGCTCTTGTAAGTCGTCCTGTGTCTGGGTGCGCCGTCTGACAAGCACGTCGCCCTAGACGCATTGATGGTATTTTGCTGTCATTCTCTGCGTTTTGATCAAAATCAATTCCCTCTCTCCGTCTCTTCACTTTTTGTATCATCGTTTCTGAAGTATCCAACTTTTTCTTTCTCTCTCTAATCTGTCTTTATTCAAGCTTTTCTAGCTCTGCAACTTGCTCCGTTCACCTCCTCCGGCGTGATTTTCACCGCTCCGTTGTTTTTGTAACCATCGTCTGAATTCAGCGATCCTCATACCGGCCTCACTTTTTCTAGTAAGCCACTATTCCTCCTGGTTTTCAGTTCTTGATTTCACTGCAAACTCTATTGTATTTTACAAACTTGCTTATGTCTTCGATCATTTTTAATTTGTACCTTGATTTGCACCACGTATTTGAGTATGTTTGCTTTGTAATTCTGTTTTTGCCCAATCCTTTCTCGAATAACCACACACTACTCACAAATTTATTCACTTTTGCCACTGTTCTTGGCCTTGCACCCTTGTGCACACTTTGTCACAGTGTTTTTGATAGTTCGTCACTGTTCTTGATTCTGAAACACGTTCTTGTTTTCTGTTTTCTGTGTCTTTTCCAGATTCGTGCCTTCAATCTTCTTTTTTGTTAGATCTAGGTTTGGGATTTGCTTGTAGAACCCACAAATTTTTAGGAAAAACTGAAATACATTCCCCTTAAGATCCCACAAATTCTTACCCCGGCTCACATTTAGGTTTTAGCCGAGGTCCTTAAAAAACTGTCACAAAACACTTTCTTCCGAAATCCTACACCTTCCCCTCAGGCCGATATCATGGGTATGTGGATGCATAGGGTAGACACCCCGACCAAGTTAGAATACTTTAGGCGGGAGTTTTCCATCCCTGCCAACGTCTACCTCAGGTTGGCAGGGGAGGAGGATTCTATTATGCCCGATGTGAACTTCTTGGCTTTCCCAGTAGTGGCCTTTATCGAGTGTGGACTTAGGTTTCCACTTGACACATTTTTTCGAGAAATCCTTCATTACTATAAATTGAACCCAATGCAGCTTGCCATAAACTCTTATCGAGTTATCAACAGTATAATAGCCTTAGCCAAACAAGAGAATGCTAGGGTTACTCTTGCCGATATCCAGTACTGCTACACTATGTGTCGCCTGAAATCGAAAAAAGGCCACATCTATTACCTCAAGCCGAGGTCCACTGAGTACAAGCTCATTGCCGACCTCCCAGACTCAAACAAGGGTGCTGGAGACGATTACTTCATCGTCTCGGGCAACTGGGAGTTTCAACTAAACAATGACCTTCACCTTTATCCCCTAAGCCGAACAGTTTTCGGGCAAAGAGATGGTAAGAGCCAAGTGTCACCTTTCCTTGCTCTCTTTTTTAGAGTTTTCAATACTTTGTTCTAACGTCTGTGCTCTTCTTTTTGCAGTTCTTCCCCAACCATCACAGGGCTTTCGCAAGTCTTTCTTCCCTAGTAAGGACTTAAAGAAGCTATTGAATTTTCCCATCCACAAGCGTAGAGCCCCTCTACTACTCAATTTCATTCCTACTTACAAGTCGGTTCTTCCCGACGTTCCAAAGAAGAAGAAGAGTCAGTCTTCTCCGTCTGCCACTACTCCTCCAGCAACCTCGTCATCTTGGCCAGATCAAGGGTCAACCTCTGATCTAGTAGAGCAGCCATCTACCTCAGCTCCAAAACTGATTCCACCGTCTCAACGCCGTCGATGACGCCGAACTGTTTTTGCTGCTAAGATGGGCCGCAAGAAAGCAGTCGCTGAAGACCTCTTGGCCGACATCCCATCCTCCGTCGACGCTCGACCAGCACCAACTCAGCCTCCAAAGTCGAAACAAAAAAGACTGAGGAAGGCTCAACCAAAGGCAACGGTGACTCAGATTGATACTGAGGGCACCTTGTCAATTTCAAAATTGGCTTCGAGCGAGAAAACCCCCTCCGTCTCCGAGAAGAGGCCCGCCGAGGCCGAACCATCCTAATCAACTCGGTTAAAGAGGCCAAGGTCTGAATCTGCCACGACCTCGGGGCCAATGAAATCAGATGCCCTCTAGGCCCCCCCCGATCACCAATGAAGACAAGTCGGTTAGAGCGGGCGACAGTGCGATCGACCTCGAAGTCGGTGTCTGTCACGACCCAAACCCGCCCCTATAGGTTTAGCACCGTAACCGGCCAGTAATCCGTAAATTACCAAAGGCCTCTCAAGAGATTATCAAGTAATAAGGGGCTGCGGAAGCAATAATACAAAATAGACAAGGTCCAATGAGCTGTGACAACGTATATGGGACAGAACATTTTAAAACTTATTTATATACACATAAACATGCCAGTCAAGGACACCAATATTTACAAAATAATTACATAAATGAACTTCCCAAGATCTGACTATACAGTGCAAACACTAAGACTAGCATGAAATACAAAAACAACCATGGCATTAAACTTCGATTGGAACCTCCTCGGAGGCACAACGGTTGGCTGACAAAAATAGTACAGAAGGCCGTCAACTCTGGCCCTGGTCATATGCCGCTCACCTACATACATAATATAAACTATGAGCGAAAGCCTAGTGAATAATAACAGAGTAAAGAGGTTATATGAATGATGTCCAGCACAAGTTAGAATCCAGCATTTAAATCATAGCATAATCAGACTTCAAACAGAAACAGATTCATATACATTTTCATATTCAGATTTTGCATAAGATCATACATGGTACACCCATTAGCTATCAGATCAGATTGGTCCAGTGACCCACATATATAGTTGGTACCAATGACCACAAAGGTCCATATCTTGCGCGCAAGTAGCCATGGTATTGTTACTCCCAGGCAAGGGCCACGTGTAGATTGGCCGCGGTATTGTTACCCCCGGGCGAGGGCCACATGCAGATTGGCCGCGGTATTGTTACCCCCGGGCGAGGGCCTCGTGAACTAAGGGTGCTACAAATACTTTTCAGAAAATTGAACATTCATTCATCATTCGTAAGAAAGCATTTCAGAAAACAGATTATACCGTACCAGTTAGAAAATACATAGGTTAAACATAACTTTACAGAGTTATTACTCACAGTGGGCCTTGAGATAGACAGACAGACGGAGTAAACTTGGTCAAATAGTACGTGGCACGTGACCTACATAACACATAACAGATGCACACTTGAAACACACGATCTAATTGCACAAAAATTATTTCATTAGCCCTTAGTGTGTTTCTAATTTCCTATCCTCATTATAGAGTCTAAAACATGGCCTAGGAATGCTTAGGATGGAATGAGGATGCAAAGGTGCCTTGGAAAACATTTTTCAAAACTTGCTGAGAACAGGGGTCTCGCTCGAGTGTGGCTTTCTTCGCTCGAGCAAGCTCGTCAAAACAGAGGGGTCGCTTGAACGTAGACTCTGTCGCTCGAGCGTAGACTCGTTCGCTCGAGCGGTCTGTAAAAATGCAAAAGTACTGGTTGTTGAAATTTTACGCTCGATGCTCGCTCGAGTGTGAGACACAGCTCTTCGCTCGAGCGTAGGTCTCATCGCTCGAGCGTGTGTCTGCGTGCACCAAAAACCTGAGAGCTTGTAATTTACGCTCAAGCCACCTGTAGACACCCCATTTTTGACCGATCTTAAGACTCAGACGTCATCAATTGAGCGCTCGGTGATGATGCATATTGTGCTAGTTCTAAGGTTTCAGAGTCTCGGCTGCGAGCCTTGCCTTCGCACTTTGGGACTCTTTTTTGCTTTACCTCGGTTTGCGAACTAGGTCCTATTTTCTCTGTTTTCTCTTCCTGAAGGGAGGGAGAGGTCACGTAGACCATCTCTCAGTGGCCGTAGGCTACGTTTCGTGGTCGTAGGCCATTTTTCTCGTTTGGAGACCAGTTTCCGGTTTTCGGAGCCATTGACCGTGTGCCTCGGTTCGGGACCACTTAACTACCTCCGTTTGCTCTGGGTCTTGGCACATACCTTGTTGCCTCTCTTTTGAGGGACACTGTGACCCGAGAGACCACCTTCGTGGTCGCACGCCACTTCCGGTACCTAACAGCCTGTTTTCGGGGCCACGGGCCGCGTGTTTTGGCCCCCGAACCCTCGTTTTGCATCGGTTAGGGTTCATTTTTGGTATAGACCCTATTTTCATTGTTTGGGAGGTGGTACTCTAGTGGGAGACCAGCAATTCTTTTGAAAATCATTTTCTCTCTCCTCCAGCCGGTTTTCTTGACAAAAAGCTGGTTTTCCTTACTTTTAGGCCATAATTTCTAGTCTCCCATACTACCATTGTGTTGTACTCATCTGGGAGGCCACCAATATGGGTAGGCCGACCAGCTTTTCTTCCTGACCCTTTTGAACCCTGCTAGAAAGTTAGTTTTCCTCTCCCTTGGGCCACAATTTCTGGTCTCCCACCATACAGCTGCATTTTACTCATCTGGGAGGCCACCTTTCTAGTATGGCCGACCAGCATTTCACCTTGACCCTTTTGACCCCTGGTCGGCTGACCAGGGGAAGTGGTCAGCCGACCACCTTGGCTGGTCGGCCAGCCTTCTGCTTTTTGGCCTTCCTAAGTACAACACAACTGTGCCAGCTGTGAAGCGCTTGATCCTTCCTCCGGAATTTTGAGCCTTTTGTTTGTCTTCTTTGGGAAGATTTGATCCTTTTGCTTAGCTTCAAGGACAAACTTGACCCTTTTGTCAAGCTTCTTGAGGAAGCTTGACTCCTTTGGTCTAGCTTTCTCAAGAAGCTTGACACTTTTAGTTAAGCTTCTTGGAGAAGCTTTGACCCTTTCTTGAGGCTTCTCCAAGAAGCCTTGGCTTTCTTCCTTTATAAAAAAAACCTTTCCTCTCCATTTGCAAGGGTTAGAAAATTTAGCCAAGGCATATACATACTCTCCTCCATATCTCTCTCGTCCAAGCTCAAATACTCCATTGTTCTTGGCCATTACACCACACCTCCTAGCACAACACCTCCACCATCCATCCAAGCACCTTGGAGCTATTTTTCAGAGGTTGAAGGCACACCTTCTTGGTCCAGAACTTGTTGCATTGCTGTGCTACAAGGGTAAGTCATCATTTTCTCTATTTTTGCATTATTTTGCTTCATAACTTAGCCCTATTCGCAAGCATTTCTGGGTTTCGTCTTAAACTAAAAAGCGTTTTATTTTGAGCTCTTCTTAAAGTTTGTTTAAGGATACTTTTCTGTTTGAGGTCATCTACCTCCTTGTATGCTCCATCCCTCTTTGTAGGCTTATTTTGCTTCCTATTTTAGCCTTACTTGCAAGCATTTTTGAGATTTGTCATAAACTGAAAAGAGTCTTATTTTGATTCAAGTCCCTCTTGAAGTTTGATTAAGGGCATTTTTCTGTTGGGGGTCATCTACCCCCTTGTATGCTTGTTTGCATCTTGTTTTGAGCCTTGCATCTAGGCTTTTGTTGCATGCTTTGTTTGGCCTTCTAGCCACTAAAATCCAGTGGATTTTCAATGGCTATCACACTATTTTGAGAGCCAAAATCAGAGGGGGGTGACCCTCTCTCTCCTTGTCTTGTTTGTTGGCCCTTTTGGCCTTCCAAAGGACCCCCATTTTGCATGCTTTGAAGTCTTGTTTTAGGCCATTATTTGTGAGTTTTTAGGTCTGCCTTAACTCTGTCCAGAGACCCTTTGGCCATATTTTGTGTCTATCATGCATGTGTGGAGCAATCCTCCTCAAGGCCTTTCAAAGGGGCTTTCATTTGCATGCTTCATTGACCCATTCCGGGGCCTTTTTGGTGGGTTTTAGGACCCTCATAACCTATTTTCAGAGTTAGTTTTGCCATTTGGTGTGTCCATCATATAGCTGTGCAACAACCCTTTACATGGCCCTCCAAAGGAGCCCATCATTTTCGCATGCATTGACTGAGTTTCAGCGGTTATTTGGGCATATTTTAGCATACCATATTGCTATTTTTGGCTGGTTTGGTGACCTTTCTTGTGCTTCATATACATGTAATGTAAACCATGCTTACTAGCCTATGTTGCATGTTGTTTTAGCCCTTCATGTTAGCACTTTTTGGCCATGCTTAGAACTGATTTGGTGCATGTTTAGGACTGTCTTGGCTCTGTTTTCATGCCTCATGGTCAAATAATGCTTGCTTTGCATACTTGTGGTTCAATGCATTTGCCTAGTTTTGAGTTTCGGGGGCTTATTTCGTGCATTGGGTGACATGTTTCCATGATTTGGGACCATTGAGCATCTTATTTCAGAGCTGGAAATTGCATGTTTGTATGCCATCTTTCATCCATTGCCATGCTTTGGTAGAGTGGCATTTGATGCCTTAGGATCGATCCCTTGCATCGTGCATGTTTGCATGTGTTTCGGTTGTCTCATTTCCATCATATGGCCACTGATGTGAGTGTGACTGAGGTGCACTCATATTGGTGTTAGTCCATCTTGCATTGTGTATGCCATTTCAGTCCGTAGCATTGCGTATGCTAGGTTGCATGTTAAAGCATTGTGCATGCCATGTGACATCACGCGCATTGTGTATGCCATTTCATTTGCATTGTGTTTAGGATAGTAGTTAACCCAAACACGGGAAATGAGGGACGTTTCGTACTCAAAGTGACAAAACGTGTCTCAATTCCAGGTCACCGACACTTCGGATTAACCATGATGGAGCCTAAGCCTTGTTGTGTTTATACTTGCATTCATTCCATTGAGTCGTGCAATTCGACTTCTCGGCCATCATGCATCGAGATGCGTGATTGGTGGTACGAGGATCGATGTCTATACTCCCTTGAGCTTGTGCAAGGACGGGGAGAGTGGTCTTGCACACATATGTTGAAAATACCTTGCTTTTTCTCCCTCTTGCCTTTGTTGCAGAAAAACCAGGATCCAGGGGCAGAAAGTGGTCGGCCGACCAGGTTTTCTGGCAGGCCGACCACTTTTTTTGGTTTCCACCACAAAGGGTGGTCGGCAGGTGTCTCCCAAGCCAATACCTAGTTGGCAGCCTTCCCAAGGTGGAGTTTCAGCCTTCTAGAGCTTTGTGCAAGTTTCTAAAATCAGTTGCAAACAAAGGCGAGACAAGGCATCGCGATGGAATTTCCCGACGAGGCGACTCGAGCATGCATGCATCTTTCATCATTCGGAACAGAGCTGAGGTGGTCCATGAATTTGCATACTAGTTTATTGCTTTCCTAGTTAATTTGTTAATTAATTAGGATTTTGTAATATTTAATTATTCATTCGGACAGTAATTATTTATTCGGACCCTCCGAACGAGGGCACAATTGTAATAAGTGTGCGTGTGTGCGATGTATGCCTTCCAACCCCACGTCTTTCTCCTTTTTATTTATTAGCTTATGATGGTTAGATTAGGGCATGTTTCAATTAGCATACTTATGCTCACATGTTTGCATCCTTTCATTTGTCTTGCATGCACCGGGCTCGACGCATCATACTAACTGCATTGTATTTCAATTCAAAGTTGAATACGTGTATCAGTTGTTGCATTTCATATGCCATTCTTAGAATAGCCGAGCCTATTGTAGTTGCATTTTTGCATGTGTTGCATTAAGCATTTCAGCATAGTTAGGATCATGCATGGATTTCTAACATAGCTTCTGTTTTGGCTTGGAGTACTCGGTAAGTGTTTATGCTTTAGCATCCTTGCATATATGTGAGTGACTGCCATGATAGCATGCTTACCCTGAGGCTATGTGCTTATGTGATATACCTGCTTGAATGCCTGTGGGTAAAGATTGGATTATCTGAATTGGAATAATGCATTGACTGTGAGTTTTAAAACCACTTGAGAGTGGCAAACCATCACGTTTTCTAAGCCCACCCGAGGGTGGCAAATCCACGTCTTAGCCTACTTGCGGGTAGCACCATCAAACTATTTTCAAAACAAACAAACATGAGATGTGTTATTCCAATTCAGGCGATCCAGTCTATACTTGTATGCTGTGCGCATCACGTAGTAAATCTAGGCTAATAACCGGAATAAGAATGCATAATGTTTTCAAAACTCGATATCATGGTTAGTAGAGGCCGATCTTTGATTGGGCGAGCGGGGGTGCTCACGAAGTGACCTTCCCCAATCGTACCCAAGTTCCCGAGCCGAGGCAACTTTGGTGATGACGGACACGTGGCCTTCGGCACGAGTCAGGGTTTCCTAAATTCCCCCAAAATAAAATATTTAGGTGGCGACTTTGTATCTGGCAAAGCAGTCCATGTTTGGCACTTCTTTCTAAAAATCTGTTTTCCAAAACGATTTGCCAGATTTGGACTCTTTGATGATTCATCGGTCTTGCATTGCACTCTGCGAGATTAGATACAGGACCGTGACTTTTGAGTCCGAACTATAGTGAGCCCATATGAACAAAACGGGATTTCCCTCCCGGGACGTTCGGGGACATCTACGGTTTCTGGCGACTCTGTTAGGGAGTTAGAGAACTTGACTCGAACTCATGATATCTAGTTTTGACTACGCTTATGTGTTTCTTTGCATTGCATTTACATTGGTGTGCCTAGGACACCATGTTGGCCGTATGCTATTCCAGAACGGTTTACCAGAGGCTCGCTTTGCGAAGCGTGCCATAAGGCTGACCGGTTGCGGGCTCTACCACGACGGGAACACAAACCCCGATTTTACCGGGGCACCCTTTTGACCATTCGACCTAGTGCATATTCGGAATCCATAGTGACCATTCCAAACTAGGACAGGTTGCTTACTCGATTATAGGTTGTTTGAAACCGCTGTGTGCGTAGTGAAACCCTAGCTCTTGACAAAATAGGACAAGGAAACCCTACCCCAACATAGGGGTGTTTTGGCTCTCACTTACTTGTTATGTGCTTTTAGAGTGCGTCTCTACAGGAATGCATGTATCAGTTTGCAAGTTTGGGGCATCAGGCCTGCGGGCACCAGTTCAGTATTTTGGGAATCAGTTATCTGTGGGTATCAGATTCAGTTTTTGGGAGGGCAGTAATTTGGGGATGATGATCAGTATTTGAGAACAGTATATTCAGCTTATCGACTGTGTGTTGTGATGCCCAACTGTGTATTGTGTATTTATTTAAAGCCGTTATGCTGCCCGTTTTTCTGGTTGTTTATTTCCTTATTATTGCTTTATTTATTTTTTTGCTAGGTAGTTTTGCACAATTGCTTCAGATCAAGCAGATATTCCCCAAGCACTCTGGACAAGAGGTTGCCGACTCAATCGATCTGAGGATCTGGTCGACGGACAACCAATGTTCCACTCTCTACCCCCGGTTATCAGACGGAGGCCAAGAAAACGCAGTGTATCCGAGCAGAGATTGCCAGATCAGTGGACTTTGAACAGCCAGGTTGAGCTTCCTGAGGCTACTCCAGAGTTAGACCTACCGGTAGTTCAGATAGATCAGGGTAGTATGGCAGGAACGACAGGAGTTGAGGAAATGATGCGTCAGATGCAGGAGACCATGAGAGCCATGCAACAGGACACTGTTCGTCGAGATGAATTTGCCAAACAACAGGCCGAGATCATGGCCCAACAGGCAGAGTTAATTGCCAGGCTGCAACAACAAACCGGGGCATCTGCTTCACACCAAGCTTCTCCACCACCAGGGGTTTAGACACCCGGGGAAACACCCAATGTCTAGGAAGGTACGGACATTCTGGTAGGGCCAGCTCTGCCCCCCAATTTTACCCCAACTATCCAAAACACCTACCAATCTACCAGACTCTCCCTTCGAGTTCGAGGTCGACCCTACTGCGTTGAAACTGAGCAAGCTTGAGAAGTTGTTCAAGAAATCCCAAGGGGTGAAGTCTATCCCGGACATTGAGGACGGGTACACTGACGTGGCTGTGACGCTGCCAGATAGGTTCAAAATGCCACAAATCGATCGCTTTGACGGATCTGGGGATCCCATGGTGCATCTCCGTTTGTTCTCCGATATACTACGGCTGATGGGCCTCACCAGACCGCAGAAGCTTTCATTATTCAGCCAGACCCTATCAGGTGTGGCCGCTATTTGGTATGCAAAATTAGAAGACGATGTTAAGCGAAACTGGGATGAGATGGCCGAGGCTTTTATTGCACAGTACTCCTATAATACGCAAATCGAGATTACAACCCATGATCTCGAGACAACAAGACAGGAGCCTAAGGAGAGTTTTTCAGAGTTCGTAACCAGGTGGAGGGCGAAGGCCTCAATGATGACCCTAAGGCCTACTGATAAAGATCAAATCCGAATGATTGTTCGCAATCTCCAGTCTAAGCTGATACAGAAAATGATCGTGCTCCCCTTCCCTACCTTTTCAGATCTGTACGAGATAAGAGTACAGATTGAGGATGCCTTGAAACAGGGCTTGATTGATAATGACAGAGAGCAACCTAGAAGAACCTTCAACCGCAACAACAATACAGGCACCAGTAATGCTGCAAATGCTAGAGCTTCAGAAGTAAACATGGTCACTACCATTCCCTCTCCAAGACCTATGGCAGCTACACCTTTCTCCGGCGCGTCCGGAAGCAACACACAAACCACCAAATACCAACCTCGAGGCCAAAGAACCTTCACCCCATTATATATGCCCCTGTCCAAGGCTCTAGGGGTATTAATCAGGAAAGGGCACTTAAAGCCCCTAGAACTGAGGCCATTGCCAAATCCACTCCCTCCTTCTCATAACCCAGCAAAATACTGTGCATATCACCAACAACATGGTCACGACACTGACCAATGTTTTAGATTGCGTCACGAGATTCAGGATCTCATTGACAAGCAGGTGATTGTGCCTCCAGAAAAATCCAATGTCACAACAAACCCTCTCCCACCGCACAACCAAGCTCCACCCCTCAAATGTATTAACTTTATCCAGACTAGGGTTGTGTCTTACGATCCTAGCATATATATTACCCCGTCCCACCTACCCAAGCTGGAGGTGCTCTTTCCTGACTGCACTGACTTGTGTATGTTAGACATCTCTAGAACCCAACCTAAACCAATGGTGGTGACTGGCGAAAACAGAACAGGGGAGATTTCAAGGCAGAATGGGATTGTTGAGTCAGAATCTGAGGAATCTAGAAGTTTTGTTGAGGAGGTATAGAGTCCGAGTGACTACATTCTATCAGTAAGCCAGATTGGGCCAAATATGAAATTGCCGGTAGGGGCAGAGCTTTGTGTGATACAGGGAGATGAATTTGGTTAGAGGATAGATGACTTGGCAGTTGTGGAGGAGGATTTTGCTAACCTCCAATTTTTCAATGAACAAGATCCAGAGGGCATGGTAGTTAACTGGTTAGATTTTGAGGAGTTAGCAGAGGTCACCGGGTGGCTTGATGACCTACCAGATGTTGTCGACGAAACTCAGTTGGGACAGAGCCCGGCAGGGGCAAGAACATTAATTGTGGCCGGAAGGGCCGAAAATCAGAATGCATCACCGGAGAGCGCCGGTGCTAAGAATTTCGCTCAAGATCTGGGCATTTGGAATACAGGAATTATAGAGCAGCCAGCTGTACTGACGCAGTTGGAGCAAAAAGGAGTCAAAGAGTTTGAGAGAATCAGAAAAGCCAAGGCCCCGGAGGGGACTGAAAATGTTGTGTGCATGAGGATATAGAATACTGCGAGCATGTGGACGGAAAGTACTGCGAGTATAATTGTACCGGAGCCAGACAGGTGTCTGTTGGCTGCCGATGGAATGTGGTGGGAGGACAATGATCTATGTCTTGCCCACACGGATGAGGATGGGGGGACCAACCAACCAGACGATACCTGGTACATCAGCGAAGTCGATCATATGACTAGAAGCGGGCGGTATTTCAAGCCCCCACATCTGGATCAGCCAGAGGCATCTGGGAAAGATAAGGAGGCGGAGAAACAGAAAGAGAAGCAACTTGAAGAAGAGGCTGTACTGAAGCAGTTGAAAAAGATACAAGCAGACATCTCCTTCTTGGGACTGCTTATGGCATCGCGAGTGCATCGACAAGCTGTTTTATTGGCCATGGACAAGGCCAAGTTCTCAATAGACACCACGCCTGAACAGCTAGTGGGCTTAGTTTTTTCGAGAGGGGCTACCCCGATGATGACTTTCTCCGACAAAGAATTGCCACCTGAGAGTGCAAACCATAACAAGCTACTCTACATCTCAGTGGAGTGCAGAAACAAATGGATACCCGTGGTGCTCGTCGACACAGGGTCCGCCATCAATGTGTGCCCGGCAAGAACTGCATATGCAATCGGTTTAAAGATCGCGAACTTTGTGCCGACAGCCCAGGTGATTCGGGCATATGATAACACAAGCCAGGAAGTAATGGGGACAATGAAAATTCAGACCAAGGTTGGACCGGGACAGCATGAGGTAGATTTTCACGTCTTAGAAGTTCCTGCGACCTTCAATTTACTTTTGGGGCGGCCCTGGTTGCATTCGGTTTCACTCTGGCTGAGACTCGGGTCGTGCAGAACATTCTGGCTGTTAATGAGGGGGTGTATGTCAGTGCTCAATCAGTATATCTCATGAACAAGCTTCAACACATTCCCAGGATGGGAGTGGGAAAGAGCGGCCGGAAAGGTGTTACAACGTTGGCCGAAATGCCACACAACCCACACACCTTTGGCTTGGGTTACCTGCCCACCAAAGAGGACTGGATAAGGAAAGGTAAGGAGATGACTGGGAGAGCTAGAGCAAAGAAGGCAGGGAAGCCATATGAGTTAATGCACCGACCCATCCAGGGTACCCTAAACGGACGCTTTGTCCGGGAAGGGGAGGACTTTCCGTTTTGTGGCTTCCCAAAGCCATGGATAAATGAAGAGAAGCGCCGTGTGCCGGGGTTTGAGATTTTCTTTGACCTACAGTTATTCGGGGATGACGTTGCCGAAGAGCAAGCAGACCCATTAGCTGAGGATGAGCAGAGCAAGAAAGTGGAGTCTGAGGACGCCAAAAGTGAAATGGGGGTAGCGCTGGTGTGTCTACTTTCAGATCCTCCGATCGAACAAAAGTGCTTGGGGGATAACTTCTCGGTATGCGTGATCGGGAATGAAACGGCTGCGGGCCACTAGCAAACATTTTGGATGCATCTATCGCACCTTTTCTCATTTGGCAGTATAAAGAGAGATTTTTATCAAGCAGCACCGGGTCAGGTAGTGAGCCGGAATCTGATTCCACCGAGTCTCTTGAGTTGGAATCAGGTTCTAGCTCGACTGAGTCTAAGTCCGGTATTCCAGGGGGTGATAACCCGTATACCACAGTCCTGTCCAGGTCGTCTTTTTCTTTGTCTTTTGAGTCTGTTGTAACCAAAGAATCAGAGGATTTGGATGTGCTTAATGAGAACGATGTGGCTGTGGTTTCTGAGTACTTTTCTGTGCCCTTGATTTATTGCATTAACTCAGACTTTCAAAATTTTGATGAAAACGACGAGGAAGAAATTCCTTCGGTTTTGCAACGCTTAATTGAACAAGAGTAGGAGAGATTTGTCAAACCCTTAATAGATGAAATCATTACTGTGAATATTGGTACTGAGGAGGACCCGTGGCTAGTCCAGATCGAGTCCACGTTGTCTTCGGAGGAACGCGAGCGCTTAGTCACTTTATTAAAAGATTTCAAAGATTTTTTCGCGTGGTCCTACGAAGACATGCCTGGAATCGATCATGAGATTGTACAGTACCGGATCCCTCTTGACCCTGAGGCCCGACCCATTAAACCAAAACTCAGAAGGATTCGCCCGGACTGGGCTCTCAAGATTAAGGAAGAGGTCACCAAGCAGATTGACACAAGTTTCCTGCTGGTATCCGAATACCCAACTTGGTTGGCCAACATCGTTCTGGTGCCGAAGAAGGATGGTAGGATCCGAGTATGCGTGGATTTCAGGAACTTGAATAGAGCTAGTCCGAAGGACGACTTTCCCTTGCCGCATATCGATGAGTTAGTGGACTTCACAGCGGGGCATGCTTTGCTTTCGTTCATGGATGGCTTTTTAGGCTACAACCAGATAGTGATGACACCTGAAGACCAAGAAAAGACTGCATTCACCACCCCGTGGGGGACTTATTGCTACAAGGTAATGCCATTTGGGCTGAAGAACGCTGGAGCTACATATCAACGGGCCGCGACCACAATATTGCACGACATGATCCACAAGAGGTTGAGGTGTATGTGGACAACATGATTATCAAGTCCAAAGAAAGAGAGGGCCACTACACTGCCTTGCAAAAGTTCTTTCAAAGGATCCGAGAATTTCGGTTGCGGCTGAATCCTCAGAAGTGTACGTTTGGTGTTACAGCAGGGAAAATGCTGGGGTTTCTGATTACACAAAGAGGTATCAAAGTCGACCCTTCCAAAATCAAGGCCATAGTAGAAATGCCACCACCAAGGACTGAAAAGGAGGTGTGAGGCTTTTTGGATAAAGTGCAATTCATAAGATGGTTTATCTCAAAATTAACCTTGACTTGTGAACCACTTTTTGGCCTTCTGAAAAAAGAAAAGAAGTTCCAATGGGACGGCTGATACCAAGCTACTTTTGAACAGATCAAGGAATACTTACAGAACCCACCTGTGCTGTCACCACCTGAGCCGGGGAAGCCGTTGATTTTGTATCTTTCAGTAACTGAGACTACAATGGGCTGCATGCTCGCCCAAGAATCTGAAGACAAAGTGGAGAGAGCCATCTGCTATCTGAGCAAGAAGATTCTAAAGTATGAGACTCGCTACACACCGTTAGAAAAGGCTTGCTTAGCTTTGGTATGGGCTACTAGGAAGCTGCGGCACTACCTGTTAGCACACTCCGTAATGTTGGTTTCACGACTAGATCCCAGCAAATATCTCTTCGAGAAACCGACACTTACGGGTAGGGTAGCTCATTGGTTACTGTTACTTTCTGAATTCGATCTGAAATATGTGATGCACAAGTCAGTCAAGGGAAGAGTAGTAGCAGAATTCTTAGCCGATCATCCAGTGGAAGAAGGTGAAGCAGTTGAGTACTTATTCCCAGATGAGGCCAGTTTTGCATATTGAAGATGAAACTTGGACGATGTACTTTGACGGAGCGTCAAACCAGTACGGGTATGGGATAGGGGTGTTACTGATAGCACCCAACAATTTTCGTATCCCTCTAGCATTCAAACTCTGATTCAAAGTCTCAAACAACGAAGCAGAATATGAGGCATGCATTGCCGGTCTAGAAGTAGCCCTGGAACTAGAGGCAAAACGGTTGGACGTTATCGGGGACTCGAACCTTGTTGTGTCTCAAGCAAAAGGAGACTGGAAAGACAAAGAAAAAAAGATGATAATGTATCACCAGACCTTGGATTTGTTAATTCCTCGGTTTGAGAAGCTAAACTTCACTCATCTACTAAGAGAAAACAACAGGTTCGCAGATTCACTAGCAACTCTATCTTCCATGATAGAAATCCCGTTTAGAGTCCGGATGCGTCCAGTCATCATCGACCAGAAATTTGTGCCGGCTTACGAGTCGATTGCTGCTATAGATGAGGTTCAGGATGAGAACCCCTGGTATTACGATATTTGGAATTTCTTGGAGAAGGAAGCATATCCACCAGGGGTAAATGCCAAGGATAAAAGGGCAATCAGAAGAATGGCCGTTCAGTTCATCATCTGCGGAGGTAAATTGTATAAAAGAGGTCATCTGGGAATGCATAAGCTGTGCGTTGAAGCTGAAGAATCGAAGCGCCTGATGAAGGCCATCTATGGAGGAGAATGCGGTGCGCATATGAACGGGGTAATGCTAGCATGAAAGATCCTCAGACAAGGTTATTATTGGTCTATCATGGAGAAGGATTGTATCGGCTTTGTTCGGCGATGCCACAAATATCAGATCCATGCGAACCGCATGAACATTCCGCCGTCGAAGCTGTACAATATGACTTCGCCATGGGCATTTTCAATTTGGGGAATTGATGTGATCGGGACTGTTACTCCGAAGGGGTCGAATGGGCATGAGTTCATCCTAGTCGTGATAGATTATTTCATGAAGTGGGTTGGGGCCCAATCTTATGCGGTATTGAAGGCGTCGCACATTACAAAGTTTATCAGAAACAACATCATCTGTCGTTATGGTGTCCCAAACGAGGTCATTTCAGATAATGGTTCCCACTTCAAGAAGGAAGTGATTGACTTATTGGAAAAATACAACATGACTTTTCATAAGTCATCCACATATCGGCCGCAAACCAATGGAGCGGTTGAGGCCGCCAACAAGAACATCAAGCACATACTGCAGAAGATGGTGGAAACCTACCGGGATTGGCCAGATAAGCTGTCGTTTGCTCTGTGGGGTTACTGGACGTCAATTCAAACTTCTACTGGGGCGACTCCGTATTCATTAGTTTATAGGATGGAGGTCGTTCTGCCTATTGAAATTGAGGTTCCGTCTTTGCGAGTACTGGCTGAGTGTCAGATAGCTGAAGCAGATTGGCAACAGAGCAGATTTGAGGAACTCATGCTCTTTGATGAAAGAAGACTGAAAGCACTGTACCATGTTCAAGGTTATCAGCGCAGAATTGCCCGGGCTTTCAATAAGAAGGTTAAGTCCAGGAATCTAAAAGAAGGAGATTTGGTGCTCAAGGACAACCGAGCTCCCATTCATGACCCCAGGGGCAAGTTCAGACCCAATTGGACTGGTCCCTTCATCATTAAGTCTATCTGGTCAGGTGGAGCTGTGGTTCTAATGGACCTAGATGGCCTAGAGTTCTCACAGTTGATCAACATGGATAAGTTGAAGAAATATTACCCCTGAGAGGCTCGCTAGGCAGAAAACCCAAAAGGGCGACCTAGGCAAGAGTTAGAGCATAGAAAATTGAAAAATATAAAAACTGAGCTCGCAAGGTTGAAAACCCATAAAGGGCGGCCTTGGCAAAAGTTAGAGCGTAAAAAGAGAGAGAAAATACTCGAGTGAACCCGAGCCTGAACTACGTAAGGCTTGATTCCCATCTTTGGGACACGTAGGCAACTTCATCCTGAAGTTCAGGCATAAACTTTTCCCTGATCAACTTTGTCCATTTGATCATCTCGGCCATCTTTGTCTATTCAGCATTCAAGAGTTCGGTTATGATCTCTGGTGCAGTGCTTTTCAGACTAGGGGTAACTTTCCGTTGCCTTGCGGTGCTGCGGTACTATTCAGACTAGGGGCAACTTTCCAGTTGCTAGGATCCGAGGTTGTGCATCTCAGTGACAGATTTCAGGCGTGTCCAGTTCTGATCCACATCAAAAATGGTTTTGAAAAGTTTTAATAAAAGTGGACTTTGTTCAAAATTAATCTTTTTACAACTTAAACCATTTTTGGACCAAAACGAAAAATTTTCAGTACCCACAACCTTCAATTTCATTGATTTCAATATAGAGTTCTCCTGCTCTTGCATATAAATTGGAGTTGCTTTTAATTACATTCATAAAGAAAACTTGAAAGTACTAATAAAGCAATAAATCCGGGGCATAGATAAGTCAGGTGTTCCTGCGCCCCCTCCCAGAGCTGGTCGAAGCCTCTGATGCCAAAGTGGGCCCTTCCTGTGCCTCTTCATTGAGCCAATCCAAGTACTCATCAGACAAAGTGCAACTAAAAGTGGGAGCGGGGGCCAGGAGTTCTCTGGTCCTCCATGCTGTGGCATACCGGGCAAGTTGTGCGCCTCGGACCGAGAATGCGACCGGATACTCTATCCCCTCTGGCGGGCAAGTCTGATCATGGCTGAACTGGCATTGGAACCGGAACGGAAAGTAGAAGACAGTGTGCCATTCCAATCAATTGAATCCCGGGTTGACGGGTCATGTTGTAACTCATTGCCAGCAGATTAAGCCAAGGGCAGCGCCAAGCGATGCGGTTTGTAGACAAACTGCACATCCAGTTGTACCACCACCCCTTATCCAGGGCATCAACCAGGCGTTATCAGAAAAAGTAGCCATGAGCTGAGTATGATGGGCAAGACTCCATAATCTGTAACTTGTCTATCAACCACACTTGGGGAGGGACGAAAAATGAGAGAATAAAGAATAGAGAGATGTACGATGAGAGAAAAGAAAGAAAAGGGTTTTGTGAGAAAAACCGAGCTTGAGGGTCGAGTGATGTGAGCTATACATATGTGAGATTGGGTGGGAAACATTACCTGCAATAGTAGTGGGCTCCCCGCAAGCCTAGCTGTCTCCCAGCGATGAAAAACGTCTAAGCCCATCAATGTCTCAGCCAATGTCATGGCGATGCAGCTCTTGCCCTCCTTCAAACCTTAGGCAACCTCGATCAACCGGACACTGAATCCACCGGAGCCTGGGGCAAGCAAGAAATGAGATAGCAAGCATAGGCAAAGCACGTGTCGCCGATAGCCCTGCCAATGATGGTCGCCGCGGTCACCAGCATCAGAAAACCAGCGAACCAAGCTTGGGATGTCCAGCTCCCCATCGTGAACCAATGATCGAGCATCATGCAAAGTGAGGCCGCACATTCGTCCTAGGGCTTGGACGTGGCCAAATCGGAGTTAAGGCAAGATCTCCTCATTGCGCTCGGATTCGATCAAAGCTTGGAAATCTTCGAAAGTAGAATACATCTCTTGCCCACTAAAGCTAAAGACGCGTGTTACCGGGTTCCAAAACCTTGCCGAGGCATGGAGGAAAGGAAGATGCAGCGGAGTACAGCCCAGCGTGAATAGTGCATTCAAGCCGAAGCCTCGGAAGTTCAACTTTTCTGAGCCATCAAGAGAAGCAATCCAAGCTGTGAGATTTTGGATGAGGAACGCCTCCATTTTGATGCAAAACTGAGATAAAATGGATGAACCACGAAGCTGGGACATTTATAGAGGATAAGGCACTGTTCGGGGGACACGTGTCAACAATTTGGTGGTTGCCAAGCTAGGTGGTCGGTTGACCACCTTTTCTGGTAGGCCGACCACCCCTTTGGTTTCTAATAAAAAAAAGCTGGTCGGCCAGCTCCCTCTGATGGTCGGCCATGAAGAAAAGTGGGGCCTTGGTCTTGTCCTAGCCTCTAGAAGAAGGTTCCTAGCATTTTCATGCATTGGGAGTGTTGAAGGTGCGAGTTTTCCTCTGTTTCGGATGCGTTCCGTCACTCTGATCGTCCGAAATGCATTTTGTTTATCGAGTTGTTGTTGAGTCTTGCTTATCGGGTTGTTGTTTTGCTTCTCGAGTTGTTGCTTTGATCATTGAGTTGTTTTGTTTATTGAGTCTTGTTTACCGAGTCATCAAATTTTGTATATTGAGTTGTTACTCTTTGTTTACTCAACGTTGTTGTGTCTTGCTTATCGAGTTGTAAACTTGCTAAGGTTTTGTTATTTCTTAGTAAGTTAAGTTGCTTAGTTTGTTGAGTCGTTTCACTACCTGACTTGGCAATTTTCAGTGCACAATTCCATTCAATCTCATTTTCGTGCAAAATGATGCGATGCAATGCTAAGAACATAAAATGCAACATTTTTTCAAAAAGCTGTTTTATTCCATCATTCTTCTTTTGTTACAACATTTTACAACAATGGTACAAGTTTTACAGAAAATAAAACTGCCTAATAATGTACAAATATGCTACAACTACTAGTAAAAAAGGAAAATAAAGCAGGAACAACTATCAAGCATAGGAGTAAGAGGCCCTCTTCGTCCTCTTCTGCGAAACAACTTCTGCACCATCATCATCATCGGAATCGGAGTCGGTGCTCTCGGAATCGGAGTCGGCATCATCTCCACTACCGAAACCGGAACCAGAGTCATCCTCTCTGCCAGCGGATGTCTCTGATTAGGGATGTGTAGGCTCCTCCTCCTCCTCGCTGGACTCCTCCTCTACGACACGTGCTCTGCGTCTGCCTCGGCCGCGAGTCGAACCCCCTCTCCCAGCTCTCCAAGGAGGCCTGGATGGCCCGGCCTGTGGCCTAGTATGTAGCGGAGGAATCTGAAAAGAAAGAGCACAATTTAAATACATCAGCCAAAGTATGTATATCAGATGTAGATGCAAGAAAACTACGATGGGTGGGTGTATGCAGATACAGTACATAAATGTGGTGTGTGTCAGATGTGCTCTACACATACAGTCAATCAATGTAGTGAAATATTCAAGTTCAGCATGTCATCAGAAGTATGATAAATGCAAGAAAACTAAATAATACCGGCACACCGACGATGGACAACTGCGTCTCTCTCCGCAGGACCATGCCCTCGAGTGGGGCTACTAACTTGGGTAACCCCTCCATATACTCCCTGGTAGGCTGCAGATACAAGTTCAAGTCATCAATGAGTAAATAAATGCCTAACTACCTGAGTGGTAAACGAAAAGCAGTGGAACATGCCAGTGGTGAGTCAGGATCACTGACGTATCAGTGATCGGGCATAGGGGGCTCTATCGGAATCGGGTAGGAAGTCCCATATCGCCATCCTGTCAACTCAGTCGGGATATCTGGCCATCCGGCCTGATGATATGCTGGGGGAATCGGGGGAACCAGTCCAGCCCCACCTCTAGATGTACTGGCCCTGCTGGTAGAAGGGATATCTGTAGCCCAGGCCCGGCTCAATGATGGCATGCCAGCAGGTCTCCTCGTGGGAGTACGGACACCTGTCAATGGAGGCATCAAGTATGTATGGCGGTAGGTCACGTAGTCCCCCTCCTCCAAAAGCAGAAGTACATCAGTGCCCAGCATCGCCGACTCAACATCTTGGGGAGTGAGCCCCTCAGTGGACCGCATGTCGACTAGAGGTGCTGCGGGGACACTCTGCTCGGGGTAGCCCATAGTCTGACGCATGAAACGATCCCCCAAAAACCAGGCCCTACCAACGGGTCCCTCAAATAAGATCCTGTACCGGGAAGCGGCCCACTCCCCAGCAAGCTGAAATCGGGTATTTCCACCCAAGGGCGCCTAGGGCTGCCATGTGATCTGCGGATAACCAATGCATAAGCTGATTAGAAATTGTAAATGTGCAAGATGAATTAAAGATGAAAACATGGAGAACTGAGAGTTCTGAATTACCTCTGTCGGCCGCACTGTGTCAAAATACTGCCGCAGGTAGAGCAAAGTCTCCCGGGCCCTCGGCCGGTACTGGCCCTCGAATACAAGCGAGTAAGGGATTGTGAGAGGCACCGCCACCTCGAGCTCCAGGGCCAGCGTCGAAAAATACGCGAAAATCCATAGCTGTGGAAAACAGGGCAATAGCCATCAGAATACAGGATTCTGAGTGCAGAATGTGAATACAGAATATACAGAGAATGCAGAATGCTGAGAGCAGAGTGTAAAGTACAGAATGAGAAGTGTGCCATTTGTGCAATGTACAGATAATGAAAGGCAGAAATGTAAATCAAGAGGGCAGAAAGTACCTTCCAGGCTCTCCAATAGCCACCGACTATGTTTCCCTGTTCGCGGGAGGTCGCATTCATGTAGCAATAGAGGGTAGCCAAGCCGGCGCCACCCCAGTCATACCGACTGACCTGTGATAGGTCTACCAGAGCACTCAGCAGATAGAGTCCGACGGTATTCCCCCTATCGGAGAATAGTGTGGTCCCGAGGAGGAACATCAAGAATCCCCGAGTGTACTGTGCTACCTCCTCGGGAGTCTCGGGCTCAGTCCCCCTGAAATGTGTGGAAAACCATGTGTACCGGACCCTACCCGATGATCTGTCAACCGGGTAGGCGAGCTCCCAATAGATAAGTCCAGGCAGCCTCCCACTCGCCCATGTCCTCGTCATAAGGGATCGGCCAGCCTCCCATGTCGAGGCCTGTCAGTATAGCAAAATCAAACGGGGTCATAGTCATGTCCCCGGTAGCGGAGAAATGAAAGGAGTTGGTGGTGTCCCACCATCTCTCTACAAGGGCACCCATCAATGTCCTGTTAGCAGGATAGCGAAATATCCCTGTGCAAAAGGGTCCGAACCCTGCCTGGTCAACCCAATCATGAATGGCCTCCGGGAGCTCTGTGTACCACTCCCTCGCAACGATGGAGCCATATCCTCGTGTGACACGGGAAGACACCTGCATTCATAATGAACACATGTATTCAGTTTCGGAATGAAATGAATAAGTTGCGTGCAAATGAAATGTATGAGCTGTGTGCAAACCAAATTAGATACAATGCTGTGAGCTGTGTGTTCAACATGAAGTATACGACCTGTGTGTTCAGAACAGAAGTGTATGAGCTGCGTGCAAATACAAGTGTGTGCTGTTTGTTCACCTCAAATTTGGGCTGCATGTTCAACTTTCAATAAGTGTGGGCTGTGTGTTCATTTAAAATCAGTGAGCTGTGTGTTCAGATTTCAAAATCAGTGGGCTGTGTGTTCATCTCAAAGTTCGAGCTGTGTGTTCAATGTCAAGTCAGTGAGCTGTGTGTTCAGGTTTCAAAATCAGTGGGCTGTGTGTTCATCTCAAAGTTCAAGCTGTGTGTTCAACATCAAGTGTTTCGGGCTGCGTGTTCAAACTTCAGAAATAGTGGGCTGTGTGTTCATCTCAAAGTTCGAGCTGTGTGTTCAACATCAAGTGTGTGTTGTGTGTTCACAATCAACAATGGGCTGTGTGTTCAGAAATTCGAAGTTTGGGTTGTGTGTTCAACTCTCAACAAGTGTGTGCTGTGTGTTCACAATCAACAATGGATTGTGTGTTCAGAAATTCAAAGTTTGGGCTATGTGTTCAACTCTCAACAAGTGTGTGCTATGTGTTCACAATCAACAATGGGCTGCGTGTTCAAAATTTCACGATTTGAGCTGCGTGTTCAACTCTTAACAAGTGTGTGCTGCGTGTTCACAATCAACAATGGGCTGCGTGTTCAGAAATTCAACAGTTTGGGCTGCGTGTTCAACTCTCAACGAATGTGTGTTGTGTGTTCACAATCAATATGTGGGCTGCGTGTTCAGAAATTCAAATGATTGAGCTGTGTGTTCAAGATGCAAACGGAATACTGGGTGATAGACTAAGTGTTCAGAATAAGCCGTGTGCTAGAATGAGCAGATAAACATAGCGAAAGCATGAAATGCACAGAAAATGCATAATACATTGCGGAAATCGTAAAAGTGAAGTACATACCTCTTGTGCCTAATGAGAGAGGTGGGACTCCGGCTCCTGTAGTAGCAGATCCACAGGTGCTCGATCATCAAAATTGGTAAAATGGAAGAAGACGGCCTAGGAAAGGATATGCTCCCGAGGGTGATACCTCTCGGGATCGAATGGCCGAACCCTCGGAGGCAAAGACATGATATCTGGCTCACCCCCTGCACCTAGAGGACCTCCGCCATGAGGGAAATGACCCGCCATCTCAATAAATTTGCAAAAAGGAGTAAAAATGAGCAAAATGAGCCAAAATTGGAAAAAGTCAACAAAAGTCAACTCTCGGGAAAGGAAAAAGTCAACAAAAGTCAACTCTCGAGAAAATGTTCCAAATATTGAGACAAACTTACCTTAAGTGGTGAAAATGGAGAAAGAAGCACCGAAATCAAAATTTAATCGGTTTAAAGCAAAGAGAACTGAAAGTTTTCACGAAACAGCTTTGCGTGGGGCGTTGGAAAACGCGTATAGAGCGCAGATCTGAGAGGGAAAATGGTCTAGGGAGGGGGAGAAGATGATTTCGGATCTGAAGCTGTGAACAAAAGGTGTTTGGCCAAATGTATTTAAAGAAACAAGAGCAAAAGGACAAAACTGCCCCTGTTTTGGGCTAGGTGGCCGGCCGACCACCTTTTCTGGTAGGCCGACCACCCCCCTTTACCAAACCTGGTCAGTGGCCTCCAATAGCCTCCAAACCTGGTCGGTGGTGTTCCTAAGGTGGTCTCCAAGGTCTCTTTGAACTCTCTGCAAATTTTGGTAGTGATCGGAGTCCCCGGCACTCGAGAAAGTACAAGAAAAGTGCACTTTTCATCGCGAAATCCCTCCGCAGGAACTTCAACCCCAACTTTTGACGCGTGTTTCATTGTTACTCGTCAAGAGCGAGGTGTATCCTTTTTGAATATGTTGTGACCCTTCCGGGAGGTAAACCGGAGGCCGCGATTGAGTCGCCCTCGTCGAAACTTGCATTTCTTTGCTCATTGTTTTGTGTCAAATATGCATTCGAGTTTGCACTTATCCTGCATTGTTATGTACGTCTCTTGCATTCTCATGCACACCACTTGCATTGTTATGCATGTTTCATTGGTATTGTCATGCCTCCATGCTTAACTTGCGTTGTCACGCACGTTTCTCCTCACATTGCGATGCACTTTCTCATCGGCACCATGTTCGTTTGCGTTCGATATTACGTTGAACATATGTTGCTAACTATGTTGTGCTTGTTAAGTTTCTCTCTCTTGCAGGCACGATATTGTATGTACGGTTCATTTGAGGCTGGTGCGACCAGACGAACCGCGCAGGTATTGTATCTTCTCCGTGTGTGACGTAGCGAGAATTGTGATTCTCTTACATTCTTACTGCATGAAATGTAGTTTTGCTTTGAATTCTTGCTTAAAACTGTTACATTTATTGTGAATATTTGCTTCATTACAGCTCGCTGCTTTGCATTGTCATGAGTTGCGTTCGGCTTTGTGCATATCATTTTGCATTTTGCCCCCTGCCTGTGGGCATGCTTGCGGGCACATCTTTGTTTATCTCGCCTATTTGTCTAAGTCTTAGGCCTTGTCAAAAATGGATCATCTCTGGGCTTTGACATTCACTCCCGTCACTTATGACTTCCGAGTTCTGTCAAAGAGGGGCAACTATAGACACCCCATTTTTGGCCGACCTTAAGACTCAGACGTCACTAATTGATCGCTCGGTGATGATGCATATTGTGCTGGTTCTAAGGTTTCAGAGTCTCGGCTGCGAGCCTTGCCTCTGGACTTCGGGGCTCTTTTGTGCTTTGCCTTGATTTGCGAACCAGGTCCTATTTTCTCTATTTTCTCTTCCTAAAGGGAGGGAGAGGTCTCGTAGACCATCTCTCAGTGGCCGTAGGCTACGTTTCGTGGTCGTAGGCTATTTTTCCCGTTTGGAGACCAGTTTTCGATTTTCGGAGCCGTCGGCCGTGTGCCTCAGTTCGGGACCACTTAACTACCTCCGTTTGCTCCGGGTTTTGGCACATACCTTGTTTCCTCTCTTTTGAGGGACACTGTGGCCCGAGAGACCACCTTCATGGTCGCACGCCACTTCCAGTACCTCACAGCCTGTTTTCGGGGCCACGAGCCACGTGTTTTGGCCCCCGAACCCTCGTTTTGCATCGGTTAGGGTTCATTTTTGGTATAGACCCTATTTTCATTGTTTGGGAGGTGGTACTATAGTGGGATACCAGCAATTCTTTTGGAAATCAATTTCTCTCTCCTCCAGCCGATTTTCTTGACAGAAAGCTGGTTTTCCTCACTTTTGAGCCATAATTTCTAGTCTCCCATACCACCATTGTGTTGTACTCATCTGGGAGGCCACCAATATGGGTAGGCCGACCAGCTTTTCTTCCTGACCCTTTTGAACCTTGCGAGAAAGCTGGTTTTCCTCTCCCCTGGGCCACAATTTTTGGTCTCCCACCATACGGCTGTATTCTACTCATCTGGGAGGCCACCTTTCTGGTATGGCCGACCAGCATTTCACCTTGACCCTTTTGACCCCTGGTCGGCCGACCAGGGGAAGTGGTCGGCTGACCACCTTGGCTGGTCGGCCAGCCTTCTGCTTTTTGGCCTTCTTGAGTGCAACACAGCTGTGCCAACTGTGAAACACTTGACCCTTCCTGCGGGATTTTGAGCCTTTTGTTTGTCTTCTTAAGGAAAATTTGATCCTTTTGCTTAGCTTCAAGGAGAAGCTTGACCCTTTTGGTTAAGCTTCTTTGAGAAGTTTTGACCCTTTCTTGAGGCTTCTCCAAGAAGCCTTGGCTCTCTTCCTCTATAAAACAAACCTTCCCTCTCCATTTGCAAGGGTTAGAAAATTTAGCCAAGGCATATACATACTCTCCTCCATATCTCTCTCATCCAACCTCAAATACTCCATTGTTCTTGGCCATTACACCACACCTCCTAGCACAACACCTCAACCATCCATCCAAGCACCTTGGAGCTGTTTTTCAGAGGTTGAAGGTTCACCTTCTTGGTCCAGAACTTGCTGCATTGCTGTGCTACAAGGGTAAGTCATCATTTCCCCCATTTTTGCATTATTTTGTTTCATAACTTAGCCCTATTCGCAAGCATTTCTAGGTTTCGTCTTAAACTGAAAAGTGTCTTATTTTGAGCTCCTCTTGAAGTTTGTTTAAGGATACTTTTCTGTTTGAGGTCATCTACCTCCTTGTATGCTCCATCCCTCTTTGTAGGCTTATTTTGCTTCCTATCTTAGCCTTACTTGCAAGCATTTTCAAGATTTGTCATAAACTGAAAAGAGTCTTATTTTGAGTCGAGTCCCTCTTGACGTTTGATTAAGGGCATTTTTCTGTTGGGGGTCATCTACCCCCTTGTATGCTTGTTTGCATCTTGTTTTGAGCCTTGCATCTAGGCCTTTGTTGCATGCTTTGTTTGGCCTTCTAGCCACTGAAATCTAGTGGATTTTCAGTGGCTATCACACTAGTTTGAGAGCCAAAATTAGAGGGGGATGACCCCCTCTCTCCTTGTCTTGTTTGTTGGCCCTTTTGGCCTTTCAAAGGACCCCCATTTTGCATGCTTTGAAGTCTTGTTTTAGGCCATTATTTGTGAGTTTTTAGGTTTGCCTTAACTCTGTCCGGAGCCCCTTTGGCCATATTTTGTGTCTATCATGCATGTGTGGAGCAATCCTCCTCAAGGCCTTTCAAAGGGGCTTTCATTTGCATGCTTCATTGACCCATTCCAGGGTCTTTTGGTGGGTTTTAGGACCCTTATAACCTATTTTCAGTGTTGCTTTTGCCATTTGGTGTGTCCGTCATATAGCTGTGGAACAACCCCTTGCATGGCCCTCCAAAGGAACCCATCATTTTTGCATGCATTGACTGAGTTTCAGCGGTTATTTGGGCATATTTTAGCATACCATATTGCTATTTTTGGTTGGTTTGGTGACCTCTCTTGTGCTTCATATACATGTAATGTAAACCATGTTTACTAGCCTATGTTGCATGTTGTTTTAGCCCTTCATGTTAGCACTTTTTGGCCATGCTTAGAACTGATTTGGTGCATGTTTAGGACTGCCCTGGCTCTGTTTTCATGCCTCATGGTCAAATAATGCTTGCTTTTCATACTTGTGGTTCAATGCATTTGCTTAGTTTTGAGTTTCGGGACTTATTTCGTGCATTGGGTGACATGTTTCCAGGATTTGGGACCATTTTGTATGCCATCTTTCATCCCTTGCCATGCTTTGGTAAAGTGGCATTTGATGCCTTAGGATCGGTCCCTTGCATCGTGCATGTTTGCATGTGTTTCGGTTGTCTCATTTCCATCATATGGCCACTGATGTGAGTGTGGCTGAGGTCCACTCATATTGGTGTAAGTCCATCTTGGATTGTGTATGCCATTTCAGTCCGTAGCATTGCGTATGCTAGGTTGCATGTTAGAGCATTGTGCATGCCATGTTACATCACGAGCATTGTGTATGCCATTTTAGTCCATAGCATTGCGTATGCTGGGTTGTATGTTAGTCACATTGTGTATGCCATCTCATTTGCATTGTGATTGGGATAGGAGTTAGCCTAAACACAGGAAACGAGGGACGCTTCGTACTCAAAGTGACGAAACGTGTCTCAATTTCCGGTCGCCGACACTCCGGATTAACCATGATGGAGTCTAAGCCTTGTTGTGTTTATACTTGCATTCATTCCATTGAGTCGTGCAATTCGAATTCTCGGCCATCATGCATCGAGATGCGTGATTGGTGGCACGAGGATCGAGGTCTACACTCCCTTGAGCTTGTGCAAGGACGGAGTGAGTAGTCTTGCACACATATGTTGAAAATACCTTGCTTTTTCTCCCTCTTACCTTTGTTGCAGAAAAACCAGGATCCAGGGGCAGAAAGTGGTCGGCCGACCAGGTTTTTTGGCAGGCCGACCACCTTTTCTGGTTTCCACCACAAAGGGTGGTCGACAGGTGTCTCCCAAGCCAATACCTGGTCGGCAGCCTTCCCAAGGTGGAGTTTCAGCCTTCTGGAGCTTTGTGCAAGTTTCTAAAATCAGTTGCAAACAAAGGCGAGACGAGACATCTCGATGGAATTTCCCGATGAGGCGACTCGAGCATGCATGCATCTTTCATCATTCAGAGCAGAGCTGAGGCGGTCCGTGAATTTGCATACTAGTTTATTGCTTTCCTAGTTAATTTGATAATTAATTAGGATTTTGTAATATTTAATTATTCATTTGGACTGTAATTATTTATTCGGACCCTCCGAACGAGGGCACAATTGTAATAAGTGTGCGTGTGTGCAATGTATGCCTTCCAACCCCACGTCTTTCTCCCTTTTATTTATCAGCTTATGATGGTTAGATTAGGGCATGTTTCAATTAGCATACTTATGCTCGCATGTTTGCATCCATTCATCTGTCTTGCATGCACTGGGCTCGGCGCATCATACTAACTGCATTATATTTCAATTCCAAATTGAATACATGTATCAGTTGTTGCATTTCATATGCCATTCTTAGAATAGCCGAGCCTATTGTAGTTGCATTTTTGCATGTGTTGCATTAGGCATTTCAGCATAGTTAGGATCATGCATGGATTTCTAACATAGCTTCTGTTTTGGCTTGGAGTACTCGGTAAGTGTTTATGCTTTAGCATCTTTGCATGTGTGTGAGTAACTGCCATGATAGCATGCTTACCCTGAGACTATGTGCTTATGTGATATACCTGCCTGAATGCCTGTGGGTGAAGGTTGGATTATCTGAATTGGAATAATGCATTGACTGTGAGTTTTAAGACCACTTGAGAGTGGTAAACCATCACGTTTTCTAAGCCCACCCGAGGGTGGCAAATCCATGTTTTAGCCTACTTGCGGGTAGCACCATCAAACCATTTTTAAAATAAACAAACATGAGATGTGTTATTCCAATTTAGGCGATACAGTCTATACTTGTATGTTGTGCGCATCATGTAGTAAATCTAGGCTAATAACCGAAATAAGAATGCATAATGTTTTCAAAACTCGATATCATGGTTAGTAGAGGCCGATCTTTGATCAGGCGAGCGGGGGTGCTTACGAAGTGACCTTCCCCAATCGTATCCAAGTTCTCGAGCCGAGGCAACTTTGGTGATGACGGACATGTGGCCTTCGGCACGAGTCATGGTTTCCTAAATTCCCCCAAAATAAAATATTTAGGTGGCGACTCTGTATCTGGCAAAGCAGTCCATGTTTGGCACTTCTTTCTAAAAATCTGTTTTCCAAAACTATTTGCCAGATTTGGACTCTTTGATGATTCATCAGTCTTGCATTGCACTCTGTGAGATTAGATACAGGACCGTGACTTTTGAGTCCGAACTGTAGTGAGCCCATATGAACAAAACGGGATTTCCCTCCCAGGACGTTAGGGGACGTCTACACCACCATTCCTTCGCTCGAGCGTAGCTCTGAACAAACGATGGTCGCTCGAGCGTGGAATCCTTCGCTCGAGCGAGGAAGCCAAATTCTGGAATTTCCATATTTGCCTCCCAAGCTCAAACCAAGTATTCAACACCTCAATACTCGACCTCTTGGGCCCATTTTCTGGAAAACACTTGTAAACTCATAGTATAAGGTGTTTCAAAGATCAATTTGTAAAATCAAAGCCCAAGGGTGAGTCAATTGAACGCAATTTCAATTAAAATCTCAAGAACAAAACTTGAATGTAACATGGAAGAATCTCCTTGAAACCAAACCCTCCAAACATGGTCAAACTTGATAATTTGATGGACAACAAGATAAATGGCCACAATGTGAGTGAAATTAATATATGCATAGAAGAAATCTTAGAATTCAAACTCAAAACATGAAAATGTATGCATTCATGCATGAATGGACTCTCAAAACCACACTTTGAGCTAAATCTTGACTTCAACTACCAATTTCACCAAGAACCTAGCAAGAACAACCCCCATTCATAAATAAAAGGATGAATTCACTACCTTTAGGTCTTCAATTTCAAGTGTGGGAGCTTAAACATGCAATCCTCCTTCAATTCTCCTAAGTTCTCCAAGCTAATCTCTAGATGAATTCAATTCCTCCCTCACTCCCTCTCTCTCACGGTTTCTAGCAAGGAAAGTGGCTGAAAATGGTGTATGAATTCAGTCTAAACATTGTATGAGAAAATGGCCCACTCAATGGCAATTTCGTAAATAATTGGACTAATGTAATTTAACGTTATTTAATCTAATTTAATCGCTCCGAACCGAATTTTAATTAAACCTACCATAAAACTCTATAAATCCTAATTAGCACATAGCACAAGTCAATTTCTGATTCGAACGCCGATAAGGCTTTCAATTCACAATTTAAAGTCAAAGACATGAACAGATCATTTTGTGGCAAACAGATAGAAACACATAAATAATGCAATACACATGCAAATAAATCCCAAATCCTTCCTAAATTACTGTTAAGCATAATTAATCATGAATTAGCATTAATCGGAGGTCGGGGTCATTACAGTCTTCCCCCCTTAAAAGAGTTTGGTCCTCCAAACTCGAATTACCTTCATTCTGAATCAACATTGGGTCCAATGAGAACAATTCCGGATATCACTTCATTATGTCTTCCTCGGTTTCCCAAATTGCATAGGTTCCTCCATGGTTTTGCCAATCAACTTTTGCCAACGGTATTTCTTTATTTCTCAACCTTTTGTTCCGGCGATTCACAATCTGGATAGGTCTTTCCTCATAAGTGTAGTCATCTTTCAAAAGTACATGTGTCGGTTCGATGGCGTGAAGTGGATCTCTCAGATATTCTCGTAGCATCGATACATGAAAGACGTTATGCATGTGTTCCATTACTGGAGGTAAGGCTACCCGATACGATACCGGATTGATCTTTTCGAGAACTTCATAAGATCCAACATATCTTGGCGCCAATTTTCCTTTAACACTAAACCAAGTTTGACTCTTCATCGGGGTCACCTTTATAAGCACATGGTCCCCAACTTTATATTCACTCTCTCTTCTTCGAACATCAGCATAGCTTTTCTGCTGACTCTGTGCAGTTTTCAGGCGTTACTGGATCAGTTTCACTTTCTCAATTGCTTCTTGCACAAGTTCCGGTCCCAACAAAGGTCTATCACCTACTTCAGCCCAACATAGCAGAGATCGACATTGTCTTCCATACAAAGCTTCGTAAGGAGCCATTCCAATGCTTGAATGGTAATTGTTGTTGTTCACAAATTCGGCTAATGGCAAGTAGGTTTCCCAATTCCCTTGGAAGTCCAACATACACATTCTGAACATATCCTCCAGAGTTTGGTTCATTCGTTCAGTTTGGCTATTTGTCTGTGGGTGATAGGCACTGCTCAGTCTCAATTCAGTCCTCAAAGCCTGTTGCAAACACTGCCAAAATCTCGATACAAACTTTGAGTCCCTGTCAGACACAATAGATACTAGCACTCCATGCAATCTCACAATTTCAGTCATATAGATATTGGCCAATTTATCAACATTATAAATAGTTTTGACAAGCAGAAAATGGACAGGCTTAGTTAAACAGTCAACTATAACCTAGATAGAGTCCATACCTCGAGAAGAACGAGGCAAACCCACAATGAAGTCCATGATAATGTACTCTCATTTCCATTTCGGTATTGGGAGTGGTTGTAGCAAGCCAGCGGGTCGTTGATGCTCAGCATTAACCTGTTGGCAATGTAGACATCTAGCCACAAAGTCTGCAATACTCTTTTTCATTCCAGGCCACCAAAAATTTTGTTTCAAATTATGATACATCCTCGTGTTCCTCGGATGCATAGCAAATTTACTACTGTGAGCTTCGGTCATAACACGTTTCCTCAAATCACAACAATCAGGCACACAAAGACGGTTTTGAAATTTCAGCACACCATTCTCAAACACAAATCCTGGCCTTGGCTTCGAATCAAATTCCTCTATGATCTTTTTCAAATATTCATCTTTACATTGTTTTTGTTTGATCTCATCAAGAATAGCAGGTTGAGCAGAAATAGCAGATAATAACCCATCTTGTTCTAGGTCCGTCAACAATTTCTTTTGGTTGAATAGCAAACATGACAAATTCGCACTGGATTTTCGGCTCAAGGCATCTGCTGCAGTATTAGCCTTTCCCGGATGATACAAAATTTGCAAGTCATAATCCTTGATTAGTTCTAACCATCGCCTCTGTCTCATGTCCAATTCCTTTTGGGTGAAGAAATATTTCAAACTTTTATGGTCTGTATACACCTCGCAAGTTACCCCATACAAATAGTGACGCCAGATTTTCAAAGCAAACACCACAGCTGCTAACTCAAGATCATGTGTTGGGTAATTCTTTTCATGAGGTCGAAGTTGTCTAGAAGCATAGGCAATCACCCTTCCGTTTTGCATGAGTACACACCCCAAGCCTTTATAGGAAGCATCACTGTACACTTGAAACCCATCAGTACCATTAGGCAAAGTTAAGATTGGTGCAGTCATTAACCTGGTTTTCAACTCTTGGAAAGCTGCCTCTCTTTGTTCACTCCAGTCAAATGGCACGTTTTTCTGACTTAATTGAGTCAATGGCAGGGCAAGCTTAGAAAAGTCTTTCACAAACCTCCTGTAGTAACCTGCAAGTCCCAGAAAACTTCAGACTTCTGTCACATTTGTCGGTCTAGGCCAATCCACGACGGCTTCAATTTTCTGAACAGAAACTCCATCCTTGTTGATTACATGTCCCAAAAATGCCACACTGTCAAGCCAGAATTCACACTTGGACAATTTAGCATACAATTTCTTTTCTCTCAAAATCTGCGAGTTGGTTCTCAGATGGTTCTCATGTTCTTCCCTGTCTTTCGAATAAATCAAAATGTCATCAATAAATACAACAATTAATTCACCAGATATGATTTAAACACCCTAGTCATAAGATCCATGAAAGCTGCAGGTGCATTGGTCATCCCAAACGGCATTACTAAAAACTCATAATGTCCATATCTAGTTCGGAATGCAGTTTTCTCTATGTCCTTAGCTCTAACCTTTAGTTGATGATACCCGGACCTGAGGTCAATTTTGGAAAACACTTGGGCACCCTGAAGTTGATCAAACAAGTCATCTATTCGGGGCAAAGGGTATTTGTTCTTAATAGTCACTTTATTCAGCTCCGGGTAGTCTATACACAATCTCAAAGATCCACCCTTCTTTTTGACAAACAAAACGGGAGCACCCCAAGGTAAGGTACTCGGATGGATAAATTTCTTATCTAACAGTTCCTGCAGTTGGGTTTTCAATTCTTTCAATTCAAAGGTAGACTTTCTATAGGGAGTCTTGGAAATAGGTTGTCCCTGCAAACACTTCAACAGTGCATTCAATCTCCCTACCAACTAAGTCCCCAAGTAAGTCAGTCAGAAACACATCAGGAAAGTCACAAACAACAGGGATTGTTTCTACAGTAGTACAGTCAGATGGTGCAGTCAGTATACAACACAGGTAACCCCTACATCTCTTCCTAAGGAGTTTTTCAGCTTTCATAGCCGAAATCAAATACGGCGGAGGAACTACCCCATTCCCAATAAAAGTAAATTCAGGCATTCTCGGTGGTCTAAACACAACAGTTTTATTTGCACAGTCAATGGTAGCATAGTATTTAGTCAACCAGTCCATCCCCAAAATACAATCAAAATGACTAATATCCAAGGGTAATAAATCCACATATAACACCATATCACCAATCATAATATCACACGCCGGATAAACATGAGTACATATCATAGAATCTCCAGACAATGTGGATACAGATAACACATATGTCATTTGTTCTAGTGGTCTAGTCAATTTTCGAGAGAATCTATCAGTACACATGTATTTTGAGAACATACAGAGAGTATACCTGACACCACAGTATAGGTGTTGGGTACATCACCAGGCACTAAGGCGAACACTCTCTCTTGCCTTAATGTATCATTGTTTGCATTCCCGCTAACATCGGCCCTTGCATTTGGCCTTGCTACGGAAACAAACTCGGTGGAACTTGTCATAGGACGGTTAACCTCATTGGATCTCATCAGGCAATCCCTCACCATCCCTCACCATGTGGCCAGTCTTGCCACAGCGAAAACACGCACCTGATGCTCGATAACAGGCACTCCTGTGCCTCTTTCCGCAGTCGGGGCAGTTTGGAGTAGATCCACTACTTTGGCTAAAGCTGCCAGAAGATCCTGTATATTGCCTTTTCGAAAACAACCGGCCTTTCTTGAAACTGAATCCAGTCCTCTTTCCTCTCCATTCTGTTGTTGGTGTTGTAGTTTGTTTCTTAGCTGCTATTGTGGCTTCTGCCATCAATGCCCTATCAAGTACCTCCACATAAGTAGGTAATTTTAGGACACCCACTCGGTCAAATATTTCTAGGTCCAGCCCTCCCTCAAACTTCCGCGCTTTCTTGTAATCAGTATCCACCATATGTGGAGCAAACCGTGCCAGTTCGGTGAATTTAGCTTCATACTCTACTACAGCCATTCTTCCCTATTTAAGTTCTTGGAATTCCGACACTTTCCGATCCCTGAAACATTAGGAAAAGTACTTGTCGTAGAAGATAGCATTAAACTGTGCCCATGTCATATTCCCATTGCCATTTCGGATCAGTAACCACCACCTGCGAGCCTTATCTTTCAGAGTGTAGGTGGCTATGAGGACTTTCTGAGTTTTAGTACAAGGGAACACTTCATATAACTTCTCCATTTTAAGTAGCCACATCTCTGCTTTCAAAGGTTCAATTCTGCCATAGAACGTTGGCGGTTTCATTTTCATGAATTTCTGTGTCAGATTGATGATGTCATTATTATCTGCATCAGCTTGTACCGGTGGAGGCGGAGGGGGCAAAGGTTGTTGTCTCTGTTGTTGTGTCCAGGCTTCAGTCAACGCTGCTAACATTTGTTCCATTCGACCCATGCGAGCTTCTGAAGATTCACTTTTACCACTTCCTCTTGCATTGTCCATCTTACTATACAGACATCAAATGATCATAAACACAGGCATAATCTTATTCGTTTCCTTCAATTCATTTGATTTAAATGTACATTCAGTTTTCATATTCAGTTGCATTACCACACATTCACACATGCAGATGGAATGCCCCTAACTCGTACTAGGACACCCTAAGCTCAAACGGACCTCTGTGTGTGGTAGAACACGTGCTCTGATACCACTCTGTCACGACCCAAACCCGCCCTTATAGGTTTAGCACCGTAATCGGCCAGTAATCCGTGAATTACCAAAGGCCTCTGAAGAGATTATCAAGTAATAAGGGGCTGCAGAAGCAATAATACAAAATAGACAAGGTCCAATGAGCTGTGACAACGTACATGGGACAGAACATTTTAAAACTTATTTATATATACATAAACATGCCAGTCAAGGACACCAATATTTATAAAAATAATTACAGAAATGAACTTCCCAAGATCTGACTATACAGTGCAAACACTAAGACTAGCATGAAATACAAAAACAGCCATGGCATTAAACTTCAATCGGAACCTCCTCGGAGGCACAACGGTTGGCTGACAAAAACAGTACAGAAGGCTGTCAACTCTGGCCCTGATCATGTGTCGGCTCACCTACATACATAATATAAACTGTGAGCGAAAGCCCAGTGAATAATAACAGAGTAAAGGGGTTATATGAATGATGTCCAGCACAAGTTAGAATCCAGCATTTAAATCAGAACATAATCAAACTTCAAACAGAAACAGATTCATATACATTTTCATATTCAGATTTTGCATAAGATCATACGTGGTACACCCATTAGCTATCAGATTAGATTGGTCCAGAGACCCACATATATAATTGGTACCAACGACCACAAAGGTCCATATCTTGCGCGCAAGTAGCTATGGTATTGTTACCCCCAGGCAAGGGCCACATGCAGATTGGCCGCGGTATTGTTACCCCGAGGCGAGGGCCACATGCAGATTGGCCGCGGTATCGTTACCCCCGGGTGAGGGCCACGTGAACTAAGGGTGCCACAAATACTTTTCAGAAAATTGGACATTTATTCATCATTCGTAAGATAGCATTTCAAAAAACAGATTATACCGTACCAGTCAGAAAATACATAGGTTACTCACAGTGGGCCTTGAGACAGACAGACGGAGTAAACTTGGTCAAACGGTACATGGCACGTGACCTACATAACACATAACAGATGCACACTTGAAACACACGATCTAATTGCACAAAACTTATTTCGTTGGCCCTTAGTGTGTTTCTAATTTTCTATCCTCATTATGGAGTCTAAAACATGGCCTAAGAATGCCTAGGATGGAATGAGGATGCAAAAGTGCCTTGGAAAACATTTTTCAAAATTTGCTGAGAATAGGGGTCTCGCTCGACCGTGACTTTCTTCGCTCGAGCAAGCTTGTCAAAACAGAGGGGTCGCTCGAGCGTAGACTCGTTCGCTCGAGCGGTCTGTAAAAATGCAAAAGTACTGGTTGTTGAAATTTTACGCTCGATGCCCGCTCGATGCTCGCTCGAGCGTAGGTCTCGTCGCTCGAGCATGCGTTTGTGTGCACCAAAAACCTGAGAGCTTGTAATTTACGCTCGAGCCACCATTCCTTCGCTCGAGCATAGCTCTGAACAAACGATGGTCGCTCGAGCGTGGAGTCCTTCGCTCGAGCGAGGAAGCCAAATTTTGGAATTTCCATATTTTCCTCCCAAGCTCAAACCAAGTATTCAACACCTCAAAACTCGACCTCTTGGGCTCATTTTCTGGAAAACACTTGTAAACTCATAATATAAGGTGTTTCAAAGATCAATTTGTAAAATCAAAGCCCAAGGGTGAGTCAATTGAACACAATTTCAAATAAAATCTCAAGAACAAAACTTGAATGTAACATGCAAGAATCTCCTTGAAACCAAACCCTCCAAAACATGATCAAACTTGATAATTTGATGGACAACAAGATAAATGGCCACAATGTGAGTGAAATTAATACATGCATGGAAGAAATCTTAGAATTCAAACTCAAAACATGGAAATGTATGCATGTATGCATGAATGGACTCTCAAAACCACACTTTGAGCTAAATCTTGACTTCAACTACCAATTTCACCAAAAACCTAGCAAGAACAACCCCCATTCATAAATAAAAGGATGAATTCACTACCTTTAGGTCTTTAATCTCAAGTGTGGGAGCTTAAACATGCAATCCTCCTTCAATTCTCCTAAGTTCTCCAAGCTAATCTCTAGATGAATTCAATTCCTCCCTCACTCCCTCTCTCTCACGGTTTTTAGCAAGGAAAGTGGCTGAAAATGGTGTATGAATTCAGTCTAAACATTGTATGAGAAAGTGGCCCACTCAATGGCAATTTCGTAAATAATTGGACTAATGTAATTTAACGTTATTTAATCTAATTTAATCGCTCCGAACCGAATTTTAATTAAACCTACCATAAAACTCTATAAATCCTAATTAGCACATAACATAAGTCAATTTCTGATTCGAACGCCGATAAGGTTTCAATTCACAATTTAAAGTCAAAGACATGAACAGATCATTTTGTGGCAAACAGATAGAAACACATAAATAATGCAATACACATGCAAATAAATCCCAAATCCTTCCTAAATTATTGTTAAGCATAATTAATCATGAATTAGCATTAATCAGAGGTCGGGGTCATTACAGTGTCGCCCTCTCCACGGCTTTGCTACTTCCAAATGACCTTAATCGGAATGCCGAGATGAGCGAGTATGAAAACTTTGCTCTAATGCTCCAGCATTCTGTTCAAGTAAGTCTTTCACACTTGGTATTTTTCTCTCTCTATTCCTTCATACTCAGAGAATTTTACTAACTTTTGTTCTGTTCATCTTCTTTCAGGCGATCCAACACGCTCACTCCTTCTCAATACAAGCTTTTGAGGTGAGGAAGGAGTTGGCCGACAAAATAAAAGAGGCTGCTGGATTGCAGAAGACCCTCAAAAGGGCCAAGGCAAAAATGAAAACTTTGGCAGATTAGGCCAAGACTGCTGTCAAGGCTAAGGACAAGGCCGAAGAAAAAGCGGATGCCGCTGAGACCATAAACAAGGTTCTTGAGGCCCAGAAGAAAGAGGCTGAAGAAAAGACGGCCGAGGCCTAGAAAGAACTACAGGATGCCTTGGCCACAAAGGCCGACGAAATAAAGGCCGCCAATGATAAGGCATACAATGAGGGGGTGGCCGATGTCACGACAGACTACAAGAGTCAAGTGAAGCAGACATGTAACAAGGGTTTCACCCTTGGTTGGATGGCTGTCCTGAAAAATCTTGAAGTCCCCGAGGACTCCCTCCTCAGGAACGCCGACGTCCTCGCCCTACCATTCCCCCCTACTCTAAGCCAATCTGAAGACGGTTCTGAGTCTGAGGAGGAAGCTTTGGTGAGGAAGTCAAAGCAAGCTGCTGGGGCCAAGTCCCCTACTCTAGATGAGCAAGTCCTAGACTTGACTCAAGATGAGGAGGGTGAGAAGGTCCCCAAAGATGCTACTCCTAAGAAGGCAATATCAGATGCGCCCATTGCCGATAAGAGCCTCGGCCAAACCCTCTAAGAAATAGATGCTGAGCTCGCGGCTGAGAAGGCTGCCGAGATGTCTTCTCAGCAGTCTTTCGAACTCCAGACCCAACCATCCAGAAGTGCCAAAGAGTCTTAGTTTGATATTTTTCTCCTTTTTTTCTGTACCTTGTACATTCTCCTTTCTTTGAAACAATGTAAGCTCTCGATGTGGCCGATGTGCCTTCTTTTGAATATAAATACAACTTTCTCTTTTGAATGCTTGTATGTTTGTCTTTCTTTTACTGCTCTTGTATGACTCCTATACTTAGAATAATTTTGCATGATTTCAAGCGTACACCTTATCTGTGCAATTTCCTCGGCGTGATACACCTCGGTTATACAAACCAATGGTTTACCTCGGCAAGTACATAAGTACTTCTTTTGGTACAACCTTGGTCTTAATTTTGTAAATTTTTTTCAAATTTTCAACAAGTGCTAAACATGTCCTCGGTTTAACTTCAATTTGTAAATTTTTCTTAAAATTTCAACAAGTATTAAACATGACCTGGGTTTAACTTCAACTTGTAAACTTAAATTTCAACAAGTATTAAACATGACCTCGGTTTAACTTCAACTTGTAAACTTAAATTTCAACAAATATTAAACATGACCTCGGTTTAACTTCAACTTGTAAACTTAAATTTTAACAAGTGTTAAACATGACCTCGGTTTAACTTTAACTTGTAAACTTAAATTTCAACAAGTGTTAAACATGACCTCAGTTTAACTTCAACTTGTAAATTTAAAATTTCAACAAGTGTTAAACATGACATCGGTTTAACTTCAACTTGTAAACTTAAATTTCAACCAGTGTTAAACATGACCTCAGTTTAACTTCAACTTGTAAATTTAAAATTTCAACAAGTGTTAAACATGACCTCGGTTTAACTTCAACTTGTAAACTTAAATTTCAACCAGTGTTAAACATGACCTCAGTTTAACTTTAACTTGTAAATTTAAAATTTCAACAAGTGTTAAGCATGACCTCGGTTTAACTTCAACTTGTAAACTTAAATTTCAACAAGTGTTAAACTAATCTTAGCTTGTAAATTCCAACTCCCAAGCATCATTTTCCAGCCCTCTGCCCCGTGTGTCTTCCTCGGCTCTAGCATATTTCTCAATTTTGGCCATGAGTTCCTCTATACTTTTTGGCAATGTCTTTGCCAATGACTTTCGAAGGAGACAGTCATCTTTCAGGCCATTCTTAAAGGACACGACCGCCACCTCTTAATTGCACGTGGGTATTCGGTTAAACACCTCGTAATACCTTTTGGCATAGGCCGTAAGACTTTCATCCTCACTGATTCTCAGAGCCATCAGAGAGTCCACCCTCAACGGTTGTAGTTTGTTCGTCACAAACTTGGCCACAAACATCTCGGCCAGGCCCTCCCAAGTTTTCACAGCTCCTTTCGGTAACTTATGAAACCAGTCTGATGCAATTTCCCCAAATGACGAGGGGAACACCTTACAGAGCAATGACTCGTTCTCGGTGTAAAATGCCATCGAGTTCAGGTACAAGCCGACGTGAAAGTTCGGGTCTGACTTACCATCGTATATCTGGAATCTCGGCATGTGAAACCTTTTCGGGGCCTCAAATTTGCTCAACTCTACCGAGAACGGTGCCTTCGGCTTGACCGGAGAGGTCACCTTGGCAACTTATCGCTTTTTCTGGAGGTAATCCCTCAGATCCTCCTTGATTTGTCTAAGAGCTCGGCTATCTCCGGATTTCAGCCTCTTTGGTGCACTACTTCTAGTGTCATTGTGAGTCCTTTTAGACCTCCCTCCATTGGTCGTGTCGAAACAGAGTTCCTTCCCCTAAACATCCCGATGTTCTTTGGTGTAGGTTTCCTTGGTTCGACGTGTCTTCTGGGATTCTCTCCTCGTTGATTCTCCGTGCCCGACTTCCCGTGAGGGCCGGTGAGAATGCCCCTTTGCCCTGTCGTGCTGAGGGACTGCAGGAACTGTTTTCTGCCCCCCTTTCTAGGCATCTTTCTTGGCCGCTGGAATCGGCGTTTCTTGTAGCGGGAACGGTGGCTGCATAACATTGTTCTGCTTCATGAAATTGACAACCGTTTGCATGTCCGCTAATTTGTTCGATATTCCCTTCATCTCATCGTCCCTTTGTAAGCATCTATCTTTCTATACCTGGAGGTCGTCCTCGTTATAATACTCGCTTCGGTCCGATTTCTTCAGCGCGCCGCCCTCCTAGCCGACGTCCTTTTTTCCGTGATTCTTATCACGAGTCTCTTCGTTGCAGTTGTCTTTTTCAACGTCAAGGTCGATATGTTTTCCACTTTCAGTAGGGGTGTCGTCCCCAACCTTCTCTTTCTGCCCGTCGTTGGCCATCTATTCTCCTTTCTTTCCCACAGACGGCGCCAAATTGTGTGTGTCAATTTCCGACCACACTGCCAAATTAGTACTTAGGTGGAGAACACCGGCAAAATAGATTAAGTCCGAACGTCCTGCAACAGAAAGAAGAGATTCTGGCGGTGGTTCGTCCATCCGAGGGCACTCCAACGACCAAGTCAATTATCTCTCAAAGATAATCAAAGTGTTTAACTCACTATTCAGAATATAAATTGCATACCTTAGACCCATGAGAGTGCCTTTCTTTTATAGCCAACATAAACCTAGTCCCAATATAAGCCTAGTTTCAATGGATTTCAGCTCAGTGCTTATCTTGGACTCTCCAATAGATAAAGATAAACTCCCTAAGAGTTTTATCCTTATCCAGACTGAGGTCCTTCCTCATTCTAGGACTCTTGTCCTTTATCCGCTTATCCCGGACTCCGATATCTTCGGAGATAACCTCGGCCTAGCCGAGATCACCTCGGCGTCACGACCAGGACACGTGGTACCCCGGCTGACACGTCGGCGTCACCTTTAACCATGTGTTAATACTCAGAAAATATATCCTCACACTTTCAAATAATTATAGACATCTTTATGCTTTTATGCGCCAAAAAAAAAAAAAAAAGCACCCCCTGTGTCTTGTTGTTCTGATCAACTGTGCAATGCACATGACCATGATGGTTAAAAAAATAAGAAATTTATTTTAAAAATTAATATTTACCAATCATTCCTTATTCCTATATAGGTCTTATCGATAAATTTATTATTTTAAATTTATTTATAACAATAAAAGAAATTAATAAATTTATTACTTGAAGAATTTATCAATACGACTTGAGAAATTTATTCAATTTTCTTGAAAAGAGTTTTTTTTTGATAATAATAAAAAATGAAATAGAAACTTGTCCCAGTATGATATGGAGTAGGACTGGGGCACAACAAACTTGTACCTATTCGTCCGGTTGCCAATATAACTAGTTTGCATTTCTTTGGTGAAGCTTCATGACACCTTTGACATTTTCTTTACTCCTAACTAGTTATTCTTTATGGGCAAGACTCCAAATTTCACTAATATCTCTCTTCAATTATGTTATCAAATCAAGGTACTAAGACCATCTCTACTAGATTAGATAGTGATGCTTTTTTTTCTTTTATCAAAAAAAGAAAAACATGCATTTTGGACTATGTACGTTTAGTAGAAAATATGTTCCTTCATTAAAATTTAAAAAAAAAATGAAAAAAAAGGAAAAAAGAAAAGCCTAGCAGCTGTACATTTGGGGTCCCATGGGAGAGAAATAGACAAAAATGCACAATTTCAATCCAAATTATTCAAATTATTGAAAAAGGCAAGGATTTTATTCATGTGGGCTTTTGTTTGAGAAGAGAATACCACCTATAAAATTTTTAGGGAAAGTGAAAAATTTGTTGCAAAAATTATTTAAGAGATCAATTTTTGTTGTCACAAGAGTCATCACTAAAAAAAATCACAAAAAGTATAAAAATAATCTTTTGCAACAAATTTCTTTAAAATATCAGTAATAAATGCACTTTTACAGATAAAATAATTTCATACAAAAAAGTCAAAAAATTTTATCCGACAATAATAATTCATCACTAAATATCCAATTTTGTCTCAAATGATAGTGATTTCATCCCTAAATTATAGTGATGGCACACTCTTTTTAATTTTTTGAGTGTATATCATGCAACCAATTATACCTCTTGTGTGATTTTAAGTGATTGTGAGGCAACCTAAATGTTAAATTAAAATGAGTAATTGTGATTGATTATGACCCGTAAATTTATTTTTTATTTTTTATTTTTATGAATCCAATAGTGTTTAGTTATGAATCAAATCAATAGCTTGAATTTATTTATTTTTATTTAAACTCAATGACTAAAGTAATAATTCATATTAATGTATACCTTTTCTAAAGAATGTATACTAATGATGGGAAATTATTCAATAATCTCGTAACACTATGTGGCCATACTTTAAGTCAATCATCAATTACTTAGTCTCATGTTATTCTCTCATCCCCAACATAAATCGTGAGCTCCTACCCCTCTATACCAATCAAAACCTTATGAAACACTACGTGTCCATACTCCGAAAATCGTGAATAATCAACCCTGATGAATAGTGTACACCACATGTGGTCTTTTTTCAATTCGTGTACACCTTATAAAATCTGTTTTTAATTTGATTTTTTTTTTATTGCATAAAAAGCGTTTCAATTTAGTCTCTCATATATGTCTATTAACATAATTAGTTTGGGGAACTAAATTAATTTTTTTTAATATATATATTGAGAACCAAATTGATACAATTTAAATATCAATTCACTTATTTTATTTATTTAAATATGAAATTAAAATACACTTACTCTAATCAAGGCAAAGCTTCACAACACTCTTCATAAAGCTTAGAAAATCTTCATAAAGTAATTTGGGCAAACCTCTTCAATAATTGAATTTAGACAAAGACACATAACTTCTTATCAAGATCAAAAGGCACAACTCTCAATTGGACCACTTCATCATCTAGCTAGAATTTTTAAGTTTATTTTTTCTTATTTTCACATTGGAAATTGAATATTGTCCCAAACTCTAAAGTTGCAAAAATCAAGCCAAGTTTAAATAACAATAAATGCATGCCCTAAAAAGCATTGGCTCTACTTATTTGAGAGTGACATTTTTTTTTTTTATATAAATAATTTGGTATCCCGATCAATTTATGCACACATCAATTAATCTCGGAACCATAAAGTTAACGGTCAGACAAACCTCCAGTGATTTCAAGATTTAGAATGTTTGACCTTTATAAAGTTTGAACCTATAACTTATTAGATAAGTAAGCCCTTTTAGAGATGACCAAGTGTTAATCTTATGTTCATTTGGTGAGCAAAACATTACATAAGAAAGTGGACTTGTACTACTAATCAAACTGTATGATTGTATTCGGATTATAAATTTGTGAAGGAATAAATTTTTTTAATTTTTCTTTTGTCTTCATTTTTTTTCACTCAAATTAAGATTTCAATTTTATATTTCAATAACAAAAAAATGTAAAGGACAATACACACAAAAACATATGTTTGCCCTTATGCAACTAAAGTGATTTTCACCGCAACGCAAGGAAAAAAAATACTGAAACGACTTTTTTTTTCTTTTTCTTGTGGCATCTACTAATCTAAAGTCCCGTTTGGGATGTTTATTTGGATTAAAATAGTCATATATGATAAAATAGGTTATTTTAGTTAAATAAGATAAAATATCACATCCAGCTTATAATTATTTTATTTTTTCTTTCACAAAAGTTAAAAAACCTATCCAAATGAGATTTTTTAATCCTAGAATAGCTAAAAAGCTAACCCACATTCCAAACTAACCCTAATAATGTGATTTGAGATTTTACGCTTTGAACTTGTGACAACTCTGACCTATGATTAGCGTTAATCCATGATTAAGCATGATAAGTAAATGATTAAGATGAAATCCTAGATTAAGTATGTGAGTGTGTTGCTTTAAATGTATTCTTATATGTTTGACATAGAGAGATCTGTTCACGTTTTAATTTCGATTTGCAAATTGAAAGTCTTATCGGCGACCGATTTAGAAATTGACTTGTGTTATATGCTAATTAGGAATTATATGATTTTATGGTAGGTTTAATTAAATTTCGATTTGGACCAATTAAACTAGAATAAATAATGCCAATTAATTTAGCTTGAGTTAATTAGATGTTTACCATTAAGTGGGCTTTCTCAAGATCATTTCTTTTACACCTTATTCATGTTTGACACCATCCATCTTCCACCTTCTTGTACAAACGTGAGAGAGAGGGAGAACAGGAAGAAAATTGGACTCAACTAGGCAATTGTTTGAAATTTAGAGGAAATTCAGGAGGACTTGGAAGATTAGACTACCACACTTGGGAATCCACCTTTTTAATTGTAAAATAGAGTTGCCTAATGCATGATTTCATGGAAATTAGAGATTAGAGTCAAGAAATAGCCTAAAGAGTAGATTTGAGAATCAACCCATGCATGCATGTCCATATCATTGAATTTTGATATTATTTTCATGAAAATTTCCACATTCATGTCCATATTATGGTTGCACTCTAGATATTCATCATGTTTTTTAGTTCAATCTTGCATTTGGTCATACCTTGGAGCATTGGAGTTCATGGGAACTCATGCATGTTATGTCTTTGAATCAATCATAAAGTTTTAGTTGAAATTTGGTACAATTGACATACTTTTAGGCTTTAATCTTATGAAATGATCTTCAAAACATATTGTGTTATAAGTTTCTATGTATTTTCCAGAGAATTGACCCAAAAGGATGAGTTTTGACATATTAAATTCATGGTATGAGCTTTGGAAGCACATCTAGAAAACCCAGAATTTGGCTTCCTCTCTCGAGCGAGGGATTCCACGCTCGAGCAACCACCTTTGTTTTCAAACTTTCGCTCAGGCGACGGAATGCTGGCTCGAGCGTAAATTGCAAGCTCTCAGAATTTTTGCATGTGCAGAAGCACGCTTGAGCGACAAGACTTGCGCTCGAGCGAAGAACTGTGTCTCACGCTCGAGCGAGCATCGAGCGGAGACTTTTAGCAACCAATACTTTTCACATTTTTGCAGATCGCTCGAGCGAAGAAGTCTACGCTCGAGCAACCAAGTACATTCTGCATGTCTGCTCGAGCGAAGGAAACCATGCTTGAGTGAGACCCTTGTGTTCAGCAAGTTTTGAAAAATGTTTTTAAGTACATTTTTGCATCTTCATTTCATCCTAGGCATTCCTAGGCCATGTTTAAGGTATCATAATGAGGATAATGATTTAGAACCACGCCAAAACAAGCAAGGGGCTAAGTTATTAATCCCAGGTGTGTAATTTAGTGTGTGTTCATTCTGTAACTGTGTAGGTTTGGCACCCAAGGACGTTGATTAGCCTGCCTATAGCTCAGTAATCTGTGAATAACAATGTTATAAAGTTATGTTAAATTATAATTATTTTCTGAATGATTATGTAACAACCCTCATACTGTTTACCGATTAATGACTGATTAATTACCGATAACCATCGATTACCATTAAACTGAATTGATTATGACTGATAATTGGATTGATTAAAAGTACTGAACTGACTGACCGAAATTGAAACTGAATTGGATGAATACATCTGTTTGAATTGCATTTTATCTATTGACTATATGTTTGATCTGTTCATGTCTTTGTGTTTAAACCGCTAATTGAAGGCCTTATCGACGGCCGAATTAGAAACCGATTGGTGTCCTATGATCGTCATAATTAATGTGATTTTATGGTATAATCATTTGAAAACTGATTAGGTATGATTAAATTAGATTAAATATTGATAAAATACAGAGTTGGCCTTAATTACAACCTTGCCCTTGAGTGGGCCACTACCTATACACTTTTGAGTTCATTACACTTGAGCCAAAAACGTTTACCTCAGCCTTCTTCCTTGCCTTGCCGACTAGAGAGAGAGACTAGAGGAGAGAATTGAGTTCATTTTGTTGAATTGGCTTGAATTGCTTGGTGTATTGCTTGCTAATTGAAGTGTGGATTGCTAAATTGAACCCCTAGACTTGCATTCAAGGAACTTAGGTATGAATTTCACCTTCTCATTCTTGTGTTTGAACTAATTCTTGCATGGTCCATGTTAAATTGTAGAGCTAAGTCATGTTTTAGTTCATACATGTTGATATAGAGCATAATTCATGCTTGCATGTGTTCTTGGTTGAATTTGGAGTTGAGTTCATGGCAAAATGGTGCATGCATGTCCATAATTTTGTAATGGTCCATGTTTTCAACTTGTTTTTGGATCAATTGGCTCCTTAAAGCATCAAATTGAAGCTTCAAAATAGTTTGAATTCATGCATGTTTGCATGTTCATCTTGTGCTTGAAAAATGGTTTAAATTGAGTTTGAATTAAACACCCTTGGGCTTTGATTTCTTAAAATTGAGTTTTGAAACATGTTATTCTATGTGTTTATAAATGTTTTCCAGAAAATGGGCCCAAGAGGATCGGTTTTGATGCATTTGAATGCGAGTTTGAGCTTGGAGGTGCAATATGGAATTCCCAGATTCTGCACTTCCGCTCGAGCGGGGGAAGTGCCGCTCGAGCGTGGAATCCGAGCATCCAGTATCTCTGCACTGTTTTACAGTCCGCTCGAGCGGAGGATTGGGTGCTCGAGCGGAGTCATGTCTCAAGCTCGAGCGGGCGTCGAGCGGAGATTTCACCCATCCAGTACTTTTACAGTACGCTCGAGCGGGAAAGTTGACGCTCGAGCGTGTACCTTTGTCACATGACCGCTCGAGCGGGGGAAACCTGCGCTCGAGCGAGACCCTGTTTTCTAAAAATCTTGAAACAGTCTTCTGATCACATCTTTGCATCCTCATTCCATTCTAGGCATTCTTAGGCCTAGTTTAAGACATCCTGTTGAGGATAGATGTAGAACACACCGAGGCATTAGGGGTTAAATTATGTTATCTCCCAACTGTGTAGCTTAGTGTGTGTTCAATCTGTTAACTGTGTAGGGTTGGCGACTGGGGAGGCACGCTCTAGCATACTGTAACCCAAACTCTGTGAGTAACAACTGTGTAAAGATATGTTCAAAATGATTATCTTCTGAACTATTGAACTGCACTGCTTTCTAAACTGTTACTGTTAATTGAATGAATGTATGTCCTCTATTCTGAACTGTATTGTGGCATCCTTAGCAACTACTGTTACTGACTGTTACTGTTACAGAGATCTCTGTCGGTTCCCTCGTGGAACCACTACTGTTTATTGATTGATGGCCATCATTTACTGTTCGGTCTTTTAAGACCTACTATTTACTGTACTGTTATGCTAATGGATGTACCACATATGACTGTACTGATTGAAATACTGATTGTTTTCATTACTGTAAGGACATTCATTCTTAAACCCTTTACGCATCATGTTATTCACTGGGCTTTAGCTCATTGTTTATATATATATGTAGGTGCTCAGCCACCAGATCGGAGCTAGAAGCGCGGGATAGACTCCAGTTTTGTCAAGCCAGCCTTTATGCCTCACTGCGAGGTTCCGAGCCTATCGTGTTAAGGCTTCGGGGTGTTTTACAATTCCCCCTTCTGTACCGTCTACTGTTCTGTATAGACTGTTAACTGCTAACCGTACTGTTATCAAGGGATTAGGTCCCTGTACTGTGTGACTGTAAAGTTTGTATAGACTGTACTGTTTGTATACGTGAATGCATAAGAAATCTTTTTGGCATACAGACTGACACAGCTCAATGGACATTATTCATTTACTGTATTGGCTTCCGCCAGGCCCTGTACTCTGTTTTACTGTACTACTGTTCTGCAGGCCTTCGGTAATCTCGGATTACTGGCCGGTTACGGTGCTAAACCCATAGGGCCGGGTTTGGGTCGTGACAGAGTGGTATCAGAGCGATACTTAACCACGAGTTATACCGCACACACGTGTCCAAATGAGCTATAGGGTGTCCTAGAAAAGTGATTAGGGCATTTCATGAACTTGAAAAGTGTGTGGCTATGTTATGACTGAATACATGTTGATGTGATAACTGTCTAAATATGCAACTGTTTATGTTACAATTGCTATAACTGTTATAACTGCTTATAGTGAAATGGACAATGCAAATGAACCTGAGTCCTCATCTACTGAGGCAAGAATGGAAAGAATGGAAAGAATGATGGAACTGATAACTGCTAGACTTGAACAACAACAGAACCAACAGCCCCCACCTCCTCCTCTTGTACAGCTGGAACCTAATGCGAATGTGAATGATGGGGATATTATTGATCTCATCCATAAATTCAGCAAGATGAAACCGCCGTCCTTTCAGGGAGGACTGGAACCGCTAAAGGCTGAAGCTTGGGTGCTTGAAACAAAAAAACTATTTGAAGTGTTTCCGTGCTCAGAAGCGAATAAAGTATTGTTAGCTACCTTTACCCTACAAGAAGAAGCTAGAAGGTGATGGATGTTGATCCGCGATACAAATACTGTTATGACTTGGGCTCAGTTCAAGGAGTCCTTCTTTGAAAAGTATTTCCCTCAGTGTGTCAGGGATAGAAAAGTGACTGAATTTGAACAGCTGAAGCAGGGCACAATGTCCGTTGCGGAATATAAGACGAAATTCACCGAGCTTGCTAGATATGCACCGCATATAGTGGATACTGAATATAAGAAGGCCAGGAAATTTGAAGGCAGCCTTAATGTTGCAATTCTCGACAGAATCAATGTTTTGAAGCTACCGAACTATGTAAATGTTCTTGACCGAGCCTTGATGGCTGAATCAAACATTGAAGCACTGAAAACTGAAACACCAACGTCGGAATGGCGTAGTAAGAGGCAGGGTTTCAAATTCAAGAAAGGCAAGCACAACCCGGCCAACAAGAAACAGAATACGGGGTCGACAACTAGCCCCAGCCAAGGGAGTGGTTTCATACCACCCTGTTCTGAGTGTGGCAAGAAGCACAAAGGGGTCTGCTACAAAATATCTGGAGCTTGCTACAGGTGTGGCAAGGTGGGCCACATGGTTAAAGACTGTCCCTCTGCGCCACAAGCCAGTAGTAAAGCTGCACCAAGCGCAGCAGCATCAACTGTAGCACCAAAGCCTAACCCCAAAGCTACTGGGAAAGAGCCCATGAGGCAGGGCAGAGTGTTCGCCCTAGTACCGGGAGACGTGCAAAATACAGAGACCGTTGTGTCAGGTATCCTCTCTATTTGTACACAAAATGCATATGTATTGATTGATTCGGGGTCTACACATTCTTATGTATCGCATGCTTTCTCACGGAAATTGAATAGACCCTTAGAACCCATGAACTATCTGCTAGCCGTATCATCACCCGTACGAGGATCCATGACATGTGCTTATATGTACCCCGCATGTGAAATCATTGTTGGGGATATGCATCTGTTTATTGATTTACTACCATTGAACATTGATCATTTTGATGTAATATTGGGGATGGATTGGTTACAAAAATATCATGCCACTATTGATTGTGTGACCAAGCAAGTTGTTTTCCGTCCACCTGGTTTGCCTGAATTCGTGTTTAATGGGAGTGGAGTAGTACCTCCTCCGTATTTGATTTCGTCGGTGAAAGCTGTTAAATTAATTAGAAAGGGGTGCAAAGGATATCTGTGTTCTGTGTTGACTGTGTCTACTGATGATAGTGTTAAAACTGATGTGACTTGTATTCCTATAGTCAGGGAATTCCCAGATGTATTTCCAGATGATCTGCCAGGGGATTTGATTGACAGGGAGATTGAATTTACCGTTGATGTGATTCCGGGTACACAGCCGATATCAAAAGCTCCTTACAGAATGGCTCCAACTGAACTGAAAGAATTGAAAGTGCAACTACAGGAACTGCTGGATAAGAAGTTTATCAGGCCTAGCACTTCACCGTGGGGCGCTCTTGTTTTGTTTGTAAAAAAGAAAGATGGCTCATTGAGATTGTGTATAGATTACCGTGAACTGAACAAGGTAACTGTGAAAAATAAATACCCATTACCGCACATTGATGACTTATTTGATTAGTTACAGGGTGCTCAAGTGTTTTCTAAGATCGATCTCAGATCGGGATATCATCAACTGAAGGTTAAACCGGAAGACATTGATAAAACTACTTTTAGAACAAGGTATGGCTATTATGAATTTTTAGTTATGCCATTCGGAGTCACGAATGCCCCTGCTGCATTTATGGACCTTATGAACAGAATTTTTAAACCATACCTTGACAATTTTATTGTTGTATTTATTGATGACATATTGATTTACTCCAAGAATATAGAAGAACATGAACATCATCTGAGACTTGCCCTACAAACCTTAAGAGAACAGAAACTGTATACTAAACTGTCTAAATGTGAATTTTGGCTTGACCATGTTATGTTTTTGGGGCATGTTGTTAGCAAAGATGGGATTTCTGTTGATCCGCAGAAAATTGAAGCTGTAGTGAACTGGTCTAGACCAACAAACGTGACTGAAGTCCGAAGCTTTTTGGGATTGGCTGGATATTACAGAAGATTTGTCAAAGATTTCTCCAAGATTTCTTTACCGTTGACTCAACTGACTCAGAAGGGGACATCATTTGACTGGACTGACCAAAGAGAATCTGCTTTCCAGGAGTTGAAAACTCGATTAGTGACTGCACCGGTTCTTACCTTACCTTCAGGTACGGATGGTTATACTGTGTTTAGTGATACTTCTCATAAGGGTTTGGGATGTGTTTTAATGCAGAATGGGAGAGTTATTGCTTATGCTTCCCGACAGTTGAGACCACATGAAAAGAACTACCCGACCCATGATCTGAAACTTGCTGCAGTAGTATTTGCACTGAAAATCTGGCGTCACTATCTGTACGGGGTGACATGTGAAGTATACACCGACCACAAGAGTTTAAAATATTTCTTCACACAAAAAGAACTAAATATGAGACAGCGCAGATGGCTAGAAATGATCAAAGACTACGATCTACAGATACTGTACCATCCGGGAAAAGCCAATACTGTGGCCGATGCATTGAGCCGAAAGTCAATTGCCAACTTAGCTTATTTGCTCACCGGACAGAAAGAGTTACTTTGTGACCTTGAAAAATCTGAAATTGAAATTGTTTTGCAAGAACAAGGTGGAACCTTAGCTGCTATTTCTGCCCAACCGGCACTGATTGAAGAGCTTAAAGAGAAACAGCAACTGGATGACTTCTTGAAGAAGATCATCAAAGAAAGAGAATCTAAACCGAGACCGGGATTCAAATTTGAGAACAATGTACTGAAATTTCATAAAAGACTGTGTGTACCAAATGATACTGAACTGAAAAGAAGAGTTCTGCAAGAAGGCCACAATTTGAAATTGTCTATCCACCCGGGGAATACGAAAATGTACCAAGATCTGAAACAGAATTTCTGGTGGCCGGGGATGAAGAAAGAAATTGCCGACTTTGTGTCCAAATGTCTTCATTGCCAACAGGTCAAAGCTGAACATCAATGACTTGCCGGATTATTGCAACCCCTACCCATACCAGAGTGGAAATGGGAGCGTATCACGATGGATTTTACCGTTGGGTTACCTCGCTCCAGAAAAGGTATGGATTCAATTTGGGTTATTGTTGATAGACTGACCAAATCTGCTCACTTCTTACCTGTCAAAACAATCTATAATGCGGACAAATTGGTCGTTATCTATATTGATGAAATTGTGAGACTGCATGGAGTGCCTGTGTCTATTGTTTCTGACAGGGATTCGAAGTTTACATCGAGGTTTTGGCAAAGTCTACAGACCGCATTGGGTACTGAATTGAGGCTGAGTAGTGCCTATCATCCTCAGACAGATGGACAGTCAGAAAGGACCATCCAAACTCTGGAGGATTTACTGAGAATGTGTGTCCTTGATTTTCAGGGAGATTGGGAAAGTCATCTGCCATTAGTTGAATTCGCCTATAACAACAGTTACCATTCGAGTATTGGTATGGCGCCTTTCGAGGCATTGTATGGCAGAAAGTGTAGATCTCCGATTTGCTGGGCAGAAGTTGGAGATGGGCCTTTGCTTGGGCCCGAGATTGTTTATGAAACAACTGAGAAAGTGAAACTGATACAACAGAGATTAAAAATTGCACAGAGCCGTCAGAAAAGTTATGCGGATGTCAGAAGACAGGACAGAGAGTATGAAGTGGGTGATCACGTTTTTGTGAAAGTGACACCAATGAAGGGCCAGACTCGTTTTGGAGTCAAAGGCAAGTTAGTGCCAAGATACGTCGGACCATATGAGATTATTGAGAAAATTAATCCGGTGGCGTATCAAGTCGCGCTTCCTCCTGAAATGGAGCACATGCATAATGTTTTCCACATTTCGATGTTAAGAGATTATCTTCGGGATCCCTTCCATGTGATTGAGCCTACTCGAGTAGTGTTGAGTGATGACTACACTTACGAGGAACGGCCTATACAGATTGTAAATAGACGAATCAAGAAGTTGAGAAACAAAGAGATCCCGTTGGTGAAAGTCGACTGGCAGAACCATGGTGGCGTGTATGCCACTTGGGAAAGGGAAGATGACATGGCCAAAAGATATCCTGAACTGTTTCCACTGAACCCTGTTTTCTTCTAGAATGAAGGTAACTCGAGTTTAGGGGACTAAACTCTTTATATGGAGGGGAGACTATAACAACCCTCATACTGTTTACCGATTAATGACTTATTGATTACCGATAACCATCGATTACCGTTAAACTGAATTGATTATGACTGATAATTAGACTGATTAAAAGTACTGAACTGACTGACCGAAATTGAAATTGAATTGGATGAATACATCTGTTTGAATTGCATTTTATCTGTTGACTGTATGTTTGATCTATTCATGTCTTTGTGTTTAAACCGCTAATTGAAGGCCTTATCGACGGCCGAATTAGAAACCGATTGGTGTCCTATGATCGTCATAATTAATGTGATTTTATGGTATAATCATTTGAAAACTGATTAGGTATGATTAAATTAGATTAAATATTGATAAAATACAGAGTTGGCCTTAATTACAACCTTGCCCTTGAGTGGGCCACTACCTATACACTTTTGAGTTCATTACACTTGAGCCAAAAACGTTTACCTCAGCCTTCTTCCTTGCCTTGCCGACTAGAGAGAGAGACTAGAGGAGAGAATTGAGTTCATTTTGTTGAATTGGCTTGAATTGCTTGGTGTATTGCTTGCTAATTGAAGTGTGGATTGCTAAATTGAACCCCTAGACTTGCATTCAAGGAACTTAGGTATGAATTTCACCTTCTCATTCTTGTGTTTGAACTAATTCTTGCATGGTCCATGTTAAATTGTAGAGCTAAGTCATGTTTTAGTTCATACATGTTAATATAGAGCATAATTCATGCTTGCATGTGTTCTTGGTTGAATTTGGAGTTGAGTTCATGGCAAAATGGTGCATGCATGTCCATAATTTTCTAATGGTCCATGTTTTCAACTTGTTTTTGGATCAATTGGCTCCTTAGAGCATCAAATTGGAGCTTCAAAATGGTTTGAATTCATGCGTGTTTGCATGTTCATCTTGTGCTTGAAAAATGGTTTAAATTGAGTTTGAATTAAACACCCTTGGGCTTTGATTTCTTAAAATTGAGTTTTGAAACATGTTATTCTATGTGTTTATAAATGTTTTCCAGAAAATGGGCCCAAGAGGATCGGTTTTGATGCATTTGAATGCGAGTTTGAGCTTGGAGGTGCAATATGGAATTCCCAGATTCTGCACTTCCGCTCGAGCGGGGGAAGTGCCGCTCGAGCGTGGAATCCGAGCATCCAGTATCTCTGCACTGTTTTACAGTCCGCTCGAGCGGAGGATTGGGCGCTCGAGCGGAGTCATGTCTCAAGCTCGAGCGGGCGTCGAGCGGAGATTTCACCCATCCAGTACTTTTACAGTACGCTCGAGCGGGAAAGTTGACGCTCGAGCGTGTACCTTTGTCACATGACCGCTCGAGCGGGGGAAACCTGCGCTCGAGCGGGACCCTGTTTTCTAAAAATCTTGAAACAGTCTTCTGATCACATCTTTGCATCCTCATTCCATTCTAGGCATTCTTAGGCCTAGTTTAAGACATCCTGTTGAGGATAGATGTAGAACACACCGAGGCATTAGGGGTTAAATTATGTTATCTCCCAACTGTGTAGCTTAGTGTGTGTTCAATCTATTAACTGTGTAGGGTTGGCGACTGGGGAGGCACGCTCTAGCATACTGTAACCCAAACTCTGTGAGTAACAACTGTGTAAAGATATGTTCAAAATGATTATCTTCTGAACAATTGAACTGCACTGCTTTCTAAACTGTTACTGTTAATTGAATGAATGTATGTCCTCTATTCTGAACTGTATTGTGGCATCCTTAGCAACTACTGTTACTGACTGTTACTGTTACAGAGATCTCTGTCGGTTCCCTCGTGGAACCACTACTGTTTATTGATTGATGGCCATCATTTACTGTTCGGTCTTTTAAGACTTACTGTTTACTGTACTGTTATGCTAATGGATGTACCACATATGACTGTACTGATTGAAATACTGATTTAATGGATTGTTTTCATTACTGTAAGGACATTCATTCTTAAACCCTTTACGCATCATGTTATTCACTGGGCTTTAGCTCACTGTTTATATATATATGTAGGTGCTCAGCCACCAGATCGGAGCTAGGAGCGCGGGTTAGACTCCAGTTTTGTCAAGCCAGCCTTTGTGCCTCACTACGAGGTTCCGATCCTATCGTGTTAAGGCTTCGGGGTGTTTTACAATTCCCCCTTCTGTACCGTCTACTGTTCTGTATAGACTGTTAACTGCTAACCGTACTGTTATCAAGGGATTAGGTCCCTGTACTGTGTGACTGTAAAGTTTGTATAGACTGTACTGTTTGTATACTTGAATGCATAAGAAATCTTTTTGGCATACAGACTGACACAGCTCAATGGACATTATTCATTTACTGTATTGGCTTCCGCCAGGCCCTGTACTCTGTTTTACTGTACTACTGTTCTGCAGGCCTTCGGTAATCTCGGATTACTGGCCGGTTACGGTGCTAAACCCATAGGGCCAGGTTTGGGTCGTGACAGATTAACTGTACTGCTTTCTGAAATGATATTGTTTACTGAAAGAATGTTTGTCCTATTTTATGAACTGTACTCATGGCATCCATAGAAACTAACTGTTACTGTTACTGTTACTGTTACTGTTATTGCTACTGTTACAGAGATCTCTGTCAGTTCCAATGTTTGGAACTAGTACTGTTTACTGTTATGATGGCCATCAACTGACTGTTCAGTCTATTTAGACTTACTGTATTGTTCTGCTATTAAATGTACCACGTATGACTGCTATGGTTTCCAACCAAATGTTATGACTTGAAATATGAGTCACTGATTGAATAACTGATTTACTGATGCAAATGACTGTTTCAATTACCGAAGGGACATTCATTCTTAACCTCTTTATACATTTGTTATTCACTGGGCTTTAGCTCACAGCTTATATATATGTAGGTGGCCAAGTACCGGACCAGAGCTAAAGGCGTCGACTTAGACTCATGTTTTGTCAAGCCAACCATCGCACCTCATATCGAGGTTCCGAACCTGTACGAGTCAAGGCTGTTTTGGGGTGTTCCAAATTCACCATTTTTGTCTCTATTAATGTAAAGAATGTTTAAGACTTCGATTATACAGTTATGACGAGGGGATTAGGCCTCTAACCTGTATGCTACTTTGTACATATATTTTTGGTATATGACTATGAATGTAGTTTTGTCCATGAAAGTCTTTTTTCATTCAGGTTTTCATAGCTCATTGGACATCTTTTTATTACTGATTGGCTTCCGCCAACCCCTTTATATTGTATGATTGTCATTACTGTTAAGCAGGCCTTCAGTAATCACGGATTATCGGCCGGTTACGATGCTAAACCCTTAGGGGCGGGTTTGGGTCATGACAAAACTGAATAGTTTGGAACGCATAGAATCGTGTGTAACTTGTTTGTGGAGAGAAAAAAAAAGTTTGTGAGTTAAATTTTGCTCCATTTACCTTTTCATATTTAAGTAATGCTACGGAATTTAAATATTTTATCAAATATCTCACATGGGTGTGGGACCCACATAAAACTCACATGGTGTGGGTCCCACACACATGTGAGATTTCATGTGAATCTCACACCCATGTGAGACATTTGGTAAAATATTTGGGGCCTCTAGCATTTTTCTTCATATTTTCCTCAATAAATTCCTCAAGTATTCCTTCTCAGACGTGGGATCCTGCGGTGCCTCATTTCCTACCGTGCTTGTTGTGCCAATGAAACGACACCGTTTTTCTCCTTTTTTTTTTCCTTTTTCTTTTTTTGTAAGGGTCTTAATATCAAGCAAAGGTCTCTGCTTTACATCTTCTCTATCCCCCCTCAAGCAAAGGTCTTTGCTTCACATGGAGTTCTAGCAAAAAAATTGTGTTGAATTTTTTTTTTAAATAGAAAATATAATAAAATAAAAATAATTCATTGAACAAATCAATTTATCAAACTAAATTGTATTTTTTTTTCAAAAGATTAATTTTGAAATTAAAATCAAACAAACCATACATGTTTTGACTCTTTTAAAACTGGCTTAAATGCATCAAAAGTGAAATTGAAAGGGAAAAAAATCATAATTGAACAAATCAATTTATCAAACCATAAGCAAAAAAATGTAACTTAAAAAAAAATACACAAACAAACAAACAAACCTAAGGCCAAAATATACTCAAATATATTCAATTCACATCCAACATCTGTAAAAAAAAAAAAACAAAAAACAAAAACAAAACAAAATTATGAGGCATCCAAACTTCAAAACCTCCTGCCAAATATTCCAAAAACTATATCAACCATTCTAAATCATCCAAACAAAATTCTAAAAGCCTTTAATTTCAATTCTCAAAACAAAAACTAGAAAGTGGATCCAATGTCACTTTTGTGGAGGCGGTTGGGAATAAATAGAAAAATAAAAAAAACTCTCATTTCTAAATTCGATCTCCATTGGATTATGCCCCGCTAGATTAAGTGATATTCCCTAAAAAAAAGAAAGAAAAGACAATTCATTAGAATAAATTTTGCAGACTAAATTACATTACAAATATATATATATATATATATATTACTTACTCGAGAACTTTGTGGACTATGTGATGCTTGGAAAGACAGAGGTTGTGATTGTGGATACCTTGGTAAGTATAGATTAGTATTACATGTGAGAAGATTATACCCATAATTTATCAATTGTGGCCAATAGAGACACCCAATATCCTACTCCACAAAACACCGTGAAAAGTAAATACACTAGTACAACGTAGTCTAAAAAAATAAACAAATAACATAAAACAAGAACTAACCTATGGTTGGCTTAAAGATGAATTTTAAACATTTGTGATATTGCTTGATTGACGAATAGTCTAAATAAGTTGTAAAATTTATCAATACATTACACAATTTATAAAAAAATAATAATAAATAAATAACATAAAACAATAGCTAACCTGTGGTTGGCTTGAAGATGAATTTTGAACATTTGTAGTGTTGCTTAATTGACCAACAGTCTAAAGAAGTTCAAAAAATTATCAATACTTTACACAATTTATAAAAATAACTGCATGTCATTTGAAATTTCAAAAGTACGTAGATAATACCTTACTAAGGCGAGTAGGTTGTGAAATAACTTTTGTCTTCTTATTCATCATCTCAAGACAAGGTTTTAATCTATCTCTCCCTTTGTGTCATGACCCGAATCCGCCCCTATAGGTTAGGATCATAGCCGGCCAGTAATCATTAGATTACCTACGGCCTCAGATGAAAAACAAATTTTACATAATCATATGGGGCCAAAAGCGGAAGCTGTCACGACCCAAACCCGTCCCTATGGGTTTAGCGCCGTAACCGGCCAGTAATCCGAGATTACCGAAGGCCTGCCTAACAGTAATACAGTAATACAGAGTACAGGGGCTGGCGGAAGCCAATACAGTAAATAAACAATGTCCAATGAGCTGTGACAGTCTGTATGCCAAAAAGACTTTTCATTCAAATCTATATACAGTCGGACAAAACAGTATGCACATATATACAATCATTCAGCTCAGGGACCTAATCCCTACTAAACAGTACCGTACAGCAAACAAAACAGTTACAGAGACTAAAGGGGGAAATTAAAAACACCCCTAAGCCGTAGCTTGACAGGCTCGGAACCTCGCAGTGAGGCACAGTGGTTGGCTTGACAAAACTGGAGCTTACCCCAACGCTTCTAACCACGGTCTGGTGCCTGTACACCTACATATATATATGAGCAGTGAGCTAAAACCCAGTGAATAACACAATGCGTAAAGGGGTTAAGAATGAATGTCCTTACAGTAATGAAAACAGTTCATTAAATCAGTATTTCAGTCGTTCAGTCGATACAGTCATATGTGATACATCCATTAGCATAACAGTACAGTAAACAGTAGGCCTTAAAAGACCGAACAGTAAATGATGGCCATCAATCAGTAACAGTAGTGGTTCCAACAAGGGAACCGACAGAGATCTCTGTAACAGTAACAGTAAACAGTAATTGCTAAGGATGCCACAATACAGTTCAGAATATAGGACATACATTCATTCAATTAACAGTATCAGTTCAGAAAACAGTACAGTTCAATTGTTCAGAAGATAATCATTTTGAACATATCTTTACACAGTTGTTACTCACAGAGTTCTGGGCTACAGTAAGGCTAGAGCGTCTCCTCGGAAAGCCAACCCTACACAGTTACAGATTGAACACACACTAAGTTACACAGTTGGGAAAGATAATAACTAAATCCCTAATTTGTCTCGGTGTGTATATCCTCGTTAAGATGCCTTAAACTAGGCCTAATAATGCCTAGGATGAGATGAGGATGCAAAGATGCACTTTAAAAACATTTTCAGAAAACAGGGGTCACGCTTTAGCGTAGGTTACTCCGCTCGAGCGGACATGCAGACAAAGGTTTCCGCTCGAGCGTAGACTTACCCGCTCGAGCGTTCTGCAAAACAGTCAAAAGTGCTGGATAGGTGAAAATCACGCTCGATTGGGCGCTCGACACCCGCTCGAGCATGAGACACAATGTCCCGCTCGAGCGTCAATTATTCCGCTTGAGCGGACTGCAAAACAGAACAAAATGCTGGGAGCACGATTTCTACGCTCGAGCGTCAGTCACCCCGCTCGAGCGTGAGTCCAAATTCTGGAAATTCCAGATTTGAACCTCAAGCTCAAAACCAAGTTTTAAACCATAAATTTCGATCCTCTTGGGCCAATTTTCCAGAAAACATCCCAAAACTCATACTTTAACATGATTCAAAGCTTAATTTGTAAAATCAAAGCCCAAGGGTGTTTCAAATAAATCCAATTCAAACCAATTTCCATGAATATGAAGAACATGCAAACATGCATGAATTTAAATCATTTCAAAGCTTTACATACAAGCTCAAATGAGCTAACTCTTACAAAAACAAGATGAAAACATGGACTTAACGTAACCATGAGCATGCATGAGACAATTCTCCATGGAATCAACTCAAAATTCAACAATTCAAACATGCATGCATGGAATGAGCTCCAATCCAACATTAATGAACCAATTCTTGACTTAGCTCTTTAAACTACCATGATCCATGCTAGAAGGAACTTAAATACACCATAAGAAGGATGAAATTCATACCTAGGTTCCTCAATTACAAGTCTAGAGGCTCAATTATGCACTTAAGCTTTCGATTCTTCAAGATTCAATCCAAATCTCTATGTTGAATTCACTATTCTCACTATCACTCTCTCTTGGTCGGCTAGCAAGGACAAGGGGCTGAGGAAATGTTTTGTTTGAGTGAAATAAGGGGATGTCCTAGGTAGTGGCCACTAAGGATGGCAAAATTGTGAATAAGTAGAACAATGCAATTTAACAATATTTAATCTAATTTAATCATACCTAATCAGTTTTCAGATAAATATGCTATAAATTCACATAAATCACGATGATTATAAAACACTAATCGGTTTCCGGTTCGGCCACTAATAAGGCCTTCAATTAGCAGTTTAAACACAAAGACACGAACAGATAATCAAATAACCAAATAGATAGAATTACAATAAAACAGGCATACTCAGTTAATTCAGTTTCAATTTCAGTCAGTCAGTTCAGTAGTTTATTCAGTTCACTTATCAGTCATAATCAGTTTCAGTTTAACGGTAATCAATGGTTATTCGGTAAACCGTGATGAGGGTTGTTACAGAAGCAAAAGATAATAATTGTCCAATGAACTTGTGCATAAATGGAATGAACAAAAATATTTCTTATATTAATAACTCACACTAAACGTACCCACATAAAAGACATTCTATGTCTAGATCCATGTAATACCATAATTATACAAAACCATAGCTTATATACAAATAAGGTCAAACATGACCATCAAAAGAAGACAAAATGGGTCAAAACAATAGTTTTGAAAACTAAGGCCTTGTTCATGAGGCATGTCATGGTTGACTCCACAAACTTGACTTCCTCTCATATCTTTCACTGAGGTTGGGTTTGGACATCTCTTTGCTCACCTACACACATATAAATGAGAGTGAGCGATAGCCTAGTGAATAATATCAAACTAAAGAAGTTACATGAATGAAATTCGTAACAGACATATCTAACGGCCTTAGACCCATTCACACTTTTATCTAATACATCAAATGGCCTCAAGCCCAAACATATCAAATGGCCTCAGGCCTAATTCGCTCTTGTCAAACAACCTTCGACCCAATCATTCATTTCAGACGGCCTTTGGCCCAATCATTCATGTCAGACTATCATTATTGTCAGACGGCCTTTGGCCCAATCATTCATGTCAAACTATCATTCATGTCATACGGCCTTTGGCCCAATCATTCATGTCAGACGGCCTTTGGCCCAATCATTCATGTCAGACTATCATTTATGTCAGACGGCCTTTGGCCCAATCATTCATGTCAAACATATTTATGTGTGTTTCATACTTATGATCATGATCGCATTTGTATTCACTTAGTCTTAAGCAAAAGACTGACATTTAGAATACTCATTCTTAATTCAAACATACAAATCCATAAGGCATGTACAGAAGTAACGTTTGGGAAAACAACATACTTGAACATATCTTTACTAAGATATTACTCATAGTATTCTACCGGTGGATTTGTCTCTGTGCTCGACCCTACACAATTCATAACACATATTTGGTCACAAACAATTCAATCCATTCTTTAATCTATTTATTTCTCTTAGGCTTCTTTCTTTACCCTTTAGGTCATTTATAAAGCCCAATGTATGCCTAAGAGTGCTTAGAAATGAAAGAGAACGGAAAACAAAACACAAATGTCTGCAAAAGTTCTGGAAGCCAACATTTCACGCTTGAGCGGTGATTTTCCCCGCTCGAGCGAACATGTCGAATTCTGGAATTTCCAGAATTGCATTTGAAGCTCAAACTTAGCATTCAAAGGGTCTAAAACTCATGTTCTTGATACAACGTCATGGAAATCTTTATACAATATGAGGATATAAGAAAATTGAGTCTAATTTATCCAAAATCACAATTCAATTCCCAAATTATTTCACATTTTTCTTGACAACCCATACCAACTTCATATCTTCAAAACTCATGCAAATTAATTTCCATATCATTTTGGAATATACATGCATGTGAAATATAGGTTTCACTTTTAACTTAAATAGTATAATTGATGATCAACTTCATGAAATTCAACATTATCATGCTTACTTGTGCCAAATAGCCTTCAATTCATTATGAAATGCATGTTTGTACTCAAATATGGAAATTCATGACAATCCTTTACATGCTTGTGCATACAAACTTTAAGTTCATCAAATTCAACTCAATTTATGTTTTTCATATCAAACCCAATTCCAGACTCACAAATTCTAAAATATGAATTAAACTTTCAAAATATAATCTCAAAACTTGGGTTCATACATGACTTGTCTAGAAACACACAAACTCTTAATTAATCAAAAAAGCATTATCAATTTTAGATCATTTACATCAAAACTCTTTTAATTTAAAAATTGGACTCATTTGTTCATGAACTCAAAATTTTCCAAAGCTTAGTTCTTATTTCATCAAAATATGAAATCAATTTCAAGAAATTTATGATGTATGTAAATTTACATCTCATATATATATCAAAGTTTCCAATCCCAAGTTCAATTGAAGAATTATAATTATTTCCATATTGATTAACCTTAACCATGTTCATGAATTAATTCTTTAATTTCCCCAAATTACATGCATGTGAAAATAAGACTCAAATCCATATAAGATATGCAAAATCAAACCCAAAATAATTAATTTCTAAGTTTATTCCATAAATTTGAACATATCCCCATTGCATGAATCAAATCTTCAAATAATCCTTATTGCATGTAATTTATGGGACTCAATTCAAGCTTGATTCCCAAAATTAAACTCATACATAACAAATTTAAAGGACCATAACTCATATTTTTCAATCTAACTTGATTGACCATGCAAGACCCAATTTTTATCAATTTATATAATTGATCTTCAAATCTTTATTTTTAATCCTCTCAAAATCCACCTTGAATCAATGTTTGTCTAGATTAATTAAACAAAACTAGGAGGATGGAATTCCTTACCTTATAATGAATTTGGTTGAGTTTTCCCCTTTTCCTTTTCTTCTTCTTTTTCTTTCTTTCTTTCTTCCTTTCTCACGGTTTTGCACCAGCAAATTAACTACATTGTATGTATAAGTAATGAAGCTCTCTCTCTCTTCTCTCGCTCTGCTAAATGTTTTGGGTCAAATGAATTACATCTACCCATTAAGTTCACCAGCACATAAAACACGCACACACAACTTCTCTAAGTGTATTCATACTCCACACGTGCACATTGACTGAAGCTACCAGCACAACATTCACAATCAGATTTCTTTGTACACCCACCTAAATTTTTCAGTACACCTACACCCACAAATTTTAGTTTGTTCCATAATGCAATTTATGCTTAGGATTAATTTAATTAAGCAACACTTAGCCTAAAACAAATCTTGATTAGCATATAATTAAATTAATCATAACTAATCACAAATCACACATAATTTAATCAGTCTAATTTGACTTCCAATATAGCCCAATTAATTATATTTGATTTTGTCACTCTGAATCAGATTTTTAATCAAACTCCCAAAAGGCTCCAAATATTAAATTAAATTCATTATCATCATCAATTTTGGTTTCCCAAACTATTTAGACCTTCAATTTCTAATCAGACTCCAAATTTCCGTCAATAAATTACATATTCAAATTTGACACCCCATAAATAAATTTAATTCGTAATAATCACCATTCTCAATCCTCATAATTTAATTAACATAATTAACTCAAATTCGGACCCTTAAAATAAATCTTCAATAGAATCATACACAAATCGGATTCCACAATTCTCATAAATCCCAAATTAAATCAGGATAGTGACTGAGAGGGTAATTTATGATCTGGAGTTGGGCCGAGATATCGACCGAGCAAGTTGAGGGCCCAACGGTGCATAGGTCCGAGACGATCGACTTTTTACCCAAAGTGGGCTGCCAGAATTTGGGCCGGGCAGAGTACGGGCTGAGTGTCACCCTGGACCGGACAGAAACTGCTCGGTAAGGCAGTGCTCGGTCGGACCAGGGTGCCCGGTCCGAGGATGGCCAAAGCCGGATTGACCGAGTGACCGGCGCCCAGGAAGGCATGGACAACCGAGGAAGTTGAGTGGCCGGTGCCCGGAAAGGCATGGTCAGCCGAGGAGACTGTATGGTCGGCAGGAAGGCCGATCGAAGTATCCGAGCTAGGCTCGGCCGGGATGCCGCTTAGCCCGGTCCTCCGTGTGTCTATCCGGTTAGGCGCTTGAGGTATGAAGCATGGTATGACCGAGGAAGGGCAGCTCGGCTGCCGAGCTCCAGCTGTGCTGACAGGCAGTTAAGAGCAGGTGATGAATGGCATGGTTTATGCTGACAGATGGGATAGCAGAGCCACGGGTCAGGAGATGACAGGGAGTGGATATGGGGCTCAGAAGGTATATAAGCATGTCTGCGCCCCCCATACGCGACACACGAACACATCTGTAAGGATTTCTTACACTCAAACACTCTCTCCCTTCTCTCTATTCCCTCTAAGGTGTGTGCTAACTTGACCGTCGGAGGGTTTTTCCGGCCACACACCGCCGGGTAGCTCACCGTTATTTGCTCACAGGTGATCGGATATCGACGGAGCTTGGAAGAAAGGAATACGGGCACGCCGGAATATTTGCTCCCCGTACAGCGACTAATTAAAATCCCAAATCTCCTTAATTAACCAAATATAAAATATTATATGTGGCGGAGTTGTCACACTTTGTGTCTAATATCTTTCTTCTGTATGCCCTTAACTTGTGCAAAGTTGGGGTCATCAACATCTAATTCTTTGGTACCAAAATTTCCAACTCCCTTCATCATATTATTCACTTTTACACACAATTCCTTAATCCCTTCATCAACCAATTGATGGGCAGGTTTATGCACAAATGCTTGAGTTGCTAGTTTCACCATTCTTAGACAAAGATCTCTATAACGTGCTAATATTAATAACTTCGGATCATCCTCATCCACTATAACATTTTCCTCTTCAACTTGACAATTTTTTGCATCCGATCTCCATCGACCTAATATATACCTTTCGGGAATTTCCATGACATTCATTCTATCAAGTGCTTTGATTATGACTACGTAAAATTCCAAAGTTCTCAAATTTCTTACAAGTATAATGTATTTTTCAACAGGTTTTTTCTACCCTCTACAATGGCCCTGTTTGGTAGAGCTGTGGGAAAGTGCTTATAGCTTATGCCTTAATAGCTTATAGCTTATAACTATGAACATAAGCCAATTTCTGACTTATAAATTAAGCTTATCCTGCCCCACTCAAAGAATAAGCTGATTTTTTACTTACAAAAAGTTATAAGCTGCATTGTTAAGCTAAATCAAACACATCAAAATAGCTTAAATTAAGCTGAAAGCTGAAATAAGCTGAAAAAAAGATGTATCAAACAGGGCCAATATACTCTTCATCATTACCTACAAGCCAATCACACACTTAACTTCTCCTTCTAACTCATGGAATTGGTTCACTTGACAACAAAGGGACGTATCCAACTCATAATGAAATAAGTCAAAGATAGGGGGGTGTACAAACTCGTAACCTGGATTAAAGTTAGAGACTTTTTCAATTTCATTCTTGGCAACTTTTGTCTAAAATCATATATTGCAGAAATTTCCTCATACTGTTTATCTACAACAATTCGATTGAAGTGAGTAAACAATTGAACAATATTATGATCACTTTTCAAATATCCCCTTAATGTTCCATTTAGATTTTCACTAAGTTGCGTGCTTCGCATTCCTCCAGTAAATACCCACTTCATATACACATGCGCCCACTGCTCTCTTTTTCTCCAAGTTCTGTTCATCCACTCATTCTTTTGCAAGTTGTATTTATCAATCAAAGAATTCCAAACTTCAATTAATTCATGCTCATTCTCGTAGTCGTAAATGCAAGCTTTTAAATCACAAATGTTATGTCATTTTTTATTGAGTTATGACAATTTATGATTAAAAAATTAAATTCATATTTTGTAGTAAGGTTATACTTTTTTTTATTGAAACTTTTTTTAGACCACAAAATGCATAACATTATTACAAAAATGCAGAACATTGTTATAAAAAAAAATTTATGAATTACAAATTATCGTAACTCTTTAAAAAATTTATATAATATTTATGCAAAAATACATAACATGTACAAAACAAATTACATAATAAAGAAATTTTCTTATAATATACAATTGTGTTTCTCAATCCATTCACAGAAAACAAACCAAACCAATGGCGGAGGCAAATAGGGCCCAGGAGGGTCATGTGCCCCATTTGGGTTTTGGGATTTTTTTTTTTTTAACTTAAAGAAAATATTTTAAATAAAAAATTTTATGAAAATATTATTTAAAATGAAATGTCAATGGCATTTTTAAAATTATGAGAATAATAATGGTTATTTTGATTGAAAATAAAGAGACTATGATAAGTCATATTATTATTTATGAAAATTTCAATATAATGGTGATGTCTATCATTATTGACATACAAACATAATTAATTTCAATGAAGATATGAAATTTATTGGATTGTTAGTTACATTTGATATGTGGAGTTTATCCTCAATGTGTTTCTTTTCATTCATAACTAAAATGACTACTATATAAATTATAATCAAGCAACACATCTTCAATAATAATAATAATATCTAATATCAGAATGAGTCATAACTAACCATTAATTGATATATAGTTGTGTGGGTGAAAATCTGACCACACTGCCCGTTTAGTGATCAGCTGGAGAGCACAAGCAGAATAGATGGCTTAAGTAACCTGAAACAGAAAGAAAAAGCTCCGGCGGTGGTTCTTCCACCCGGGGGCACTCCGACGATCAAGTCAGTATATCTCTCAAAGATAATCAAGTACTAAACTGAATACTAAAAGCATAAATTGCATACCTTAGACCCACGGGGGTGCCTCTCTTTTATAATATACTTAATCCAAGTCCCACTAGAAGTATGACTTCTATGAACTCTAATTCACTGTTTACTCTGGACTCTTTTAAGTGATAAAGATAAACTCCTTGAGAATTTTATCCTTATCTTCGTTCAGTCCCCTTTGTGCCTTAGGACTCTTGCCCCTTATCTCGGATTCCGATATCTTCGGAGATGACCTCGGCTTCTCCGAGATTACCTCGGCTTAACTACCAGGGCACGTGGCACCTCGGCTGATACGTCGGCGTCACCATGCCACGTGTTGGTATCCAGAAAATATATCCCCACAACTGCCCCCTAGGTTCTATTACCTCGGCATTCTGGGGTGATGGAACCTATTCCAAAATTTTGTCACTTCTTTTCTGAGTAATGGCTCAAAAACTATTTAGCCAAGATTATCTACTTTCAGCCGACGTGTTCTCTTCGGAGAACAAGGCTTCGGTCGTACTCTCCCACGCGCATGAGCTGTCATGCATATCTAACTGTTTCTTTTACGTGTTTTGTCTTCATTGGAGCGTGTCAGTGACGCGCCTGAAGCTGTCTGTTCGTTCGTCTGCGCCGTCTGACGCGTGCGTTACCCTAGGCGTAATGATTGCCCTAATTTTGCCGCCGTTTCACATTTTTGACAAAACTTTTCTTTTGCCTCTATCTTTTCTTCACTTTTTCATTCCGTCTTCTTGCTCTTTCTCTCCCTGAAAGCTCATTCTTCTTCGAATCTGCCATCGCTTCAATCTCTCTTTTGGAACTGCTCTTAATCCCTCATTCTTGCAAAGCCTTCTTTGCTGTTGCAACTGGTTTCTGGGTTCGGCGAGCATTGCCTCGGCTTCATTTGTCCTGGTAAGACCCTTTCCTTTAATTCTTTCATTCTCTTTATGTGCCTTTGTCTGTCTGTTGCCATTACTGATCTTGTTCGAGGTCTTGGATTTATTCGTATCTTGAATTTGTGGCTATACTTTGGACTTCTATGCTTTTTTCATCATTCTCTTTACCGCTGTTCTTGATTTGTTTCTGTATCTCTATTGTTTCTGAGAACTATACCTCTATTCTTGAATCTGAAACTTCGTCTTTGTTTTCTCTTTTTTGTGTCTGCCCCAGATCTGTGCCCTCGATCTTTATCTTCATACTTCATATATTTTGGATTTGTCTGTAGAACCCTTAATCTTTAGGGAAACCTGAAAAACGCCCATCTTCTGAAACATATTCCTCTTAGTTTAAGCCGACATAATGGGTATGTGGAGGCATAGGGTAAATACCCCAACAAAACTTGAATACTTTAGGCGAGAATTCTCTATCCCAGCCGACGTTCATCTTAAGCTGGCTGGGGATAATGATACCATCGTGCCCACAGACCATACAATGCCTTTTCCAATAGTTGCTTTTACCGAATGTGGACTTCGGCTTCCACTTGATCCCCTTTTTCGTCAAGTTCTCCATTTCTATAAGCTGAACCCCATGCAACTTACTATCAATTCCTATAGGGTAATTAACGGTATTATTGCCTTAGCTAGGCAAGAAAACCTTAGAATCACCCTAGCCGACCTTCAATATTGTTATACCATGTGCCCTCTTGATCTGAAGGATAGGGGTTTTGTTTATTACCTTAAGCCGAGATCCACTCAGTACAAAATTATAGCCGACCTCCCAGACTCCAACAAGGGGGCTGGAGATGATTTTCTCATTGCTTCTGGAAATTGGGAATTTGGCCCAGATGAAGATGTCCACCTCTACCCTCTTCCTCGAACAATTACAGAGGGCAAGAGTAAGAGTCCTGAGTCAATACTTAGTTGTTTTTATTTAAGACTTTAATACTTTTTGTTTCTGACGTCTGTTTCTTTGCAGATCTCCATCAGCCACCGAAAAATTTTCGTCAATCCTTCTTCCCAGGAACAGATCTGAAAACACTTCTTGGCCTTCCAATCCATAAACGAAAAGCCCCAAAACTTCATCCCTACATACAAATCCACCTTACCCGACGTCCCAAGGAAAAGGAAGAAGAGTCTTTCTCCACCCACAGCCACAACCTTAACTGCTTCTACATCCCGAACAGATCAAGAGTCCACATCTGACCCAGCCGATCTTCCATCAACTTCGGCCCCCTACTTAATACCAATTCCTAAACGTAAACGTCGAAGAAGGCTTGTAAAGATTGCCGAGATGGTTCGTCCAAGGCCTGTCGTTCAAGACCTTCTCGCCGATCTTCCAACTGACGCCGAAGCCGTACCAACACAATCAATGCTCCCACCCAAACCTAAGAGAGTTAAAAAGGCTCAGCCTAAGGCCAGGGCTACAGATGCCGAGGCTGAGGATGTTCTGCCAATTTCTAAATTAGCAGAAAGCAAAAAATCAGCCTCTACTTCAACCAAGAGGTCTGCTGAGGGCCAACCCTCAGGGTCCACACAATCGAAGAAGGCGAGGTCATCGTCCGCGATGACCTCGGCTTCAAAGAAGCCCGATGTCCCCTAGGCCCCTGATCTATCCCTGGAGGATAGGCCCATTATGGCTAGTGAAAGTGCTGACGACATTAATGTTGTTGTCGCCCTTAGCACTGCTCTTCTTCTACCAAATGACTTGGAGCGAAATGGAAAGCTTAGTGAGTATGAAAATTACACTCTTATGCTCCAACACTCCGCTCAAGTAAGTATTTCTGTTTGTATTTGTGTTTTTTCCTTCTGTTTCTTTCTGAGAAAATTTTCTGATACTTCTGTTTTCATTCAGGCTATCCAACACGCCCATTCATTTTCAATGCAATCCTTTGAAAATCGTCAAAGATTGGTTGATATGAAGAGGGAAGCATCTTCAATGAAGAGAGAGATAAGGGCCCTTGAAGCAAAAATGAAAAAACTGGAGGATCAGGCCGAGGCTGCAACGAAAGTTCAAACTTTAGCTCTTGAGAAGGCCGAAGCTGCTGAGGCCGTTAGAAAAGTTGCTGAGGCCGAGAAAAGAGAGGCCGAGGTTCAGAAGGCCCAAGCGGAGAAAGAACTCCAGCAAGCTCTGGCCACCAAAGAGGCCGAAATCAAAGAGGCCGATGAAAAGGCCTACGCTCAAGGTATGGCCGACGTCGCAGAAGACTACAAGCTTCAAGTCAGGCAGGCATGCAACAGGGGATTTTCCCTTGGTTGGATGTCCTTGATAAAGAAGCTTGATCTTCCTGCTGACTCGCCATTGCGTCAGGCCGACGCTATTCCTTTACCCTTTCCTCCACCTCCTCCTGAAGGTGAATCAGAGTCTGAGGCCGATGCCGTGGATGAAAATGAAGAAAAAGATGATGGGGAGGCCTTGGTGAGAAGACCTAAGGGTGCTACCGAAGCCAAGTCTCCTCCTCCTGCTGAGCAGGTTATGGACTTAACTTTGGATGAGGAGGGTGATGAGGCCAAGGAGGCAACTAGGGAAACTGATACTGGGGAGCTATCGTCCAATCTTCTCCTGATAGAAAGAAGTGTTGAGGAATCATTAGCCGAGATTGATGCCGAGATACAAGCGAAAAAAGTGGCCGACGAGGTTCCTCCAGAATCGTCCGAGGTCCCAGTTCCTGCAGTGGCTAACATTGAAGAAGCTTGACAAAATTGCCTTTTGTATTTTTTCCTTCTTTTTCTGTACTTTGCACTTTGTACTTTTTTACTTTCTGGATAATGCAAAAACTCTTTCTTTTGGCCGACGTTGTTTCTTCAATATGTAGCTGCAACAGTTCTTTCTCTGGATGTTTTGATCTTGTGATATTCTGTTGACTGCTTCTGCACAGTCTTGTGCTTAGAAAAAATCTTTTGCATGTTGCTTCCTTTGTGCAATCTTCTCGGGGTTACATACCTCGGGTATAACCATAAAACTTTTACTTTGGCAAGAAACTGTCCTGCAATATTTTCATAAATTTCAACAAGTATAGAACATATAATTCGGAGTGTAAACTTTTGCAAGTTTCTTCTTAAGTTTCAACAAGTTTTAAACGGTTATCTTAGTCTTACCTACTTGTAAATTGCTACAAATTTCAACAAGTAATGAGCAATATACTTAGCCTTTATTTTAACCTGTAACTTTCTGTGTACCTCAGCGGGTGATCGTATGTCGGCTTAACAAGTGTTAAGTATCTTCCCTAGGGTTTAAACAACCCACATATTGCTATGAGAACTTAAGCAATAACCTCGGCCTATCTTCGACTTGTAAATTGCTACAAATTTCAACAAGTGAAGATAAGGAATCAGCTTAATTCCAACTTGTAAATTGCTACAAATTTCAACAAGCGAATTAAGGAATAACATCGGCTTAACTTCAACTTGTAAATTGCTACAAATTTCAACAAGTGAAGATAAGGAATCAGCTTAATTCCAACTTGTAAATTACTACAAATTTCAACAAGTGAATTAAGGAATAACATCGGCTTAACTTCAACTTGTAAATTGCTACAAATTTCAACAAGTGAAGATAAGGAATCAGCTTAATTCCAACTTGTAAATTGCTACAAATTTCAACAAGTGAATTAAGGAATAACATCGGCTTAACTTCAACTTGTAAATTGCTACAAATTTCAACAAGTGAAGATAAGGAATCAGCTTAATTCCAACTTGTAAATTGCTACAAATTTCAACAAGTGAATTAAGGAATAACATCGGCTTAACTTCAACTTGTAAATTGCTACAAATTTCAACAAGTGAAGATAAGGAATCAGCTTAATTCCAACTTGTAAATTGCTACAAATTTCAACAAGTGAATTAAGGAATGATCTCGGCTTAACTTTGCCTGAGTTTGATATGTCTTCAATAAACATCCATGCATAACTTTATCGATCGAACATGTTGAAAGGATTCTGAAAAGACTTTATTGATAATATCGGCCAAACAATGATGTTTATCTAATGATAGAAAAATTTCAAATTACAAGTATTCCAAGGTCTGGGCAATGCTTTGCCCTCATTGTCCTCAAGCCGATATGCTCCATTGCCTAATACTGAAGTAACTCTGTAGGGTCCTTCCCAGTTTGGGCCAAGTTTGCCCTCCCTGGGATCCTTCTTGTTCCCGACGACTTTTCTTAGGACTAGGTCGCCAACTTGAAAATCTCTTGGATTAACCTTCTTGTTGTAAGCTCTGGCAAGCTGTTGCTGGTATACTGCGAGCTGAATTGCAGCTTTCTCTCTTCGTTCTTCCAATAAATCCAGGTCTCGGGCTAAGAGTATGTCGTTGGTGCCATTCTCTACTCCCTGGGTTCTGATCCCTGGGATGCCGATCTCTAATGGGATGACTGCTTCTGTGCCATAGGCCATGGCAAAGGGGGATTCTCCTGTTGATCTTCTCGGCGTAGTCCGATACGCCCAAAGTACGTTGGGCAACTCGTCCACCCACTTTCCTTTTGCTGCCTGGAGCCTCTTCTTTATTCCATCCAGGATTACTTTGTTGGATGCCTCTGCTTGCCCATTGCTTTGAGGAAAACTTGGTGTTGAGAAATAATTCTTGATCTTGAATTTTGCACAAAAGTTTTTGATAAGTTTGCTGTCGAACTGTGTTCCGTTGTCGGCAACTATTGCTCTTGGAATCCCAAATCTTGTGATAATGTCCTTCCATATAAAATTCTTGACGTCCACATCTCGGATTTTGGCAAGAGGTTCTGCCTCTATCCATTTTGTGAAGTAGTCTGTTGCTACCAGCAAGTATTTTCTCTGCCCAGTTGCCTGGGGAAGTTGTCCAACCAGATCCATGCCCCATTGGGCAAACGACCAAGGGCTGGATACTGGGTTTAGGTCGGCAGCTGGCTGATGTATCAAAGGTGCAAACTTTTGACATTGTTCACACTTCTTTACATAGGCTTCGGCATCCTTTTGCATGTAGGGCCACCAATACCCCTGGGTAATGGCCCTGTGGGCTAACGATCTGCCCCCAGCATGGCTTCCACAGATTCCTTCATGAATCTCGTAAAGAAAATCTTCAACCTGCAAAGGGTGTACGCACCTTAAAAGTGGTCCAGTGAACGACCTTCTGTAGAGATGACCTTCCGCTGTTAGACTGAATCTGGCCGATTTCAGCCTTATTTTATGTGCTTCTTTGTGGTCTTCTGGCAGCTTCCCCTCTTTTAGGAATGCAATGATTGCATCCATCCAGCTTGGTCCAAAGCCCACGCACATTGCTTCTTGTTCGGTGCTCTGTTTATCTATGCTCGGGGCCGACATGTAGTCGATCATAATTGTCCTTGTTTTTCCTGTTTGAACTGAGCTGGCCAGGTTGGCTAATGTTGTCATCTCGGCTAACTTGGAGTAATCTGCAGTTCTGGAATAGGGCTGCCAGTCGGATGACTTCCTTTGCATATGCCGACATTCTTTCGTCTCTGGCTGCAAATTCTCCTGTTGACTGGTTAACAATCAGTTGTGAATCACAAAAAACAATTACCTCGTTTGCCTCTGCTGCTGCTGCTAGCTTTAGCCCTGCAATTAATGCTTCATATTCTGCTTCATTATTAGAGGCTTTGAACCCCAGACGGATGGACTGTTCTATAATTTCTCCATCTGGAGATATCAGCAGTACTCCTGCTCCTGCTCCCTGGCGGTTTGAACTTCCATCGACAAATAGTCTGAATGAATCGCCGATGTAGATGCTGCATGGTCTGAGCTTTTCTTTCTCTTGCTTTTTTGTCTGGGATTCTTTTTGCTTGTCAGGGCGGTGCTCATCTTCGCTTGACGGAGCCCGAGGTGTGATGGCTTCAGGTGTGAGTTCTGCGACGAAGTCGGCCAAAACTTGGCCCTTTATTGCTGTTCTTGGCCTAAATTCTAGGTCAAACTGGCCTAGTGTTACTGCCCATTTTGCTATCCTTCCTGTTAAGTCTCCTTGATGTAATAAGGACTTCAGCGGGTGCTCTGTTAGGACCATAATTTTGTGTGCCTGAAAGTAATGGCTCAATTTCTTTGAAGCCATTACCAAGGCTAGCATTAATTTTTCCAGTGGTAGGTATCTTGTTTCTGCGTTAGCCAGAGTCTTACTTACATAGTAGACAGCCTTCTGCTCCCCTTTTTCCTCACGGATTAGTACTGCGCTGACTGCGTGCTCAGAGACTGCTAAGTACAAAAACAATTCCTCCCCTGGAATTGGGTTAGAAAGGACCGGGGTTGTGGTCAAGTATTTTTTTAGGTCGGCTAAGGCAGCTTCACATTCTTCTGTCCATAGGAAGTCTGTGGCTTTTTTCACCAGGTTAAAGAAGGGTCTGCACTTGTCTGAGCTTCTGCTGATGAATCGGTTTAAGGCTGCGGCCCTTCCAGTGAGCACTTGAACTTGCTTTGCCGATGTCGGACTCTGTAGTTCCAGGATGGCCTTGATTTGGTCTGGGCTGGCCTCAATGCCTTTTCTTGTTACCAGATATCCTAGAAATTTACCTGACCCAACTCCGAAGGCACACTTCGAGGCGTTGAGTCGGAGCCGATATCTTTTGAGTATGTCAAAGATCTCTTTTAGGTCGGCAAGATGACCTTCTGATTTCTTGGTCTTTACGACCATGTCATCGATGTAAACTTCTACCGTTTTACCAATTAGATGTTTAAACATCTTTGTCACTAACCTCTGATAGGTTGCTCCTGCGTTTTTCAGCCCAAAAGGCATTACCTTGTAACAGTACAGGCCTTTCGGGGTGATGAACGCGGTCTTCTCCTCATCTGGTGGGTACATAGCAATCTGGTGGTACCCTCTATATGCATCTAAAAAACTCATCCTTTCATGCCCCGAAGTGGCGTCTACCAGTTGGTTGATTTTGGGCAGAGGAAAGCTGTCTTTGGGGCAAGCTTTGTTGAGGTTGGTAAAGTCTACACAAACCCTCCACTTGCCATTCTTCTTTTTTACTACTACTGTGTTGGACAGCCATGTTGGGTACTGAACTTCTCGGATGGCTCTGGCTTCAAGGAGTCTGTCTACCTCTTCTTCTACTGCTTCGACGTGCATTAGCGTCGGCCTTCTGGCTCGTTGAATCACAGGTTTTGCCGATCTGTCGACATTCAGACTGTGGCAGGTGACCTCGGGGTCAATGCCAGGCATTTCATAAGGTGTCCAGGCGAACACCTCTATGTTTGCCCTTAAAAAATCTTCCAGTTCTTTTTCCTCTTCTCTAGCTAAGCCTGAGCCGAGAAGAAAAAATCGTTCTTCATCGCCGTCCTAGACGAGGATTTTCTTTAGCGCCTCTTCGCTTTTCTCGGTTGGTTCCTTCCCGACGTCTTCTAGGACTTCCATGTCCTCATCTTCAACTTCTGCTTTCTTTGGCTCCCGTATACTACAGGTGGATTTTATTGCTGCCATGGAGCAAGTTTTGGCTTGTAGTTGATCCCCTCTAACTTCTTCAATCCCATTCTCTGTTGGGAATCGGAGTAGTTGATGCAACGTCGAGGGAACTGCCCCCATTGCATGCAACCACGGCCTTCCCAAGATGATGTTGTATGGTGAGGGTGTGTCAATTACCAGGAATTCCGTCCTGATCTTCTTAGTGCCGGCTTGTACTTCTAAGCTTGTTGCACCTAGTGGCCATGTCGGTGTTCCGTTAAAGCCGACCATCGGGCTGCTTGATTGTTCTAGGTCATCGGGGTGAAGGCCTAGCTCTTTGTAACATCTGACATACATGATGTCACAGGAGCTGCCTTGATCTATTAGGATGCGTTTTACTTGGCACTCCCCAACCTGGAGGGATACTACCAAGGCATCATTATGCGGATGTTGGACCAGTTCTAGGTCGGCTTCAGTAAAGGCTATCATTGGCCCTTGGCATTCTTCTGGCCGATGTCTCTTTTCCCCGACTTGATAGATATGCTGTAAATGTCTTACCCTCTGGGTTTCTCCTCTGACTTCATTTTCGTTGACCCTTGAGTGGATCATATTAACCACCCTCGGTTCTCCTGCTTGTGGTAGCTGTGCTGGGGGAGGGGGTGCCGCTGGTGCTTGAGGCAACCTTGCCTGTTCTTCCCTTGTTCTGGCCTCATCGACCAGGTCCCTCAGAAGGTCTTGTCTTACTAGGTCTTCCAAGTGTGCTTTTAAGGCTCTGCAACCTTGAGTTGGATGCCCTCCTTCATTGTGGTAGGCACAACGTCTACCAACGTTCCTTCCCATGAATTCCCCTGGTGCTCTTGCTGGAGCCCTGAAATAAGGTTGATTTCGAATCCGATCCAAGATTTTATGGATTGGGATCCGGAATACTGTGGTTACCGCCTGTTTATTTCTTAATTCTATTTCTTGTTTGGTCGGCCCATTGTTGACTCGGCCTCGCTTTGGCGAGCCGTTTCCCTTTTCTTGTTTCACCTCTTTGTTTCCCGATGTATCTTCTTCGGCCCTGGCGTATTTCTCAATTCTTGCCATGAGTTCTTCCATGCTTTTTGGCAATGTTTTTGCCAAAGACTTCCGTAGAGGGCAGTCATCTTTCAGGCCGTTCTTAAAGGACACGACTGCTACTTCCTGGTTGCATTCGGGTATTCGGTTGAACACCTCGTAGTACCTCTTCGCATAGGCCCTGAGGCCTTCTTCTTTGGTGATTCGTAGAGCCATCAAAGCATCAACCCTCAGGGGTTGTAGCTTGTTGGTCACGAATCTGGCCACAAACATCTCGGCCAAGCCTTCCCATGTCTTTATGCTTCCTTTTGGTAACTTATGGAACCAATCAGATGCAATTTTCCCAAATGACGAGGGGAATACTTTGCAGAGCAACGGCTCGTTCCCGCTATATAGTGCCATTGAATTTAGGTATAGCCCAACATGAAAGTTTGGATCTGACTTACCATCATAGATTTGAAACCTCGGCATACTGAATCTCTTGGGCGGTTCGAATTTGTCCAGTTCCACCGAGAAGGCTGTCTTCGATTTTACTGGGGAGTTTACCTCGGCTTCTACATTCTGTTGCCTCCTCTTGAGGTAGTCCCTTAAGTCTTCTTTGCTCCTCCCTGGAGCTCGGCTGTCTTTAGATTTTAGTCTTTTTGGTACACTGCTTTCGGCCTCGTGGTGGGTCCGTTTGGACCTTTCTTCATGGGTTGTGTCAAAGTGGAGTACTTGCCCCTGAACATGTCGATGTTCTTTGGGGTCTGGATTCTTCATGTGGTGTGTCGTTCGAGACTCTTCTTGCCTCGGCTTTTCCCGTCCGACTTCCCTGGAAGGCCGATGAGAATGCCTTCCGCTCCTGGTATGCTGAGGGACCTCGGGGATTGTTTTTCTTCCACCCTTCTGGGTGTTTGTTGCTGGCATCGGCGTATCTTGCAGCGGGTATGGTGGCTGCATAACATTATTCTGCATCATGAAGTTGACGACTGACTGAAGGTCTGACAACTTGTTCGCCAGCTCTTTTACTTCCTCATCCTTCCGTAGGCACCTGTCCCTCCATACCTGGAGGTTATCTTCATTGTAGTACTTCCCTTGGTTTTCTCTTTTTGACGTGTCGCCTTCTGGGATGACGTCGTTCTCTCTGTGGCCCTAGCCACGGGCTTCTGAATTGTGGTTGTTTCCTTCAATGTCAAGTTCTGTTGGTCTGTTACTCCCAGAAGGAGCGTCATCCCCAATATTTTCCTGCTGTCCGTTACTGGCCATCTATTCTTCCTTCGTTCCCACAGACGGCGCCAAATTGTGTGGGTGAAAATTTGACCACACTGCCCGTTTAGTGATCAGCTGGAGAGCACAAGCAGAATAGATGGCTTAAGTAACCTGAAACAGAAAGAAAAAGCTCCGGCGGTGGTTCTTCCACCCGGGGGCACTCCGACGATCAAGTCAGTATATCTCTCAAAGATAATCAAGTACTAAACTGAATACTCAAAGCATAAATTGCATACCTTAGACCCACGGGGGTGCTTCTCTTTTATAATATACTTAATCCAAGTCCCACTAGAAGTATGACTTCTATGAACTCTAATTCACTATTTACTCTGGACTCTTTTAAATGATAAAGATAAACTCCTTGAGAATTTTATCCTTATCTTGGTTCAGTCCCCTTTGTGCCTTAGGACTCTTGCCCCTTATCTCGGATTCCGATATCTTCGGAGATGACCTCGGCTTCTCTGAGATTACCTCGGCTTAACTACCAGGGCACGTGGCACCTCGGCTGACACGTCGGCGTCACCATGCCACGTGTTGGTATTCAGAAAATATATCCCCACAATAGTCATAACCAAAATAACAACCACAAAAAGTTATAACTAAATTATACCTAACACTATAATGTGTCATAATTAAAGACCACGAAAATCATAATTGCGACATATGATAGATACTTTTTTGTGGTATATTGTATAAAATTTCTCTACTAAAACATATCATTTCTATCTCAACTTATCTTCTTTTTTAATTTTCCAATCCACCTATAAAATAGTTACTTCCAAATATTTGTATAAAATTTAATCTCAAATTCTTTAATTTAAAATTCACATTTATTCAAATGAATTCTTAATATTTAAGTTTAGTAATATCTCATTGTTGTTTATTATGAAAAATAAAAATAAAAATAAAAATTAATGTTGTCATTAATTTGTGTCCCATTTTCACTGAATTCTTGGATACGCCACTGAACTAAACCATTATACTTGTTGAACCATTAGACTAACACATTGTACAAAATAAAATACAAACATATATACATATACATATATATAGAGAGAGAGAGAGAGATACACATACCAATTTGTTGAACAATAATGGTCTGTAAACCCGGAAAAAGGACGGTGAAGCAAAGACAAAGAACATTATTCAATTTGTTTGAGTGAAGATAAAAATGTATAAAATAAATAAATAAATAACTAATTTTTCTACTCCATGTAAAACAAAGACTTTTGCTTGGGACAAAGAAGATGTAAAGCAAAAACCATTGCTTGACAGCGGCAGCTAGATGTTATAATAAAATAAGAATTATTGAAACTCTTACAACAAAAAACAAAACAAAATAAAAAAAAGAAGAGAAAAACGGTGCCGTTTCATTGGCACAGTAGGCACCACAGCAAATGAGGCACCGCAGGGACCTCGTTTCCTTTCTTCTCATCCTACTTATGTAACAAAATCTATACAAATTCATTAGCTTTGAATTATAGATTTGGAAAGAGACCTTCTAAAAAAAACAGATTGGAAAGAAATTTTAAAAATGAAAACAAATTTTAATTTTAATTTTATTTATATTTATATTTATATTTATCTCACATTTTTCTTTTTTATTTTTAAATTTCTAGCTGATTATATCATCCAAACCTAGATTTAAAAAAACCTAATCTACTTCTAATTGAGAGAGACAGAGAGAGAGAGGGGCAAATTGTTGTTAGGTATTTCAAATAATTTATTAAATTTTTTATTAAACCTCTCACATAGGTATGGGATCCACACACATTTGAATTTGTATAAATTTCACATCTAGACGAGAGGTTTGACAAAAAATTTAATACATTATTTGAAATTCATACTAATATTTTCCTTCTTGGAGTCCAACGGGCTTTTCTTTTTCTTTTTTATTTTATTTATTAAAAAAGACAACGACAAAGCTCTGGCCCACTTTCCGATGTCTCCGTCGCAATTTGGCAGGCTCTGAGTTTTGGGCCTGGTTTGAGCTATGAAGCCCATAAAATGTATTTACTAACTTTTCATCAAACTTTTTAAATTTTTAAAATTTAAATTTAGAAATTTAGAAAAATATCAATTTTGAAATTTAAATTTTTATACCACTAAAATATAGGAATCAATTCACTTTTTTTCATAAAATTTTTCCCTTGATGTTTCATTTTTTAAATAATTTTTATTGGTTAGCTTTATTCTCTTATAATGTGATTGATAATCTATTTTAAGAACTTACTTCTCCCACAAAAATATTATATAAGTTTTTTTTATGATAGTGTAAGTCAATACTATAAAGGATCCAAAACTCATTTCAAACATTGATGTTATGGTTGGTTCATGATTTTGGGTAGAAATTTTGAAAGGAAAAATGAAAAAGTGTGCGAAATTAGATAAAATATAGTTATATTTTATTCATATTTCATCTATATTTTCTTTTCTCTTTCTAAATTTCTATCCAAATTCATGATACACAGTTTTGAATTAGTATTACTTTTAAAATTGTGTACTACAAACTTTTATCACATATGTCTCTTTATATAATAATGATTGAAATTTATTTTATAATTTTATGTTAGAGTCAAAGAAAATATGCAGGCTTTAAAATTTTAGAGTACAAATTTTGTGTTAGAATTTATTCAAATGTAATTCTATTAATATTTATAATTTTTTTATTGATTGATAAAATGCACAGTAAACATTAAGATTTATTTTATTTTATTTTATTTTATTTTATGATATTGAGTTATTAAAATATGATGTATCATAGGTTTAAACCAAGAATTGTTGGGAAAAAAATTGACTCGAACGAGATTTTTCAGACTAATTTTTAATATTTAAATCAATATTGGAACTCCCAAACTAGTTTATACAAGTTACAAACCGATAAAGACAATTTTTAATGATTAAGTGAAAGTCACATTAGCATAAATATTGAATCGAGTAACTTCTAGGTCACTTTTAATGTTTAATCCAACACCACAAAGTTAATTTTAATCCATTTTCACGTAAGAGTAATGACATACGATGATTTATAATTTTGAGTAAATAAATTTTTAGGCTTTACAAAAGAAGAAAAAATTAGTATATTAACAAATGTAATTTACTACTATCATATGGTAAATTAAAATTACAAAACTTATAAGAGGAAATGTATTTATATTTTATCGCAAATATAATTTTTGTAATTTATTCTTTAATTTTTACCAATTAAATTATGACATGATTTTTTTATTAAAAACTTAGAACACACAATTAATGACATCAGAATAGAAATCTTCTCTTATGTATAACTATGATAAATATGAATAAAATTTAATTGATTATAAATTATTTTTACTACATATTTTAAATAAATTTTATATTATTAATCTAATTTATAAACTAATTTTTGATTATTTATGTATACCTGTGCATAGTATGGATACTACGGTAGTACTATCTTACGAGGATAGGGGTGGAGGATTAACAGTCTGTTTTTGACTTTTAACTCATTTTAAGTCACATCGGACTTGTTTGGTTTAGTTTTCAGAAATAAATTTTGGAGAAAATTTTCTAAAATTTTGTTCGGTTTAGTGATTTTGGAAAAAAAAAAATTTCAAAATCACTTTTTATTTCATACACATCAATCAATCATTTTGTCTCTCTCCTCTCTCATTCTCAATCATTTTTTCTCTCACACACATCTATTCAACTACAACAAAATATCAAATCATTCCAAACTCTCATACTCCAAGACTATTTCCAAAGAGAAATGTTTGGGACCCCTTTTTGGGGTTCCATGACCCCAAATTGATCTCGCCCTTGATGTGTGTGGGAGATCCACTCATGTATGTGTGGGCCCCACATTATGAATGGTTGGGATGAGAGTGGAGGTTGTGGGGGTCATGTACGTGTAGGGATCTCTATCACCATTCATTTCCAAAATATATAAACAAACCAAAAATATTTCTAAACTCTTTCTCCAAATTTTTTTTTGAAAATTTATCTCCCAAACCAAACCAAACAAGACCATCATCTCTCTATTAATTTTACGTTTTAAAAAAAAAAAAAAAAAACCTACTTTTAACTAACTTTCCAAAAATAATCTTAAAAAAGTAAAAACCACTTCGAGTGTCTCCACTCAAACGTTCAAATTTTGATTTGCCAAATTTTTTTGAAGGCGTAGTAGCAAATTGATATATATCAATTTGATATGAAAACTCTTCACCCCAATATGTCAAATCTATTGTTATATTATTTTTAAAATTTGAACTCTTTATTTAAAAAAAATAAAATAAAAATTAAGGGGTCTTTATGTCAAAATTGGCATGAAGGGGTAATACCAAATTCACATAAGCTTTTGGAACACTGAGTGGAATTGATACCTGCCAAAATATGACTGTTGGAATGCCACATCATATTTGAAGTATCGGGTGGAGGTACTCTTAGGTCAAAGGTCCATTTCTGAAACTATTAATCTAATAAACACAAGTTTAAATCTTTTTTAGCCAAAAAGACATTATTTGTCCAAGAAGACATCTATCTGTTCAAATCTTATCTATTTGTCTATCTTTTCAAATATCACTTATTTGTATACTTGTCATCATATATCAAACTATTTGTTCAAAAATAACCTATATGTACACACGTTACTTATCTATCCATTTCACCATCACCAGTTGCTTTTGTCAACCATTGACAATGACTTTTCTGGTGATTTTTCAATGTGTATCTTTGTTAACAAGAAAGATTATAATTTGGACTAAATAACATATGACCCATAGAAATGAACTTTCACCCATTAAACCAAAACAAAAATACTATGAGGAGTGTAATATTTTCTTTTTTTCCTTTTTTTATTGGGGCAATTTCTTTTCGTGGGTATTTAAAAAATACTTTTTAAATTAGTGATAAATTTTACAAATATTAAAAAGCAAAATCATAAACTTTTTTTTATAAATTTATAATTTTAATTTAAATAAACGTCTGACATGTAATTTTCCCTTTCTTATTCAAACCATTGGAGTCACTTCTGCATCAAAAAGGATGGGTGTCAAGTGTCTATTTTGATTCATAGTTCACCTCAAATTCAAGTAAAGCAACTTACTAAAATGGCTATAACTGCTTGAAAGGTGCCGTTGGTTGAGGCAATTGCTGTTGAGGCCATACCTCATTCAATGACATATAATTTTGGAAACTTTGTATTAACATGTTAGAAATTAGTTCATTTAAGGGTTTTTTTTTTTTTTTTGCTTTTCTTTTTTTTAAGTTATTTAGAGTTTTGACAAACTATTATCCACAAAATAAGTGAGTAATCTGTCAATTATACTAACTTGACCTTTTATGGATTGAGTTGATTCGGGTCTAGCATCAAGTTAATTTAATTTTATTTCGGGATAAAATATTTCAAATTAGTTCCATTCTTAAGTTGTTGATCAGGTAACTTGAGTCAATCGTGAAAATCCCACCCTTTTTTCTCTCTCTTTTTTTTTTTTTTTAAATGTTTATAAATTGTATAATTTAATTATATGTCTCAATCTTATATATAAATCATAGTTTGTTAACTCAAATCTATTGGTGCGTTCAGTTGAGGATTGTTTGGAATATTCTAAATAAGTATATTTTTTGACTTTTTATGAAAAGATATTATGGGTGTTGATTTCCGACCTCACAACTAAACAAAGAACTTAGCTTGAGAGCACGCGACAGAATAGATTAAGCCAATCACCTGCCAACAAAAAGATGATAATATCGCAGTGGCTCATCCACTCAGGACACTTCAACGATCAAGTCAATTAAACAATCTTTCAAATATCTCACACAAACACTCAATGTACAAATTAAAACATACCCTAGACCCACGAGGGTCTCTCAGTTTATAGCCAACAGTGGCCTAGTTCCCTAAAAGTTTCACTTCATAGGACTCAAGTACAATACTCATCTCAGACTCTCAATTAGTTAGGGATAAACTTCTCAAGAGCCTTATCTTTATCTAGACTAAGAGCTTCCTCTTATCTAGACTCTTGTCCTCTATCCAGATATCCTATAATCCCGGTATTACCGCACCGAATCTCGACAATACCATCATCTCAGCAACAATGACTTGCTCACGTGACACCTTAACCGACATCTCAGAGAGATCTCAGCTACGTAGCGTCATTTACAAAATACTTTTTTACAAATATATAAAAAAATAAAAAGACAATATAACTAAAAAAAATAAAAATATATGTTCCGATACGTCATACCAAATATGCTCTTAGATTGTTTTTACACTTTTAAAAAAGTCAAACAAGATCAATTTGATTTTTTTATTTTACTTTAATGATGATCGAATTGACTCATGAGCACTAAGATTAACAATTCAAAATTTATAGCAAAAATAGACAAATAGATAAAAATAAAGATGTGATAAAACTCTAATGGACGTTTGGCAACAGACTGAAAAAATCAATATTTTCTAAAACAATTAAAAAATCATCAAATCATTTTTCATGAATGAAAAAAATTTAGGAGTTATTTAAAATGGTCTAAATAAACATATTTTTTAACTTTTTTTAAAAAATATATATATAAAAAAAATAAAAAGATAATGTGACCGAAATAAATATGTTTATATAAGTATATTTATTTAGTAGATGCCAAACAAACTATCAATATCACATCAATTTTTTCAGTTATAAATAACTTTCTTAAGAACTTTGCAAATACGTTAATTGAAAAAAAAATACTAAAAAGTTTTAAAAAAATAAAGGGTTCGTTTGGTTTGCATTTCTGAAAAATTTTTGAAAAATTTTCTCTACAAATAAGTTTTTAAAAGTAATCAAACCAAACAAATTTTTCTAAAAAAATTTCTCAAAACTTGTAAACCAAACAAGTTTTCCAAACAAATCTTTCTCTCACACACATCAAATCAATCACTTTTTTCAAAACTCTCTTTCAAAATAATTTTCCAAAACATCTTTTGAAAAAAACCAAACCAAATAACTTTTCATACTTTTTATCTCTAAAATACATCTCTCAAACAAAAAGTTTCAAAAAAAAAAAGAAGCTCTAAACGCTTTCTTACTAGCTAATAAAAAAAAAGGTGGGCTTACATGTAAATCTTAATAGGTAAACTAATTATTCAATAAATCCTATGAGAATTAATGGCATGTTTTATAAAAAACTATTAAAAAAGTCACTAATTGTTAATTTTAGTTTGAAAATTTCATAACAAAAAATTTCACTAATTATAAGTTTTAGAGATGGTTTTAAAAAAGCATAATAAAAAAAGTCACTAATTTTTAACCTTTAATGACAGTTTAAAAAATTTGTCACAGAAAAATGTCACTAAGTGTAAGTTTTAACTATAATTAATAAAAATCGTGACAAAAAAAATTATTAATTGTCAATTCTTAAAGGCATGCAAAAAATTGTCACAAAACATTATTTTTACGACGATTTTATTAAGCCTTATTTTTAATGAGATTTGATGGGAATTCAATCTAACTATTAAGATCTACTAACGATTTATCCTAAAAAAAGATAAATTACGAATCTACTCCCTGAGTCAATCATAAAAATCCATCTCTTTATACTTTTGAAAAAAATATTTATAAATTGTATAATTTAATTATGCCTTACATGAACAGTCTTATATATAATCATAGATTGTTATTTTGCAATGTAGTCACAGACTTAGGGTTGGTTTGAAATGTGGGTTGATATTTTGATTTTTTAGTTATTTTAGTTTGGAGGTAAAAAATCTTGTTTGTGATGAATCTTTTTTAGTTTTTTTTATTTTTTATTTTTGTGAGAAAAAAAATAAAATAATTATGATTTAAATGTGATATTTTATCTTATTAATTTTTTAATTTATTTTCTTTTTTTGTGACTATTTTAACTCAGATGTAATATGCCAAACCAGCACTAACCCAAATTAACTCGAATCTTTAACGGGGTTGAGCTAGATTGTTTTTACACTTCCGAACAAATTTGGGTTTAAAAAAACAAAGAAAATCAATTTGATTTTTTGTGCTCGTGCTCTTCCTCAGACGGTGAAGACTCGAATATCATCAATAAACACCACCACGAGCTAGTCCAAGTACAGAGTAAAAATCTTATTTATTAAGCTCATGAACACGGCTGGTGCAGTGGTTAATCCAAAGAGCTTACCACAAATTCGTAGTGGTCATATCGGGTTGGGAAAGCAATCTTTGGTACATCATCATCCGGGACCTGCAATTGGTGATAGCCAAATCTAGCATCAATCTTTGAATAACACTTTGAACCTCGAAACTAGTCAAATAGGTCATCAATCTGTGGAAGTGGATATCGGTTCTTGATCATCACCCGATTGAGTTGCCGATAATCTATGCATAATCTTAGTGTTCCGTCCTTTTCTTTGCAAAGAGAACTGGTGCTCCCCATGGTAAGGTACTTGGTCGAATAAATCCTTTTTCCCGTAATTCTTGCAGTTACGTCTTCAATTCTCGAAGTTCGGCAGGAGCCATACGGTGGGGCGTCATGGATATTGGTGCAATACCCGCTTGTAACTCGATACTAAAATCTATATCACAATGTGGTGGTAATCCTGGCAATTCCTCAAGAAAAACATCAGCATATTCACAAACTACACGCGAAAGATTTAATTCCGATCGGGTTTCTTCATTAATGATCAAACTTGCTAACCACGCAACCAATTGCCTATGCCACCGCGTTTTACGATTTGTCATGCTCAGGGAATCCTCTCTATCCCCCTTAAATTAAAAGCATGTCCCACTAGGTGTGCAAGTCGTCACCCTCTTCTGGTAGCAATCAATCACTGTTCGGTGGGCGGATAACCAATCTATACCCAAGATTGTGTCAAAATTAGACAAGCTCATGACTTGAAGGTCGAAACTCAAGTGTAACCCTGACACTTCTAATTCATACCCTCGACAGATTAATCCTAGCCTAATACTTCCTCTCAAGGGTGATGCAACCCGTAAAGTAATTTCTAAAGGTTCACATTCAAAACTTAACGATTTAACACATGATGTTGATATAAAAGAATGTGATGCACCGGAATCGAATAGAACGTGAACCCACGAATTATAGAGTACAATGTTATCTCTAATTACTAATGGGTCTTCGTCCTCTTCTTCTGATCGTAGGGTCTAGCCCTTATTCGAACTTTCTTGTATTTTCCTTCTCAATTGAACTTATTGTTCCAGAATTTGGTTTCCAAAGTGGCTCAAGATTTCAGCTGCAGGTATTGGTCCATTCGCAGGGTTTTAATTACATGATACTTCATTCTTATTGCATTATTGCTCGTGAGCTCTTGTGTTATCGTTTGTCTCGGTGTAGCCGTTGGCTCGAGTGTGGTTCACTTTTGTAATGGTTGAGTCTTCTGCCATTGGATGTTTATGACCATATTGTGGGTTTGCCTTTCGGAAAAAGGGTTTGAAAAGAAAGGCCCTCACAGTTCGGACTCTACCTGTGGTTTTGAATCTAGTCTCACAAGTGCAATTTGAAACTGATAATCACCAAAGAGTCCAATCCGGCAAATCATTTTGAAAAATCGATTTTGAATCAAATAATGCCAAAACTGAACTGCTTTTCCAGATTACAGAGTCGCCACCTAAATATTTTATTTTTGGAAAATTTAAGAAACCCTGACCCGTGCCAAAGGCCACGTGTCCGTCATCACCAAAGTTGCCTCGGCTTGGGGAACTTAGGTACGAGAGGGGAAGGTCCTGAAATGAGCACCCTCCGCTTGCCCGATCAAAGATTGGCCTCTACTAATCATGATATGTTCTTTTATAAACCTCATGTGTTCTTATTTTGGTTATTAGCTAACTTTACTATGTGACGCGCACAAGTAAGTATAGACTAAAACCACGAGAATTTGAATGAATTCAACTTATGTTTGCTTTCGAAAATGGTTTGAATTTGTCACCCTCAAGTGGGCTTAGAAATGCAGATTTGCCACCTCAAATGGGCTTAAAACATGATTTGCAAAGTGGGCTTAAAACGTGCATTCATTGAATTGTTCCAATTCAAACAACAAAGCCTTCATCCACAGGCATTCATGCAGTTTAGCATTTAAGCACATAGCCTTATGGCAAGCATGCACAACATGGCAATACGACAATCACACTCATGCAAGTATGCTAAAGCGTAAAAGCTTACTGAGTACTCCGAGCCAAAACAAAAGCTAGTTACAAAATGCATGATCCTAACTATGTTAAATGTCTAATACAACACATGCAATATGCAATTAATAGGCTCGGCTACTAATATGGCATTTGATTTGGTTCAATTTGATAACATGCTTTGAAACACGTATTCAAATAAGTATTGAATTGACAATACAGTTTGAATGATGCGCCGAGCCTCGATGCATGCAATACAAATGAATGGATGCAAGCATGCGAGCATAAGGTATGCTAATTGAAATATGTCCCTAATCTAGCCATCAAAAGCGATTAAATAAAAGGGAGAAAGACGCGGGGTTAGAAGACATGTACATGCGCACACACACTTATTACAATATTGTGCCCTCGCGAAGGAGGGTCCGAATGAATAAGAGCTAAGCTATTCTAAGCTAAGCTAATCAAACTAATCTAATTAAACTAATTAGACTAATTATTACAAATCAATCGAATAACTAGCAAACTAATTACTAATTATTACAACACTTTAACTAATTATCAAACTAATCAATTAAAACGAGTGTACACTAACTAAACATGCAAGACATTAAGCTATGCTGCCACTGCTCCGCCTCGGGAAGTGGAAGATGCATGCGCTCGGTTTTCGCCCTGAAAAGGCACCGTTTTGTTCTTGAGAGGCTCTGTTTGCAAGGTTGACCATACTCGAGAATCTTTTTGCTCCAACTTACCAAATCTCTATTGAGGATTGCACCAGTGGCCTGCCGGCCATGAACGGTTGCTATCGGCCCCTTGCCGGCCAAAAGTGTGCCTTGCCAGCCAAGAATGAGGCACTGCCAGCCATCAGTGAACTACTGTCTGCCGCTGGTGCTCTGGGTCACCACACTGCAACAGAGCACAAACAAAGCAAAATAAAGGTTTTTCAAGGGTATGTTTGTACTGTACCCCTCCTTATCATCTCAAAACCTCAAAGGAGTGGCACTCTTGGATCCAAAACCACCAACCAAGCATCTTCGATGCATAATGGTCAAAGAACCAAGGAGTAGAATTTCATTGTATGCAAAAACAAGACTCAAGACCACCACCTTATCATGTGTGATCAAAGGCAATGGAGACCAAGGAGATCGGCTTATTTCATCACTTTGAATATTAAATGCTCCAATCTTCCTACTGTTCAATATAACGTCCGATTGAACACATACAATGCAACACAACATGCTTATCTTGCTCAAGTTTTACTTATCACTTTTGTTTACTCATTTTAAGTTACCAACTCATTCTTTAATTGATTTAGTCCATTGGTGAGAGTCCTCTAGAGAAAAAGAAGTTTCAACTAAGGGATAACGTAAGGCAAGAGAGAGTTCATGCCGTTGGTTAGTAGAAACCCTCAAAAGAGGATTAAAACTATTAAGCACAAACTCTATTTCAAGCTTAAAGGATCCCAAACTTGAAATAACTTTCAAAAGCAATTTAAAGAGTGAAACAAGTGAGAACATGACAAAGCTATATATGCTGAAATTACATGTAAAATGACACTACAACATGCAACCAACTCAAACAACTCATGTTTAAAGGCTTAAAACAATGAGCTAGTGAAGGAATTTACACTATAGCTATGCAATACAAAGCTCAAAAGCAACAACCAACCCAAAACAGATGCAAAAAAGCCCAAAATATTGCTTAAAACATTCTAAAATTAAGCTAACACAAGCTAGAATAATTGGCTAAAACATGAAGCATTCTAGACTAGTAAGCAAGACACAAGGAGGAGAGGCTAACCCCTCCAATTTTGGACTTCAAAACATATTTTTAGCCACTGAAATAGCTCTGAAAAACAGTGTTTAAAAGCTCTGAAAAAGATGATGCAAGGGTGGGAAACACAAGGGCAAAGGCCTCCAAAACAAGGTACAAAGAAAGGCTATCGGCCCCTCAACCTTTAATGGCCTTTGGACCCAAGCTTCAGCCCAAAAACACAGAGTTTTTATAGCCCAAAATCAGTTGAAAGGCATGCTAGAATGAAGACAAAACTAGCTAAGACAATAAGGTAAAACATGGGGTTACACTACAACCATGCAAAAGACTACTCATACAACACAAATAGCTCAAAACAGAGCTAAAGCAACCCAAATCAGGGGCAAAAACATGCTGGAAATAAGCTAAGTTAAGCTACAAAAACATGTTAACATATGAAACTAACTAGGCATGAAAGCTAAACACAAGGAGGGGAGGCTAACCCCTCCAATTTTGGACTTCAAAATAAAGTTTTTACCGCTAAAAAACCTCTTAATTTCAATGGTTAAAAGACCAAAAGAGTTGGTTTGAAAGTGATGAAAAGATGGCACAAAAGCTTAATAAGCAAAGAGATAAGAATGGTGGACCACCCCAAACTCAAAATAGCCTCAAACCACCATGTTTAAGCCTAAAAAACAGAGGTTTTTGTAGTTGAAAACCAGGCCAAAAACAGAACAAAAAGATGGCAAAACAAGTTATGCAAAACCAATTTAAAGGGTAAAGGTTATACCTCTTGAAGCCAAGCACACTTTAGGCATAAATGAGGTACCAAATCAAGCTAAAATCACATTCTAAAGCTCAAAAAAGGTCCCAAGGAATCTCAACCCAAAGATAACCAACTTTGGTCAAGGATGTATAGGCAAAGGAGAAGTATATCTCTACTTGTATGCACAAAGGTTCAAGAGAGAGAGAAATCTAGAGGGAGAAAATTGTAGAGAGAGAGGCTCCCAAATTTTTTTTAACCTCTAAAACCATAGAGAATGGCCTCTATATATAGAAATACAAGAGATTAGGTCAAAAGTATCCCAAAATAGACAGTTGGAACAGCTGGAAGACAAATATCTGCAGAAATCTGACTTTTTGCACCAATGGCCGGCAAGGGATCATTGATGGCTGACACATGTCCATTTTTGGCTGGCAAGGATCACTCTTGGATGGCATGTGGCCAGAAAAGGCCATTCATGGCCGGCACATGGCCAGAAAAGCCCATCCATGGCCAGCAACCTCTACCTCTGGTTGGCCAGAAAAATCTGCTTTTTGGGCCCAACTTCAAATGGACATATCTCATTCATTTGGACTGCTTTGCAGGTCATTCGTAAGCCTAAATTGAAGACCTGGAAGTCTTTTTTCCAATGATGGCAGCCTCACATCAAAATTCCAAGTGTGCAAGAAGATATGTCTCTTTTAGTGAACACTGCTCAGTTTCGATCCTACCCGGATTCATGCCCAACTTCTTCTCCAACTTGGTTTCTTCTCTCCACTCCAATTTTGTTCAAATCCAAACCTTTGAATAAGATGTTTTAAAGATTTTTTTTAAAGAGTTCACCTCTCTTCCATTCATTTCCACTTTGTCCTTGCTCGGTTTACCGAAAAGCGCAACATTTAACGAAATGCGAGCCTTGGAATATCGTAGGAACTTTTTTATCAAAAATATTTTAAAAGAGAGGGTTTTAAGGTCTAAAAATCATTTTGTTCAAAATATTTTTGGTCTAAAAAGGGGTATAAAGTAGAGATTTGATGCTCTCTTGGCCGAAGAAATCGAACCTTTGCACAACATAACCTTCACTATTAAGTAAGCAATCAGTGGCACCCAAGTCTTAAGGGCGGTCAAAAACGGGGTGTCTACACATATATGTATAATTTAAATTTCATATACATGTATTATGTAAATGTATAAACATGGCTCTGATACCAACTAAGTGCTCGTAAGGGGGCTAGGCTAAGCACGTCTATCAACGATTTATAAGCTGCAAGTGTCCTATAAGCAATCCCTGCTAGTGGACTAGCCTATACGCGACTTGGGTGACGTCTCATTTCTCCTAACTACATTCTACCCTTATGTGGCACAAATCCAGGAATATAAATACACATAATACGAGTATATAATAAACAAATGTTTTATTGTTAGGGTGGAGGCCTAACGGAGGCCGCCCACACACAAATAAGCTCCTGTATTTGCTGTTTTACTCTAGCTATTTGTTGCTCACAAAATTCTATCTGTTGTGCATCCCACGGCTGAAAATACGGCTCTTGAAGAACTGTTAGATAATTATTACGACTTGTATTATAAAATTCTAAAACATTTAATAAATCAATAAGTAAATCTACAAAGGGTATACATTAAAAAAAGAAATACTTACAATCACAATCTTCAAAGCAGCTTAATTCTTCAATACTTAATTTATATATTGGAGAAATGTTTACAAGATGAGAGAGGGAGAGCTTACACCAATAAGACTGGAAATTTTAAAAACTTATTCTTTAAAAACACACACACTCTGCCTCAACAAGGGTGAGGTCCTTTCTTTTTATATACATGAAAATGGAAAAGATAAGATACAAGGAGGACAGGTGGCGCGTCCTAAAGGAGTGGAGTTGATCGTCTTTATCCTCAATAAGTCAGCATCTTATCTTCTTTGTCTGGTTGTGGATAGATGGCAAACAGGGCATCTACTTTTGTCGAAAATGGTTGTACTGGTTTTGTCATTTTATGCCAACGATTTTGCTGGTGGGTGATAAAGCCTATCATGCTTTGCGTTTACCTTTTTTATCCTTTTCTTTGTCGATTTTGTCGACATCATACTAGTAAGTGAATCCCAAAAATCACCAAAGTTGGGTTCATCATCTTCTGGTGCTTGTGATTCTCCGGCTAAAGCAGCAAATTCATTTTCATCCTGGTTAGGATCATGATCTTTATGATCTTGACTACTAGTAACAGATTTCATGGAAGTATCATCACTGGAGAGAGTTTGAAGGAATTGTTCTGTAACATCCGTCTTTCTCCTTAACTGTGGTTTTATGATTACTTTTATGATTAATCTGAATTACACAATTATTCGAGCTTTAAATGCCTATTTTAATGCATTGAGTCTATTACAGGTACGCTCCTCTGAGAGGAGATCTGACTGATTTGTTAAATTGCTAGAGTTATGCAATTAGTTAATGAGCTAGGTGAGTGGGGTTTTGCAGCTTAAGTTAAGACAGGTGATAATGAACTTAATTAACAATTAAACTAAGGTAACTCTTATGTGGTTAACCTAAGTTAGGGAATTGGGTTGTATATATATATACCTTGACTTCAAGTAGAAAGAGAGGAGAGAGATATAACCTGAGAGAGAGAGAGAGAGTAAGAGGAGGAGGATATTCTAGGGTTGGAGTTAGGTGGATGATCAAGAAGGAGAAGAAGGAAAGAACTTGAGTTAATTTCATCAACTAACACATTAAGGTAAACCTTCCTCTTAACCACTTATATGAGATTAATTTGCATCATGAATCCATGAGGATTGAGGAGTGGGTGAGGGAGTATGTGGTGAAAGTAAGGCTAGAAACCCTACTAAGAGGGGTTTTCCAATGATCTTACTCCTTCCTATAGTTTTGCATGAATGTAAGACATGTTTTATAGTTTAATTGAAGCATAGGGCTATCTTGTGCATCCCTTTTATTTTACCTTTAGATGTTTATGAGATTAAGGGATTTGATGAATGAATTTTAAGCTTTACCCTTGGGAATTAGTTAATAATTGTTGGTATGCTATGTTTCTTAATTTTGGCTCTTGATTTAGATGAATTTGGGGTTTGAAATTTGGAGGTTGGAGTGCAGAAAAAACAGGGCAAAATTCAGTTCTGGATCACCTAGAGTAGCACGTACGGCAAAGGAGCCCGCACATGCGGGAGTGTACTGGCGCATGTGCGGCAAGTGAGGCCGCACGTGGGGATTGCAGGGGAAGGTTAGGAGGTGTTCTGTCTAAAAAGCACGTAGAGGCGCACGTGCGGAGAGGGTCCCACACGTGCAGCCAAGGAGCTCCACACGTACGGCGGTTTGGCTACCCCAGGTTCGCTTTTCTGGGTCGTTTACTCCATTCTCGAATCTCTGTTAGCATGTATCACGCCCGTAATTGATATCCTTTCACTTTGCATGAACATTTAATAAGAATAAATTGCATTTTCCTAAGTCATGAAAGTAACTAATCGGGTGTTTGATGAATTAAGTGAACAATGGTTGTATTTGTTTGTGTAGGTCAAACATCTCATTGCAATCACCCGCAACACGGAACGGACTGTGAGTAACACTGTTGTTTAAATATGGTTAATTCTAATTGTCTTTCTCTGCTTCGAACTTATGAATATTTTGAAAGATTCCCATGATAATGATTGATGATGTGACCATGATTTTCTCTGTTTGCTATTCTGGTGCCATTAACGCTTATTAACCTCTTAGTTCCAACTCGTGGAACTCCTGTTTAATGTGAGGTTGTCTACCAAATCTGATTTTCGGTCTTAATGACCGTCTGTTCGGTCTCCCTAACCGCCTGGCCGGTTTTCACAACCGTCTGTTCGGTCTTTTAGGCCACATGTATTTACTACTTTCGCTTATGCTACACGAAATGTTGTGCTTCTCAAGTGTTATATGAACCTACTTAATTTGTGTTCCATTTTACGTTATAATAGCCATTTAGAATCTCTTTGTTCAATTGTTATTCACTGGGCCCTAGCTCACATTTTGTTATGCCATATAGGTGATCCGGCTCAGGAAATGACGTAGTGACGTCAGTCTCACTCAGGTTTGGCCGAGCCAACCATCGTGCCTCACCGCAAGGTCCCCCATCTTCTTAAGTTTGGATCTAGTCAATGTTCACCCTTTTGTTATACATTCATGTGTTTTGGTCAAGTGGTTATTGGTATTGTAACTATTGTCAGTAGGAGTATCTTTCTCCCATTTTCCTTAACTTTTGATGAACTTGTAATGGCTTGTTGTACTTCTATGTGTATATATGCGTATATAGCATTGTCATTTAAATGAATTGCTCAATAGACGTTTTGTTTCTACATAATAGCTTCCACTAGCCCGCTTTGTTGCTTTGTCCAGTTAGGCCTTCGGTAATCATGGATTACTGGCCGGTCACGTTCCTAAATCTATGGGGACAGGTTTGGGTCGTGACATGTTCCTTAATGAAATCCATGCTTTTAATAATTAATTCTATTTCTGACAAATTAGGATATTTTTGTCGTAATTCTGTTTGGATTTATAAAAACGGATTTTGAGTAAGTGGTTGGCTGGGAATAGTTTTTGAAATAGCATCCCAACAGGCTTGAGAATGTGCCTTGATTTTCTAGACAGTTTCTAGTAGAGTAGGGTTCGTACCCTTATCCCACCATCTCACAAAGAAAACTTTTTTGAGACGTGGGATCTTATTTTGATAATCACACTGAAAGTCTCATTTCCAAATCCATGGAATTCCAAAACAGATTGTGAAATGGACTAAGGATTTTGTAGTAGAGATATCCTTATTTACTGGTAAATAGGAATATATAACATGCCATTCATTATAGACTTCCCTGATTGGTATGGGTAAAACTTCTAACTGTAACCCAAATTTATCCCATCAAACGAGGAACCAAAAAGGGACATCATTTTTAAGAACATCCGGGCAAATACGAATAAACCAAGAATAGTTGTTAATGGGATTCTGTTAGTAAAATGTTTGAGTAAATGCATTGATATAGTCCTAATAACTATATCGGGTTTCTCGGTTGCGGATGTCAAGTTGGCGAGTTGTATGCGGATGGATGCCTCATGTGGTAATGGACATAATGTTTCTGATAGTTATTTTGCTATACTGAATATGGCTAGCTGTTTTGGAAGGATCATGCAAAGTGTGCTTGATCTCAGCAGTAGCAATTTCAATAAGTATCTGTTTATAGACATAACGATACTGGTCAAAATGATAAGGAAATTGTTGCGTAGTAAGATACCTACCCTTAATTTTCCATGGATCAGACATCCATTTTTCATCGGCTAGTTCAATATAGAGGACTGTTTCCTCAGTAATACTGTTAGCGGTATAATGTTCTTCAGGCTTGAGGAGAATATCCTTAACCGTTTAACTGGATTCACCTTTACTGATAAAGGCTTGCAGCCTTGGGAATTCTGGTAAATCTACTCCATAGGGTAAATTAGATTGATGACTCATATTAGATAGACTTCGGCTTAAAGGTCTTTGGAATGTAAGGTAAACATTACCTCCTTGGGTCTGGATAACATCATCAAAAGTTTGTCTGATAATTGGTTTGACAGGTACAACATTCTTAATTTGCCATTTTTCTGGAAAAGTAATATCGTTCCAAGGAATCATTTTAGGACCAGCTACTTGATTACTGAAAAGATTAGTATCAATAATGACAGTTTGTCCTAACTCATTGTGTTTTTTGATATAAGAATTTAAAGTACTTAAAACCTTAAGATGAATTCCGAAAATAGCTGATAACGGTGGTGATCCTTGTAAATATTGGTAACCATTAGTCAATTCTAAGTTCAAGACCTTTAGATAGGTTAGGGTCTATGAGTGCTATACTCAAATTCAGATAAATATTGAAATATATTGGTCCATGAGATAAACTGGTTTCAATGGCTCCCATCAAAGAAGCTTTCCAATCAAGACATCTACCATCCCTAAGTGTACAAGTAACACTGGTATTTTGTCCTAACAGAGTTAAGGGTTTCAAAGCTATCTGGACAAGTCCTATGTGGACATATTTATATTTTTCTAGAAAAGGTACTAAATCCTGTATTTGTAGTAATTGAATTACTTTATCATCATTCTGTAAAAAGACTTCATGTTCAAAAGTTTTAATGATTTTCCAACTGGTAAAATCAAAAGTTCTTATTTTATAAGTAGTTTCTGGTTTCACTTTTGAGATTGTCCACTTATCAAGGGCTTCCCTAACGTCCTGGTAGGCAACTAGTTCTGCTGCTTCTGATGTAGAAGCTACTGTATTGACTACTGTTGTGATGGTTGAGTCTTTTGCCATGGATGTTTATGACCATATATGTATGATTTAAATTTCATATACACATATTATGTTAATGTATAAACATGGCTTTGATACCAAGTAAAATGGATTAAATATGGGAATTTAAGGTTCTGAAGTAATTCACGGCTACGGTCAGCATTAACTGTACCGCTCCCAACAAAATGGTAGAGAATTGTCTGGACTAAACTGCATCCTCTCTTTTAACAGTATTACTAACAGGATCTATTTCAATTTTGGTAGCATTTAAGACTTCATTCTGTTGAGTGGGAGTGAGAACATTATCCCACCATAGCCCTGATTAGAGGCATCAGTTTCGACAATCTTCTTCCACACTGGATTAAGAAGATGAAGGCAAGGAATTTGCTTAACTTTAGCCTTAATTTTTTGTACTGCTTAGGTATGCTCCACAAACCAAGGAGGAGGATTTTTCTGTAATCTAATATAAACAATAGATGCATCCTGGGATAATCGATGATAGTAGTCTCGAATATAATTTAAACTACCAAAAAATCTCTGTAATTGAGTTTTGTCTTTGATTTCATCAGGAAATTTAAATGCTAAATCTATATTGTGGTTAATGGGTATAATAGTTCCATTATGAATGTTATGGCCCAAAAATCGTACTGTTGTCTGAAAAAGTTTCATTTTTGGTGCAGAAATAACTAAACCATTTCTGATAATAATATGTTTAAAGATATTAAGATGTTTAATATGTTGATCGATAGAAGATGAGAAAATAAGAACATCATCTATATAACAGATAGCAAATTCTGTATAAGGAGTAAAAATGTTGTTCATGATATGCTGAAATTCTGAAGAAGCATTTTTCAAACTAAAAGGCATAACATTCCATTCAAAATGCCCAAAAGGTACTATAAAAACTGTTTTATAACGATCCAGGTCTGCAATTTGTACTTGCCAATACCCTGATTTAAGATCAAATTTAGAAAAAAATTAGAGCATCCTGTAAACGATCTAAAAGATCTTTTTTATTCGGAATTGGATATCTGATCCATTTTAAAGCGTCATTAAGAGGTTTATAATTGATTACCAATCTTGGCACACCTCTTTCTATTTTTGCATTTTTATTAACATAAAATATTGTACAACTCCAAGGTGAGTGGCTAATTCTGATTAATTTTTTCTGAAGGAGCGGATTAATTTATGTTTTGCAAATTTCAAGGTAGTCTTTTTTCATTTGACTAGGGCGAGCTTTGGATGGGATGAATTTTTCATCAAAATTGGGTTTATAGGGAAGAGAAACAATGTGTCTTTTCCTTTCCCAAAAAGCATTTGGAAGATCACTACAAATTTATGTTTGAAATTTGTTTTCAATAAGCTTGATTTTATTCTGTAAAGAGGGTTGTTGTAACCGTTGCCCCGTTGTAAGAAAATGAATTTCTGTTTGAAGAAAATTAATTTGTTTTTCTTTAAAAGTAACTAAATCACAAATTTGATCTAACTCTTTTGTATATGGTTCGGTTATAAATTCAAAGATATGTGGTTGATTACTGATAGTCGTATGAATGCCTTTAGGATCAATCTTGGTTATAGGCGTTAAGAGACATAAAAATGGTATTCCCAAAATAATGGTTGGAGACATATTTCTGATAATTGCGAAAGATGTAGATAAACAAATGCCCTGATTACAGATAAGAGCTTCAGGTATTTTATACTTGATATGCATAGAATTACCACTACCACTAGTAAGTGACTGGGTAGTTTTTTGAAAATATCTGGTTGAAATTAATCCTTTATGCATACAATTCCTGTCAGCACCACTATCAACAAGGGCAACTGCATCTTTGATAATAAAATCAGGTTGAATAACAAAAGTAATACAAATATACCATTTCTGAAATGTAACCTGATTAACAAGCATTGAATACTAGTTATCTTTATTCCTCTTGTTAGAAGTTTGTAGAGCAATATCTGTACTTGTCTTTTTTACAGTTTTAAGTTAATGTATATCGGATTGTATAACTTGATTGGCAGTTTGAAGGTGTTTAATTTCTATTTTTAAAACATTAATTTCCATTTTCAAGTCTTGAATGGTGACTGGTTTTTCAATAACAGGTGAAGATTGCATTCTATTCAAAACATCTTTCATGCTATAAGATTGAATAGGAATCACAGAAGGTTCAGTACTAGCTTTCTGTTGTTGATAACAAATTTCTAAAAATTTGAGTTTCATTTCTAAATCCTTAATTTTCTCAGCTAGATCTAGTATGAATTTCTGATCATCAATTAAAACATGAATACTAGGACCCCCAAGGGCCAAACCATTCAATTCAACAATAGATTTCCAATAATTAATTTCAGAAATTTGGTTCAGGTTGGCCTGAACATGAGCAATCAGGGTCTAGTGTTTCTAGCTCATCACTAGAGGTGGAAAAGAAGTATAGCTCAGCGAGTCCATCTGACTCAGAGCTAATGTCCATTTCTTTTTCAGATAAAGTCTGTAAGAGTTGTTGAGCTATAATAGGTTCTAAAGACATTTCCTTAATTTTCTATTTTAATTTCGATTTACATCAATTAGCATAATGCCCGGTTGTTCCACACTTATAGAATTTATCATTCTTTTTTGATAAAGGCTTTTTAGTGGTTTTAGTGGATTGCCGTTCATGGGGGAAAAACTTTTTCTATTGAGATGGTATATTTTGAGATTTTTTATAATATTTATGATTCTATTTAGAAGGCTTTTGTGATGGAATTTGCAGGACTTCGAAGAATACCGGATTTGGGTGTCATAGGCAAACTGATCACAAAATTTACCTAATTCTTTTTTTCCGATAAGATTCTGTTTTTTCATCTGGTATTGAAGTTTAAGGTCATTACACAAAGAAAGACCTTCTTCTATGATAAGGCCTACGAGTTGGCCATTGGTGTATTGGTCATAAGGAATGGCCATGAGATCATGGCGATCTCGAAGTTTTTTCCAAACTTTTTCTACAAAAAGAGTAGGAAGGCCATCAATAAATTTGGCTTTCCAATGTTCACTGTTAGCATCAGATCGTTGCATAACTCTTAATAAAAACACATCTCTGTACCAACGAAAATGGGTTAAAGATGGGCATCTAAGGTTATGAAGTAATTCACGGCTACGGTCAGCATTAACTGTACCGCTCCCAACAAAATGGTAGAGAATTGTCTGGACTAAAGTATAAACTGCATCCTCTCTTTGAGTAACAGTATTACTAACGGGATCTGTTTCAATTTTGGTAGCATTTAAGACTTCATTTTGTTGAGTGGGAATGAGAACATTATCCCACCATCCCTTAAGGATACCTATAAATCCATTAACAATGAATCTAATTATCTGATGGTCAAAATTATTATTCTGTTTACAAGCAGTGGCATACATAATAATCTGATGTATACATTCAAATATCTGATATTCAAAATAACCATCTATATTCCATTCATAAATGGTTTTTCCATGATAAAAGTTCTGGCCATGAAAGAAATCTTCTTCATAAAGAACATCTTGTGGAGTAGGTCTATGATAATAATACCTACTGGGGCCTTGTAAAGCTGTCATGTCAGTTTGTTTTGGGAAAACGGTTCTGTTAATAGATTGCGTATCTTGAAAATTATTCTAGATTTCATAAATTAATGAAGGTGTAACTCCTTCACCATCTTCCTGTTGTATTTCTAGAGTTTGTTGAGTAGAAAACATGTTTATAGAACTAGTGCCTGGTGCTGATTTTCCTAAGTTTAATTCGGTCATTTTCTTCGAAAGGGTATCCATAAATGCATTATCCTGTTGTACAAAATGCAACTTAAAATTAATTACTTCTAAAGGTGGTTTAATATTTACCAGTTGAAGAGCTGAAGTGGAAGATGGTATCAATTTATGATTTTTAAAAGTATTTATAGCTTCCTCAATTCTGGTTAGTTGCTTTCCTAATGTTTGAAAGCACAAGTTAGCATAATTATTTTGTTTAATTAATGGCACAATGTCTTTAGCCATTAATGTCTCTCTTTGAGCTATTTTGGATGGAGTTTCCACAAAAGCAGTGATGACCAAAGGCTGGGATGAACCAGAAACATCACTAGGTGTTATCTCTAATGACTGTGGTGGTAGATGGACAGATATTATATTTTGGCCATCTACAGTTTTCAATGTCCTTTGGATATTTTCTAAGACATTAAGCTGGCTGGTTAAAAGGGTTTCCATGACTGTAATAAATTCAAAGTACCATTCTGGAAAAGGTCAAAGAGTTTGATATTTTTCTAAATAATAGTAATACTGATTTTTTAACTGTTGAAGTTGATGCTGAGAATGGTTAGTAAAATACCAAATTCTAAATTCCTAATATTTATCTTGCATAAAATCCTAGTTAAGTTGTTTTCTAATTTCACTCCCTAGTGTAAAATCCATTAAATTTCAAAGTTCACATCACTAGCGGTTGGGCTCTTAGGCCTTATGATTTCATAAACACCATGAGGAATTTGGTTTTCGGATATATGAATCCCCTGGATTAGGGTTTCAGGAAGTGGATCATTGGAGGGTTGACTAGGAGGTCGAGAAGGCATTCCTTGATTAACAGATTCAATTGGTTCAGACATAGAATGTCTGGAGGATTCTGGTAAATCTACTCTATAGGGTAAATTAGAGTGATGACTCATATTAGATAGACTTCGGCTTAAAGGTCTTTGGAATTTAAGGTAAACATTACCTCCTTGGGTCTGGATAACATCATCAAGAGTTTGTCTGATAATTGGTCTGACTAGTACAACATTCTTAACTTGCCATCTTTCTGGAAAAATAATACTATTCCAAGGAATCATTTTAGGAACAGCTACCTGGCTACTAAAAAGATTAGTATCAATAAGGACAGTTTGTCCCAACTCACTGTATTTTCTGATATAAGGATTTAAAGTACTTAAAACCTTAAGATGAATTCTGAAAATAGCTGATAACGATAGTGATCCTGGTAAATACTAGTAACCATTAGTCAATTCTAAGTTCAAGAACTTTAGATAGGTTAGGGTCTATGAGTGCTACACTCAAATTCGGATAAATATTGAAATATATTGGCCTATGAGATAAACTGGTTTCAATGGCTCCCACCAAAGAAGCTTTCCAATTAAGGCATCTACCATCCCTAAGTGTACAAGTAAGACTGGTATTTTGTCCTAACAGAGTTAAGGGTTTAAAAGCTATCTAGACAAGTCCTATGTGGACATATTTATATTTTTCTAGAAAATGTACTAAATCCTGTATTTGTAGTAATTGAATTACTTTATCATCATTCTGTAAAAGGACTTCATGTTCAAAAGTTTTAATGATTTTCTTACTGGGAAAATCAAAGGTTCCTATTTTATAAATAGTTTCTGGTTTCACTTTTGAAATTGTCCACTTATCAAGGGCTTCCCTAACGTCCTGGTAGGCAACTAGTTTTGCTGCTTCTGACGTAGAAGCTACTGTACTGTCTACTATTGTGATAGTTGAGTCTTCTACCATTGGACGTTTATGACCATATATGTATAATTTAAATTTCATATACATGTATTATGTAAAGGTATAAATATGGCTCTGATACCAACTAAGTGCTCACAAGGGGGCTAGGCTAAGCACGTCTGTCAACGATTTATAAGGTGTAAGTGTCCTATAAGAAATCCCTGCTAGTGGACTAACCTATACACGACTTGGGTGACGTCCCACTTCTTCTAACTTCATTATACCCTTATGTGGCACAAATCCAGGAATATAAATACACATATTTTGGGAAAAAAAATTTCAAAATCACTTTTTATCTCATACACATCAATTAATCACTTTTTCTTACTCCTCTCTCATTCTCAATCACTTTTTTTATCACACACATCTACTCAACTACAACAAAATATCAAATCATCCCAAACTCCCATACTTCAAAACTATTTCTAAAGAGAAATGTTTGGGACCCCTTTTTTGGGGGTTCCATGACCCCAAATTTTATCTTAGCCCTTGATGTGTGTGGGGGGTCCACTCATGTATGTGTGGGCCCTGCATTATGAGTGGCTGGGATAAGAGTGGGGGTTGTAGGAGTCATGTACGTATGGGGGTCTCTATCACAATTAATTTCCAAAATATATAACTAAACAAACCAAAAAAAATTCTAAACTCTTTCCCCAATTTTTTTTTTTCGAAAATTTATTTCCCAAAACCAAACCAAACAAGGCCATCATCTCTCTACTTTTTTACATTTTTTTTTTAAAAAAATTCAAAAATTCAACTTTTAACCAACTTTCCAAAATAATCTTTAAAAAAAAGTAAAAATCACTTAGAGCATCTCTACTCAATCCTTCAAATTTTGATATGCCAAATTTTTTTGAAGGCTTAGTGGCAAATTGACATATATCAATTTGATATGAAAACTCTCCACCCTGATATGTCAAATCTATTATTATATTATTTTTAAAATTTGAACTCTTTGTTTGAAAATTAAAAAATAAAAATTAAGGGTTTTTATGTCAAAATTGGCATGAAGGGGTAATACCAAATTCACGTAAGTTTTTGGAACACTGAGTGGAATTGATACTTGCCAAAATACGACTGTTAGAGTACCACATCTATTTAAAGTATCGGGTGGAGGTACTGTTAGGTCAAATGTCCATTTCTGAAACTATTAATCTAATAAACCCAAGTTTAAATCTTTTTTAGTCAAAAAGACATTATTTGTCCAAGAAGACACCTATCTGTTCAAATCTTATCTATATGTCTATCTATTCAAATATCACTTATTTGTATACTTGTCATTAGATGTCAAACTATTTGTTCAAATATAACCTATATGTACACGCGTTACTTATCTGTCCATTTCACCATCACTAGTCGCTTTTGTCAACCATTGACAATGACTTTTCTGATGATTTTTCAATGTGTATCCTTTTTACCAAGAAAGATTATATCTTGGACTAAATAACATATGACCCATAGAAATGAACTTTCACCAATTAAACCAAAACAAAAATACTATGAGAAGTGTAATATTTTCTTTTTTTCCTTTTTTTATTGGGGCAATTTCTCTTTCGTGGGTATTTAAAAAATATTTTTTAAATTAGTGATAAATTTTACAAATATTAAAAGGCAAAATCATAAACTTTTTTGGGAAAATTGGTTTAACATCCCTCTCCAACTTTTATTAATGGGAGAGGTCCACAATAAATTTTTTTGTAGTCTAAGGTCCCTTACCCGTACCCATATATAACACACACTCTTTCATTCTGTCTCATCTCTCTTCTTGCACCCGACAACTCTTCTCTCTCTCTCTCTCTCTCTCTCTCTCTCTCTCTCTCACACACACACACATTTTCGTCCGCAGCATTGTTCACAGCTTTATTGGCATTGACTACGATGAAGAAATTCACACTAGCAAGATTTATAAAGCTTTGTTAACGGAAATCATCAATTTATATGAAGATTCCTGATAGTGCTTTGTACAGCAAGATTTATATGAAGCAGAGCACTAGTCCTTATTGTTGTTCCTCCGATCACTAGTCCTCCGATAAAGATTCCTCCATCGACAAATATCACTACCCTTGGAGGACAAATATCAAGAAGCAGAGCGCCAGTAAGATTTATAAAGCATTATAGCATATATGAAAGCAGAAACAAAATGCATCAGTTACATATCCATAAACACAACTGGAAAATATTCTTTATTGCTTGTCTTACTTTTTTTTCTTGTTTTTCCTTCATTGACTTTATTGTTGATCTCAATAAACTAAATCTTAAAATCTTCATACAACATTTAATGAAGAAATTCACATAAAAAGATGTATTCAGGAGCTAAGAACATGGATTCAGCAAAGAAGGTGTTTGATGAAATGCCAAGGAGAGAATGTCTAAGGTCTCTCAAATCAATCCAGAGAAATCTCAATACAAACCAGAGAATTTCTTTGGATCAAACAAGAGAAAATTCAGTTCAAACCAGAGAATTTCTCTAGACCAACCCAGAGAAAATTCAGTACAAATCAGAGAAAATTCAATCCAAACAAGAGAATTTCTCTGGACCAATCCAGAGAAAATTCAGTTCAAACCAGAAAATTTCTCTGGTTCAAACCAGAGAAATTCAATCCAATAGACGAAGCAGAAGCAGCGATCGTTATGCACAAAAGTGAAAGACAATCCCGCCAAGAAAACACAACATTTGTCTGGTCAAAAATATGCATCTACAGAAAAGAACAAAGCCAAAAAAAATTGTGAACAAAGCTGGGACCATGAATTCGTTTAGTAACTTGCTACTGTGGATCTTGGACGGGGCTTCATCTGAAGGGTTCAACTCATTTCTTTCGATGTTTAGAGACGTACAAGATCAAGGCGGCCAAGTTTATCCAGATCTAGCTAGGTAGGAAAATCATACAACACAAAATGCTCACTAAGGATTGAAATGTTGGTTGGCCCTGTATTTTTTGAATGTTTAATTTTAATGTCACTGCAAAAGGTTTTGTAGAAATATTAGTTTATACATAAATGGTTGCATAAACTGGATATGGAGTAATGGTTAACAACAACAGTATTGTTAATAAACAGAAGTTGAAATAAGAAAAAGCAAAGGAAAAAAAATTCTCTTGTTTGAACTCAGAGAAATTTCAATTTTCTCTAGTTTGAGAAATTTCGTGTTGGTGATGTGTAAAATTTTCTCTGTGATGTGTCCAGAGAAATTTGGTGTGGGTGATGTGTAAAATTTTCTCTGTGATGTATCCAGAGAAATTTGGTGTCGGTGATGTGTCTAAAGAAATTTAGAATTTTCTCTGTGATATGTCTAGAGAAATTCTCTGGATCGATGTTAAGGGACCTTAGACATTATAAAAATATTGAGTGTCATTTATATTATAAAATCTTAATACCAGGGACCTTAAAAAAAAATTCCAACTTTTTTTTATAAATTTATAATTTAAATTTAAATAAACTTCTGACATTTAATTTTCCCTTTCTTATTCAAACCATTGGAGTCACTTCTACATCAAAAAGGATTGGTGTCAAGTGTCTATTTTGATTCATAATTCACCTCAAATTCAAGTAAAGCAAATTACTAAAATGGTTATAACTGCTTGAAAGGTGCAGTTGGTTGAGGCAATTGCTGTTGAGGCCATACCTCATTTAATGACATATGATTTTGGAAACTTTGTATTAATATGTTAGAAATTAGTTCATTTAAGGGTTTTTTTTTTTTTTTTTTTTTGCTTTTCTTCTTTTTTTTAAGTTATTTAGAGTTTTCACAAACTATTATCCACAAAATAAGCGAGTAATCTGTCAATTATACTAACTTGAGCTTTTATGGATTGAGTTGATTCGGGTCTAGCATCAAGTTAATTTAATTTTATTTCGGGATAAAAGATTTCAAATTAGTTCAATTCTTAAGTTGTTGAATAGGTAACTTGAGTCAATCATGAAAATCCCCCTCTTTTTTCTCTTTTTTTTTTTTTTTTAAATGTTCATAAATTTTATAATTTAATTATATGTCTTACATAAACAATCTTATATATAAATCATAGTTCATTAACTCAAATCTATTGGTGGGTTGAGTTGAGGATTGTTTGGAATAATCTAAATAAATATATTTTTTGACTTTTTATGAAAAGATATTATGGGTGTTGATTTCCGACCTCACAACTAAACAAAGAACTTAGTTAGAGAGCACGCGACAGAATAGATTAAGCCAATCACTTGCCAACAAGAAAATGAAAATACTACAATGACTCATCTACTCAGGACACTTCAACGATCAAGTCAATCAAACAATCTCTCAAATATCTCACACAAATACTCAATGCACAAATTAAAGCATACCCTAGGCCCACGGGTGTCTCACTTTCATAGCCAACAGTGACTTAGTTCTCTAGAAGTCTCACTTCATAAGAATCAGGTACAATACTCATCTCGGACTCTCAGTTAGATAGGGATAAACTACTCAAGAGCCTTATCTTTATTTCATAATCCCGGTATTACCACACCAAACCTTGACAATATCGTAATCATCTCGGTAACTATGACTTGCTCACGTAACACCTTAACCGACATCTCGGAGAGTATTTAGCCACGTGGAATCATTCGCAAAATACTTCTCCACAAATATATAAAAAAAATAAAAAAACAATATAACTCAAAATAAATAAAAATACATCTTCCAGTAAGTCATGCCAAATATGCTCTTAGGTCGTTTTTATACTTCAGTACAAATTTGGGCTTAAAACAGTCAAACAAGATCAATGATTTTTTTATTTTACTTTAATGATGTTCAAATTGACCCATGAGCACCGAGATTAACAATTCAAAATTTATAGCAAAAATAGACAAATAGATAAAAATAAAGAAGTGATAAAACTCTAATGGATAAGGCTGAGTAAGGAATCCGTAAAATTCGTAATTCGATCCAGTTTAATTTAATTCAGTTGGTTTGGATTAGTTTTTTGAATTCGTGGTTCTGTTCCAGATTGAAAAATTAAAAATTCGTAGTTCACGGATTAGTTCTGGATTGAACCCCACGGTTTCGGATTGGAACCGATCCGGACCGTATACAAATAGTCTATATTTTTATTATACACCCTCCTCCATAGTATCTTCTCTTATTTCATATAAAACTTAAATACAAACCTAAACTCGCATAATATCTTCTTTTATTACTTTTGTTTGTTAGTTTTTAGCATTAATTTGTAATGGTCTAAATATTTATGGTGGAACTAGTTTTCTTATGATTGTTTAAATTCTAGAACAATATGTCGCTATTATGAAAAGACATATTGCTATTGTGAAACTAATATGGTGTTATATTTATATTTTTATGAAATTAAAGTATTATATATATTTTTTTGTTATTTAATTATGTAAATCCGTGGTCCTAAACCAATCCAATTAGTGTTTAAATAGATTCGTTCGGATTGGTTCCATGATTTAAACGGATTGGATTGGTTCCAATTTTTCAAAAACCGTAGATAACAGATTGGTTCTAGTTTTTTCCCAATTCGGTCCAATCCGGACCATGCTCACCCCTATTAATGGGCGTTTGGCAACAGACTGAAAAAATCAATATTTTCTAAAAAACCTAAAAAATCATCAAATCATTTTTCATGAATTAAAAAATTTAGGAGTTATTTAAAATAATCTAAATAAACATATTTTTTGATTTTTTATAAAAAAAAATATACAAAAAAATAAAAAGATAATGTGACCGAAATAAATATGTTTATATAAATATATTTATTTAGGAGATGCCAAACAAACTATTAATATCACATCAATTTTTCACTTATAAATAACTTTCTTAAGAACTTTGCAAATACGTTAATTGAAAAAAAATAATAAAAAGTTCTAAAAAAATAAAAAGTTTCTAAAAAAAAAAGCTCTAAACGCTTTATTACTAGCTAATAAAAAGAAAGGACTTATATGTAAATTTCAATGGGCAAATTTATTATTCAATAGATCCTGTTAGTATTAATGGCATGTTTCATAAAAAAAATTGTTAAAAAAGGCACTAATTATTAATTTTAGTTTGAAAATTTTGCAACAAAATTTTTTACTAATTATAAGTTTTAGCGATGGTTTAAAAAAATATAATAAAAAAAGTCACTAATTTTTAACTTTTAATGACAGTTTGAAAAATCTGTCACAGAAAAATGTCACTAAGTGTAACTTTTAACTATAATTTATAAAAATCGTGATAAAAAAAGTCAATAATTGACAATTTTTAAAGACATGCAAAAAATATCACAAAAAATTATTTTTGCGACGATTTTATTAAGACTTATTTTTAATAGGATTTGATAAGAATTAAATCTAACTATTAAGACTTACTGATAATTTATCCTTAAAAAAAGATAAATTACAAATCTACCCCCTGAGTCAATCATAAAAATCCATCGCTTTATACTTTTAAAAAAATATTTATAAATAGTATAATTTAATTATATGTCTTAATGAACAGTCTTATATATAATCATGGTTTGTTATTTTGCAATGTAGTCACTGACTTATGGTTGGTTTGGAATGTGGCTTCATATTTTGATTTTTTTAGTTATTTTAATTTGGAGGTAAAAAATCTTGTTTGTGATGAATATTTTTTAATTTTTTTTTATTTTATTTTTGTGAAAAAAAAAATAATTATAATTTAAATGTGATATTTTATTTTATTAATTTTTAATTTATTTTATCTTTTTATGACTATTTTAATTCAGATGTGATATGCCAAACCAGCACTAACCCAAATTAACTCAAATCTTAAGCGGGGTTGAGCTAGATTGTTTTTACACTTAGTAACAAATTTGGGTTCAAAAAAGACAAACAAGATCAATTCGATTTTTTGCTTTACTTTAATGATGTCCGAATTGACTCATGAGCAGTAAGGTTAATAATTCAAAATTTATAAGTAACATAGGTCGGCTCATTGGGTGTTTTTGTTCACTACTTAGAGCCCAATACATGATTTAAACACTAAAGTTTAACATTATTAGAGCTCAACGTTGCATCAAGAACTAATGACATCTAAACACTTGTTAAGAGAAGAATCAAATACATAAACAAACAAAGATCCTGTAGAAGGCGTGAATCAGCTCGACCCATCCATAAGGGACTAGTAGTATCATCAACAGCAAAAATAGACAAATGAATAAAATTAAAGTGATAAAACTATAATAAAAGCTTAATAGAGTTTTGTCAACAGACTAAAAATCTAGTAATTTTTAAAGAACTTAAAAAATCATCAAATCATTTTTCATGAATTAAAAAAACTTAATAACATATCAGTTTTTTCACTAATAAAACTTTTTTAAGAACTTTGAAATGCGTTAAGTGAAAAAAAAAATTAAATTAAAAAGTTTTAAAAAATAAAAGAGTTACTATATAAATGTGGGGGTCGGATAATTGGAAGAATCAGAAGCGTACTCTAGAAGATAGATATTACTCGGCTCTTTCCTGCATAATCAGGAAGCTGAATAAAACAGATAAGCCGAGTAGATACCGAACTATGGAGCCGAGTAAATAAAAGGATAATGAGTGAAAAGTGGACCTGGCCCCGAGGCCCAGGAAACGAGTATAAATAAAAGAACAACAGACTAAGAAAGGTATGTGAGAATTGTTGTGCTTAATTTAAAATATAAGTAATCTTGAGTGCTAAGACTGACTTGTCCGTCGGAGTGCTAATTCCGGCACCCCCGACCGGAGTGTTTATTTCTTTTCAAGTGACTATCAGTGGATCACGAGTGTCCCCCAAGATCAGAAGAGTATTTCCAAACCACTTCTCCACAATTGGCACCGTCTGTGAGAATACTCAAATATATCCATGGCCGGCGTGACGGAGGACCCTCCAATAGTCACTGTTGAAACCACGCAGATAGACGATTTCACTCCAACAAACATACATGGACCGGAGATTATCCCTACAAGACGCGCTTTGCACTTCGCCTCACCTTCGACTCCAGAGCATGAGGCAATGCAAGCGATCATGTAACAGGAAAAGCAAAACGAGCAAAGATTGGAGAACATAATCGCTAAGAACGAGCGTCTCCGTCAGGATTTGGCCTTGGAAGTGGCAAAGTCCAAACAAGTCGTGCGCCAAGATCCGGAACGACCTCTGAAAGCAGGTGGTGGACGACCTCGAGCCCAGCAAACAAGACGCTGATAGCGACTCCGACTCATTATCCCCGGAGCCCAGAAAGAGGGGCGAACCAATCAGCTCAGTCATGTCTAAAGTTCAACACCTTCCATCCTTCAAATGTCCGTCCAAAGTAGTGGGACCTCCCGATACGAGAAAACGTGATAGGCGGTGTGAATATCAAAAAGATCACGGTCATGACACCGACAGTTGCTATGCTTTGAAAGACCACCTTGAGGAGTTGGTGCAAGATGGTCGGCTCCAACAACATGTCCGAAAGAGCCCAACCAAAACAGTTGCACTACGGCAGGATTCGCCCCTGCCCGGCGTCATTCATATGACATACAGCTTGCCAACGCCTCCAACCGTGCATGCAATTCAATCACACCCAGTACCCCAAAAGCAACTGACGCCAGCAAAAAGGCCACGTGAAGCTCCGAGTATTACCTTCGACGATTCTGATCTTATCGACATAACAGTCCCCCACATTAATCCACTGGTCATTGAACTACGCGTAAACCAATTTACCGTTGAGCGCGTTTTCATAGACTAGGGGAGTATTTCGGAGGTTATGTACTGCAAGACCTTTTATCAAACTCGGCTTCAACGAATCAGACCTATCCCCAGCTCCTTATCCACTATTCGGCTTCAACGCAAATCCAGAGTATCCGTTGGGAAAAATCACACTACCCGTTCGAGCGGGCTCCCAAACAGTGGATGTGGAATTCTTGGTCGTCAAGCTTCCTTCGCCGTATAATCTCATCATGGGGCAAACTTGGTTGCATACAATGTGCGCCGTTCCAAGCACCTATCATCAGCTGCTGCGCTTCCCGACAGAACACGACATTGAGCAAATCCGTGGTTCCCAGCAATCGGCACAGGCATGTTATCTCATTTCCGGAAAGACGCCAAAGGAGTTACAAGTTAATTCCATTGAGGTGCCGGATCGAGACAGCCTCGACGATGCCAGGCAACTCCCAAATGAGAAAGCCACGGAAGACCTAGACCAAGTTGAGATTGACGGCAATCCAGAAAGGTTCTTCATAGTCAGCGCCTCCCTGAGTCAAGCCGACCGACAGCAGCTAGTATTCTTCCTGCTCGGCAATCTTGATGTATTCGCGTGGACTCCATATGAAATGCCAAGTGTAGACCCATCTGTTTCAAAGCATCGTTTGAATGTTGACCCTAAGTACAAGCCGATCATTCAGAAAAGTCGATGATCAACCGCAGAGCACACTACCGCCGTCGTTGAAGAGGTAGACCAGTTGCTTGATGCTGGAGCAATCAGGGAAGTGACTTACCCCACATGGCTCTCTAATACTGTGGTTGTGAAGAAGAAAAATGGGACTTGGCAAGTCTGCGTCGATTTTATGGATCTAAACAAAGCTTGCCCCAAAGACTGTTTTCCTCTTCCCAAGATAGACCAACTTATAGATGCTACGGCACGTCATCAGCGTATGAGCTTCCTTGATGGCTACAGAGGTTATCATCAAATCGATATGCATCCGGAGGACCAAGAGAAAACTGTATTCCTCACCCCAAGAGGTACCTATTGCTATAAGATTATGTCTTTTGGGTTGAAGAATGCAGGGGAAACCTACCAGAGACTGGTCACCACCATATTCAAGGAGTAACTCAACAACACTATGGAAGTGTACATTGACGATATGGTGGAAAAGTCCAAGGAAGAGCAAAATCATATAGCCGATCTGGAAGAGACATTCGGCATCCTACGCAAATATGGAAAGAAGTTGAACGCTTTCAAATGTGCGTTTGGTATCAGATCTGGCAAATTCTTGGGTTACATTATCAACCACAGGGGAATCGAAGCCAACCCAAGGCAAATCACAGCAATCCTGGAGCTCGGCTCCCCTCGTTCAGTAAAAGAGGTTCAAAAGTTGATGAAGATGACCGCCGCACTCAACAAGTTCATCAGTCGATCCACAGATCGCTGCCGGCTATTCTTTCATACACTATGGCAGGGCAAGGCTTTTGAATGGTCCGCTGAATACGAAGCCGCTTTCAACGGCCTGAAGACCTACCTACGCTCAGTACCACTCCTGACAACACCCTCTGCTGGCGATCCGCTCATTTTGTATCTGGCAATTTCTGACCGAGCCGTCAGTGCCGTACTGATAAAGGAAGAGCTGGGAGAGTAGCGACCAGTGTATTATGTGAGCAAGGCAATGGTTGACGCCAAAACACACTACCTTCCACTGGAAAAACTCATCTTAGCCCTAGTCATGGCGGCAAGGAAGCTGATGCATTACTTCCAGTGGCATAGCATTGGGGTGTTAACAGATTATCCCCTCCGATCCATACTAGGCAATGTGGAAGCATCTGGACGTGTTTCAAAGTGGGCTCTGGAACTCGGCCAGTACGATATTCAGTTTTTACCCAAAACCTCAATCAAGGGACAGATGCTTGCTGACTTTGTCGCCGAATTCACTGGGGGCCTTGCCGACTTCAAGTCTGATGAAATTCGACCAAAGCCGAACTGGAGGATTTATGTTGGGGACATTTGGCAGTTGTATTGTGATGGATCGTCCAACTAGTGGGGCAGTGGAGCCGGAGTTATAATCATGGCCCCCGACGGCGCAATAATTAAGCAGGCCGTCAAGCTCGGCTTCGAAGCATCAAATAACGAAGCCGAATACGAAACCCTTCTAGCCGATTTGCGGAATGCGCATATCCTGGGTGCTCGGCGTTTGCTTGTGTTTTGCGATTCAAAACTGGTGATCAATCAGCTAAAGGGGGAGTACGCGGCAAGAAACGACCGTATGGCAGCCTACATGAAAACGGCCAATTCCTTGTTGGCAAAATTTGACCATCATGAGTTGAACCAAATAACACGTGATCAGAACACCCATGCAGTTGCCTTGGCTTGCCTAGCCTCCGCAATCAACTCAAAGATTAAACGGACCATCGAAGTAGGTTTCATCCCGGAGCCAAGCATCGACCCTTCGGAGGAAGTCCAGATCAATGTTATACAATCTGTACCAAGTTGGATGGATCCCATTGTTGCATTCCTATCTTCTAAACAACTCCTAGAGGACAAGAAAGAAGCGTACAAGCTGCGAAACAAAGCCATGCGATACTACTTGGATCCGCAAGGAAGGCTTTATAAAAAATCCCTCTCTGGCCCATATTTGGAATGTGTGCACCCGGACAAAGTCGAGGAGCTTCTGACTGAGACACACGAAGGTAGTTGTGGTGCCCATTCTAGCAGACGCTCTTTGGCCCATCGAGCTATAACGCAGGGGTATTATTGGCCGACAATGAGAGCGGACGCCGAATGTTACGCAAAAAAGTGTGAACAGTGCCAGAAGTTCTTCCCGTTAAACCATTTGCCTGCTGAAGAATTGAACCCTATCACCAGTCCCTGGTCGTTCGCTCAGTGGGGGCTTGATATCATAGGACCATTGCCGAGGGCCCCAGGGAACAAGCGATACCTGATTGTCACAACAGATTATTTCACGAAATGGGTCGAAACGGAGGCATTAACACACATTTGGGATGCTGATGTTAAGCGCTTTGTGTGGAGGAACATCATAACACGATTCGGCATTCCAAGAGCTCTTATCTCAAACAACGGCACCCAGTTTGATTGTGGCATGAACCGAGAGCTGTGCAGCAAGTATGGTATCCGGCCGTACTTCTCTACGCCGGCTTACCCCCAAAGTAATGGTCAAGCCGAAGCCTCTAACAAATCTATCTTGGACGGCATCAAGAAAAGGCTGGAGAAAGCCAAAGGCAAATGGGTCGAAGAATTACCGTGTGTATTGTGGGCCCATCGAACTACGCCGAGAAGATCAACAGGAGAAACGCCGTTTGCCTTATGCTTTGGAACCCAGGCGATCTTACCCTTGGAGATCGGCCACCCGACCCTGAAGTCACAAGTTTTTGATACAGGCCGAAACGACATGATGCTGGCTTAGGATTTTATTCTAATCGAAGAACGAAGAGACCGAACCCTTGCGTCCATGGCACGGTACCAGCAGCAGTTGGCAAAGTCGTATAATCAATGCATTCAGCTGCGCCGCTACATACCAAGAGAGTTGGTCCTGAAGAAGGTGCTTCCAGCCAACAAAAAACCGGTCGATGGAAAATTGGGTCCAAACTGGGACGGCCCCTACTAGATTGATTCTATTGCGGGAGCAGGGGCGTACCGACTGAAAGATATGTCAGGAAGGAATCTCCCACGGCCCTAGAATTCAACGCATTTACGTAAATTCTATCATTGACCCGACTTGTGGGGCTTGATATTTGTACAAATTTCATTTCTGCAATGCGAAGTTTCTTATTTCTTAATCACGCGATTCAGTTCACGAGCTCTTTGGGCCGATAAAACCTCCGGATTCGGAGCGCCCTTCGTGGATATCACGATTGGCCGATTAAGCCTCCGGATTCAGAGCGCCCTTCGTGGATATCACAATTGGCCGATGCGAGTCTCCGGATTCGGAGCCCCATTGGCGCATGACGTCTTTGGGCCAACAAAGCCTTCGGATTCGGAACGCCCTTCGTGGATATCACGATTGGCCGATTAAGCCTCCGGATTCGGAACGCCCTTCGCCCTTCGTGGAGCGCCCTTCGGAGCCCTTTGGTGCATGACACCTTTGGGTCGGTTAAGCCTCCCTATTCGGAGCCTCATCGGCGCATGACGCTTTAGAGCCGATAAGGTCTCCCTATACGGAGCCTCGTCAGCGCATTACGACTTTGAACTGATAAAATGCCCCAAATTCAGAACCATGTTTGATGAAGAACTCATGACAAGCCGGCAAAACCCGTTTACACATTAAAGCATGTAAACGTTCGGAATGAAATGCTTATACAATGAAACACAAAATACGTGTATGCCGAATAAATATTCAATGTTTATACATTTATTCAGAAATTTATGCAATGAAACACAAAACATACAAACACGGGAGTGCTGAATGAAAATTACAATAAAACATTTTATTCAATCAGGCAATAATTACATAGTTTTGAATGCGCTCTGCGTTCGAACGTTACAATGTGTTTTTATACGGCGTCGCCCTCATCCTCACTCTGCTCGACTTCAAAGGTGGAAAACGAAAAATGGTTACATTAGTAGAGTGGCAATACCGAATCGACGCCCGCTGCTCGGAGAGCTTCATCGGCCCGAAGCGCCTTGATCCAATCGTGCTTAAATCCACGATTTTCACATCGGCAAACTTTCTCGGCAAGCTTTTCCTTAGTTTTCTGTATCCCTATTTTCCGACCTTCATGAAAGCCTTTTTCATAGGCCTTCCCTTTCGCAGACTCAATTGCGAACATGCTCGCCGTATCGCGGTCGGCAAGCACGATACTGATGAGCTGCTGGATAACCCTTTCGTCCACGATTTGTTCAGCCTGTCCGGCGGGTGTTGTCTGAACGGCCTTGACCTTCCTTAGCTCACGCTTGGCCGCTTCCGCGCGAGCCTCCAAGCTTCGAATGCATTCATCCTTTTTCTCTATTTCTCGGCGGGCAGCACGGAGACGCATGCTGATTTTATAGGCGGTATAGAGCCCCTTCACCGCACCGTGAATGCCTTCACGAAACACTTCGAAGTCCTGCCGACCTACCATCAACTGCTGGACCTTGGGTGGAAAAATCTATCGAGCAAACTCGACTACCACATTTGGATCTCGAATAATCGAGTCCGCCTCTGTCATGGGTCTATTCCCCACGAAGACTGCAGAACTCAATGAGCGTGGTTTCGCGTCGGGCTCCCTTCCAGAACAGGGTTGCGGGGATTTGCCATGTGGCTCCTTATCCCTCCTTGGCGACCTACTTCGACAACGAGGAGATTGGTGTCTCTCCCGATCCCTCGAAATTTTACCTCCCGCGCGTGGAGGTTTGCCCCTTTGATCCATGTCTCCTCCCAGCTCAACTAGCGTCCTCGTTTCCCCTTTGCTGTTAAAAAAGAGTCTATTCGACATTCGCACTTGTTTAATTTTCCTTAAAGAGCTAGACTGAGTTGTTCACTGAGCACATAAATAGGACATCCATTCATTTATTCCCCACGAGGGCAGCACCTCAAAGGCGATCTCATTAATATTGAAAACCTCAACAGCTCGGGGCCGACCGAGTCACGTGCCCCCATCAAACATTGTTATTCGGCAGTCTTAACGTCCGCAAGGGCAAATTCATCTCAATATTCATAAGCTCATGTTATTCGGCATTTGATGTTTATGAACCAGCTGGGGCAAGGGCAGATTCATCAATCTATTCGGCTTGAGTGCCCCAGCCGTCCCATGAATCGATTCATCAATTCAATATTCGGCACCTCACGAATTCATTTTAAGTAGATCAGATCCATAAATTTAAATCGGTTTTTAAGTTCGCCGTCTCACGGGGGCAAGGGCAGATTCATCAATCTATCCGACCTAAGTGCCCCAGCCGCCTCATAAAGCGACTCAATATTCATAAGCTCGTGTTATTCGGCGTTTGATGTTCATGAACCAGCTAGGGCAAGGGCAGATTCATTAATCTATTCGGCTTGAGTGCCCCAGCCATTCCACGAATCGATTCATCAGTACAATATTCGGTACCTCACGAATTCATTTTAAATAGATCAGATCCATAAATTTAAATCGGTTTTTAAGTTCGTCGTCTCACGAGGGCAAGGGCAGATTCATCAATCTATCCGGCTTGAGTGCCCCAGCCGCCTCATGAAGCATCTCAATATTCATAAGCTCGTGTTATTCGGCATTTGATGTTCATGAACAGCTGGGGCAAGGGCAGATTCATTAATCTATTCAGCTTGAGTGCCCCAACCGTTCCACGAATCGATTCATCAGTACAATATTCGGTACCACATGAATTCATTTTACATAGATCAGATCCATAAATTTAAATCAGTTTTTAAGTTCGCTGTCTCACGGGGGCAAGGGCAGATTCATCAATCTATTCGGCCTGAGTGCCCCAGCCGCCTCATGAAGCGACTCAATATTCATAAGCTCATGTTATTCGGCGTTTAATGTTCATGAACCAACTGAGGCAAGGGCAGATTCATCAATCTATTCGGCTGGAGTGCCCCAGCTGCCCCATGAGTCGATTTACGAATAGAATCCCATGAACCAATCCTATTCGGCGCCACAGTAATGAAAGGCAAAGCTATTCATTAATATCAAAAACTGCGTACAAGTAACAGTGAAATGGAAAGGAAATTTTTATTAATAAATTGAGCACAAAAATAACTAATTTATACATGAAAATTACCTTGTACTAACAAAAATTCACTAAACAAAAACATACATTGAAATTGAAAATAATTAATAAAACTAAAGTGTCTCCCAGATCAATCCTCGGGATCAGACTCAAGTGGCTCAACGTCCACTTGCTCGTATGGAATTGGCAAGGCTAATGTAACTCTACCGGCAGCAAGAGCCTTGAGCCACCCATGTTTGAATCCCCGATTCTCGAATTTAGGGACTTCTTCTACGTAATCTTTAAAGGCGGCGCTCTTTCCAGCCACAAACGCTGCAGAAGCCTCAGAGTCGGCTCTTTCCTTGGCCTTCTTTAACTTTTCTAACTCGACCTCCACCTTGGCAAGCGCCTCCTTGACTAACTTGAGCAATTCCTCGCTCGCGTTCGCTCTACCCTCGGCTTCAAATCTGAGTTGGTCAGCAGTCCGAGCTCTCTCCTTCTCAGCTTCGGCTCGAGCACTTTCCATTGCGGCCCTCATCGCCTCGAACTCAGCTATAGCGATCCCGGTTGTCCCTCTACTGTTCTGTTGTATTCCGGACTCGGTTCCGTGGAGTTGGTGGTTGTGTACCTTGTTGTTATCCTTTGATTCCACCAGTGTGAGTTTTAGGATATTTTGGGCAAGTGGATTGCAAGTTGGTTGAACCTTAGTCTCAAACCTAGTTGTCCAGGTTTTTGGTGTTATGCTCGAGCGGGTCATTCTACGCTCGAGCGGAGTTTGGTCTTTGGTTGTCCGCTCGAGCAGGTCTTTTGCGCTCGAGCGGGGTTTACACACTTCCAGTATTTCGTGGCCCTGCAAAACTTCTGCAGGTGTGTTTTCTACACTCGAGTGGGTCGCGCTCGAGCGAGATTGTTGGCACTCGGGTGGGTAGTTCTTTTCCTGAAAAGTTCTAGGAGATGAAAATCTGCGCTCGAGCGGACTGGTTTTTCACGCTCGAGCAGATGTGTTTTGCTTTTGTTTCTTGACGCTCGAGCGGTCATCTATGCGCTCGAGCGGGACCAGATATTTGTGCTTTACGCTCGAGCGTTCTATTCTACGCTTGAGCGGGTCGTGCGTATATGAGTTATCCGCTGGGTGATTTTAAATCACTTTTTACTTTTCTTTCTCTCTCCTACTTTTTCTAAAACCCATTTTTGAGAGCCCCTCTCTCTAGAAACTCCCTTCTCTCTAGGGTTTAATCTAGTTAGAGTGTCCTCCTTCTCTTCGGCCTTTGTATAAGTTGTGTTAATCGTCGAGGGCGTCGTTTGGATCCGAAAATCTTGATTTTTGGAGCACTTTGGTTTTGGTCTCTTCTCCATCCGAGCTCTAACTTCGAGGTAGGGATATCCTACTCCTCTTTATGAGCTTTGTCTTTAAATTTTAGCATTTCGATGTGTTGGGGATTGTTGGGTAATTTTGAGAGAGTTTGGGCCTTTGTATAATTTTACAAAAGTTAGGGTTTTTAAATATATAAAACCTAAATGCATGTTTGGCATGAAGGAATAAAATTAATGTTAAAACGTTGATGAAAATGAAACCGTGGGGGTTGAAATGTTAATTATGGAAAATGCCCTAATTACATTGATTGATTAATTTGTATAATTAACTGTTGGAAATGAGGGATTGAATTGAGAATGTGGAAATTGGAAAGGGAAGGGATTAGAGGGTGTAGTTGGATCATTTATCGCTCACCTAATTGAAATGTTGATTTAATATCCATTTTGTGTATTTATTTTCTGTTTAGAAGTAACTGCTTTGGGCTATCGGTGGAGGATAGTCTTGATTGTTGTAGACAATGCATGATGATTAGGCGAACTAAAACTAATCGATTGAATGCGTTATAAAGTATGACGGTGAATAGAATACATTAATTTTATGTATTGATTGATTGTGTATAGAACCTTTGTGTTTATATGCATTGTGTGTAGATGAGGAGATGGGGGATGTACTCCGCGGTTTAGGGGAAAATGGGGGATGAACCTCTAAACCGGATAGTGTTGGGAGGAGATGGGGGATGAACTCCGTAGATACAGCTCATATGCTTGTCTAGAGAAGTAAAGATATAGCTCATAGGCTTATCTTTGAGAAGTGTAGATACAGCTCATATGCTTGTCTAGTGAAGTGTGGATACAGCTAATATGCTTATCTGTTGATGTGTTGATATAACTAATATGCTTATCTATTAAATAAAGGTGGAGAATGAAAAATGACATAGACTAGTATGTTATGAAATTGTGATGTGATATATGTGGATGTATCAGTGTTGGCCACCTATCAATTGCTAATCTTTTAGTCATTGTTCATAGTTGGTTTAGTATATTTCTGCTGAGCTGTGGCTCACCCTATATGGGAACATCATTTTCAGGTACAGGTAGCATGCCACCTCCAAGGACATAGCTTGAGAGGCTAGAGGCAGACAGACTTTTGTTGTCTTATTTCCTTTTGATGCATTACATGTAAATTCAAGCCAAGGGCTTAATGTGTAATTGAGTTAGTACTCTCTTTTGTAACCAAGTGTTAACTTGGAAAGCTGTAAGCCCGTAGGGCATTTGCTTTTGTTGTTAACATGTAATACTTTTGTAATGAAATACTCTGATGAATTGAAGAATGTAGATCTTTTATATATAAATGCATGTTTATATTGATGGGTTCAATGTTATTATTTTGAGGGCGTTACAGCTGCCCTACTTTTCTCACCTTCAGCTTCAGACTTCAAGCTGCCAATTCTTTCAATGGCATCGTGATGCTGGCGGCCTAGTTCGGCTATCCTTCTAACCGTCTGCAAAACAAGGAGTTGGGATCAGCACATACCAAGAAATATCGTACGAAAACCAAACCAAACAAGAAAAAGACACATACCAGAAGGGCCGACTGGGCAGCTAACGCTATAGCTACCAAATTCGGCCCTCCTCGAAAGGTGGCCTTGTCAACCGACAGCGAAATTGAGGCGACCAAGCTCAACGCTACGGCTGGATCCTTCATGGCGGATGCGTCAGAGGAGATCGGCGTGTTTTTTATCTTTGGCTGAACAACGAAAGGAATCACGTCTGATTCCTCTAATCGAGGCCGTTTGCCAGCAGGGCTATCCTCTGAGCCGACTTTTCCCTTGGCGGTACGTTTTTCGCCCCGCCCTTCTGAAATCAGCCGTTCTTCTGTAAACTGCTGGTTGACTTCCTTCTCCATCTCGGCCACCATAACTTGAGCCGTCTCTCCTCCAATAACGGTTTGCGAAGACTCAATCGGGTCAGGTTCATAACGGGCGACCTCGGCTTTCTTTCGAGCTGCCATTCGTTCGGCATTTCTCTTTCGCGCCATCTACGTAAGATTTTCCCAGGCCATACCTTCAGAAAAAGAGCTGGGTAGGTCTTCCAAATTTATAAAAATATCTCCGAAGGAAAATTCTACCCGACCCGAAGTGGACGGCGAGTTAGGCTGGTTAAGACCGGCTGCCTCGAACGTTGAGTTTAGAGCTTCGTCGACCTCTTCAGCCTCTGCAGCAAACTCTCTCGTTGGTGCGGCAACTACCTCGACCACCGGCGTTACCTCTTATTCTGAATCGGAAGCTTCGAGACCAATTTTCCTAAGGGTCTTGAAGCTGGGGAAGATTAGAGCCGTAAGGTGATGTTCGCCGGTCAGGATCGGAATGTTGTCCGCAGCTGAGAATGTAGTATAAGTACACTTGTACCACAAGAGTATATGGGCGAATCTCCCTTGATTCTGTACGTTTGGACCGCCAAAATATTTTAGTGCAGTCCTAATTTCCACAAGGACTGCGTCGTCAACTGAGGTCAAAATCCTCTTCAACTTACTGCCTGCAAAAACAAAGAATTAGACTTGAAGAAAAAGCCGAATAAAAGAAAGATCAATAGACACAAGGGGTTACACGGCAACCTGGTTCGCCCCTCTTTCTAGGAATAGGGTCTAGGCGATGTTCGCCCTCACCGAATTCTCAGTTGCCACGGACATTGACCATTACATCGTCAACTCGTTTGCCAGAGCTGGCAAGCATGGTAACCAAGTGATGGTCGGTGTCCTTGGCCCTGAGAAAATAGCGCCCGAGCCGACCAGAGGATTTGGCTAAGGCATAGCAGTGCCGAATCACCGAAATGCCAAGGTTGATCCTAGGCGCCGGTTCAACGCTACGATTCCCATTATGATTCGAAAGAAGTTCACATTGGGTTGGGAAGGAATCATACCCCAATTGCGGAGGATGGCCCTAAGAAATGGATGAAGGGGAAAACGAACCCCGCCCTCCGCAATGGAAAGGAGAGGAAAAACGATGGTATTTTGGTCTTCCCTCTCCATATCAAGGGTATTGTTCGTTACTAGAGATAGATGGACATCGTCAAGAATAGAGAAATGTCGTCGGAACCCAGAAATTCAACCCTCGGAAAGGAGGTCTTTCAAATGTTTAGCCATTCTCGTAAGGACCCAAGGATATTCTAAATTAAAAATAAATACAGAAAGTAGGATTACAAAGAAAAGTGAAGAAAACTTACAAAAAGCAAAGGCGACAAGAAGAAACGGAAAGGAGTTGCAGAAAACGCGAGTTAGAGAAGAGATACCGACTGGCAATCTAGGAGGCTCAAATATTCGAAAAAGCGTGCATTCGAAGGGACTGACGTTTCAAATCGTGATAAATGCGAGAGAAGCACGAATGAGGCGGGAAAGCGTTACAATGACCAAAAGGCATGTACGCATTCTGACACGCATCGGGGAGAGGATTAACCGCTGAATTTTTGACTTCCTAGACTAGAAACCAAACACGCCGACTAACTGATGCTAGTAGGGGTGTTTGGGGGGTAATTGTGGGGGCCGAATAATTGGAAGAATCAGAAGCGTACTCTAGAAAACAGATATTACTCAGCTCTTTCCTGCACGATCAGGAAGCCGAATAAAACAGATAAGCCGAGTAGATACCGAACTATGGAGCCAAGTAAATAAAAAAATAATGAGTGAAAAGTGGACCTGGCCCCGAGGCCTAGGAAACAAGTATAAATAAAGGAACAACAGACTAAGAAAGGTATGTGAGAATTGTTGTGCTTAATTTAGAATATAAGTAATCTTGAGTATTGAGACTGACTTGTCCGTCGGAGTGCTAATTCTGGCACTCCCGACCGGAGTGTTTATTCCTTTTTAGCTGACTATCAACGGATCACGAGCGTCCCCCAAGATCAGAAAAATATTTCCAAACCACTTCTCCACAATAAATAAATAAATAACCCAAACGCTTTCTTGCTAGCTAATAAAAAAGGGTTAAATTACAAATACATTTGTTTTATGTTTTGTCATTTTCTTAGTTTATCCATTGAAGTTTTTTTTTTTTTTTTTTTTCCTTCATTTTTTCAAGTTTTTTTCAATTACTTCAAAAGCTAACTTATCTCCAAAATTAGATAAAAAATTGCGCATCAATATTTATGTGATATAAAAATATTTTATTATATGTAATTCATATATTTGACACAAATCAAAATCTCAATATAAATAACATATTTTTATGTTAGGTAACAATTAACGTAAAATTTTTTGTCTAATTTTGAAGAAAACTTAACTTTAAGAGTAAATTTGGAGAAACTTAAAATATGAAGGGACAAATTGATTTTTTTTTTTTTCAAAGCTCAATATAAAAAAATAACCAAACAAAAAGAGAAAAAAAGTGTAAATTACTCAAAAAAAATCCTCATAAAATACTTTTGTGTGTAATAAAAAAAGGTTGTCAAATATTTTGGATTTTGGTTTGATTATATATTTGTTTAATTTTGGAAAACGACATGGGGAAAGGGGATTTTTTTTTTAATATTTAAAAAAAACAATTTAGGGAATTGGTCCACTTTTAAAATTATTTAAGAAACTAACTTGTTTTTTGAAATCACATTTTAAAAATGTAATTTGAAATTGAAATTACGTTTTCAACATGTAATTTCACTTTGAAATCGCATGTTAAAAATGAAATTTTAAAAAGTAAAGTTCATGTCATCATAAATTGTATTTTCAACATGCGATTTTAAGGTAAAATTGTATGTTGAAAATATAATTTTAATTTAAAATTATATTTTCAAAATGTAATTTTAAAAAATAAGTTAATTTCTTAAATAATTTAAAAAGTTTGTCAATTTTCTAAATTATTTTTTTTATAGAATATATATTTTTTTAAAAACTCGGGAAAGGGACCCTGTCCGTCGTCCGATTAACAATAAAATTAATTCGTCGAGACGAGACGAGACGACGTCGTCTGGACGCATCACCTCTTAACAGTGCCACTTGTTAACAAAGGTCGGTCGGACTCTCATATCGCCTCTCCATCTCTCTTCCCTCTCATCGAATCCATCAGAATTCTCTCCCAACAATCGGTAAGCCCCATCGCTTCTCTCAATCGTCAATTTTGTGTTTATTCTCAATTTTCATGTTAATTACTACCATTCATTATTGATTTTGGGTTTATTTAGACTTAGGGTTTATCTATCAACTTGCAAATTGTTTTCCGATTCTCGATTATCAATAGTCTTATCGTGGTTTTCTTTGATTTTTTAGGCTTCTTAACTATTACTATTATTGTTGTTGTGTTAATTTAGGGTTTTTCTATGATTAAAACAAGTGCTTTGGATTTCAATCGTTTGCAGATTGATTTAGGGAGTTTTAGGTTAATTACACTTTAGTACCCCTATACTTTTACCAAAGTTTTAATTTTAGTCCTTTTACTATCAGTAACTCCATACATTTTTTGCCAAGTTGCAATCTGACTCTTACATTTTTGTTGTCTTAGTAACACAAATATACTTTTATTAAAATTTCACTTTAGGCTTGCACTTTCACCAAAATTACACTGTGGTCCCTACACTTTCAATTTCTGTAAGCTTTTATTAATGGTGGACAGAAGGGTGAGATTGGAATTTGATTTAAGTTGTAGGGAGTTAACTGTTACTATTGAAAGTGAAGGGATAAAGTGAGATTTTGATAAAAGTGTAGATACTAAATATAATTTAACCAGAATCTTATAAACATGCCTCAAAAGTGTTTTTCTTTTCTCTCTCTCTCTCTCTCTCTCTCTCTCTTCTTCTTTTTTTTTTTTTTTTTTTGTTGTTGTTGCCGTTGTCGTCCTGAAAGGATTTATGATAAAGAAACATTTCAAGTGATAGACGAAAGGTTATTGCTTGCTTGTCGTCAAGCAAAGTTAAGAGTCAAGAGTGTTTTGACTTTAGCTCCATTTATATGAATTAGTCACTAGCTCATAATTTGTTAGGAAAGTGGGTGTGGATGTTTTGTGGAAAATAAGGGCATGTTGTGCAAAGTTGATTTTGGTCTTTCGTAGGTTGGTGGGAATTTTGTATGCTTTGTCTGGCTTTACTGAACCACTAAGTTACCCTGACAAGGTCTAGCTTAGCTTTCTACATTTGAGCTTGGTAAGTGGATGACTTTAAGCTTGAGCTATTCAGCTTATTGAGATTGGTTGCAAAACTTGCAACAATGAATTGGTTTGGTTGCTCTTAATATAATGAGTGTGGTCATGAAAACTAGTGTTGTGTTCCTCTTTTGAACGGGACTGGTTTGATTATGTGTTTTAATGCATTGTTGCTCCTCAATTAGCAAGGCTGAGGCTAGGTATGTACCAAGTTTTCTTTGGACACATAAGTGGCTTCTTTTTATTGATTCAATAAATATGTGGGCCTGAATTGTATTTGAAGCATTTGCAGTATACGCATATATAAGAAAGCAACCTATGTTTGATGTTTAGGAGAGCTTGCAAATTTGTGTTTTGGTTGGGTGGTTCCAAGCCGAAACAATTACAGTATAGATAAAATCTGTGTATATCAATCGAGTAGTTGATGCTCAGATTGAGATGAATTCGGGCATCAAATCTAGATGATGAGATGGCGTAACTTTTCTCATATAATTTTGTAACTACTTTTCGGTATAACAACTGTCAAACTGGTTGCTGGTTTCTGTGTTTAGGATCCTTTTGTGTGTTTTCTTTCAATAGTCTTCTATCATAAACCCTGAAAGTCTATACGTTTCATGTTTATACAGCTGGTACAAAATTACATGATAATGATGCTCTAAGGTATGAGTTTATCTTATACAGATTTTATAAGTTTATTATGAACCAAACAACAAAATAGCCAGTATATTAGATAAACAAGTCATCTCAAGCTGATTGTTGATAAGCATACTTTTCTACGAGCAAATTTATTTATTTATTCCCATATTGCGAGGACTTGCTGTTTTAGAAGGAAACGACATGCAAAAAGATTTGTCATTTTCTCCATCCCAAATGGTGGCAATTTTGCTCAGTTTTGGGGACCCAATTGATGCTGTTATCTTATTCCTGCCTCCGAGATTTTGACCCTGGATTTTGATAGTCATATTCTGTTGCTATTCTATGCAAAGACAAATGTAAATATGTACAATTCTTTTCGACTATTATCATGTATATTTGTTTAGTCCATAGTGATTGATCCTTTCGGTAATGTTATATTTCATTTTGAAGAAAGTAGAAAAAATCTCTGTTCCAGAGTTGACAACTTTTATTATGATTACATAGATGAAAATTTTTTAAATATAAAATTTAGTTTACCTTTCAGGCTTGACCTTACAGGACAGCTGCTGTTGGCAATCAGAACAGAGAACAAGCTTGGGTTGATGGTCGATGGAGCCAGCTGCTTATTGAGTGGTTTAGTTTCTGGACGCGAGCAAGCAATGTTATTTTTGTAGTCATTTGCTCTATACTATCATAATGTGGAACTTCGCATCCAATTGCATAGCCGGCAGCATCGGACTCAAGAATGATTCTAAAAAACCAAATGAAGCTTGTTTGGAATGCTCAGATGATGATGCTTCTTCAGATTCTAGCAAAGAGGAGGGACTAGAGTGCCCAATATGCTGGGAATCTTTCAACATAGTTGAAAACGTGCCCTACGTTTTATGGTGTGGCCATACAATGTGTAAAAATTGCATCCTGGGGTTACAATGGGCTGTTGTCAAATTTCCCACTTTACCCATTCAACTTCCGCTTTTTATCTCCTGCCCTTGGTGCAATCTCTTGTCTCCCCGTTTGGTTTACAAGGGTAATCTAAAGTTCCCTCGCAAGAATTTCTTTCTCCTCTGGATGGTTGAGAGCATGAACGGTGATAGAGTGAAATTTCATTCCACCTTCTGTGGGGATCAACCACCAATATGGCCATCTAATTGCAAGCTAGCATTGGGAAGTCAAATAAGCAACCCTACTGTCAGGAGGGGTCAATACATTCGCTATTCAGAGCCATCGGGTTCAAACCTTGACCACAACCCCGTCAATAATCACCTCACTGTGGAGAGACTGCACACTTCCCTTAGGAAATCTCTGGTTTTCTTTGTTCATTTGACTGCAAAGTTCCCACTGGTTCTCATATTTCTTCTGATTGTCTTGTATGCAATACCCGCTAGTGCAGCCATCTTGGCCTTGTACATACTCATCACGGTTCTATTTGCTTTTCCATCGTTTCTCATTCTGTACTTTGCATATCCAAGTTTGGATTGGCTGGTGAGGGAAATCATCACTTGAGATGCCAATGCCTTTTGCTTCCTAGTTTGTGAGCGCTGTGGATAGTATTTCTCACCCCCAAAATGGTATTTCTATCCAAATCGCATCAGTGGTGTAATTTGACGAATCCACTTCTTTCAAAAACCAAGTTCCCATTCAGGACTGTTAAACCTACAATCCTGTTTTGGTGTCAGTACAAGTATGCTAGCTTTGGTTAATTTGGGTTGCATTGGTTTTCCAGCAAGTAAACATCGTCTATCTGCCAACGCAAAGTTGCTTTTGTGTATAAGTTGCAGTTGAATAGTGATTGTCTAAATTGGTTGATTTCTGGTTGGAAAGCTTCTTTTCTTGCTTGTATGAAGACTTATAAATGTATGTTATATGATTGCAAGTTTTATGTGAATGCAATGATTAGAGATGTCTCTTGATTCCTCCTGGAGAGTATCTGATGAAAGTGATTGAAAATTGATGCTTATTTTTGTTGATGGGTGTAAATTAGGTCTTGGTAGGTGCATCAGTGACAAAGTCCGGATTGTGATTCTCATTGGTTTGAAGAATCTTTGTTGAAGTGGTTAGTTAATGTGTCACTGATTGTACATCTCCCCAAGTAATCTTCTGCGGCCCCTGCTTGGATCTTCGAATTACAGACTGAAAAGAAAAAGAAAAGACAAGAAAAAGGGAGTAAAATAGAAAATTCTCTTCTTCTTCTCCTCATTTTTCTCCACAAATTCAAGATGCAGACACAGCCTTCAGAGGAGGCAGAAAGTTCTGTCAATTTTGGTATTATGCAAATTTGTGGCAACTCTGTTATGACTGAAAGGCTCTGTTATTATTAGGAAAAACTTTATTTATCCAAATTTTATTTATTTACTTTTATTTTTTTGTGTTTTTTGGAATGATGTGAAGGTGGATTTTTTATGAAACAATTGATATAATGGTTTTTGGCAAGTGGACCTTTACCTTGATTTCTGCTTTTCTTTCCCTTCCCAAGGGCTGTTTGGTGAAGGGGGTTGATAATGGTTTCTTGGCATTTCTTACCAACCAAGCAAAGAAACTAGGAAAAGGAGAAAAACATGTTCCCTCAAAGCATGGAAGTGTTATTTCTGGTGAGGACCCTCAACTTCACCCCACATATATATATATATATATATATATATATCTATATATATTACTCCACCTATAAAAAGTCTAGGATTACTTCTTCACCAAACATGTACACATTGGAAGATCTATGCAATTCCCAATATTCATATCTTAACAACACCATTATTGAACCATGAAGAGCTAGAAACTAGAAAGCATTTGTATGCAGCTTTCTTACTTCGATCCAAATAAAAATATAAAAATGTGTAGGAGGAAAATAGGAGAGATGAAGTTGTATCACACAACGATGAGACTCAAAAAGCGAACGTGAACATCATAGCAATAAGGAAGTATCTCAGTTACTAAAATTTCAATTTTTCTAAAGACAGGATTTCATGAGGGTGTACAAGTTTCTCAAAAAAATACAAGTTCAAGAACAATCTACATACTTCAAATTTTTACATAAAATTTCATTTAAAAATATCAATATAAAAGTAAATTTATTTCATATATGAATTTCACTATATTTGAATATAAACCACACTTTTACTATGGGTAATTCTACAATGAAAGTGGTTTTTTTGGTACTAAGGCCAATGAGAGCAAATGAACTTTATTTGGTTGGGAGGTCACCCTCCTTAACTAATCTCATCTACCAATATAGAGTAGATAAAGGAAGATTTGGTTTCATTTTCAAAATTATTTTTTTGATTATTTAGTTTGACCGAAATAAACATTAAATAAATATTTTTAAAAATTATTTATATTCTCCAAAAAAAAATTAACATTATATGAAAATGATGAATATTTTTAATTTTTTATCAAATTTATTTTAAAATTTTTAAAAATTTTATAAAAAATATATTTTAAAAATCAAATCAAACCAAAACGACTGACCTGACACTTACATAGAAGAGTGGACTTTTGGATTTTGTAATTATTATACACTAAAGTAGATAGATGCCAGATCTGAAGCATGGAAGGATGAGTTTGTGAGGAAGAGAGAGAGAATCCAAGGTGTGTTTTTCTTATGTTACTCAAATCTTTTCTTCTGGTATTTTTTTTTTTTTTTGAGTAATATTAAAAATTTTAAATGTTTTATTAAATATTTTATATGGATGTAAGATTGACATGAGATCTACATGGTGTGTATAGATCCTACATTTATATGAGATATTTAATAGAACATTTAATAAAATATTTAAAATCTCTGGTATTTTTTAACAACAATGATTCATCCCCTTTTCCCCCACCCCCTTTGACCCCCTCTCTCTCTCATTGGTTAGATTTTCTTTTTTTTTTTCTTTTTTTTTCTGCTCCTCCAATCACCATCCGCCACGTGGCAAAGGAGGGGTGAGGGGTGACCCCCAAAAAGAGGTCCCAAACATTATTTATTTTTTAATTGTTTTTTATAAAGAACCCTGAGATAGGCTTTTTTAAAAAAAAACTACAATCATTGATAAACCATAAGCATCGATTAGGTCTGAAAGATTTTAAAAAAAAAAAAATTCAAATTTAAGATGTCTAAATTTACAACCTGTCTCTTTGACAGCTTGGCTACAGTTAAATTACTAAAACTCTAGCCAAGTTTATGGTAAAAAAAAATAACGTTCAATTAATATACTTTAATGTGTGTTTAATAGAGAAAAAATTAAGTACACATTTAACTTTTGACATAATGTACAAAGTGATTGTTTCAAAACTTAAACTTATAATCTCAAGATTATTAGGTTAAGATTTTAACATTAAACTAATAAATTATAAATAAAAATTTTATGACACAGCAACTTAATCATTAATCACCTAGCCATAATTTAAACGGAAATGAGCCGTAGCTCGAGAGGGTCGAGCTCGAAACGGCTCGAAAATGGAAGAAGAGGGGAGAAAGAGAGGGAAGAGGAGGGGAGAGGGAGAAAGAGAGAGGAGAGGGTCGCGCAGCACCACCGCCGTTGCCTTGCCGCCGATCGTCGCAGCTTCAGACCGTCGCCGCCGTCGTCGCAGCACCTTTGCTCCTCGCCGATCGTCGCAGGTGGAAGCTCCGCCACCGCCTCGCCCCACCTCCTCCTCCAGCAGATTTTTAGGCCCCCTCCCCTCCCTCCTCCTCCTCCTCCTCCTCCTCCTCCATTCTCTTCTCCCTTCTTCTCCTTCTCTTCTTCTCCCTTCTTCTTCATCTCCTTCTTCTTCTGCAACAAAAAGACGAAAAAAAAAAAAAAAAAAAAAAAAAAAAAAATTTGACACCAAAACGACGTCGTTTTGGTGTCGAGCCGGGTTCGAGCCACGGGTTTCGAGCTACGTAGCACTACCGTAATTTAAAACTCATCAAGAAAATCTCAAAAGGATTCTTACTGCCAAAGACCCGTATTGGCTAAAAGGGAATAATGCTTGGGACCCCCTTTTGGGGGTCACCCCCTCACCCACTTTGTCACGTGGTAAGTGGTGATTGGAGGAGCAAGAAAAAAAAGAAAAAGAAAATGTAACCAATGAGAGAGAGAGAGGGTCAAAGGGGGTGGGAGGAAAAGAGGGGATGAATCATTATTGGCTAAAAGGTCAGTAAGATACACTTTAGTTTAATGTCAGGTACGAGACTTCAAAAATCCTTTAAAACCGTTTTAGAGTAACAATGATAATTTTATCAATAATGATTCATCCCCTCTTTTTCCCCCACTCCCTTTGACCCCCTCTCTCTCTCATTGGTTACCTTTTCTTTTTCTTTTTCTTTTTTTTCCTGCTCCTCCAATCATCACCCGCCACGTGGCAAAGGGGGGGTGAGGGGGTGACCCCAAAAGGGGTCCCAAACATTATTCTTTTGAAATAATAAATTACTTTAATAGGTTTTTTTTATTTAAAATAAATGAAATCAAATCTATCATACCTTTCTATATAAAAAAATTATTTATATATCATTGCTCGTAAAGTGTATATTTAATTTTTTTTCGTCTCAATTGACCGTCTCTCGTGTTTGAAATAATTTTTAGTTAAAAAACTAAAAATAAAAATATAGTAAACGCTTGAGTTATGACATAATCTGAATTTGTGGGAATGATATTACTTGGGCAGATCATTAAGCATGCTTAGTGCTATATTATATTATAATAATAAGAAGATGACAATAATTAAGATATGTAAGCTTGGCATGATATTATAGTTATAGAATAGAATGTACTTAAACTAACGAAAAATCTTTCTTATTAAACCTGAGTAAATAAAAACTAGTTAATAAATTATAATTTTTTTGGTGCTATAGTATATGTATATATATATATATATTAAATTTTTGTACAATTAATTATTCTTTCTTCAAATCTTCAGGGTTCAAATTTCCATCCAATCACCCTCCACCTCCAACCATCATTATTCTCGACCTTATTCAAGTATCGACAATGCTACGTAGCTCAAATTTTGTGGCTTAAAAGTGGCTCAAATGGCCAAAACGACGTCGTTTTGAGTACAGAACAACATAAAAAAGGCCAAAACGACGTCGTTTTGACCATTTGAGCCACTTTTGAGCCACAAAATTTGAGCTACGAGACATTTTCCTTCAAGTATTATCTTATGTGGTCGATAATCATCTTTGACCGCTAATAAATAGCTCTGACTAGTAACAATCACTTTCAACCATCACCTCTCATCACATTTTTTCTCTTACTAAAAATCATATCTCACGATTAACTGTGATATTTAACATTCTTATAATACATAAATAATAAATTATAAATGTTATTAAATGATTTATTTTTTATTTTCTCTATTCCATCTTTGACATCACGACTTTGTTTTGTACAAGCATCGTGTGCTCACGGTCACTATTACTATAATATGTATAGAATTATTCAAAGTAGGCCGTCTAAAAAAATTAAATATTGATTACCTAAAAAAAATAAATTAAATATTGACTTTGGAACACCATCCAATACCCAACTCAGTCTATGGGATGATTTAATTAATTTAAGAATAATTTATTTTTTATTTTTGATTCGTCAAAATTAATTTTTAGATTAATTCTGAAATATTCGAACTTCCAACCCCTTAAGAGCCACGTGGGTGAGTGTTGCCTCAAATTTACCTGACCCGAGTGGAGAAGTCACTTGAATGAGTGTCAAAATTAATCGAATTTATTTATATAGCTGATTATTAAAATAAAAATAAAAAGATATTATCTCTATACTATTAGGTCTCATAAGGTGATGAGCATATTAAAATGCCCACTCAAAATTATACATCCTAAAATTAAATCAGCCTATGAAACAAGTCTTAGGGCTTGAAGATATTATTTCAGAGTATTTTACGTATTTGATGCAAATTATATGACCAATAAATTCATCAAATCTCACGGAAAAATAGAAAATAAAATTAACTTAATCAAGGTGAAATCATTCTTAAAAAGAGAGAGAGGAAAGAAAAAGAAGACTGATTGTGTTATGTTAATATATGACAAACAACAATTAAAATAGAATTATGTAAAAAATGATGATTCTTTTTAACCTAGACTAAAATGATATTCTTTAAAAAGTTTCTAGTTAGAATAAAAATAATATTCTTGAAAACAAAAAATAATTATCTTACAAAATACAAAAGTAAAAGCTTTTCAATTCAGCAACATCATTTCTATATTGTATAATATTTTGTGTATATTACTATATTTTTTATTAAAAAAAAATTACGTGGGTGGCCATTTTATTGGTGTGCACTAATTAAAAAAAATAATAATATTAATATGTGGACCATATTTTTTTTAGGTACAATGTTATACATATTAAATTTCAATTTACACCATACTCTATTTTAATAATATTTTTTAAAGTATTTTCATATATTTTTTGAAAATATAATTAAAAAAATCTCAAGACAAAAAAACAAAAATAATAATATATAATTTTGTTTGGTTTTGAAATTTCAAATACAAGTTTTCGAGTTTTTTTGGTTTTCGTGCCTTTTAACTTTTAAAACATTTAATCAATTTTTTTAATTTAAATACACTTAAAAAATAAAAAAAGTAACAAATATTAAAAAAGTAAAAAAAAAATTATTTTTCAATACATCTAGATTATGGATACATCATAAAAAGTTAATTTTTTTTATTTTTTAGTTTTTTAATAAAAAAAATACAAAAAACACTAATTTTTTTAGCATAAAAAAATAAAAAAGTCACAAAAAAAATTTAAAAAATTAATTTTTTACCAACATCTCAAAACACTACTAAATGATTTTAAAAATAAAAACAGTTAATTAAAATATAACAAAATCAAACCGAGTAAATAATTCTATTAAATTATTAGAGTAAAAAATGTTTGCTTCATTAAAACGCGATATATAAAGAGTGAGAGAGTAATTAACGTAACTAATGTGGGTCTTCTTCGTTGCTACTTTTCCTCTCTCATTCCAAAGAAAAAGTCTGTAAAACTCATAAACACTGCAACATTGCTTGCACGATCTCTGAAACCAGAACCAAAAAAGTTAGGATTCTTTATCCTCGAGGAGTCCTCATTCACTTTCTGTTAGCTTTTCCTTCGCTTTCTGGTTCAGCACAGAGAAAGAGAAAGAGAAAGAGAAAGAATTTAGTAGGTAACCTTTTTCTTTCCATTGAATGCGGCATTGACGTTTCATCTTCAAAACTATAACATGGGTTTTTCTCTTTTCTTTGTTTTCTCAAATGGGTTTGTTCAAAATTCGGAGCTTGATTATTATTTTCTGTCCTTCCTCTGTCTGAATTCGGAATCTGTCTATTTTTGGATTTTTGATTGATTTTCATTTTCGGAAGGGTTGGTTTGCTTTGTACTTCAAAGGATCACTTGTTCTTCGTTTTTGGAATTGGGATTTCTCGAAAAGGAAAAACGGGTATGGTTTTGATGTGGGTTTTTTTTGCGAGGTTAGATTCAATTTACTGACTAATTGAAGTGATATGCATATGTGTGTGTGTGCGCGCGCGCGCTCGTGAATTAACCTGGATTTGATTGATTTGTCTTATGATTTGAATTCCAAGGGTGCTTAGTAATTTGTAGAAATGTTTTATTTGAATAGAGATTATGGTGGTTCTGTTATGTTTATTATACTAGCATGAAGTCAATCTCTAACCTCAAAGAATTTTTCCTTTTTTTGTTAATTGCTGATGAATTTTTAGTGAAATTTTCATATGTGTGGGAAAAGAATTCCCATTGGCTTAGTCTTTTTTTTTTCCATTGTACTTATTTTATTAGCAAATGAATATGGTGGATTCCTTTCTTTACACCTAATATGTGATTGAAGATTGTTCAACTGCATTGTTTTTTTCTGCAAGCAACTAAAAAAAGAATAGGTGGGAGAATCATATATTATTTTCTTACTTCTTATACATGAAATGGTGTTTTATTTTTGGTCCATTTTGCTCCTTGATGTAGAGTGCAGAATGCCGATTCTTTTTTCATTTATTTAAATTACTGTAATTAGCAATGTTTTGAAAGATGAAGATGAATTATGATATGCAAAAAATTGGTTAGTTTCAAAATTTGGGGGAAAAAACTATTGCATTCAGCCTTGCAACCTGAACACTAGAAAGTTTTTTTTTTTAAATTATTTCTTTTTATTTTCGTGTTCAATACTTGAGACATGATATGATCTACTTTTTCCATTCTTTGATGCAATATTACCGCGATTATTGAAAATTTGGCTATCCTTTCTGCTAAAATAGGTGTGAATGCACAATATCCAAAATTGACTATGCACAAAAGCAACAAACTGTAAAGGTTGTTGTCATGATTGTAGTTTTGAAAGTCTTGCACTTTGGCTCTCAAGATAAGAAAAGAAAAGAAATGATTGTAGTCTCTCATATAGAGTTTTCTCACTATCATGTTTTTAGATGGTAAGAATGCGAAGTATGTGATATAGAGATATCGGTGGTATTTTTTTTTTTTTTTTTTTTTTTTTATTCTTTTGTATTTTAATGGGCAATCTTATGAAAAATACACAACCAATCAATTTGTTTCTCACCACATCTCACCACTTTTGGTGAGAAATGAAACCTATAAAATGTGAGAGTTCTCTTTTTCACCATTCTCACTATTTTCATCATTTATCACCTAACTTATAAACCAAATATGAGAAGAGTTTCTCTTTCTCTTTATTTCTTACCATTTCTCACCAAATCACTTGATTCAAATGGAAGTTGCAGTCAGAAGCATTTGGTTTTGAAGGTCATAATGTTTAATGTTTGCTATTGTGGATATTTTTTGCTTGTAATCATTTCTGATTCACCATCATTACCAAAGTTGATCTTGGTTAGTATGCTCCCTCATGTGCACCTAATTTATCAGTTCGTGATGCAAAGGTTGTTCTTCAATTGATCAATTCCATCTTAGCCATCAAAATATGTATTGTTGATTTTCAGGATATTGTTGCTGCACTTACCTCATTTTCGGTCAATGGCTGAGGAGAGTTTCAATACATCAGTGACCCCAGAAATGATGGAGATAGATGGAGGTGATTTAAGAAGAATCTCTGTGGGAAGACCAAGTAATTCCAGAAGAAACTCCACCGGAAAACTGACTACTCCAAACAATGGACAAAATGTCGGACAAAATGTCCTCCCCCATCATATTAGAGCTTCTATTGGTTCTTGCCGCGATGTAGTTAATTTAAGAAGAAACTCTACTGGTATACCAAGTTCTCCAAACTGTGGGGAAAGTGTTACTCCACATTATCTCAGAGCTTCTACCGGTTCTTGCCATGATTTCTGTAAATATGGAAGAAAACATGAATTTGAAGTAAAGCCAAGGTGTCCTATACCAAAAAGACGAACAACACCTCCATCCGACAAGCAAATTCCCACAGAACTTGGAGTTCCAGCAGTCAGGAAGACAACAACAAAGGTCAAGCCGAAGCTTCCTCATGTTTCCAAAACCCTTTCTGTTGATTCCCCGAGCGTCACCAAGAAGGAAGTTTCATCACCTTCAAAAAAAGTAGATGTTTCTTCAAGACAAGCTTCATCAAATGAGGAAAAAATAGCACAAAATGAGCAGAAAAAGAATTTGTCTGAAAAAAGCACTCTCGTGAAACTGAAAACCATGACAGTGAAGCTATCATCTTCCACCGACGCTTCAGGAGGTTTGATTGGCAGAAAAAACAGTGAGATCAAGGTTGCCAAACAAACAGGGACTTCTAAAGCAGCTGTGAAGAAAAAAATTGCATCACCGGTGGCTTCACTGTCCCCCAAACCTTCCAGTGGCAGAAGGAGCAGTGAAATCAAGGTATCCAGACAGGCAGGGACATCTAAAGCAGCCGCAAAGACAATTCTTGAATCCCCAGCGGCTTCACTGTCCCCTAAACGTTCAATTAATAGAGTTGTGAGCTTAAATGTTCAAAAATACAGAAACGTGAAACTTGTGTCTCCTCTGAAGGACCAGAACAGGATTAGAAAATCTGAACCCAAGCAACCGGACAGCAAGATTGTTCCAGAGAAAATCCTGCATGTTATCAAGGTTGAAACCGAGAACAAAGTTCTTGAACCTTCTGAATATGGTAGTTCCATTGATTCTCCATTATCTCCAACATTGTCATCGCCAAAGTCTTCATCCCTCCCAAAATCTCCGGCTTTGTCATTTCATGAAGAAGAAACACAAGAAGAGACTGAATACACTGATATCAAGGTTGAAACCGAGAACAAAGTTCTGGAATCCACTACACTATCTCCAACATTATCATTGCCAAAGTCTTTATCCGTCCCAGAATCTCCAGCTTTCTCATTTCACGAGGAAGAAGAAGTGCAAGAAGAGTCTGAATACACTGATATTGAGGTTGAAACTGAGAAGAAAGTTCTGGAATCTGCCATTCATCCTCCACTATCTCCAACATTGCCGTCGCCGAAATCTTCAACACTCCAAAAATCACCGGCTTTGTCATTTCATGAGGAAGAAGTGCAAGAAGAGTCTGAATCCACTGATAATGAGGTTGAAACTGAGAAGAAAGTTCTGGAATCCGCTCAATATGGTAGTGCCATTCATTCTCCACTATCTCCAACATTGTCATCACCAAAATCTTCAACCCTCCAAAAATCTCCGACTTTGTCATTTCATGAGGGAGAAGTGCAAGAAGAGTCTGAATCCACTGATATTGAGGTTGAAACTGAGAAGAAAGTTCTGGAATCCGCTCAATATGGTAGTGCCATTCATTCTCCACTATCTCTAATATTGTCATCGCCAAAGTCATCATCCCTCCCCAAATCTCCAGCTTTGTCATTTCATGAAGAAGAAGCTCAAGAAGAGTCTGAGTACACTGATAGTGAAGTGGATGAAGCAGATGACTCTGTCTCAGAGAGTAGTGAAACTGCAAACTTGAATGAAGTTGAAACTTCAAAAGGGAATCACAAGAGAACACCTAGAAAGGCTGATGATAAAGATTGTGCACCAGAGAAATTGAAGTTCCGGAGGGGAAAAGTGGTTGACCTTCAGTCTGAGAATAGTGGTCCAAGAAGGCTCAGATTCAGGCGGGGAAGAGTCTTGGGGGAAAACCAAGATAGCAATTCCATTAGAAAAAGAAGCTTTAAAAATAGAAGAATAGAGGATGATACAAATGGTACTGACCCTGATTCTGAAAAAGTTGTTTTAAGGCATCAAGATGTCCAGGGAAAGAAAGATGCGCAAGGTTTGTTTAATAATGTGATTGAAGAGACGGCAAGTAAGCTGGTCGAAAGCAGGAAGAGTAAGGTTAAGGCCTTGGTTGGTGCTTTTGAAACAGTTATATCTCTTCAAGAGAGTAAACCTTCATCGTAAAACCGTCAATTGAGTGGCAAGCAAAATTTTCTTCTTTTTCCATTGCTTGGTTTTGTAAAGAAATGGTAGAAAAATAAGCTAAGCTTGTAAAGGAGAGGATCGAATCTTACAAGCTTGTGAAGTTGCAAAAAGTATACAAGTAGATTACTTTGGTTGAGGTTAGAAAGCTCGGATGACAGAGTCTGATCCTGACATGCTTCGTATCCATTTCTTGGAGGGGATGCTGCTGCTTCTTTCATCTTTTCTGAATTTCATACTAATTTGGTTGAATTGTATTTTGATTGAAACTAGTACATATTTTTGATCGAACAGCAACGCAATTTGGATGGTTGGGTTGAATCGTCTTTCTTTAATGATGTGAGAAATTTACTGTTTTTGTGGATAGTTAGATTTCACATCCCCTGCTTTTAACATTATAATTTTGTTAATTGTTGTTTTTTTTAAATTTTGAAGTCTGTTAGTAGAACACATTCAAAGTGGTCCCTGGAAATTTATGGAGTAATGTTTGATTTACAGGGAAGGAAAGAAAAATGAAAATATATTTTCCTTCAGAGTGTGTGTTTGGTTGTCATGAAAAAGTGAGTCCTCACTATTTTGAGCAAACTACACCCCACAACCAAACAATGATCATCTTCTCCACCCCTCCCCCTTAGGAATGGCAACGGGGCGGGGCGGGGCCGGGGATCACACTCCCCGTCCCCGATCCCCGATCCCTGATGCTCGAATTTTCTCTGGTCCCGGCCCCGGCCCTGATCCCCGACGGGGAGCCTGTCACTACCCCCACCCCCGCCCCCAACGGGGATCGGGTTTCCCCGACCCCGAGCGTTCCTCGGATAAAAAATAAAATAAAATTCAGAAAATACAACTCATCATCAACAACAACAACAAGAAGTTCATCATCTAAATCAGATCTGAAACAAAAAAAAAAATCAGAAAAGTTTCAGAAATTTTCAGAAAATTTCATCATCAACAACAACTAAAAAAAGTTTCAGAAAATACAACTCATCATCAACAACAACAACAAGAAGTTCATCACCTAAATCAGATCTGAAACAAAAAAAAAAATTCAGAAAAGTTTCAGCAATTTTCGGAAAATTTCATCATCAACAACAACTAAAAAAAGTTTCAGAAAATACAACTCATCATCAACAACAACAACAAGAAGTTCATCATCAGAAAATACAACTCATCATCCGAGACAGATCTGACTCTGTTAAACAGATCTGAAACAGATTTGAAAAAAAAAAAAAAAGATCTGATCTGTAAGGGAGTGGATGAGACGCGGTGGTGGTCGGCGACGTCAAGAAGAGGGAGTAGATGAGATGCGGTGGTGGAGTGGATGAGAGACGCGATGTGGTGGTGGTGGTGGTGGTACGAGCTGGACAGCGGCAGTGGTGGATCTGAGAGAGAGAGAAGTCAGTGAGCTAGAGAGAGTTGAGAGACGGAGACGGGATAGAAGAGAGACATGAGACACGAGATCTAAGACTAAGAGACGTGGTTTATATATATATATATAAGGGTAAAATTGTAATTTAACATCGGGGATAAATCGGGCCGGGGATCGGGGACGGGGACGAGGCCGGGCTGGGTACGGGGCTGGGACACTAATCCCCATCCCCGGCCCGAATCTGTTCGGGGATTGATTTTTAAATACCATCCCCGTCCCGTCGGGAGGTATTTTTCGGGAAAAACCCGCTCAATTCGAGGTCGGGGAGTCGGGTCCCCATCGGGCCGGTTTCAAATTGCCATCTCTACTCCCCCTCTCTTACCCGGTCTTCCTCACCCCCACTGTGGCAGATGGAGTTGAACCCCTGCCACCCTTTGTCTCCACCATTATTGAACCTATTACCTGTGAATGTGATGCATCTTCAATTAGACCATATAAATTGAAATCAAAATATTCAAGTACTAAATAGATGAAATTGATAATTTATGGATGAAATAGAAAAAAAAAATTACAATAATTTGGAAGACAAAAGTGAAATTAACTTTTTTTTGTTCTTCTTTTGCTTGACTTTTATGAGGGACCACCTTCCTTCCTACAAGCATTATTAGAAATTGATTACCCAAAAAGAGAGCATGTTAACATAATATGGGAGCAGTTGATCTAGGATGTATATTTATTGATTGAATATTATAAAATAAAATAAAAACGTGTAATTCATTAAGTGAGAGAAGCTAACTGAATAGTAAGAGATGTTGCAAAGGAAAAACATGTAGTCTAATTGAATGCAAGTTGAATAATTTGATCATATAGCCCCACCCTCTTAAGTAAGGTGGATGGAAGATGGCCTTTTTAATGCTCTCTCTTATTTTACTTAATGGGTACAGCATTTCTTGTTAGATAGGATTGAAAAATAAATAGAGTATACATCAATGTATAATGAAATGGTGACTCAAACATAATATTTTAAAATAGAAAAACCTTTACCGTAATTTTTAATTATAAAACTTTCATTTATCATATAATTCTGATGAAAGAAAATTCGTATAAAAATTATGTAAAAATAACATTTTATTGATGACAATATAACCATTTGCTTTAGATTAATAAATAAGATTGAGTTTGGTTATGATGTAGTCTAATAGAGATTCAACCCAAAGCCAAACTCAACCCTTCCTCATATGAGTCAACCCTTTGGGTGGGATCATGAATGGACATTCCTCTACAACCTCGACATCAAGCTTATTGTTAAATTTAAAATATTATTTTAAAATTTATTTTAATAATATTAGTTAATTTTAGGATTTTGAAGTCTAAGGCCAAGTTTGGGAAGACTAAAAAAGTGCACTTTTTGTCTTTTTGGACTAAAAAATTGAGGTTGAAAATATGGATGTTTGGGTTAACTTTTTGACTTTTTATTGAAAAATGTGTAATAAAAAATTGTAAAAATTGATTTGTAGGAAAAAATTTGAATTGGGAGTTATGCAGCCGTAATTGTTGACTTTTGGTGAATAGTGTTAACTTTTTAACTTTTTGAGTAACTTTTTGACTTTTTGACTTTTTTGGATCTTCTCAAACTTGGCCTAAATATCCGATTATAATAAATAAATAAATAAATAAATTATTGCATATTTATAATTGAATTGTTTAGGAATCACAATCACTTGTTACATCAGAGAGTGCAATTTACTTTTAAAATAATATTTTTAAATTTCAAACTTCAAACTTCAAACTTCAAACTTCAAACTTCAAACATTACTCTTACTTAAGTATATCACAATCATTTTTACATACATTGGACATATATCTTACATACAAGGACATCAAAGCTACCTACAAATTACAATCAAGACAAGGACTTGAAAGCTCATGAAACATTGATATTCATGTGGAGGAAAATAATAACTCACATAATAATAAATAAAAAAAAGGTCAATTACACTAACTTTTTTCAAGATTTTAAAAAAATATAATAAATTTTATAAATTTGAAATAATTATATTAGACTTCCTTAAACTTTTAATTCGTATAATACTTAATTTTATTTTTATCAAAATTTCATTAGTAATATAAATAAAAAGGTATATTATCATTTCTTTTAGGGAGACTTATTAAGTCCTTTTTTAGACACTTATGGTAGGCTAAGTCCTGTATAATTTCTTATAGAGTCTCATGTCCTATTTAGATAGGAATGTATTCCACAAGATCCTACATAAACATAACGTGACGTGACACTTACATAAACGTAACGTGACACCTACATAAACGTAACGTAACGTGTCACGTTACGTTTCGCAAACTTAATAAGTTTTTATTTTTTAAAATTGATGTAAAAATGTTGCTAGTTTATGTTGGTGTCACGTTACGTTTCATATAAATATGATCTATGGTAACATTTAATTTCCTATATATTGAATGTTGCCATGGATCATAGGTGTCACATTATGTTTATGTAGGTGTCACGTTCTGTTACGTTTATGTAGATATAATCTATGGTAACATTCAAAAGACACGGAAGCAGGAAAGAGGAAACAGCACTAAAATAAATATAAGTAATGAAAACTTTTAAATAGACATAAATTAAGATGACTGAAAACAGTTAAGATGAGGAAAATAGAGTTGACTCAGAAGTAGCAATGCAGTAAGCAACAGATAGCAACATAACTTGGCTCTGATACCAAAAGACACGGAAGCAGGAAAGAGGAAACAACCCTAAAATAAATATAAATAATGAAAACTTTTAAATAGACATAAATAATAAAACTTACAATTGTTTACTGGAATGAAACAAATAGTTCTTCAAAATACATAACTTGAAAACGAACTTGAAATAAAATTACAAAGATAGCTAGCTATTTGAGGAATGAGCACTCTCAATTTTTCTAAGTCTCTCTTATTATTGACTGAAGAGGCCCTTTTATAATCAAAAGAGACTACTGTTAGCCTTGTGAGTGAATACTATGAGCCTTGTGAGTGAATAACCTTGACTTGAAAGGAGCATCAGGAGCACATGGGAGCTGTCTGCTACTTTCAGTGAGTGACTAAAGTTGATGGCTACCTTTTACTATGTTGAATTTGTCGGTGGGATGAATCATGTTGAATGATGAATAGTAATGTTGACTTTTTGATGAATAGTGAATAGTAAAGTTGACGTTTTTCACTATTCATTGCTTGGAGGCATGTGACTAAGGGAATCAATATAGATATATATATATCAGCAGCTTTTCTCAAAAGACGAGTATTGATTGAAGCTGATAATTATAGCTATATAGAATCCAATGATTGAATTAAGCATATGGGTCCTGAGCATCTTGAAACTCGGGTCCATATGGATTTTGAGTAGTTGAATCTTCAAAAGAGTTTGAACTGTCTGAACCATCTTCTAAACTGCTATTATCCGAGTCTGACTTGACTTGGGCCATGAGGAGACGAGCCATTTGGAGGAGCTCATCTTTAGATGACTTGGACTTGGGCTTAGCCTTTGATTTGGACTTATCCTTTGACTTGGGCTGGTCAGTACTAGGCTTTGTTGACTTGGATTTAAACTTTGATTTGGATGACTTGGGCTTGGAAGAACTGGATGTTGGGCTTCCAAGATTGACTGGAGGAAGTTGGCTTCCTTGTGTTAATGGAGTAGTTAGGTTCTGCTGAGCTTTAATCATGGCAGGTGTAGGGGCATGAATGTTGATTGCAAACTCAGTTTGAACAATTTCAACAATGCGTGGAATCTTAAAATTATCCCACCATTTAACCATGTATTGCCGGTAAATAACATCATCAAAAATACCATATTGCCATTTGAATATCCAAGGGATTTTGTATTTGGATATAAAAATAAGCAATGGAGGGAATTTTCTTTGCTGTGGAGTGAATGAGAAAACAGTAGAGAAATAGTTGACTTGATCCATAATTATGGATGGGAAGATTTATGGGATGGCGCCATACTGAGTCCACCATCACAGAAACCAAGTAGGTAATTCAGATTTGAACTTTTGATCAAATTGAAGAAACCAAGAGTGACTATTTGACTCATTTTGATACAAGAGGACTTTGAACCAAGCATCAATGTAATCATAGTAACTGTATTGAATTGAATGACCAGGCTGATCTCGTAGTTGATAAGGAGAACCCCAATCAACCAGAGAAACAAAGTTATGAATATAGAGTGAATGGTACACAATTTTACTTGTGTAAGTGCGATCATAAATGGGTTTAATCACAATTGACTGATGATTGAACAAGATGTCTTTATAGAAAGTAATTGTTTTTTCTGGATGGAGAGGAACAAAATGTCATCCAGAAGGGAAATAAGATTTAACCAGATCATGAACAGTATGACTCTTTGGGTGATTAGGTTCTTTGAAAAAGAGATTAGTAGTGGTGGATTTAACATAATCAGATCGAGCTGATTTAATAGGGTTAGGAGGGTATGGAGTAACTGCTTGACTAGATGAAGCAAAAGGATCAGTAGCCAAAGCAGATGTATAACTAGGTTTAGGAATGTTACCAAGAATTTGGTAACGGTTAACCAATTCAGCAGGATGGTATTTGGTGACTAACTCCAATGGAGGCAGAACAAAAGGTTGACTAGATGGGGCCAAGACTTTGAAAGGAGGCCGTGGACAAGACATCTGTTTAATAGAAATAAAGATTAGCAACAAAACTTAACAACCACTCAAGAAGTCTAAATAATTTTAATGATAGTCCAAACAGTTGTAATAATCAGCGAGTAAATGGCGACGGGCTTGGATTTGATGATAGTTAATATACTGAGCTCGTGGAGTAGTTTTTCGGGCTAATTTTAGTCGAGCAATGCAGTAAGCAGTTTGGTGAATAAGAACTTGGTAATGGGTAATTTGGGATTTGTGGTAAGAGATAAAAGGAGTGGCCATCTCTATCCCCCCTGTAAAAATTCTCGGGGAAGAAAATCAGGAATAGAATTTTGACAACCATGTATATATTCAATTTCAAAATAAAAAATACTTAAAATAGATTGCCAACGAGCAAAAATTTGCTTACTAGCAAGATTTTAAACATCTTTTTCTAAAACATATTTAGCATATTTGCAATTAACACGAAGTAAAAACTTTTGATTTAAAATATCATCTTGAAATTTACTAATACATAAAACAGTAAATAAAATTTCTTGTTTAATAGTACTATAATTTTTTTGTGCTTTATTCCAAACACCAGAATGATAACGAACAATTTGTTCAGATGACTGAGGAGTGACTTTCTGAAGCAGAATGCCACCATAACCAATATCAGAAGCATCAATTTGAATAATTTTGAAAAAAATTTCAGTAGGAATACCAACACAAGAAAAAGACTTGACATATTGTTTGACTTGTTTAACAATAGCAGTATGAGTAGAAGACTAAAGAGGAGGATTATCCTTTATCCGATCAAATAAAGGTTAACAAGTTTTCCGAAGGTCTTTATAGAATTCAGCAATATAATTGAGTGAACCTAAGAACCGTTGTAACTGGGTCTTATCTAAGATCTCGTTAGGAAACTTAGAAGCAAACTCAATGGAACGACTAATAGGTAAAATAGTATTTTGGTGAATATCATATCCTAAAAAGCAGACTTTAGTCTGAAACAATTTAATCTTAGGAGCAGAAATGACGAGACCATGACTTTTAATAATATAAAAGAATGCAGTAAGATGTTTCCAATGTTCACTAATTGATTTGGAAAAAATAAGAATGTCATCAATATAGATGATGGAAAAATGACTAAAAGGATTGAATATATCATTCATTATATTTTGAAATTCACTGGGAGCATTTTTTAATCCAAATGGCATGACATTTCATTCATTATATCTATCTTTAGGATGGATTTGGATTTGCCAAAAATCACTTTTAAATCAAATTTACTAAAAATAAAAGCTTGATTAAATCTTTTTTATTAGGAATAGGATATCTAATCCATTCTAAAACTTTATTTAATGGTTTATAATTGATTACTAAGCGAGGAACACCGCGTTCTAATTCAGCATTTTTATTAACATAAAAAGCAGGACAAAACCATGGTGATTTACTTGGACTAATTATTCTATTTTTTAATAATTAATTGATTTCTTTTTTACACATTTCAAGTAATTCATGATTCATTTGAATAGGTCTAGATTTAGTAAGAATTTGTCTTTCATTAAAATTCTTAATATATGGTAATGTAACTACATGTTTTTTCCTATGCCAAAAGGGAGTGGGTAAAATAAAACAAACAGTTTTTTCTAATTTTAATTTAAATTCTTCGATTTGAGAAATAATAATAGGATCAGTTAATTGTTGATTAATTCTTTTATAATTGACTTCTTCTTTGAAAAAACGTAACTGACGAGTTAATCGATTAATAGTTTGAGAAATAGAACAATCTTTTAATTGATTTAATTCTAAAATTTCAAGAGGAGATAAGAATTTAAAAGTATTAGGTTGATCCAAAACATGGGTAGTTATTCCTTCACTAGAAGTAGTAAATGGATATAGTAAAAAAATGAATGGTCTGCCTAAAATAACTTTATCAGTCATATTTTTGACTAAAACAAAGGAGGTTTTAAAGCAAACATTATTTTGACATATATGAACTTTGGGTAATTTATATTTAATATGCATTTTACTACCATTAGCAGAAGTTAAATTTTCACGACATTTTTCATAATATTTAGTAAGGAGTAATCCTTCTTGAATACAATTAAGATCAGCACCAGTATCAATTAAAGCAATAATATTTAATTCAAAATCATCAATAACTAATTTAACTTTTGAATACCATTTTTGAATATGAATTTTATTGATTAGATTTAATCGTTTATCTTCAAGCTTATGAGATGGAGATTGATGTGATCGATTATCAAACAAAAGATTTTCATTATTAGTATGATCAGATTCATGTTTAGATTCATTTGGGGAAACTTCATTATTTTCTTGGAAATTATCTAAACTTTTATTAAGTTTTAATGTAACAATTTCATCTTCTAAAACTCTATCTTTACTCTGTAAATCTTTAATAGTTTGTTTAATCTGATTAATCTCATGTTGTAAATCTTGTAATGTAATTTCTTTTTGTTTATTTTTAAATCTTTCTAAAGTTTTTGATAAACTAATAATAGGTTTGTCAAACTTAGGTTTCTTATCAGGATTGGTTAATAAAGATTTTAATTTGTTTGTATATTTTTGTTTTAATTCTGGATCTTCTAAACGGCTAATTTAGTCAATAAGGGCAGATTTTTCTTGATCTTGTTTGGTAAGAACAGTGATTTGTTTAACTGGTTTACAACAAATATCATTACATCCTAATTCAATATTATTATCAGAATAATCACTTGGTGAATGGTAATCAGATGAAATATTATGATTATTAGAAGAGGCAGAAGAGGAATTACTAACAAATTGATTTAATTGGAAAATTTCATATAATTGATTTTTTGATTCATCATTAATTTGGGTTGATTAACTTTGTCTTTTAATTTTTATTTTTCTTTACATTTATTAGAATAATGATATTTTTTACCACAGTTGTAGCAAGTAATATCTTTATTAGATTTAAATCTTGGATGTGATTTCTTATAATATTTCTTTTTGGGTTTAGTATAAAATTTATCATTTGATTTGGAAGGTGAATAATGCTTTTTATATCTAGTAGAATATTTGTAGGATGATTTATGTTTGGTGTTTTTATGTTTTTTATGACGAAAGGGTGCTACAGGAGGTAAGCCATATTGTTCATAGAAGTTACCTAATTCATATTTAGCTTTATGTTTATCTTTAGCAGCTTTTTGACTAAGTTTAAAATCAATACACATTCGTAAGCCTTCTTTTTGAATAGTGCTAATTATATCATCATAAGTTAAATTATCATATTCAATAACATCGGTAGGTTGACTAAGGACATCTCTAATTTTATGAGCAAAAAGACTAGGTAATCCAATAATAAATTTTTCTTTCCAAAAAAATTTAGTACAATCTTCTCTAAGCATAACTCTAGAGGTAAATACATCTTTATTCCATCGAAAATCACTTAGTGTTGGGCAAGTAAGATTACTAAGTTGATCATGTATGCAAGAATATATATTAGTAGGAGTTCCTATGAAATGTCTAACTATAGTATAGATTAATGTGTTAATTCCATCAGGTTTATAATAATCAATAGTTTCATCAAATATAGGTAAATCATTTTCATCTTTTTGATTAGCATGTAAAATTGATTCGCGGTGATCTTCATTAAGATATTTTTCCCACCAAGATTTGAGCATACCAATAAAGCCAAAAGTAATTAAGGAAACGATTTCAGGTTGAGTATAATCAGGGTAGTTACTAAGATAACTATTTGCAACCGTAGACAAATGATTTAGTTTTTGAAGTATTTGATCTTCACTAAGACTATCAATATTCCATTCGTATAATTTTTTAACCGATATAGAAAATTGATTATTAAGATTAGTTTCTTCATATTGGAGATCAGGAGGTGTAGGTCGTGAGTACCAATTCTTAGTAAGAAACGTAGGATTAGGTTTAGAATAATGAAGTTTATTAAGATTAGATGATTGAAATTGTTGAGCTAAATGATTAATTTCAGTATCAGTTGAATCAGTGTCAGATTGATTAGGAACAGTGTCTAAAGTAAGTTGTTGATTCAATACTGTAAGACCTTTTTCATTAGATGGAGAAGCTTGTTCAGAGGTAGTCAATTTAGTAAATAATTATTCAATGGCTTTGACAGTAGAATTATCTCGGGTGACTAAACTATGACGTTTAGAACAATTACTGAGTAAATTAAGCAATGGTTGGTCTAAAGATTGTTTAGTAGATGTGTTATGAGCCGAATAATCGTCTAAATTGGTTTCTATTTTATCTAATTGTTTACCAATTGTTTTTAGACATTGATTAGTATAATTATTTTGTTCAATAACTTTTTTGATTTCAAGATCAGTGTCAGGCAACTTAAAAGGAGAGGCGGGGACGTCAGATCCTTGGTGTTCAATAATTATATCAGATAAAGGAGGGTGACTAGAACTGACAGAAGTATTGGGAGAAGTTTTCTATTTATATTTTGTAATTATATTCACTTTTTTGTAATAATTTTCTAAATATTCAAAGAAAGAAATTTCAATACTATATTCAATCATAAAATTATACCATTTTCGAGTAATTTTAAATTGTTGAGCAGAATCATATTTGACGCTATAAGCATGACGTTGAGTTTTATTAGCTTTAGATTTAAATTCAATATGCAATTTATCAAGATCAGGAGCAAAGGGTTTACTAATTGTCATTAATTGAGGATTGATGGGAGGTATAACTTCGAAATCAGTTTGAGTAGGGGAATCTTGAGACTCAGTGTCATCTTCAGGAAGATGTGTGTGAGTTGAACAAACAGGTTTATTAGTTTAAGAAGTTGTGGAGCTGTCAACTCCTTTCATTTTACTATGGGAAGATTGACCAAGATTGATTTGACTATTTTTTCTGAACAAAGGCGTATTAAATATTTCATCTTCAGTTTCAGTATCAGTAGGTATACTAGAAGTACCTTGTCTAGAGGATTGACTACGATTAAATTTAATACGAACTAAACCATCAGTAAATTGTTGAATATCTTGGATATCTTGGCTAGTAGATTGTTTTTTATGATGTTTGTAGTTTTCATTGACTGTAACCCATTGATCGGGGAGAGTAATATATTTCCATTCAATCATTTGAGGAATATTTATATTAGTATCATGACTACTACTTTGAATCAGTAAAGTTTTATCTTTTGGACTTTTATGTAAAGTTTGAACATTTAAATTGGTTTTAATACATTTATAATGAACATGATAAATTAAAGCAATATTATGAACTTTGTCTTTCATATTTGTAAATAAACCACTTAATTGAATATTCAAGATTAATGCATCTAATATATGTGGATCTCTAAGACTAAGAGTAAAATCAGGAAAACAATTAAAATGAACGGGGCCTTTGTGGAGACCAGTTTCCATCATACCCATTTGTGACAACCCTCACCACTGATTAGTGCCAATCTATGATTAAGCATGTTAACTGACTGATTGACTGAAATTCTGAACTGATTAATTTAGTGTATTAGTTTAAATGCATTTCTATCTGTTGACCGTTAAATGATTTGTTCATGTTTTATGTTTTAAACTGCAAATTGAAGGCCTTATCGGCGGCCGAATCTGAAATTGATTAATGCTTTGTGTTAATTAGAATTAATGTGATTTTATGGTATATTTAATTGAAAATTGATTTGGTATGACTAAATTAGGTTGAATAATGATAAATTACAATAGTTGGACTTATTTACCTTAGTGCCATGATAGTGGGCCACTTATCAATTCATGTTTGAAGCCTATTACATATTTGATGCATCAATTGTTCTCTATTTTCTGAGCCTAAACCAACTAGAGAGAGAGAGAAAGTTAGGAGAAAACTTGAGTTCATCAAAAATTGCTTGGAGACTTAAGAGAAATTGAAGGAGTCTTGCATAATTGAGCTTCTACACTTGAAATTCAAGGTCTAAGGTAGGAGAACCATCTTCTTGAACTTGCATTTGAGTTATATCATGCATGATTCATGGAAGTTTAGTGAGTTGAGTCTAGAATTGGCTTAATGAGTTGAATTGAGGCTTAAATCATGCATGCATGTGCTTATCTTGAAGTTTAGAGTTGTTTTCATGAAAATTATTGCATGCATGTCCATATTATTGTTATAATCCATGAATTCACCATGTTTTTGGAATGATTGGCTCATTTGATCTTGTGTTTGAAGCTTTAAGTTCATATAAGCTCATGCATGTTACATTTGAGTCTTGTTCTTGAAGTTTATTGAAATTGTGTTCAAATAGAACTACATTTAGGCTTTGATTTCTCAAATTGATCTTTGAAACATGTCATATTATGAGTTTACAAGTGTTTTCCAAAAAATTAGCACAAAAGGATCGAATTTGGTACATTTAATGTTGATTTTGAGCTTGAAGGTTCAACCTGGAATTTCCAGAATTTGGACTCACGCTCGAACGGGGACTTCACGCTCGAGTGTACAACCTGTGTTCATGCAGTCCACTCAAGCGGGTAAAGTGATGCTCGAGCGGGAAATGCGTGTATCCAGTACTTTGCATGTGTTTACAGTCCGCTCTAGCGGGAAATGCGTGTATCTAGTACTTTGCATGTGTTTACAGTCCGCTCGAGCAGGGTAATGCACGCTCGAGCGAGGACTTGTGTCTCACGCTCGAGCGGGTATCGAGCGCCCATCGAGCGTGAATTTCGTGCATCCAGTACTTTTACAGTCTGCTCGAGTGGATAAATCCACGCTCGAGCGGAGCCCTTTTTGTCTGCATGTCCGCTCGAGCGGAGAAATCCACGCTCGAGCGGAACCCCTGTTTCAGCAAAATTTTGAAAAGTGTTTAAAAATGCATCTTTGCATTATCATTCCATCCTAGGCATTCTTAGGCTTAATTTAAGGTATCTTAATGAGGATATTGATGTAGAACCACACCGAGTCTAAGCAGGGACTAAGTCTTTGATTCCCAAGTATGTGACTTAGTGTGTGTTCATGCTGTAACCATGTAAGGTTGGCATCCGAGGACGCATACTAGCTTATTTGTAGCCCAGAACTCTGTAAGTAACAATATTGTAAATATATATTCAATCATGAATATTTCTGAATGATCAACTGTACTGCTTTCTGAAATGATATTTTGTACTGAATGAATGCTTGTCCTATTTGCGAACTGTATTCGTGGCATCCATAGCAATTTACTGTTACTGTACTGTACTGTTACTGTCACAGAGATCTTTGTCGGTTCCCATGTTTGGAACCACTACTGTTTACTGATATGATAGCCATCAACTGACTATTTGGTCTGTTAAGACCTACTGTACTGTTTGCTATTGGATGTATCACTTTTGACTGCTATGATCGAATAACTGATATACTGTTCAAATGACTGTTTTAAATACTGAAAGGACATTCATTCTTAACCTCTTTACGCATATGTTATTCACTGGACTTTAGCTTACTGTTTATATATATATATATATAGGTGTCCAGGCACCAGATCGGAGCTAGGAGCATTGGGTTAAACTCCCTTTTTGTCAAGCCAACCACTGTGCCTCACTGAGAGGTTCCAAGTCCTTCAAGTTAGGGTTTTTTGGGGTGTTTTAGATTCATCCTTTCTGTCTCTGTTTTTGTATAGACTGACTGTACCTGTACTGCACTGTTCTAATAAGGATTAGGTCCCTGTCCTGGATGATTGTATATATATGTATATACTGTTTGGTTCTGAATGTGTATATGTGTGAAAAGTCTTTTTGCATACAGAATGTCACAGCTTATTGGACATCTTTTATTACTGTTTTGGCTTCCGCCAGCCCCTGTACTCTGTATTACTGTTATTACTGTTAAGCAGGCCTTCGGTAATCACGGATTACTGGCCGATTACGGTGATAAACCCATAGAGGCGAGTTTGGGTCGTGACACCATTAAACTATCATTATAATCAATAAAACGAGCATCTCTTAAACATAATAAAACAGAAGTATTTTTACCTTGAGGAGTTAATGGTTTTATTCAAACTTGAATTAATCCTAAATGAATAAAATTGTGACCAGTTTTTAAATAACTTTTAATAGTATTAGCATCAAATAACTGACAGGTTTCTCGAGGTTTTTCTAAAGCATAAACTTGTTCTAATGTTTTAACATACAGATTAACATTAAAAGTAGACTGTAAGAAAGTAGTTTTATAAATTTCTTTGACTGATAATCGGGGTATATTCCAGCTTAAATCAAGTTTATTATTTTGTATTTCTACATCTTTTTCATTAATTACTAAGCCTTGATTAGGTATTAAGGGCAAAGTTGTTGACCTAGAACTGACTGAAGAGTTACTTCTAAATAATCTACTCATTTTTCTTTTACCTAAACTGTTTTACAGGAATCTTAATACATTGTCTAAATTTATCATGTTTTCACATACGTTATATTCATACATACCCAATTCGGAGGACCCCTCAAATCCAACACCCCCTAACCAAAGGACTTACCTAATACTTGGGACGAAAGGTGGGTGACTAATAACAACGTGGAAAGACACAGGTATAATTTTGACAAATTAAGATGACTGGAAACAGTTAAGATGAGGAAAATAGAGTTGACTCAGAAGTAGCAATGTAGTAAGCAACAGATAGCAACATAACTTGGCTCTGATACCAAAAGACACGGAAGCAGGAAAGATGAAATAGCACTAAAATAAATATAAATAATGAAAACTTTTAAATAGACATAAATAAGGAAATTGAATGTTGCCATAGATCATATGTGTCATGTTACGTTTATGTAGGTGTCACGTTACGTTACGTTTATGTAGATATGATTTATGGTAACATGCAATTTCCTAATTTCCTATATATAGGAAATTGCATGTTACCATGGATCATAGGTGTCATGTTATATTTATGTAGGTGTCACGTTACGTTACGTTTATATAGATATAGTCACTACAAAAAATTCACTTTTTTGCGACGGTAAAATACCGTCGCCAATACCAAGGAAGCCGTCTCAAAAGCTTTTTTGCGACGGTAAATAGCTTTTAGCGACGGTAATAGGGGGGTCGCACAAAAAGGGGTTGCTAAAGGTCTTTAGCGACGGTAAACGCCGTCGCAAAATATTGGCGACGGCAAAAATTCCTTTAGCGACGGCAAAATACTGTCGCAATTAATGTGTAAAAATCTGCAGACTTTGAGACGGTACGAAAATACCGTCACTAAAAATGGTAATTGCGACGGGAAAATACCGTCGCGAAAGGGTTTATTTGAGACGGCAAAAATACCGTCGCTAAAAAAGGTTATTTGCGACGGGTTTAATACTGTCGTTAATACTGTTATTTGCGACAGAAAATTGTGCCGTCTCTAAAAATATTATTTGCGACGGTGAAAGTACCGTCGCTAAAGGCTTTTTGTTCATATTGCCAATATCATTGGCGACGGCTACGCTACCGTCGCAAAAACCTGGTTCCAACAAAAAAATGCAACAATAAATTTATTAAAAATATGCAAATTACCTGTATTAAATAAAAATAGCAAAACCTGGTTCCAACAAAAAATGCAGCAATAAATTTATTAAAAATATGCAAATTACCTATATTAAATAAAAATAGCTAAAAAAAATTCGATAACTATATAATAATATAAAAATTCCTGTATATAAATAAAATTTCATCCATAATTAAAGTACTCTTCCATTCATAACAACATATCATCAAAATTATCCAACCACATAATTTTGCATAATACATACATAATGTTGTTCACAAATCTAAATAACGTAAATCAAAAATAAAAGTTTTCTTCATAAACAAAAGTTTGTCGCAATCTTCACACGGCTGCATTCCACAAGAGAAGCAAGCTGCTACTCAGGAAATATTTGAAAATAAAAAATAAAAATAATTAATGACAATATAATTATGTATTAATATTTTAATTACAAAAAAACATAAAAAATTAATTACTATATAATTACAAAGATAGTTAAGTAAACAATTTTGGCTAGATAGAAATCCGACCCTAACTCCCAAATCGGAAACCCGATTCGAGTCCCGTCTTCTCCAACAAGTCTCTCGTGCCTAGGCGGTCGTGTGTGCCCAAGTTTCGTGCCAATCCGACCCCATTTGGTGATTTTGGGGTGTTAACACCTCGAATTTAAGTTTCTTAAGGAACTAATTTGCCTAAATCGAAATATGGCTCTAACTCCCAAACCGGGAAACCGATTGGAGTCCCGCCTTCTCCCACAAGTCTCTCGTGCCTAGGCGGTCGTGTGTGCCAAGTTTCGTGCCAATCCGACCCCATTTGGTGATTTTGGGGTGTCAACACCTCGAATTTAAGTTTCTTATGGAACTAGTTTGCCTAAACCGAAATATGGCTCTAACGCCCAAACCGGGAAACCGATTGGAGTCCCGTCTTCTCCCACAAGTCTCTCGTGCCTAGGCGGTCGTGTGTGCCCAAGTTTCGTGCCAATCCGACCCCATTTGGTGATTTTGGGGTGTTAACACCTCGAATTTAAGTTTCTTAAGGAACTAGTTTACCTAAACCGAAATACGGCTCTAACTCCCAAACCGGGAAACCGATTGGAGTCCCGTCCTCTCCCACAAGTCTCTCGTGCCTAGGTGGTCGTGTGTGCCAAGTTTCGTGCCAATCCGACCCCATTTGGTGATTTTGGGGTGTCAACACCTCGAATTTAAGTTTCTTAAGGAACTAGTTTGCCTAGACCGAAATACGGCTCTAACTTCCAAACCGGGAAACCGATAGGAGTCCCGTCTTCTCCCACAAGTCTCTCGTGCCTAGGTGGTCGTGTGTGCCAAGTTTCGTGCCAATCCGATACCATTTGGTGATTTTGGGGTGTTAACACCTCGAATTTAAGTTTCTTAAGGAACTAGTTTGCCTAGACCGAAATACGGCTTTAACTCCCAAACCGGGAAACCGATTGGAGTCCTGTCTTCTCCCACAAGTCTCTCGTGCCTAGGTGGTCGTGTGTGCCAAGTTTCGTGCCAATCCGATACCATTTGGTGATTTTGGGGTGTTAACACCTCGAATTTAAGTTTCTTAAGGAACTAATTTGCCTAAACCGAAATATGGCTCTAACGCCCAAACCGGGAAACCGATTAGAGTCCTGTCTTCTCCCACAAGTCTCTCGTGCCTAGGTGATCGTGTGTGCCCAAGTTTCATGCCAATCCGACCCCATTTGGTGATTTTGGGGTGTTAACACCTCGAATTTAAGTTTCTTAAGGAACTAGTTTGCCTAAACCGAAATATGGCTCTAACTCCCAAACCGGGAAACCGATTGGAGTCCCGTCTTCTCCCACAAGTCTCTCGTGCCTAGGCGGTCGTGTGTGCCAAGTTTCGTACCAATCCGACCCCATTTGGTGATTTTGGGGTGTTAACACCTCGAATTTAAGTTTCTTATGGAACTAGTTTGCCTAAACCGAAATATGGCTCTAACTCCCAAACCGGGAAACCGATTGGAGTCCCGTCTTCTCCCACAAATCTCTTGTGCCTAGGCGGTCGTGTGTGCCAAGTTCCGTGCTAAACCGATCCCTTTTGGTGATTTTGGGACGTTAACACCTCGAATTCAATTTTTTTAAAGAAATAGTTTTGCTTAGAGTGAAATCCATCTCTAACTCCTAATCCGGAAATCCAATTTGAGTCCCGTCTTCTCTCACAACTATATTAGCTTAGAATGCAAAGAATGCAAATATACATTTTAGCTTAGAATGTAAAGTTACATTTTATACCTGATCTTCTGGTGGTGGTGTTGTATATGGATTCTCGTCTTCTGCAGATTCCCTAAATACCCGGTGGCCACTCGATGCATCAGGAGCCTATGATAGTCAACGCATAATGTGTTAATCATATTCGAATTTTATACATAATGTTGTGTGACAATTTAACTATCAAACAATTTAATTTATATCGAACCTGTCTGTTAGGATCCACACTTGCCCCCTGTGACACAAAGGCCATCATCTCAGCTCTCAGCTGCTGTAAATGTGTAGAGAACTCTGCTCTCATCTCCTCCCTCAGCTCCTCCCTCAACTCATCCCTTAGCTCCGCACGAACCTGCTGGGTGATCTGAACAATAGTCGATGGCGGGGGTGCTGACTGTGATGGCCCTGCACCATCTTTATACACTGCTCTCCGAGGCACAGTTCTCCCGTATGTGCGACAATATCCATGATTGTCATGACCTATCAACTCATGGAAAATGGCATTCCTAGCCTCCAAAGTCCGACAATCCTCAGGTAGCATAGAGAGTTGGCCATTAAACTCATCCTGTATTGAATAAGAAATACAAGTATATGCCAAATTAAGATAGTTAACACAAAAAATAAAAAATAAACTTTAAATACAATCAAAGGTCTTTGGAAACTACCAAGGTCTGGATAACCTCTAGGTCATCTGCTCTACGTGTCATAAGCCAAACATTCATCTTATCAGTAGACTCCCCCTTATTGGTCATCTACATTTTTTTAGAAATATGAAAATTAGAATCCAAATAATTTGTAAATATACAATGTTTATTTATATACAAAAATAAAATAGTAAAATATAAACCTCATGCCGTATTTGAGCGAAAGTAGTACGCCTTGTGGTATGAGCTATGCCGTGAGCTCGCCGATTTTTAGCGTTCCTAGTTGCAATTTTCTATAATAGGTTCAACAACTGTAAGTATATAAATATGATTTGTATGTTTACATATCATACATATAACTTATTTGTATACCTCAGCATCGGAAGTACGCCAATACTCCACAAGTTCTTCCCACTGGCTTGGCACAATGTGCAAAGGAACATCATCCTTCAGATTAGGATCTTCACTTCTAGGCTTGAAATACTTACACTTAATCTTATTCTTGTAATCCTTCCATATGCTGTTACAGTTTTTCATGCAGATTGGCTTGTACTCCTCTGGACATATATTCAAATTGTCCTATAAAACACAATTTCAAGGTTTAAATAATAATAACACAATTTTGGAATTTAAATTTTTGGACAAAAATATACTTTTACCTTCACATCCTTCCAGATAGCATCAAGAATATCATCAGGCACAGTGTTCCAGTCAAGAAAAGTAAGAGGAACAATGTTACCATTTCGCACAATAATGCCAAGTTGAGTAGTTAACTTAGACACGTTATCCCCTATTGGACAGTAATTTTCATCAAATTGTATGTCCAATTTGGTACCGGTACTCCACTCCCTAATGCCCTTGGCACATCCTCTACCACGCCTACTCGAGGTTGATGAAGAATTAACATGACCTGTGAGATACAATAAGAATAAAAAATATGCAATCATAATAAACAAATGCAAATTTAAATAATGTCAATACAAATCAATTTCTTATACCTGAGTGAGGCTGTGAAGAAGTCGAAGGATCTGAAAAATACAATGAAAATAAACAAGTTATATGTAATAAGAACAAATAAATATATATTTAAATAATTTTCATACAAATCAAAGCAAATTTATATACCTGCGGATGGCTCATAAGCCGATGACTCTAGTCGGGATGATAGCTGTTGCGGTGCCACTGATGGTGGACACACCGATGGTAGGCCTAGAGGCTGAGTAGCTGATAGCTGGTGTGGTGCCACTGATGGGGGTCGATGCGGTGGCACTAATGGCCCCTCTGATGGTGCTCGCTGTGATGCCTCCTCTAATGGTAGTGCCACTGATGGTGGACACAGCAATGGTGGGCATGGTGGCTGAGTAGATGATAGCTGCTGTGGTGCCACTAATGGTGGTCGATGCGGTGGCACTAATGGTGCTCGCTGTGATGCCTCCTCTGATGGTGGTGCCGCTGATGTCCTCTTACGTACCACGTCGGACATCATGCGCCGGGGATGATCAGGTTGCCTCTTCCTTCCCATAATAATCTGCAAGCAATATAACATTAATTAGAAACATAGATAATGGTTTGTCATCAACTATAATATGACATTAATTGAACTAATACAATTACAAAGACAAAGTAAATTAAGAAACTGATGATTAACTACAACCTTGGCCTTAAGTGAATTATTGATGTTGATTAAATATCAACCTATTTGAACATCAACTGTTTCCCCTTCTGCGGCTTCCCTCACCCAACCAACTTCTTCATCACGAAGCATTATATTTTCTTCCAATTGTTGGCTCATATATGGCTCAATTTGTGGATCAGTCGAACTCATATCAAATAAACCTCTTTGAGACATCTTCACCGCCACTTGCCAGTCTGGTTGTAACGGGTCTGCAACATACCAAACTTGCTCTGCTTGGGATGCCAAGATGAAAGGTTCATTAGCAATTCTATCATCTCGATACAACAAATGATTGAAGTTGACTAACGTGAAATTGAAGACATCTTGTATCTTCCCGTGAATGTTGTCAATCCAATCACACTTAAACAACACATGCTTCTTCTCATTGGAATATCGAATCTCAACAATATCTGTCAATTGTCCATAATAGTACACAGACCCCACACGAGGATTCTTGTCTTTCCGACTAGCATAACTTATAGTATCTGCCTTCAAAGCTACACCACAATTTTGTGTGGCTCGACGGTCATCCATGGCCTTTACTCAATACCGAAACCCATTCATTATATACCCGTTGAACCTCCTTGCCAGGTTATGAGGACCATTTGCCAATACAGTAATCTCTTCAGAAAATGTGACATCACTAGTCCTTCGCAACGTTTGAACCTATTTTAAATAATAAAAATTAAAAAATTTAAAATATAGTTCGACTTAGGTAATTAGAATCTGTACATTTAAATACATACATGTTCCTTGAACCAAATGTGAAAAGTTTCAAAATGTTCACGCCGAAGCTGATGATCGTCAACACGAGGCATTTTGACCTTAAGTTCTTCAAGGTGTTTGCTGTGTAAATTAAAATTTTATCAAAAAACAAAATTTGGTTCAAAATCCAATGAAACATAATAAAATATTGAATGAGTGACATAACTTACTTTATGAATGGTTGAACCGCGGCTGTATTGAATAAGACATACCGATGAGTTTGTACCCAAGAAATGTTATCAAGATAAAAGCTTGTGATTTCACCAACAGCACGACCTAGATTATCATCACCACTGTAGTTCCTCGTGGGTCGATTAGATTTAGTTTCCGCATCATTGAGATATTGTGCACAAAAATTCATGCATTCTTCCATAAGATATCCTTTAGCAATTGAACCTTCTGGACGAGCTCTATTACGCACATATTGCTTCAAAGTAAGAAGATACCTCTCAATTGGATACATCCATCGAAATTGAATCGCTCCACCCAATAATGCTTCGTCAACTAGATGTATAGGCAAGTGCTCCATTATATCAAAAAAAGTAGGAGGAAATATTTTCTCTAGATGACAAAGTGTTACGGCGATACGATCTTGAATATATTGCAAATCTGTCGCACGATTGACTTTGGAACACAATTGTCTAAAGAAATTGCTCAATTCAATCAAAGGTTCAATTACATTCTTCGGTAACGATCTTCGAATGGCCAATGGAATTAGTTGTTGCATCAGAATATGACTATCGTGGCTCTTAAGACCCCCAATACTTCTATCATGTAAGCGCACACGACGCGATATATTGGATGAATACCCGTCGGGAACTCTAACTTCCTTCAATACTTTCAAGAACAAATCTTTCTCATCCTTGGTCATCGTGAATTGTGCCGGTGGTAAATAAGCTTTATTCGACCCTCTTAATTGCAAATGTAGGGGTTTTCTAATATTCATTTCTTGTAAATCACGCCGAGCATTAACACCATCCTTCGATTTTCCTGCAACCCCTAATATTGTCCACAACACATTATCACAAACATTCTTCTCTATATGCATCACATCAAGGTTGTGTCTAATTAGATTGTGCTCCCAATATGGCAGTTCATAGAAGATACTCTTTTTCTTCCAGCTATGGGTGCGATGTCCAATTTTCTTCTTCTCTACTTGTCTCCTATGCCTCTCCTTAAGGTCATCCCTCTTATATTGGGTTAAAATACCCTCAGATTCTAATTGTAGCAGCATCTCAGTTCCAGACAACAATTTTGGTTTGAATTTGACTTCCCGACTACCATCAAATGATACTTTATCCTTTCGGAATTTATGGCCATTAGGTAAAAATCTGCGATGACCCAAGTATGATTGTTTCCTACTATACTTCAACCAACATGATGTAGTTTCTCTATTGCAACAAGGACATGCATATTCGTCTTTAGTACTCCATCCTGACAAGTTTGCATATGCAGGAAAATCACTAATTGTCCACAGTAAAGCTGCATGCATTTGAAACATTTGATTTGTTGATGCATTAAATGTGGAGACACCGTCATGCCATAGTTCTTTCAACTCCTCAATCAACGGTTGCATATACACATCAATCTTGTCACCAGGTCCTTTCGGGCTGTCAATAAGCACAGATAAAATTAGAAATGGTTGTTTCATGCACATCCATGGCGGCAAGTTGTATGGAATGAGTACAACAGACCAAGTGTTATGAACTATGTTCATCGTCCCGAATGGGTTAAAACCATCAGATGCTAAGCCAAGCCTTACACTTCGGCAATCATTACTAAAGTCAATATTCCGACGATCAAAATCTTTCCATGCAAGGGAGTCTGCAGAATGCCTAAAGACACCGTCATTAGTTCGTTCCTCTGCATGCCATCTCATTAACTTAGCCGTCTTGGATGACATAAACAGCCTCTGCAACCTTGGCTTTAAAGGAAAATACCTCATTTGTTTTGCAGCTACTTGTTTGCCACCGTTGTGAGGACCATTTGAACCACCATCACCATTTGATTTCCATCTTGAACTGTTGCATATGACACATTTATCAAGATTGACGTCCTCGTTTCGAAACAACATGCAACTGTTGGGACATGCATCCCATGTCTCATATGTGAAGCCCAAATCTGTTGTGACCTTTTGAGCTTTATAATATGAGTTCGGGAGTTTCACACCCAACGGAAATGCCTCATTCAATAACTCAAGCAACATGTCAACAGCCTTGTCTGTCCACTGATTAAGCACCTTCAAATGTAGAAGCCGAACAATGAATGACAAAGATGTGAACTTCTGACAACCCGGATACAATTCACTTTGTGCATCTTGAAGAAGTTTGAAATAGTTTGCAGTCTCTGCATTTGGACCGAGCTGGGGTTCAGATGCATGGGGATCAGTGCTCTGTGCTTCATTACCGTCAACACTTGTACCAACATCTGGATTTCCCACAGCCCCTTGTATCATTCCAACCATATCGTCGCCAATGTCTAAATTAGCCAATGTTTCATTCCCTCAATTAGCATGCAGAGATACGTAAGATTCCCCATGATTAATCCAATGTTTGTACTTTTTAAAAAAACCATTCAAAATCAGATGCTTGCGTACACCCTCTCGCACAAAATGGTATCGATTCTCACATTTTCTACACGTACAACTAATCATCAAACCTTCAACCCTATTGGTGTAGGCAAACACAAGGAATTGATCAATCCCATTAATGTATTCCGTCGACATCCTATTTGGCAAATCAATCCAACTCTTATCCATCATCTGTACTTCTCTTATATGTGTTTCCCACTATTAATTTGCTTCAGGCAAACTTACTGGGAGATATACATCTCACATACAAAACAAATATGCCCTAGAAAAAAATATAATTACAACAAATGTAAGAGTCATAGTGAGATGAAAGGGTAAAAATATAATTACAAGACATAATATCAAGATAAGACAAGATGCAAACAGATAAAATACAAAACAATGCCACTGCTAAAATCATAACTTTTAGGCTTTACCCGCATTGTTCCCTCTCACATAGGTGGACCCGACATGAGAAAGGAGGCTGTGGAATCTGGATGCAACCATAACGGTTGTGGATTTAGCAATCTCGTAAACACTACTAAAGAAGTGCATCATTCTCATGGCACATTTACTGGCCAGACAAAGATTAATACATAACAAATATGATGGAAACAAATATGACTGGCACTTCGTCTTCAGATATGTTTAGATTGCTCACTTCATTTTAATTTTCGTATCTTCTCCATGTTCTTTTTCTTCCCTTTTACAAATCCAAGAACCAAACAAAACACAAAATAAATATTTGATGGGGAAATTACACAAATAACCCATGGCTTTGTCTAATCACAAATTAAACTTTTAATTTTTAATTTTTCTCAACTAAAACCCTGCACTTTATAAACTATATATATGTCGACACTCTGTCCATTTCTGTCTAGGTGTCTAACAGAGCAAAAAATGCATAGGACACATGGCACGCCTCCCCTATTCCCTGGCATAATTTTTATTCAAATATATATATGATGTGATACCATTTACAACAGAGGAAGCAAACTAAAGGCCAAAAGCATACCACTTAATTAAAAACAAACTACTAGTTATTAATTCAATTTGGAAATATTAAAAAGAAGATATGGACCGATAATAATAATCAATTCACCAAACTAATTTAGTCGTCCATCGATTATTCCGATATCAAGATGCACGGATGCTGTGATATCCTCTATAAAACATCTTTTTTACTTTTAACAAAAATCTCACCAAATGCAAAATCAAATCTTTTTCACGGACTTGCATAACAATCAATTATAGTGATAGAATACATAGACAGTAGAGAGTAGATTCTGTGATCGGTCGTTGGGGGTGAAGAAGAGGGTTGAGGACTTGGTGAAGAGGCTGACATTGCAGGAGAAAATTGGGTCCTTGAGGGACATTGGAGGGAGTGTGAGTAGGCTTGGAATTCCAGAGTACAAGTGGTGGTCTGAGGGTTTACATGGTGTAGCACCAGGCTGGCATGGTGGGACAAGGTTCTCTGAATTAGTCCCTGGAGCTACTAGCTTTCCTCAGGTTATTCTCACTGCGGCTTCTTTCAATATCACTCTCTTTGAAGCCATTGGAAAGGTATATATATATATATATATATATATGTCTCCATTTATATAATAATGTTCTTTAGATTATATTTCTAGGAATACAGAAACTGATCATAGAAATGTGAGGTGAATTCTATCTTTTGGCGAGAAGGAACAGCCTAAAAAATGACACGACACGACAAGAATACAAAAAAAAAAACAAACACGTTGAAGGTTTGATTATCTGAAATGACACGACACAAATACGACTATCACGACACAATTTTCACCACTCGCTGTGAGGTTGGCTTTACATATTCGAAGACAAGACACCAGTCTTATTGCAAAGGATCAGAGGCTATGAAGACGTATCGGAAAAAAATGAGGAGGCTCAAGAAAGTGCAGTCATCAAACAAATATCCAGTTGCCCTAAAATGCATGCCCTCTGGCACCTCATGCAGTCAAAGAACAGTTATAGAATTGGGCTAAGTGAGAACTAGTAAGGGTTAAAGAGAACCAGATACATGAGGAGCTAAATCATTCTTGAGATTTTACCCATTTTTCAAAATACTTTAAAAGAAGAGAAATTTCCAAGCACAAGCTTATAAACAGTGTAGTCAAAATACATAGCATACAAGGTTTACATGACTATGAACTTCCTATACAAATCATGTTTTTCCCATTCTGCATCCTCAAGAATGGCAACAACACCTGGTTTGAAGGTATAAACATCTCAATGAACAAATAAATACCTATGATAAATTTCTCACAGCATACAACAATGCAAGAGAAATCACCCCCTCCAATACTTCCTCGAGAAAATGTAGTTCGGGCAAAAAAAAAAAAGGTTATGAATTGGTTTCATCCTCAAAACGGAGGGAGACAAATCTACCTTAGTATCAAATAATATATTCAAATTTTAGTATAAAACAGAATAAGATCTATACCAGTGCAATTGAAGATTGATGTTAAAACTTGTACCTCAGAAAAAGATGACCTGTTAAAGCCAATATTTCAATCAGATGTATATTCGTTCGCTACACCTTGCTTGTCATTTGTTTGGTCAAAGATTCACTAAACCCGTATAGCATTTGTGCTTGTGTATCCACTTAGCAAGTCACCGAGGGCTTGTATTAATGATTTGGGTTCAAAAACTACACCCACATTTGGATCACGCACAGAATCAACAGTGATCTGCAAGATTTAAATCAGAACACCTGGGATAGTTGTGCACAAGTAGAGAGAGTTTCATCATTCCGCAAAGTAAATGAAGATTTTAATTTTAAAATCATAATCTTGCTAAAATTAGGCAGCTACCACAAATTATTGAATAAAAAGGACCTGGGTAAAGATCGTTCATGAACTTCGTCATTCACCAATGGTTTAGATTCCAAAGGGAACTTTGTCATTCACCGTCCTCCAAACCACCGTCCTCCGCCACAGATCCGCCGCCCTCCAAATCCTACATCCCACCAATCAAAAGCACAGGTCAAAAAAAACAAGGATTCAAGCTTTATGAGAGAAGGAACAGCCTCAAAAATGGCCTCACTCACAGTCGCTCACAGTCGGTCGTAGGTCGTCGTTCACAGTCGCTCACCGTCGAAGGCCGTCACTCACCGTCGTCGGTCACCGTCGTCGGTCACATGAGATGGAATTTAGGAATTTAGGAGATGAAATTTAGGAATTTAGGAGATGGAATTGAGGGATTTCGATTTTAGGGATTTTGGAGATATGAGGAATTTAGGAATTGGACCGCGAAATGGGATAGAGCAGCGGGAACCAAATTTTATTTATTTGCGACGGTATATTTTAACCGTCGCAAATAAGCGTAATTAATATATGAAACGACGTCGTTTTACCAGAGTTTTTTTGCGATGGTCTTCTGCCGTCGCAAATGGTCCCCCTTTTGCGACAGTAAAATTTAACCGTCGCTAATAAGACGTTTTTTGCGACGGTATACCGTGCGTCGCCAATATTTCTGCAAATTTCTTTTTTCAACCTTTAGCGACGGAATACTCATCGTCACAAAAGTCCATGTTTCTCGACGGTAGATACACGCCGTCGCAAAGTCGTCTTTTGGCGACGGAAAATATATATCGTCGCAAAAAATTCTTTTTTTGGAGACGGTAACTATTTCCCGTCGCAAAAAAGGGTTTTTTGCGATGGTAATCACCCCGTCGCAAAAACCTCCGTGTTATTAGCCAGGTTTTCTTGTAGTGAATCTATGATAACATTTAATTTCCTATATATGGTTTTACTATTATTTATGATATTAACAATTAATATTGAGAGTAAATGTGTCAACAAACTTCTCACAGGACTTATGGGAACATAAGTTTTTTAGTAAGACCATATGTAGCATAAGTCTCCCTAATAGGACTTATAAATAATTTTCCCTTTCTTGGATACTAAAATATAATATTATACTTTATTTGTCTTTATGTTTTATTCTATTCATATTATTTAGATTTCTCTAATCTTACTAAAAAGAGATTAGTATAATTATTTTTTAAATTTCAAGAGAAGTTAACACAATTTATCCTAAAAAAAAACTTCAGGCTAGTTTGGTTGTGTTTTAATTTTTTTTTATTTTTTAATAAAACAGAAAACTGCATAAAACAAATTTAAAAAAAAAAATTAAAAATCAAAGAATAACAATTCAATGTTGCCCGATGACGTGATGGTTCTCTTTGCACCGACGATAACCACTTGATTGGATGACAAAACAAGCAAAATGGGTCTCACTGCCCACCGAACGCCACGTCATTCCAAAATCCAAGTGCCATAAACTAACTGGTCAGTCCTCTACATGCGTAACGGCCAACTAACTCAACACTTTCTGCAAAATATTGTTTGGGATGTTCTAAATAAGTACACTTTTGACTTTTTATAAAATATGAGTTGGGTTTGAAGTGATGGAGTAGAGAGGTGATATGATTTAAATAAAATGATGTGACTTAAATATGATAGTAATTTTTGACTTTTTGATTTTTTTAGAACATTCCAAACAAGGCCTTAGTATGTTTAATTTCAGTTTTTTAAATTTAATTTTTTGAAAACTGAATTTTTTATTTTTCATATTTCTTTTTATATTTAGTAAATATTTTTAATATTTTTTTATTTTTTTAGATACACTTTATGATGTATTCAAAAAGTAAAATATTTATAAAAAAATATTTTAAAAAATTAATAAATATATAAAAATATGAAAAATATATCAAATTTATATTTTTATTTTCTATTTTTAATATTTAATGAATTTTTTAAATATTTTTTTTCACAAAAATTATATTTTTTAAGTATATTTATATTAAGTGTGTTTAAAAATTTTAAAAATTATTTAAAATATTAAAAAATTTCAATAAAAAAAAAAACTACACAAAGTAAGAAAATAAATTTTTTTAAACTTTTTTTTTTTTTTCAGAAAATTCAAATCAAACAAGGTGATTAACAAACTCTCTTCACTTCTTCACCATCTTCAACTCTCATTCTGCAAAATTCGCTACACAGTATTTTGTTGTATGTACGAAAATACCCCTATGGAACAGTGAAATTTACGACCATCTCTTGCAGGTATTTCGGTAATTTTCTCACTTTCTTGCCTTGTAATTTTGCCGCTCCAAAACCCTAATCTGCTGTCTGTGTTTGTTGAAGCAGGAGGCTTGTTTGGCTGAGTGAACTTCTTGAGCTGATGTGAGAATTAGGGCTTGGATTTGAAGTTAATTACGATATATGCCACCTTGAGAACTTGAAATCAAGCTGCGATGAATAGTTTTGATTTGATTTAGAGTTTGTGCGAATCTGATTGTGTGAAAGTGTATTTTTTTGTGGATTTTGGTTCTGATTAAGGTTTTGTGAACTGCTGATTATTTATGGGACTCAATGCTTGGATAATAAAAAATTGGTGTTCTTTGAAAGCTATATAGAGTAATGTTTTGATTTTCGCAAGTTTAATTAAAATTTGTGGAAACACTTTAAATTTGAAGTAAAGGGTTTTGTGGATCTTGAATTGTGGAGGTTACTGGCATGCATGAGAGGGAATTATATATATATATATATATATATATGTGTAAATGTATTGTCTCTTCCAAGAGCATCTCCAATCCTTACTCTCTTTTTTTCATCAAATTTGAGTGAAAGTTTGGTTGAAAGCTTAATCTGATAGGACACCAATCCCTTCTTTTCTTTCTTTCTTTTTTTTCTTTTCCCCTGTTAATGTACACTAAACCTAACCCACTAACCTAACCCACTACACCCACTCAACTCCACTAAACCTAACCCACTCTACCTACCACCTCCACTTCACCCCCTACCAGCACCACCACAATCTGCTACCTTCTCTTCTATATATAGGAGTTGTAATCAATATACACACATCAATCTTGTAATATATACACAACATCAATAATACATTTTAATCTTAACATGGTATCAGAGCTAGGTTAACAACCTAGTCATTCTGCTTCACCGGCGGGCGGCAGCCTCGCCTTGGCCGCCCGCCGGACCTCTCTTTACCACTGTAGTTGGATCTGCAATCTCCTCCGGAGGAATAGGCCGGGCTCCATCCACCTGTTTAGTATCTCTCTTACTTCCACAGATTAATTATTGCAGTGCGCACACACTCGCTCACCACAAAAGATGGACACGAAGTTCGCCGGAAAGTCCATCGCCGCCGTACACTCCGGCCTCACCGACATCGATCAGATGGCGGACACCACCGCCGAGCCCAGTCAGCGACCTTCCTCCGGTTCCCCGACGACATTCTCCTTGACGACGACGACTTCAACCTCGCCTCCCTCGACTTCCCTTCTCTCTCCTCCGACACCGAGACCACCACCGAGACCTCCTTCTATGACTCCTCCGCCGTCGACTCAGCGACGAAGAGCGCCTTAGCCATCGCCCCTGGCGACACCGTCATCTTCCTCCACACCCCGATCTGAGGAAGCGCTCGATGGTCGTTCTGAATCTTCGATTGACTCTCTATCCCTCTCTCGTTCTGCTTCGATGAAGCTTCGAGCTGTGATGACGAGTTACTGAGTTGCAAATGAGTAGGCCAAAGCCTCGATGAATCCGCCGAGGTCAGATCCGCCGCATCACCGCCACAGAGCTTGTCTGGAAACACTTCGAGAAACCGCCGTAGGTGTTGATCGTGTTGAGCTCCGTCGGAGACTCCTCACCGGCCTTCTCCGCCGCCACCTTTGCCTCCATCTCCATCTAAACCTTGGAGTTCTGCATCCACGGCTCCAAATCTTTCAACACTGTCTCCGATCGTCTACAGGGGCAAACAGGTGGCTTCGGACATGTCCTACGTGACGAAGCGCCTCCTGAAGAGCACCGGAACCACCTTCCTCATTCTCATCGTTCCTCTCATCATCGAGATGGACTGCGAGCAACAGCTCAACGAGCTCGAGATGCAACAAGCCAAGTTTGGAGAGAGGCAGCACCATTGTGATACAACAAGCCGCCAACCTTGTCTCCACTGTCTTCTTATTATTATAATATACTACCCACAGTATTATCCTCCACTCATCATTTATATATCTTTTATTATTATAATATATTACCCACTCATCATTTATATATCTTTTATTATCATTTATATATTTACTGATTCATCAATATATATATATATAATAATTTTTCAACAAATCTTTATTTTATTTTATTTTTATTCCAATACACACACAAAAAAAAAAAAAAAAATATCCATTCACAACCAACTCGTTTTCATTCCACAAACTTGTCATTTCTTCATGCCGGGCTCAACCCCAATCACCATTTTACACCAAACAACAACAAAAAAAAAAAAAACAAAAAAACAAAAAAACAAACAAACAAACAAACAAACCCACAACCACCACATCCACAGGCGGGATTTTCCCTTCTCTACTCTGCCGCCGGTCTTTTCTTCTTGCCTCTGTCCTGGGCGGCCCTTGCCGGTGTTGTCTCCGTGTTTCCCACTCCACTGGGCCCGATCACTACTCCCTGCTCCTCCACTGCAGCATATGGCGGCCCTCCAAATCGGAACATCACGGTGGCCTTCCGCTTCAGCTCCTTGTTTTCTGCCCTTAGCACGCTCATCTCTGCTCGCGCATCCTTATACATGCGTTGGAGCAGAGCCAACTGGGAGTTTAATTGCTGCACCTCATTTGTCCTACTCTGCAGCCGGTGCGACAAGTTTGTGACCGCCGTCATGGACTCCACACATGCCTTCAAAGTATACTGATTCGCCTCCACATCCGTTTGCACTGCCATTTTTTGCTCCACCGACTGCATCGGAAAGTTCAGCGGAGCAAACCCAGCGGTGTTTGGTTGAGGTTCACGGGACACCGCACCAGTTCTCTCTCCTGTGGACTCGTTGAGATCGGGAAAGAGAGTGAGCAGCCCACGGGACGACGAAGCCATTTTCTGGGCAACAGCAACAGAGTGTTACAGCCTATCTCTCTCAGCAAAACGACCTCTCTTTCTCAGCAAAATGAAGAAGTTTTCAGAGGTTTCTCTCAGTTTTTCTGTCTCCGTTTCTGCCTCCTCCGCTTCGGTTTATAACGACCATGACACAGAGACAGCCACGCGCATCGCGCGCCTTTTGACACCGACAACCTGGCACGCCTTTTCATGGCACACCTTTTCATGACTCGGGCACGTCTTTTGATGACACGCCTTTTGATGACACACCTTTTTGAGGCACGACTTTTGAGAGTTTGATGTATATATCCATGTATCTCTTTTGGGCAGCTTTCTCAATCCCTTTGTTTCAACCTCAAATAGGTTTCTCTCTTCCAACCTATTTGAGTTTGAGGGGGGGTTATACACAGTATCATGTATAAGTCACTCATGGCGCACTCCCTAAGTCGCCCCCTTGGTACATCATCACAACCTGCTACATCGGTCCGACATGACCCCATAAACTGTCTTCTCCAACGGTCCGACATGACCCCGTAAACTGTCTGCTACAACGGTCCGACATGACCCCGTAAACTGTCTGCTACAACGGTCCGACATGACCCCATAAACTGTCTTCTACAACGGTCTGACACGACCACACAGTGTCTGCTACAACGGTCCGACATGACCCCGTAAACTGTCCTGCTACATCGGTCCGACATGACCCCATAAACTGTCTTCTACAACGGTCTGACACGACCACACAGTGTCTGCTACAACGGTCCGACATGACCCCGTAAACTGTCCTGCTACATCGGTCCGACATGACCCCATAAACTGTCTTCTACAACGGTCTGACACGACCACACAGTGTCTGCTACAACGGTCCGACATGACCCCGTAAACTGTCTGCTACAACGGTCCGACATGACCCCGTAAACTGTCTGCTACATCGGTCTGACACGACCATACCGTGTCTCCTATCCTGTTTTATTTTATTTATCAGTTTATTTTTCTGTTTTGTAACTCTCTCCAAACTCAAGTTGGTTTGTGTCTAACCTCCTTGAGTTTGAGGGGGGCTGTTAATGTACACTAAACCTAACCCACTAACCTAACCCACTACACCCACTCAACTCCACTAAACCTAACCCACTCTACCTACCACCTCCACTTCACCCCCTACCAGCACCACCACAATCTGCTACCTTCTCTTCTATATATAGGAGTTGTAATCAATATACACACATCAATCTTGTAATATATACACAACATCAATAATACATTTTAATCTTAACATCCCCCCATCAAATCTTTTTGGAAAATTCCCAACTTATCCTAAAAATATGTCGTAACCATTTTTTATTTATTTATATATATATATATATATATCTTTAATCCTTACTCTTTTTAAATTTCATCAAACTTGAGTGAAAATATAACTGTTGGGAATTTGGTGCATCTTTGATTTGGTGAAAAAATTGCCTCTCCCTTGATTTGATACAGATTGGAGCCACTTTTAGCCATTTTTTTCATGAAATTTGAATTTGATGAAAGAACCGATGGAGGGTTGGAGATGCTCTAAGGTGTGTGTATATATACATAAAAGATTGTGTTATATTTTATGATATGAAGTTATGATGCTTGACTTTGGTGGTTCATATTGATAGTCTTCCACAATTCCACTGCTTTGGATGAGGTGCTCATGTAAGCTGGTAAAACTACTTGATTGAGTTAGTCCAATGAAAATAATGGAAAAATTGTTCTGTTGATGTATGTTGAGGTTTTGGTGTTTTAAGCATCAAGAGTAAGGTCAGCCGAGCCTGTTGTCATGGCTTCTGAATGTTGATTGCATATTTCAATTGTAAAATCATCTTTTTTTTTTATCCTAGTTTTTAGCATTCACAGTGCGTGTAGTTAGAAATTTGGGTATGTAATGTTTGTGCAGTTAATATGTTCACTGACTTGTGACCTTTGTCTGATCATGCAACAAAGGAATTTATTATGAACTCGTCTGATATTTTCTAGGTGGAGACAATGATTGTAGCGAAGCAATATCGTTGCATACACTCAACAAGCTGTTCATGCTCGAAAGGGCATCTAAATGAGAATGTGATCTTCCTAATTTTTCAGCACTTGAACTGGAATCCTAACTTGATAGCCGCCTTTTCTTGTGCTTGCAAATGGTTTGATGATGTTGCTAAAAGAGTACTCTGGAAGGAGTTTTGCCAGGCGAGAGCTCCAAAGATGATGCTTGATCTGCAATCTAATGGGAGTCACAGTGTTGATGGGAACTGGAGGGCACTTGGGAAGCTGCTTATTTACTGTTCTGGAAGTACGAAGGGTGGCTTGTTCAATACTATTCATATTCCTGGCCACTTTGTTCATAGGACACGGTTCTCTAGGACTTCAGGGAAGAGCTTTCTTTTACCGCAATGCAGAACAGATGTTCTGTATGTGTGTGACCCTTGTGAACATCTTGACCAAGGGGAAGAGGGAGATGTGGGATTTTTCCGGGGAGTTTTCAGGTCATTTGCAACGTCAAAGGTTCGGAAGAAGCTGATCAAAAGAGGGGCCCAGTTTCATCCAACTGAGGTGTGTCCCTATTGTAAGGCAAAGCTTTGGAACATGCTGCAAGCGAAAATGATACCACAGAGTGCTAGCTGCAGGTTAGGTGCTTACGAAGATTGCATTGAGTATTACGTTTGCCTTAATGGGCATGTGCTCGGGATTTGTACTCTTTTGCCCTTGTCTGATTCAGAAGAGGTATCTGAGGAGTAATACTTGGAACTGAATCCAGGAACATCTAACACAAAGATTTTCTTTCATTTCTTGTTCTTATTCTCTTATTTATTTATTTTATGTGTTTTTTAACTATCAATAAGGTTAATAGACTAGACTTGACAACATTTTGAAAATGAGAGATGTACTGCTGAAGGTTGCAAATGACTTCTATTGATTGAAGGATTTATCTAGTAGCTATAAACAATATCTTTCATAAATGAAAATGCATTTTAAAGGTTCCTTTTTGTTTGTATCATACAACCCCCTCTCCATGAGAGTGGATCTTCCTGTTTGCTGTCGTGGGTTACTACTGAAGTGGCTCTGCTTTATCTTTTTAATTGGTAAGTTACATTGTTCTCTTATTCAGTGTAAGTATTCCGAATACGAGGTCCCGTTACTGTTTTACCTACCCAACCAACCTCTTCCTTTTTTCCCCCTCAAAAAAGTGATGTCTGACTGTTAAATTTGGCCTATGAGATTTTTCAGCTAGTCTTATTGTAAATGAGCCAAGCTCAGTGTACTGACCTGTCACCTGTCAAAATATCAGGGAGTGTTATTGTAAACGAGCCGAGCTGAGAGAACTGAACCTGTCACCTGTCAAATTATCATTGACTTGAAGCTTGGCTTAACACCACATTTACATGTTTGAACAAAACGATGAGTTGTAAAAGCCTGCAGACTGTTTGGCAAGTACTTTTATGCTATCCACATTAACAGTTGTAGTTAATATCTGAACTCGGTGGCCTAGTCGTCATTTTCATTACTTCCAAGTCAAGTGGTTTAAGGTAAAAAAATTGAAGTCGAAGCATTAATTTGATGAGTTCAGTTCATTAATCAAATGTTGTTTGTGTGCTACACATTGTGGATGGTATCTGGGATGGCCGGAACAAGATGATCTGGGAATGTGGCAATGCTCAACTGGCAAGGGATCATCAGAGGCAGAGAAGGAGAGGGCCAAGGGCAACCCTTTTCTGAGGGAATGATGAACAGTTATGTCCCATGCATGGGGAGAATATCCTTTTATAGGGAAATTGCTATTGAGGTCAACTTAGGGGTGACATGTGGCCTAATCCCCTTGGTGCGACAACTTGGGATCGCTTGCCCTAAGATCTATATCCTGTGATCTCCTGACATGGGGACCTCTTTTCTCCCGACAAAGTGTCAAGATTTCTTACCTCAATGTGTCAGAGATATTAGATGTCTTGGTTAACACCTCTCTCTAAGGTTGGTAAGGGGGGTACCACCCTGAAGGGGTGAGTCAAGCAACCTTGATGATCCATTGACTAAAAACTAAGTCACAATCTTCCCATCACCCCCTCTCTCTAAGGTTGATAAAGACTCAAGCAACCTTGATGATCCATTGACTCTATCCTCCAAGTCACAATCTTCCCATGACCTCATGCAGAGATCCTAGGCCATGCTTCCAACTAGTCACTTATTCAGAGTGTTACGAAAATGAAGGATCTTTGGCGGGAGATCACTATATCAAACCACAAAATACAATTGGTCTCACTTGTTAACAATCTTGGAGAAGTCGTAGCAATAACAATTGGAGATTGGCTTTTGACAATTACTTGCATGGGATTTGTCCAGCCTTAGGCATTTTGGACATTAAGAAAGAGATGTAGATATATTTAGAGATATGCCATTGAACCACGTGCAACGTCACGAGGCTAACAGTTAACACGTGGTACCACAACACTAGAATATGCTGATGGGGGAGTGGACGATGTCCATGCAAGAGAAGTGAGTCTGTACCTGCACCCATCATCTAGGCCTGTATATAATTACTGTGGGAGCCGAATATTCCGGGAGGGCAATAAGGCTGAACACAGGTATGAGATCAGTCAAGGACGGAATTCCTATTCGGCATTGGTTGTAGTCGACCACAGTGCCGAATAGGATAATCGGCATTCCATCCAGCAGAACAAGAGCCGAATAGATAGACGTGCAATGGATCAAGGGTGGGCCCGACCCTAAGGCCCAAGAAAAAGAATATAAATAGAGGAGCATCAGCCAAAGAAAGATATGTGAAAATAAGTAAGTTTAACTTAAGATATAAGCAACCAAGAGAGTATATACTGACTAATCCGGCGGAGTGCTAATTCTAGCACCCCCGACTAGAGTGTTCATTCTCTTTCAGGTGACTCACTGAGGATCTCGAGCGTCCCATTGGATTCAAAAAGTATTTTTAAACTACTTCTCCACAATTGGCGCCATCTGTGAGAATACTCCAGCACATCCATGGCAGGCGTGACGGAAGATCTTTTGGTAGTCGCTGACGACCTTACACCACGAGTTGATACCACTCCAAGCAATCTGCTTGGACCAGAAAACATTAACGTACGAAGAGCCTTGAACTTCGACTCAGCTGCCCAGACCTCACCCTCGACATCAACACATGAGACAATGCAAGCAATTATGGATCAGGCGAAGCAAAACGAACAGAGGTTGGAAACACATGATGGCAGAGAACGAACGCCTTCGACATGATTTGGCCTTGGAGATGGCAAAATCTCTACAGGCCACGCGCCAAGATTCGGGACGACCTCTGAGAAAGGATGGTCAACGACCTCAAACTCGAAGACAAGACAATAGTAGCGATTCTGACTCGTCATCCCCAGAATCCAAAAAGAAGGGACGGGTCGCAGTCTCCAGTTCTTCCGAATGGAGTTCGCCTGCAAGGACTAAACGAAGAAGAAATGATTTAGACAAAGAGGATCGACATGACCCCTTTGTGTGACGGATCACAAGGGCAGTACTACCCAAAAAATTCAAAGCTCTATCGTTCACCCTATATGATGGAAAATCAGATCCCACCAATCATATCCGTCATTACAAGCAAGCCATGACACTGCATGCAGACGACGAGGCCCTCATGTGTCGAATATTTCCCAGCAGTTTGGGACCATTGGTCGTCATATGGTATTATAAATTGGAATCGACATCAATTAAGAACTTCCATCAACTCCAAAAATCCTTTAGGGCAAGGTTCATCACCAATGAGGTCCAGCCGAAACACGCCGATTCTCTCTGGGCAATGCAAATTCAACCAGGGAAAACACTACGTGCTTATTTGGCGCGATATTGGGAATGCTTTAATCTTGTAGATGATGCCTGCAATGACTCCATGGCCATTACCGCCTTTAAAATGGGGTTGCACCCTAATAGTGCTCTCCGTAGCTCCTTGACCAGAAGGCCCCCCAAAACAGTCTGGTCGCTAATGAGGAAAGTCGAGGAATACTGCAAAGTACGGGTTAAAGTCGGGCACAAGGCCAACAAGACGGCCCTATCTGAGATCGTTCAGTCGATAAATTTTGTACCCTCGCGGAGCCCTGAACCACAGAATCGGGCTAAGCGAGACAGAAGACGAGATTCACGCCGATCAATTGACTAATGTCCACAATGGGCTAGTGAACAACTTCAAGTGGATAGCAGGCGCATCAGGCGCGCGAACAAGAAATATACGGAGTTTTTCGAGCCCATCAGCACGGTTATGTCGAAAATTCAACATCTTCCGTTCTTCAAATGGCCACCTAAGATGGTGGAACCTCCCGACACGAGGAGACGGGATAGGCGGTGCGAATATCACAAAGACCACAGACATAATACCGACAACTGTTATGCCTTGAAAGATCATCTCGAGGAGTTGGTACAAGACGGTCGGCTTAAACAACACGTCTGAAAAAACAATTCAACCAAAACAGTTGTTTTACAAGATTCACCCCCACTCGGCGTAATCCATATGATTTACAACTTGCCAACGGCATCCGCGGTACATACAATTCAGTCGCATCCTGACCCCCAGAAGCAAATCACACCAACGAAACGGCCCCATGAAGTTCTGAGTATTACTTTTGATGATTCTGATTTGGTCGGTGTAACGCTCCCGCACATTGATCCCTTGGTCATCGAACTACGCGTAAACCGATTCACCGTTAAATGTTTTCTCATTGACCAAGGGAGTACTTCGGAAATTATGTACTACAAGACCTTCATCAAACTCGGCTTCACTAAGTCGGACCTGTCTCCGACCCATTATCCGTTATTCCGCTTCAACACTAATCCAGAATACCTGTTGGGCAAAATCACACTTCCAGTTCGAGCGGGCTCCCGATTAGTGGATGTGAAATTTTTGGTTGTCAAGCTTCCTTCGCCGTATGATGTCTCATGGGACGAACTTGGCTGCATACCATGTAGGTTGTGCCAAGCACCTATTATCAACTGCTCCGCTTCTTGACTGAACGCGGCATTAAACAAATCCATGGTTCCCAAAAATCGGCACAAGCATGTTATCTTCTTACCACAAAGACACTAAGAGAGCTGGAAATGAATTCTATTTAGGTGCCGGATCGAAAGAGTCTCGACGATGTTGGGCGACTCCCAAGTGAAAAGGCCACGAAAGCCCTGGTTCGAGTTGAAATTGACAGGAATCCTGACAGGTTCTTCATGGTCGGCGCCTCCTTAAATAGAGTCGACAGGCAGCAGCTACCTTCTTACTCGGCAACCTTGATGTATTTGTATGGTCACCGTATGAGATGCCGGGGGTGGATCCATCTGCTTCTCAACACCGTTTAAATGTTGACCCCAAATGTAAGCCGATTATTCAAAAAAGTTGGCGGTCAGTTGCAAAACACACTGCTGTCGTTGTTGAAGAAGTTAACCGGTTGCTTGATGCCGGGGCAATCCGGGAAGTGACCTATCCTACATGGCTATCGAATACTGTGGTTGTAAAGAAGAAAAATGGGACTTGGCGTGTTTGTGTGGATTTCACGGACTTAAATAAAGCTTGTCCCAAGGATTGTTTTCCCCGCTCCAGAATAGACCAACTCGTAGATGCCATGACACGTCATCAACGTATGAGCTTCTTCGATGCCTACAGAAGCTATCATCAAATCACCATGCATCCGGAGGACCAAGACAAAACTGCATTCCTCACCCCAAGAGGAACCTACTACTATAAGGTTATGCCTTTTGGGCTGAAGAATGCGGGGGCAACTTACCAAAAACTAGTCACTGCCATGTTCAAGGAGCAACTCGGCCGTATTATGGAAGTATGCATTGACGATATGGTGGTCAAGTCCAAAGAAGAGCGAACTCATCTAGCCGATCTGGAAAAGACATTCGACATTTTATGCAAGTACAAAATGAAGCTGAATGCTACCAAATGTGCATTTGAGATCGGATCCAGCAAATTCCTTGGCTACATTGTCAACCACCGCGGAATCGAAGCCAACCCGAGGTAAATCACAGCAATCCTAGAACTCGGCTCTCCTCGATCTGTCAAAGAGGTTCAAAAGTTGATGGGGATGGCCGCCGCACTCAACAGGTTCATCAATCGTTCCATAGATCGCTGCCGACAATTCTTTTATACCCTACGGCAGGGTAAAGCTTTTGAATGGACCTCTGAGTGCGATGCCGCCTTCAACAATCTCAAGACTTACCTCCGATCAGTTCCACTCTTGACAACACCTTCGGCAGGTGATCCACTCATTTTATATCTGGCAGTTTTCGATCGGGCCGTCAACGCCGTACTGTTAAAAGAAGAGCTTGGGGAGCAGCAGCCAGTGTATTATGTGAGCAAAGCAATGGTTGACGCCGAAACACATTATCTTCCGTTGGAAAAACTCATCCTAGCCCTTTGTCATGGCAACAAGAAAACTGATGCATTACTTTCAGGGGCATACCATCGGGATACTAACAGACTACCCTCTCAGGTTAGTACTCCGTAGTGCAGAAGCATCAGGGCGCATTTCAAAGTGGGCTCTCGAACTTGGCCAGTACGACATTCAATTTCTACTAGAACCTTAATCAAGGGGCAAGTTCTCGCCAACTTTGTGGTTGAATTCATTGGGGGCCTCGCCGACTTCAAGTCTGATCACATTCAACCTAAGCCGAACTGGAGAATTTATGTTGAGGACATTTGGCAGTTGTACTGTGATGGATCATCCAATCAACGCGGCAGTGGGGCGGGCGCAGTGACCATGGCTCCCGACGGGGCAATAATTGAGCAGGCTGTCAAACTGGGTTTCAATGCATCGAATAATGAGACCGAATACGAAGCATTGTTAACCGACTTACGGAATGCATATCTCCTTGGTGCTCGGCATCTTCTTATTTTCTGCGATTCACAGCTAGTCATTAACCAATTGAAAGGGGAATATGCAGCCAAAAACGACCGTATGGCAGCTTACATGAAAACGACGAATTCCTTGCTGGCAAAATTCGACCATCATGAACTAAATCAAATAACCCGGGATCAGAACACACATGCAGATGCCCTGGCTTGCCTAGCCTCTACCATCAGCTCAGAAATCAAACGGACAATCGAAGTAGGATTCATCCCTGAGCCGAGCATTGCCCCCTCAGAGTCCATTCAAATTGATGTCATAGAATCAGGTCCAAGTTGAATGGACCCTCTCACTGCATTCCTATCTTCTGAATAGGTCCTGACAGATAAAAAAGAAGCACATAAACTGCGGAACAAAGCCCTGCGATATTACTTGGATCCGCAAAGAAAACTTTACAAAAAATCCCTTTCTGGTCCATATCTAAAATGCATTCATCCGGACAAAGTCGAAGAACTCCTAACTGAAATACATGAAGGCAGTTGTGGTGCCCATTCCGACGGGCGCTCTTTGGCTCATCGAGCTATGACACAAGGGTATTATTGGCCGACAATGAGAGCTGACACCGAGTGTTACGTCAAAAAATGCGTACAGTGCCAGAAGTTTTCCCCTTTAACCCATTTACCTACTGAAGAGTTAAGCTCCATCACCAGTCCTTGGTCGTTCGCCCAATGGGGACTCGATATCGTCGGACCATTACCTCGTGCCCCGGGCAACAAGCGATTTTTGATTGTCGCGACAGATTACTTCACAAAATAGATCGAAGCGGAGGCACTAACACACATTCGAGATACTAATGTTAAGCGTTTTGTATGGAGAAATGTCATCACACGATTCGACATTCCAAGAGCTCTTATTTCAGACAACGACATCCAGTTTGATTGTGGCGTCTACCGAGAACTATGTAGCATGTACAATATTCGGCCTTATTTCTCGACGCCGACTTATCCACAGAGCAATGGCCAAGCCGAAACCTCCAACAAGGCCATCGTGGACGGCATCAAGAAGAGACTGGAGAAAGTCAAAGGCAGATGGGTCGAAGTATTGCCAAGTGTGTTGTAAGCTCATCGCACTACGCTGAGGTGATCCACTGGGGAAATGCCGTTTGCTTTATACTTTGGAACCTAAACAATCATCCCTCTGGAGATCGGCCTCCCAACCTTGAAATCGAAAGTTTTTTGACATAGGCCGAAATGACATGATGTTGGCCTTGGATTTAACTCTAATTGAGGAACAACGAGACCGTGCCCTTGCATTCATGGCACGGTACTAGTAACAACTTGCTAAGTCGTATAATCAACGTGTTCATCTACGCCGTTATTCACTAGGAGAATTGGTCCTCAAAAAAGTGCTCCCAGCTGCCAGGAATCCGGCTAACAGAAAACTGGGTCCTAACTGGGACGACCCCTATCAAATCGATTCAATCGCGAGAACAGGGGCATATCAGCTTAAAGACATGTCCGGAAGAAGGCTGCCGCGTCCTTGGAATTCCACGCATTTGCGTAAATTCTATCATTAACCTGACTTGTGAGGCGTCATGATATTCGCCGTGTACAAACTTTCATTTTTATAATGCAAGATTACTTATCTCACTATGTGAAGTTTTAGTTTGATGTTATAAGCCTCCAGATTCGGAGCACCCTTTGTGGAATTCACGATTGGCCCAGTTAAAAGTCTCCGGATTCGGAGCGCCCTTCGTGGAATTCACGATTGGCTGAGTTAAAAGCCTCCGAATTCGGAGCCCCATCAGTGAATGACACTTTTGGGCCGAGAAAGCCTCCGGATTCGGAGCGCCCTTCATGGAATTCACGATTGGCCAAGTAAAAAGCCTCCGAATTCGGAGCCCCATCAGTGAATGACACTTTTAGGCCGAGTAAGCCTCCGGATTCGGAGCGCCCTTCGTGGAATTTGAAGCCCCATCAGCTAGTGACACTTTTGGGCCGAGCAAGCTTCCGGATTCGAAGCGCCTTCGGGGTGCCCTTCACCAAAAATCACGTTTGATCGGGGCAAAACGCCTCCCAATTCGGCACACTTTTCATGAATATTATAAACAAGCATAAACGCAGTTGACAAAACGTGGGGGCAGATCGATATGTTTTATCTTCAGTTTTATTCGGCCTTATTCGGCGTTATTGCCCACATACTAGAAACTAAACAAGCATACAAATTACACGAGCTTGAAATCAGGGGGTCACATACGCAACAGTAACTAGCAGCATGTAATTCAAGAATATGTTTGGCACACCAAATATATGAATTGAGAGAAATTAAAACAACATGCAAACATTTAAAGTAATATGTTTTATTGAATTAATCAATAATACACAATTGCCCCAAAGAGCGGTACAATATGTTTTATCTTCAGTTTTATTCGGCATCCCCCTCGTCGTTGTTTTTCTCGATTTCGAAAGCCACAAAGGGAAAATGACGAGTCTAGTATAACGGCGATGCCGACTCCACGCCTGCTGCCCGAAAAGCCTCTGCGGCCTGGAGAGCCTTGACCCATCCGTGCTTAAATCCACGATTCTCACATCGGCAGACCTCTTCGGCGAGCTTGTCCTTAGTCCTTTGTATACCAACTTTCTAGCCATCATAGAAGCCTTGTTCATAAGACCTGGTCTTTGCGGCCTCTATTGCAAACATACTTGCCGTGTCACGATCAGTAATCGCATGACTTATAAGCCGTTGGGTCACCCTTTCTTCTACGATCGAGTTAGCTAGACCGGCCGTTTGTGTCTCGGTGGTTTTGATCGACCTTAGTTCGCACTCAACCTTCTCCGGGCGAGCATCTAAGCTTTGAATGCGTTCATCCTTTTGTTCTATCTCCCACCGCGCGGCGCAAAGACGCATGCCGATTTCGTAGGCGGTATACAACCCTTTCACAACTCCATGGATGTCCTCCCAAAACACTTCGAAATCCGGTCGACTGACCACCGACTCCTGGACTTCTGGTGGAAAAATTTGTCGAGCAAACTCGACTGCCACATTTAGGTCGTGCACAATTGAATCTGTTTCTGTCATCGGTTTGTTCCTTACAAAGACCTCAAAGCTCAACGGGCGCGGAGTCGCACTGGTTTCTCCCCTCCAGTGCGATTGAGGGGAGCTCCCCCGTTGTTGTTTCTCTCTTTTGGAAGACCTACTTCAACGACGCGGGGACTGGCGTTTTTCACGTTCCCTCAACGTCCTGCTCCCCATGCACGTTGGTTCACCCCCTCGTTTCATCTCTGCCTCCAACTCCGCAAGTGTCCTTCCTTCTCCTCTACTATTGAAGAATACTCATCTTGCCATCCACAACAGTCGTCCAGCTTAGTTCGACACAGTGCTTTTTCCCTCTCACAATTTATTGAATTTAAACGTAGAAATGGCACCTACGCGCACGCAGTATCCACCACATTTATTAACTACGGGTGCAGCATCCTCGAGGTGACCTCATCAATGCTAAATTTTGACACCCGGTGCCGATCATCTCATGTGCCCCAGCCGCTCCATGAGCTAGTAGCATTCGGCCTCCCAGCTCATGCACCAGCTGGAGCAAGGGCAAATTTGTTAATCTAATCGGCAAATGCCCGACCTGGGACAAGGGCAGATTTTTAACCTAATCGACAAATGTCCGATCATCTCATGTGCCTGGTGTCGATCATCTCATGTGCCCCAGCCGCTTCATGAGCTAGTATCATTCGACCTCCCAGCTCATGCACCAGCTGGGGCAAGGGCAGATTTGTTAATCTAATCGGTAAATGCCCGACTTGGGGCAAGGGCAGATTTGTTAATCTAATCAGCAAATGCCCGATCATCTTATGTGCCCCAGCCGCTCTATGAGCTAGTATCATTCGGCCTTCCAGCTCATGCACTAGCTTGGGCAAGGGCAGATTTGTTAATCTAATCGGCAAATTCCCGACCTGGTGTCGATCATCTCATGTGCCCCAGCCGCTCCATGAGCTAATATCATTCGAGATTGATTAATCTAATCGAATCTAATCGGCAAATTCCTGACCTGGTGTCGATCATCTCATGTGCCCCAGCTGCTCCATGAGCTAGTATCATTCAGCCTTCCAGCTCATGCACCAGCTGGGGCAAAGGCAGATTTGTTAATCTAATCGGCAAATTCCCGACCTGGTGCTGATCATCTCATGTGCCTTAGCCGCTCCATGAGCTAATATCATTCGAGATTCATTAATCTAATCGAATCAAATCGGCGAATGGCCAGACCTGGTGCCGATGAACAAGCTAATATCATTCGGCCTGCCAGTTCATGCGGCTGGGGCAAAAGCAGATTCATTCAGTTAATCGACCACACATCGAGGCCTTGAGCCGTTTTACTTGTTAGTCTGTGGAATATTCATGCATTTCCAAGTTATTAACTGCCGATTATTTTAGATATTCGGCTAAATGGCAAAGAGGTACAGGATGCTTAACTGATTCGGTTAATTTATTGGATGTTTAATTTACTTATGTAGCAAACAAAAAAGCATAAGGAATTGTCATTAATATGTTAAAGACAAATGAAAAATAGTATATGCAGTAAACTGCTAAGCACAGAAAATTTTCATTAATAAATTGAGCTCAAACAGCAGTCATTTTACACATGAAAATTAGCTTACATTCAAAGAAATGAAAATTTACTTACGAAAACCTACAAAAACTATGCATCTAAGATTCCTACCATAAACAAAAATATCCCCTAGTCAATCTTTAGGGTCAGACGCCAGCGGCTCAACGTCCACCTACTCGTATGGAATCGGATGCGCCAATATCACATTTACAGCAGCGAGGGCTTTGAGCCAGCCCTGTTTGAAGCCCCGATTCTTGAACTTGGGGACTTCTTCCACATAGTTGTCCAAGGCGGCGTCCTTCCCAGCTTGGAACACTTTGAAAATCTCAGAGTTGGCTACTTCCTTTGCCTTTCTTGATTCGTTCAAGTCGACTTCCAGCATAGCGATCACCTCCTTGGCTAACTTCAGGGCATCCTCGCTCGCTTTTGCCCTCTGTTCGGCGGCAAGCCTTAGCTAGTCAGAATTCCTCACTCGCTCGTCCTCAGAGTCTGCTCTCGCACATTCCTCCGCCGCCCGCGATGCCTCGGAATCAGCCCTTTGAATGGCTACCAGAGACTTGTTCTTTTCATTGTCAATTTCAGCTTTCAGGAAGCCGATTTGTTCTATGGTGTCATGTTGACTGCGGCCGATTTCGGCTATCTTGTCCACCGTTTACAAAACAAGGAAATAGAGTTGCAGCAAACAAATAAGAAATATATATATATATATATGTATTCAGGTGAAAGACTGCAGATAAGACAAGTGATGTACCAATAAGGCCGACTGAGCGGCCAAAGCAATCAGTATTAGGTCTGGCTCTACCCGAAAAGCGGCTCTATCAATCGGTAGGGATATGGAGGAGGCCATGCTCAAGGCCACGGCTGGGTCCTTCAAAGCCGACGCATCAGAGGCAATCGGCATATTCCTTATCCTTGGTTGAACAGTGAATGGAACAACCAAGTCTGATTCCTCAATGCGCGGCCATTTGTCACTTTGCTCCTCACCCTGAACGGCTTCTTGCTCGGCGGGGCACTTTTCCCCCCTATGCTCAGCCTCATCCCCTCGTTCTGCCTACTCTGTCGTGGCCGTTTCAGTCTGAGCCGTTTCTTCCGCAATAACAGGCAGAGAGGGTTCAACGACTGCGGCAGGTGGAGTTTCTGATCGGGCGGCCATCCTTTCGGCGTTTTTTCTCCTGGCAAGTTGAGTGAGCGACTCCCCGCCATATTCTCAAGATAGGCGCTGGGAAAGTCTCCTAAGTCTGTAAAAATGTCTTCGAAAGGGACGTCCCCTCGACTCCATGTGGACAGAGGGTTGGAAGAATTGAATCCGGCTTCCTCAAAGGCCGAGTTAAGAGGCTCGTCTACCTCGACTTCCAACTGGTTCGGGTCCTCGGCGACCTCCTCGGCTATTTGTTTTTCCACGTGCTCCGAATCAGAGCCTTCCAAACCAATTTGCCTTAGGTTTTTGAAATTGGGAAAGATAAGGGCCGTAAGATGCTCTTCGCCTCTGGGAATTGAAATGTGGTCTGCCGCTGAAAACGTTGCGCAAGTCAGCTTGTACCGTAGGAGGATGTGGGCCACCCTCCCTTGTTTCTAAAGGCTTGGACGGCCAACGAACTGTAGTGCGATTTTAATTTCCGTAAGCACAGCGTCGTCGACTGAAGCCAACACTTTCTTCAAATCGTTGGCCACCTAGTTCGCCTTTTCGCCTAGGCACGAGACCTAGGCGATCTTCACCCTCGCCGAATTCCCAGTTACCTCGGACAATGACCATTATATCGTCGAAACGCTTGCCAGAGCTAGCAAGCATAGTCACTAAGTGATGATCAGTATCCTTGGCCCTGAGAAAATAGCATCCCAGTCGGCCAGTAGACTTGGCTAAGGCATAACAATGCCGAATAGCAGGTATACCTAGGTTAATCCTAAGGTGTCGGTTCAACTCTGTAATCCCCATTATGATTCGGAAAAAATTTACGTTAGGCTGGGAAGGGATTAGACCCTAGTGTCGAAGGACGGCCCTTAAAAATGGGTGAAGGGAAAAACGGACTCCGCCCTCGGCAATCGATAGGAGAGGAAAGATGATTGTACTCTCATCAGTCCTCTCCATATCAGTTGTGCTGTCTGCCACGAGTGACAGATAGACGTCATCGAGGATGGAATAAAGGCATCGAAAGTCGGAAATTCGACTCGCAAAAAGGAGTTTTTTCAAATGTTTTGCCATCCTAGCCAACCTAAGGACTATACGAAACTAAAAATAAACGGGGAAATGGGGTTCGAAGTGAAGGAGAAGAAAACTTACAAGAAGCAAAAGAAATAATAAGAGACAGGAGGAAGTTGCAAGAGTCGTAAAATGGAGGTATATCGAAAGGCAAACTAGAAGCTTTGAGTATTCAAAAAGAACTTACACACGAAGGGACAACTTAGTTTCAAATCGCATTAAATGAAGGACGCATATGAAAAGGCGGGAAGATATAATAATGCCTAAAAAGCGTCTACTCTGACATGTGCTGGGATGAGGTTAGCCGCCGTTCTTTCTTTGACTTCCCAAATTCGAAACCAAACATGCCGACGAAACCAAACATGCCGAATAACTAGCATTAATAGGATGTCTAGGGGGCAATTGTGGAAGCTGAATATTCTGGGGGGGCAATAAGGCTGGACAAGGGTATGAGATCAGTCAAGGACAGAATTCCTATTTGGCATTGGTTGTAGTCGACCACAGAGCCGAATAGGATAATCGGCATTCCATCCAGCAGAACAAGAGCCGAATAGATAGACGTGCAATGGATCAAGGGTGCGCCCGACCCTAAGGCCCAAGAAAAAGAATATAAATAGAAGAGTATCAGCCAGAGAAAGATATGTGAAAACAAGTAAGTTTAACTTAAGATATAAGCAACCAAGAGAGTATCTACTGATTAATCTGTCGGAGTGTTAATTCCGGCACCCCCGACCGTAGTGTTCATTCTCTTTCAGGTGACTAGCTGAGGATCTCGAGCGTCCCATTGGATCCAAAGAGTATTTCCAACCACTTCTCCACAATTACATATAATCTCTCGAAGTTTTGTTGTTCCTTTATTTCATAATAATACAAAATTTCGAATTTACTACCAAGTCTCAAGCTTCACCAAGCTGAACGCTCTCTTGCTCAAGATCATTTCAACTGTTAAAGAAGCTCAAATCTTCAGCTCATTATTATAGGCTTGAATATTTCCACAAACTGTAGACTAGCTTTTTGTGAATTGAGCTTGAGCTACTTTGTATGCTACTTGACACATTTTGCTTCTAAGATTCAGCGTAGTGGATAAATATTACCTTGATATTATTATTTATATTTTTTTCCAAAAATTGGTTAGTTAATTTTGCCTGTCTTTCCTCAATTTTATTTTGAGCAACGGTCAAGACCTCCCTATGCTGGTCTTGCCATGCTTCTCATTTTGTGGTGTTAAACACTGTTTCCTATATCTTCAACTGCTTTTTGTCGAGATTGAACTAATACATGTTCTTCTTTTATTGGACAGGCTTTCAGATCACTGCAAATATGAATTTGTTATCTGGTGCTGAATCTTTTATAGACAAGGGTAAGCTGGACATGTAACAGGCTGTGTTTATTCCACTTCTTTTCAGTGGACCCAAAAACATCTGTCGCATATGGAATCAAGACTTCTACAATTGTGTTGCTTCCCAATCTTCAGCTTGGGCTAACCATGTTCTTAACCATCTTCCTTCGCCTAGAGAATCATCATTAGTGTAATTCTGTGTTGTACATTTTTATGGCATTGTATACGTTTTTAAACTCGAATGTCTGATTAGGATCTGAATACATTTGCCGATACATCTTGTTTGTGACAAATCATTGTTCTTTACAAACTTCGCTCCATTTATGTTGTGTTTGGTTGGAGAATTTAATGAGAGATTTAGAAATAAAAAGAGAAAAGTGTGTGAAATTAGGTGAAATATAAATATATTTTATTCTTATTTCACCTATCCTTTCTCTTTCTCTTTCTCTTTCCAAATCGTTCAATCAAACACAGTGTCAAGATGTCTGATACATGGACATCTTGTTTGTGAGAATGCACGATTAGTTCCTATGTGCGTTGTCTCAATTTTTGATATGGTCTTTCCTGCGGAATTGTTTTATAATAATGAAAGATAAAAAAGATCAAAGATATCACATACAAATTTATTTTCTTAAAAAATAATTTGGATACATTACAAATACACTTCTGAAATTTGTTTAAAATACGAATTTGTTCCTTATAATTTAAAAAATTACAAATATTTCTTTGTTAGAATTTTTTATTTAACAAAATTAATTGAAAAAATAAAATAATCTGAATTATTAATTAAAATAAAATTTTAACATTATTAAAAATTATTAATTAACTTGATTTATTAATAAAAATGACCTATTTGTTATGAAATTAAAAATCTTAGAAAGCATAATGTAATTTCTAAAATTACAGAGGATAATTTGTAATTTAAATAAACTTCAAAAAGTGTGTAATTTGCCTATATAATTTTCATAAAAAATAATTTTCTTTATTTTCTTTGATGTATTAAAAGTGATATTAATGGCAGCAGCAACAGCGAAAAGGTGGAGGTGGTTGTTTTGGTGGTAGTGATTGAGGAGTAATGGTGGTGGTGGCAGCAGCCCGAGAGTGGTAAATTTGTAATGGTTCTATCTAAATAAACTTATTTTCCGTAATCATATTTCATTTTTCATTTACGACCGATAATATTTTCCCGTCATACGTACTTCTAAGTGTGGAAATGAAGACTGTTATCCTCTCTTCCCAGACGCTCGGACACGCAGTCTCAACCGAAGCAACAGGCTGCTGTACAAAATATTTACATACAAAATTCAGTACAAAACTAGGTGCCTTAGCTAGTGGCTATGTAAAACCCGTAGTGAGACAAAATCCATTATACAACACTCTATTCACAGGGTCTGCGAAAATGCTTCTCGGTTTTCTGTGGCAGAATTATCTGAATCAGGTTCCAATTTCCTGAACACCAACTTCTGCTGGGGAAGCTGGCCATTGGAAAATGCCGAAACTTCTGTGTCTATTAACACGGAGTCCTCATCCTTGTACTCTCCTCTTAGGATGCCCTTTGCGAGTTCGGTTTCAACATACTGTTGGATAACCCGCTTCACCGGCCTAGCACCATAGTTGGGGTCGTACCCAAGATTTCCGAGGAGTTGAACAGCAGAGTCAGTTACTTGGATTTTCATCTTCCGATCAGCTATCCTCTGTTGCACTCGTTCCAACTGGCATACACAAACCAAGTTCAATGTCAGATTAAAGAAGAACATATAAAGAACTTCAAAACTAATTTTGCTTCAAAACCACTTCAGGATGAGAACTAGGGTAAAGCAGGCATTTCTAGAAGGTTGTGAAACATATTGTCAATCTTGATATAATATATACATATATATATTTTCACTCTATGCGTTAAAACATCTATGCAATATATTGGAGGGGGTTAGTCTACCCAAAATTCTATGCAAACTAAAATCTAAAAGAAAGTGTGTCCATTCATCAGGAGCCTCTAAATGCATCCCAAAAATGTTGTTGGACAATGGACACCCCTACTTTTCATATTTTTTTTCAAAATTCTTGTACCCCCTAAATCAAATTACCAAAAAAGACAACCTAGAAGCAGAGGGGGTGGCAGAGGTGCTACCAGCAGGTTGGGTGGGTGGTGAAGTATGAATTAATTTGGGTGTTACAAAAAATCAACAATATTTAAATTTGAGAATGAAATACCCAAATAACATTTTTGGGGCGAATTTAGAGGCTCCCTCATTCACTCAACCATCCAATGAAGGAAAATACCCATACAACCCTTGGTTGAATTGACACCCGCGGATCTCAAGTTGACTGATCCCAGCTGCAGCCCTAAAATTCTTTCATCTCCGACTACACCGGGGATGGGATACCATTTGGAACGAAATTATATTGTGTACCACATCATTGTAGGTCCTAAAGTATAATGGAAATAATCCTAGCATTGTACATTTCCAATTGAAAAGCTAGAGATAACTACAAAATTAGTACGGTGGACAATTGTAGCAATCAAGTCATCAATGTGGAGAAACCTACCTGTAACCTGACAATAGTGTTTATCTGCTCACGATCCAGAGGCTGGAAAACTATGTACTCATCAACTCGGTTCATGAACTCGGGACGGAAAATCGATCTAGCCACATCCATTACCCTCTTCTTGATGGTCTCATAGTCCTTTGGCATGGTGTCATTATCTGTGTTAAGTATGTATTGAGAGCCCCCGTTGGAAGTCATAATGATGACAGTGTTGGTGAAACTAACGGTACGACCTCGTGAGTCAGTAACTCTTCCGTCATCCAGAATTTGAAGCAACACATTAAACACATCGGAATGGGCTTTTTCTATCTCGTCAAATAAGATAACCGAATATGGCCTCCGGCGAACTGTCTCCGTCAATTGTCCACCTTCCTCGTACCCTACATAACCAGGTGGGGCACCTATCAATCTTGAAACAGCATGTTTTTCCATGTACTCACTCATATCGATTCGTACAAGAGCTTCTTCGGTGTTGAACAAGTGGGCAGCTAGTGCCTTTGCTAGTTCTGTCTTCCCAACACCTGTAGGACCCATGAACATAAAACTAGCAATAGGACGGTGAGGATCGGAAAGGCCTGCTCGAGATCGCTGGATAGCCTCAGCAATGGACCTCACAGCAGGATCTTGACCCACGACACGTTTATGCAGCTCTTCCTCCAAATGTAACAGCTTTTCCCTCTCCGATTGTTGTAGCTTCGAAACAGGAATGCCCGTCCATTTACTGACAATTTCAGCAATATCATTCTCAGTGACTTCTTCCCTGAGCATGGACTTCCCAGATTTAATATACTCATCCAATTCCTTTTCTGCAGCTTTGAGTTGACGCTGCAAAGAGTTCAAGCTCCCATATTTGAGTTCAGCAGCACGATTAAGATCATATTCCCGCTCAGCCTGTTGTATCTCAAGATTTACCCTGTCAATCTGAACAAATACACACATCAGTTAATTTCTGGGCAGTGCTTCCTAGAGTTTTCTTGCTTCAGTTTTAAACTTAAATGATTTTTTCCAAGTTCCACTGGTCTGGTTATCATCAGGCAATGTCCAGCAGATTTAACTCAGAACTCGGCATAGTTATTTCAAATTAAATTGCAATCCCAAAATAAGAATCCATTTGGATCATGTGATTTGATGAGATATGATAAGAAATGAAGAGAAAGGGAACTCTTTTCTCGGGTTCGGGTTATAAGTTAGGTGAGAAATAATGAGAAATGGAGAGAAAGAGAACTCTCTTATTTTATAGGTTTCATTTCTCACCAAAAGTAGTGAGATTTGGTGAGAAACAAACTGATTGGTTGTGTATTTTTTATAATACTGAGATTGCCTATTAAAATACAAAGGGAAAAAAATTTCTTACCCATATCCCTATATCACATTGCTTTCTTACGTTCTCTCACTCCACAATCCAATTGGAGTGTAAGAGGGCAATCGCACTCTTTGAACTCAATATATATACTGAAGACGAAAACTGATAGTGACAAGAAAAGAACGGCATACCTCTTCTTTGATTGACTGTATGCGTGTCATGACAGCTTTTTCATGTTCCCACTGCTCATTTAGCTGTGCTTGCTTCTCTTTTAAGACAGCAAGCTCTGCCTCGATGCGATGCAACCTATCTTTTGAAGCTTTGTCTGTATCGTTCATAAGAGAAAGCCTCTCCATCTCCAGCTTCAACACTGCACGATTTATCTCATCAAGGGCAATAGGTTTTGAAGTGATTTCCATTTTCAGTTTAGCAGCTGCTTCATCAACTAGGTCAATAGCTGCAGTTGGAATGGATGTGAGTGCTAACGCTTAATATGCTGTAAAAATACACGTATTAGCATAATCTTAATAGTTTTTCCTCAGAAGAATAAAAACATAGCATCAGTGTATTATGTCTTCACTGGCCCGGCATGCATAAATGCAAGTCACATCAAGAAATTTTCAGCTAAAAGAAATCCCTGTATTACTATGTATTAGGCAGCTAGTATGTTGTGTATTACCTTTGTCAGGTAAAAAACGTCCACTGATATAACGATCTGAGAGGATTGCTGCTGCAACAAGAGCACTGTCAGAAATACGAACGCCGTGATGTAGCTCATATCTTTCGCGCAGTCCACGAAGTATAGAGATTGTATCTTCCACTGAAGGTTGATCAACATAAACTTGCTGGAAACGGCGTTCCAAGGCTGGATCCTTTTCAATATATTTACGATATTCATCCAATGTTGTTGCACCAATACATCTCAACTCTCCACGACCAAGCATGGGCTTTAATAGATTGCTAGCATCCATTGCACCGTTAGTTGCACCTGAACAAAACTCGAGGGTATTTTACTTTCATCTAACGAATAATAGAAGAAACCTCATCCCAAAATATGGGACATCAACCATGTCCAGACACCAATTTTTACAAACAATATAGAAAATAAAATACTAGATTTTCATTTGATTTGAACCAGGGGTAGTTGTTTATACAGAAATTGTAAGAACAGCTCCAAGAACACAGACACGGATAAGTTATCGCAGATACAACAGAACAATTACCATTAATGCCCCCCCCAACTTTCAGAAAGAAACAGGCTACCAAGCAAGTACCTGCCCCAACAACTGTGTGAATTTCATCAATGAAAAGAATAATTAGCCCATCTGAATCTTTTACTTCCTTCAGCACAGCCTTCAGCCGATCTTCAAATTCCCCACGATATTTTGCCCCAGCAATGAGTGCACCCATGTCGAGGGATATCAACTGGAAACAAAAAGTGGATTATCTCAATATCTAGATTATCGGATAGGTTATTACAGCCATATCATGATAACACTTCCCCCCCCCCCCCCCCCCCCCCCCCCAAAAAAAAAAAAAAAAAAAAGACCAAATGAGAAGAGTAAAAGTAAAAGATAAAACCATATATTCTCCAGAGAACTTGACGGTAGAATTCTAGATTAGCTACTCACCCTTCGGTTCATTAAAGCTTCAGGCACATCCCCTTGCACAATTCTTTGGGCAAGCCTGTCAAAGAGGTATGTGAGATAAATAGCCATGTGAAAGAAGGATACCACCAACCTAAGCAGAAATCAGCCTCACAAGCCTTTAAAAAAGCTACCCCCCCTCCCCTCCCTTCCCACCAAAAAAAAATGAAAAAAAAAAAAGAACCCAACAACAATAACAAGACCCTGCAATAAGTTATAAAACTAGATTTTTTAAAGGGGGGGAAAAAAAATTTTATTTATTTAAATTTTAAACAAAATCTGTTGATGCTGTACTCATAAATGGAATAACACAGTCCAGCCTGCAGGTTAAGAAACCACTGCTCAGACTCAGGTCATATTCGAATTACTGTACTCACTCATTCCCATATTAAAAAATTGGTAGCTGTGCAGCAAGCAGACTGAGCTTAGGCTAACAAAAACTTCATCAAACTAAGCCAGGAACTGGAAGTTAAAAGTCATAAATGCAGAAGAACACCAGAACATTGTCTCATATACAACAATATTTCTGTGCCTCACTAAAGCAGAACTATACCCTTCAGAAATTGCAGTTTTCCCAACACCTGGCTCACCAATTAGCACAGGATTGTTCTTTGTTCTCCGCGAGAGAATCTGGATACATCTGCGTATTTCGTCATCTCTTCCTATAACAGGATCAAGCTTTCCTTCTCTTGCCATAGCAGTCAAATCCTTTCCATATTTCTCCAGTGCTTCATACTTCCCTTCAGGATCTGTACCAAAATTATAAATTGAAAATTCCTTAATACACAATATAATAAACAGTTACGAAAAGAATGTCCTATTAGTTCTACGAAGAAAATCAAATGAATTAGTGCACCAATGTGATATTAATAACATAAACTTGCTAGAGAACCTAGTGAAGTGTCCTGTCATTTCATAAAGCATCTTAATAAGAGCATCATATCTTAGACATGAAAAGAAGATTGACAACAATCAAACTAAGGAAAACATAATCCTTCTCTAAGTACAAGAAACCAGTGAAGATGCAAAGGTGCATTAAAGCAAAGTTCAAAACAGAAGGTCCAAATTATTAAAACATGGAATCATTTACAAAGGAACCGGAGGGTAGATACAAGGGTTACATGCATGCTAAATGCTCAAAATGGGGTTCAACATTCTAGCCCAACTTCAAACGTTACAATGTTCAACCAAAAGAAAACCTAGAGTTACCCACTTACAATGTTCAACCAAAAGAAAACCTAGAGTTACCCACTAACTATAGGAAATAACCTGCAGCCACAATTCTGGACCACCAAAAAGTAATAGAGATGCGTAGCAGCAAGAAAAATATATGCGTGATGCTAAAGGGAATCGTCCTTGTGCAAAGCAGTCAACTGATAGTGCACCACAATTTTGGAACAGCCAAATTAAAACAAATGGTCCATTAAATGGAAAGGAACTAAACATGAAAATAACACAAGTTTGTCGATATACAAAAGCCATCTTATAACACAACATCCCGATTAACACAAAATTAGATTATCAACAATAGCTAAGAAAGAACATTGTTATCACCTTGGTCAATGACTGTTTGACGTCCCCTTATGGCCTCTATGGCATTTTTCAAGGTGTTAAGGGAAATTTGGAAATCTTTGAACAATTGCTTTCCAAATCGATTGTCTTGGGTAAAAGCAAGCACCAAATGCTCAACAGACACAAATGAATCACCGTACTCTTTTTTGTAGTCCCTGGCTAGTTGTATCAGGGCTTCCAAATTCCGTCCTAACATTGAACCAGCTGACTCACCGAGAACCTGGTGTGATTGAATACATAAAATAATAAGGAATTAACATAGATCGGTTGGACGGACCACAATATTTACTGATAAATAAAATATCAGTCAAATTCATTAAATCTAATAGAATGTGCAACCAATCCAGATGATTTTTATTGTATTAACAGATAAATTAGATTTGAGGTCCAATTAACTGACCCACTAGACAGTGTAATTTATACCAGATGATTGTAAGAATGGATGCAAATTCCATAATATCCACATTGCAGCCCCCCGGGTACTTAGGTATTGCATGCAAATATCACAAGAAGAAAAATGTCTTGAGTGAAATACATAGAATTTAGGTATTACCTTGGGTTGGCGTTGGATGAACTTGTCAGTGGCTTCTAAAAGACGGGTATTGTCTACCCCAACCTTGGAGAAAATACGGCGAGCAAGACCATTCTTCTGCTCCAGAAGGGCCTTCATTAAATGTTCAGCCTCGACTATTTGATGATTGTTATCTTTTGCCACTTCTGGTGAAGAAACAATACTTTGCCAAGCCATATCAGTGAACTCTTGTTGAGTAATCTGTCAACACATCCAACCCAAGTTTAATAAACCTAAAATATCAGTCAAAATTCCAAATCATGCACAACTTCCCTTTATTTATATCCATGAAAGAATGGAGCTAAACTGACTAACATCATCCTTTCAAACTCACTGATTGTTTCCCAAACACATCTTGAGGCTGCATCTTCAAAATGAACTGGGTTATTGATTGGCTAACTCAAACACAACGTGGAATTAGAAAGAACAATTTCAATAGTATTTTTCAAATTGGGTGGAAACTGATACACAAATTTTTTAAAATTCGGTCAAAATTCACTATGATCGCTGAAGAAGTAGAAAATTTTAGATTGTTGAAAGGCAGCTGGAGAATCAGTAACTCATATGGCAATTGGCAATTCTCACAAGAAGCCATTCATACCTAATCCTCTCGAAGTTATAAAAATAATAAATTAAAAAAAACCAAAACAAAAACAAAAACAAAAAACAGTTATATATATATATATATATATATGTAGGGGGGTCATGATTGATTTACCCTTCCAGCGCTTGAAGCGTGGCATCGAACAAGAAACGAGCTCGAAGTGGTACCGAACAGCTGGAGTGTTGTAGTGAGAGACACATCGGTCTTGTAAAATCTCAAGGAAGTTAGGGTTTTGAGAGGTACGGATTTGGCCGAAGAAGAGCTGAGGGAGAGCGGTGGCTGAGATAGCAAGGCGGCCCTGTTGTTGGAGGGCGGAGGAAGACGGAGGTTCGTCGTCGTAGCCATTTTGAACAGGAAAAATTAGAGGAAAGTTTTGAGTGGGAATTTGACAAAGTGAAATTAAGTAGTCGTGAATGTTGTGTAGTTGTTACAGGGCGGGGGTAAATTTGGCCCACGTCGGGTTTTGTTGGATTTCGTTAAAATATGGATTGGTTTGGATTGGGTTACGGATTAAAAAAATTTAGGCACGGACTTATGGATATTTGGGTTTTTGGTGGGCCGATGGAATGGGTCTCGAGCTTGTACGGGTATAATCATTTTTTTTATATTTTTTTTATCTAAATTTTATTATTTTTTACAAAAAATATTGGGCCTTGGGACGAGTCGGGTTTCGGAGGGGCCTTGAATAAGCCTTAAGCAGGTTGATAGACTGGGCCATGGATTGGATCGGACTTTAAAATGATGGTTCAGACCCAAGCCTAAGGGCTCGAAATGGATTGGCTCGGGTCCAGACCTAAACGGGCCGAGCCCATCCCAGGTCACGTTACACTCCTGAGTGTTCAAGCACGCAGGCTGGTGGTGGTGGTGGTGTGAGTGTAGTGCACTGTGTTTATACACGTCATGAGGTTTTGGATACGATGATGGTGGTCGTATCGTATATATGGTGTGGTGTTGCAAGATATTGAGAGTGTTTGGTGTGGATTATATGGATAATTATAATTTATTTTAATTTAGAAATTTGTGTCAAACTGTTTGATATACTTTTTACTTACAGTTTTTTAGCTAGAAATATTTTAAATGAGCTAAGAAAAATTGATTATTTAGAAGTTGAGGAAAGTGTGCTTTTGATTTCTATTTTCTGATTATCAATTTTTAGTTTATAAGAAACTGCATCAAATAGTACCATTATTCGGTGCAAATTGAATATTGACTTGTTTTGAGAATTAGGAAAAAAGTTAGTTCATTAGTTTTTTTGGTTTGTAAAAAAAATAAATGTGATTTAAATAAGTCAATAAATTAATAAATTAACTTTTTATAGTTGACAAAATAGGCCATTATTAGGGTGCTTGGTGCAAATTAAATAAATTGTGATTTTGTGGCAGACTATTTAGTATAATTTATGTTTATAGTTTGTTCATTAGTTGAAAATAGTTTAAATAAGTCTAAAAAATTGATTATTTAGAAATTGAAAAATAAATATTTTTAATTTTTACTTTTTGATCGTTAATTTTTAACTTACAATAAATCACACCATAAGTATTACGTGGTGTCTTCCTCTTTTTCTTAATGGTGAAATGATTTTTTTCTTATGTTGTATGTGGATGATAGGTTTGGGGTAGTGTTTTGAAAAAGAAAACAAAAACAAAAAAAAGTAAGTAAAATGTAAATAAATTATACTAATTATATTTCACCCAATTTTTTCTTTTCCTTTTCAAATCCTTATCCAATTTCATGATCCAAACATGGTCTTAATTTCCATCTAAATTCAATCTTTGAAATTCTTAAGTTGTGTTTAGAGTATGGATTTGGATAGCAATTTGATTACACTTCCAACTTTCTTTTCAAATTCATATTTCAAACACGACTTTATTTTCTAGCTAAATTTATCTTTTGAGATTCTTATATTGTGTTTGGAACATAAATTTGAATAGAGATTTGATTACTCTTTTTAAATTTCTACTCAAATCCATACTTCACGATCTCAGTTTTTAGCTAAGTTCAATTTTGTAGATTCTTAGGTTGTGTTTGAAGTATAAATTTGAGTAAAAAAAAACTATAAAAGTGTAGTAAGGCCAAATTAAGGTTTGCAATTAGAGATGTCTACTATAGTCTTTTTCTTAAAATAATTTGAAATCAACACTATTCAACCTTTGTTTGGGGTGTGAGTTAACTTCTTGATTTTTTTGTCTATTTTTTACTGTGGGTAAAAAGTTTCGTTTAGAATGAATTTTTTGATTTTTTTAACTTTTGTAAAAGAAAAAATGAAATTGATTATGGTTTAAATGTAATATTTACTTTTTAGTTTTTTTAAATTTTTTTCTAACTAAAATAGCCAAAAAAAAACCCATGCCAAACATAGCCTCATTCTACATGGGTTAAAAAAATCAAAAATCAAATGTTATTAGTAATCGTTTTGACATATTTTCCGTTAGATTAATCTGGTAGTTGTCGTGGAGGATCCTGCTGCATTACTTAAAAGGAGATCTACTATGCAAACCTCCAAGTTAAGTTGTCAATTTTGATGTCTTGCATTCATACTTTCTTAACTTGAAAAATTAACTTCGTTTATGCTGTTTTAGTCATGAATTTATCAGAAAAGAAAAGAAAAACCATGGTTCCTTATTTGGATATCATGAAAATATATATGTACATATATTGAAAATACACAAGAAATTTTATCATTTCTTTTCTGTATTTCCTCGATTTCTTATCATTTCAATAGAAGTGCTTAAATTTACATATTTTTAGAAGTTGGGAAAACATGGATTTTCCTTTCTTTTACTTACCAACTCCAAGATCCAAACAAAATATAACCCAATTCATCAAAATAGATGTTTTTAGACAGTTCAGAATGAGCTAGAAATATGCCATAGCAAGCATGTTAAACTCCAATTTGGTTAACATCATTAAATCGAGTTAATGGAATGTTCAACAAGGCGTAAGCCAACTCTGCATATGGCATGTGCCCTTTTAGGAAACCATTATTGGTTTCAATAATATACAAAAGAACCAAAGCAAACCCATGTCAACAACCCCAATATACTGGACATGGAATTCGTGAGCTTTCAAGAAACCACTCAAGGTTTGAGACTCAAGTCTGACGAATTAAAATGCTAAGATGTGAACATTAAGACTATATTCGGATGATGAATTTATCAAGTCAACTAAAGGGTTAAATGAGCTGAAAGATTGTCTCAGTGGTTTCAGAGGCGTCAAACTCTGCTCATGGTGTCTGCATTCAAGCCCGGTCAAGAAATCATCACAATACCGCAACAAACTAGGATACATTCATAAATAACACCACAACATTTGATAAAATTACAAGTTAATATAAAATTAGTTTAAAGTAAATGAACAACTAGAAACATTAACAAGATAACCCAGTTCGCTAGTAAAAACACAAAACAATTATCTCAATACTCCACCGCAGAACATAGTCATCTGATATCATTGTGGGTCACTAAATATATTGCCTAAAATAAAAATTGTTACAGTGGATTATGCAACTATAAATCATATTATTTAGAATAGATCACAAGTTTTCAGCTGAAAAATCTCAAAGTTTTAAATGCAGATGTAAGGAAGTGTGGTGAACTACACAACAAACAAAACACACCAAACTGATGTGAAAGCTATAGCTATATAAACACATGAACCTGCTTCAAAACATGGTTTATGATAAATGTGCATCTCACCAACTGCCCCTCATTGATCGGCAATTCAGTGATTTGAATATCAATGCCAACTCCGAACTCTTTGTCTGCAGGGTATAAAGAACAGAAGATCAATTTTGCCAATAATGATACTAGCAATCAGTGGAATAGTAACGTACATACCAACATGAAAATGATGCTTTTCCAGCCTTCGAACAGCAATTTATAGTATAACACATACACACTTGTTCGGCTTTTGTTCATTTGATGCTTTCTTTTCTGTTCAATAAGAAAGATGAAAATGAAATTTGACAAGAAACTTCAGAGATTGAAGCATCAAAGTTGAAAAAGATTGGTAGATAGAAAGGGAAAGCTCAGTTGCATAAGAATTTTTGTTCAAGAAAGCACAAAAGAATCAGCAGTCATGTTTCATACCCTAACAAGCACCGATAAATTCTCTCAACAATTTCATTTGGTTCAACTAAAGGGATGTGGGAATTAGACAAATTTCAGGAACTTGAGTTTAGCTCAAATGGTTATAAACTACTCCTTGGTTTCCAAGGGCAAGGTTCAGAATTTGAGCTTATGGAAAAATATCGAACACCCAAAATGAAAAAAAGAAAAAGGGACATATTTCGACCAACTGCAGCTAGTTCAATTGGCCAGAATCATTGCACCTTACTAGGAAATCAAGCATTCAATTTTTGCCACAGGCAAGGCTTCCCCTCCCCAAGGATACGGCCTCCAATATACCAAAAAAAGAAATTAGGAGATATTTTAGACATTTCCTACATTGAAGTGTGAATATCGGTCCTGGGATATCTCAGAGAAACATACCTTTTTCTAAAGGTGGTGGTTGAACTACAACATGCATGATTGTAACTCCCCCAGGAATATCACATAATGGGCTTCTGCAGTCTCCCACTGTCATGTTGTTATCCAGTATCTTTCCAGCACTAATTAACTTGACATCTTTTACCGTCCTTGGACCATTCTCTTTCTCTGAAAGAAACGATTTTTTGGAAAATATGATGAGAAATGAAAAAACAGAACAATAATCATATTGATTTAAACCACAGACATGAATATAGTATTGGAAGTTCAAATTTACTCAAAGAAAGAAAAGGAAAAAGAAAAAGTGAAAAAAACTTGAATTTAATGTTTCAGAATCACTTTTCATTAATCTGGTCAATTAATGCAATATCCAGTTTAGTCAAATTACTGAGTTCCTGTTATTTCCTTCACTTTCAATTTAGAATATTTGAAAATGAGGTCATCTCTTTCCAAATTGAATCATAGTGAAAAAGACGAATGAAACCAACAAAAGTTTCAATCTTGATGCAACATGATAATTATTAGTTACAACTTCAGTATTTCAACTCCCCTTATTCACCAAATGTAATACATATATATATATATATATATATAATTAAGGATGGGGTTGGTTGTTTTAAATTTGTGAGGACTTTGAGTGTGATTGGTGGAGAAGGGCTGTCCTAAAAGAAGGTTTTCTGACAACATGGGGTTCTGTACTTTGTTTTTTCGTTTTGTTGGCATCCAAAACAAACATGTGTAAAGAAGCCATTTCAAGGTCCAACCAGTGGTTTCACAGCCCACACAATAAGATTTCAGGAAACACATTCGCTTCAAAAAGAGAAAGGTAGAGGAGTAAATTGACCTAAAGAATGACAAATAAGAACATAACACTAGTCAGGGAAAAGTCAACATCATTCTTACAAAATCTTATCGACAATCTTCACCAAAATCTTCCATAAGATATACCAACACTTGTCCTCACCTACATTTGATCCTAAGACTCTCTCAATGTATACCAATTGCTGTTAACTAGTTAAGGCATACTTTGCATCTCCTGAAATTGAAATCACTCTCGTATCTTACAAATGATTTCATTTTGTTCCTGATAGCATCAAAATGTGTTTAACCAATCATATTACTAGCAACTGCTGCACACACAATGCATGGAAAACAAGTGCCCTATCAAACAAATGAATGAGCGCAATTATTTTATGCGTGATAGTCATTATCCTATAATAAAAAACATTGACACATAGCCTTTCTCTAGTGCCTTCACTGCAAGGTGAGTACCAATGAAAATTTTCTATTCCTTAAGAGACTTTAAAATGTTTGAGCATTGCATTATCAAAAAACCCAATTTAAAATGCATAGCTCATCTATTTTCCATTTCAACTAAAAACTAAATGACCCATCATTCTTAAATTGCACATACCACATCATTGAAGATGGTGCCTTGGTGAAACATTTCGTTTTCATTAAGAACTTCTAACCTTGCTTCAAATAATTCGACTGCAACAGAATTCATGGAACCCCATCTGAAGTTGAAGTCCATCCTTTGGACAGATTACAATCTCAAACTTTGTGTTCTTGCATAATTTCATAACTAAAAAACATTAAAGTATAGTACAGCATTCCTTGCAAAATGATATTATCAAAAAGACCCAACCTACCTTTAGGCCATAGAGCAAGAATGCTTTCCTTCAAGTTTGCAACACTTGTAGCAGCAGGAAAGCTTTTGGGGCCAATATCCGACCCGTCGATCAACCGGAACTTGATCTCTAACTGATCTTGTACTCCAGACATCATCCAATTTCACACAGATTCTCAGTATCCAAACACCAGGGACCTTTCACTTGGATCTCCTCCAAAACAATCAACCTCCAACACTTCAAATTAGAGTTTGTTAAGAAGAACACACTGACTTAAAAAGAATTGTTTCTTTGAAATGATCAATAAGTAATCCAAATCCCTCTCTTTTGTGTACACGGGAAAATTGAATTTAGAAATGAAAAAACAATCTCTGAGTTTAACTTGGATCAAAAACAGAAAACACCAATTAAAGCAACTAATTGGAAGCCTAGAAGGGATGGGGAAAAAAGAGGGGGAAAAGGAAACTCAATCAATCAATAGCACCCAAAAAAACAAATAAGTGAATGATGATCTCTAGAACAAAAAAAAAATGATAAAAAAATGAATAATAACACCAAGCATACACACAGAAGAGAGACAGAAAGTAGAATCTCTGACAGCAATTTCAGACACCAAATCTTGAAATGCGTTTTCTCAAATTCAAAAGAATCCACTCAAATCTTGAACTGGGTCACCTCCAAATCAATCAAAAAGTCAAACAACAATCAAAAGAAAAGAATCTCCTACACAAATCTCTAAGTGGGTACTCACCAAATCAATCAAAAACCAAGAATTCACTACAACCTACACAAATAATCTAACTTGGATCAGTAATTGATCGGGGTCTGGAGAAGAAGACGAAGAGGAAAGAAACCCAAAGCGTGAATGAAGCAAATAAGACTCAGAAAAAAAAAAAAAAAAAACAACTTTTGACTATTAATAAATAGAATCAAAACAGAGAAGTAGAAGAGAAATCAAAGAGATCGATCGAGAGAGGAAGAAGATGAATCGGAGTTTTCAAAGTCTTGGAATGAGTTGTGGGTCAATGAATTCATCGTTTTGCCGCCTTTCTCATACCAATTCTGCTCTCCTAATTATCAATCGACAGATCTTCAAAAGAGTCCCGTTTTCGGTAACTTTCACACGGTGTCTTATTAAATTCTCGCCCAAACTTCAACATTTTCTTCAATCTTAAAAAATAAATAAATAAATAAAATAATAATTTCAGAATTTATTTTCCAAAAAAAATTATTTTTCGTTTTTCTTATTTATTTTATTTTTACTGAATTTTTTTAATATTTAAGTATTCTTTTTTAATTTTTAAGACACGCCTAATATAAATACACTTAAAAAGTATAATATTTGTAAATTTTTTTTAAAAAAATGTCACTAACTACCAAAAAATAAAAAAAAATAGAAAATTCAAGGGCAAATTACATATACCCCTCGAAATTTAGCAAAATTACAGATACCCCTGAGGTTTGAAAAATTACAGATACTTCCTGAAGGTTATATTTACATAACAAATTAGGGGGCAAATTGTTATGAAAATATAAATCTCAGGGGGCAATTTGTTATGAAAATATAAACCTCAGGGGTATCTATAATTTCTGAAACCTCAGGGGTATCTGTAATTTAGCTAAATCTCGAGGAAAGTATATGTAATTTGTCCAAAATTTAATACATTTTTTATATTTTTTTGTATTTATTAATTTTTTTAAAATATTTTGACAAATATTTTACTATTTAGATACATCTAAGTAAGGTGCATACAAAAAATTTAAAAAAAAAATTTGTTTAAAATTTTAAAAATATTCACTAAAAATAAAAAAAATACGAAAAATAATAAACTTAATTTCTAAAAAACTAAATTCAGAAAACTGAAATCAAACTGAATAATATTTCAACTTTTTCAAGTTATTTGGGATTTGTTTATTTAATATTATTTTTTATTTTTTTTATAAAAAAGTTATGTAAAAAATAAAGAGGTGATATAAGCTAAATAAATTTAATTGCTAAAAATTTAATGAAAGATTTTTATTCATCTTTGATTTCTTGTTTCAGCAACAAATTAAAATAGTAAAAAAATCATTATAAAAAAGTAAACTATTTTTTTTTATTTTTATACATTTTTTTTGCAAAAAACTAAAATAAGAAAAATATTTGGTGACCCGAATTTGTGTGGTTCGAATATGTCAAAACGAAATCGTTTTACACGCAAAATGACGTCATTTTGAGACATTCGAACCATTCAAGTCATGAAAATTCAGACCACCTATAATTGTTACTAAAATAATCAATTCTCAAAACAATTCAAACATTATCTTTCCCTTAATTTGATAAAAGTTTGATAAAATAATTAGATGTCACTTTTAACCATTCATTTATCGAACTTGAATTTGATAAAATAATGAGAGAATTTTAAATCTGGGTAAAACTTCAAAAATAATTATAAATTAATAATAAATTTTATGAATATTAATAATTAAAATTATAAATTTTTCATATATATATATATATATATAAAATAAGTTTTTCAAATTACCACTTATGAATAATTTCCTTACATTAATTACCCCGTTTGGCGCTGTTTGGAAAGTTTGAGTTTTGTTTTTTTTTTTTTCTTAATTAAAAGACAAATAGATTACAAAACTAAAAAAAAAAATCAATCTAAACAAAATATCACATCAAACCTCATAATTATTTCATTTTTTATCTCACAAATATCACATCTAACCACAAAAAAATCTAACTATCTTCTTAAACACAAAAAAAAAAAATTTCCAATAATATCCTACAACTAAAAAAACTTACAAAAAAAACTCACTTTCTAAACAGCCACACCACGTAGAGCCTGTAGGGGGAATCTAAACCTTTACTATTATAGGTTGTTTTAAAATTTCTAAAATTACGTCACATATTTATTAATAAATTAATTGATATACTAATTAAAATAATATTATATATATCAATTAATGTATTAATTAATAAACTAATAAATGATGTGACATAATTTTAGAAGTTTTGAATATTTATAAGTTATATAATAAATGAGATAAATAATAATAATATAATATTAGTTGATATATTAATATGTATACTAATTGATATATGTAACAGCGCCGTACTAATTAATACATATAACTTTATTCTTGCATTTGCCCCCAAAAGAAATTATTAAATTCACACCAATATTTGTTGGAACTACCAACTCATCTCTCGCATGCACTTGGTTATGGATAGATTTTTTTTTTTTTTCTCTCTCTCTCTCTCTCTTTTAACATCTCCCTACAAGAATAGGGGTCACTATCGTGTCTCATTTTGAAGTGTATTATAAGTTTATTTTTATAATCTGAACCGTTCATTTTGTAAGATTTGTTGAGTACTTTATGCCTGCCAAAAATCATATTAATCGGATATCAATAACTATATGATTGAATTGCATATTTTTGTACTATTTTTCAAAAGAAAAACTTCTTGTTTATTTTTTTGGTTATCAATCATATAGTTATTGATATCCGATTAATATAATTTTTAGTAGACATGAAGTACTCAACAAATCCTATAACATAAACGGTTCAGATTATAAAAATAAATCCATAATTGAAGTACAACAGTGACTCCAATTCCTCTCCTACAACCCAATATCATCATCACTAATTTTAGTAAATATTGTGTTTTAGATTCGATGATAATATGAAAATTATTACAAAACATACTATAAAATTTAAATTACATCAACTATATATAATAATAATAATAAGAGGGACCATCTAATTATTGAAGTGGATGCCAAAATTTCAATTGATTATTATTTTTTTAAAATGGATAAATGATAGGAGGGTTTGTACTCCTGTTCTGAATAATTCCACATGACCACATATATATTTTTTTTATTCAGACATGACCACATATATAAAGTTAGGTTAGGAGTCAGTAAACATAAATCTGATACAATTCATTTGTTTATTATTACACACACATACACTTGCCCAATTTTTTTTTTTTACCTTACCCAAATTATTATACACAAATGCCTATAGTTGGTCAATGTGTATTTACTTGCAATTCTAATATACTAATACTACAAATCAAAAATTTAGACACGGAAAGATTTAAAAATTAAAAACAAAAAAAAAAAGAGGAAAATTACAAAAATAAATAAATAAATAAACAAAATTAGAATTTGACTTTTGTAACAAAATAAATTCTAAATTTTTAAATTTATTAATTTAAATCTTAATCTTTTTATTTATTTTCAATTTAAACCATTATCCTATTTCCGTTAAGTACAACTAATAAAAAATAACTTTTTAGCTATTAAACTCAATTTAAGTGCATATAAATACCTTTTTACACTGAGCTTAATGACAAATATATATATATATATATATATTTTAGCAATTTAACTTAACAAAAATAGATAAAAATTTAAATTTAAAAAAAAAATCAAAAGATTATGATTTAAATTGACAAAATTAAAAATTTTAAGGTTTATTTTGTTATAAGAGTCAAACCTTGAGATTTTTTTTATAATTTTTCAAAAAAAAAATAATAATATGTGATTCATGTTCAACTTTTATAAAGTGAGACTCATATTTTGAATGAATTTACAACACAAATATTGTATTTCAATATTTTGTCTATAGCATGACTGATTCTAATAAGATTGGGTAGAGGTAGTTGAGATGTCCAATAATAAACATTTCATATTCTTCCATTAAAGGTTCAAAGGAATCAGCACAAAACAGCTCATAAAATGCCACTAAAATGAGACCAATCCAATGCTTATCAATGGATTAAATTATTGAGGAAAGATTAATCTTCTCCATCAAGGAAAGCAAACAAAATTCCAAAGGGGTTCAATCAAGTGAGAAGGATAAATAGGTAAAATTGGGATGTATTAAGCATAAGCAACCACAAAACCTTGATATATCTATCACTAACCAAATCTTTTAGGATGCTAAGACATTACTTCACTAATACATACATCTAAACAGGTTTCTTGTCATCATCAACTAAGCAAATTTCACAAACAAGATTCTTTTCTATTAAAAATAAATAAAATAAAAAAGAGTAACCATTTCATACCTTCTTTGGGAAATATTTTTATTTCCACAAAGGACATATTTGAACTTCCAAGGTTAACAACAGAAGGCATGCTTGGTATAACTTCTCCCAAACTGAAAGTTAGTAGTAAAAAAGTAAAAACCAAAAGTAATATTTCCTGAGTTTTTAGATAATCAAGTTTTCCAACTTATTTAGATTCTCAAATTTTATTTTATTTTTCAAAAATTGTAAGTACCTCAATAAGCTACACTTAGAGCATCCTCATCAAACCCAGTAAAATCGTTTTTTAGCTAAACTGGCGATATAAACTTCAAAAAATAAGTCCATCAATCTCGCTTGCAGCTCGTCAAAATTTGTGATATCTCGCTACAACAAGCGATGTACTGTTTATCGCTAGCTTAGTGTTACCGGATGTCCGGCCGGTCAACGAGTCAATGGCAATTTTTTTTATATTTTTATTTTTTTGCATTTTTTAAGAATTTTTCGGCTAGTAACTCATCAATTTAATAAAAAAATAAAGAATACCAAACACAATAAGAAAATAATATTTTAATAAGATTAAATTAGAATAGAGAGTTTGATGCAGCAGGTATTAAAAAAGTGACTAGCTAAAATAGCAACATAAGTTTTTAAGCTCTAATTTAACTAAAAATTTGAAGAGACTGGTGTGAATGCTCGTCAACAAGTTAAACACGTTGCCTTAACGTTTTTTTAGTACATCAAGATACAATCACATGTATCTAAACTCATGGGAGTGGTGAGTGGTGAGAACAAAGGTCGAACCTGTGACCTCCTGCTTAATGTTCTACCATTGAATGCCCAACAGTTGGAGCCATCACAACAGCAATCAATTCACTTGATGATTTCATAAACTTTGGTAAAACTTTGGCTGCTGATGATTTGTATCTTACAAATAAGCCAACAAGAAGAGCTTTCTTGACAAGAAACTTGCCATCTTCAAACCACAAATTTGTGGAATCTAAAACTGTCATCACACAACAAAGATTACGCCAGATAATGGTAAACCGCGAAGAGAAATGGTAAAAAGAATTTCCTTGACAATTTAAGTGTTTCTCATGAATCCTACATAACAAATAGTAATGATATATAACCTAAAAATGGTTCCCCAACTCAATGGGACCTGTAACAGATAAATCTCTGAGACCTACTACCTAAAACTGAAGTCATTATATGAAATCCAAAAAAAATGGACCAAGCAGTATGAACTGAAAACAAAAATGAAAAAACATAAAAGAAATACATTTCTGAGACTAATGGGGCTAGCGGGGGATCATCAAAAGAGCTGAGCGCTTTCTCTCTCCTCCTGTGTACCAGTTTGAATAGGCATGTTTCCTCACTTGTATTCCCCATTAGCTGCTAAAACAATATGCAAACTCCAAAGACTCCTCTCAGGAAGGCCCAAAAAATGTGTCCTTTTTCCGAATAAAAAAATACACGATGGATTGCTATTTTACAGACTGAAAGAATGAATTGCATGCCCGTGATAGTGATATAGTTCCTCACGTGGGGAGGGCAGCAGGGAATCTGGACCATGAATGTACAGCCATTTTGGCCAATTTTCTCTTTCGCTCTCTTCTCAGATGGATATAAACAAAACTTAGAGGCTGCAAAATAAACTTGTGCAAACCCCATATTGCATTCATCTTCTGTCCCAAACTTTCCTGTTTAAGCTCCTTTACTTGGTGAAATACTACTCCAAGATGTGGCAATTCCTAACAAAATCATTGGAGTAGTTAACATACTTGGTCCAAAATGGCCGGAGATGCTCAAAGCCTATCTGAAGCCATGGTTTTGACTGGCCGTTGTAGTGGATAACAGCAGCCTTTTCCACACTCTCAATGTCGGTTTTGTTCTGGTAGCCCAAACCAAGCATGTGCCAAGATGGGTCAATTGCTTTAACATGACCTTTAAATGCAATCAATGCTGGCGGTAAGGTTCCCAGCTTCCACATTGTCAAGTTCGACTTCAGATTCTGCAAGATCGAGAGTCTCATCAAAAAATGGAGATTATGCATTTCTTATTTACCATTCCAAGTAGTTATTTTTTTTATTTTTTCAATAAAGTTGCTAAGAACATGAGATAACTATGTAATTAGTCCTGAAAACAATCTAGCTACTCATTGACATAATAAAATTTCATTGATTGCATAGAGAGGAAGCACACAAAATACAATTTTAACACGGTTTAAAAACAAAATCCAATGTGATTTCACAAAAAAATTGGAGGGGGATGTGCTTATTTGTCCAGTGACATGAATTGCAGGCCACATAATATACTACACTGTGAGCCATAAAAATTATAAGATATGGTTTTGTAACAAGACTCCCTCTTTTTGCTGTCCCCCCATACCCTAAATAGAACATAAAGCATGTAGAATACTTGAACCACTAGAAGCATATGTCAAATAGATACAGGAATGGCAATAATGAGATTTGAATTCAAACAAACATCAGTGTGACCACTGCTGCAGATCAAAAAGATACCATTCTACTTCCTGAGATAAACTTTTGTGTCCTAGAACTTAAACCCACAAAGGGCAATAGAAGACAAATGTATTCACAAAAGTCTAACAGAAACAGTCTTGATATTTACCTCCTTCACCCAGGTATGATAAGTGTCTCTTATATTTGTCTTTCTCCATGCACGTAAATCAAAGATGTTCATCCCATAAGCCCATGCACATTCGTCAGGGTTCAAATTCTTTGCTATGAGAGGATGAGAAAAATTGAAGTAGTTCCTGAATCGCTTAGACATCACCCACTCGTCTTCACCTTTGCAGGTTTCTACAGCTCCATTAACCTTTCCACCAAGGTCAATTTCCCAGAGTGGAGAGAGGTCACGCTGAACTACAATATCATCATCTAAAAACACCACCTTATCAAGGTTTGGAAATAGCTGTGTAACACAAGAAGACAACACTATCAGCACCTTCTCTTACACAGAGAGAGAGAGTCTCAAAGACACAGCAAGTTAATTTTTAGGTGCATCCGCAATACAATCTAGATCAGGAACATGTTAATAAAAATACCACAACCCCCACACATAAAAGTTGTAAGAGAATGTGATATCTACTCCAAGTAATTCAGAACTAACCAACCAAAAAAGAAACAAAACAAATATGCGTTCTTTTAATAACGTTGGAATTTTCAGCACAATGATCATTTGATAGAGTTATAGGAAAAGGCGTTCCTTTCAAAGCAGTCCTGAAACAGAAGCAATTGTCTACTTAAGTGTAAAGTCTCTTGAGATCCCGAATCTCACCTTCACACAGTGTGGACCATGGGGGTTTATGGATGGGAGAGGGCTAACCCAGATACTGTAGCCCATCATACCATTGGACCAATGTTGTGGATAAGGTCCTCAACATTCTTGAACTAAAATACTTGACCATGAGTAGAAACATGTTCATCATAAGAAGCATGGTTTAGGTATTCACAGTTTTTTTTTTCAGTTTTTTTTTTGGGGGGGAGGGTGGGGGTTGAGGGTTGGAAATGGTGTGGTTCAATTATATTAGCCTTCAGAAAAATAGTTGCCCACGGAGAGGTCTTACAAATGTATAATATGAATAAAAAAGAAAGCCTTGGATGGAGGAATGGAGGGAGAGGGAGAGAGATTTATTCAACAGCAATTTACTCTTATTTTGGACAAAATAAACCTACAAATATGCACTTCCTTTTAATCGAACATCAGCAAGTTTTCTTTTTTCTTTTTTTTTCCCCCCTTTTTGTTCAAAATTGAAACAGATTAGTGATTTCCTATACATAAGAGAAGGGGAATGTAAAAACAACGATTGGTTACCTCTGGTAAATAAATGCGAAGATGGTTGAGCAATGAAATGTACTTTGGGCTTCTAGCCTGCAATTTTGAAGCAAATGTCCGCGGAGTAATCTCACTGAGGTTGGCCCCAGCCATATGATTCCCATGGTAGTAGTTCCTGATCCCAAAATGATTTTCTACAGCTTCAAGAACTGGAATGTTCTCTCTTGTTAACCAGTCAAACTGATGAACTCCTTTTACTTCAACAATAGCTGGAGAGGGATTCAGAGCAAACCATGAGTGCATGCCCGCATATGTTTTTTTGTCAGTGATGACATGGAAAACTATCTTTTCTGGCTTTACAGATGACTGGACGGCAGACGTGACCACAACTGAAGCTGCTAGTATGTTATCAGTTGACAAGACAAAGTGGTAGTATAAGTTGTCAGAGAGTAAAGGGAGTAGTTCAGGTGCAGGTAACTGTCTGCGTGCGTGAGCATTAGTTGAATACTCATCAGTCAAACGCAGAGAAAGACAGTAGATGCCTTTAGGAATGGCGCTTGCAGCGAAGTGCTTGTTCATTAGTTCTGAGAATTTTGACTCCCTGATCTCTCTCTCAGATCTCTCCATCTGTGCAAAAGCAAAAATCTTTATCAACCAAAATATTGCTTTATAACAGTTTATGGAAAATATGGACTTTTATTTTGCCACAATATAGACTTGCATGTTCCAGTTGCAAAAATAAATAAATAAACAGAAAATAAAATAAAATACACAAACAATAAACAAAAGATGGAGGGGAAAAAATATTTAAGCTGAGTGAACTGAGTTAAACTTGGAAATTGGAAAACATGGTTCCTATGGTCATTATATAATCATTGCCTGTCAAAGATAATTGCTTCAGTTACATGCTGCAAAACTACAGCAGCATGATATAACGGATTCCTAAAAAACACACTGCCCAAAATGGAAAGAATTAATAGAAACAAACCCCAAAAAATGTCCAACTTGTCCCAAAAAAAGGCAAAAAGAATATCACCACACAATTCAAACTTCAAAAAGAGTAAGAAAATTTCACTTCAATAGCACTAAATACCTTCTCAACCACAAGAATAATAAATAAATAAAAGGAATCCAACCACATTTTTTAAAGGTTTTTTAATTTTTAAAATGAAGTGCTCCCGCATCCCACTTACTTTTTCTTCTAATTCTACTCTATTTAGGGTTTCTAAGTCCATTTTTTGAATGTCTAGAAAGCATAATATAATGATTTTCAATAATTATATGGTTAATGAAATGTCGTCCCAATTAGATAGTGTAGTCATGTCCTTATATAACATCCAAAATCAATTTATTTTATTTTATTTTTTCATATATATGATTGTCCAAAATTATTTTTTATGGTTTGTGCAGAATCTATGATTCTCAACTTGATCCAATTCATGATTCTCAAAATCAAAATTTTGATTCAAGATACAATTCTCGATTTGACAACAATGTTATATATATATGTGTGTGTGTGTGTATGTGATCAACTAGAGAAGAGGGGGAGGAAGGAAAGAAAAGAAGTGAAGAAAAGAGAGAGAAAAGAGAGAGAGGTGGCAGAGGAAGGATAGGAAAAACAACATAAGAGGTGGCAGTAGCTGGTGGAGGGGGAGGAAGGGGAAGAGAAGCAAAAGAGGAGGTGGTGGTGGCACCTGCTAGAGGTGAAAAGGAGAGGAAAAGTGACGAAGAAAGATAGAAGAAGAGGAAGGGAGGTGCTCATCTGATGGTGGTGGAGGCAAGGACAGAAGAAATAAAGAAAGAGACCTCTCCTCTGGGGGTAGTTTTTTCACTTAACTCCTTAGCTGAACCCTCCTCTTATCCCGTGATTATCAATCCCAAGCTCCCCTTGGATTGAGTTATCCCACATATGTAGGAATTAAATTCGTTGTTGGGATATCTAATTGAATCCCACCTAGTGCAACCAAATGCAGGATAAAACTAAGAGCAGGGATAACTAATACAAAAAAAAAAAGAACTGAAAAGGAAAGAAAGAAAACCATATCTCTGTGGCACATCACATACCATTCCCTTTAACATCAAAGCAAAGTCCTTCGCATTGTACTTCTTGTTTTTCATTTCAGAAATGAGTTGATTAAATGACTTCGGCAGCTTCAGGTCTTCTGGGATTTCTTCAGTACTCACTTGATTGAGGATTTTGTAAAAATCTCTAACCAACCTCTGCTGCAACACCATCAAGATAACAAAACATTTCAAAAACACCTCAACAGAGAGCATTTGTTTGCAAATAAAAAATATGAAAAAATCAGAGAGAGAGAGAGAGAGAGAGAGAGAGAGAGAGAGAGAACTATATCAAGTTGATATTGTGTGATCTGAAAATAACAATATGAATGGACGAATAAAAATATTATTTACCCCTGAATCATCAACCCTACCGAGAAGTCTTGGTCCCCACCGCCTGCCTAAACAATCTGAAGCACAAAAGAAACAAAAATATGAAGCCAATGATTTGCTTTTGTAAACCGAACATATATGCAACAAGAAAGTTACAAAACCAACCATGCAAAAAAAGCAAAGCAAAGCAAAAATAGAACCACGCCCAAATGCATCAACTGAACAACATTAAAAATATATATATATATATACTCTCTTATCCAACCATTTCAAACAAAATATAGAGAATAAAAGCAGACTACAAAAAGTAACTGCAAGGTTTTCACACAAGAATTCAGAATCCGTCATGTCAAAAGGCTGTATAACATGAGAAAATGCCTGGATACAAACTTATTAAGAAAAAATACGTCCAAAAAAAGAAGAAGAAGAAGAAGAAGAAGGGAAAAAGGTTGAGGCGAGTTGAGAGAATCAGCGGGTACAAAATACCCATACCAAAGGTCCACCAAGCCAAAATGGAGAAGTTAATACATAACATGAACTCGGAGATAAGAAGGATCGAAAGCCGTTTCAGTTTTGAGAAAGAGATTCAATCTACAAAAGATGCCAAGGAAAACCCCAAATTAGAGTAACTACCAAATAAATACGGGATTGAAACAAAATCATAATCAATTCTACAATATTTGGCTTTGGCCAAACCCTCGACAGGACTGCATCTGAGCAAGCTCCCTTTCAGCCAATCAGATTCTAACCGCAAGTATAACATAAAATATTTCAGTAGACCTACCACTTTTCCAACAATAAGTAACTTTTTCCTATCAAAAAACAAAATGCCTCAAACGGTAATCCATTTCTCTCACCAAAATATAAACCCAATTCACAAAGTGGATTAAATTAATCAGTACCTTCTGAACATACACCTTTTTTTATAAAAAAAAATAATAAAAAAGAGCTACAAACAGAAAACAGAGAATTTCACAAGGAAAATTATCATAAAATTCATACATTGCTGATTTAACTATATGTATCATTAATTCTGTTTTGATCTAACTATTGATCAAACCAAAAGGAATAAAGATAAAAGTCCAATCAAATTAACCAATGTCAAATCTCTCACAATGTAAATAACTAAAAAAACCTGATAAATGAACCAACTTCGGACACCAAACCAAAAAAGAAGAAAGAAATGGAACAAAATTAATGATCCACCATTGCCCATACCATAGATTCAAATTGTCAAAAGAACCAAACTCAGATCTCCCACAGTGAAAACAACTAAAAACCCAAAATTAATTAGCGAAGCATGAAAATTCCATGAATCCCATTTTAATTTCAATCAAATCAAATTAATAAACAGCACAACAAAAAAAAAACAGAGATTGCCACATTTCAAGACGAACAACAATACAATTGAAAATGGAGATCTAGAGAGAGAGACAGAGAGAGATTATTGTGTGTACCGAATGAGGAGCACTTGTTGACACCTTCGAGGGTAACAACAGCAGTGAGAATGAAGACAAAGGGCAAGAGAAAAGCGAGGATGAGGATGGTGTGGAAGAGAGTACGGTAAGAGATATGGCGAGCTGCGACCTTGATCTTCATCAAGTCAATAAAGCCATTGTTGTTGGTCGATATGGTAATGCTTCTCATGCCCGGTGAGAAGTGAAGCTGCATCGTCGTCGTCGCCGCCTCTGCAACCCCTCACCAAAAAACTAGAATCACCACCGCAACCACACCGACGATTCTCTTCTAGAACCACCACCCCCAAAACTCTCACCATCAGATCCAACAACACCGCAATCACAACCAATCGAAGACTCCGATTCAATTGAACACCAATGCATTGGATATTGGGGATTCACCGAATTAGGGTTCTATACATATTATACATACAACTATCTATATATATCTACCTGAATTCAACAAGATTGAATCAGAGCATTTGTTGTTGCTTGATGATTGTTTTCTCTCTCCATGAATTGGAGAAGAGGTGGATGTAGAGAGAGAAAGAGCAAGAATAGGGGTATTAGATTTGTTGCTTCCTTCCTTGGTTGTTAATTACTTTTTGAGTAAGTTTTTTTAATTTTATTTAATAAATTCAAAAAATAAAATATAAATTAAATTAAACTAACCCTTTAAAGTTTGAAAATAAAATAAAATACAATAAATCTTATAAATTTAGGAATTTTAATATATACCCCCTTGAAGAGGGTGTGTTTTATGTACTTTTAACTATCAAAAATGTTTCATGCCCCTTTTTCTCTACCCTTTTGACCCACTCTCTCTCATTGGTTATATTTTCTTTTTCTTTTTTCTTTTTTTCCTACTCCTCCAATCACCACCCGCCACGTGTCTGTGGGAGGTTGTTGGGGTGGTGATTGGAGGGGGTCTCTATCATAACTCTTTAACTATATTATTTTTTTAATTATGACAAAAAAAAATTCAATTATGACACATGAATTCTTAAATAATAATTATGACAAATTTTTTCTTAGTTATAACTCAAAAAATAAAAATTATTTTATTTTATTTTTAAGTGTCGTTTGGGATGTGATTTTTTTTTTCTAATTTTTTTGATTAAATTAGTCACAAATGATGAAATTGGCTAAAAAATTAATAAAACAAAATGTCACATCCAAATTATAAGGTAGCATTTGGTAACGTTTACATTTTTTGTTTATGTTTACAAAAATTTTATAAACTGATTTTTGTTTATTTTTAAAAAAACATAAATTACAAACGCATTTGGTTTGAACAAAATGTTTAAAAAATTTTAAAAACATAAACTAAAAAATATGTTTGTTCAGGCCTAAAATATCTATATTTATTTTTATTATTTATGACAATGGGATCACACACATTATAATTAAAAAAATAATTGAAAAAACAATTAATTAAAAAAATATATTTGAAAAAAAAATTGAAAAAAAAAATTTTGAAAAAATAATTCTTTGAAAAAAAAATTGAAAACTGAAAACGTAAACTCATTTTTTGAGTTTACGTTTTTTTCTCAAATTTATAAACTGAGACAACCATTTATAAACCAAAAAAATTATCAAACAAGTTTTTATAACAGTTTTTAAATTTTTTGTAATTATAAACTGAAAACGGAATGGTTATAAACAATCATTTCACTTTTTCTCTAAAAAAAGTCAAAAAAATCAACCCAAACGAACTTTTTACTAGGAGCTAAAATAATTAAAAAGTCAAAAAACCAATCTAACTTTCCAAATGAAGCCTTAGGCCTCGTTTGGAAACAAATTTTTTTAGTAAATATGAGGTTAAAAAATTAGTATGTTTATAATGATTTTTTGGTTTTTAATGAAAAAATTGTCAATAAAATAGAGAGAAAAATGAATTTTTGACTTTTCAGGTATAAGTGGTTGACTTTTAAATTTTTTTTAGTGATTTTTTTTACTTTTAAACTAAAATAATAAATTGCAAAATGAAACCCTAGTTATAAAGAGCATAGGTGCACGCTCTTTGAAAGATGTGCACCATAGTGTTTCCCATAAATTTAACATAAAATTACACTAGACTTTTTTAAAATTTTAAATCATATAACACTTGGTTTTTTTTTTTCATTAAAAATTTGTTAGTAATATAAATAAAAAAATAATATTATCATTTCTATAACATTGAAATATATATTCTATATTGTGTAGTGGGGCGATTTGGGAAGATTAGCTTTTTAACTTTTTTCAATTTTTTTATTTTTTTTGATAAAATTGCATCTCTACTTTTTTACACAAAAAAAAGTTTAAAAAAATTTAAAAAATCAAAAATTCGACTTTTTATCATTTTTCTAAAACACCATATTATTATATCTTACTATCATCTATATTGATTTTGATCTCTTTAATTTTATTAAAAATAATTAATATAATTATATTAAAATTATAAAATTTTATTTTAATTTATCAAACTTATCTATATTATATATTAAGCAAAAGGAGGTTTTTAATCCCAAGCTTTGTGGAAGTTCCAATCTCCCAATCTAAATTTCCTGATTTTTTTATTTAAAAAAAAAACTTTAGCATTTATTAACTTCTCCCAACCCCCAAGTCTTACTCTCATAATAACACTTTAATGCATTAAAAACAAGCATAAAAAAATTCTTTGAAATCCAACACATATGATTATTATCAAAATATTAAATTTTAATATAATATAATAAAAAAAAGAAGACATCTAATTCCTTGAAAAGTTCAACACATATGATTACTATCAAAATATTAAACTTTAATATAATATAAAAAAGGAAAAAAAAAGAAGACATTTAAAAAAAAAAGACATTTAAAAATCGCAATTCACATATATAGTTAATTGTAAATATATTAAGGAAAATGAGGTTTTTAAATCCCAAGCCTTGTGGGAGCTCCAATCTCTCAATCTTAATTTTCTAAATTTTTGAATTTAAAAAAAAAACCTCAACATTTATTGATTTGGTCAAAATCCCATGATCATCATTTATTAACTTTTTCCAATTCACATGCTTACATTTATTGATTTGGTCAAAATCCTTGATTAGCAATTAAAATCCCCTCATACAAATAATTATAGATACAACTCATGCATAGTTACTACAGTAGCCTTTTTAATTTCTCTTGTACACTATGGTTAGTGATAAATTTTTTAAATTATTTTTACAAAAAATCTTAAAAAACATAATTTATATATTAAAAAAATTAAAACAAATATAAATATCTATAATTATCTCGTGAATAGCACGGGTGATAGGCTATCTATACTTACTACATATTAAGCAAAAGAGAGTTTTTAACCCCAAGGCCTGTGGGAGCTTTAATATCTCAATCTGAATTTTCTATATTTTTTATTTTTTATTTAAAAAAAATTCAGCATTTATTAATTGAGTCAAAATTCTCTGATCAACATTTATTAACTTTTTTTAATCCACATATGTTTTCACATGCCTACATTTATTGATTTGGTCAAAATTTCATGATCAGCATTTAAAATCTCTTTATACAAATAATTATAGACACAATCTGTGTATGTTTACTGCAGTACTCTTTTCAACTTCTCTCATACACTATGGCTAGTGATAAGATTATTAAATTATTTTTATAAAAAATCTTAAAAAACAAAATTTCTATATTAAAAAAAATTTAAAATAAATATAGGGTCCGTTTGGCAAGCAAGGTTGGGGCTAAAATAGCCACAAAAGACAAAATAGGCTATTTTAGCCACAACAAACAAAATATCACATCCAACCCATAATCATTACACTCTTCTCTCACAAAAAAAGTCAAAAAAGCCAAAAAGCCAAAAAGCCCTTCCCAAACCAAGCTTTTTAGCCCAGGCTAAAATAGTCAAAAAAGCCAAAAAGCCAAAAAGCCAACCCACTTCCCAAACGGAGGCATAAATGTGTATAATTATCCCGTATATATCACGGGTGATAGCCTAGTATTTTGTTAAGTCAAAGCCTTGTTGTACCGTTTAGCCTTTAGGAGTTGAAATATTTTAATAGGGGAATTGTTTTTCCTTTTTTGGTAAACTGCATTAACTTCTACTGAGATTTGAAAAAATATATTAAGGGGTGATTGGGAATGTTCTAAATAAATGTATATTTTGATTTTTTATTAAAAAAATGTGTAGAAAAGTAAAGAAGATAATTAGAAATGTAGAGATGAGATATTGATAGATGTTAATTGATATGACTTAAAAAAAAAAAACTTAGCATTTATTAACTTCTTTCAACCTCCAAGTCTTACCCTCATAATAATACTTTAATGCATTAAAAACAAGCATAAAATTTTTATTTGAAATCCAACACATATGATTATTATCAAAATATTAATGCATTAAGAACAAGCATAAAAAAAATTTCTAGAAAAATCCAATACATATGATTATTATCAAAATATTAAATTTTAATATAATATAATAAAAAAAAGAAGACATTTAATTCCTTGAAAAGTTCAACAGATATGATTATTATCAAAATATTAAACTTTAATATAATATAAAAAAGGAAAAAAGAAGACATTTAAAAAAAAAGACATTTAAAAATCGCAATTCACATATATAGTTAATTGTAAATATATTAAGGAAAATGAGGTTTTTAAATTTCAAGTCTTGTGGGAGCTCCAATCTCTCAATCTTAATTTTCTAAATTTTTGATTTAAAAAAAAATCTTAGCATTTATTGATTTGGTCAAAATCCCATGATCATCATTTATTAACTTTTTCCAATTCATATGCCTACATTTATTAATTTGGTTAAAATCCTTGATTAGCATTTAAAATCTCCTCATACAAATAATTATAGATACAACTCATGCATAGTTACTATAGTAGCCTTTTTAATTTCTCTTGTACACCATGGTTAGTGATAAGATTTTTAAGTTATTTTTACAAAAAATCTTAAAAAACATAATTTATATATTAAAAAAAATTAAAACAAATATAAATATCTATAATTATCCCGTGCATAGCACGGGTGATAGGCTATCTATACTTACTATATATTAAGCAAAATGGGATTTTTAACCCCAAGGCCTATGGGAGTTTCAATATCCCAATCTGAATTTTCTATATTTTTTATTTTTTATTTAAAAAAAAACTCAGCATTTATTGATTTAGTCAAAATTCTCTGATCAACATTTATTAACTTTTTTTAATCCACATGTGTTTCCATATGCCTGCATTTATTAATTTGGTCAAAATTTCATGATCAGCATTTAAAATCTCTTTATACAAATAATTATAGATACAATCCGTATATATTTACTGCAGTACCCTTTTCAACTTCTCTCATACACTATGGCTAGTGATAAGATTGTTAAATTATTTTTACAAAAAATCTTAAAAACAAAATTTTTATATTAAAAAAAAATAAAAAAAATATAAATATGTATAATTATTTCGTGCATAGCACGGGTGATAAGCTAGTATTATGTTAAGTCAAACCGTGTTGTACCGTTTAGCCTTTAGGAGTTGAAATATTTTAATAGGGGAATTTTTTTTCCTTTTTTGGTAAACTGCATTAACTTCTACTGAGATTTGAAAAAATATATTAAGGGGTGATTTGGGATGTTCTAAATAAATATATATTTTAATTTTTTATTAAAAAAATGTGTAAAAAAGTAAAGAAGATGATTAGAAATGTAGAGATGAGATATTGATAGATGTTAATTTATATGACTTAAATAAAGATTTTTTTTTAATTTACTCCAACCACCTACTATTAAATATTATAAATTTGATAAAATTACGAAAAAATAATTTTCAAATTGTATAGTCTTGAAAAAGTAATTTTTATATCCCTTTTTAGTCATGTTTAATTTTCAAATTGTGACTGTGGTTAGTGTCCTAGTTTACTCTTTTTTTAGAAGGAAAATAGTAATCAGTAATAAATACTACAAATGAGGAAAACTCTATTTCTACACAACTTGAATTTTAAAAAAATATATATTATAAGATCTATAAAGTTGATATAATTACATTGACATTCTTTTTGTAAAACTAAAACAACCAGAATTAATGTAAATGATATATAAATTGATGGTGCTACATACACTAACTAGTGTACCAACTAGTGTAATGACATTATTGTTGACCCTATTTAGTATACAAATTATAAATACTCAGAACCTCTAAAATGATGTCACATCATCTGTTAGTACATTAGTTAATGTACTAATTGATACATATAGAATTATTCTATATAAATACATGATAAATAAAAGTAAAATATATTTTTCAATATTAAAGAGATGATAATATCATCTCTTTATCTATTAAGTGAGATAAAGGGTTATGTAAATTAAAATATTAAGAGAATTTAATCTAATTTTGTAAAATATAAAGGGCTCAATGTATTTTTTCTAAATTTTAAACGAAGTTAGTATAATGTACCCTATAAAGAAAGATGAAAAATGCATTAGTGAGCAAAAAATTTAAACAAGTGAGTTGAGAATTTTGTGTGTTCAATAATAGTATGAGATTATGTAGTTATTATGTTTCTTTAATGTAATTATTTATATTTATTGTTGAGTGAGTATATAAATACCTGGTGTTCTTGATCTATGAAATAACATCTTATTTAGAGGGAAAACAGTAGTTTAGAGAGATAAAAAGAGTGAAAATGAGAGAGAGAGAGAGAGAGAGAGAGAGAGAGAGAGATATGTGGGTGGTTTGACATGAGATTAGGGTGAGGGGATAATTCAGAGGGAGTGAATTTGGAGCTAAATTTAGATGTGTCCTACATTTATGGGGATGGCATTCAATATGAGATTAGGTTAGTGGTGTTTACAGTGTGTTTAGAACCAAATTATGTTAGAGATTGGATTTCAAAATGGGCAAGAAAAGGAATGAAATTCTTTGAAATCCCATTTTTTGTTTTTGTTTTAAATTACGTTAAATTTTTTTATATTTTTTTATTTTTTTACTTTTAAGGTCAATCTTGCATAGGCGAATTATAAAACACACACACACACACACACACACAAAAGTCACACACAAAAAAAAGTACCAAACAATTTTGTTTTTTCTTTTTACCTTATTTTATTTAAAAAAGTATTTTTTCAGTTCGTATAGTCAAGCAAAATCTAAAAGTATAAAATTTTTTTGCTAAAAAAGTTAATAAAAAGCCAACTCCAACCACTCATTAATACTACAAAATAATGTTTTTTTTTTCCCCTAGGTGTACACTGCTAAGATCATACATTTATTTTCGAACTAAATTACACTTTACTCTCTTTATATTTAACTATTTTTTCATTTAGATACTTCATGTTTTAAGTATAAAAAAAAATTAACAAAATGTAAAGAGAGCAAAGTGTAATTTACTTTTTATTTTCATAAAAATCAGTGCCCGCCAACCTAAGGAAAATCGAAAGTGATTAATTATTTTGAGAATTATTAAATCAAATATGGCTTAATTAGGTGTTTGGCGTTGGCGTGTCTATTATATATCTATTTTTAGGCCATACATTAAAAAATGGGTTAATGTAACCACCTTGTGAGGTATTTTCCTATTTAGAGTGAAAGAGACATGTTTTGTGAACTTTAGGGCTATTAAATTTGAATCTCAGCCTAAATTCATTTTTTTGGCACTCCCTTAATAGATTATAATATGATCAGGCAAATGCTATACAATTAAAAGATATTTCTGTTGTTGTCTTTTTCTTCTTCCAAATTTGGTGAATTGAGAAAAAAAATATATGTGCACCAACACTTACAGTCATATATTTTGTTAATTAATAGGAGATAATTCACTTCAATTATATGAAATTTAAACACACAAAAAATTTACACCAAACACAGAAATAAACTTTTTTTTATAATCAATCAATAGTTTTAAATACGAAAAATATTTATATCATCAAATAGATTACAAATCTACAATAGTTAAAAACTTAACAAAATTTTACACAACTAATATATTAAGCCCAACAACCACTACTAGCTACATACAAATGCAATAATGAGAGAACAGTAAGCCATCACTACAAAAAATATCCAACTCTTTTTTGTAAAAGAATTTAAAATCTCACACCACCACAAAAAAATATTACACAATCAATAAAGCAAAAGCCCTGATTCAATAATAAACTTGCTTATGAAAATAAAACAAAAATTTTTATGCAGACATACAAACAGAGAGCACTATGTGGGACCATGAAAGAGCATATGTTAAGTTGCAAAAAGGAAACAGCCAGCACATGGCTTGCATCAGTAAAATGGAGGCAATGGCTCCAAAGAGTATAGTTGAGCCATAGACTCCTCATTGTAAAGTCTCTGATCATTTAACTATCAAACAACAAACATGTTGTCAAACTGTCATAATCCATTTGTTTTTTGCTTTCAAATTTTATATTCTCCAAGCTGTACTCCCCCTGCAAAGATCATGCCACATCTGTTTTCTTATAACTTTTAGCTAGATTATAACTTTTAGCTAGATAATACCAATAATAGCAAAATAATTTTAGTCAGTGTTTGAAAAGTTGTTATTTTTTAGATTTTTTTTATTTTTTTGACTATTTTAATAGACTATTTTAATTTTTATATTTGGGAAAATATGATAGATTTTTATTTGGATTGTGTATTAAGAAATGTGTTTGAAATGATGTTTAAGATTGAAATGACAAATTTCTCCCTAACATCATTTTTTAAAAAAATAAATTTGAAGGGACAAAATTGTCATTTACTCTTTGAAATAATTGGGCTGTCAATCTCTGTGCCTACACTGTCACGTTGACAGTGCAGGCTACGCCCTATATATATATATATATGATGGACAATCTTTACTGTATTTGAAAAATAAATTATGTGTACTTAACAACAAATAGAATATATAAGAAATAAAGAAAATGAGAGAATTTGTTTGATTACAAAAATCAAACCAGAAACATAAAATAAAATAAATAAAAATAGATTTTTATTTTGTTACAAAAACAAAATCAAAATATGATTTAAATAAATAAATAAAACAGAAAATAAATTATCAACTTACTTGATTAATTTCTTAAATAATATTCTGATCAAGTCCAGTGTTTGATATTGTGTCCTTAAGACAAATTCGTCATCTCCACGATACTTTCTGAATGCGGATGTCTATCTCCCAGGATAAAATGATCAATCAACGAATAAATGCAGCAATACAATTTATTCGTACGACGAACACACTAAGTGTATATACTATTTCTCACAGAAAACTAATGCAGCAATATGAAAAGAATAATAGCAGAATTATTAGGGACGAAAATATTGAATGAAAGACCAAATGAGGGCTGCCTATTTATAGATACAATGGTGGGTATTGGTTTTGAATTAAACAGGTGCAAACCTGTTTTGAACAGGTATGAAACCTGTTCGGTTTTGAATTAAACAGATTTAAATCTGTTGGATTCAAATTTCAAACAGATAAAAATCGTAGGGACCTGTTTGGGTGTAGAGGAAAAACGAAACAAATTAATTCCGGAATTAATTTCAATTCTAGATAGTTGGACAGATTTTATTTCAAAAAATAAAATTAAATTCAAATATTTTTGGCTCAAAAAGATTAGTATTGGGCTGAACAAGCCCAACCCAACCCCACGCCACACAACCAGGCCCAAGCCCAAGCCCAGCCCGCCCGACCGGACGGACGGACGGCGGCGGCGCGCGCATATGGTAATTTTTAGGTCCAATGGGTCTAGCCCATTTTGCCCATAAACTCCCTCTCTACAAAACTTGGGTACCCTTTGGGGCACACCCGAAGTTCCAATCCCATGCCTTATAAACCCACTCAAAACTTCTCACAAAATCAATATGGAACAAGCCATTTTTCAACCTTTAAGGATTTTTCACCAAAGCTCCATTTTCATAGAGCACACTTCGGCTTCAATTTCCCATTCACTAGATAATGGTTTTGAGCAACCAAATATACCACGTGAATCACAACGCGGCATAGAACGCGTTACTACTTTGACTCGCGAAAATCGACGCACGGGTCCCACCTAAATACCAAGTTTAATAAAAATTCTGTTTTTATCCAGAATTTTCAAAACATTTCTAACAATCCCTCACATGAATGGTATTTAATGACAACGGAAATGCAACAATATGTAGACTTTGTCGAAAGAGTATAAGTCGAAAATATCTTGCATCAGGATAGGTAGCTTTCGGCCTTGAACCTTCCCTAGTGATAACCTATCGGACTTACTAGCTAACCAATGGACGCGATACCTTGAATTATTCAGCCGTCTGTGTAAGCCAAGACAATGGATTTCACTCAAAACATCTTCTAACACATCATGGTTCTCACTGTTGTGTTCATTTTAGCCTTGAATGCTCCTGGTTTTCATGAGTGTTTCTAGAGAATTTAGCCTCTTCATTCTCATAAAATCGGCCCTAGTTCGACACTCATATAGGTGATTCTTATTGTGAGTATCTCCTTATACTCGTCTTGATTTTATGCCTTAATCAAGATATAAGTTGACATGGGCAAGCCCATAAAGGTTATAGCCCACCACTTAGGGCCCAATACATAATTCAAATACTAAAGCCAAGCGTTGCTGTAGCTCAACATGGCATTAAGAACCAATGACACCTAGACACGTAGCAAGTGAAGGACAAGCCATATAAGCAGACAAAGATCCTACAAAGTTATTGCACTGTACATCAGCCATTAATGAAGGTCCTTACAGCATTTATTACTATAAGCCCTCCCCGTTGAGACAGAACGGCCTCACCATGAACAAGGCAAGTTAGAACATAGACTTTCGGCCATAATGACAGGTCGGGAGGGACAACGAAATGATTACCAGAGGATATAAGCAGACGTCGAAGACAAGAAGAAGGTTAAGCTTTCTATCTCTAATCCATCTCTACATTCCATCTCTGTTTCTAACTTGCTCGTCGGAGGGTTCGTTGGGGGACTCCTTGTTCCCTGTTGAACTCTTGTGCAAGTCTCCTAGTAGGCTTGGTCATTCGGACACTGGTTTGGGAAGTGTAGATCAGTCCGACCCGTTCTATCTGGAACATGCTGTATCATCATAAGTAATCATTAAAAGCAAAGCTTATCTTATATCCCTGCAGACAACACATGTTGTAGATATCACTCTCACCATAGGAATAGGTAGGGAATTTTAATCCCTTGGTGATTTTTGGCGAGCCACACATAACTTAGTTGTCCCTTTGAACTTAGTTCTTGGGATCTCCAGTCATATAAGTAGGGTTACCATTATGATGACTCTTATGTAATAGGCTTTAATCTCATCCCCTTCGATTAACTATACACTTGCTCTTTTGTCAAACCTTTTGTTAACGGATCCGCTATATTCTCTTTAGATTTTATATAATCTATTAAGATTATTCAATTTGAGAGCAATTGCCTTACGGTATTATGTCGACGACAAATGTGTCATGACTTACCGTTATACATATGATTTTGTGCCCTGCCTATTGCAGATTGACTATCACAATGAATGCAAATAGCTGGCACAAGTTTTGGCCACATTGGAATGTCTTCTAAGAAGTGATGAAGCTATTCTGCTTATTCTCCTGCTTTGTCTAAACTAATGAACTCAGATTCCATTGTGGATCGTGCGATGCATGTTTGTTTCGTGGATTTCCAAGAAACAGAAGCGCCTCCTAGAGTAAAAACATATCCACTAATGGATTTTGAATCTTTAGTATCCAATATCCAATTGGCATCACAATAACCTTCGAGTACTGCTGAATATCAAGTAAAGTTCAAACCAAGATCACGGGTAAATCTTAGATATCTAAGAACCCGAATGATCGTTTTTCCAATAGACTTCTCCGGGGTTACTAGTGTGCCTACTCAATTTACTGACTGCATAAGCTATGTCAAGATGAGTACAATTCATTAGGTACATTAGGCTTCCAATGATTTGAGAGTATTTTAACTGTGACACCGCATCACTTTTATTTTTTGATAAATAATGACTGATGTCTACAGGTGTTCTAGCTAAATTCATATCATCATTGATAAATTTACCAAGAATTTTCTCAATATAATGTGATTGTGATAATGCATATCCGTCAGATATTTTAGTAATTCTCATTCCTAATATAACATCCGTGACCCCCATATGTTTCATATCAAATCTTTTGTTAAGCATTTGCTTAGTTAATTTGATCATATTTTGACTGCTTCCAATGATAAGCATGTCATCTACATAAAGACAAACTATGACATATCCTTGGTCAGTGTTTTTAACATAGACGCATTTGTCATATTCATTTATCTTAAACCCATTAGTAAGCATTGCGTGATTAAAGTTTTTATGCCATTGCTTAGGTGCTTGTTTTAATCCATAAAGAGATTTTAAAAGCCGACAAACTTTCTTTTCTTGCCCTGGTACTACAAACCCTTCAAGTTGCTCCGTATAGATCTCTTCATTTAGATCACCGTTTAAGAAAGCTGTCTTAACATCTATTTGATGTATTTCTAAATTAAACAACGCTGCTATAGCAATAAGCATGCGAATAGATATTATTCTTGTCACAGGGAAATATGTGTCAAAATAGTCCAGACCTTCTTTTTATCTGTAACATTTTACTACAAGTCTTGCTTTATATTTGTCTATTGAACCATCTGCTTTCATTTTTCTCTTGATTATCCACTTATATCCAAGAGGTTTAGAATCAAGTGGAAGATCCACTCATTCCCAAGTTTGATTCTGCATAGTGGATTCAATTTCATTATTAACAGCCTCTTTCCACAAAGGTGCTTTAGGACCTGTCATTGCTTCCTTAAAGCTTTGAGACTAATTTTCTAACAAGTATGTTAGGAAATCTGGACCAAAGGATTTTGATGTTCTTGCTCTCTTACTTCGTCTTGGTTCATCATCAGTTAAATCCTGTTGGTCGAGACCATTACTAGTCTCTTGTGTTTGATTGTCATTAGTCTCTTAACTTTGTGTACAATCATAAGTTCTTTTCTGTTAACTAATTCCTGTCCTTTCTTGTAAGGAAAGACATGCTCAAAAAACACAGCATTCCTTGACTCTATAATAGTGTTCACATTTATATCAGGTATTTCTGATTTATAAGTTAAAAACCGATATGCACTACTATTATGAGCATAACCAATAAACACACAATTTACTGTTTTTGGGCCAATCTTAGTCTTTTTAGGAACAAGAACTTCAACTTTTGCCAAACACCCCCGCACTTTTAAGTATTTATAGGAAGGTGGTTAACCTTTCCACAATTCATAACGAGTGTTGTTGGTTTTCTTGCGGGGTATTCTGTTAAGAACATAATTAGCAGACAATATTGATTCCCCCACAAGTTCTGTAGTAAGCCTGAACTTAGTAACATGGCATTCATCATTTCTTTTAAGGTTCTATTCTTCCTTTCAGCAATTCCATTTTGCTGAGGAGAATAGGGTGCTGTAGTTTGGTGAATAATGCCATGCTATACACAAAATTCATTTAATGATGCATCATATTCACCACTCCTATCACTTCTAACCATTTTAATGGTTTTACCAAGTTGATTTTCAACTTTTGTTTTGTAGAGTTTAAGCATTTCTAAGGCTTCATTTTTACTTTTAAGCAAGTAAACATAACAATATCTTGTGCAATCATCGATAAATGTTATGAAATACTTTTTGCCTCCTCTAGTTTGAACAAATTTAAGATCACACACATCTGTATGAATTAATTCTAGAGGTTCGGTTTTCCTTTCAACCAATTTAAATGAAGCCTTAGTTAGTTTCACTTCTACACAAATTTCACATTTATGATTACGATCAATTTCAAACTTTGGTATATAATCCAAACCAATTAATCTACGCAAAGTATCAAAATTTACAAGTCCTAATCTACCATGCCATAAATTTGACTCAAGAATATAAGCAAAAGATGTGTTATTCTTATTAATAGTAACTTTTGATACAACTGTCATTACATTCAATTTAAAGAGGCCATCACTCATGTATCCCTTACCAATATACATACCACTCTTTGTTAATACAAATTTATCAAACTCAAATACAAGCCTAAAACTATTTTTACTTAATAAAGAGCTAGAAACTAAATTCTTCCGGATGTCAGGTACATGCAGTACGTTGTTGATGGTCAGTTCTTTCCCTGATATCATTTTCAAGATCACTTTTCTTTGTGCAGCCACAGTAGAAGTAGAAGAATTTTTCATAAAAAGTTATTCACCATTTGCAGCCTCATTGTAGGTAGTGAACATCTTCTTGTCTGCACATATGTGACGAGTTGCTCTAGTATCAACCCACCACTCCTTGGGATTTCCAACCAAATTAGCCTCAGACACCACAGCAGAGAGGTTGATGTCATTCACCCCGTCAGAGATGTAATCTAGTTCAGTTACATTGGCCTGATTGGTAGTCTTCTAGCTTGTATTTATGTGATCCTTCTTAGGGCGGTGGCAGTCAGAAGCTCGATGTTCAGTCTTGCCACAGTTATAGCATTTTCCTTTGAACTTCTTGTTGCCATTGTTGTCGCCTTCTTTAGGACCATCTCCAGTAAACTTCCTCTTTTTGTTATGTGGTTTGTGAACTTGTTCAACCACATTAGCCTTGGACTCAATGGGAATTTTCTCATTCCTCTTTTCAGCCTTACGGTTATCTTCCTCAATTCTCAGTCTTACAATAAGTTCATCCATGGTCATCTCTTTGCGTTTGTGTTTTAAATAATTTTTGAAATCTTTCCAAGCCGGTGGTAACTTTTCCACTACAGCATCAACTTGGAAAAACTCGCTAAGAGACATACCTTCTGAATGAATATCATGCAAAACTATTTGAAAATTTTGAACTTGAGAAATTACTGTTTGAGAGTCTACTATAATAAAGTCCAGAAATTTACCGACAACAAATTTCTTCGTGCCAGCATCCTTTGTCTTGTATTTCTTCTCCAAAGAATCCCACAATTCTTTTGCTGACTTCAGAGGGCTGTGAACATTATGCAGTATGTTGTAAAGGCCATTGAGGATATAGTTTTTGCATAGGAAATCTAAATGTTTCCAAGCATCTACAGCGGCAACAAATTGCCGATCACTTTCACCCTCTTTAAGTGCTGGAGCCCCTTCATGGAGAAATCGGGCCAAATTTAGAGTTGTAAGATAAAACAGCATCGTCTGCTGCTATCTCTTAAACTCAGTACCGTTAAATTTTTTCGATTTTTCTCCATGATTTATTTGTACTTGAACATGGTTCTGGATAGGGACCGGTGTTAGTGTAACAATTGGAGTACCACTTCCAGTTGCAGATTCAGTTGTAGTAGCCATAATATCTGATTACAAAAATTAGAAAAACAAGCCGCAAATTAATTTTCTAGTTACTAAAACCAGAAAATAAATTATAACACAGAATAATTTTATTTTCTTTGTTACTAAAACCAAAAAAATAAAATGCCACAATAATTTTCTGTAACACCAAATAATATTATGCAATTGTTAATGACACCAATATATTATTACTAGTTGTCAAAGAAAATAGACAGTATATTACTACTATCTGTCAAATAGTTTATAAATACTATTTGTATTTTCTAATCAGAATATTATTTTGTGAAAATACAGAAAATTATATACAATAAAGATACAAAAAAAATTTCAATCTTAAGATTGATGGACAATCTTTACTGTATTTGAAAAATAAATTCTGTTGTGTACTTAACAACAAACAGAATATATAAGAAATAAAGAAAATGAGAGAATTTGTTTGATTACAAAAATTAAACCAGAAAAATAAGATAAAATAAATAAAAATAGATTTTTATTTTGTTACAAAAATAAAATCAAAATCTGATTTAAATAAATAAATAAAACAGAAAATAAATAATCAACTTACTTGATTAGTTTCTTGAATAATATCCTGATGAAGTCCAGTGTTCGACACTGTGTCCTTAAGACAGATTCGTCCTCTCCACGGTGCTTTCTGAATACGAACGTCTATCTCCCAGGATAAAATGATCAATCAATGAATAAGTGCAGCAATACAATTTATTCGTACGACGAACGCACTAAGTGTATATACTATTTCTCACAGAAAACTAATGCATCAATATGAAGAGAATAATAGCAAAATTATTAGGGACGAAAATATTGAATGAAATACCAAATGAGGGCTGCCTATTTATAGATGCAGTGGTGGGTATTGGTTTTGAATTAAACAGGTGCAAACCTATTTTGAAAAGGTATGAAACCTGTTCGGTTTTGAATTAAATAGATTTAAATCTGTTGGGTTCAAATTTCAAATAGATAAAAATCGTAGGGACCTGTTTGGGTATAGAGGAAAAACGAAACAAATTAATTCCGGAATTAATTTCAATTCTGGATAGTTGGATAGATTTTATTTCAAAAAATAATATTAAATTCAAATATTTTTAGCCCAAAAATATTAGTGTTGGACTAAGAGCCCAACCCAATCACACACTCACGTCCAACCGACCGGACAGACGGCGGCGCACGTGTGGTGATTTTTTGATCAAATGGGTCTAACCCATTTTGCCCATAAGCTCCCTCTCTACAAAACTTGGGTACCTCTTGGGACACACCCAAAGTTTTAATCTCATACCTTATAAACTCACTCAAAACTTTTCACCAAATCAATGTGGGACAAGTCATTTTTCAACCTTTAAGGATTTTTCACCGAAACTCCATTTTCATGAAGCACACTTTGGCTTCAATTTTCCATTCACTCGATAATGGTTTTGAGTAACCAAATATACCACGTGAATCACAACGCGACATAGAACGCGTTACCACTTTGACCTGTGAAAATCGACGCACGGGTCCTATCTAAATATTAGATCAAGTTTAATAAAAATTTTATTTTTACTCAGAATTTTCAAAATATTTCTAACAATATATTTTTAAAAACAATGAGTTTTAGGGACTAAAAGGCTTTCCTTACAATTGAGACTAAAATAGCCTGTGGCCAACCTCCCAAACACCGCCTTAATTTCAATCATAAAACAATTTAGAAATCAGTCCAATCAGTTGAATATTTTTCAAGTTTTCAAACTTTCCAAGATTGTTGTCAAGTAGTAATCAAATCATTTTGTTAAAATAATTTATCTCTTTTGTTTTGCTATATTATATGCAAACAAAGTAATTTATCTCTTTCGTTTTGCCATATTATATGCAAACAAAATTAAATTGTAGTACACTCGCTAACAATTGAAAAACAATTATGGCCACAACAGACACAGGAGAAAACCAAAAGGCATGATAGAAAAGTGATGGGGCGAATGAAATTTTTTATCATTTATTTAAATGATTAATGAGGTGAGTAATGGTGTGAGAAAGAGAAATAATTTAAAACTTAAGTTTTGTTTCTCATGATTCGATTTGGTGAGAATTTAAAATTACTTTTTATAATGAAAATTATAATATCTAAATTACTTCTCTAAATACAAAGTAAATAAAATAAAATGACATGTCTTTTAATTATTATCCATTCATACAAAAAGATGAGAAATCAGAATTATTTTTTTTTTGGTAAATTACATAGACACTCTCCGAAATTTATGTTTATTATAGTTTCTCTCTTACCTTTTGAAAATTACATCTCCTTCCCTAAAATTTAAAGTTTCATTACAGATTCTCCCTTCAGTAATTTAATTTTTTTAAATACCAATTTTGCCCTCACTGGATAAATTACATTGACACCCCTCACATTTTAGAAATTACTATCCCCTCCTTAAGGTTTAAAGTAACATTACCATTTGCCCTCTTGGTTAGTATTAGTTGAAAAAAAAAATAATTTGAAAAAAAAAATTAATTGAAAAAAAATTCGTTAGTAAATTTTTTAAATTTATGTTTAAAAACTAACGTAAACTCATTTTTTAAATTTATGTTTTTTCTTCCAATTTACAAACTGAGACAACCATTTATAAACCAAAAAAATTAACAAACAAGTTTTTATGACAGTTTTTAAATTTTTATAAATATAAATTGAAAACTGTAAACGAAATGGTTACCAAACAGGTTTCAGATGGTGAAAATATTATAAAATTTACAAATAATTAAATAAGTTACCAACGAATAAATAACTTATCAAAATAGTCTTAGGCTATGTATGATTTAATTTTTAATTTTTTTAAATTTTTTTTAAAGCGAAATGATTTTTTTTTCAATTAATTTTTCTTTTAAATAATTTTTTTCCCAATTAATTTTTTTTTCAATATTTTTTTTCCAACTAATACTAACTGAGGAGACAATTGGTAATGCTACTTTAAACCTTGGGGAGGGGATTGTAATTTCTAAAATGTGAGGGGTGTCCATGTACTTTACCCAGTGAGGGCAAAATTGGTATTTAAAAAAATTAAATTGTTGAGAGGGAAAATCTGTAATGAAACTTTAAACCTCAGGGAGGGAGATGTAATTTTCAAAATGTGAGGAGATAAACTATAATAAATATAAATCTCAGGGGGTGTCAATGTAATTTATCCTCTTTTTTTCACCTATGTGAAAAGCTCCAATCATTTTCTTTTTTTTTTCTTCTCATCTCGTGATCCAAACTAAGGATTGTTTTGGAAAGTAGATTCAAAGTAAGTTTTTTTTGACTTTTTTTAGATTTTTTTTTTTAAATATAAGAAAATAAAGAGATAATGAAACTTAAAAGAGGTTTAAAAAAATAGGCATAAGTGTAAACGCTTAACTACATTGGTGAAAGATTGGGAAACGAAAACTATGTATGTTGTCTAATAGCAACACAAGAAATGGTTGGAGACTTCAGCACAAAGAGAGAAACAAGCAGAGATAAACATATGTGAATTGTAAAGTGATCTATATAGAGCTCGTTTAGGAAGTTAAAGTTTGGAATTTTTTGGTTAAAATAGTCACAAAAAAATAAAATAAATTTTTTAGTTCAATAAGATAAAACATTATATTAAACCCATAATTATTACATTATTTCTCTCACAAAAAATTTAAAAAGTCAAAAAATCTTTTATAAATGAGACTTTTTAATTCCAAATTAAAATAACCAAAAAATCAAAAAATTAAAAAACCAAACCAACTTCCCAACCAAACCCATAATAAATTGAGATTATGTTTTACATATGTTATTCTAACTACAACAATGTATTAGGTATACAAATAACAAAAAAATATTATGATTAACAATTATGGTGTTTGGTCTGCAATTCATCATGGACAGTTTAATTTTTGTCAGCTATTCCAAAACTATGGTGTTTTGTTTCTGAGTTGAGCAGCCCTTAAATTGCTTTACACAATGCGTTGCAGATTTACACCTTCACAAAACAGAAGAAAATTGATAGATGAATGTAAGGTCAAGTTTGGGAAGATTAAATAAGTGTATTTTTTGTCTTTTTAGACTAAAAGTTAAGGTTGAAAATATGAATGTTTGGGTTAACTTTTTGACTTTTTATGGAAAAATGTGTAATAAAAAATTGTAAAAATTGATTTGTAGGAGAAAATTAGAATTGGGAGTTGTGCAGCCGTAATTGTTGACTTTTGGTGAATAGTGATAATTTTTTAACTTTTTGAGTACCTTTTTGGCTTTTTGACTTTTTGGGGTGTTCCCAAACTTGGCCTAAATGTATTAAAATGACTGAATTTGTGACCTGTGTTCAAAATGAATAGATATCAACTGCAAAATGCACACAAAATGCCGCACACAAAACATAACATAATAATATTAAACTCAAGGACGGTCCATAAATTCTTTTATTTCTGTGTGTGCTTTGTTTTCTGACAACATTGTTAAACAGGTACTTAGTTAGAGAACACCGGCAGAATAGATTGCACCCGAACGACCTGTCACAGAAAGAAAAAAGACTCCGTCGGTGGTTCTTCCACCCGGGGGCACTCCGACGATCAAGTCAATAATCAATATCTCTCAAAGATAACCAATTATGCTTAACTCACAAGTCAGAATACAAAAAGCGTATTTTAGACCCACAAGGGTGCTTTACTTTTGTTAGAGGAAAATGGTTGAATAAGAAATTGCCTCATAAATGTGTATATAACTCACATTTAAGGCTCATCAGTTTTACAAAATTGATCGGGCAGTTTTGCTAGCATTAGTTGTCAGCTTTGATGGCTAGAGGCTCCTCCCCTCTCCCCCATGGTATATAAAAGGAGGTCCTATTCCTTGAAAAGAGATATAGAATTTTTCCTTGACATCCTTACACTGTCAGTCTACTTCTCCTATAATTTTCTTCCTGAGAAAGAGTGCTGCCGTTGTCCGTTCGCTAAGCTAATCAGAAGGTGCTTCTGTTGTAGTTGGTAAAAACCGTCGTATCTGGTAAAAATCGTCGTATCTTGGGAAGTAGACGCTGGCGTACCTCCAGCACCCAACGGTGAGGCGGCGAATCTATTTTAAGGAGACTGTGGTATCACACAGGCTTCGGTTTGCTTCCTTTAACCATTTTATATTTTATCTGTATTTTATTCAGCATGTTATTTTTCCTGGGATTGAAGATTTGTTTTGTTCATCTCATAATTTTGCGATATGCAATGTGAAATTATGTAATGTGAGTAATTTTTCCCAATAAGCTTAAAATAGATTCGACGTTTATCATAGAATTAGATTAATAGATTCATAGGTGTGTGTAATAATTTTGCATGTAATTGGCCACTGGTAGTACTAACGAGTTAATTAGTTTATTAGATACATGTACACAGAGTTAAGCTTTTGATTTTGCCATTTTGTGTATGCTACTGTTTGGTCTTCCCATGGCATGGAATAGGCCACTGTTATCAATAGGGAATAAGAGTTCCATTGGTGCAACGTTAATTCACTATATTTTCTAATTAATTTATTAATTTATGGTGTACCGGTTCATGCCTTGTATTTTTAGATTTACATGTTTCTAGTTCACATGCTTCTAGTTTACAATATAAATTACATGTTCATTCGGGTTTAATTTTTAGTGTAATTTACATTTCTAGCATGTTTATTAGGTAGTAAATTTTCATGTAACTTGTACTTATTAATCTTTAATTTAGGTGTGGAGTTGTAAAGTTTATAACTTGCATATATTTAAATTCATGTTAATTTCTCTAGAATTATTTGCATGTTAATCATGTCATTTGCAATTCTTGCCTAGTAATGTGATTTAAGTATTTAGGAGTTATAAAATGTTTGTAACTTGCCTCAATTAATTACATGTTTAGTGTACCATAAGTTCATATGCAACCTTTACCAATTTAAAATATGGTTTAATTATATTTAATTTAAGTCTGTAACTTATATAGTTAATTACATGTTTATTATGTAATTAATTTTTTACAATTTTTTTTAGTTTAAATTCTAGATGTGTAATTTCAGGGTTGGTTTTAATCTTTACTTACAGTTATTTATTAGTTTGTTTGCTAGTACCCTCCCCTTCAATCACTACTTTGCCAAAAGCAAAGAAAAGCTGAGGGAGGTTTTGTTGTATTTTGCTGCTAACTCTTTATTGCAGGAATACCTATGGAAATGGGAAAAAGAATTAATTTGGACTAAATATTTGAAGCAATTGTTTGCTTGAGTGCTCAATTTGGGATTATTCACTAAACCACAACGCCTTATTCGCCTCAGTTAAATGGTGTTGCTGAGCGGAAGAACAGGACGCTGAAAGAGATGATGCATGCAATGTTGATAAGTTCTGGGTTGCCACAAAACTTATGGGGGGAAGCAATTCTCTCCGCGAATTATATTTTTAATAGAATACCACGGAAGAAAGTGGACAAGACTCCATAAGAGTTGTGGAAAGGTCACAAGCCTTCATATAAATACCTACGAATATGGGGGTGTCTTGCAAAAGTGGCGGTACCTACACCCAAGCGGGTTAGGATAGGTCCGAAAATCGTGGACTGTATTTTCATTGGTTATGCACAAAATAGTAGTGCATATAGATTTCTTGTGCACAAGTCTGATATTTCAGATATACACAAGAATACTATCATGGAATCTAGAAGTGCATCTTTCTTTGAAGATGTATTTCCGTGTCGTCCCCAAGACAAGGTTCCGAGTTTCATGAAAGAAATAGATGATCAGGAAGACGATCACATGGATGATCAAACAGCTGATCAAATAACTGATCAAGTAGATGATCAAGCTGATGAAGTAGATGAGCCAAGAAGGAGTAAAAGGGCTAGAGCCACAAAGTCTTTTGGTCCAGACTTCTTGACTTATATGTTAGAGGGAGAACCTTGAACGTTCCATGAAGCTGTGACTTCACCTGAAAGTCCTTTATGGAAAGAAGCAATTAAGAGTGAGATTGACTCCATCTTACAGAACCATACTTGGGAGTTGGTTGATCTATCCCCAGGCCGTAAGGCCTTGGGGAGTAAGTGGATCTTTCGAAGAAAGATGAAAGTGGATGGGTCAATTGACAAATATAAAGCTCAGCTAGTTATCAAAGGATACAGACAACGAGAAGGCCTGGATTACTTTGATACGTATTCACCTGTGACAATGATTACATCCATTCGCATGGTGATTGCAATAGCAGCTTCACGTGGTTTAGAAATACATCAGATGGATGTAAAGATAGCTTTCTTAAATGGAGATTTAGATGAAGAAATCTACATGGAGCAACCCAAGGGGTTTTCAGCTCTAGGAAAAAGTAAGAAGTCTGTAAGCTTGTCAAGTCATTGTATGGTTTGAAGCAAGCTCCCAAACAATGGCATGAGAAGTTTGACAATGCTAAGTTGTCAAATGGGTTTCGAATCAATGAGTGTGATAAGTGCGTATATGTTAAAGACACTAACAAAGGTTATGTCATTTTGTGTCTATACGTTGATGACATACTCATTATTGGTAGCAATGATGAAATGATTAAAGCTACCAAAAGATTGTTAAACTCTAAGTTTGAGATGAAGGATATGGGCCTTGCAGATGTCATTCTGGGTGTTAAGATCACCAGAACATCTGGTGGTATTGTACTTTCTCAAGCTCATTATGTTAATAAGATACTTGAGAAATTTGGAAAGTCAGATACAAGTATGTTTAGGACACCGGTGGACTTAAGTCTATATTTGACCAAGAATAATGGTGAGAGTGTCTCTCAACTAGAATATTCTCGGGTCATTGGGAGTTTGATGTATCTAATGAGTTGTACAAGGCCGGATATCGCCTACGCTGTTAGTAGGCTGAGTAGATACACGAGTAATCCTAATGCTACTCATTGGAAGGGCATTATGCGGGTGTTGGGGTATATCCGTTACACCCTGGATTATGGGCTGCATTATACCAGATACCCAGCAGTACTAGAAGGGTATAGTGACGCAAATTGGATATCTGATATAAAAGATTCCAAATCCACTAGTGGTTATGTGTTTACCCTTGGAGGGGCAGCCGTGTCTTGGAAATCTGCCAAGCAAACGTGTATCTCGAGATCAACAATGGAATCTGAGTTTATTGCTTTAGATAAAGCAACTGAAGAAGCTGAATGGCTTCGCCAGTTTGTTGAGGATATTTCACGTTGGCCGAAACCTGTGCCAGCTATCAGTATTCATTGCGATAACCAATCAGCGATTGGTCGGGCACAGAGTAATATGTATAATGGAAAGTCTAGACATATCCGTCGTAGACATAATTCCATACGACAACTACTCTCAAATGGAGTTGTCTCTCTAGACTATGTCAAGTCTAAGGACAACATTGCGGATCCGCTAACCAAAGGGTTAACTCGAGAGTTAGTAGAAAAGTCGTCAAGAGGAATGAGGTTAAGGCCTTTAGTAAAGGTTACCGGAACGGAAAACCCAACCTAGTTGACTAGAGATCCCAAGATCTAGGTTCAAAGGGACAACCTAACTTCGTGTAACGGGTGAGTCACTGAAGAGGTAAATCCTCCTGCCCATTCCTTTATACAGTGATGCCCTATGGGGGTGGAAGGTTAAGCTAATGCTTTTAATGACCTTAGTGATGTGGTATAATGAAATACCGTATCTAGGTCACCTATGTAAGTGCGAAGTGGGGCCGCTTCTTTAAGAATTGCCAAGGCCGAATTCTTTAAAAACACTCACAGAACCAGGCTAGTGTTCCAGGGCCATACCAGACACACCAGTGAGAACAAGAACAATGGTTGGACTAACTCCTGTGTGAGGTCTATTGTCTCGGTTTACATAAACGGCAGAACAGTTCAAGACATCACGTTCACTGGTCAGCCAGTAAATCCGATAGGCTTTCACTACGAAAGGTTCAAGGCTAATAGCTATCTTTTCTAATGCAGGGTTAGTCTATGCGCTCTCTTTCTTCCTGAGTCTTTGTTGATAAACGTTGAGCGTTTGATGTATTCAGTCAATTGTTATTCATGTGGGGGATTGTTGGAGGAAAATGGTTGAATAAGAAATTGCCTCATAAATGTGTACATAACTCACACATTTAAGGCTCATCAGTTTTACAAAATTGATCGGGCAGTTTTGCTAGCATTAGTTGCCAGCCTTGATGGCTAGAGGCTCCTCCCCTCTCCCCCATGGTGTATAAAAGGAGGCCCTATTCCTTGAAAAGAGATATAGAATTTTTCCTTGACATCCATACACTATCAGTCTACTTCTCCTATAATTTTCTTCCTGAGAGAGAGTGCTGCCGTTGTCCATTCGCTATGCTAATCAGAAGGTGCTTCTGTTGTAGCTGGTAAAAACCGTCGTATCCTGGGAAGTAGACGCCGGCGTACCTCCAGCACCCAACGGTGAGGCGACGAATCTATTTTAAGGAGACTGTGGTATCACACAGGTTTCGGTTTGCTTCCTTTAACCATTTTATATTTTATCTGTATTTTATTCAGCATGTTATTTTTCCTGGAATTGGAGGTTTGTTTTGTTCATCTCATAATTTTGTGATATGCAATGTGAAATTATGTAATGTGAGTAGTTTTTCCCAACAACTTTTATAGCTAGCACTGACTTGATCCCTGTAGAAGCCTAGTTTCAATGAACTCTGCCTCAATGCCTATCCCGGACTCTCCAATAGATAAAGATAAACTCCCTAAGAGCTTTCTCCTTATCCAGGCTGAGGTCTTCCCTCATTCTAGGACTCTTGTCCGTTATCCGTTCATCTCAGATTTCGGTATCTCCGTAGATAATCTCGGACTAACCGAGATCATCTCGGTGTCATGACCAAAACACGTGGCACCTCGGCTGGCACTTCGATGCGACCTTGGCTACGTGTTGTCATTCAAGAAATATGTCCCCACAACTGCCCCCTAAGTTCTATTAACTCGGCATTTTGAGGTGATGGAACCTATATCATTTGAACCCATAGCACGTCGGCTAAACTTGCTCTATCATTTGTTACCGAGGTCATCATTAGTTGGCTCCACACGACCAAGACTTGTAATATGTTTTCATCAATGCCTTAGAACCAAGAACCAAGTTTTTTCAAATTCTTTAGCTGAGATCGTCCCCCTTATCGAGGTCTTTGCTTCATTAAATCAAGAATTCCAAGAGTTTCTACACGCGTATGAGCTGTCACGCACAGTAATTCAACCGTTTTTGCCACACGTCTCTTCCCCATTGAACCGTACCTGTCACGCGCCATTCAAGTCGCATCACACTTGTGTGCGTTGTCTGACAAGCACGTTGTCCTAGGCACACTAATTGCGATTTGCCATCTTTTTGTGTTTTGACAAAATCACTTCCCTCTCTCTTCATCTTTTCACTTCACATTTTCATCTTTGCTCAAGTTCTCTCTCTCTGCTCTCCCAAATCCTCCATTGTTTCAAGCTCTCTAGCTCTGCAACTTCTCTGTTCACCTCTTCCGGCGAACCTTTTGCTGCTCTTCTCTGTTTGTTGCCATCTTCTGACCCCGGCGTACTTCACACTGGCTTCATTTTTGTCGGTAAGTTTTCTATTTTCCCCCTCTTTAGTTTTTCATACTTTGTTGCCTTTGCTTATTCATCATGATGAATATATTCATAGTCTCATGTCTTTGTCTGTGTTTCATTTTTCACTCTTCGTATGCTTAAACATGTTCTGCTTCATATGTTTCTGGGTATACACACACACACACACACATGCTGTTCACACTTCTGATGTTCTTGATTTTTGCTTTCTGGGTTCTGAACCAAGTACAAATATTTGGTATTTTGCCACTGTCTTTGGCTTTGTATATCTGTACATTTTTTGAAAAATGTTCTTGAATTCCTTCTGGCTTCTGAATCATGCTTTTTGCCCTGTTTTCTTATTGTCTTTTTCTAGATTCTTGCCTTCAATTCTTGTTTCAATAGTCTTAGGTTTGGGACTTGATCTAGAACTTACAAACTTTAGAAAAAATTGAAACAAATTCCCCTTAGATCCTCAAAAAACTCTTGACATCCTTTTCTGAGAAGTCCTTTACTACTATAAACTCAACCCAATGCAATTAGCCATTAACTCTTACAGAGTCATCAACGGTATCATTGCCTTAGCTAGCAGAGAAAATGCTAGGGTAACTCTAGCCAACATCTAGTACTGCTACACCATGTGTGGCCTTAAGTCAGAAAAAGGCTACATTTACTACCTTAAGCCGAGATCGACAAAATACAAACTCATCGCCGATCTCCCTGATTCCAACAAGGGCGTCGGGGACGATTATTTCATCGTCTCGGGCAACTGGGAGTTCCCTCCAGATGACGACCTTCACCTCTACCCTTTAAGCTATACATTGTTCAGAGAGGGAGATGGTAAGAGCCAAGTGTTACTTTTACTTGCTTTTTAAGTCTTTAATACTTTGTTCCTTCTAAATGTTCTAATGTCTGTTTTTTACTTGCAGATCTTCCTCAACCTCCAAAGGACTTCGGCAAAAACTTCTATCCTAGCAAGGATTTCAACAGGCTGTTGGGTTTGCCAGTTGACCAGCGAAAAGCCCATTTTTTCTGCTCAACTACATCTCGACTTACAAGTTTGTACTGCCCAACGTTCCAAGAAAAAGCAAGTCTCCTCCTTTAGTAACAACTTCTCAAGTTGAATCATCAAGGCCTTACCAAGGATCAACATATGGTCCTGTGGAGCAACCATCAACCTCTGCTCCACAACTAATCCCACATTCTCAATGCCAACGCCGACGTCGAACTCCACTGCATGCACCAGCAGGCAGGACTCGAAGCCAAAGACGCCGAAGTGCTGAGGTGTCATCTTTGGACCCAGCAAATCCTCCAACAGCTCTACTAGCAATCTGCCTTGGCACTAAAGTTACCGTTGCTATCTCCTCCGACGAAGTGGGGCGACAAAAGGCCGTTGCTGAAGACCTTTTTGCCGACATCCCTAAAGTCGTCTGTAGACACCCCATTTTTGACTGTCCTCAAGACTTGGATGTCATCATTTGACCACTCGATGATCACCCATGTTTATGTTCGTCTTGAGTTTCTCGGAGGTTTTGGCTACGCACCTTGCCTCAAGACTTCTCGACTTGTTTGTTTTGTGTTTGGTTTTGCACCAAACACTTGTTGTTTTGCTTCTGAGGATGAGAAACAGCTTGTTGGCCATCTCCACACCTCACCGGCCATGGCCTGAGGCCACCGGCCCTGTTTTCTTACTACCGGCCAAAAGTGTTGGCCGGTCGGCATTGTGTTTGGTCAGTCGACCACTGATTTTGGTCAATTGGCCACTTTTTTCTGGCCGAGACCTTTTCTTGAGGGGGTTTGAACCTTTTAAACCCTTGTTTTAGCTTCTTGAGGAAGCTTGAATCTTTTGAACCCTTGGTTTTAGCTTCTTGAGGAAGCTTGAACCTTTCGAACCCTTGGTTTTAGCTTCTTGAGGAAGCTTGAACCTTTTAAACTTTTGTTCTAGCTTCTCCAAGAAGCTTGAACCCTTTGCTCCAAGCTTCTAAGAGAAGCTTGACCCCTTTTTAGCTTCTTGAAGAAGCTTGGCCCCTTTGCTCCAAGCTTCTAAGAGAAGCTTGGACCTTTCTTAGCTTCTTGAGGAAGCTTGACCCCTTTGCTCTAGCTTTCTCAAGAAGTTTGACCCTTTTTGCTTTAGCTTCTAAGAGAAGCTTGGCCCCTTTGCTTCAAGCTTCTAAGAGAAGCTTGGACCTTTCTTCCTCTATAAAAGAAGAGCTCCTCTTCCATTGCAAGGGTTGAAAAAAAATGGTCTAAGGCACAAGAGTTGTATCTCTCTCTATCTCTATATTTTGAGCTCCAAAAGTGTTGGTTATTGACCCCTTTGCACCACTCCTCGTAGCCACACACTTCCACCACTCATCTAAGGTCCTTGGAGGCCATTTTTAGAGGTTGAAGGTCTGATTTTTTGGTCTCAAAGCTGCTGGTTTTGCTGGAACTACAAGGGTAACACACTTTACCCTCTTTTGGTCTTTATTTTGTTTCATCTTTTAGCCATACTTAGAAGCATTTTCAAGATTTGTCATAAACTGAAAAAATTATTATTTTGAGCTCCTTTTGAAGTTTGTTTAAGATCACTTTTGTGTTTGGGGTTGTTTACCCCCTCTTAGGCCTTGTTTGGCCTCATTTTTGTGCCTTTTTTGTGAGCTTTGGGACCACCTTGTATTGGCCCTCTCACCACTGAAATATAGAGAGATTTCAGTGGTGGGGATGGTGTTTTGAGGTCCTAAGAAGGAGAGGGTCATCCCCTCTCCTTATTGTCTTGTTTACTTGCATTTTTGGCCTTACAAAGGAGCCCATATTTGCACACTTCTTGAGCTCAGTTCAGGCCTTTTTTGGTGAGTTTTAGGGCCTGCTTGAACTCTTTCCAGAGCTTTTTTTTTTCATTTAAGGCTTGCCTCTTGCATGTGTAGAGCAACCCCCTTCATAGTTTTTCAAAGTAGCACCTCATTCTTGTATGTATTGGATACATTTCAGTGGGTATTTGGTCATATTTTGGCATGTCATGAATCTGTTTTGGGCTGGTTTAGTGACCTCTTGAATGCTTCATACCCTTGTAGTGTAAATCTCCTAAACTAGCTTCACATGCTTCATGCTTTGTCATGTCTTGTTAGCTTGTTTAGTTTACATTTCAGCATGTTTTTGGTAATGTTTTGCCATATCATGACCCTATCCATAGTTGGTTTGGTCATCCTTTGCATGCTCCATATAGGTGTAGAACAAATCTTGTTTACTAGCCTCTTGTGCATGATGTTTTGACTCATCATCCTAGCATATTTTGGCTTTACTCTAACATGAATTTATGCTTATTTTGGGCTATCCTAGGACTGTTTTGGGCTGCCATGGCCATATCACTCATGCTTTGTATAGCTATAGTGTAATGCATTTCACTAGTCTTTGGTGTTTGAGCCTTCTAGCATGCATAGCATGAGTGTTTGCATGCTTCGGAGTCATTTTGGAATCATTTAGTATGCCATTTCAGAGCTAGAATGTATGCCATTGTATGTCATGTTTCATCCTTGCATTGCTCTTGGAAAGTTGCATTTTGTGCCTTAGGCTTGGAGCCCTTGCATTGTGCATGTTTGCATGAATCTTGGGCCTTGTTCTCATCTCATATGACCACTGATTTAGACATGACTGAGGCTTGTCCATATTAGTTTAAGTCTATCTTTTGCATGTGTTCTAAAATGTTGTTATATTGCTTCATGTTTGCATGCTTTGGTTGCATCATGTCTTGCATGCTCATTGTTTGAATATTGTCACATGCTTGCATGTTTACATGTTTGTCCACATGTTCATGTTGCATACTTAGCTTGCATGCTTAGGTTGTGTAGCATATCATGCATCTCTTGCCTCTTGATCAAACCATGATACAGGTTGGAGGCCTCTTGTTTGTTTTGTGTGCATTTCATTTGACATTGAAATTGCACACTTTGGCTTCTCGGGCCATCATGCATTGAAATGCATGATTAGTGGCCCGAGGACCAAGGGCCACACTCCCTTGAGTCCATAACATGATGGGGAGGGTGGTTGTGCAAACATTTGCTTTAAAAATGCATTGTCATGCCTTGTCTGTCCTCTGCTGCTGTCAAACAGGGTTCTGCAGGAAGAAATGGCCGACCAACCACATTCAGTGCCGGCAAGCCATGAATTGTTGGCCGAGAGCCTCACAACTGGTCGATGACCACTTTTCCATGGCCGGTGACCTCCCATAGTGTTCAGGGAGTGTTCCAGAACCGACCTTGGGACTCATGCAATTTTCAGAGGCATAAAGCTTTTAAACAGAGGCAACATGAGCATGGCGTTGGATTTCCAAGCGAAGCCGAGCATGTGTGCATTTAACCCTTTTCCCGAGGCTATTTTATTGTTTTCTTAACTTAATTAATTTTGTTTAATTAGTTAAGTAGTTGTGTAATATTTAATTAGCTTGTTAGTTAATTAATTTGTATTATTCTTTTGGTCCTTCTGAGAGTGGGCGAATTATGTAATAAGCGTGTGTGTGTGTGATGCATGTTTTCCAACCTCCACTTCTTTCTCCCTTTTACTTACCTGCTTTTGATGGTTAGTACTAGAGCATATTTCAATTAGCATCCTTATACTCATCCTTATACTCGCATGTTTGCATCATTCATCTGTATTGCATGCACCGGGCTCGGCACATCATACTAACTGCATTGTATTTTCCATTCCAGAGTTGCATACATGCTATCTGTTGCATTTCATATGCCATCTTAGAATAGCCGAGCCTATTTCTAGTTGCATTTTTCATGTGTTGCATTAACTATCTTAATATGAGCTAGGATCATACATTTGATTACTAACTAGCTTTTGTTTTGGCTCGGAGTACTAGGTAAGCTTTTATGCTTTAGCATCCTTGCATGTGTGTGAGTGACTGCCATGATAGCATGCTTACCATGAGGCTATTTGCTTATGTGATATAACTGCCTGAATGCCTGTAGGTGAAGGTTGGATTATCTGAATTGGAATAATGCATTGACTGTGAGTTTTAAGCCCACTAGATAGTGGCCAAATCATCTTCCCACCCAAGGATAGGAATGGCAACGGGGCGGGGTGGGGCGGGACCGGGGATCACCCTCCCCGTCCCCGATCCCCGATGGCAGAACTCCCCCTCGTCCCCGTCCCCATCCCCGACGGGGAACCCACTACCACCCCCACCCCCGCCCCCTACGGGGATCGGATTTCCCTGACCCCGAAAATCCCCGGCCAAAACAACAACATCAACATCTCAGTGAGCTCAAAAAGTAACATTAAGAAGATCAAAAAAAAAAAAAAAATCTATCATAGATATATATATATATAACAATCATCAAAAAAAATTAATCATAGATATATATATATACACAACAATCAGATCTGTTCTTCTTCATCAGATATATATACAGATCCGTTCTTCTTCTTCTTCAGATTTTCAGATCTTCAGATCTTCAGATTTAATAACAAATACCTAAACACACCCAGATCTTCAGATTTAAACACACCCGTGAGCATCACAGCAGAGAGAGGGAGAGAGGCTGAGAGAAGAGAGGGAAGAGTGACGCCGTGAGGGAGAAAGGAGGAGCGGCCGACGCCGATGCCGGCGCCATCGCCGTGAGCATCACAGCAGAGAGAGGGAGAGCATCGCCTAGAGAAGAGAATGTGAGTGGGAGAGAGGAGTGAAATGAAATGAAATAACCTAAACACATATACTATATATATTCGGGGATATATACAGGGTGTACTCGGGCCGGGGCCGGGGTTGGGAAATCTATCCCCGTCCCCGGCCCGAAAATGATCGGGGGTTTATTTTTTAATACCATCCCCTGCCCGTGGGGAGTTTTTTTCAGGGAAAAACCGTCCCATTTGGGGTCGGGGGGTCGGGTCCCCGTCGGGTCGGTTTTAAATTGCCATCCCTACCCAAGGGTGGCAAAATCTGCATTTTAGCCTACTTGCGATTAGTAAACCGCTTTAAAAAACAAACATGAAATGTTTTGTTCTAATTCAGGCGATCCGATCTATACTTGTATGCTGTGTGCATCACATAGTAAATCTAAGCTAATAACCGGAATAAGAGCACATATGTTTTCAAAACCTGATATCATGGTTAGTAGAGGCCGATCTTTGATCGGGCGAGCGGGGGTGCTCACGAAGTGACCTTCCCCAATCGTACCCAAGTTCCCGAGCCAAGGCAACTTTGGTAATGACGGACACGTGGCCTTAGGCACGAGTCAGGGTTTCCTAAATTTTCCCAAAATAAAATATTTAGGTGGCGACTCTGTATTTGGCAAAGCAGTCCATGTTTGGCACTTCTTTACAAAAAATATGTTTTCCAAAAATGATTTGCCAGACTTGGACTCTTTGATGATTCATCGGTCTTGCATTGCACTCTGCGAGATTAGATAAAGGACCGTGACATTTGAGTCCTGAACTGTAGTGAGCCCAAATGAACGAAACGGGATTCCCTCCCGGGACATTCGGGGACGTTTACATCATCACAGTTCAATCTTCCCAGTCTCAACCCAAACCGAAACCAAAGAGGTTGAAGAAAGCCCAAGCCAAGGCAACGGTAACTCAGATCGACTCTGAGGACACCTTGCCAATGTCAAAAATGGATGAGGTAGAAAAAAGTGCCTCTGCCGCCGAAAAGAGGCTTGCAGAGGCTGCTCCCTCTAAATCGACCCGGTCAAAGAAGCCGAGGTCAGAGTCTGTGACAACCTTGCGGACCATGAAATTTGATGCCCCCTAGGCCCCTCCAATCACCATTGAGGACAAGCCAGTCAGAGTCGGCGACAACGCGACTGACATTGAAGTCGGTGTCGCCCTCTCTACTGCCTTGCTCCTTCCCAAAGACCTCGAACGCAATGCCGAGGTCATCTAATACGAAAATTTCGCTCTGCAGTTATGGCACTCCGTACAAGTAAGCCCCTAATACTTGTTACTTTTCTATTTTTTCCATACTTAAAGAGTTTTACTAACTTTTTGTTTTTCCCATTTCTTCTAGGCGATCTAGCACGCCCACTCCTTCGTGATGCAGGCCTTCGACATTAAAAAGAAGTTGGTTCGTAAGACGAAGGTTTATGGCCGAGGCCAAGATGAAGACATTGATAGATCAGGCTAAGACAGCCAAACAGGCCCAAGACGAGGCCGAGGAGAGGGCAGGAGCTGCTGAGGCCGTTGCTAAGGTCCTTGAAGCCGAGAAGAAAGAGGCCGAAACAAAGACCGCCGAAGCCTAAGCCGAGCACATTGCTGCTTTGGCCACAAAGGACGCCGAGATTAAAGCGGCGGACAAGAAAGCATACGCTGAGGGGGCTGTTGACGTCCGCGAGGACTACAAAAAGCAAGTGAAACAGGCATGCAACAAGGGTTTCACCATTGGTTAGATGGCTGTCTTAAAGGAGTTGGTTGTCCCCAAGGACTCAACTCTCCGAGATAACAGTCCCCTCATCCTGCCATTCCCCCCCACTCCAAGCCAATCCGAGGACGAGGCTGAGTTCGAGGAAGATGCCGAGGCTGACAAGTCAGAGAAGGCCGAAGCTGCTGGGGCCAAGTTCCCAACTCTGAATGAGCATTTTTTAGACTTGACTCAGGATGAGGGGGGCGAGGTCTCAAAAGAGGATGCCTCCTGTGCGAAGACAATATCCGAGGCACCTATCGCCGAGAAGAGCCTCAACCAGACTCTTGAAGAGATTGATGCCGAGCTCACAGCTGAGAAGGCTATCGAGAAGAGTTCCCAGATGTCTTTTGAGAACCAAACCCTTCCCCAATGTTTTCAATTTTTCTATTTGGCCGATGTGCCACTTTTGTAATCAGAACAAATAGTCTTTTTGTAGGCCGAAGTGCCTTTTTTCTTCTTTTAATGCATGTACAACTTCCTCTTTGACTAAGTGTTTGAATGTTTGTCTTTCCTTTACTGTCTTGTATGATTCCATACTTAGAATTTTTGGCATGTCTTTGAAATACACCTTAACTGTGCAATCTCTTCGGGGTAAAATACCTCGGATATACCCACTAACTTCTTTATCTTGGCCTTGGCTTAACACTTGAAAATATTTTGTAGAAATATTTTCATAAGTGTTTATTTAAAACTTGCTACTTCACTTTCAGTTATCAAGACTTCTGTCTTCCATTATTTTCCAAGTCTTGGTAACATGGTAATCTCGGCATGTACGTAGATACTTCTTTTAACATAACCTTGGTTTAACTTCAATTTATAAATTTTTAAAATTTCAACAAGTGTTAAACCAATTTTGTTTCAACATGACCTCATCTTAATTGCAACTTGTAAGTTTTTAAAATTTCAACAAGTGTTAAACCAACTTTAGCTTATAAATTCTAACTTCCAAGCATTATTCTCCAGCTCTCTGCCCTCTAATGTAAACTTAAGTTTTACTTATGTTCACATTAAGCATGTACCTATGATCTTGTCGCCGAGATCAGATTCAAACAAAGACTGGCCGAGGTTGTCAACCTCGGTCTCTCTGTTAATCTAACTGATATGTACTTAGTGTCATTCAAAGTTTTCATTATGTTGACACAGCAAATCTAGGTTAATTCAACTTAGTTCAAGTCGATTATATGCAAGTATAATTTCAACTCTGTCATATAATGAGTCTAAGTTATTCGTCATGTTTTAATCAGAAACATCGCCAACATAGTTCAATTCTATTATATGCAAGTATAATTCAACTCTGTCATATAATAAGTCTAAGTTATTCGTCATGTTTTAATCAGAAACATTGCCAACTTAGTTCAACTCTATTATATGCAAGTATAATTCAACTCTGCCATATAATAAGTCTAAGTTATTCGTAATGTTTCAATCAGAAACATCGCTAAGTGAATTGCTTTTCACAAGTTTAGAAATAAAAAATCGAGCTAAATTTTTATTAATTACTTCAGCTAATAACAAAAGATTTTAAAGAAATAAACAAAATGAAATCTTAATGATAGAAGAACTTCAGGTTGCAAGTATTCCAAGGTCTTGGCAATTCTTTGCCTTCATTGTCTTCAAGCTGATATGCCTCATTGCCCAGGACCGAGATGATTCTATAATGTCCTTTCCAATTTGGGCCAAGCTTGCCCTCTCTGGGATCCTTCTTGTTGCCGATGACCTTTCTCAGGACGAGGTCCCCAACTTGAAACTTTCGTGGGTTAACCTTTTTGTTGTAAGCTCTGGCAAGCTACTACTGGTATGCCCCTAGTCGGATTGTTGCTTTCTCCATTCTTTCTTCCAACAAGTCCAGATCTCGGGCTAAAAATGCATCCTTAGTCCCATTCTCTACTCCCTTGGTTCTGATCCCTGAAATGCCGACCTCTAGTGGAATAACTGCTTCTGTGCCATAAGCCATGGCTTTATGCTTTGTCTCGGTGTTTGAGGCCTTAAACCCCAAATGAATGGATTGTTCAAGCATCTGTCCATCCGGCGATACTAGCACTACTCCTACCCCTGCTCCTTGTCGGTTTGAACTTCCGTCAACGAACAGGCAGAAAGAGTCGCCGACATAAATACTGCAGGGCTCGAGTTTCTCTTCTTTCCTCTGTTTAGCTATCCCCAACTGGGTTTCTCCTTGTTCACTTGGGCATCGTATACCTCGGCTCAACGGAGCCCGATCTATGATGGCGCTTGGTGTGAACTCGGCCACAAAGTCGGCCAAAACTTGGCCTTTGATTGCTGTTCTGGGTTTGAATTCTAGGTCATATTGGCCTAACACCACTGCCCATCTGGCTATCCTACCTGTCAGACCTCCTTGCTGCAATAGGGACTTCAAAGGATGCTCAGTTAACACCACAATCTTGTGGGCTTGAAAGTAATGATTCAGCTTCTTAGAGGCCATTACCAAAGCTAGTGTTAGCTTTTCCAAAAGTAGATATCTAGTCTCTGTATCTGCTAGGGTTTTACTCACGTAGTAAACTACCTTTTGTTCTCTTTTTTCTTGTCTGACTACCACTGCACTTATTGCATGGTCTAAAACCACCAAGTATAAGAACAGCTTCTTTCCAGGTACTGGATTTGAGAGAACTGGAGCTGTGGTCAAGTATTTCTTCAAGTCGGCCAAGGTAACTTCGCACTCCTCTGTCCATAAGAAGTCTGTGGCTTTCTTTACTAAACTGAAGAAAGGTTTGCATTTATCAGAACTTCTGCTTATGAATCTGTTTAGGGCTGCAGCCCTTCCAGTCAGCATCTGTACTTGTTTTGCCGACGTTGGGCTCTCTAACTCCAGAATGGCCTTGATTTGATCCGAGCTTGCCTCAATGCCCTTTTTGGTGACCAAGTATCCCAGGAATTTCCCTGACTCAACTCCAAATGCACACTTCGATGCATTGAGTCGAAGCCGAAATGTCTTTACGATGTCAAAGACTGTCTTTAGGTTGGCTAGATGATCTTCAGGTTCCTTGGTCTTCACGACCATGTCATTAATGTATACTTCTACTGTTTTGCCTATTAGATGTCTGAACATCTTAGTCACCAACCTCTAGTTAGTTGCTCTTGCATTTTTCAACCCAAAAAGCATCACTCTGTAGTAATACAACCCTTTTAGGGTGATAAATACAGTCTTTTCCTCATCTGGGGGGTACATGGCTATTTGATGGTACCCCCTGTAAGCGTCCAGGAAGCTCATCCTTCCATGCCCTGAAGTGGCATCCATCAATTGGTCAATCTTGGGTAGTGAAAAACTATCTTTGGGACAAGTCTTGTTCAGGCTGGTGAAATCCACGCAGACCCTCCATTTCTTATTCTTTTTCTTCACAACAACCGTATTTGATTACTATGTCGAGTAGTTTACCTCTCGTATGGCTCTAGCCTACAGAAGTTTATCTACTTCCTCTTCTACTACCTCAACATGCATCAACGTTGGCCTTCTTGCCCGCTGGATGACAGGTTTAGCTGACCTGTCCATATTCAATTTATGGCAAGTGACCTCGGGGTCAATGCCAGGAATCTCGTACGGTGTCCAGGCAAACACCTCAAGGTATGCTCTCAAGAATGCTTCTAATTCTTTTTCCTCTTCCTCGACCAATCCTGAGCCGAGAAGAAAGAAGCGCTCTTCATTCCCTTGCTGGACTAAGATCTTTTTCAGGGCTTCCTCACTTTCCTCGGTTGGTTCTTTGCCGACAACGTCAAGGACCTTCATGTCCTCATTTTCAATCTCTGCTGCTTCTGTCTCTCATATGTTGCAGGTGGATTTCATTGCTGCCATGGAGCAATTCTTTGCCTGCACCTGATCCCCTCTGACCTCCTCAATTCCATGCTCTGTTAGGAACTGCAACAAGTGGTGCAATGTTGAGGGAACAACCCCCATTGCATGCAGCCATGGTCTTCCCAGGATAGCATTGTAAGGGGAGGGAGTGTCAATTATTATGAAGTCAGTTTTTACCTTCTTGGTGCCAGCTTGCACCTCTAAACTTACTGCTCCCATGGGCCATGTTAGCGTTCCATTGAACCTAACCATTGTACCATTGGATTATTCCAGATCATCTTGGTGAAGGCCAAGCTCCTTGTAACACTTGACATGCATGATGTCACAAGAGCTGCCCTGGTCGATCAGAATTCGCTTTACCTGGCACTCTCCAATCTTGAGGGATATTACCAAGGCATCGTTGTGTGGATGCTGCATCATCTCTAGGTCGTCTTCAGTAAAAGACACCACTGGACCCTGGCACTCATCTGCCCTAGGTCTCTTTTGTCAGACCTGATACACATGTTGCAAGTTTTTTACCTTCTGAGTTTCTCCACGTATCTCGTTCTCATTGACCTTTAAGTGAATCACATTGATCACTCGAGGTCCGTCTGCTTGCGGTTGTGGTACTGGTGGAGGTGGTGTTGTCGGTGCTTGAGACAGTCTCGCTTGTTCTTCCCTTGTCCTGGTCTTATCTACCAAGTCTCTTAGATGACCTTGTCTCATCAGGTCTTCCAAATGTGCCTTTAGGGCCCTGCACTCTTGAGTTAGATGTCCATCTTCGTTGTGGTAGGCACAGTGTTTCCTCAGACTTCTTCCCATAAATTCGCCAGGAAGCTTCTCTGGTGCTCTATACTAGGGCTGATTCCAGATTCTTTCCAAGACTTTGTAAACCGGAATTCGGAATACGATTGTGACTGCCTGTGCAGCCCTCAGTCTTGTCTCTTGCTTGTTGTATCCTCCATTAGCTCGGCCTTGCTTGGGCGAGCTATTTCTCTTCTCTTGTTTTGATGCCTTTGTCCCCAGTGTGTCCTCCCCGGCCTTGGCATACTTTTCTATCCTTGCCATAAGTTCCTCCATACTTTTTAGCAATGTCTTTGTTAATGATTTTCGAAGCAGGCAATCATCTTTTAGGTCGTTCTTAAAAGACACGACTGCCACCTCTTGGTTGCATCTTGGTATTCGGTTGAACACCTCATAATACCTTTTGGCATAGGCCCTAAGGTTTTTATCCTCGCCAATTCTCAGAGCCATCAGAGAGTCCACCCTCAATGGCTGTAGTTTGTTTGTCACAAATCTAGCCACGAACATCTCGGCTAGGCCTTTCTAGCTTTTCAGAGTTCCTTTCGGCAACTTGTGAAACCAGTCTGATGCGATTTTCCCGAAGGATGATGGGAACACTTTGTAGAGCAACAGCTCGTTCCCGGTGTACAGTGTTATTGAGTTCAGGTACAAGCCCACGTGAAAGTTAGGGTCAGATTTACCGTCATATATCTGGAACCTCAGCATGTGGAACCTTTTCGGGGACTCAAATTTGTCCAGTTCTACCAAAAACGGTGTTCTCGGCTTGGCCGGAGAGGTTACCTCGGCATCCTGTCTCTTCCTGTGGAGGTAATCCCTCAGATCCTCTTTGGTCCGTCTAGGAGCTTGGCTATCAACGGATTTCAGCTTTTTTGGTGCACTGCTCCTGGCGTCGTTATGAGTCCTCTTGGACCTCTCTCCGTTCGTTGCGTCAAAACAAAGTTCCTTCCCTTGAACATGTCGATGTTCTTTGGGGTTAGCTTCTTTGGTACGATGCGTCCTCCGAGAATCTCCTTTCATTGACTCTCGTCGCCCGACCTCCCTTGACGGCCGGTGAGAGTGTTCCTTGGTCCTGGTGTGCTGGGGGACTACAGGGACTATTTTCTGCCCTTTCTTTCGGGCATTGTTCTTGGCCGTTGGAATCGGCGTGTCTTGTAACAGGAACAGTGGCTGTATGATGTTGTTTTGCATCATGAAATTGATGACCGATTGTAGGTCCGCCATTCCTTTAATCTCTTCGTCCCTCCGCAGGCATTTATATTTCCATACCTGAAGGTCGTTCTCGTTATAATACCTGCCTCGGTCTGCCTTCTTTGGTACGTCGCCTTCCAGACCGACGTCTGTCTCTCCAGGATTCTAATCCTGAGTTACTTCGTTGCAATTAACCTCCTTTACGTTAGGATCAAAGTGTTTACCACTTCCAGTAGGGATGTCGTCCCCGATCTTCTCTTTCTGTTCGTCGTTGGCCATCTATTCTCCTTTCTTTTCCACGAATGACGCCAAATTGTGTGTGTTGTTTTCTGACCACACTGCCAAACATGTAGTCAGCTGGAGAACACCGGTAGAATAGATTGCGCCTGAACGACCTGTCACAGAAAGCAAAAAGACTCCGGCGGTGGTTCTTCCACCCAGGGACACTCCGACGATCAAGTCAATAATCAATATCTCTCAAAGATAACCAATTGTGCTTAACTCACAAGTCAGAATACAAAAAGCGTACCTTAGACCCACGATGGTGCCTTACTTTTATAGCCAGCACTGACTTAATCCCTGTAGAAGCCTAACTTCAATGGACTCTGGCTCAATACTTATCTCGGACTCTCCAATAGATAAAAATAAACTCCCTAAAAGCTTTATCCTTATCCAGGCTCAGGTCCTCCCTCATTCTAGGACTCTTGTCCGTTATCTGTTCATCTCAGATTTCGGTATCTCCGCAGATAACCTCGGCCTAGCCGAGATCATCTTTGTAACGCCCTCAAAATAATACAATAAAGATAACTCATATGCAGAAATGAATATGAGAAACAACACACTTTCATATATCAGAATTTACTGTTTAACAAACAATTAAATGCCATGTAGGCTTACATCTTTCCAAGCCATTGCTTGGTTACACAAATTGAGTCTCGCTCATAACATCTTAAGTCCTTGGCTTTACAAATACCAACAAGCACACAACAATATTAAGAAGCTCTTGCTTTCCGAAAGTCCATCCACGCTATTGCCTTAGAGAAAGCATCTTATCTGCACCTGAAAAATGGTATTCCCTTATAGGGTGAGCCAACAGCCCAGTAGAAATAATTTAACACAATTTATGAAGTTTAGCAAAGGTATAAATACCACGTATATAAACAATACCGATATGGAAGCATCCACAAGGCCTACACATCCATATGCCATTAAAGTTAATCTTATTCCATTGTTTCTTCAACTCATATCCAGTTCATATGTGCTACTCAATTTATGAGTTAAATTCATTATCTTTCAATCAACCAAAATGAGACTACAACTCAATGGTTCTCCAATTATGCAAAACACACACATAAACACTTCAAACCTACCATTTTACAGATATTTCGTCTGAGGGAATCGGCACCCAATTATAATAGATTTCGGGTCTTTCACCCAGGACACTCAGGCCAGCTTGCTTTAAATGGAGTTCATCCCCTTTCTCCTCCTCAAACAAATATACATATGCAATGTATTAATAAGCATAATCATATATATATGGAGTACATTCCCTTTCTCCTCCCAATAAACATACATATACAATGTATTTATAATATGGTCATATTATGGAGTACATCCCCTTTCTCCTCCCAAAAAACATACATACACAATGTATTTACAACATGGTCATATTCAATGACACCAACCATAGATTAGCATTAAATCGCCTAATCCTCATATAATTTCTCCAACAATCATAGTTATCCTCTACCGATAGCCCAATAGAATTATTTCCAAGATATATTCAATATCGGGTTTAATAGTTTATTCAAAACTTTCATAGGTGAGATAATACATATCAAATATCACCATTTATATCAATAATCATCCAATTTAACATATTCAATGTTAATCCCAATTATTTATACAAAATAATCGTTTTATCAAATTAGGGCAAAAATCCCTTCTTTTCCAATATTAACCCAAATACCCAAAATCAACTATTTTAGTGCACCAAGAGTTTATATTCAACCCCAAACATCATTTATCTCATATACATCAAAAACCCCTCTTTTTATTTTATACCCAAATTTTAGATTTGTCCAAACCACAACCAAATCTCATCATCTATATACAATAGCAAATAACTAAGCTAAAAACCATACTAGAGTGTAGAAAATCCGTACCTCAAGTGTAGAAAACCCAAGCAACAAGGTAGAACTTCAAAGATAACGAAACCCACTTTTACTTAGATCTATATGAAGCTCTTTATGCCTTCTACCTTATTCTCAAAGACACTAGGGTCAAGAACACAATGGATCTAGATGAAATCTTAGAGAGAATATGAGTTTTAGAGAGAGAGTATGAATACTTGCATTTTTTTTAGAGAGCTTGAGGGAGAGAATGGGCTGTTGAAAGTGACCTAAAATATCACATTCACGATCTGATATGAACAGGCTCACTCGAGCGAAAGAGTTCTCGATCGAGCGACCAGACACAAAAGGTCTCCTCGCTCGAGCGACCAATGCAAAGCTTCAGGTCTGCAACGCAGAAGCACGCTCGAGCGAAGGAAAGCTCGCTCGAGCGCAAGAAGCCTCGCTCGAGGGAAGAGGCAAATTTCTAGGCAACAGAGTTTTGGAAAAACAAGCAACCAACCTGTTCCAAACACACAACTACAACCCAATAACCAACATTAAGGGAAAGACAAGGGAATCAAGACATAAACCACCCCTCCAAACTATACAAACCCGAGTCTGGAACACTACAAAAGACGGGCCAAAACCAGGGTCGCTATAACCTCCCCCCTTAAAGAATTTCGTCCCCGAAATTACAAATCATGTTTCAAAACCATGTTATTCTCACAAGTTCAACATCATGACCCATTCTCCAGTCATCTATTCACACCGACTCGATTCATAAGTTTCCAAATTAAAATGAAATTTCAATTTTCTCAAAACATGTACAATGTTTAACCAAAGTCCAAATTTTAAAAAATCGTACATAGCATATACAATGCTTCCAAAAATGATACAACATCATCAATATTCCAAATTCTCAAAACATATACAATGTTTATATTGAATTCATATTCTTCCCAAACAATTATAACATATACAATGTTCATACAAGTTGAAACATATACAATGCTCATACTTTTCATTAACAAAATTAATTCTCATTACATGCTCATGCATCAACAAACAAATCCGGATATTTCTCTCGGACTTCTAATTCACGTTCCCAAGTCGCTTTCTCGACTCCATGATGTTTCCACAATACTTTTACCAAGGGAATTGTCTTGCCTCGCAAAACTTGATCCCGTCTATCCAAGACTTTCACCGGTCTCTCCTCATACGAGACATTCTCGTCTACCTCTAAGTCAGTCCAATCCAATACATACGATGGATCCGGCTCATATTTTCGAAACATACAAATATAAAACATGTCATGAACCCCGGAAATTTGTGGCGGTAGCACCAATCGGTAAGCAACCTCCCCAATCTATTCAAGGATTTCAAAAGGGCCAATAAACCGAGGGGACAACTTCCCACTCTTCCCAAACCTCATCAAATCTTGTCTAGGTGATATTTTCAAAAAGACATGATCTCCCACCTCAAAAGACAAAAGTCTCCTCCTACGGTCGGCATAACTTTTCTAGCGACTTTGAGCCGTAGCTAGCCTCTTACGAATAAGTATAACTTTCTTCGTCGTTTCCCGAATCAACTCCGGACCTAACAAAGATGCGTCACCCACCTCGGCCCAACACACAGGAGATCTACACGGTCGACCATACAAGACCTCTAACGGTGTCATGCCAATACTTGATTGGAAACTATTGTTATAGGCAAACTCTACCAAGGGCAAATGCCTCTCCCATGAGCCCTTAAAGTCAAGGACACAACCTCCATGCATATCCTCAAGGATCTGAATGGTACGCTCGGACTGCCCGTCAGTCTAAGGATGATATACAGTATTAAAAGTCAATATAGTGCCCAAGGCACTCTACAAACTCTGCCACAACCTAGCAGTGAAACGCGGATCTCTATCTGAAACAATCGTCACAGGGACCCCGTGCAACCTCACTATGTCCCTAATGTACAAGTCGGCCAGATAATCTATCGAGTCACTTGCGCGTATAGCAATAAAATGCGCCGACTTAGTCAATCGGTCAACGACCACCCAAATGGCATCACTACCTCGTTGAGTCCTCGGAAGACCCACAACGAAGTCCATCGTAATATGTTCCCATTTCTATTCAGCTATAGGCAAGGGTTGTAACAAATCCGCTGGCCTCTGATGCTCGGCCTTCACTTGTTAACAAGTAAGGCATTTCGATACAAATACAGCCACATCCTTTTTCATACCCTTCCACCAAAACTGGCGACTAAGATCATGATATATCTTTGTGCCTTCTGGATGCACCGCAAGGTGCAAATGATGAAACTCTCAGAGCACTTCCTCTTGGCAAGACTTCGGCACAAAAAAACGATCATGGTATCTAACACTCTGGTCGGGATACACGGTCAAACCTCGTTCTACTTTTCTATTGGAAATCTTCTCTCGGAAAGATTCCACCTCAAGATCACCCTTCTGTGCTTCCAACACTCGATTCACAAGTGTAGGTTGTGCAACTACTGAGAACAAAGCTGCAAATTCAACAGACTCGCCCAGTTGCAAGTCAAACTCATTAAGAGTACCTAAGATTTCCCATTCTTGGATAGCTAACTGGCTTTCTACTCAAAGCATCGGCCGCAACATTGGCCTTCTCGGGATGATAATGCAATTCAAAGTCGTAATCCTCTATGAATTCTATCCACCTCCTCTGCCTCAAATTCAAGTCTTTCTGTGTAAACAAATATTTTAGACTCTTGTGATCAGAGAACACTTCAAATTTCTCACCATACAAGTAATACCTCCAAATCTTCAAAGCAAATATTACTGCTGCTAACTCTAGGTCATGAGTAGGATAATTTATTTTATGTGTTTTTGTGACAACCCTCACCACTGTTTACAGCTAAACTGAGACTAAGCATGTTAATTGACTAATTGACTGTAAGTCTGAACTGATTGATTGAATATATGAGTTTAATTTCATTTCCCTCTGTTTGACTGGTAAATTATTTGTTCATGTTCTGTGTTTAAACTGCGAATTGAAGGCCTTATCGGCGGCCGAATCAGAAATTGATTAATGTTTTATGATCATTAGAAATTATGTGATTAATGGTATATTTATTTAAAATGAGATTTGGTATGATTAAATTAGATTAAAATAAGCTAGATTACAAGAGTTGTCCCTATTTACCAATTTGCCACCTAGTGGATTAATCTAGGCAACTCCTCTCCATTTCATACACTCTTGACTAAACATTTCATCAGCCCATTTTGAGAGTCACAAACCGACCAAGAGAGAAGAGAGGGAGAGAGTGAGAGAAATTGAGTTCCATCTTGTGAATTGCTTGGAGATTGAGAGAAATTGAAGGGATTCTTGCATATTTGTACTTATACACTTGAATTGAAGACATAAGGTAGAGAAATCACATTCTTAATTGTGTATCTTAGTTGTATCTAGCATGGATCATGGTAGTTTAGAGAGCTAAGTCTAGAATTGGCTCTAGTATGTTGTATTGTAGCTCAAATCGTGCATGCATGTTTACATTGTTGAGTTTGGAGGTTGGATTTCATGGGAATCTTGCATGCATGTTCATGTTTGTGTTAAAATCCATGAATTCATCTTGTCTTTGAAGAAATTGACTCACTTGAGCATGTATTTGATGCTTTAAAGTTGATTTAACTCATGCATGTTGCATTGAGGTCATGTTCATGAAATTTGGTTTGAAATTGGGTTTAATTGAACTACCTTTGGGCTTTGATTTCTCAAATGGATCCTTGAAACATGTAATGTTATGAGTTTTGATGTGTTTTCCTGAAAATTAACCCAAAAGGATCGAATTTGATACATTTGAAGTTGATTTTGAGCTTGAGGTTCAAATCTGGGAATTCCAGATTTTGGACTCACACTCGAGCGGGGTGACTAGCGCTCGAGCGTGAAATTCGTGCATCCAGCACTTTAGTTGTGTTTGCAGTCCGCTCGCGCGGAGCATCGGACGCTCGAGCGGGATCTTGTGTCTCACGCTCGAGCGGGTGTAGAGCGCCTACCGAGCGTCATTTTCACACATCCAACACTTTTGACTGTTTTACAGTTCGCTCGAGCGGGGAAGTATACGCTCCAGCGGAACCCTTTTGTTGCATGTCCGCTCGAGCGGATATAGTCACGCTCGAGCGGGACCTCTGTTTTCTGAAAATTCTGAAAATGTTTGTAAAGCGCATCTTTGCATCCTCATTTCATTCTAGGCATTCCTAGGCCTAGTTTAAGGCATCTTAATGAGGATATTGATGTAGAACCACACCGAGGCAAATTAGGGATTAAGTTATTATTTTACCCAATTGTGTAGTTTAGTGTGTGTTCAATCTGTGACTCTGTAGGGTTGGCATTCCGGAGATGCTCTAGCTTATCTGTAGCACAGAACTCTGTGAGTAACAATGTTGTAAAGATATATTCAATAATGATTATCTTCTGAACAACTGAACTGTACTGTTTTCTGAAATGATACTGTTACTGAATGAATGATGTCCTATTTGTGAACTGTATTCGTGGCATCCATAGCAACCTACTGTTACTGTGCTGTACTGCTACCGTCACAGAGATCTCTGTCGGTTCCCATGTTGGAACCACTACTGTTTACTGATATGATGGCCATCAACTGACTGCTCGGTCTATAAGACCTACTGTACTGTTTTGCTATTGGATGTACCACATATGACTATTATAGTTTCTGAATGACTGTTGGCATGAAATATAAGCCATAAACTGAATGACTGATATACTGTTTAATTGACTGTTTTCAATACTGAAAGGACATTCATTCTTAACCTCTTTACGCATATGTTATTCAATGGGTTTTAACTCACTGCTCATATATATATATATATATATATGTAGGTGTTCAAGCACCGGACCGCTGCTAGGGGCGTCAGGCAGGCTCTTGTTTTGTCAGCCAACCATTGTGCCTCACTGCGAGGTTCCAAGTGTGATCAAGCTTAGGTTGCTTTTGGGGTGTCTTAGTTTCACCCAACTGTCACTGTTCTGTAATACTGTATAGACTGAATGTTTTTGAACTGTACTGTTTACATAGGGATTAAGTCCCTGTCCTGAAAGATTGTAAATATTGTGTATACTGTTTGGTACTGACTGTATACATGTATGAAAAGTCTTTTGCATACAGACTGTCACAGCCCATTGGACATCTTTTAATTACTGTTTTGGCTTCCACCAGCCCCTGTACTCTGGATTACTGTTTTACTGTTAAGCAGGCCTTCGGTAATCTCAGATTACTGGCCGGTTACGGTGCTAAACCCATAGGGGCGGGTTTGGGTCGTGACAGAGTGGTATCAGAGCGATACTAAATCACGAGTTATACCGCACACACGTGTCCAAACGAGCTATAGGAGGTCCTAGAAAAAAAATTAGGGCATTGCATGAACATGAAAAGTGTGTGTGGCTATGACATGAATATAAATGTTAATGTGTTTAAGTATGCAATTGCCTATGTTTATAATTACCGTATTGTCTATGGTGTAATGAAACGAAACCTATGTGCATAATCGAAGAAGTTAAGTGGAATAACGTGTAACGTTAATGTTAATACCGAATATGGAATTTATGTGAACATGGATGTGTGAAAGAAAAGGGTCGTGTGACCGTACCTGAGCTAAAATGAAAGTATAAACACATCTGATATGAGATAAAACGTGAAATCAGTAAGAACCTTTCCTATACTAATAATCACCCTGTTTGTGTGTAAACAAGGGAAAGAACGAGGAATGTAGATGAAACCGAATCCTCTGATCCTAGAATTAATGAGCTAGAAGGAATGGTTGAAGCCTTAACCGAAAATCTAAGACAATAAAGGCAGACACACGTGCCTGAATCAACTATTGATGATCTGATGACACTGCTACAGAAACGCAATAAATTGAAGCCGCCGGAATTTCTAGGGGGTGTCGAACCACTGAAAGCTGAGGCTTGGGTTAGAAACTGAGAAAATATGTGAAGTTTTCTTCGAAAAATATTTTTCCCCAATGCATCCAAGATAGGAAAGGATCTGAGTTTGAATAAGTTGAGTAAGGTGATAAGACTGTGGTCGAATATGAGGTAAAATTTACCTACCTAGCTTGCTAAACACCCCACGTGATAGATACTGACTACAAAAGGCTAGAAAAAAAATGATAATTTTGAAGTGGGTTGACCTAGATATGTTTGACCGAAATGACGTTTTAAAACCGTCAAAGTATGTGGATGCCCTGAATAATGCGTTAATGCCTGAGACAACATGGCAGTATTGAAATATCCAAACCAACATCATCAACTGAATCAGAAAGAATGAAACAGAAGAAACAGAAAGTGGAAATGACCAGTAATTCAATGACCTGTGAATGGAAAATATCGGGCAATAGCTTTGAACAAAGAAGGTCGAGGAAGCAATGTGAACAATGATATACCTATCTGTTGAGAACGTGGGAAACAATATTGGGTCATTGCCGCCGCCTATCCGAAACTTATTTTGGATGTGGACAAGAAGGACACTTGCCTAAATCCTGCTCACGAACTCATCCGAACAACAATGAGCCTAAATTTATACCCTAGTTCCAGAAAATGCTCAGAACACTGAAATGATTGACGCAGGTATTACCTTAATTATGTGTAATTGCCTATACGAACATTTGTGTGGGAATCGTACATTTCTTAATTTGATGTAGACCGTGGACATGTTGACTGAACCAATTGAATTACTGAAATTATGAACCCTGTGCTATGAGAATTGTAAGGACTTGTGAGCAACGAGAATTTGCTAGGATAGGTCCTTGTATCGTATTGCAACAATTGAATGTGAACTATTAGGTCTGACCTTTGAACTGTGCTAGAACTATTGAATGTGGGAACACCTTATGATTGACAGTAATTCGAGAAATCTGTACAACTATGACCCGAACCGAATTGTTATATGTCGACGGACATCATTGAACGATCAGACCCATGAACTCGAATTATATACGTGAACCATTATGTGCGGAACTTCTGAAATTAAGAACCCATGTCGGTTTAGGAGGTGAACTTCTGTTTATGAATTTGCGAACGAATGCCTTAATAATAATTGATGTTAGAATCACACCTGTATGTGTATTCCCATGCTTGTAATACTATTAGAACTGACGGGGATGGACTATGGTTAATGAATCCTTTGAGATCTACTGTTTGATGCGAACTATATGTGCGACACTGTAAAACCTTATGTTACCAATTGCCTATGTTATGCAAAATGTTTGGACTTATGTACATATATGCATACCTTTGCTTGAGGATGTTATTAGACTGAGTAGACTTATGACTTGTTACCCTAACTATCGTATCTGGAGAAACTACTTTGTATTGTACATTGAACTCGTGAATCCGTATTGGGAATGTTAGTAGACTCTGAACATGCACACATATGATGATACCTTTGCTCGGAATGATTGGCATGTTATTGTTTGATAATATAACCGTTGGGATTATGACTCCGGGATTGTGTGACTAAATGAAGACCGCAAATGACAAACTCTAGACTGTGAATCGTGATTGTGGGAATTGACAAGACTATCTGATTAGACCCGCGAGCCTATGCTTTGTGACTGTACGACTGATTGAGACCTTCGTATGACAACTCACTATTATGTGTCACCAAGGGTCTTATATGTTATATTACTGTGTACCATATGCCTATATGAAAGACTTATTTGGGAAATTGCTTTATTGACTGTGATACTTACCTCTCGATGTGAATAACTGCATGCCTGTGCATTGCCTATAAACTTATTGGGAGGAACACGTTGTATATGTCCTGTAACGCTTCGATTTGAATTATAATAGTACAAGACTCGGATGTAAGTTTGGCAATTGATGAACTTAGACTAATTGTGAAACTACCGACTATGTACCTAAACGAATGGAGTATGAGCTAATGTGCCTCATCTGGAAATGATAAGAATGGAACTTTTAACTGATCTGGTCTGATAGAACCGTGGGTTAATGAAACCCTTTGTGTAACTAATGAACCTTCTGTTTGATGACTCATGCTTTGAATTTTTACTTGAGATGACTAGGCAGAACTTTAAACTAATATGACCTAGTCGAACTTTCATCGATTTGACCTGAGGGAACCCTTATTGAGAGCTATTACTTGATTTGCTTACTTTATGGGAGAAAACTGTGTACATGACATGTGATTACTCGGTATTACCGATATGACCATGAACTTGTTTGACTAGGGAATAATTGTTTGGGTGTTACTGTACTTCAAAAATGATGGAATTTGTTGACAACTGACTGGTTTTGATTGTAAACTCTAACTATCTGGAAATATATGTAATCAGTATGACTGCTTCCGTATTGACCCGAAGTATGACCGAATCTGTGAGGACTGAAACTGATGAATAGTAAATGAATGATTACTTCAGAATTTCGCCTACTGCTATGGGAGTAATATACAAATTCGCCTTATATTCTCGATAACTCCAGAATGACCTGGACTGACTGTGATGGATTACCAAATTGAGAACCAAATTGAACAAAGACCGAATGAATGACTTGAAATTGAATGGATCGAATCTCTGTAACTTAACGGGGGAACTACTTATGAAAATGAGATCAGTGCAAATCTATAACCCCGATAACTACTTGATATAAGTAAGGTGAGTAATAATACAGTAAAGTTCTGTGCAACTATATTTATGTTCTGTATCATGAAATAAGTTTTGTTTTCTGAAATGCTATATGCTGTATACTGAATGGTTGTTCAATCTTTGATATGTGTTCGTGACTCTTGGTATTATGTGATATCTGTTAGCTGTTACCGGTATCGGAGGTTCCTTTACGGAACTTTTATCTGTCTGCACTCTGTTACTCGTACCGGAGGCCTCGTCACAGGGGCTCAGCTTCTGTTTTGTTCTGTTCTGTTACCTAAATTCGAAGGTTCCTTTATGGAACTGGTTATTCATAACCATCACGTGTCTGTATCTGTTCTGTATCTGCTATGTCTGTATTTGTTCTGTATCTGTCCTGTATCTGCTATGCCTGTATTTGTTCTGTATCTGTTATGTATCTGCTATGTCTGTATTTATTCTGCATCTATTATGTATCTGCTCTGTTAGTGCTAATGAACGCACCACGTATGTTTAAGCAAGAATTGTGCCAGCTATGTATGATCTGGACAAGAATATGAAAATGAACATGTATCTGAATCTGTTCTGGACTAAAATCTAAATGGGTATAAGACTCTGTTTTGATATGAACCCTACTCTCTGTATATAATTTATAATAATTTATAATCCTGTTAATGCTTGAAGCTAAGGTCGAGATTGGATTGAGCATGTCCATGAATATGGTTGTGCTTCTGTTTTATAACAGTTATAACTATACCTCTGTTAAACATTCTGTCTTTAATATAAGATAATCCGAGTTTGGAGGACCAAACTCTTTGTAAGGAGGGGAGACTGTGACAACCCTCACCACTGTTTACAGTTAAACTAAGACTAAGCATGTTAATTGACTAATTGACTATAAGTTTGAACTGATTGATTGAATATATGAGTTTAATTGCATTTCCCTCTGTTTGACTGGTAAATTATCTGTTCATGTTCTGTGTTTAAACTGCGAATTGAAGGCCTTATCGGCGGCCGAATCAGAAATTGATTAATGTTTTATGATCATTAGAAATTATGTGACTTAATGGTATATTTATTTAAAATGCGATTTGGTATGATTAAATTAGATTAAAATAAACTAGATTACAAGAGTTGGCCCTATTTACCAATTTGCCACCTAGTGGATTAATCTAGGCAACTCCTCTTCACTTCATACACTCTTGACTAAACATTTCATCAGCCCATTTTGAGAGTCACAAACTGACCAAGAGAGAAGAGAGGGAGAGAGTGAGAGAAATTGAGTTTCATCTTGTGAATTGCTTGGAGATTGAGAGAAATTGAAGGAATTCTTGCATATTTGTACTTCTACACTTGAATTGAAGACATAAGGTAGAGAAATCACATTCTTAATTGTGTATCTAAGTTGTATCTAGCATGGATCATGGTAGTTTAGAGAGCTAAGTCTAGAATTGGCTCTAGTATGTTGTGTTGTAGCTCAAATCGTGCATGCATGTTTACATTGTTGAGTTTGGAGGTTGGATTTCATGGGAATCTTACATGCATGTTCATATTTGTGTTAAAATCCATGAATTCATCTTGTCTTTGAAGAAATTGACTCACTTGAGCATTTGAAGCTTTAAAGTTGATTTAACTCATGCATGTTGCATTGAGGTCATGTTCATGAAATTTGGTTTGAAATTGGGTTTAATTGAACTACCTTTGGGCTTTGATTTCTCAAATGGATCCTTGAAACATGTAATGTTATGAGTTTTGATGAGTTTTCCAGAAAATTAGGCCAAAAGGATCGAATTTGATACATTTGAATTTGATTTTGAGCTTGAGGTTCAAATCTGGAAATTCCAGATTTTGGACTCACGCTCGAGCGGGGTGACTGGCGCTCGAGCGTGAAATTCGTGCATCCAGCACTTTAGTTGTGTTTGCAGTCCGCTCGCGCGGGGTATCGGACGCTCGAGCGGGATCTTGTGTCTCACGCTCAGCAGGTGTAGAGCACCTATCGAGCGTGATTTTCACACATCCAGCACTTTTGACTGTTTTACAGTCCGCTCGAGCGGGGAAGTATACGCTCGAGCGGAACCCTTTTGTTGCATGTCCGCTCGAGCGGATATAGTCACGCTTAAGCAGGACCTCTATTTTCTGAAAATTCTGAAAATGTTTGTAAAGCGCATCTTTGCATCCTCATTTCATTCTAAGCATTCCTAGGCCTAGTTTAAGGCATCTTAATGAGGATATTGATGTAGAACCACACCGAGACAAATTAGGGATTAAGTTATTATTTTTCCCAACTGTGTAGCTTAGTGTGTGTTCAATCTGTAACTGTGTAGGGTTGGCATTCCGGAGACGCTCTAGCTTATCTGTAGCCTAGAGCTCTGTGAGTAACAATGTTGTAAAGATATATTCAATAATGATTATCTTCTAAACAACTGAACTGTACTGTTTTCTGAAATGATACTGTTACTGAATGAATGATGTCCTATTTGTGAACTGTATTCGTGGCATCCATAGCAACCTACTGTTACTGTACTGTATTGCTACCGTCACAGAGATCTCTGTCGGTTCCCATGTTGGAACCACTACTGTTTACTGATATGATGGCCATCAACTGACTGTTCGGTCTATAAGACCTACTGTACTGTTTTGCTATTGGATGTACCACATATGACTATTATAGTTTCTGAATGACTGTTGGCATGAAATATAAGCCATAAACTGAATGACTGATATATTGTTTAATTGACTGTTTTCAATACTGAAAGGACATTCATTCTTAACCTCTTTACGCATATGTTATTCACTGGGCTTTAGCTCACCGCTCATATATATATATATATGTAGGTGTTTAGGCACCGGACCGTTGCTAGGGGCGTCAGGCAGGCTCTTGTTTTGTCAGCCAACCATTGTGCCTCACTGCGAGGTTCCAAGTGTGATCAAGCTTAGGCTGCTTTTGGGGTGTCTTAGTTTCACCCAACTATCACTGTTCTGTAATACTGTATAGACTGAATGTTTTTGAACTGTACTGTTTACATAGGGATTAAGTCCCTGTCCTAAAAGATTGTAAATATTGTGCATACTGTTTGGTACTGACTGTATACATGTATGAAAAGTCTTTTGTATACAGACTGTCACAGCTCATTGGACATCTTTTAATTACTATTCTGGCTTCCGCTAGCCCCTGTACTCTGTATTACTGTTCTACTGTTAAGTAGGCCTTTGGTAATCTCGGATTACTGGCCGGTTACGGTGCTAAACCCATAGGGGCAGGTTTGGATCGTGACAGTTTTCAACTGCCGTGAGCCATAGGTTACCACTTTACCCTCTTGCATCAATACACAACCTAAACCTTCCCGTGAAGCATTACAATAAACTGAATAACTCAAGCCTCTCTCCGGTATAATCAATACTGGAGCAGTGGTGAGTCTAATCTTGAGCTCTTGGAACGACTTTTCACAAGTCTCACTCCACACAAACTTAATTTCCTTTCTAGTCAACTTAGTCAACGGTGAAGCTAGTCTAGAGAAATCCTTCACAAACCGACGGTAATAACTGGCCAACCCCAAGAAACTACGAATCTCGAAACATGGACCCGGTCACTCAAAACATGAGTCCGGTCCTCAATTTCTTATCGAATTCGAAGCACTTACGCTCTTCGGTCGCTACCAACTCTGGTGCAAACCTCGACAAACTGGTGAATATGGCTTCAAACTCTGCCACAGGTGTATTCAGCTGCTTGAGCTGATAGAATTGATCCCTCAACTTCTCCCTAACAATGGGAAGCAAAAACTTCTCCTGAAAGGCGTCAACAAATGCCTCCCAAGTTCCTCCAATACGCCCCTGTGCGTACTTTGACCGCTGACCCGCATCCCTTTTTATCTGGAGAGATGCCAAGGTCACTTTCAATTGATCATCCTCGATGCCAAGCATTTCGAATGTTTTCACTAACTGTTCTAGCCACTCATCTGCCTTCAGTGGCTCATTGGGATCACCCAAAACTCATCCGGATTCGACCGGAAGAACTCCCTCTTCAGGAAAGATAGCCCTGCTTTAGCTACTTGGGCTTGGACCTGATTCTCAGCTCAGAGAATGTCCATAGATTCCCTCAATGCTCCGACCATTTCACGGGCTAAGGCGCCCATGGCCTGTTGATTAACCGGTTCAGCCACATTGGCTTGACTAACTCCTTCTTCCTGTGCCGGAATATCATCCGATAAAGGGACCTCATGCCTCCTAGGCCTACCACGCCTATTATGTCATGACCCAAACCCGCCCCTATAAGTTTAGCATCGTAACCGGCCAGTAATCCTTGGACTACCGAAGGCCTCTGAATAGATTAACAAGATTAAGGGGCTAGCGGAAGCAAATACATAAATATAGTTGTCCAATGAGCTGTGCTGACTTATATGAAACAGAATATTTAAAACTTTATATACATAACCAGCAGTCAACCATACATTATACCCACACACATTACAGTATTTTAAGTACAGCCAATAGAACAAACGAGTCTTATATATACAGAAACAACAGAACTTAAACATTGGACACTTCGGGAACCTCCACGTGAGGCATAATGGTTGGCTGACAACAGAACACAGATCCAGACAAAAGCCTTTAGGCTTGGGCCCCAGAATGCTCACCTATACATATATATACACATAATGAGCTAAAGCCCAATGAATAACATTAAGGTAAAGAGGTTAGTGAACGAAATCCGAATATATCATAAGCAGAAAACAGACCAGAGCATAATCATTTTCATATCAGAATATAATAGTGGTACATCCCATAGAACACATCATAGAACGTCTTCCGACTAGAGTAATCGGTTCCGGATACCGATTAAACACATATCACCACAATGAAGTGGCTAACGAGATCTCGTAAATACATGAATGTCATGGACCTTCATTTTCATGTCGCCCCCCATGACTTGGGACTATCTATAGATGCCGTAATAGATTTCAAATACGGAATATTCGCTCACATAAACAGATATCATTTCAGAAAACATAGCTTATCACATTTCATTTGGAACATAATTCATATAAACGCATCTTTACAATAACGTTACTCACAGTGGTTCCAGTAAGTGGTCAATCAATCCTCGAGTCTTGACTTACAATCACAAAATACATAACACAAGCATGTCTTATCATTACACATTCATGTGGCCAACACGGCTTAGCTTTCATTACATTGATTCTTGTTCTATCTTATCACATTGCCTAAAACACACACATTTGCAGTCTCGGAACTTAGTACATTCTTTTCTTAGTGTGTTTCTAATCCATAACCTCATTACTATGGCTTAATTAAGGCTTAGGAATGCCTAAGATGCAATGAGGATGCCAAAACATGCCTTGGAACACTGAGGCAAAATTTCTGAAAGTAAGGTCCACGCTCGAGTGTAGCTTTCCTCGCTCGAGTGGACATGCAAAATGTGAATGGTCGCTCGAGCGCACATTCCTTCGCTCGAGTGATCTGTAAAAGACATGAAACTTCTGGGAGCTTGCAATTCACGCTTGAGCGGAGTGCATGCACTCAGAGTGGTCGCTCGAGCGTGAACTCCCACGCTCGAGCGTAGATGCAAATTCTGGAATTTCTAGATTGCAACTTCAAGCTCAAAACTCGAATTCCAACCTTCAAAACACATCTCTTGGGCCCCAAAACTTGAGATAACATAGTAAACTTGTAAAACATGATGAATTAAGAATTATTTCATAAAATCATGGCCCAAGAGTTTGTTAAAAACTCACAATTTCAACTTAAAACATGATGAATGTTCATGAACACAACATGCATGAATTTTTTTTGTATCAAACTTCTCAAAACATGATCCAACACCACAAAACAACTTGAAACTTGACGATTTCCCTAAATGAAGATGAATTTCAAACATGCAAGAGAGAATTCTTGGAATTCATGCTCAATTTGTGAGAAAATGTACATGCATGCATGATTTACTACTCAATTCAACATTTAAACCCATTCTTGACTTTAAACTCTAAATTACCATGAACCATACAAGAACCAACTTGAATTCATAAACTAAAGGATAAATATCCTACCTTGGGTCCTCAATTTCAAGTCTAGAAGCTCAATTATGCAATCATCTCTTCAATTCTTCCAAGTTCAAGCAAGAATTCCTAGTTGAAACCAATTTTCTCCTAACTCTCTCTCTCTCTCTCTCTCTCTAGTCGGTTTTGTCTCTAGGAAGATGAATGAAGAGTGATGCCAAGCATAGATAAATCAAGACTAATAGATGGCCTAGCATTGTCCACTAATGGCAATTTGGTAAATATCAAATTGAGGTAATACAACTTTTTAATCTAATTTAATCATACCAAATCAAATTTCAATTGAACATACCATAAAATCACATAAATTTTAATTAGCATAAAACATTAATCGATTTCAGATTCGGCCACCGATAAGGCTTTCAATGTACATATTAAAGTGAAATTCCAAACAGATATTTCTATAAGTAACAAATAGAAAGCCAAAATCATGCAAAACACAAAGTAAACACATAAGTTATTTTAATTCTCTCATTAGCATCGTTAAATACAGATTAGTAGCTAATTATGGATCGGGGTTGTTACATATTACCACCACGTCCACGTCCTGACATCCTAAGAAAAGCAACAACAAGTATTAGCACATCTTCAAACGCGCCAAGGCTAACTCACTTGTGTTCTAATACAATGGACAATAGTAAATCCCTCCACATAGACATGCAATCACATAATCACATACGAATTTCCTTCCTAGATAATGATTGTCCCATGACGTTGCTAGAGTTCCAATTAGAAATAGCATTGATCAAGTGCTCTTCCAATAGGACTTCCACAAACCCGTAGTCCAATCAATATCTTAGGAACTAAATTCCATACCCACATAATCATATAAACATGTTATCACATAAGCATACAATACATGCTAACATCTCAATCAAGCGAGACAAACCCATTTTGGTACTAACCACTTCCCACGTACCCAAAGTATTCAAACTCGGTAAGCTCTGATACCACGTTGTAACACCCCCAAAATAATACGATAAAGATAACTCATATGCGGAAATAAATATGAGAAACAACACACTTTCATATATTAGAGTTTACTGTTTAACAAACAATTAAATGCCATGTAGGCTTACATCTTTCCAAGCCATTGCTTGGTTACACAAATTGAGTCTCGCTCATAACATCTTAAGCCCTTGGCTTTATAAATACCAACAAACACACAACAATACATAATTAAGAAGCTCTTGCTTCCCGAAAGTTCATCCACGCTATTGCCTTGGAGGAAGCATTTCATCTGCACCTGAAAAATGGTATTTCCTTATAGAGTGAGCCAATAGCCCTGTAGAAATAATCTAACACAATTTATGAAGTTTAGCAAAGGTATAAATACCACGTATATAAACAATACCGATATGGAAGCATCCACAAGGCCTACACATCCATATGCCACTAAAGTCAATCTTATTCCATTGTTTCTTCAACTCATATCCAGTTCATATGTGCTACTCAATTCATGAGTTAAATTCATTATCTTTCAATCAACCAAAATGAGACTACAACTTAATGGTTCTCCAATTATGCAAAACACACACATAAACACTTCAAACTTACCATTTTACGGATATTTCGGCTAAGGGAACCGGCACCCATTCATTTATAATAGATTTCGGGTCTTTCACTCAGGACACTCAGGCCAGCTTGCTTTAAATGGAGTTCATCCCCTTTCTCATCCTCAAACAAATTTACATATGCAATGTATTAATAAACATAATCATATATGGAGTACATCCTCTTTCTTCTCCTAATAAACATACATATACAATGTATTTATAACATGGTCATATTATGGAGTACATCCCCTTTCTCCTCCCAATAAACATACATATACAATGTATTTATAACACGGTCATATTCAATGACACCAACCATAGATTAGCATTAAATCGCCTAATCCTCATACAATTTCTACAACAATCATAGCTATCCTCCACCGATAACCCAATACAATTATTTCCAAGATATATTCAATATCGGGTTTAATAGTTTATTCAAAACTTTCATAGGTGAGATAATACATATCCAATATCACCATTTATATCAATAATCATCCAATTTAACATATTCAATGTTAATCCCAATTATTTATACAAAATAATCATTTTATCAAATTAGGGCAAAAATCCCATCTTTTCCAATATTAACCCAAATACCCAAAATCAACTATTTTAGTACACCAAGGGTTTATATTCAACCCCAAACATCATTTATCTCATTACATCAAAAACCCCTCTTTTCATTTTACACCAAAATCTTAGATTTGTCCAAACCACAACCAAATCTCATCATCTATACACAATAGCAAATAACTAAGCTAAAAACCATACTAGAGTGTAGAAAATCCCTACCTCAAGTGTTAAAAACCCAAGCAACAAGGTGGGACTTCAAAGATGACGAAACCTACTTTTACTTAGATCTATACAAAGCTCTTGATGCCTTCTACCTTATTCTCAAAGACACTAGGGTCAAGAACACAATGGATCTAGATGAAATCTTAGAGAGAAGGTGAGTTTTAGAGAGAGAGTATAAATATTTGCGTTTTTTTTTTTGGAGAGCTTGAGGGAGAGAATGGGCTACTGAAAGTGACCTAAAATGTCACATTTACGATCTAATATGAACAGGCTCGCTCAAGCAAAGGAGTTCTCGCTCGAGCGACCAGACACAAAAGGCCTCCTTGCTCGAGCGACTAATGCAAAGCTTCAGGTCTACAACGCAAAAGCACGCTCGAGCAAAGGAAAGCTTGCTTGAGCGAAGAACACCAGCCTTTAGGTTTTACAGAGACGTAGACGCATGCTTGAGCGAAGAAAAACTTGCTCGAGTGAAGACACATTTTCATAGAGCTCACTCGAGCGCAAGAAGCCTTGCTCGAGCGAAGAGGTAGATTTCTAGGCAACAAAGTTTTGGAAAAACAAGCAACCAACATGTTCCAAATACACAACTACAACCCAATAACCAACATTAAGGGGAAGACAAGGGAATCAAGACATAAACCACCCCTTCAAACCATACAAACCCGAGTTCGGAACACTACAAAAGACGGGCCAAAACCAGGGTCGCTATAATCTCGGCATCATGACCAAGACATGTGGCACCTCGGTTGGCACTTCGGTGCCACTTTGGCTACGTGCTGTCATTCAAGAAATATGTCCCCACAACTTCCATATTTAAACTTGAAATTAATGCAATGAAATGTTTGGTTTGATTTTTAAAAACTTATTTTAGAAATTTTTTTTCTAAGAAATTAAAAATTAATTTAGTGAAAGAAATTAAAAAATAAAAAACGCTTATCATTTTTACTTAATTTTATATTTTGGGAGCCATAAATAATTTTTTAAAATTTAAAAATATTTTTCAATATTTATTTTCATCAAATTAGTTTCTATTATTTCAAAAAAAAATAAAAAAATTTCTCAAAAACAAACTAAACAAGACCATAATCTCACAGATGTATGACCCTCAAGAGATTAAAATAAAAACAGACAAAATCTATTGATATAATTAGCTGAAACGATCAATTCATACCGCAGCACATAAAGAGTCATATCTATTGATATATCAGAATGTTGAAAACACATACTAAACACTGCAACATAAATCAGTTTTTATTTTTTTATTTTTTATTTTTTATTTTTAGCATTAACAAAATTTCATTAAAATAGAAAAGTGAAAGAGGACAAAAAGTTCTCATACAAATAAAGAGAAAGAGAAAGAGAAAGAAAAAGAAAAAGCGCAAAACAAAAGCACAAAACTCCAAATCCTAAGGATGACAAACAGCAGCCCAATCCCTAGAGATCAAAAACAAAAGAACTACTTTAAAAGGAGGGGATACAAATGTCTATAAAGAAGCCAAATATTCGGCCTTTTTCCACAAAACCTCTACACTTGCTTCCTTGCCATCAAAGATTCTAGCATTTCTCTCCAATCATGGCTCCGTTTGGTGTAGTTGTTAAAACATATTATAAATTATAATTTAATAGATTATAGATTATGACTTTAATCAGAAACTATTAATTTATTTAGTGTAACTGTTGGATTATAGATTTAAATTACTGAGTAGTTTTTGTTAAATAAATTGTGAAGTAGTTTTTTGTTGTGTAAATGTCTTTTTTACTCTTGTCTTTTTCTCCTTATTTTCTTTTCTCTTTTTTTTCTTTGTTAATTTTGTTTAATTTCTTTTCATTAGTGGAAGTAAATTGTATTTTTTTTATTTTTTTATTTTTTTTGATTACACAATGCCAATTAATAATATAAAAATTGTTAATGGAAGTTTGCCCTTATATAAAAATTAAAAAATTAAATAATTTATTATAAAAATTATTCATTAAATACCAATCATTCAGTAATTTTTTAATTTACCAATTTTTTAAATTTATTAATTCTTTTATTCTTTTTTAATTTATTAATTTTTTTTGTTAAAAACCTTAATCCCACCGCCGACAGCTCCCTCATCATCTTCATACTTCCACTGCTAGCAACCCCTTTTTCTCTTCCTTCTCATCCTACTACCGGCAGCCATCGATTGTCACTCTCATTGCCGCAATCGCAATTAGTGTGAGATCGCAAAAGAGAGAGAGAAAGAAGATATTGCAGAAGAGAGAGAAGAGATCGCGATCGTTACTGTTAGGCTACGGATTGAGATCGTCACTGGCGACACTAGGGTTTTAGATCGATCGCGATGGTTAGGGTTTAAGCTCCGGTTCAGATCGCTCATTATGAGCGATCAGAGAACACCGGAGAGATAGATAAAGAGAGAGAGAGCTCTGGTCGCCGAAAATCGCCCTAGTTTGCCAGAAATCACCTCGGTTCGCTGGAAATCACCTCTCTCGTATGTGTGAGAGAGAGAGAATGAGTGTTCTTGGTTTATATACATGGCACATTTATAATAACTGGAAATTGTGAAGAGCATTTAAGTAATTTCACACCCCTTCGCATAATGTCACTTGTAGAAGCTGCCTGGAGCAGCTTCTGATTCTCAGCTTATTTTTCTCTCAAAAAAACTCTTAGAAGCAGAAGCAATTTTTTCAAAGCTAGACCAAATAGTCCAAAATTACTTTTTTGGAGCTAAAATTTTTAAGTTGGTCCAAAAGAGCTAGACCAAACACCCCCTATATAACTCAGAAAATAGCAAAAACAATGCTTGTTCACATTTGTTTTGGCTCTCTTGGTTCTTCCAAGCCTTTTAAAGATAATAAGAAGCATTTGAATGCAGTCCCGCGAAGCAACCCACAACTCATCACATAAGCCGAAAAGACACTGCGATAATACACAAACCACCTCCGAGTGCCTCTTGCACATCACACACCAATAAGATTCTATCATAATAGTTACACTACCACTACCTGAATGCAACTGTACATCACTGTTGCAACCCCTCCAAGCTGCACCCAAATTTCAAATGAAGATTGTGCTCTCCAGATGAACTGTAAACCAACGGATAAAAAAGATAATAACATGTCGGATGAGAATTTTCGCAATAAAATACTAAAACCCTGGTTTGCGCTCGCAGTCTTTTTAAATCAGCAATGTTTTTTACAGTTACATTTGCAAGGCTGGTAGATAGTTGATTTATACATGGGATTTCCTGCTCAAACTGAATTTTTGCAGTTAGTTGACTCTAATTAACATGCTTTCGGCAGCATCAGAGCAGTCTTTCGTGAATGGTTGGTTATCTGTGCTCACCACAATTACATGGGCATGTTATTGGGTCGATGGTTTTGCATATAAGATTGACATGGTATTTCATTCAGTTTAGATGCAACTCGGATCAAAGGCCAGGAAAGTAACAGATGTGAAGGACAGAGACAGCCTCTTCATGAAATGAGAAAAAATAAAATAAAATGAACACGTAGTAAAACATTAAAATTGGGGAGAGTCGCAAATCATTTGACATTAGAGGCCCCTCAAGGGGCAGGTACATTTAACTACGCTCACAAACCTCTCTTCACAAAGGAAGGAAAGGTTACCAATACTTCCTAGAGGAAACAATTAGAACAAAATTGTAGAACAAACAAGCCTTGCTTTACACCCAACAGGCCAAAAAAAAAAAAAAACAGATCAAGACTTCAACCTAACCCATGTTACGGCCCTTCAAACAACAATTTTCACAGCCTTTCTCTTCTTCATCAAATCAGCTTTAGATTCCATCTTCACAGGCAGTGGAGCAGAAAACACAAAATTCCCATTTTCTCCCTCATAGTGTCCACTAATCTCATAGTTTTCTTCAGCTCCCAAATTCCTTCTAGGGTTTCTTTCACTGCCATCCTCTGTATGTGCTTCATCATCATCCTGACTTCCATTAGATAAACCCCCACTTTCTTCAACTTCTCTACAAAGATTGTCCACAAGCTCTCTCTCCTCATCAATTGAAACACTCCCATCACTGCTATTAGTATCTCCACTTGAAATTGGCTCATGGGCACTTAGAAAAACCCTAGAAACATTCCCATTGTCTGCAAAGCTCACATTTTTCTTAACTTTGGGTTGAACCCCACCTTGCCTCTTCACCAAACCCCCTTCTCTATTGTGGGAAGCACTAACATTTCCATTGATAAAAATTCTAGGGTTTTCAAGCTCAATGCCTTCTTCTTCTTCATCATAATCATCCTCAGAAACTCTAGAAAACCCATGAATTTTCTCAACTCGGCCCCGCAATTTCTCCACCAAAACTCTCTCATCACCGGCCATCTCTCGAAAATCAGCAGTGCTGATCTTTTGACCACCATACAAAACCCTAGATTTGTTACCAGTCCTACCAAATCTCGCATTCTTCAATTCTATGCTTGAAATTTCACTTCTTTTCTTCGAAACCCCATCAATAAACTCTATGAATCGAATTATATCTATGCGAATCGATCTTTTACCATCCCTAATCATCGGATCACCACCCTGCATACAAACCCATGTCAGATCTCCGACTGAGTAAATACAAGCAACAATATATATATATATATATAAATGATTGTTTGTTAGGTACCTGAATAGAGTCGAGTTTATGAAGCAAGTTCATGGCCCTGCGAGAGAAAGCTTGAGAATGGAGGTGGGCATTATCGACAAAGGAGGTCTTGAAAGAATTGAGAGTGGATTTGACGGAAGCGAGGTCTTTGAGCTGACGGAGCGTTCGTGATCTGCGAACCAGGAAAGCTCTGAAGTGGGTTTGGATGGTACGGGCGGCAGCGTCACGGAGAGAATTAGAAGAAGCAGAATATTGGCGGCGGAGAGAGGATTCGAGGGCGGCGATGCGGCGGAGAAGAGAGGACACAATGGGTTGGGTCCGCGTCTGGGTCTGCTGGTGGAGTTGAAACTCTTCTTGATACTTGCGTTGGTGGGTCGGCAGTGGTGGGTGGTGGAGGAAGGTTTCGTGAGGTGGGTTGAGATAGGGAGAGTGGCAGTGGGATTGCGGAGGAGGAGGGGGGTGGTTGAGGAGTGGGTCTGGTGCAGGAGGGGTACAGCAGGTGGAATAGTGGCAGTAACAACAGGCGGCGGCTACTGGTGGTGGGTGGTGGCAGTGGTGGTGGTGGGAGGCCATTGGAGACGGGTTAGGTTTCAGGGCTTCAAGTATGTGGGAATGATTTGTAAAGTACAAGTGATTTGACTGAAATTGGATTGAGCCCCCGTTTGGACTTATTTTTTTAGTTAATTAGTCAAAAAAAAATTATTAAATTAGTTAAAAAGTTAACAATTTATATTAAAAAGTTAAAAAAAAAAATTTCTCTATTTTTTACATATTTTTTCGTAATTAGTCAAAAAATCATCCCAAACATATAAGGCTCCGTTTGGTAAGACTTTCTAACTATGATTTGAGAATATGAGTTGTATTTTGAGTTTGTGTGTTTTGAAATTATGATTTAAGTGTATAAAATTTGTTTGGTTATGATTTTTGAATAGAGTGTTGAATTGAGTTTTGAATTGAGTGTGCAATTAAGTTTTGAAAGTTTGATTTGACATGTAAAGTAAGAAAATTTGTTTGGGAAGAGTTTTCAAAATTTAATTCAAATTGTTATAACTCATAACAAAACACACTACTTTCACACTATTGAAAATTCTGATCAACACTCATAACCAAACTTTTTTTAATTAAAAAAATTTATTATTAACAAAAAAATAACATTGATCAGTTTTTTAATTGAAAATAATACAAAGGAAATAATTTTTTTTCAAAATAAATATTCAAAAAATTTAAATCATAAATATTTAAATAATTTAAATAATCTAAAAAATTTAATAAGTAAAAAATTAAAATATATATTCAAAAAATTTAAATCGTAAAAATTTAAATAATTTAATAATTTAATATTTTTTTAATTTAAAAACAACTCTACACTCAAATCATAACCAAACACGTAAAACAAAACTCAATTAAGAAATTATTTTTAAAACTCATAACCAAACACATAACTTGAAACTCCATACTATTTTCACAACTCTACATTCAAATCGTAATACATAACAAAAAAAATTAAAATATTTAAAAATATTTTTATAAAATAGAGTTTGAATTTATTTTTATATAATATTTTAAAATTTAAAAAATTGAAATCGTAATATTTAAAAATTAAAAAAAATTAAAAAATTAAAAAAATCGTAACATATTTAAATATTAAAATATTTAAAATCTTAACAAATTAAAATATTTAAAAAATGAAAATATTGATTTGAATTGAGTTTTGAAAATAATTTTGAATTATGTGTTTGGTTATGAGTTTTGAAAAATAATGATTATGTTTTGAATTGAGTTTTGAGAAATTGGTGTAGAATTATGATTTGAAAGCTCAAAACAAATACTACACTCAAATCAATTGGTAGAACTATAATTTGAGTGACTTACCAAATGGAGCATAAGTTTTTTTTACCTACTTTTTTAGCCAAATAGCCAAAAAATTACTAAATTAGCATGTTCCCAAACGAGGCCCGAATGAAGAGAAAAGTTAGGGAATTTGAAATTTTTTTTATAAAAATGATTATGAATAATTTATGATTCTTGGATTAGCTTGATTAGTGTGTAGTGCTTTATTCTAAGTGTAATCTAAGGGTCACAAAACTTTCATGATTATTTTTATGAAAGATTTTTCATGATATCTAATATTGCTGATGAATGTATTATTAAATCCAGTAAAAGTTGCATATTTACTTTGGTTACTAGTAATGTTATATGTATTAATTAATGTATTAAAATTTCGTTTGATATTGATTATTGTAGTCAATTTTTTTGTGTTAGGATTTTTTTAGTCTTGTTTAGATTTTGTTTTTGGATTTTTTTTATTTTTGTTAAACAAAAAATATAATGATATTAATCGATGATGTAACATAATTTTAAAAATTTTAAATATTTTTAATTTGTATAACAGGTGAGGTTAATAATAATGATATAATACTCATTAATACACTATGTAAGTGAATAGGATAAATTAAAAAAATATATTTTTTTTTATTTACATACACTTATTTAAATTATATCAATTAATATTTTCCCTCTATTTTTCTAATCACTTTCGCTATATTTATATATATTTTTTTATAAAAATAAAAAAATACATTTATTTATAACAACACAAAACACCTTAGGTAACACTACCGTTGCTTTATTGTGGGTGTCGTGTAAAAGCTGCAGGTGGTATATGCGTACGCACTTTGGTTATGGTCGTGGGCCTCGTGGAAAATCTGCACGTGGTATACGCACGTGACAGCTAACAAGTGAGGGAAATGGCGGGTCTGGCTCTTCCACTAAGACCATCCTATAATAGACCTGTTTGGTAGGATTGTGAAAAAATAATTATAAATTATAATTTAAAAGATTATAACTTATAGTTGTGAATATAAACTGTGAACTTGTTTGGTATAGCTGTGTGATTATGAATTTAAGAACTTATTTGGTGCAGTTGTGGGATTATGAATTTAAGCAGCAGAGAGTGTTTGGTTAATAAGTTGTAAAATAATTTTTTACTGTATAATTGTTCATTTTGCCCTTATATGATATAAAAATGATTATTTTGTCATTTTTTTAGTTTTAATTTTAAAAAAATTATTTCATTAATAAAAGTTAATATAATTTGCATCAATTAATACTAAAATTAATAATAGTATCAATTAGTATAATTTTTTTCATTTTTTCATTACAAATTAATTAGTGTCAATTAATGGCTTAATTACCATCAATTAATACTAAAATTAATAATAGTATCAATTAGTATAATTTTTTTCATTTTTTCATTACAAATTAATTAGTGTCAATTGATGGCTTAATTACCATCAATTAATACTAAAATTAATAATAGTATATAATTTTTTTTTTCATTTTTTCATTACAAATGAATTAAGTGTCAATACTAATTAATATAAAAATACTGAAATTAGTGTCATTATAAAATTAGTGTCATTTATTTTGTCAATTATATTTTTTCATTTAATAGAAGTTATTTAATTTATTATTTCATTTTATTTAATTTATTATTTAATTGTACAATTTAATCATTGTCATTTTTTTATTATTTTGTTTTGTTTTCATTAATATCAATTACAATAACAAACATTATTTCATTAATAAAAGTTAATATAATTAGTATTACAAAAATCATTATTTTCATTAATATTATCAATTGTTAATCATTATTATTTTTAATTATTATTTATTGATATTAATTGAAATAAATTTATTTAAATCGTGCAATTTATTTGAATTGATTATTTTTGTTTTAAATTGGTAAAGAAATTACCAAATAAATTTATTTTTGTTTTTAACTATTAATTTTATTATTTTGTTTTTAATTATTATTTATTGATATTAATCGAAATAAATTTATTTAAATTGATATTTAATCGAAATAATTATTATTTTTGTTTTTAATTTTATTTTTTTAATATTTATTTTTTTTGAAATAATTTTTTTTTCATTTTATTTTGAAAATTAAATATTAATTCTAAAATAAATTATTTTTAATTTTGATTTTTTTCTCTTTTTTTTTCCAATTTTATTTTCTAGGGTTTGAAAACCCTAGCTCCGGTAGCACAGCGGCGATGACCGGCGCTAGGGTTTCAGATCGCGATGACGACAGAGCTTCAGGCAGAGCTTCGCGATCGCGATGGCGACGATGGCGTTGAGAGATCGCGATGGTTCAGACAGAGAGACAGGAGATAACAGAGCTTCGCGAGCTTCGCCGGAGAGAGAGAGATAGAGATAGAGATAGAGAGAGAGAGAAATCATCGGAAATCTCTAGAAATTATCGCCGGAAATCGCCTCTCAGGCTGCTGAAAATTGCCCCGAGCTCTCTCTCTCTATCTCCGTGGATGTGAACAGTTAACAAAAGTAAAGTTTATATATTGGCATTTTGGTATTTCTTCAATTTTTGAAGGGACATTTAAGTCATTTTGCCTCTCCCAAAATAGCTGCATGCATAAGTTATATTTTTAAGCACCTGCGGAGCAACTTTCAATTTAAACTGAAATTTGGCTTAAATTAAGCCATAATCTATCTTCACAAGCTGTACTAAACACACCAATATAACTTAATTTAAGCCAAAAACTGATTTAAGTTGAAAATAAGTTTTACCAAACGCCCCCAATGTGCTTTGATTGATGCTTTGAGTCGTATTGAGCCTGTATGTCCACGGGTCTCTCGAAGTCCGTCTAGTCTGACGGACTTTTATTTGACAAATTCGTACCCGAACTTGAGGTTTGAAGTATGGCCCATTGGCTGTAAGAGGGCCCATGATCGGGGAGACCGATACCAAATATGAGAATAATATGAGAAAAAAATTAAAATTTTAAAAATAAACTTTTAATCTCAATCTGCTACGGCTAAATCTTTGGGCTAGCCAGTTGGTCCATAAGAGTCAACCCATCATTGGTCAAGAATTGAACCTAAGTTTTTGGCCTGCAAACTATTCTTGTTAAAAAGAAAATGGAGATTTATGAGTTGATTCTATTGATGGGATCTAATACCCATCAAGTTCTGCTTGTTCTATATTATTAGGCTCACGTAACTCGTTTCTTGTTTTAGGGATTATTGAAATGTTTTAAATAAATATATTTTTTTGACTTTTTATGAAATATGAATTGAATATGGGTTGAGTTTAAAATGATATGATAAAGAGGTGATGTAACTTAAATAAAATAGTGATTTTTTAACTTTTTAAGAGATGACAAACACCTCTCACAACTCAATCCATGATTCTCAATTTACTACGTTAATTCTTACAACAAATTCACATATTTTCTAATGATTCCCAAATTTAAAGAGTAATATGTTCATAAAAAATAAGTTGTAAATCCAACTGATAGGACTGATAAATAATTTCAACTAAAAAAAAAATTATTGAACTTAGTTCAAAAATAAACTTGAAAACTTTGCTATACGACATTGCTCAATGCGAACTCTTTTTTTTAGGTATAGTTTATTTTTTTATTTATTACAAAAGGCATGTAAAAGTAAAGAGATCATATTATTCAAATAAACCAAGTCAACAAATTACTTAATTTTTGTGTTGTCAAGAACCTTAATTATTTGTTTCATTGTTTCAAGTAAAATTTTCAATAAGAAAATAAAAATGTTTATTGTCATGTAAAACTTTAATACTCTTTTATTTATATATATTTTAAGATTATACTTGTTTCATAAATTTAAATAGAGATTTTGAAATATAAAAAAAAAACATATGTAAAATATAAGTAAAATATAAATATATTTCATTTATATTTTACCTATCTTTTTTAAATTTCTTTACAAATATGACGATATTAGATAAGAAAATACTAGAGATCCAAAAGTTATATCAAAATTTTTATTAAATGTCTCACATGGATGTAAGACTTCCACCATGTGGGTCTCATGTGGATCCCACGTTTATACGAGATATTTAATAAAAATTTTAATAGAATTTTGGGTGAATCACACTGACAGTCCTTATAGTTTGAGATTTGTGTCACTTTAATTCTTGACTTTTCAATTGTGACAAATTTGATCATGAATTTTGAATATTGTTCAAAATAAGGACAATTGAAGATACCATTACTTAATTTCAAAGACAAAATCAATTTGATAAAATATAAATTAATTTGATAAAAATAAATGTGAAAAAAATATTTTAAAATTTTTATAAATTATTTCTACCCACTAAAGATAAAATTATGTAAAATTGATATATCTTTTAGATATTTTTTTTACTAAATTAATTTTTATTTAGATGATCATGTACTGAGTGATTGTTTTTATTTTTATCAAATTAATTTTTATTTTTCCAATAGTCAAATATGACGATAACTTTGATATGGTTATTAAACCAATCCATTAAATTAAAAAATTCTAAAAACATTTTATATTTATATATATATATCGATTACACATTAAAATCCTAACAATCATTCATTATATGATCATTATCCAAATACCAAATAAAAATTAAATTGTTAAAAAAAATATCTAAAAGATTTATTAATTTTATATAATTTTATTTTTGGTGGGTAAAAATAATTTTTAAAAATTTTAAAATATTTTTTTGACATTTATTTTTGTTAAATTAGTTTATATTTTATCAAATTGATAATTTTGCCCTTAAAATTAAGCAATGATATATTCAATTGTACTTATTTAGAATAAGATTTAAAATTCAAATCAAATATGTCATAATTAAAAAGCCATGAACTAAAATAACACGAGACCTAAAGTATAAAGATTATTAATGCAATCCGTCCTAAAATTTTTTAGAGTGTCTAGCATAGTAACATTACTCGTTAGGTAATTAAAAAAAATAATAATAGTTACTCTAATAATTGTGGGTAGTCCCGCAACACCGAATAGTTTCCCTCAGTAAACTGGTGAGTGAGTGAGAGCGTATAACAACATGGCACGAGAGCAATCTCGTGATTTGATGAAGGTATGAATTCAATGAATGAATTGAATTATTTGATGAAAGTATGAATTCAATGAATGAATTATATAAGAAGAAGACAAACGTAGTCCACTATCTCCTCCATAGTCTGATCTGATCTCGCAGAAGATATATATATATAGAGAGAGAGAGAGACAGAGAGAGAGACAGAGAGATAACAATGGCGACCTTACCGTTCTCTGCAACTTCAACTAAAACAGAGTCGTTCTCGCATTTCAGTTCAATCTCAAGATGCATCCGCTTCAGCTCTCGAATAAGGTCCTCCAATTTGTTCCTCATCCGAACCTCCTGTTTTCGGAGATTAAAGCGGTCTTTCACGGTTAAGAATGTCTCGAGCGACCCAAACCATAAACTCAAGGATCCGATCACCGACGAAGGTTTGTTCTTCTTTTGGAATCTGTTTTTTTTAAATTTTTTTTTTTATATCTAATTATTTAAATTTTTTATTAAATACTAAATCGAAGTAGTAGTTTGGATTATTAGGGTACTGTTTGATACTGTTTACCTTTTTGGTTTATCTTTACAAAAGTTTTATAAATTAATTTTTGTTTATTTTTTAAAAAATATAAATTATAAACGCATTTCATTTAAAAAATTTTAAAAATATAAACTAAAAAATATATTTATTCATATTTAAAATATTTATTTTTTATTATTTATGAGAATGAGATCATATATATATCATAATTGAAAAAAAGAATTATTTGAAAAAAAAGTTTGGTAGTCATATTTTTAAATGAATTTACGTTTCCGCTCAAATTTATAAATTGAAACAATCATTTATAAATATAAACTTTTATAAATATAAATATAAACTTATGATTTCCAAACTAGCCCGTTTTCAATGTTTTCAGTTTATATTCAAAACACACTTGGAATTTTATATAATACAGTTAAACATGGTTTTTTGAAGTTTTATTTTGTCAATACTAATTGAATTTTAAAGTCTTGTTTGGAATTACGTGAGCTTAGAAAATAATTTTAGTTGGGAAGTAAGCGTCCAAATGATTTTATTAATATCTGCAAGCCTGCGATTGGAGCCAAGGAATACAAATCAATATTACTGATTTAAGATAAACTGTTATATTATAGTCCATGCTGATTAGATTAGGGAATAATTTATAATGGGCTCTGACTTGGATACAAAATCATGTGGACAAGTCTTGGAATTGACCATCTAATGGATCTCATTTTAATCTTATAGTAGAGAGAAAAAAAATGAACTTGTTTCGATAGTCTTCCAATCTCACTTTTACTTGAAAAAAGAGCAAGTAAATGTTGCATTCTGTCATTTGAAATACTAAATGGGATTAATTAGATATTGGGTCTGAACTCAATCTCTTTAATATTAACATGGCATGAAAAAGTAACAGATCATTAAAAAAAATATATTTCTTTGTTCTAATAAACTACATCTGTCAGACTGTTATTTTATTTTAGAAATTCACATTTTACGATGTTTGGAACATGAAAGGATTGGGACCAACCATCTGATAAAAAAGACCACAAGTCATTTAATTAGATGATTTCGCCATTCATTTTCAAACAACATCGTTGGATGGTGAATTATCCTTCGAGGATGTAAAGTGTTTGAAAGTGGATTGGTTCGCAATTATATAATCAAACATGGTTTCTTTCTTAATGTTGTTGATTTAAAATGGGATACATCAGTTGATGGGGCCTGATCGTTTTTTGATGTTAATATGCCAATATTTGATTGTTACCTAAAAGTGTATACTTCATTAAGTTTTGACATTGTCAAATTTTCAGGTGGATTTGTGGTGCTCATTATGAGTAATTCTTAACGTCTATAATTAGAGCAATACAAGTCAATTGTTGTGGGAAATATCAACCCTATGAATTGATGCGTTTAACACTCAAATTAGGGATGTTACGGTACATGTTATGTTCTGTCCGTCTTAATGAGATTTACTATGGTTGTTGCCAAATATTAGTAGATCGGTATACTCTGTGTGCACAAGGTTGTGCCCCTTTTGCTGATTTCTTTATTGAAATTTTCTTTCTTACTTATCAAAACAAAAATAAAAGCATATTATTCTGGACTTTATATAGTTTATTTGTTGATTTTTGCGTGATGATTTAGGTGCTGCAATCAACGTGACTTCTTTCACTCTTGATGCTGCATCCATTGCGTCGAGTATCAAATACCATGCAGAGTTCACATCATTGTTTTCTCCGGAGCGATTTGAGCTACCCAAGGCTTTCTTTGCAACAGCACAAAGTGTTCGTGATGCACTTATCATTAATTGGAATGCAACATATAATTACTATGAAAAGATGAATGTAAAGCAGGCATACTATTTGTCAATGGAATTTCTACAGGTCTGACTTGGGCATCTTGATTGCATACCACAATTGACACCTTCACAATCCATTTCTGTTTCACCAACCACGGCATTTGCAGTCCATTACTGTTTCATTATTGTACATTTGGATTATACTTTTTTGCAGTTCATTACTATTGCAACATGATCTACCTTTGTAGGGAAGAGCTTTGTTAAATGCCATTGGTAATTTAGAACTGACAGATGCTTATGGAGAGGCTTTGTGCAAGCTTGGGCACAATCTTGAGAATGTAGCTTGGCAGGTCAGATTTCCTTTATATTTTCATTTTGTTTGATGTGCTTGTATTGTACATTTTTCTTGATATTGTGAAGCCTTGTGCACTGTCCATTGTTTAGCCTCAACAAGCTGCAAAGCTTCTTAAATCAATATCTTCTCTTTACTATGCACAGAAAAAAAAAAAAAAAAAAAAAAAATGGTGAACGCTCCCCCTTTTTGGTTGTAGCGGTTAACTCTTTGGTTGATCAATAACAGGAGCCAGATGCTGCACTTGGAAATGGAGGTCTTGGTCGTCTTGCTTCCTGTTTTTTGGACTCTTTGGCAACATTAAATTATCCAGCATGGGGTTATGGTCTTAGATACAAACATGGCTTATTTAAACAACTGATTACAAAAGATGGCCAGGAGGAAGTTGCTGAAGATTGGCTTGAAGTATGATTTCCTTTTGTTCAGTATTTTCACTTTGTTTTATGTTAAACCTATATTTAGCTATTTTGAAATTTTAATAGCTTTATCTATTTTTATTGTCTTGAGTTATTTCATAATGTAAATCTTTTTTGTCTTCCAGTTAATTTCAGTTTCTCCTTGCAGATGGGCAATCCCTGGGAGATTGTGAGAAATGATGTCTCGCATCCAGTGAAGTTTTATGGCAAGGTTGTGGTGGGGTCAGATGAAAAAAGACACTGGATTGGTGGAGAAGACATAAAGGCTGTTGCGTATGATGTCCCAATACCGGGATATAAAACTAGAACCACAATTAACCTTCGACTGTGGTCCACTAAATCTCCATCAGAAAATTTTGATTTAAATGCTTTCAATGCTGGCGAGCACACCAAAGCTTGTGAAGCCCAAGCTAATGCTGAAAAGGTTTGGATGCATTCATGGTTATGTATACATTTTTTTTCCCTCATTATTTTGCTATAATCTGGATATTCTTTATAAAATATAATTGGTAGGATGTGGTTTGGGGCCTCATTTATACTAAAATACTGAATACATGGAAGTTGGGTGTTGCCTTTTGGAACAAACCAAACATATGATATTGTTCTTTCTTGTATTCCCATTGCACCCTTGTAAGTAGTGATTATGTTTGCATTATTGCATACTTAGAGATACTAACATAACTAAATAAGAAAGAAGATTTAATATTTCTTTATTTGTCAGTGTCATGTTTGTTTGTGCCTGCTTCATTTCTGTTTTCACATGCTTTTCTAATTTATTGATTTTTTTTATAACAATGCTAACTAGCGAATATACTTGTTAGAATAGCTGGAAATTTGTGTTAATGCATATAATATGATAGTGGTGTTGGTGGTAGATAGTGGCATGTATAGAATATGATAGTGGTGTTGGTGGTAGATAGTGGCATGTATATAATATGATAGTGGTAGATAGTGGTAATATATAATATGTAAGTGGCATATAATGGGTTATAATGATGTTTGTAATATCTCCTATATAAGGAGTGTCATTTGGTCTTGTAAAATAAGAAGTTTTGAATATAACAGAAATATATTCCTTCTTCCTCATATTTTCGGAGTTCTTCTTCCTCATATTTTCTAAGTTGGTATCAGAGCAACAAAAAACGCAGCAGCCCTAAAACCGTCATAGCCATGTCGGAAGTCACGTCCGAAACCACTTCAACCCCTGCCGCTGCCATTCCGGTGAAAACGTCCAACTCTCACTCTGTCCAAATCACCACCATCCGCCTAAATGGTGATAATTTTCTCCGCTGGTCACAATCTGTTCGGATGTATATCCGTGGGTAAGGAAAGATCGGTTACATCACTGGTGACAAGAAGGCTCCTGCTGTTAATGATCCGCTGTTCGACAGTTGGGACGCTGAAAACTCCATGGTTATGACATGGTTGGTCAATTCTATGGAGGAGGATATAAGCTCTAATTACATGTGCTATCCTACTGCACAAGAATTGTGGGATAATGTTAGTCAGATGTATTCTGACCTAGGAAATCAATCTCAAGTTTTCGAATTAACTTTGAAGTTGGGAGAGATTCGTCAAGGAGATGATTCCGTCACCAAATATTTCAATTCGTTGAAAAGGTTGTGGCAGGATCTTGACATCTTCAACACATACGAATGGAAATTGGTTGACGACTGCAACCACCACAAGAAAACTGTGGAAGACAGCCGTATTTACAAGTTTCTTGCCGGCCTCAACATTGAGTTCGATGAAGTGCGAGGAAGAATTATTGGCAGACCTCCTCTCCTATCCATTGGCGAAGTATTTGCCGAAGTCAGAAGGGAAGAGAGCCGAAGGAGCGTCATGCTTAAGAAAAAAGGTACTGGTGAATCAATTGAAATTTCTGCTTTAATTAGCAATGCTGCGGCCAACAAGGCTGCAAATTACCAGCGCAGGTTTGATGATAAGCCACGGGTCTGGTGTGATTTTTGCAACAAGCCTCGCCATACACGCGAAACGTGTTGGAAGATCCATGGCAAACCTGTCAACTGGAAAAGCAGCAAACAAGGAGAGAAGAATCGTGGCTTTCCTACCGCTAATGAAGCCGATTCAGGTCCCTTCAACAAAGAGCAGATTGATCAACTCTTAAAGCTGATAAAATCCAACTCCTCATCCGGTACTCCTAGTGTTTTGTTGGCACAAACAGGTAGAAATCCTAAAGCCTTCTCTTGCCTAAACTTCTCTCCGTGGATCATAGATTCCGGTGCCTCCGATCACATGACTAGTTTTTCCCATTTATTTAGTACCTATTTCCCTTGTTCTGGTCATGACAAAATCAGAATAGCCGATGGTAGTTTTTCACCTATTGCAGGAAAAGGATTTATTAAACTAACTGAGAAAATTAATCTCAATGCTGTTCTTCACGTCCCCAACTTAGCCTGTAACCTTTTGTCTGTCAGTAAACTATCTAAGGATTCTAATTGTCGTGTTACATTTTTTGAATCCCATTGTGAATTTCAGGACCAGAACTCGGTGTTAAAACATATCACCTACTTCACCTACTAAACCTAACCCACTACACCACTACCACCTCATCTACTCCACTAAACCTAACCCACTACACCACTACCACCTCCACTTTACCTACTCCATCTACCACCTACTACCATCTACTCTTCTATATATAGGAATCATTGTAACATTCAATACATCTATCAATAATACAATCAATATCTATACAATTCTCTATCAATAATATACAATTCTCTATTTCTCAATATCAATACATATAGCTTCCAGTTCGCCGCCACCAGAGGCGACTTCTCTACATACAAAGATCAACCATTCTCATCTCTCTCTGAGATGAAGAGGCCAACCTCTCTCTCTCGGCAACTCTCTCTTCGGTTTCTCTCTACACCACCTTCTCAACCATTTAGTTCTACTACTGTGACCCTCTCTATGATGGTTTTGGTGTCTCTGCAATGTGGGCTGTTCTTACTATTGTTGTTGTCTTTGACTTCTCTGTGGGTGCAACACTTGGAAGGGGTGTAAATAGGGGTTTTGCAACACTGCTTGCTGGTACTCTTGGCGTTGGAGCTCATCGAATTGCTAGTTTTTCTGGAGAAATATGTGAGCCCATACTACTTGGGCTTTTCGTCTTCATACTAGCTGCAGTAGTGACATTCATAAGATTTTTTCCAAGAATGAAAGCAAGATACGATTATGGGCTGCTGATATTTATATTAACATTCTGTTTAATATCAGTATCTGGTTATAGAGATGATGAGGTGTTAGAGATGGCCCACAGGAGGCTATCCACCATACTCATCGGTGGTGCCAGCGCTGTGATTGTGTGTGTATGCATTTGTCCATATGTGGTGCTGGTGTTATCAAGGGCTTCCAGCCATCTATCTATCAGGCAAATAATGGTGGGGCCAATTTTGTGGCACATGGTTAGAACCTTTTCAGAGGACTACAATGATTTGAATGTTGAGCCTTCGTTTGGAGAGACCAATCTCGACTTTGAAGGCAGAGAGAGGAGCACTAAGGAAAGCACACCCATTCTTCTTTTATTTATTTAATCACACTCACCAAGTTTGTTTCACTCTCATTATCACATCCATATACACCGGTATCATGTTGTCTTCAACTTTCTTTTATTTATCATTTTAAAATACACCCTTATCATGTTGTTCCCCACCTTCTTTACTTTATATATATATATATATATATATATATATCTCTTTTTATTATATTCTATTACTCAAACTCTCCTCCATTTGATTTTAAAATCACTTATTTTTTATTTATTTTTTCCAAATCACTTTTCCTCCTTTTTACATACCCCCACTTTATTTTTGAAACAATCACCCTGATATTTTTCATATAATCCATCTATACATATTTTTTTATCTATTTTCTTTCTCCCTTGTTTTCTTTCATTTTATTTTTATTTTTTCAACACAACACTCCCCCCCCAAAAAAAAAAAAAAAAAAACATTTTACAAACTTGTCATTTCTTCATGCCGGGGATCAACCCCGATCAGCATTTTACACCAAAACAAAAAAAAAAACAAAAAAAAAAACAAAAAAAACAAAAAAAAACACACACAAAACAACCACATCCACAGGCGGGATTTTGCTTCTCTACTCTGCTGCGGGTCGCTTTTTCTTGCCTCCGTCCTGGGCGGCCCTTGCCGGTGCTGCCTCTGTGTTTCCCGCACCCACTCCACTGGGCACGATCACTACTCCCTGCTCCTCCACTGCAGCATATGGCGGACCTCCAAATCGGAACATAACGGTGGCCTTCCGCTTCAGTTCCTTATTTTCCGCCTTTAGCACACTTATCTCTGCTCGCGCATCCTTATACATGCGTTGGAGCAGAGCCAGTTGGGCGTTTAACTGCTGCACCTCATTTGTCATACTCTGCAGCCGGTGCGACAAGTTTGTGACCGCAGTCATGGTTTCCACACATGACTTCAAAGTATACTGATTCGCCTCAATATCTGATTGCGCTGCCATTCTTTGCTCCACAGACCGCATAGGAAAGGTCAACGGAGCAAACTCAGGGGCGTTTGGTTGAGGTTCAAGGGCAACCGCACCGATTATCTCTCTTGTGGACTCGTTGAGGTCGGGAAAGAGAGTAAGCAGACCACGGGAAGAAGAGGCCATGTTCTGGGTAGCTGGACGGGAAGAAGAGGCCATGTTTTTGGGTTGCTAAGTGTTTCAGAGAAGCAGCGATTACCGATTGGTACTGTCAGACAGGGTTGGTTACAGAGTGTTTCAAGATTTGCAGCTCTTCGAGACAAGCTCTCTGAGAATGCAGAGGTTTCAACTAGTTTGTTATGCTTCCAAGCCTCAGCCTCCGCTTCGGTTTATAAAGACCCTGACGAAGAGGCCGACACGCGTTCTGTCGGTCACGTGCATCGCCGCGTGTCTGGCGCGCCTTTTGATGGCTCGCCGCTCGATGATTTCTGTCGGGCACATCTTTTGATAAAGTGGGCGCGCCTTTTGAGGGCGCAACTTTTGCGGGCTCGATATATATATCTACATGTATATCTTTTGGGCAGCCTATATACACACTCATACAGTGTCTTCTACACCGATCCGACATGACCCCATAAACTGTCTTCTACATCGGTCCGACATGACCCCGTAAACAGTCTTCTACAGCGGTCCGACATGACCCCATAAACTGTCTTCTACATGGGTCCGACAAGACTCTGTAAACTGTCCCGACATTGATTCCGGTTAGCTCCTTCATGGGTCCGACAAGACTCTGTAAACTGTCCCGACATTGATTCCGGTTAGCTCCTTTATGGGTCCGACAAGACTCTGTAAACTGTCCCGACATTGATTCCGGTTAGTTTCTACAAGGGTCCAGCAAGACTCCGTAAACTGTCACAACATTGTCTGCTACAACGGTCCGACATGACCCCATAAACTGTCTTCTACATCGGTCTGACACCGCCATCCAGTGTCCTCGACACCGTTATGACACCACCATACAGTGTCCTCTACAACGTTATGACACCCCCATACAGTGTCCTCTACAACGTTATGACACCACCATCCAGTGTCTTCACCAATGGTCTGACACGACCATACAGTGTCTCCTATCCTCTTTTATTTTTATGTATTTTTCTTGTTTTGTTACTCTCTCCAAACTCAAGTTGGTTAGTTCCTATCCCCCTTGAGTTTGCGGGGGGCTGTTAAAACATATCACCTACTTCACCTACTAAACCTAACCCACTACACCACTACCACCTCACCTACTCCACTAAACCTAACCCACTACACCACTACCACCTCCACTTTACCTACTCCATCTACCACCTACTACCATCTACTCTTCTATATATAGGAATCATTGTAACATTCAATACATCTCTCTATTTCTCTTTATACATTAAATTTTCTACACTCGGGGATGATGATTGGGCGTGCTAGGATGCTTGAAGGTCTTTACTACTTTGATGAAGTACCTGTTAGTAATAAAAAAGCTCAGAGCTTTAATAGTACTAGTTCAATCTCTGTTCGAGAAAAAATAATGCTATGGCTCTATAGGCTAGGACATCCTAGTTTTCTTTATCTGAAACATTTATTTCCAGAATTATTTAAAGGGATTGATTGTTCTTCTTTTCATTGTGAAAGTTGCATTTTTGCAAAATTTCATCGCTCTACTTATTTGCCAAAACCTTACTAGACTTCCAAACCTTTTTATTTGATTCATAGTGATGTTTGGGGCCCTTCTAAAATCACTACTCTTTCTGGTAAAAGATGGTTTGTTACATTTATTGATGACCATACCCGCTTATGTTGGATTTATTTGATGAATAAAAAATCTGACGTGAAAAATTTATTCACAAATTTTTACAATATGATTGAAAACCAATTTCAAACCAAAATTGGTATTTTACATTCTGATAATGGAACAGAATATTTCAATGAGCAGTTGGGTGAGTTTTTGGAAAAAAAGGGGATTTTTCATCAATCTACATGTCGGGATACCCCTCAACAAAATGGCATTGCAGAACGAAAAAATAAACATCTACTTGAAGTTGCACGTGCTATAATGTTTTACATGCATGTTCCTAAATATTTATGGGGTGAAGCAATTTTAACAGCCTCTTATTTGATAAACAGGATGCCTACAAAGGTGTTAACATACAAAACACCTTTCGATTGTCTCAAAGCTTTTTTTCCTGACACGAGGTTGTTTTCTGATTTACCCGCCAAAGTTTTTGGATGTACTGCCTATGTTCATGTTCCTAGTCAATTTCGGTCAAAATGTGTTTTTTTAGGTTATTCCTCAAACAAAAAGGGGTATAAGTGTTTCGATCCTCAAACCAAGAAATTTCATGTGAGTATGGATGTGTCATTTGTGGAAACAAAATCCTATTTCCCCAACACTTCTCTTCAGGGGAGACAAGAGGAGTAGAAGACCATTTTTGGGATATTTCTATCCCGCTCCCCAATGTCATTTATCCTACACAAAAACCACATCTGTCTGATAATGATCACTTAGGAGAATCAAGTTCTACGGTGCCTAGTCAAGAAGATTCTTGTTTAGGGGGAGAAGTACTACAAAATGATCTAAATCCTGAGCTTCAAGTTTATACTAGGAAGCGATTTCATCTGAGGAATAATGACCTGAATGTCCATCCTAATGACCCGAATGTCCACCCGAGTTCTGGCATCGAAATTTTAGGTAATCCTATTCCTTCTATTTCCGACCTTGATGTTCCTATAGCAATTAGGAAAGGTGTCCGAAATTGCATTAAACATCCTATTGCAAATTACTTCTCCTATCAAAGACTGTCTAAAAACCATAGAGCTTTCACATCTAGGATTTCACACTTGTTTGTTCCAATAAATATACAGGAAGCATTGGATGATCCGAATTGGAAATTAGCAGTCATGGAGGAGATGAATGCTTTAAGGAGAAGTGGTACTTGGGAGATAGTTGATCTACCCAAAGACAAGAAAACAGTTGGGTGTAAATGGGTGTTTACGATAAAATGTAACGCAGATGGAAGCGTTGAGAGATACAAGGCGAGACTGGTGGCTAAAGGCTTCACTCAAACTTATGGGATCGACTATCAGGAGACGTTTGCTCCTGTTGCTAAAATAAATTCCATCAGAGTACTGTTATCTCTTACAGTAAATTCAGATTGGCCTCTACATCAACTTGACATTAAGAATGCATTTCTTAATGGTGATCTTGAAGAGGAGGTGTTCATGAGCCTACCGCCGGGATTTGAGCAGAGACTTGGAAGCGACAGAGTATGCAGATTGAACAAGTCATTATACGGACTCAAACAATCACCAAGAGCGTGGTTTGAACGCTTTGGGAAGGCAGTTATCAGTTGTGGCTTCTCGCAGAGTCAAGCAGATCACACAATATTTTATAAACATTCAAAAAACAGTAAAATTGCAATTTTGATTGTTATGTTGATGACATCATTTTAACTGGTAATGATGAAGCAGAGTTAGCAGCTCTCAAAGAGAAACTCGCAAAAGAATTTCACATTAAGGATCTGGGAGCTCTCAAGTATTTCCTCGGAATGGAATTTGCAAGATCCAAGGAAGGTATATTCGTTAATCAGAGAAAATATGTTCTTGATCTCCTTGGAGAAACAGGTATGCTTGGTTGTAAGATGGTGGAGACTCCGATCGAGCCTAACTTGAAGTTACAAGCTGCTAAGGCTGAAGAAGTCAAAGAGAGGGAACAATATCAGCGACTTGTCGGGAAATTGATTTACTTGTCTCATACGCGGCCTGATATTGCCTTTGCAGTCAGCATGGTAAGTCAGTTCGTGCACTCACCAGGGGCAGAACACTTTAAGGCCGTTTATAAGATCTTAAGATATTTGAAAGGAACTCCAGGGAGAGGCTTACTGTTCAAGAAACATGGACATCTTCAAGTTGAAGTATACACAGATGCAGACTGGGCAGGAAGTGTTACAGACAGGAGATCAACATCCGGATACTGCTCCTTTGTAGGTGGGAACCTAGTTACATGGCGGAGTAAAAAACAGAATGTGGTAGCTAGAAGTAGTGTAGAAGCAGAGTTCAGAGCTGTTGCCCATGGAATCTGTGAAGTAATGTGGATTAAAAGAATTCTTGAAGAATTAAAGCTTTCTCACCCGACACCCATGAAGGTCTATTGTGACAACAAAGCAGCTATATCTATAGCTCATAATCCGGTTCTACATGATCGCACAAAACATATAGAAGTGGATAAACATTTCATCAAGGAGAAAATCAATGCTGGCATAATCTGTATGACCTACCTTCCAACAGGTGAACAATTAGCTGATGTGCTAACGAAAGGACTACACAAGAAGCAATTTGATAAGCTGACTAGCAAGCTGGCTATGGAAGATATCTTCAAACCAGCTTGAGGGGGAGTGCTGGAAATTTGTGTTAATGCATATAATATGATAGTGGTGTTGGTGGTAGATAGTGGCATGTATAGAATATGATAGTGGTGTTGGTGGTAGATAGTGGCATGTATAGAATATGATAGTGGTGTTGGTGGTAGATAGTGGCATGTATATAATATGATAGTGGTAGATAGTGGTAATATATAATATGTAAGTGGCATATAATGGGTTATAATGATGTTTGTAATATCTCCTATATAAGGAGTGTCATTTGGTCTTGTAAAATAAGAAGTTTTGAATATAACAGAAATATATTCCTTCTTCCTCATATTTTCGGAGTTCTTCTTCCTCATATTTTCTAAGTGGAATTAAGTTTGAATAGGAAGTACGTGATTGTGTTTCCTTATATTATGCCTTACGGCACTCCTATAATTACTCAGTATTATCAATATAAAAGGGAATGAAGTCTACCTCATTTCCTAACTCTTTCTCTTCTCTAAAACTACATAGTATCAAAGCCAAAATCCTAGCCCATACCTTCTTCTGTTTTGTCGGCAAGGACCCTACCATCATTGCCGGCAGGTCTTTTTTCCCAAGAGTTCAGTCAGCCCCGTAGCCCCTCACCTAGGCCATTGACTGTCATCCACAGCCTCACCCAGACCATCGACAGTCACCCAGTCTTCTAGGGAGTCTGTCAGCAGCCTTTCTGGCACCCTAGGGGCCTGTCGACAGCCTCTCGGGCTTTCTTGGCCTCTGTCGGGGTCTTGCTTGACTCCTTGGCTTCGGTCGGCTCTCTCAGTCAACTCTGTTTCTGCCACAGTTCGTTCTTCTCTCTTTTTTCTTGTATTGCTGTAGGCAGTTGTTAATGGTGTCGACCTAGTTATCTATATATATATTTAAAAAAAATGGTGATCCATTAAAAAAAATAAAAAAATAAAAAATATAAAAAACGAACAAACAAGACAATTATTATTCTTTTGATGATCTTTTTGTGGTCATAGTGTGCTTTCCTCATCCATTTTCTGAGTTTGTGATTGGTATTGGGTTTAAGGGTTTCTTAGTAGACTATTCATGGTAGATTTCACTAGTGAGTCCACAACTTCTCAGTCGCCAAAGAGCGAGAGTTCCTTTATCCTTCTACTATGACTGATAATATCAACCTTGGCCTTAAAATCACCACTTCTCTATTCAATGGTTAGAACTATTTAGCGTGGTCGCAGAGTCTGACTATTTTCTTGAAGAGCAGAGGGAAGATAGGGTATGTTGATGGCCAAATACAGGCACCCATCACCACTGACCCGAGTTATGATTAGTAGGAGATCACCAACTCCCTCATTATGGGTTGGTTGATCCATTCTATGATCCCGAAGATTGGAGAGGGCTATCTCTCTATGGACACTGCCCAGGATATTTGGAAGGCCGTGACTACCACTTACTCTCGGAAGGGGAACTTCTCATAGACTTTTGAGTTACGTCGCTCCATTGAATGGTCAGTCCAAGGTGAGATGACTATTCTTCAGTATTTTACCTTCCTTAGTAATGGGTGGAAGCGCTTTGATCACTTTTAGGTTTATAAGCCTTTATGTCCCATTGATTCTGCCGGTTACTGAATGTTTGTGGCGCAAGAAAGGGTCTTCAAGTTCTTGGAAAGCCTTGATGTGGAGTATGATCTGGTTCGGAGCAGAGTTCTTGGCATGGATGTGCTTCCTTCTCTCCAGGAAGCCTTTGCTTTTGTGCAGAATGAGGAGAGTCATCGCTCTGCAATGCTTCCTTCTCTTACTACTGATCGTTCGACCTTGGTTTCTGCACCCCCTCGAGATGGTGACCGTGTGACTCGTGGTCCTCGTCCTTCCTCCGAGAAGGATTGTTAGAATATAATATGTAAAATGTTGCTTTAATAATTAGGTTAGTATAATAATTAGTATGCTTTAATAATGTACCTTTAATAATGTTGTTTGGTTTGTGCTTCTACTTTCGGTTTGTAATTGTTCTCCCTCTCCTCTATAAAGGAGAGAGCTCAACACACTATAACATATATCAATCAATAATACATCTATTTCTTACATGGTATCAGAGCTGTAGGTTAAAGATCTTGGTGTTCTTCGCCTTCCCGCGGGCGGCAACCTTGCATTGACCGCCCGCGCGGATCTCAACCAATTCAAACCTCCCTCTCCCTCTCGGCACCTCACTGTGTTGTCAATACCAGACGGCTTCCCATGGATTATTTTTTCACCTTCAAAAGCCCATTTGTTCACTAATTCCAGCTAATTTTCTCCAAACATTAACCAACCTTGATGACCAAAATCAAGATTCACAGATTCCGACTGGCCAAGCAAATTCTAAGGCCATATCCTTCAAATGGAGCTTTAATTTATCATCATTATCAGAATGAGTCGGAAAGCTGAGAGAGGCGTAAGTGTAGAGATCGATAGAGGCGGCCACCGCCGTAGATCCGTGGACTACGGCGTGTTCGCCGATCTAGACAGAGAAACAAAAGACAAGGGTTACTGCCGCCACCCGCAGCTACCTCACCGTCCGCCTCCACGACTCCGAGCCCGCCTCCGCCTACCGGGACCTCCACGACCCCATCGCCGCTGCCTCCGTCGTCCTCGAGTTCTCCGTCGCCGCCGTCCACGACTACGGCGTGTTCGCCGATCTAGACAGAGAAACAAAAGACAAGGGTTATTGCCGCCGCCCGCAGCTACCTCACCGTCCGCCTCCACGACTCCGAGCCCGCCTCCGCCTACCGGGACCTCCACGACCCCATCGCCGCTGCCTCCGTCGTCCTCGAGTTCTCCGTCGCCGCCGTCATCATCGACCACCCCATCGATGCCGTCGAGCTCATCATCGAGTGTATCGACAGGGCTTGTCGTTGGGATTGCCATAGGTGGTGTTGCGATCCTTCTGATTTTCAGCATTTTGTTCGTATGTTGCAGAACGAAGAAGAGCAGAGATCATGACTACTTTGTTCCTCTCTCTCTCCCTAGACCCACTTTACTCAAAACCTGAAATCACCAACTGTCCCACACGTGGGCATGAACGTGTAGTCCCAATCTTGTAACACGTCCAGTTCGAAAAGTTGTGCCATGTCCACGTTCATCACCACCTCTTTCTTTTTCAGCTTTTTTCTCTTCAGGACAGAGTGAACTATATTATCTATCTTTTTTTATTCTAAAATATTCTCCCACCAAACCCTCTTTTGGATATTCGTGAATTTGCAGCACAGCATCACCTCTCCTTTTCTTGGACGAGCAGACACAAAAACATGGCAGCCGACTGGGTTGCAAAAGCTCTAACAGCCAGATCCTTACCCTCTGATTGGGTTATCTCTCTCTCTCTCGTGTTTTTAAACCCATTTTTACTTTTCTTCCTTTATTTCTTTATTTTTTCTTTTCATCCATTTTACACCACCACACACTACCAGCGCACATGCTTTCCATTAATATATTATTATTATTATTATTATTATTATTATTAAAACAAAAAAAAAAAAAAAAAAAAAAACCAATTCCACCACTCTTCTTTTCTTTAAACATAACACCCACTCTCCACTCATTCCTTTTATTATTTTTATTATGCACACACTCAGACTCCATGTGCTCTTTGACCCTTTTTATCCACCCTTACACACACCCCCAAATATATTTTGATTACCCTTCCAAACCAAACACTCTCCATTGTTTTTTCTTTGTTTTGATATTCAAAAAAAAAAAAAAAAAAACAACAGACGCCGACGGACTGCACACCAAACTCATTTTATTCATATCGGGGCTCACCCCGATCACCATTTTACATCCAAAAAAAAAAAAAAAAAAAAAAAAAAAACAAACAAACAAACAAACAAAAAACAAAACAACCGCACCCACAGTGGGATTTTTCTTCTCTACTCTGCTGCGGGTCTCTTCTTCTTGCTTTTCTCTTGATTGTCCCGTGATTGCCCAGCCTCCATGCTTCCTAGACCACCAAGCAAGTTGCCTCCTCCCTGCTCCTCCACTATAGCATATGGCGGCCCTCCAAATCGGAACATAACGGTGGCCTTCCGCTTCAGCTCCTTGTTTTCCGCCTTTAGCACACTTATCTCTGCTCGCGCATCCTTATACATGCGTTGGAGTAGAGCCAGCTGGGCGTTTAACTGCTGCACCTCATTTGTCCTACTCTGCAGCCGGTGCGACAGGTTTGTGACCGCCGTCATGGTCTCCACACATGACTTCAAAGTATACTGATTGGCCTCAATATCAGTTTGCACCGCCATTTTTTGCTCCACCGACCGCATCGGAAAGTTCAACAGAGCAAAACCAGAGGCGCTTGGTTGAGGTTCACTGGCCACCGCACCAGTTATCTCTCTTGTTGACTCGTTGAGGTCGGGAAAGAGAGTGAGCAAACCACAGGACGAAGAGGCCATATTCTGGGTAGCTGAACGGGAAGACGAGGCCATGTTATGGGTTGCTGAGTGTTTCAGAGAAGGGTTGGTTATAGAGTGTTTACAGAGTATTTCAAGATTTGCAGCTTTTAGCGACAAGCTCTCAGAGAACGAAGAGGTTTCAACTGGTTTGTTATGCTTCCAAGCCTCAGCCTCCGCTTCGGTTTATAAAGACCATGATGAAGAGGCAGACACGCGCATCATGCGCCGCTCGGCGCTAGACGACAACATGGGCGCGCTTTTTGATGGCACGCCTTTTTATGGATTGGGCACGCCTTTTGATGGCACGCCTTTTGATAGATTGGGCACACCTTTTGAGGGTGCGACTTTTTAAGGGTCTGACAAGACTCTGTAAACTGTCCCGACATTGATTCCGGTTAGCTCCTTCATGGGTCCGACAAGACTCTGTAAACTGTCCCGACATTGATTCCGGTTAGCTTTTACATGGGTCCGGCAAGACTCTGTAAACTGTCCCGACATTGATTCCGGTTAGTTTCTACAAGGGTCCAGCAAGACTCCGTAAACTGTCACAACAACTGTCACAACATTGTCTCCTATCGGTCCGACATGACCCCATAAACTGTCTTCTACATCGGTCCGACACGAGCCAGTGTCTTCTATAATCTTTTCTGTGACTACTATCGTAGATCTCGCCACACACGAGAGACTTGTTGGAAGCTGCATGGAACCCCCTCTGGTGGCCGCGGAGACCGTCCTGGTACTCGAGGCGGTAGGTCTGGTCAATCTAGAGGCCAAGGGGCTAATGCACAAGCACATCTTTCAGACACTGTTGAGTCACTATCTTCATCTCCAGTTGTCTCCACCGCTGCTGATGTTTCGGGGTTATCTGCCTCGGATTTTGAGATTGCTCTTCGCCACTTGCTAGACCGTCACGCCTCCACTTCTACTACAAGTGCACCCTCTTCTTTTTTTTTCAATTCATGTAACTTGGCTTCCTCTCCATATGCATTGCTCTCTCATACGACTGTACTATGGATTATTGATTCTGGTGCTATGTCTGGCTCCTCTAATTTGTTTTCAAAGTATAACCCCTCCTCAGGTCAGGAAAAAGTGTGTATTGCGGATGGTACTATGTCATTTGTGTCAGGGGAAGGTTTAATTCATGCTACCTCTGCCTTTCCTTTGTTCACTGTCCTCCATGTTTCAAATTTTGATGTTAGTCTTTTATCTTTGAGTCGCATTACCCATGACTTAAATTGTAGCGTGATATTTTTTTCCTGATCATTGTCTTTTTCAAGACTTCATCATGAGGAAGAGGATTGGCAGTGTTAGAGAGGAACATGGTCTCTACATTTTGGATCAGACCGATAAGCTGGCTCATTCATCTATTCAGCTATCCACCAAGGAAGACATCTGGCTGTGGTACCGTCGCTTAGGACATCTCTTTTTTTTTTTATTACTTAAGCATTTATTTTCTTCTGTGTATGAGAAAAATAATGTGTTAGATTTTCAATATGAGTCTTGTCAACTTGGAAATAACACAGAGCCTCTTTTGCTCATTCTATTAATAAAAGTTTTGTTCCATTTTCTTTGATTCATTCTGATGTACGGGGTCCATCCCGTTTTGTGTCTTTAATCGGTAAAAAATGGTTTGTTACCTTCATAGATGATTGTTCCCGGGCCACTTGAGTCTATTTGATGAAAGATAAAAGTGAGATATTTTCTGTGTTTCAAAACTTCTATAACATGGTTTATACTCAGTTTGGGGTGGTTGTCAAAATTCTACATTCTGATAATGGGGGGGATATATTGACTCTGGTCTTGCCACTTACTTCGCCACTCATGGCATTATTCACCAGATTTCATACACTAATACTCCTCAACAAAATAGTGTTGCAGAACGCAAAAATCACCATCTCCTTAATGTCGCCCGTTGTCTATCCTTTGAGATACGAGTTCCTCGATCCTATTGGAGAGAAGCGGTTCTCACTGCCGCATATTTGATTAATCGACTTCCTACCCAAGTCCTCCAGAAACAAACCTCTCTTCAAGTTTTGTTCGGGTCGATCTCTTCCGAGTTTTTCATTTCTCATAAGACTTTTGGCTATGTTTGCTTTGCCCATAATCATTCGCCCACTCGTGGTAAATTCGATCCTCGGTCCCTTACGTGTGTTTTTCTGGGTTATTCTGCCACCAAAAAAGGTTATAAGTGTTATCATCCTCCCACTCGCAAATGGTTTGTCTCGTAGTTGCAGGAATCGTGCTAATATGTGACGAATCTTCGTAAGCGTTTCTTAGAAAGAAACGTGTAGGAATCGCGTTTCTGTAGAGAGAGAAACGCGATCCTGTTCAAGATGGGATCGTTGGTGAAGAAGAACAAAAACCCTAGCTTGTTGGTCAACAAAGAGAGAGAGGAGAAAGAAGGTGAAGAAGAACCTGAAGGTTGTGTCTGGGATGTCCTTTGCTTCGTTTTTCTTCTTCTTTCATCACTTCGAAGGTCGTCTCTCTCTCTCTCTCTGTGTCTTTCGTCTCTATTGCAGTTCGTCTCTCTCTCTCTCTCTCAGTTTTTCGTCTCTGTCGCAGTTTGTCTCTGTCTCTCTGGCAGATCGTCTTTCTCTCTCTCTCACAAATCGCCTCCTCGTTGATCGTCATCGTCTCCTTTGCCTTCGTCTCTGCCTTCTCTCACTGGCGCTCTCTCTCTCTCTGGCCTTCTGTCACGATATGTATCTAATATATAAGTAATATATATATATATATATATAAGATAAAACATATAAAATCTTTAAATAAATATATATATTTAAAAAATAAAAAAATAAAAAACATTAACACATTATTATTTAATATATATCATATATATACATATAAATATATAATAAAAAAAATAAAAATATTAATATATATAATTTTTATAAATATTTACCCAAAAAAAATATTAACACATACAAATATAATATATATATATGAGTATATATTATACATATTAATAAAAAAAACACACACATATATGTAAAATAAAATAAAAATAAATTAACAATAACACATTATTTAAAAAATGTAATCAATAAAAAAAATAATTAATGTGTATTAAAATAAAAATATTTATAAAAAAATTCTAATGTGTACAACCTAAGAAACTTCTATCAGCTCCCGCTTCCTCGCTCCTACTTCCGCCCCCGCCCCCGCTCCCGCTTCGTGCAACTAAGGTTTGTCTTCATGGATGTCACTTTCTTTGAGTCTCAGCCTTACTTTCCGACCTCTCCGGTATCGCAGTCATCCCTTTAGGGGAAATCTTGGTGTGAAGAGATTCCTGTTCCACTTCCGCTCGTGGTTGAACATATAGAGGATGATGAGCCAGCAGTTGTTGAGGAAAAGGAAACAGGTAGAGTTTATATCAGGGATAAGGACAGATAGCAAGTCACCTGGATACAAGAGACTACTTTCCTTCCCCTATTGTCAACTTCTTCTCCGGATGAGTGTCCAAAGTCAAACCCCTCTCCTGAGAGTCCAAGTAATTTTGATTATAGTATTCCTATTCCTAATGTTTCAGATCTTGATGTTTCTTATATACTCATCATCCTATTACTAATCATGTCTCTTATTCTAGTCTGTCTTTGTCATATAAAGTTTTTCTGTCTAAAGTGTCTTCTGTGACTGTGAGTCTACCTACTAATTTTCAGGATTCTCTCTGTATTCTTGAATGGAAACATGCCATGATGGAAGAGATGAGAGTTCTCAACAAGAGTGGCACTTGAGAGTTAGTGGAGTTATCTAGAGGCAAAAATCCAGTTCGGTGTAAGTGGGTGTACACGGTAAAATACAAAGCAGATAGTTTCATAGAACGGTACAAAGCAAGACTGGTTGCTAAGGGTTTCACTTAGACTTATGAGGTGAATTACCAGGAGACATTTGCACCGGTTGCTAAGATGAATTTTGTGAGAATCTTACTCTCTCTTGTTGCAAATTTGGATTGACCACTTCATCAGTTTGATGTGAAGAATGTCTTCCTTCATTGAAAACTAGCATAAGAGGTCTATATGGATATTCCTCCTAGTTTTGAGAATGCTAAGTCCAACGGTAAAGTATGCAAGCTCCGAAAGTCACTTTATGGACTAAAGCAGTCTCCTAGGGCGTGGTTCGAAAGGTTTGCTCAAGCTATGCTGAAATATAGGTTCAAGCAAAGACAAGCTGATCACACATTGTTTGATGATATTGTTCTAACAGGAGATGATGTGGAGGAGATTCCTCGTTTGAAAGAATACTTATCCAAAGAGTTTGAAATCAAAGACTTAGGCTATTTGAAGTATTTTTGGGCATTGAAGTAGCTTGGTCCAAGGATGGTATCTTCATATGCTAGATAAAGTATGTACTTGACTTGTTAAAGGAAACTGGAATGCTTAGAGGTAGACCGTGTGATACACCTCTAGAACCGGGCCAGAAACTGAGTGAGGATCAAGAGGGAGATCCAGTGGACAGGGGGAGATACTAGAGACTAGTGGAAAAGCTCATATACTTATCTCACTCACGTCTATACATTGTTATTGCCATGAGTATGGTGAGTTAGTTTATGCATGCTCTGAGAACTTCCCTCTTAGAGGCAGTTATGAGAATCCAGATATACCTGAAAACTTCTTCAGGAAAGGGTCTCTATTTCTCAAAACATGACCATCTCAGCGTTGAGACATTTACTGATGCAGATTGGGTAGGATCCATCACTGACAGACGATCAACTTTCGAATATTGTACATTTGTTGGTGGCAACCTAGTCACATGGCGTAATAAGAAACAGAATGTGGTTGCTAGATCTAGTGCTGAGGCAGAATTCAGGGCTATGGCTCAGGGTCATGCGACTATACTGTGACAACAAGGCCGCAATCAACATAGCTCATAATCCAGTTCAACATGATAGAACTAAGCATGTGGAAATTGATAGATACTTCATCAAGGAAAAGCTCACTAATGGTAGCTCATAATCCAGTTCAACATGATAGAACTAAGCATGTGGAAATTGATAGATACTTCATCAAGGAAAAGCTCACTAGTGGTATCATATGTATTTCATTTGTGAAGACTGGAGACCAACTAGCCGATGTTGTCACCAAGTGGCTAGGGAGCAAACCATTTCATGGCATTCTCAACAAGCTGGGAATGAGAGATATTTTCGCACCAGCTTGAGGGTGAGTGTTAGAATAGGAATTAAGTTAGAATAGAAAATACGTGATTGTGTGATTGTATTTCTTTATATTATGCCTTATGACACTCTTGCAATTACTCAGTATTATCAATATAAAAGGGAATGAAGTCTACCTCATTGCCTAACTCTTTCTCTTCTCTAAAACTAGATTATTGTGGTATCAGATTTGCTATATACTATACCCTGGAGATGAATCAATGGAGGGAAAGATCCTTCGTCTGAAGCAACAATATACCCTGTGCTCAGCTTCTCTGCAAGATATTATTGCACGGTTTGAGAGGAGGTCTGGAGGGCATGTCAAATGGGAAGAGTTTTCCGAAAAGGTTGCAGTGCAGATGAATGACACTCACCCAACACTCTGCATTCCAGAACTGATGAGAATATTGATGGATTTGAAGGGCATGAGCTGGAAGGAAGCTTGGGATATTACCCATAGGTATTTTTATTGCTTTAGTTTTATGTGCATGTGTGACGGTGTCATTTTCAGTTATAGAGACCAGATTAGATTGTGAATTTGTAATGGATTCAGTGTGTTCTCAAATCTATTATATCTCTTTTTGTCTTAAAATATTTTATAAGCTTTAGTGATTTTAATTGGATTTGAAACATTTTCTACTGTTTACATGCCATTTGGCAGTTAATATTTATTTGCAAGTTGTGGTTACATAATTGCCTCACGTGCTGGTATATACTTGCCAGAACTATGGCATACACAAACCACACCGTTTTACCTGAGGCATTGGAGAAATGGAGCTTAGAACTTATGCAGAAACTGCTTCCTCGACATGTTGAGATTATAGAGATGATTGATGAGGAGGTAGTGCAAAATAAACACACACAATCTTTCTCCACTGGAAGTTGTTACTTTCATACTAATTTCTGGTATTTGCTATTTTTCAGCTGATCCATAAAATAATATCAGAGTATGGTACATCAGATTCTGACCTGTTGGAGAAAAAATTGAAGGCAATGAGAATTTTAGAAAATGTTGATGTGCCTACTTCCATTTCTGATTTATTTGTTAAACAAAAAGAAAGTCCTGCTGTTGAATCCAGTGAAGAAGTTGAAGAATCTGATGTTGAATCCAGTGAAGAAGTTGAAGAATCTGATGAAGAACTTAAACCTATTGATGAAGATGAATCAAAAGAAGAAAGCATGCAGAAGCAGAAAAAGGTGGACTTGGAATCAATTACAAAACCGCCACACAAAGAAAGTCCTGCTGTTGAATCTAGTGAAGAAGTTGAAGAATCTGATCTTGAATCCAGTGAAGAAGTTGAAGAATCTGACGAAGAACTTAAACCTATTGATGAAGATGAATCAAAAGAAGAAGGCATGCAGAAGCAGAAAAAGGTGGGCTTGGAACCAATTACAAAACCGCCACAGATGGTCCGCATGGCTAATCTCTGTGTCGCAGGTGGTCATGCAGTAAATGGAGTTGCTGAGATTCATAGTGAAATTGTAAAGGATGACGTGTTTAATGAATTTTATCAGGTATAAATGATAGTGGTACTTCATTCATTCTTGAACTATATATTTGTCGATATTTCATTTTACGCATTTTATGACTTTTATAGCTCAGCTCATTTTTCTCAGTATAGTTAGAAGTGATGCTATTTTTGCTCTCTGTTGGTAGATGTGGCCTGAGAAATTTCAAAATAAAACAAATGGGGTGACACCAAGAAGATGGATCCGTTTTTGCAATCCAGATCTAAGTAATATCATAACTAAGTGGATAGGTACAGAAGATTGGGTCCTTCACACTGAGAAATTGGCAGAACTGCGGAAGGTAATATGCAGTCTGTGTGTCCATTTTTTTTTTCTTTTTATTAATTAAAATTCTTGTACTAGTTGGATAACTGATTTTCATTTTTGGTATGGGTTTACATTTTATCTGTCTTCTGTCAACCAAATATCTACCTAGCAGGATGAATCTAACTTGAACACTCATGAACTACTGTCATCAATTAGAATGGGCTAATGGACACCCTATTTTAAGCTATGTTGCGTTTGGTAGCTCAAAGAAAATAGACAAACCAGGGACATGAAGAACTGAATTTTTCAAATACTAATGATTTTAGGTTGAAATGTGAGCACTTCTCGGTAAAATGTGTTAGCTAATCATGCTAGAAGATGATCAGATCATTAGGGAAAATCACTACTAGACTAGTACGTATTAACTTTATTTTTTCTATTCATCATGAACTGTAAGTTGCAGCATGGCTTTGTAGCATTACAAGTGGTATTTGAATTATTTTTCCTTCATTCTAAATCTTTGGGTGGTGAGCACTGTTATAAAGAGGGTGTAATTAGTTGGACATCAGTACAAGATGTGACAGGCATCTAAAATTTGTGGCATGAAATGAGACTGTATTTGACTGTTCCTCTTTGTTTTGCTATTTCTTGAAGAAGTTCATTTTCTTCCCCTTTTAGTGTTGAAATTAGTAGTGTTACGCAACCATCATATATCCTAACCTGAGTTTTGAAAACTATGCATAGTTTGCCGAGAATGAGTATCTCCACATTGAGTGGAGGGCAGCAAAAAGGAGCAACAAGATGAAGGTTGTGTCATTCCTCAAAGAAAAAACTGGATATTCCATCAGCCCTGACGCAATGTTTGATGTCCAGGTTATTTCCATGCCTTTAGAATCTTTTTTTTCTTTCAATTTCACAATAACACAGTGCAAAACCATTTTGGCCTTTAAAATTTGTGTTGAACATCACAACTGTGAGCTGACTCATTTCCAGTCCATAAAAATTTTCCACCTTGAAAACACACAAGCTTTAGGAAGTGGCATTATATTGTTGCCTGTTTAAAAGGTGAGAAACTTGTCATAAATATCTCAACAAATGGTATAGCTGGAAATTCAATAAATTAATCATTAGCTTTTTTGACTGTGCGAAATACAGTTTGGGACTCCAAAAAGGAAATGTGGACTATTATTTGGGAAGGGATATTATGTTAGATGAAACATCATTGCATTCTATGATCTCTCTATGCATAAACATTTCTCAATTTTCCTTATATTCCTTGCAAAAATTGTGCTGTAATAGATAAAGTTGACTTTTTCCCCCTTCAGGTGAAGCGTATCCACGAATACAAGCGACAACTTTTAAATATCTTGGGGATTGTTTACCGCTACAAAAAGATGAAAGAAATGAGTGCAGCAGAGAGGAAAGTGGAGTTTGTTCCACGAGTTTGTATATTTGGAGGAAAAGCATTTACCACATATGTGCAAGCCAAAAGGATAGTTAAATTTATCACAGATGTTGGGGCTACAGTAAATCATGATCCTGAAATCGGTGATTTACTAAAGGTACAGTTTTCTTGGTAGGTTTTATTGATCAAGCTTTCCGAGTCCACACATTGTTCTCTGTGTGTGTGTGTGTGTGTGAGTGTGAGCACGTGCACGATGTGCAAAATGGAAAGGCCTAACCATGACTCAATGGTGAGAATTCTTCACTATGAATGTGATAATGTTGCCTTCTTTAGCTATCTGAACCATATTTCTCAAGGCAAATGGCTCAAAGAAAGGTTTGAAGTATCTCCTGTCCACTACTCGTGAGTTATGATGTCATGGCTATTCCTTGGTGATGATCCCATATGCTTCATTTTATGAATTTTAACAGATCTATCAAAATTAAGGATCACTCACAACTCCTTGAAAGGGTTCAGTAAAATACTTGTGAATCCATGGCAACTTTGTCCATGCAATTGGATATTGATTTTTGGATACTTTTTGGTGAAGACTCTTTGAACTTTGTTGTAGCACTTCAATGATTCTATCTGGGGTAATTATTGACAGTCATTTTGATCACACGTTATAAAATTGACTGGAGTGTCCATAGTTTGGTAGCCTTATAGATCAGTTTTGAGATTGCACAGATAATAAACAACAATTATAACTCCAATCTATATGTTTAAAATAAAAAAAAATAAAAAAATACTATGTCAATTTCAGCAGAAGTTAAGCAATTAAATGCCAATCACATGAAGCTGTCGAATTATAGGCCTAGAATTCTTGCAATTTTTGGAGGAACTTTACTGGAAATACTACCAAGAATCATTATTATTTTTTGGCTGTGGAATTGCTTCGACTGCCCTGGTAGAACATTGTATATTGATTTCTTTGCTGCAAGCTCATCCATATAACTGATCTTGATTGTTGCTGCAAGCTCATTCATACCATTGATCTTTGATATTCTTATTTCCTTTAATTTTTTATTTTTAGGTTGTATTTGTTCCTGATTACAATGTCAGTGTTGCTGAATTGCTTATTCCTGCAAGTGAGCTCTCGCAACACATCAGGTATTTAAAACCCAGGTCACACATCATTTTTGCAGAATAACAGCTTTTATTTATTCCCTGATAGACTGAACTCTTGATTTATGGTCTTTAAGATTTGACTCTCTCTCTCTCTCTAGTACTGCTGGGATGGAGGCCAGTGGAACCAGCAACATGAAGTTTGCTATGAACGGTTGCATCTTGATTGGGACCTTGGATGGGGCCAATGTCGAAATAAGGCAAGAGGTTGGACCCGAGAACTTTTTTCTTTTTGGTGTTCAAGCTCATGAAATCGCGGGCCTTAGGAAAGAAAGAGCTGAAGGAAAGGTATACCAATGGATCAAATTTCTCTTTCTATTTTTGTTTTTGAGGTTGAACCCAAGTGTCACTGTTTCTACTGTGGAACGAACCCTACTGAGGTTGGGTAGTTGTGCCTTTGAAAAGTTTCCTCATGAGCAGAGTGGGAAGCTGTAATTGTTGTTTTTTGTTGCTCTATCTGAATCTTGTATCAGCTGCATTGAATGATTCTATCTCTTTTCTTACTTGATGTAGTTTGTGCCTGACCCACGTTTTGAAGAAGTGAAGGAATTTGTTAGAAGTGGTGTTTTTGGACCATATAACTATGATGAATTAATGGGATCCTTAGAAGGAAACGAAGGTTTTGGCAGTGCAGACTATTTCCTTGTGGGCAAGGACTTCCCAAGTTACATAGAATGCCAAGAAAAGGTCGACGAGGCATATCGAGACCAAGGGGTGAGTGATCTAAGCATTTATCTGCATATCTCTGTTGCTAAGCCGTGCACATTTGTCACTTTTATGTGCTTGCTAGTTTCTAATGTTCATTCAACATACATTTTTGAGTTGGATTGTTCTTTAGTCTGACTCTGCATGCCATATTCACAGCTTCATGGATCATTTAGTAAAATTTAGATTCCAACAAAATGTTGATTTGATAACTAACATAAGAATGACAGCATTGGCTTCTTTTTTTCGTCTTCCATGCATCGTTTGATCTTTCCAAATTGAAATTTGACTTGTTTGCAATAATTTGTTTGCTCCGAGCATGTTTTGCTAAGGTTTTTAGCATCAAATATTATGTTCTTGCACCGTACAAAAATATGCATGCATTCGAAAATGGAAAATCTCATTTACTCAATATATTTAGAACGTAATTATGTTCATTTACTTGATTTATTTAGATCCTACTGTGTTTTTTGTTCCTTACATTTGTAATTGTTGGTGGTGCAGAGATGGACAAGAATGTCAATCTTGAATTCAGCGGGCTCGTACAAGTTCAGCAGTGACAGAACAATTCATGAATATGCCAGAGACATATGGAACATTGAACCGGTCGAATTACCTTAAAAAAAACTTGGTCATTTTATAGAAGTGAGTTTGTTTGTTTGTTGGTTTGTTTGTTTGTTTTTTTCTCTATGCGAGTGAATCAGTCCATACATGTTGTCATTATGTAATAAAGTTGTGTTAGCTTGATATGCTTGCACATTCACCTGAAACTTGGTCACCTCTAAATTCTACTATAGCTTATGAATAATAATGAACCTAATATTTGAGCAGCTACAATTTTCTGTGATTTGTGAATTATTATGGTGCAATGGTGACATTTACTTGTGATGTAAATTGTTGGAAGATTTGTCGTTGGACCTTAGAATAATTTTTTTTTGGGGCTTTAATTTAATTGCATGTGAGCACTTACGAGATGTTTCATGCAATTTATAGAGACTATTTATAAATTTCATTTTGAGAGTTTGTGTTAAGAGTATTTAGTTCAGTTTTGTTTATATTTTATAAGACAGAAATGGTTGAAAAAAGCTCTACTAGTTATGGAAGAAAGAATTGTTTCCATGACTTGACCACCTAGTCACTTCTATCCTACTTATAGTTTGTAAGACAAAATTAACTTAATTTCATATTTTTATGCTATATTTTGGAGAGGGGGTAAAAAATGATTAAGTTGGAGAGGAAAAAAAATGATTTTTTTTTCAATCATGCTTGAATAGACTATATAAAATAAAATTTCTTAAAGATTATATTACCAATATAATTTTTTACCTCTTTAATAATCTAAATAAGTGATTAGGACTAAAAAAAAATGATTTCTTTCTATCCAAACTGACCGTTAACGTGCTACTAGCCTAAGCTCATCATGTCAACAGAATGGCCTGATAAAGTCTAAAGGTTCCAATAGATTTCATTTTTATTTGTTATCTTAAGGATGCCACCATCCAAATGAATCTGTAAACATTAAAAAAATATAAATAAAACATGAGAGATACTGAAAAATCAGAATTTTACACTAAAATTTCATTTACCAAACTTATCACATTTTTAGGTGGCGGCAGTGGCGGTAACCACTCCCGCACCGCCACGTGCATGTTTCTTCAACATGGTAGCATGTTTCCTTCCTGCAACATGAGATTGGAAAACAATTTCGCTATTACAAACCACGTTACAAACGGTGCACGTCATCATAGCATCCGCTGCTGCACCGCCTTCCAGAATCTTCCTCTTCTTCATCTCCAAATCCTCCACTGGTTCAGCCGCCTTGTTTTTTGTCTTTTGCACACTAGCAGCTTTCCCTTTATCAGGATTTTCTTGCGGTCCAATCACTGGATCATTCGAAACTCCTGAAGCAACAGGAGGCGGTGCAGTTGCCTCTTTCAGTTTCTCCATGTTTTTCATGTGTTTCTTGCCCAATTTATGCTGCTCGAGAACATCCTGGCTGTTACACTCGACCTTACATACTTCACACCATGCAGATTGTACAACCTTTGTTTTCTTTGGGTCTCTCTTCCAAGTGTTATTTCCACGTGGGCGTACTTTTGCCTTGGTCCATGTTGTTGGGCTCACCTGTGCAGGCACCAACAGTTCCATCCCATTTGGAGGTATTGTTACACCCTGCAAAGGAAATGGAAGATGGGTTCTGAATGAGATACAAGCACAACAATGCAAAGATGTGTACTAATAGAGCAAGGAAAACCAATTTCCCTCATCTATTTATGTGCCCCATGAGAGGGTGCAGCTTACTTATGTGTGTTTTTTTCATAAATGAAATAACTACACCAAAATTTAATTTGTTTTTCAAACTAGGTTAAAGTATGATTGCTATTCACCTTTTTTACTTGGATGCAAGGTTTTAAAAAGCGGCCGCAACCGTTACGACCATTTGGCAGTGTGATTGAGATTCACAGATGTATCAGCCGTAGCGGTTGCTATAGCGATTGTAATGGTGCCGTAACCGCCATAACGGCCTGTTACGCACCGTTACGTAACGGTTCTGAATTGCTTTTTTCGAAAAAACACAAAAAAAAAAAGTTGAAAATGGAGAAAGAGAGATAGAGAGAGAAGGGGGAAGATGAAAAACATGTTATTGATTTGTTGAAGCTGTAAGACCTATGCTTTTCTATTCAGCTGCTATCACTCAACCATTTTGTTTGTGTGTGTCTATCTATATATTGTTTGAAAATAATAATAATAATAATAATAATAAGTGCGGTCATTATCTATTTGGCTTGATTAATATATATATATATATATATATATTTAAACTTTTATTTATTCTCTTACTTTTGTCATTGTTTATCTTATATATAATAATTAATAATTGATTTTTTGTATAATATAAAGTCATTAATTAGTAAAATAGAATGTAAAAAACTCAGTTTATAGTGACTTAAAAATATGAAATATATTGGATCAAACTTAAAAATTTATAAAAATTGATAAATATTTATTTTAAAACCCAATAAATATGATCATGGAAAAAAAATGTGCGTATCGATAAATTTTTTTCAAATTGTGCGAAAAATAAAAAAATTCACGGTTTCGGTTATTGCAACCGTTACGCTACGACCTTTACACCCCGCAACCGCAATCGCGCCACCGTCACCGTTACGGTGACCGTAACAGCTTTTCAGAACCTTACTTGGATGTAAACACTTGGGCTGAGTTCAGTTAGGATGAAAGTGGTAAAAAGTGCAAGAAAGAGAAAACATAAAACTTTTTCAAGTTAGAAGCATTAAAATGTTGAAAGTTACAAGAAAATTGATTTTCCTTTACACGTGTTAGCATGGTGACTAAGCTTTTTAGTTTCTTGCAAAAAACACAAGGAAGTTAAATTTGTTCATAAAAGTTCGTACTTATGATTAGGCTTCGTTTGGCAACAAGGGTTTGTAGCCAAAAAAACACTATAAGTTATCATATCACTTTCTCTATTTTTTGCATGTCTTTTCGTAAAAAATCAAAAAGCCAATTAAAATAGTCAATTCCCAAACAGGGTAAAATTCCAAATTTATCTATCTTTCCTTTCAAATTTTCATCCTGAACAAATACATGCGAGAAAAAAATAATTTCTTTTCTATTTCTCTTCTTTTACTTCATTTTCTACCATTTATTTCCTTATAATCATATAGAGTTCTGTGTTGAGTAAAAAACTTAATTAGCAATCACACTCTTTAAGAAACGTGAGCAGCAGTCACACTGTAACCTAGTTTTAGAAATAACTTGAATAATGGTCTAATTATTTAATTTTAGAACCAAAAAAAAAAACTAAATGGGTAAAAGAGCCTAACCTAGCCACCCTATCATGGAGCAAATGCCGAGCACCACACAAAAGTGTTGGCCAGCTCCAAACCCGATTAAGACTTTCAACATTTTGTATGATCAAAACAAATAACAGCCCTGTGTATGTAACAATCCATAATGCTCTGTTACGAAGCTAAATGAATAGTTTTTAGATGTATGGTCTCTACAACAAAAGCACATACAACTTTTGCGTGATATATAAAGGGGAGATACATATGCAAGCCAAACTCTGATCTGGCACCTCATTTGTCATTTTGATTACATTGGTGAGGTCGAGGTAATGAATTAAATGAGAAATATGGATCCGGACTCTGGAAGGTTATATCCTAACCCTCCGTGGACCATGCTATCCTTTCATTCAAAACTCCCAACTAAGGAGAAGGACAAGAATTAAAACTTTTCCTTTCATTTCTCTCCATCCAAACACTATGAAATGTGTAGACAGTAAATAAATGTAAGTCGTAACACAGCATATTAAATTGAAAAAACGACTACCAAAACCCCAATGGCCCTTGTAGATCTTTGAGTTCTGAATTCTGATCATCATCTTAATTCATCAAGATCAAAATGGGGAAAGAAAAAAAAAAAACTAGGATAAATACTAAACTATGAAACTACTAGAAGCATCAAAAGGATGCTTTACTTTAGAAGAGGGGATTCAGTTGGTGCCAATTGGTTATGATATAATTATACCCCCAAAAAAAAGCTCAAACAAATACAAGTATAGAGGGCTTTTAAAATTTTTACTACGTAATTTAACGCAAATCAAAGGCCAACAAGTCTCCAAATAGTCCTAATAATACTAGCCCAATAGTAATCTTATCTTTGAACTTAAAAGAGCAATTCTATCAACCTTCACGATATGAGGCTCCCTTGAAAAGTTCAACCTTCACCATATCAGAAACTACACTGATTCTCCAATGCATTTGCACTTAATAATCAATTCTGAGACAAGTTTCAGCCAGTTCAGCAGAAGGTTTATCTCTAGAGCCTCAAAATGAAATATTGATATATAAGTAACCAGTTACAGTAGTTAATCCATTTCATTTTTAATCATTGACCATGTGGACTTTGCCAGGTAGTTTTACTTAATGGTTAAATATTCTTGTTTGATTCATTTTTAAGAAACTACTTTCAAATTACCTGATTCAGCAAATTTAGAACAAATAAACGAAACTCTGATCATCAATCATTCCACATATCTATTTCAAATACTAAAAGACAACTTTTAACATTTAACTTGAACCGGTACTGGAATAGGAGAGGATACATGTTACACCACAATTTTGATTCGCAAGAGAGATTTCAAGAAATGGCAGGTCTAGAAAGAACAAATGTTGCATTTTTATACCTATTCTATTTGTTATATTATATAAAACACACAGCTCGGAACAGCTTCGAAGCTTTGTCACGTGTTTTTCATATATTAAAAATACCCGTAGTGTTAACTGCTCATAAACCATTCACCGTTTTCATTCAACCCATCTTCCTCATCTATCAAATCACTAAAAAGTTCAGATATAAAATTGCATTTGCATAGTTTTTGCACCCACCACTAATATTATATTATATATATAAATATACAAATAAACAGTACAAATCATTGACCATGCGATGTGGGCTTTACCAGGTAGTTTTGCTTGATGGTTAAATTCTTGTTTGATTCATAATCAAGAAACTACATTTTCAAATCATTTTAACCAACTCAGTCAAAGAACACACAAACATAACTCTGATCATCAATCATTTCACACTAACATGGATCAAAATCAAGAACACTCAAAAAAACAAACAAAGCACTTTCAAGAAACTACATTTTCAGACCATTTCAACCCAACTCAGTCAAAGAACACACAAAGATAACTCTGATCATCAATCACTCCACACTATTTCGAATCAAAATCAGAACAACAATGCAAAAAAATAAAAAATAAAAATAAAAAATCACTTACAGGAGCATAGAGAGACGCCCAATTCTGAATAGCAGCGATGACATTAGGGTCTTGATAATAATTCACGGCCACCGTGCCGGCATCGAGAGTCGGTTGAGCATAGGCAACCACACTGGGCTGGTGGTAGGCTTCGTAGCCACCGACATGGGTCTGTAGAAAGGAGCTTGAAGAAGTGGTGTAATGGGGATCATGGGGTTGAAGAAGAGGGTCAGTTGAGAGGTGAGTGATAGGGTGGTTAGGGTTAGGGTTAGGGTTTTGGGAGAATTGGGTGGTGTAGAGATGATGGTGATGATGAGAGTAAGGATCTAAGGGTTGTGAGTTAGGGTTTTGTGGTGGGTAGGTTTGCATTTCTCTCCACTGGTTGTTGTAGTCCATTGAAATTGTACATTCAGGATTTTAGATTAGAGAGAGAAAAAGAGGAGAGAGCAGAGAGGAAAGAGAGTTGGAGAGTTTCTCTCTCTGCACTTTTGTAACAGAAATGATTTGTGCAATGAATGCAAGCCCAGGCCACAGTGGTCCATTTAAAAATGGCCCAAAACAAGGCCCAAATGCCTCTCAGTTTTTGGGCCCACTCTTAATACTTATCCCCAAAAAACATGAATACAAAAAAAAAAAAAAGTGATTATTGGGTGCAGGAAAGAATAGTTACGTGATATTTTATAATATTATAATTTATGAAAAAAATAAAAATTATAATTTTATGTTAAGTAATTGAGAAAAATGAGGAGACATGACGAATCATGATTGGTAAAGTAGTATAGATATATGGTGTGCCGAGAGTGCCTAATAATTTTTTCAAAAGATTTTTCATTTAAATCCTCAAAAATAGAGAGAGAGAATGGGAGCCTATTTGATGTATAAAAAAAATTAAAAAAAAAATAAAGCTGAAGGTTAATAATAAAAATTAATTGTTAAAATTGGAATTGGAAATGAAATTGAAAAATTGTTTGAAAGATGCAAAAGCTTAAATTTTTTACGAAATTTATAAAAAAGTGTTTTGAAAATAATATATATATATATATATTTTTTTTTACTTGTGCCCAAGACACTTGTTAGCAAGATCATGTTCTCCTCTAATTTTTTGATAATTAGTGTTTTTATTTTTTTGTACTATTTTGATACAAATTTACGAAATGAAAATTATTATTATATTTTTGGTTTTTTTGTTGAGCACATTTCTTTTTTCTTTTGGTACTGTATTTGGTTTTGGATTTGTGGAAAAAAAATAAAATCAATGGAAAATTATAATAAAAAATTAATTAATTTTTTTTTTTTGGTTGGGTTAGAAAAATGAATAAATAATAGTTAAAAAAAATTCATTTCCCATTTTATTTCTCATAAAAATAAATATCAATAAAAAATTTATTTTATTTGATGAATGTAAGATTCAAATATAACATTATCAAATTTTGAATAGTAAAGAAAATATTTTATGGTACAAAAGTCTACATAGCATATGATATTAAAACTTACCAAACATGTAAAAAGATTATAGCTTAGCTGATGACTAAAAGTTTGACTAAAACACAAAAAATTTATTGGTGAACTATTTTCAAAAATTACTTTCTATTCTAGGGGATGCTGTAGAGCTGCAAGAAATTTTCAAAATTGTTTAGTTGGAACAATACTAAAAAAACATAGAGTACTAAATTAAGCTAAAACCAAACAAACATTGGATTAGCTGAACTAAGCTAAACCAAACATAACTTTATTTCATTCCAAGCGCTGTAAATTAAAGTATGCCTTTTCTTTTGATTGAAGGCAAAGGGTACAAGAAAACTAGACCTCCCAACAATGAGCCTCTGTTTACATAGAAAAAATCATGTACTACAAAAAATACTTTTTAAATCATGAATCAAAAACTCGTACGTGCATGCGTGCGGAAGAGATCTCAAAGCTGAGCTAATTAGAGTTCAAGCTTGGATCTATTTTATAATGCTAAATCAATTTTAAATTCGAGTTGTTTGTGAATAAATCTTTTCTGTGTTAATCTTATCGAGTTATTAGGTGGATACTTTGGACTCATTGTGGTTTATAACATGGAGATGCTTTTTCCTTTTGGGTAAAGGTGGAGTGCCTAAAAAAATAATTCTAACACTGTAGCCAGGTCCCTCTAGGTAGTTGCTAGCATGAGAGAGAGAGAGAGAGAGAGAGAGGTCAAAAACCATAGAAAGATTGATGAATTTTTTTTTAAAGCACAAAGTGGAATGAATAGACACCAGAGTGAGATGGTTGTGATGTTTATATATAATGGGTGACTAAACAACCACCTTCAGCTCTCAGTTACCCATCTTTTTCACATTTTTGTATTGTTTTTGAGGGACACCAACATTGCTCGAAAGCACTCTCAAGTCTCAACTAATCTTCCAAACGGTAGTAATCAAATTCAGTAATGCTAGATATCCACAATTATTGTTCAAAAATTAATTTACAAAAATTAATGCGTGTTCCTGATTCATGTATTAGTTAAACATATATATATAGCTTTTTGGCAAATTAAAAAAAAAAAAAAAAAGTCATTATTTTCGGTTAACAAGACAAACTTTTCCAGTCAAAAAAAAAAAAAAGAGTAACTTTTGTAGTAATTACGAAACACAAAGATTTTTACATTCTAAAAAACAACTAAAAAAGTAATCGCCAAACCCCACCTCATTTTGAGTGTGATCCCTATCATACAAGACTTAAATCTAGACACATTTATTGTAAGTTTAAATTGTGGGCAACGATTTTGAGTATCTAAGTTTTACGCAATCAAATTACTGTTACCTCTCAATCTTGAAAAGACCTTCATAGTAATACCATGCTCTAATCTTCTTCCAATATTTGGAATGAAAATTTGAGAAAACTCCAATGTCAACAAAATTCAATGACAACCAACCAAGCTTATCTAGTAACACAACTGGATAAAAGAAGCACACAAAGCATGGACACAGATTTCAATTTCAATTTTGAATTTCCAAAGAAAGATCATCAATGAGCTCCTGTTTTGCAAGAACAAACAGAAACAAAAGTAGCCAAGAAAATGGAAGGGAAAACAAGACGAAAATTTTACCTCTACGTTGGTGATCCTAAAACTTGGTTTTATCATCCTAGTTGTCTCTACACTCTTGAATTCATGGAAACCATGGAAGGAGAATCAGTCTGCTCAGTTAGAGATCAGCAGCGGCTCGCGCTCGTGATCACTCCCAACCAACCATGGCTTGAACCCAACAACAACATCATCATCATTGACTTCACTTTCAAGACTTAATGGGACGTTAAGATCGAAAATGCTATTATGAATATCAGGAAGCTCCTCCTGCTTTGTTGAAACACTTTCTGTGTTTCTGTTTTCTGAGAATCCAATGTAGTGAGCCCTTTTGTGACCTCCCAAGGCTTGTCCTGATGGGAAAACTTTGAAGCAAATCGGGCATTTGTGGTCTTTGCTCTTCTTTAACTCGTAACTTGTCATAGCTCCCAAACCAATGTCATGCTCAACTGCATTCTCATTGCATTCAAGCTTATCAAGCTTGGAATTTGCTTCAGTGTTAGTCAGTGGTGAAATGTTCGCCTCAACAGTCCTATTTTCACTACTGCTGATAGTTTTGTGGTTAGCTCGGTGGCCTCCAAGTGCTCGGTAAGAGTGGAAGATCTTGTTGCAGGTCTTGCACGTGTACTCGCGTTTCTTCTGAAAATCCTCAAAAATCCCAGAAGTAGAAGCAACAAAGTTTATTTCATCACACAAATTTTCCCCCAATTCAGGATCTTGAACCTCAAAACCGGCCCCCAATTCAGGTTCTTGAACATCAAAACCAGCTTCCTTGCTTGAATTAGACTTCAAAATTTCTGAGTCAGCTTGATCCAATACGACTTCTCTCATCAAACCCTTCTCCAATTCTACTTCAGTAGGTTCACTTCCATTCTTGATTTCAGATTCATCATCCACTACAGGCTTCTTGAATTTATCACCCTCGTGAAACTCATCAATGGAAACTTCAAATTCAGCCTTCTTTTTATTCTTGCTAAAAAACCCAGAATCAAAATCACCCAATTCAGATTCATTCTTTTCAAACACAGAATTCCCAGAATACGAAACACAAGAATCGAATTTCACACCCAGTTTCTTCACCTTCCAAGTCTCATCAACATCAGATACTAATTTTTCACTTTGATGCACTGATTTAGCTTCAAAAATCACAGAATTGTTTTCAGAAGACTCCAAGACTGAATTAAACTCAACCCAATTTATCACCCCCCTAGACAACATTATCAAACACATAGCAGCCTCTTCTACTTCATCAATCTCAGAAACATTTGAAGATGAATTCAAATTAGATGAAGCAAAATTCCCAGTAATCTTGTACCTTGTCTTTGATCGCTTTCTCCGAATTGGACATGCAGTTTCGTACTCCGATTGGCTCTCTTTTGGAGATTCATTCGAGAGCCTAGATCTTTTGGTGTGATGTCTCATATGACCAAACAGAGCTCTCATTGAATCAAACCCTTTTCCACATTGTTTGCATATATGTTCTTTGTCTTTGATTGAATGACATCTCATATGACCAGAGAGAGCTCTCAAAGAGGGAAACTCTTTCCCACATTCTTTACATAGTTTCTCTTTCATTGCAACACTCTGTTTCGGATTTGAAACCCTCCACGTCTTCTTAGGGTTCTCTCTCAGGCCATAGCTTCCATGACAATCACCTTCGAGACCCAAATCGCCATTCTTGAGCTTTTCTAGCTTCTGGGTTGAATCAGAAACCCTTAAAACCTTCTCACCATTTTGATGATCTTCATGCTTTTTAGCTGAAATCGAGGCTAAGTGACCCCTCATGTGACCTCCCAAGGACTTGCCACTAAAGCAACTCTTGCTACAAATCTTGCAAACAAACCTGTGTTCTTGATCTTCCTCCATTAGATTGAATCAAGAAACAAAAGCAATGAGCCAAGAACAAGAAAACCCAGATCAGAAAACCTCAATTTTCTCGGGAAAATGCTGAATCTCTCTGTATCGCGCAAGAATGGTAATGAAACAGGGGAATCTTCAAATCAACGAAGACCCAGGATTTAGAAGCTAAAAATCTGATTAGAAAATTGAGTGCAATTGGTTTTTCAAGCGAAAAGAGTAGAACCCGTGATGGAATTCGTAGAGTTGATGAGCAAGAACAAGAGCTGAGTGCCCAAAAACCCTACCGTGAGTGGTCTTTCTCTAGAAATGGCTTTTGGCTTTTGAGTACTTGAAATAGACCTACACTCCTCACTCCAGAATTGATATACATATATTGAACTGAAGAGATTGGTTGTGTGACGACTATTGTGGCAGTGATAACTGCGAATAGGCACAAAGGAAAATTATAACTTGTCTCTCTGTTTCTCTCTCTCTCTCTCTCTTGGTGATGGATGGTTTTTATGGCATTGGGCAATTTTTAGGAGAAGCCTTGCATGGAAGCAAAGATATATAAAACACGTGGACTGTTGCCATTGGTTGATGATACTGGTATTTATGAAAATTATATATTATATTCTTTTTTGGCTAGCCAAATTTGTTTATATATTTATCATTACAATAATACTAGCGGTTACCAATGAAAATATGAATATTGAATTAAATATGGATGCGAAATTTTAGATTCTATTTAATGTTTCACTAATACCTTCTTTAATAAAATTTTATTTTCTCATATTTTATACCAATACATTAATGACAGTTATCTCCAATTTGATTTCAAATATAATTATTACCATTTATTATTAATTCTTTAGAATAAAAGAAGAAGAAAACTATACTATTAATTACCAGTGACCAGGTTCAAACATATTCAAGTTCTAGTCTTGGGGCTATGTCACAAAAAAGAAATTTTTTTCTAAATTCTCTAATTCTAATGTGGATGGCCTGTCTTTGACTAAATCGGAAAAAAGATTAATCAAGATACACGTAAGTTGGTCCAAACACTCTTTACCATTGAATCAAAAAAAAAAAAATTCAAGCTCTAAAGCAAAAAATTTAACTATTCTCTTTATAACTTGTTAGGCTGTAAAATTATTTTTTGGTCTTAATTTTACGTTTTGACTAAAAGAATAAAAAAAAGAAATTTCACGTCAATGTACCATTGAAAAAGTAATTATAAATAAATGGTAAAATTTATAAACGTTAATAATTAAAATTTTCAGAAAACATGTAACGTAAATGTAATGATGAAACTTATTTTATATTCACCCAAAAAAAAGTTGTCACCACTGAAGTTACCAATATTCTCAGGGTGTATTTTAGATAGAGTTATATTAAATCAGGTTTCAGCTTTTAAAAAATAATTTTTAGAAAATTTTATTTTTTTATTTTTCGTATTTTAATATTTTTAATGAATTTTTTTAATATTTTAATTAATTTTTAGATACACCTAACATAAATATACTTAAAAAGTATAATATTTATGAAAAAATATTTAAAAAATACACTAAATACCAAAAAATACAACAAAAAAATGAAAATTTAGTATATTTTTCATATTTTTGTGTATTTATTAATTTTTTAAAAATATTTTTTTATAAATATTTTACTTATTTAGATACATATAAGTAAGGTATATCTAAAAAAATAAAAAAATTACTTAAAATTTTAAAAATATTAACTAAAACTAAAAAACATGAAGAAAAAAAAATCAATTTAAAAAAAATTAAATTCAAAAGACTAAAACCAAAACTAGTTCGGTTTATTTAAAATCAAGGCGTCTATGCAGTGGCGTGACATAAGCGGTGTCGGCCAAAGCTAGTTCGGTTGTTAAAATGTACGTAGTTTGGGGTGATTTGGAAAGTTGGTAAAAAGTTAATTTTTGACATTTTATTAAGTTTTTTAGTTTTTTTTAAAATGATTTGGAAAGTTGGTAAAAAGTTAGCTTTTGACTTTTTGATTTAATATTTATTTATGGTGTCAAATTAAATTAAAATGACTAAAATACCCTTACCCAACATAAGAAATTTACTTTTTTACTTTTTTTTTTTATCAGTTTTTATGACTTGCAAAGCACATAGGCTGTCATACTTATTTCTCGTCAAAAAATCAATTCCAATCACTTTAATAAAGTCATTAGAAAAGTAAAAAAAAAAATATGTCAAACAAATTAAAAAGTTAATAAGATAAAATATTACATTCAAATTATAATAATTTTATTTTTTTCTTACAAAAGTAAAAAAATCTATCCTAAACGAGATTTTTTAGTCCCTCACTAAAATACTCAAAAAGCCTAAAAACTAAAAAGTGAACCCACATCTAAACAAGGCTAACTTTTTTAAGTATCAACTTATTTGTGAGTCTATTATAAATACAACAATGATACATCTCACTAATTTGGGAGCACTAATGGACCACTAATGAGGTGAAAATTCAAAAAAAAAAGAAAAAAAAAAAAACTTAAGACCAAAACATCACATCAGTCAGTGATACCCACTCTCTAGAGCTCCTTTAGTGCTCCCAATTCAGAGCTCCCAAACATTTTTCTTATAAATAAATAAATTAGCTTATAATCAAGTGAGAAGTCTCAGGTTTAATTCACTACTATCTTTGATTTTTGAGGCCACATTTAGGATTTATATTTGATAATTTTTCAGTATGTATGAGATAGAAAATTACACATACATGGTAATTAAGCAAGGCAAAACCAAACGTCCTTAGGTAATAACAATAATAATAATCAAATTAAGGTAGTAATTGGCCACACACACATACTCTCTTCTTCTGTTTTTTTTTTTTTTTTTTTCCTTTTTTAAAGGGGAACCTAATTCATGTTTCTCTTTTTTCAAATTATTATACCATATGTAAGTCGTTTTACTAGTTCATGTCTGTCCCATTATCGTTCCCCATGTAATGCTAGTGAACTACCTTGGTAGGTTGTTTGTTGTCCACGCCAAGCATTAGTGTAATTATTATTTATTTATTTATTAACTATTATTGTGTTTGATAAAATTTTTGATACAATTTATAATTTTTATTTTATTTTATGAATTTATTTGTATCAGACTAATTGATACTGTTTATACTATGAGGTCAAAATAGTTTAAATAAGGTAAAAATAATAAGGGTAAGTTACACTGACGCCCCTTGAGGTTTTTATTTCTTACAATTTTTTCCTCACATTTGGAAAATTACACTGACCCCCCTATTAATTTGATTTTATGTATGATGATCATTACGGTGAGTGGGAGAACTGTTATGAAACTTTAAACCTCAGGGGACAATCTGTAATGAAACTTTAAACCCCAGGAGGGGGATGTAATTTTCAAAAGGTGAGGGAGGGAACTATAATAAATATAAATTTCAAGGGGTGTCAATGTAATTTATTCAAATAGTAATTATTTAAAAATTTGATAATCACAATTTTTGATTTGTGATTATCAATTCTTTTAAGAAAATTGCATCAAACATACATGCCCTGTATACAAGTGTGAGCATAAGACTAATGGGCTTAAGTTCGAACCATGCAGTATATATATATATATATATATATGCTAAAATTGAAGTATGAGGGAGAACTGTAAAGAAAACGAAGGAAAAAGTAAAAAAATATCTCTTTCAATCTTTCCTTCATTTTATTTTTTATTTATTTTTTCCGTAAATTTCTCTTTGAATTTTTTATCCAAATACAGGTTTAACATTGCCTATTTTTTGAGCAAGAAGCATATATATTAAAATCACCTCTCACAATTTAATTAATGTGTTTTTACACTTCCAATATATATAAAAAGAATTTTTTGTAAACTTTTCATGGGGAACAAGTTTTAAATCATTACTCAAACTCAAACCCGCCACCTCTTTCAAGTTTGGGCTTGGCTTTGCTCCAGTCTATCATCGGACTGGACCGTGCTGCTGGGCCCGTGGAGGCCCACCACGGTTTTGTTTTGAAAATCTGAACCGTTTAATGTGTAGAACTTGTCGAGTACTATATATTTGTGAAAAATCACGTTGATCGGATATCAATAGCTATGTGATCAAAACAGTTTTTTATGAACCGTTAATTTATTCACCATCCATTTTTTTATACAAAACTGATTTGATCACATAACTATCGATATCCAATCAACGTGATTTTTCACAGGCATATAGTATTCGACGAGTTCTATACATTGAAACGGTTTAGATTTTCAAAACGGGACCCGTGGTGGGCCCCACAGGCCCAATAACACAAGCCAGACCCTTCAAGTTTTATCAAATATTACAAAATTTAGCATATTTATAACAGTTGGTCACAATCACTTGTTATTAAATTAGAGAAGGAAAAAATTATTATTATTAGATTTTTAAAGTCTTTTATATTCTAATAATGATATACAAATAAAATATTTGCACAAAATTTTCATATAGAATAACTGACTTCTTATGATCATTTCATTCAAAATAAAAAATCTACTTTTTTGATTCATAATTTCAAACGCCATTGCCATATCAATCTGGATGATTTTTTTTTCATTTTTTTGGTACAAAATTTATGATTGTAAATCATTTTCTTTCACAAATGTCATTGGCACTTCTTTTCTCTCTCTTTTTTTTTTTTTTTTTTATATAATGAATTTGGTACAATTTCATAAAAAAATAAAATAAAAATACCACCAGCGGATTATTTTGATGGTAAATTCTATAATAAAAAGAAAATCAGTATGAAAAGTATTTTCCTATTTATTCACAATCAAGCTGGCTAACTTTGCATGAACCGAAGCATTAACGTCTTTGTTAGAGAGTACCAATCATATATTTATTAACCAATAGGAGTTGGTTCAGTAGATAAAACCTTTGAATGCCTCGCTTAAGGTTTGGGTTCGAGTCTTCATAGCTCCCTATTAAAGGTTAAACATACTCTTTAACGCCTAAAGCACATGAGGGCCTAAGCTTCGGTCCCGACGTAGATGCGGTACCTGGAGCATGTAGAGGCTTAAGTTTCAGCCTCGACGTAGATGTGGTGGGACTTCCTGCAGATATGTTGTAGATGCTAAGGGACAACACTCTTTAGCGGATATGTTGAAGTAGCCTATCTATATATCCATTTTATGTACCAAAAAAAAAAATATATATATATATATATATATTAAGGGTAAATTACAAATATAATATCTGAAATTTGTTGAAAATATGAATTATCCTTTGTAGATTTCGAAATTACATTTCACTACTTTAAATTTTTAATCGCTTTATAAATGACTCTTTTTATTAATAAATTATTAAATCAATTAAGAATTTTTAATGATGTTGAAAATATATTTTAATTAACAATTTTGAATTTTTTGTTATTGGTGGCGTTTGGTAGAGCTTTAAAGTTGCTTAACTCAGTTTTTAGATTATTTTAAGTTGTTTTGGTGTGTTTGGTAAAACTTAAAATCGCTTTTTGTAGCTTAAATTAAGCCAAAAAAGTGCTTTTTGGCTGAGTGGCCTCCAGGATGCTTGACTCATTCAGTTTAAGCGGGAAACTACAAATTGAGGGGCAAAATTACTTAAATGCCCTTTACTAATTTGAAGTATTACCAAATTGCCATTATATAAACCACCAAGCATCACTGTTCATTCTTTGAAAGAGAGAGAGAGAGGCGATTTTCGGCGAGAGGCGAACCGGTGCTCTCTTCTCTCTCTCTCTCTCTCTTCGCGATTGAAACCCTAGTTTTACGATTTTCGACGAGAGGCGAACCAAATCTCTTTTCTCTCTCTCTCTCTCTCTCTCTGAGATCGAAACTCTAGCTTTGCGATCGAAACCCTAACCATTGACTGCGTGATGATTGCAATCTGAAACTGTTGGCTACATATTTTGTATAAGCCAATTACAATTCGACGCGTGACGGAATAAGGGTAATACCGGAAGACTACTCAAGTCTTCGATCCTGATCGTACACGTAGCAGTTAGAATTGGTTATTACGAGATCTGAGTAGTAGTGGATCAACAAAGAGATGCAAGGTGATGTGACTTCAACGGTTGCTCACATTTAAATTCAAAAATTAAGAGGGAAGCCTAACTGCAAGTGACAGCATAATGGAGCTAATTATAAGGCAACATGATCAGCGATCATGGAGGAGCAGTTCAACGATTAGAAATGCAGTTCGATGGTCATCCTAGAGAAGTATAAATAGCAGAGAAGGCCCACAAAAACAGCCCCAGACTCAGATCCAAAAAACCAGTCTTATTCTGCTTATTTTTCTTTTCAGTTTTATATTTCCAGTCTTACATTTCCTATTCTTTACATTCCTGTACTTTAAATTCCTGCACTGCACTTCGTTCATAAGAGTAGTTTCAAGTAGTAGATTGTTGCTGTAAACCTCTACGAGGCTGAGTTTGGCTCATTGTAAGTTTTTCATTTTAATGAAATGCTTCAAATTGTTCTTCATTTAATTGTTATCTTGTTTAATTCTCCTAAATCAAACCACCAATAAAAGTCCTCTTCATTGAGGCTGAAAGAATTAAAACACAATCGTCTGATAATTGGTTGGCAATTAATTTTCTGTAAGGACTGATTAATCCTTGCTAGCACGCTCCCAATTACAAAAATAACCTTCGAAAGCCAAAAAAGCAACATATATTTTTGGCACGCCTAGTGAGACCAATTGAAATGGCTAGACGTATGAGACAAGAAGAAATTGAACGCTTGGAAGAAGGCGTGGAAGGAGAGGTAGAGATACCTAATCCAGAGGATAATGTGGTAACACATCCTGTGGAAACTCCCATTTTATCAGAAACTGTGGTCGAACAGACCAGCACTTCAGAACAAGTACCACATGTTCATAAAATTGGACGAGACTAAGGAATTGGACCATCCACTGTTCCATTTACTCAGTCAATAAATCCATGGGGTGGCCTAGTAGATGCCATGGGACAACAGTTAATGAACACAATGGAAAGGTGGGCAACACCCTTTTTGGATCGAATAAATAACCACCCACCAACAAACGCAAGACACATGGAGGAAGTTTTAACTGTCCCTTAATAAAGATTGGCTAGAGATAAACAGCCTATGCAAGTTAATGGACATTCTAATGGTCAAACTAGTAATCAGAACTATGAAAGATCATCACCTCAGTCTTCGTACGAACCTATTTCAAGGCCTATGGCAGGTCAAAATGCCTCAGTACTTAACAGTGAAGCCATGCAAATTGGTGGATCTGACCCAGTACAAGAAAATGGTATAAGAATGATTCCAAATCCCATGTTTGAAACCATACCTGGCACGAGGGGGTTCCCTAATCCCTTATTCAAATTTATACCCGGGGGGTTGGAAGGTTTTCCTACAAATAGAAGGGACATAATACCTGTTCCAGCACCTTTTGCAGGTCCATTCGTAGGACAGGTTCAAAGGGGTTACCCACACCCCCAACAGCAACATGTACCACAGGGACAACCAGTCCCAAATATACCACCTTATGGACCAAGATGACCACTGGCACAAAGTTGTCCAGCAAATCTTGTGTTTGTCCCTCCAATAATGGTTCAGCAGGCACAAAATATGGTCCCTAGGGACCAAATTGTTGACATTGTTAGAGAGATGTGTGGACCGATGGCTCGGGGGGTCCAAACTCCTGCATACAGGAAACCATACTCAGAATGGGTAGATAGGGTACATAAATACCCAAGAGGTTTCAGGATACCAGATTTTATCCTTTTTTATGGGAATAGAAACCAATCAACAGTGGAGCATATTGCTAGATTTGCTGCTCAATGCGGTGAATTTACTAATAATAACTATATGAAGTTAAGGTTATTCCCAAATTCCTTGACTGGGGGAGCATTTGTATGGTATATTAACCTTACAGCTGGCTCTATCCAGACGTGGCAACAAATGGAAGAGGCATTTCATGCCCAATTCTTCCAATCGGAGCCAGAGGTTTCCATGGCAGACTTGGCAAGATTGAGTCAAAGGCTTGATGAGAAAGCTACCTAGTTTATTGCCAGATTTAAAAGGGCTCGAAACAAATGTAGGGTCATCATACCAGAGCCAGAATTCGTGAGATTGGCTCAAAATGGTTTAGAGTTTAGGCTTCGAAAGAAGTTTGACTCAACTGAGTTCAGAGACTTAGTGGAACTTACTTATAAGGTGTCTAGATACGAAGCATTACTAGAGGAGGAACAAGATCGAAATAATGCATCGTACAAGACATATTATAAAGATCCTAATTATGAGATTGATGCAGCAGAGATTGTGGGGAAAGAACCTGTGATCTGTGAAGCATTAATTCATAAGGATACAACAATTGACCAGCAGTTTAAAAAGAAAGACCTTTACAGGAAATACTCTTTCTATTTAACTAAGGCAGATGACATTTTTGATCATTTGCTTGCGGCCAACTTCCTTAAGTTACCAAAAGGAGTTAAAATTCCATCTCCAGATGAACTTAAAGGAAAAGTATATTGTAAGTGGCAAAACTCTTGGTCTCACTCGACTAAGAACTGTATTGTTTTTCGAGACAGGATCCAAGAACAAATTCGGAAAGGAAGTTTGAAATTCCCACCCAAAGTAGAAAAGGCCATGGGGATCGACAATAATCCTTTTCCAGAAATTGGAGAGGTGGCAGCCAATGTCATAATATCAGACTTTCGAAGCTTGTCCTTGAAAGAATTGGGAGAAGTCAATGTGCAGATGCATGTTGCCAACCAGACAACTATCAAGAAGGACACTGGAAATCTACCAGCTATTAGACAAGGTTTCTCACACCAGAGGGAAGACTTTGATGAAGAAGCACTGGATGACGATTCTTTAAAGGCAACTGTAATGCAAAGGATGTGTCCCAGGTGCAGACTGAGCTACAAATGGTTGAAAGGGCTTCTAATTGATGGGAAGCAATATTACAAGGATGTGCAGAGACGTCCTAAACTAACCAATGCTTTCAATAAAAGGTCATATCCATCTGGTGTTAGGCAGCAGCCATTGATGGTTGAACCAGCAGCCGATAGAATGCATTTCAAAGGCAAGAGGCCTTTATATGAGTCCAGGCCACCTAATTATCACAGAATGGAGAGCAGTCATTCTGAGAGGAGACTGGAGAGTGGCTCAATTTATGAGATCAAAGCCAGAGATTGGCCCCCTAAACCAACCTCACGCAGGGTAGAAAGTAGATACCTTCATCAAATGCTTGCGTTAGGCCCAAGACATGAAGTCAGGACCAAGCAGTGGCCTTTACAGTCACCTTCAAAGATGGATTCGAAGGAAGAAAGAAGCAGTTCAACATCTGGGTCAGTAGGTTCGTGGGTACCTGGAGTTCCAGACTGGTTTGTCATGCAGAACAAACCTAGGGAAGTGTATACCCAGAGAGATGTTGTTGGAAACCAAGGTAGGATGGTCAGACCTCCTTTGGTGGCTCCAAACAATTGGATATTGCTTAAACACCCAAAAATAAAGGAACCAGATATGGTCCCCGTGATTTCTAAATCACAAGGGAAGAAGATTCAGCGTAGGTACACTCAGTACCAGAAGGACTTGAAAGAAAGTGGAGAGAGTTCTTAATTGGTCCAGACAGAAGGAAAAAAGAATCCAAAGTCAGACCATACTTCAAAACCAACTCTACAAGGCAAAACAATTTGCAGCAGAGAATAGTTTGCCAAAGTTCACTCTGAACTAAAAGCCACAGAGAGGTCTAGTTTAGCAGGATTGGAGAAGGCATTGATGGAGAGTGATAGCGAGACAGAGAAAGAAGTTGGCTTAGGCCAAAAGAAAGAAATGGTTGAGGAAGAAATGTTCGAAGCCTTCATGGCTAAACAAACATTCTTGGCTGAAAAACCGGTCATGAAAGACCATTCAAAGGAGTTTGTTAGTAATGAAGTGTCAGAATGCAGCATGGAGGATGCTTCTGGAGTAACTGAACAAGGTGGCCAAGAGGAGAAACAGTCACAGCCAGCCATCCAATTTGGCTCAGTGTCAGTGAATATGGTACACATACTACCGCATGAATTCCAAGCTGGAGATGAGAACCAAGAGGGGCAAGAAATTGACCCAATTCCAGTCTCTAGTGAAGACTCACAAGTGAGTATGGTGCAAGATAATTCCGGAATGGCTACCCCAATGGAAACTGAATATGAGAGTGAAAAAGAGGTGAGTATCAACCTCTCATATCCTTTTGAGTATCCCTCGAACTCTATGACACAGCATGTCAAGCCATTGTATATCAAGGCCTTTTTCAATGGGATACAATTGAACCGAGTCTTGGTGCATAATGGGGCAGTGGTGAACTTACTACCGAAATCTTCTTTGAAGAAACTAGGGAAAAGGAATCCCAGGTTAATCCCAACCAGCATAACCATTACTGGTTTCGTTGGAGACAGACAGATGGCTCAGGGAATTCTGCCTATCAACCTGAGTGTAGGAACCAGGGACTGCATGATGGCATTTTTCGTGATCGACAGCAATGCTAAGTACAATGCTTTACTTGGTAGAGATTGAATCCACACCAACAAATGTGTGCCTTCCTCTTTGCATCAGAAAATAATGATGGCCTTGGGTAATGGAGAGACAGAGGAAATTGATGCAGATCCTCAACCCTTCATAGCCTGTGCAGACTTCGCGGAGGCCGAATTATATATTGAGGGAGTGACACCACTCAGTATACTGAGAAAACCTGATGGCTCATCCGAAGCAACGACTGATGAGGAGGTGACACACCTAAAACACTTAGTCCAGGAAAGTGTTGATGAAGAGGTTGTCGTTAAGGATGACAATGTTGCCTAGTTGTAGGCAAAGAGATGAAGCACCAGAAGCCAAGTCTTTGGCTCTAATTAAGTTTTCAATATTGGATGTAAAATCAATAGTCCAAAAAGTACAGGAGCAAAAGAAAGAAGCCATGATAATTGGCTACAAGCAGAAGCAGCAACAGGCCAGAGTTTTGGCCCTTGATAAATACTGTGCATTGGACATTGAAACAAAAGTCCAGAAGATACAGAAAGAAGAAGCCTTGTGGACAGACTTTATCTATGAGGAGGATGGTAAAGATGTTGAATCAAAGAACCTGGGAGTAGAACACAGCAAGGAGATTGTTTCGAAGCCAGAAGGAATCAAAGAAGGAGCTTCAGTAAGTTCTCAGATACAAGACCTCTTAGAAGAAATAAATTTAGGGGAAGGTTCTGTACAACAACCCATTTATATAAGTGCTTGGTTGAATGCTTTTGACAGGAACCAGTTGTTGGTTATTCTGAGGAGATATAAAGATTGTTTTGCATGGTCTTATAATGAACTACCAGGATTGGATAGGTCATTAGTGGAACATAGGCTCCCTATGAAGCCTAATTTCAAGCCATACAAGCAAAACCAAGAAGAATGAGTCCAGAAGTGATTCAGAAAGTCAAGGAGGAAATTCTTAGATTACTCAAGACAGGCTTTATTAGGACAGCCAAGTATATTGAATGGCTATCTAATATTATGCCTGTAGTTAAGAAGAATGGTAAAATGAGGGTATGCATTGATTTCAGAAACTTAAATCTAGCAACTCCAAAAGATGAGTATCCTATGCCTATAGTAGATTTATTGGTAGACAATTCAGCTGGGCATCAAATTTTATCAATGATGGATGGGCACTCTAGTTATAACCAAATCTGCATTGCAGAGGAGGATGTTCACAAGACAGCATTCAGATGTCCTGGGAATATTGGCACCTTCGAATGGGTTAAAATGCCATTTTGTTTGAAGAATACTTGGGCTATATATCAGAGGGCTATGAACACTATCTTTCACGACCTCATTAGAGGATATTTAGAGTGTTATATTGATGATATTGTAGTTAAATCCCAATCCATGGAGGAGCATCTGTTTCATTTAGAAGCAGCTTTCGAAAGAATGAGAAAGTTCAAGTTGAAACTCAATCCTCTTAAGTGTGCTTTTGGCATGTCATCTGAAAATTTCTTGGGCTATGTAGTACACAAGAAAGGAATACAGATTGACCAGAATAAAGCCAAAGCCATCATTAAAGCCAGACCTCCATCAAGTTAAGAGATGAAGAGAAATTTGTGTGGACAGCAGAACATCAAATTGCTTTCGAAGGAATCAAAGCCTGTTTGGCTAACCCTCCAGTGCTAATGCCACCAAAGGGTGATAAGCCCTTGAAGTTATACATAGCTGCAGCAGAGGATTCATTGGGAGCTTTCTTAGCCCAAGACAATGAAGAAGGCAAGGAGTAAGCTGTTTATTACCTTAGTAGGTTTTTAAATTCTTGTGAATGTAAATACTCAGCTGTAGAAAAGCTGTGCCTTGCATTGTATTTTGCTGCAATGAAATTAAGATACTATCTTTTACCTACAACTGTCTTGGTAATTGCAACCATAGATTTAGTCAAGTATATATTCTCTAGACCTATGTTGAGGGGAAGAATTGGCAAATGGATACTAGCCTTATAAGAATTTCATTTAGAACATGTTCCCCAAAAAGCGGTAAAAGGACAAGTTTTAGCTAATTTTTTGGCAGATCATCCATTTCAAACAGAAAACCAAGAGATAATGGAACTTGGTATGGCTAATGTTGAGCCATGGCAAATGTGGTTCGATGGATCAAAAGCCAATGGCCTAACTGGAATTGGTATAGTGATTAAGTCACCACAAGGAGTAGAAACCACACATGGTTTCAGAGTGGATGAAATTACTTGTTTTAATAATCAAGCTGAGTATGAAGCCTTAATAGTGGGACTGGAAATTCTTATTGGATTACAAGTTCATGTAGTCGACGTATTTGGAGATTCTCAATTGGTGGTTAACCAAGTAAAAGGAATTTTCAAATGTCAAAGTATAAGAATGTTGCCATATTATGTTGTTGCATTACATCTGCTTTCTCAATTTCAAATAGCAAATGTAACTCATGTCCCAAGATTCTTGAATAATAGAGCTAATGATGTGGCTCAGAAAGCTTCGAATTTCAAGAGAAAGGATAATGCTCAAAGGGACATAAGCCAAACAACATATTAGAAATTAATACCACCATTAGGTAAAAGGAATGTGGTCCTGGAAGTCAACTAGAATGACTTACAAGAACAAGATTGGAGGTATCTGTAGACGCGCCCGCATGGGCCTCGATGCTACAGTTCGGACTCGATTTGTCACGGTTCTTAATCTGAACCAAAGAGTCCAAATCTGGCAAATCGTTTTGAGAAACATATTTTTGAAAAAGTAGTGCCAAACATGGACTGCTTTGCCAGATACAGAGTCGCCACCTAAATATTTTTTATGGGAGAATTTAGGAAACCCTGACTCGGTGCCGAAGGCCACATGTCCGTCATCACCGGAGTTGTCTCGGCTCGGGAGCTTGGGTACGATCGGGGAAGGTCAGTTATGAGCACCCCCTTTCGCCCGGTCCGAAGACCGGCCTCTACTAACCGTGATATCCATTTTTGAAAACACTACGTGTTCTTAAACCAATTATTAGCCTAGAATTACTATGTTATACGCGCAGCAAACAAGTATAGACTAGATTGCCTAATTTGGAAAGAATCATTGCATATCCGTTTGTTTTGAAAATGCTTTGAAATTTGCTACTCGCAAGTAGGCTAAAAACACGAATTTCAATGAGTTTTTCCAACTCAAACAATCCAACCTTCACCCACAGGCATTCAAAACATTTTAACACATAAGCATCTAGCCACATGTTAAGCATGCTGACATGGCAACATTCACACTCATGCGATATGCTAAAGCGGAAATACTTACATCGTACTCCGTGCCAAAACAAAGAACTTGTTAGCAAACATGCATGATCCAAGTCCATGTTGAGTGTCTAATGCATCGCATACAAAATGTTGCTAGAATAGGCTCGGCTACCCTAAACATGACATGTGAAAATGCACAATTATCACGTATTCAGTTTGGGAATTGAAGTATTGATGCAGTTAGCGTGATGTACCGAGCCTAATGCATGCAATACAGATGCATGGATGCACACATGCATAGCATGAGGTATGCTAAATTAAACGTGCCCTAATCTACCATCGTAAGCAGGTAAATAAAAGGGAAGAAAGACGTGAGGTTAGAAGACATACACACACTCACGCACACTTATTACATATTTACCCTCGCTCGGAGGGACCAAATAAATATTACAAATTAATTAACTACGCAAGCTAATTAATATTACAAATTAACTAATTTAATTAACAAATTAAATCGACTAAGAAAAACAGTAAAACACCTCGAGAAGCGCGCCGCCATGCGCAAGCTGCCTCTGTTTTCCTTCTCTTCCTCCTCTGGAGGCTGTCAAAGCCTCAAGACTGATCCCTTGGACAGAGAGGATCACCACCGGCTGATTGAGATTGCCACCGGCAGTGTGGTATGGCCATCGGCACAAAATTGAATCTGTCGGCAGAGAAATTGTTGCCGGTAGGCACATTTCACTGCCGGTCGGCAGAGTATTCCTGCAGAACCTGCAACTCACAGCAACAGAGGGCAAGGCAAAGCATGGCAACACAATTCAAAGCATGTATGCACCAACCATGTCTCTTATCATTGTAATGACTCAAAGGGACATGTGCCTCGGTTCTTGGACCACCAATCACGCATTTCCATGCATGATGGCCCAAAGAACCAAGTATGCAACTTTGATTTCTAATGTATGCAAACCAATCAAACAAAATTCCCAATCCCTATCACCCAAGTCAAGAGACAAGGAATGCATGCAAGATGCAATGCAACCTAGGCATACAAGCTAAGGATGCAACATGGCACGGCAAGGCACTTATGCAAGCATACAAGCATACATATGGCAATGCAAATGGATGGCAAGATGGACTTATACATGAATTAGGCAACTCTAAAAAGGGCCTAAAACAGTGGCCAAAGTGCTATAAAATGAGGGCTAAATGGCATGTACACACACATGCACATAAGGACCAACACTTAAGCACAAATCAAACAACATTCAAGCACACTTGAAAGGGACAAACAAGAGTAATTAGCATGGAACATAAGCATTGAAATCATGTCATAAAATGATGCCAAATCATATCAAGCAAGACAAGCAAATGCATGTAAGCATGGTCTAAGTACTTTAGGCAAGTCATGAAGCTTTGAAGCATGTTTATCACAACAAACATGGCATGCATTAAACAACCTAAAACAGGTTTTTAGCTCATAACATAAGGCCCAAAAGACCACTTAGATGGCATCTAGATGGCTCAAAAAAACAAAGGCATGCAAAGGCACCAAAACATGGAGCAATGCTATACAAGCTTCCAAAGCATTAAAGAGGCATGCAAGGCAATCAAACAAGCATGGAAATGGGACTGAAATGGCATGTAGAATGATTCCAAATCACCAAAACAATGCAAAGATGGCATGCTACACATGCACATACTCAAGGCCAACAAGCCCAAATACAAAGGAGCTATATAATGCATGCTAAAATCGACCCAAACACTTATGGACAGACTTAGAACATGGCAAAATAAGCACATAATCTTCACAAGACTAAGCCTAAAACATGCTCCAACAAAGGCTAACAACCTAAGGCACATTAAGGCGCAAACATGGCATTACATGGCAACTATGCTAAGCATGCATGGAGTTCCAAAACCAACCTAAAATCATGTTATATTATGGATATATAAGCATGAAAAACAAACCAAACATGCTCAACACACACTCAAGCATGGGCTTCCTTAAGAGGCCAAAATATGTCCTTTCAAGGACAACAAGGAGAGAGGGTGGCCCTCTCCTTCTTGGGACTTCAAAGCATCATCTTCACCACTGAAATCCCTCAAGATTTCAGTGGTGAAGAGGCCTCAACACCAAAATCCCGGAGCTAGCACAAGATGGCTCAAAATGAGGCCTTTTGAGGCCTAAGGGTGGTCAACAACCCTCAAACAACAAAACACTCTTAATAAAAAATAAAGAGGGCCTAAAAACAGAACTTTTTTATGTTATACAATAAGCACAAAAACAGCTCTAAGATAGGTATAAAATCAATGCAAGAATGGGAAAAAAAGGACTAGAATCTCACCCTTGAAGACCCCTTTACAAATGGATGCTTCAATGGCCTCCTTGAGCTTGAATCCAACACCAAAATCTCAAAACAAACTCTTTAGAACCTCAGCTCCAAGAGGATGGTGAAACACTAGGTGTTTGTGTGCAATAGTGAGACACAAAACACCTAGTGTACAAATAAGAGGGAAAGAGAGATAGATTGTGTATCTAACACTAACCCTAGGACCAGAGCTCAACAATGGCTGTTCTTGCTCTCCAAAAATATCTAACTCTCCTCCTCTTTGCCTTAGAGAGAGCTTCTCTCTATATTGTCTTGTAAAGCTTGTCTTGTAAGCTTTACAAGAGGGAGATCCCTCCATACACGTGTATGGAGGGATGCAAAAGCAAGACAGCTGTCTAAAAATATCTGCAAAAGCAGATGAACAGCAATCGGCCGGCCAAAAATGCCATCTTGGCCAAAAATAGTGCCGACCGACACAAAAAAGTGCTGACCGGCAACAAATAGTGCCGGCCGGCAAACTATATTGCCGGTGGCAGCAAACACCAGCCGGTGGCATCTAGCCACTGCCGGTGATGGGTAGGGATGGTCTACAAGCCCCACCTTGCCTCTCAAGGGCAAGATGCAAGTGTTTGGTGCAAAACCAGACACTAAACGGTCGAGTTCGGAGATCCTGAGGCAAGGCACGCGAGCCGAGGCCTCCGGGAACTCTAAACGAACACAAACATGGAAGATCACCATGTGTTCAAACGGTGACGTCCAAGTCTTGAGGACGGTCAAAAATGGGGTGTCTACAGTATCCAATAATGCAGTACTTGGCTGGCCCATCTTCGAAGGCCAGTAGAAAAATTAAATTGCAATTTATACAATACGTGATATATGGTAATGCTTTCTACAAAAGAGGGAGAGATGGTTTATTGCTGGAATGTTTATACCCAAAAGAAGCATTAACAGCTATGGCTGAGGTTCATGAAGGCATCTGTGGTGCTCATCAGCCTGGGGTGAAAATGAGATGGTTGCTTCGAAGGCATCCCTACTATTGGACAACTATCCTTAAAGACTACATAGAATATGCAAAAGGTTGACAGGCATGTCAAAAGCATGGCACAATAAGGCATGTGCCCATAACTGACCTGCATGCAGTAGTGAAGCCTTGGCCATTTAGAGGATGGGCCATAGACATGATGGGGAAAATACACCCACCTTCTTCGAAGCATCATTGTTTTATTTTGGTAGCCACTGATATACTTCACTAAGTGGGTCGAAGTTAAGCCATACAAAACTGTAGACCAAACTGAGGTCATTGGATTCATTAAGGATTTAATCCATAGATTTGGTATCCCACAGACTATAACTGTTGATAATGGGACGGTATTCGATGGGAAAATGGTGAAGTCTTTTGTGGCAGAATTTGGAATTAGCCTTGTTAATTCGACCCCCTATTATGCACAAGTCAATGGTCAAGCTAAATCATCCAATAAATCCTTGAAAAAGTGAATACAAAAGGTTGTGGAAGACAATCCTAGGGATTGGCATAACTTATTGTTGGATGTATTGTGGGCTTATAGAACTTCCCCAAGGTCAAGCACAGGAGTCACTCCTTATGCCTTAGTATATAGGCATGATGCAGTGTTACCTGTGGAAATTAATGTTAAGTCCTTGAGGGTAAGATGCCAAGACCAGTTAGATCTTGAGCAATACCATCAGAGTATGTGCTTAGAATTAGAAAGCATAGATGAAGCTAGAATTAAGGCATTAAATAGCATTCTTTTTCAAAAGAAGAAAGTAGCCAAAAATTATAATAAAAAAGTCAAATACATTAGCTTTGATGCAGTGTTACCTGTGGAAATTAATGTTAAGTCCTTGAGGGTAAGATGCCAAGACGAGTTAGATATTGAGCAATACCATCAGAGTATGTGCTTGGAATTAGAAAGCATAGATGAAGCTAGAATTCTGGCATTAAATAGCATTCTTTTTCAAAAGAAGAAAGCAGCCAAAAACTATAATAAAAAAGTCAAATACATTAGCTTTGATGAAGGTGATTTGGTATGGAAGACAATACTTCCAATAGGGATTAAAAGTCATAAGTTTGGCAAATGGTCACCTAATTGGGAAGGACCATATCAAATTCATAGAGTCTTGCCTTTTGAAGCATACCATTTGAGAAATTTAAATGGATACATACATCCCAAAAAGATTAATGGCAGATATTTGAAACTTTATTTTTCAACCATTTGGGAAACACAAGGAATAAAGCAAACATTAAGTACAAGAACACGAGAATACTCAAATGATAAATAAGAATTTGTTCTTCATAAAGAGTTGAATACATTCTGCCATAAATTGGCCCAGAAATCATTACAATGTCTCAGTTGTTCCTTTACAATGGATGTTCTATTCTTAAAAGATGAGAACAACATGATAGCTGTGGTCATTTCCTACTTTCAATCAGCCAGTCCTTGGTTGGTGATCTGCAGTTTGGTGTCAGTTCGGATTAAGGCTTGGTTCACTGCAGATAGCTCCTTCTCAAGTTGAGCTTTCCTCTCCAGTAGTTGAGTTCGAAAGTGGGAGACAGAAGAATGTTGTTCCTTTAATTTTGATACCTTAGTATGCACTGTGGAAACAAAGCCCTAATCTTCAGCCAATTTCTCCTCTGCAGCCTTGACAGCATGACAAATGTTGATATAGAAGTCAATAGTAGCTGCTGCCTGAGATAGATGACTTGAGACAGTCATGCCAGATTGCTCAACAATCTTGCAACACTGAAGGAAGCCATTTCTTATTATAGGTCTCTCTAATGCCTCGAAGGGGATCCTGGAAAAGGATGTCAATAGCTCCAAGCAGTTATCCAAGTCTATCAGAGGTAAAGAAGGCTTATTACTGGAGGAAGAGCTCTTAAAAATTTCTAGTAAAGAATCAGCCAAAACTAACGGCTCAGTCTCATCACTAGCCATTGGGGAGGTAGAAGGCAGGTCGAAGAGACTAGCTAGTCTTGCTTCAAAAATGTCTACATCATCTGTGGACATGAAGGGGGCAGAAAGGGCTTTGGCGGAAGGCACAAAGGACTGCATAAAGTTAGGAGAAATGGGTGGAGCATCTTCAGCAGTTTCTATCGTTCTAGCCACCAATAAATCAAGGGAAGAAGGGCTGGAACTAGGCAAAAGTAATAAACTATGAGTTAGAGAGCTGCCAGCACCCTCTTTAGGAGAATCAGCTACCATCGAAGAGAAGGTAATAGCTGGAGCTTCCTTAGGAGGAGAAGGAAAAGCAAGGCTCGAAAGAGAATTAAATTGAGATAGGTCAAAAGATAAGTAAAGAAGATATGGAGTTAAGCCAAAAGAAAGTGATGCAGGAATACTTGGCCTTAGAAAGGGTATAGAAAATATAAGGCCTGGAAGTGGCAAAATTATTTGAATGTTTTCCACATCTTGAGTTTGTTCCACTTCAACTGAAACTGAGGTAGTCGTTATTGGAAGAACAGGCTCAGTAGTTGTTGCTACAAAAGAATAAGTACAAAGTAATGTCAAGCCTCAGTACCTAAAATCTGACAAGGAAAAACAATAGAGGTTTGAAAGAAGTTACTTGTTTCAGAAGTAATAACAACAATAGGAGAGCTGCGAAGGGAATAGTGCTCATCAATATATTGCCTTCTTGCAGTTTCCCTTTGGATTGCATCAGCAGCAGCAGCTTCATCTCTTAAGAATTGTTGCTGCCGTTTCTTCTCAGCTCTCTCAAAAACAATTATGGCCTTAGAATGTTTCTGCTCCACTGCCTTGGCAGCTGCCTCATGAATAAGGTCTTCGACCAAATCAAAAGGGGGACAGTCATCTTCCTTCTATTTTTTCTCTGTATTGGTGCTGCCTGTTCCATCTCAATTTCTCTTTCTTCAATCTGGGATTCAGATTCCTCAGAAGTGAGTTCCTCTGCTATTACTTTGGCAGTTGTCTCATGAGTAGAATCTTGAGCCCAATCAGATGAAGAGACAGTCACTCTCTTTCTTCTTTGTAAGAGTGTCTCTTGCTCTTAAGCTTCTTCTTCTTCTTCTTCTACCGATTGAACTTCAGGTGCTTCCTTGACAGGATCAGGCAAGAGTTTCCTTTTCTTCTTTTGCTGTTTACTCCTGAGGAGATGTAAAGCTTGGGTCTTCTGAGGAGAATCTCCTTGTGAAGCACCTGCACCACCTTTACAAAAGAAAAACAAAGGATAAGGCTAAGAAGTATTATAAAAAAAAAGACAAAAGGAAAAGAAACAAGGGTATCTACCTTTCTTAGAAGCAGCTCGAGTGACTCTATGAGGAGTGGAAGCAGCAGGAGTAACTGTGTGGTGGCAGACATAGGAACTGAAGTGGTAAGAGTAGTGGAAGAAGTGGCAACTCCAGCTCCTTTGGGTTTGGATTGGGGCACATCTAGCACCATTAATAAGTCTTGAGGAGCAATGACCAAGTATACTTCCATGTTGGTCACTCACCAGTTTTGGTACCTCTTCAATGGGTTACCTTGAGGAATGAAAGGGATGTATTCAAAATCGATCAAGTCCTGTATAAACTTAGAAGTTGCCTTTTCTAGTCTGGACCTTTGAACCTTTAAATCCCTGCTAGTAAGACTCAGATTGGCGTTACTGCAGAGAGGTATTGGGACCCCTTGTGAGAAGCCAAATTGTCTAGCAAATTGAGCAGGACAATAAGGCTCGGCAATGCATTTGTAGGCTCTGGGGTTCATAGTCCCAATAAATAGCTCTCTGGGGATCAGAATAGAAGCCCATATATCTTTATGAGGAGGTGAAACACAGAGCCTATCACTTAGAAAATTCTTCAACCAAGATGGGCCAATAGTAATGGGTTCGAAGGGATGAAAGTTGTAAAAAGGAAGGGAAGCTGGAAGTTGGTGGAAGAAAGAGAAGTAAAAAGCAAAGGTAGAAGGATAAAGTGAAACATTGGCTAGCCTCATGCCATGAGTAGGAGGGTTTGGCTCAAAAAATTTAAGGCATTTAGACTATAGCTCAACAAAATAAGCAAAAAGCCAAAGCTGAGGTATCCAAAATGGACCTCCTTGATTGGTATCTAAGGGTTTCTCACAGAAAAGAGAACAAGCTCTATATACATGACCTAGAACATATGGGGCTAAGGCCACTTTTTTCTGTAGGACAAAAGTTTCGGCAAGAGGGGCAAATTCAAGCATAATTCTTTGAGAAGAAGTGCAAAAAAGAAATTTGTAAAGCCAATATAATATGAAAGAAAAGAATTCCCTATCAGTTATAGGGCTCTCCCTTCTATTCTCGGCCTTGACAAAGTCACTGTAGGATGAGTTAAGGGAGGGGAGGGAAAAGGGGACTGGTGAGTCAGGATAATCTGGTCCAATGGGAGTACCAATGGGAGACAATCCTAGTAGATGGCAAATATCAAGAACAGTAGGGGCCATCATTCCACATCTAAATTGAAAAAAATTAAAAACAGAATTGCAGAAGCAAAGGGCAGCAGGAATTAAGAAAGGGTCGTCTGAGATGGTAAACCTGGATAGTCGAAGAGCTCTTGAAGGTCCAAAGTTCTAGCAGGGACAACCCGATCGTACCATTCTTGTCACTCCGGTCTTACTGTGGGCCAGCATCGGTGGGGACGGTTTATCCTCCAGGTACCCAGTCAAGACCACCTTCATAAAGAAGACAGTGGTCTTCTAGACGTGGATATAACGCTGGAAGCTCAGTAAAAATCTCCTTGAAGATGGGCCCAAGCACATAGTCCTGTTGCTCATGACGTTGAGGGATGAAGATGCGTCCATCGATGGCGTTTTTCTCACCGGCGTTGTACTTTTCACATTCTGCCTCAATGATCCTTTTTAGGGTTACAGACGGGCTCGCGCGCTCTACGACTGGTACTTTCAATGAAGAAGAGGCCATTGATTAAAAGCTTTCTCAGAGGATGAAGTTGGGAAATGGAGTAGAGAGTCAGTAGAGATAAAGGGTTTGTGTGTTAGACGAGCGAGTGATTTCAAAACACGAAATAAAAGGGTTTTAACAAAACCTTTGTGTCTAAAAAATGTATCGCGTAATTCGTTAAGTATTAAAAGTACAAATACGAAGAGCTTCCTTCAATATTGATACTTTTGGAGGGAAAAACACACCCCGATGTTGAGGCCAGCTTCGAAGCATAGTATTTGGCTTCGAAACTAGCTTTTGGCGCCAAAACTCAAATAATAAACGGCTTCTAAGCTGAGAAGCTGGCTTCGAAGTACATTTCAAACCTACGGATGTAAGAATGCTCAAGTATTTGTTTATTTCAAAGGGATTAAAGACCTGTTTCAGGTTTCTCAATGAAAATAATGTCCTTCGAAGCAAAACTTGAGATCTCTCAAGGATGGGAATTGGTGTTCGAAACATCAAGACCAATAGTTGGTTTATATATATTTAGAAAAGATTGTCTTTTCAGACTAAAACAATGTAGCCCTCAAAAGGAGCTTCCATATTTTTGAAAGTATGGACTGTTGTTCAAAGCAAAATGGTCAATTTAAAACTGATTGATCATACTAAATCATGACCATATATTTGGTTATAATTGAAACAAATTTTAAGGGGCAAGATTGTTAGATTCAAAGCACGGATTATGAATGAAAAATCAGCAAAAACTATCAACTGCATTCCATAAAAAGTTCACGTTCATTTTTGTTAGTGTTTTATTTAAAACAAGTAAATCCAGATTCGAAGGATAAGATTGTGCAGTTCGAAGCCCTAAATTTGCTTTTAAAGACAAACGGAGACAAGACCAAACAATGCCAAACAAATAGAAAAGTCTTAGTTGTATTAAAGCAAAAACAATTACATTGAATGGCCCTTTTTGGGTACAAATTCAAGTTCATAAAAGTAAGGAAAAGAATAAATAACAAGATCATGAAATTTGGTCCAACTATGATCAATGAATTTTTGTTCTTTCTTTATTCTATTTTCTATTTCTTCTAGGATTGGCTGCATAAGTTGATGTGCTCTCACTTCATAAAAGAGCTCTTCAGCCTTTATTTCGAATGTTGTTTCTCTCAATTCTTATTCTAACTCATCTATATCCAAGTCATCCCAGTACGCAGAGTCTTTATTCTTGAAGTTATCGAATTCTTCAATGAAGTTCTCTGCTTCGTACTGGGCATGAATTCGAAGGGCGGAGAGTTGGTCCAAAGATTGAGTGGTGGCCACAGAAGTTCGATGCTAGTGAAGAAACAGCGGAAGTTGGTCCAAAAACATATGAAGTTCTGCTTGGGCGAGGGGGTTGAGGACGTGACCCGAGTCAGAATATCACAAGCCCATCGAAGATTCTTGAGAGGAACATCATTCTCAAGAACATTGAAAGGCAAATGAGAGAAGGCCGCAAGCAGAAATTGGGCTTGCTTCCACTCTGTTGGAGTAGGGGAAGGTGGAGGCTTGTAAGGAGAAAAGACCTTATTCGCAGAGAGGGCAAGCCTCAGTCTCTCTATCCAACAAGGATTTGGTGGAGAAGGAGGTATGGGAGCTTCCATGTCGGGAGAAGAAGCAAGGGCAAAAGGAACAAGGGCATTAATATAATCGAGCCAGTCAGAAGAGCAAAGCTTGGCCTTCTGAGCTAAGAACGATGGATCATATCCTTGTGCCTCTTCCGGGCGTCGGGCAGCGTGCACTATCTTTGTAGGCATGGAGGATGTATACCATGCTACAAGCAGATTCTCCTCCAAACTGCGTCGTCGGTCGATGGGCATGTAAGGATAAACCACCGAGCTTCGCACATAGAAAGGAAGCTCTAAAGGATCAGTGAACTCGACGAAATGATGGTTAATTCGCTTCCTCAGATCATAGGCTTCAGGTTTCGACCAGCTTGCCCAGTCAGAAGCCCCAGAGGAAGAAGAAGCCACATCCCATGCAGAGGGTTATGAAGAGGAACTTCCCATGTCCATATTTGCGACTTTCTGAATCAAAGGATTGAGAGCAGTTCGTTTGTAATCCAAGGGTGAGTCAGAAGAAGAACTTTCCATGTCTATATTTGTAAGTTTCTGAATCAAAAGATTAGGGCAATGCGTTCGTAGTCTAAGGGTCGATAATTTGCAAAGGCATCCATGACAAGAATATAGAAAGGTGGGTAAAGGTGGCTAATTAATACATGAAGGTTCTTTCGAGGAGAAACAGCATCATCAGATGACTTTTCATGTGCTTGATCAGTGGAGGCGAAAATTGATTCGGCCATAAAAAATATATATCAGTCTGTTCGAATACTAAGGTGGTTGGGGTATTCAAAAGATTGAAGGAGAGTTTAATGCGGATGATGAATGACAGTTGCATTTCTGGAAGAATACAAAGCCCATGCACATTCTAAGACGTGGGTAAAAGACCTAGATCCACTAATATCACCAAGTATTGGGTATATTAGTGCGGGGGGTAATGTTGACTACATATTTTGTACAAGCCAATTACAATTCGACGCGTGACAGAATAAGGGTAATACCGGAAGACTATTCAAGTCTTCGATCCTGATCGTACACATGGCAGTTAGTAGTGGTTATTACGAGATCCGAGTAGTAGTGGATCAACAAAGAGATGCAAGGTAATGTGGCTTCAACGGTTACTCACATTTAAATTCAAAAATTAAGAGGAAAGCCTAACTGCAAGTGACAGCATAGTGGAGCTAATTATAAGGCAGCATGATCAGCGATCATGGAGGAGCAGTTCGACGGTTAGAAATGCAGTTCGATGGTCATCCTTGAAAAGTATAAATAGCAGAGAAAGCCCACAAAAACAGCCCCAGACTCAGCTCCAAAAAACCAGTCTTATTCTGCTTATTTTCCTTTTCAGTTTTACATTTCCAATCTTACATTTTCTGTTCTTTACATTCCTGTACTTTAAATTCCTGCACTGCACTTTCGTTCATAGGAGTAGCTTCAAGTGATAGATTGTTGCTGTAAACCTCTACGAGGCTAAGTTTGGATCATTGTAAGTTTTTCATTTTAATGAAATGCTTCAAATTGTTCTTCATTTAATTGTTATCTTGTTTAATTCTCCTAAATCAAGCCACCAGTAAAAGTCCTCTTCATTGAGGTTGAAAGAATTAAAACACAATCGTCTGATAATTGGTTGACAATTAATTTTCTGTAAGGACTGATTGATCCTTGCTGGCACGCTTGCAATTACAAAAATAACTTTCGAAAGCCAAAAAGTCAACAGAAACCCTTGAGTCATAATCGATTGTGTGACGATCGACGGTGACGATCAACCATTCGTCGTCGTCCGGCGTTGGTTCGTCGTTGCTGGTCTCTCTCTCCGGCATTGGTTCATTGCTGCGGTTCTCTTTCTCCGACGATAGATTTCAGTGTGTTTTTTTTCCCAAGATTTTCAGTGTTTTTTTAATTAAAAAATCATAATAATAATTAAGCATTTTAGCCATTAATGAAATAAATTTATATTAATTGATACTAATTGACAATTTTAGTATTAATTGATGCTAATTAATCCATTAATTGACACTAATTAATTTATAATGAAAAAATGAAATAATTTTACTAAAAATGAAAAAATGAAATATCACTAAAAATATGATATAGATTGAAAAAAATGAAAGAATTTGTCAAATGAATAAATGAATTACTAAAAATGAAAAAATGAAATATCACTAAAAAAAATGATATAAATTGAAAAAAATGAAAAGATTTGTCAAATGAATAAATGAATTACTAAAAATGAAAAAATGAAATATCACTACAAAAAATGATATAAATTGAAAAAAATGAAAGGATTTGTCAAATGAAAAAATGAATTACTAAAAATGAAAAAATGAAATATCACTAAATTAAAAAAATAACAATTGTTATATTATTAATTGTAATGAAAAAAAAATTAATAAAAACAGAATCACAATTTAAAAAAAAATTAAGATTAAAGAAAAAAATGAAATACAAAATGAAATAATTTATATTAAATGAAAAAAAATTGAATATTAAACTTCTATTAAATAACTAATTGAAATTAATATAAAGAAAAATAATGTAATGACATCACAACATTAATACTAATTAAGCCATTAATTGACACTAATTAATTTATAATGACAAAATAAGGAGAAAAAGAAAAAAGAAATGAAGAAAAAAAAAGAAAAAAAAAAGCTTGATGCTAATTAAGCCATTAATTGACACTAATTAATTTATAATGAAAAAATGAAATAATTTTATACTAATTGATACTATTAATGAAAATAATAATTTTTTTTATACTAATTATATTAACTTTTATTAATGAAATAACTTTTTAAAAATTAAAACTAAAAAAAATGACAAAATAATCATTTTTATATCATATAAGGGTAAAAATCACAATTATACAATAAAAAGTTATTTTACAGTTTATCAACCAAATACTATTTTGCTGCTTAAATCCATAATCTCACAGCTGCACCAAACAAGTTAATAGCTTATGTTCACAGTTGTAAGTTATAATCTGTTAAGTTATAATCTATAATCACTTTTCCACAGTTCTACCAAATTGAGCTATTGTATAAAAGAGTAATTACGAATTTCATTTTTTCTGTTAATTTTATTAAATAAAAAATTATAATAACAGAATATTTATAATTTTCAAAACTATAGGGATAATTCATATTTTAAATAAATCTTTGGGTGTATTATGTTTCCTCAGTTTTATGTTTCTCCTCTCTGTGTATTTTTCCTGTTTTTTTTTTTTTAATTTTTTATTGGAACAGTTAAGATTTGACATCGTTATATCTTGTGCCAAATTTTGATAATAATTTTTTTCTCTCCTTTGTTGGGGAAAACAAATGTTATTTGTATTTAGTGTTTTGTGAAAAAAATTAAGAATTAAAGTAGGAATTCTAAATTTTGATATTTTAAATAGGGTGAATTATATTAACGGTTCCTGTAATTTAGGAGTTGTGTTATTTTGGTTCTCAACCTTTTAATTGTGATACATTATTATTTATTCTATGCATTTTCATAAAATCTTTTTAAGATTTCTTTCATGTACTTTAATAACCCATACGCAAAACGATCAAACTGATATATCATCCATGATATACACCATTAATTGACACTAATTAATTTATAATGAAAAATGAAATAATTTTAAGAAAATGCTATGGATCCCAAACAAATTACCAAATTTTCTACCAAACCTCTCACATGTGTGAGAGGTTTGGTATAAAATTTGGTAATTTGTTTGGGATCCCTAACATAACTCATAATTTTATACTAATTGATACTATTAATGAAAATAATAATTTTTTTATACTAATTATATTATTTTTTATTAATGAAATAACTTTTTAAAAATTAAAACTGAAAAAAATGACAAAATAATTATTTTTATATCATATAAGGGTAAAAATCACAATTTTACAGTAAAAAGTTATTTTACAGCTTATCAACCAAACACTATTCTACTGTTTAAATTCATAATCTCACAGCTGCACCAAACAGGTTAATAGCTTATGTTCACAGTTGTAAGTTATAATCTGTTAAGTTATAATCTATAATCACTTTTTCACAGTTCTACCAAATGGAGCTATTGTATAAAAGAGTAATTACAAATTTCATTTTTTCTGTTAATTTTATTAAATAAAAAATTATAATAAGAGAATATTTATAATTTTCAAAACTATAGAAATAATTCGTATTTTAAATAAATCTTAGAGTGTATTTATGTTTCCTCAATTTTATATTTCTCCTCTCTTGTGTATTTTTCCTGGATTTTTTTTTAATTTTTTATTGGAACAGATTTGACATCGTTATATCTTGTGCCAAATTTTGATAATAATTTTTTTCTCTCCTTTGTTGGGGGAAAACAAATGTTATTTGTATTTAGTGTTTTGCGAAAAAAATTAAGAATTAAAGTAGGAATTCTAAATTTTGATATTTTAAATAGGGCGAATTATATTAACGGTTCTTGTAATTTAGGAATTGTGTTATTTTGGTTCTCAACCTTTTAATTGTGATACATTTAACCTTATTTTTTATATTTTTTTACCAAATTAAATTTTAGTATGTATTTGGATGATGATCATGTAATGGATGGTTTATTTTTTGATATTTTTGGATGATTATCATGTAATAGATAGTTATATTTGTTGTTAACAAATATTTTTGAATAGTTATCGTGTAATAGATGGTTATTAGGTTTTTAATGTGTTTAATATATGAAATATTTTTAGTTTTGGATTTAATGTATTGGTTTTAATAATGATATTGTAACGCCCTAAAAAAAAATACATAAAACTCATCTCTTTAGACATGCATTGATACAAAGAAACCAACCATCTTTCTATTAATCTAAGTAGTTCTTACAAAATATTACATGTTAACAACAAAAGCAAATGCTCTACGGGCTTACAGCTTTCCAAGTTAACACTTTGTTATAAAAAAAAGAGTGCTAACTCAATACATATTAAGCCCTTGGCTTGAATTTACATGTAATACATCAAAAGAAAACAAATAACAAAGCAGTCTGTCTGCCTCTAGCCTCTCAAGTTATGTCCTTGGAGGTGGCATGCTACCTGTACTTGAAAATGATGTCCCATAAAGGGTGAGCCACAGCCCAGTAGAAATACACTAAACCAGCCATGAACAATGACTAAAAGATTAGCAATTGATAGATGGTCAACACAGATACATCCACATATATCACATTTCGATTTCATGACATTAAGTCCATGCTACATTTCATTTTTCATGTCTTTTCCAACTTTGAGTTTGAAAACAAGGCTTAACACCTAGCCAAATAACTTAATGAGATTTAGACTCATCTTTAAAACACTTTCAAAATTCACGAGGGATACACATTTTAGTGCTGTATCAATAACGCATAAACCATTCCCACACTTTGCGAAAGATACACATTTCGGTGTTGTATCAACATAACATAGAATCACTTCTATACCTTACAATTGATAACGATATACATTTTAGTGCTATATCAAATCAATTCAAACACTTCCATAATCAACACTTGATACACATTGTAGCGCTGTATTAAAGTCACACCAAATCCGGTTTAGAGGTCCATCCCCTATCTTCCCTTAAACCGTGGAGTACATCCCCTATCTCCTCCCACAGAATACATGCATATAAACATAGATCATATACAATCAATACATAGAATTAATGTATTATTCCAGTTGCTATGTCACGACCCAAACCCGCCCCGAGAAGGTTGGCATCATAACCGGCCAGTAATTCTAGATTACCACAAGCCTTTCTGTACAAAACATACATAACCGGGGCTTGCGGAAGCGAAAACAAAACACTAATAGTCCAAAGAGCTGTGCATTTATATGAACATACATTACATGCCAAAAATGTTAATTTACCCACTACATTACATCACATATAATCAAAACTCATGTACAAAACATAGGCTCACGCCACATGTACAACCAAAACCAAGCTTCCTAACGGCCTTCTAGGCCTAGACCCAACTCGGAGGCACCAAAACACCGGGTAGGCTTCAAAACGGCGGTTCGGCTCGGACTCCGCCTAGGCTTGACTTCCAGAGTGCTCACCTATAAATACATATATACAAACAATGAGCTAAAGCTCAGCAAGTAACATTAAAGTAAAGGGGTAGTGAACGAATTCCACATTTCATATATCCATAAAATAAATCATTCATAAACATAATCATCTCATATCAGAACATACATAATGGCATACTCCATAGAACATAACATTTGTCGTCCAACGACTAGAGTAACCGGTCCCGGACACCGATTAAACACATACCGAGATCTCGTAAACTGGTCCACTTAGGACTATCTATGGATGCCATACTAGATTCGCAAACTGGACATTCGTTCACAGAAAACATTTATCATTTCAAAACCATAGCATAACGTAGCACTTTTAAACATAGATCATACTAACATATCTTTACAGAAATGTTACTCACAGTGGGTTTCCAAAACCGGTTGCACGGTTTTCGCCTCCTGACCTGCCATTATCAACATATAACACATTTCTTCAATACACATTATCATTAACTCACTTAATTCATGCCATTCTATCCTTTCTTTACTCTATTTCATGATTATGAGATGCTAAATGATGCAAATGACATGTGAAAATCATGTAATTCAACTTCTCAAACTTTCTTGAAATAAGTCCCCCGCTCGAGCGCCCCTTTGTCAGCTCGAGCGGACTGCACAAATCCAAAACTACTGGGAGGCCGATTTTCACGCTCGAGCGGGAATCCCTCCGCTCGAGCGGACCACGCGAAAATCTGAAATTCTGGACTCTTCTCAAGCTTCAATCTCTCCTTTGCCAAAACAACTTCAAAGTGATGAAATCCAAGTCCCAAAACCCTTGACCAACAACTTGAATTAAACATTATAGCTTCTAAACAAACCCAAATGCATCATATACAAGATCGAACCATGAATTGAGGTGAAGAATCATAACTATTCATGTAAAAGCTTCATTTCTTCATATCCATGGAGGTTCTTCCTCAAGAATGCCAAACATAAACATAAATCATCAATTTATGCCATACATGCTCAAATTAAACATATTTCTTCTTCAATCCACTTATTTACCATGAGGTCATGCATGAATCAACCTTATTTCAAGAAATTAGAGAGGAATTCTTACCTTAAGCACTTAATTGGAGAAAATGTAGCTTGATTCTCTTTTTCCCTCTTCTTTCTCCCTTCTCCCGAATCCTTCTCTCTCTCTCTCTCTCTCTCTCTCTCTCTCTCTCTTTCTAGATTTTTCTTTTCTTATTGTTGAGTCAAAGAGTCAACATCCTTATCTATATGTACATATATGTCATAAAAATAGAATTGTGCCATAATCTTGAGCCAAACAAGGCTTAACGAATCAGACGGAATTCAGTCTTCAATTTATCGCCCCAAATGGTTCTAAAAATTCCCGGTATCTTATAGACGCGTTCAATTTCGTTTTCTGAACCCATTACGGTCGTCAATTTCGGTCCCAAAGTTCTCATCTCAACAGATATTCTTCTAATTCAAACAGATATTCTTCAATTAATTCGTATAAACACATAATTAATTACTGATAAATATGACACATGTTTTGGGGTCATTACATGCTGTATTCAATAGCATACTCAATCGATTAGTTTTAGTTTGCCTAATCATCATGCAGTGTCTACAACAATCAAGACTATCCTCCACCGATAGCCCAAAGCAGTTATTTCTATACTGAAAATAAATGCACCAAATGGATATATAATCAACATTTCAACTAGGTGAGCGATGAACGAATCTAACTACATCCTTTAATCTCATCCACATCCAATTCCAACATTCTCAATTTAATTCTTTTTTTTTTTCAAATTAATTATACCAATTAATTTATCAATATAATTAGAGCATTTCCCATAATTAATATCACAACCCTAAGGTTCCATTTTCACCAATAATCCAATATTGATCTCATTTCTCTATGCCAAACATGTATACAAGTTTATATAAACAAAACCCCAACTTTTGTAAAATTACACAAAGGTCCAAACTTTCTCAAAATTACCCAACAACCCCCAACTCATCAAAACGCTAAAATTCAAAGACAAAACTCATGAGAAGGAATAGGATATCCCTACCTCGAAGTTAGAGCTCAAACAGGGAAGTTGAAGAAAACCAAAATGCTCCAAACTCAAAGATCCATAGATCAAAATGGAGCCTTCGACAATCCACACACTTTTTACAAAGGCCGGAGGATAGTGAGACACTCTAATTAGATCAAACCCTAGAGAGAAGGGAGTTTCTAGAGAGAGGAGCTCTCAAAATATCTTTGTAGAAAGTAAGAGAGAGAGAGAATGTAAAAAGTGATTTTAAAATGCCCAGCTGCCAACTGATATACGACATTCCCGCTCGAGCGGAGAACACAGCGCTCGAGTGTCAAGAACAAAAAACTCGGTACGCTCGAGCGCAAGAAGGCCCGCTCGAGCGCCAAGACACAAGAATAAAGTACATCCGCTGGAGCGCGAAAACCAGTCCGCTCGAGCGTGGATTTCCCCCTTCCAGAACTTACACCAAAAAGTACTACCCGCTCGAGCGCCAGAGTACCCGCTCGAGCGCGACCGCTCAAGCGTAAAGAAACCCGCTCGAGCGTAAAAATCACACCTGCAAAAGTTTTGCAGGGACACGAAATACTGGGAGTGTGCAATCTCCGCTCGAGCGCAACAAAGCCCGCTCGAGCGGAACGGCCGAAAACGTGGCAACAAGATTTTAGACCAAGGTTCAACCCACCAGTTCGAAACATGCCCAACACATCCTAAAACTCAAACAAATGGAATTAAAGTACGACAACAAGATAGATATAACTACCAACTCCATGGAACCGAGTCCGGAATACAATAGAACAGTAAAGGGACAACCGGGATCGCTGTAACCTCCCCCCTTAAAGAATTTCGTCCCCGAAATTAAATACAAGTTTTTTAAAAACAAGATTTTCTCAATTCCCAACATTATCACAATGCGAATTTTAACAACTCGACCCATTGCCGATCATCTCATCTCTTTTCAAGAAGCAGTTTACAACATTTTCTACAACATGCATTATAGTTATGCATTCCCTGAAATTTCACAAATTTCAATACTACATTCCACAATTCTATATCATATTCAGTATTCATGATATATTTCCATTTCTACAATACATCCAACATATGCAATGTTACATTACACTTCCATTTTGAGGCAAGTTTCAAAATACTTCCATTAAATCAAAACATAAACCATGTTTTACAACCTAAGATATATTCAATACTCTTAAGGTTCAACAATACAACAAAATATACAATACATGCTCAAACATCCACAAGTAGATCCGGATATCTCTCTCGGACCTCCAACTCACGTTCCCAAGTGGCTTCCTCCACTCCGTGATGTTTCCACAAGACTTTTACCAAGGGAATGGTCTTGCCTCGCAAGACCTGATCTCGCCTATCCAAGACCCGAACCGGTCTCTCCTCATACAAGGCATCCTCATCAACCTCTAAGTCGGTCCAATCTAATACATGCAATGGATCTGGCTCATACTTCCGAAGCATACTCACATGAAACACGTCATGAACTCCGGACAACTGCGATGGCAAAGCTAAACGATAGACAACCTCGCCAATCCTCTCAAGGATCTCAAAAGGGCCAATAAACCGAGGGGACAACTTCCCACTCTTCCCAAACCTCATCAATCCCCGCCTAGGTGATATCTTCAGAAAGACATGATCACCCACCTCAAATACCAAAGGTCGCCTCCTACGGTCAGCGTAAGATTTCTGACGACTCTGGGATGTAACAAGCCTCCTACGGATAAGCTCAACTTTCTCCGTCGTCTCCCTAACCAACTCCGGACCCAACAAAGGTGCATCACCCACCTCGGCCCAACACACTGGAGACCTACACGGTCGACCATACAAGGCCTCAAACGGTGCCATACCGATGCTAGACTGAAAACTGTTGTTGTAGGCAAACTCCACCAAGGGCAAGTGTCTCTCCCACGTCCCACTAAAGTCAAGGACACAACCTCGAAGCATATCCTCAAGGATCTGAATAGTACGCTCGGACTACCCGTCGGTCTGAGGATGATAAGCCGTACTAAAGGTCAACTTAGTGCCCAAGGCACTCTGCAAACTCTGCCACAACCTAGCTGTAAAATGAGGATCTCTATCTGAGACGATCGTCATTGGGACCCCGTGCAATCTCACTAAGTCCCGAATATACAAGTCGGCGAGATGATCTACCGAATCTCTCACGGGCATAGGAATGAAGTGCGCCGACTTAGTCAACCGGTCTACAACCACCCAAATGGTATCATTACCCCGCTGGGTCCTCGGAAGACCTACAACGAAGTCCATAGTGACGTGCTCCCACTTCCACTCAGTAATAGGCAAGGGTTGTAACAAACCCGCTGGCCTTTGATGCTCGGCCTTCACTTGCTGGAAAGTAAGGCACTTCGATACGAAAATAGCCACATCTCTCTTCATACCCCGCCACCAAAACTGGCGACCCAAATCCCGATGCATCTTAGTACCTCCCGGATGCACCGCAAGGCGTGAATGATGGAACTCTCGGAGTACTTCCTCTCGGTAAGACTCCAGCACAAACAAACGGTCTCGGTATTTCACACTCTGGTCGGGGTACACCGCCAAACCCTTCTCAACCTTCCCGTTGGAGATCTTCTCTCGGAAGGACTCTACCTCAAGGTCACCTCTCTGTGCCTCTAATACTCGGGTCACAAGTGTAGGCTGCGCAACAATAAAAAACAAGGCCACAGCCTCAACAGATTCGCCTAGAAGCAAATCAAACTCGCCAAGTGCACCCAACATCTCCCATTCCCGGATGGCTATACAAGCTACATCACTAATGGATTTCCTACTAAGGGCATCGGCCACAACATTGGCCTTCCCCGGGTGATAATGCAACTCAAAATCATAGTCCTCAATGAACTCCATCCATCTCCCCTGCCTCAAATTCAAGTCCCTCTGTGTAAACAGATACTTCAAACTCTTGTGGTCTGAGAACACCTCGAACCTCTCACCATAAAGGTAGTGCCTCCAAATCTTCAAGGCGAAGATCACTGCTGCTAGCTCTAGGTCACATGTAGGGTAATTTTTCTCGTGTATTTTCAACTGACGTGAGCCATAAGTTACCACTTTCCCCTCTTGCATCAACACACAACCCAAACCCTCTCGTGAGGCATCACAATAAACTGCATAACCCAACCCTCTCTCCGGAATAATCAAGACCGGAGCGGTGGTCAATCTAACCTTCAACTCTTGGAACGACTTTTTGTAAGTCTCACTCCACATAAACTTGACCCCTTTTTGCGTCAATCTAGTCAACGGCGAAGCTAGCCTGGAGAAATCTTTCACAAACCGACGGTAATACCCAGCTAATCCTAAAAAACTGCGGATCTCAAACACGCTCTTAGGCTATGCCCAATCTTGCACTGCCTCTACCTTGGATGTATCAACAGACACCCCTTCCCCGGATACCACATGGCCTAAGAATTTGACCTCTCCTAGCCAGAACTCACACTTCCCAAACTTGGCATACAGCCTATGGGCTCTAAGCAACTCAAGCACCACTCTCAAGTGTTCCTCGTGCTCTTCCTCAGAAGGCGAATAGATAAGAATGTCGTCCACGAAAACGACTATAAATCGATCCAAGAATTCTCGGAAGATCCGGTTCATCAAGTCCATAAAGACTGCCGGTGCATTGGTAAGCCCGAATGGCATCACCAGAAACTCATAATGGCTATACCGCGTACGGAATGCCGTCTTCGGAATATCCTCCTCCCTGACCCTCAACTAGTGGTAACCCGATCTCAAGTCTATCTTAGAAAAACAACGGGAATCCTTCAACTGGTCAAACAGGTCATCTATACGGGGCATAGGGTACTTATTCTTAACCGTAGCCCGATTCAACTTTCGGTAGTCGATACACAATCTCAAGGCACCATCTTTCTTTTTAGCAAAGAGGGCCGGTGCTCCCCACGGCGAAACACTAGGGCGAAAAAAACCCTTATTTAGAAATTCCTGGAGCTGAATCTTCAACTCACTCAACTCGGCTGGGGAAAAACGATAAGGTGCCATAGAAATCGGCGCTGTGCCGGGCACTAAATCAATAGAGAACTCTATCTCTCGGTGAGGTGGCAAACTAACGAGATCCTCGGGAAAAACATCCGAATACTCACTAACCACCCTCGGCAATACAATCTGGGTCTCATCACACTCACTACTCATAAAGCTAGCAAGTAGACCACTAAGCTTATTCCGCCCCTCGCGGATCATACATCGGTGGCAACACACTACCAACCCGATCCCCCAAGAAATGGAAACACTCCCCGCTCAAAGTACAAACTGTGACCCTCTGGCGGTAGCAATCAATAACAGCTCGGTACGACGATAGCCAGTCCATACCCAAAATAACATCAAAACCCTTCAGGGGCATGACAACAAAAGGAAAAGGAAGCCTATGGTCGGCGACCTCTACATCACAAACTCTAACACCTTGTTTCAAGATCAACTCACCACCAACAGGCGATACTACACATATAGGAGATGCTAACTGTGCCAACTCCAATTCCAAAACAGATGCAAATGCAGCAGATACAAAAGAATGAGATACATCCATATCAATCAATACACTAGCAACTGAGTTGCAAAATAGAAAGGTACCTCTCACTACTGATGAAGCCGGTACTAGGTCCTGCGCGGTAACAGCATACACGCGCCCTGTAGGCCCCTGATCTAACTGCTCACCCCTCGGAGTAAACGACTGCTGCACTGATTGGGACGACGAAGCTCCCGGATTGGCCCTCGAGGCCTGCACAGACTGAGCTGGCTGAAAACCCTGCGTCTGCCTAGAACCAAACGCGCCCGAAGTGGCACTCAACTGTGGGCAAAACCTCTTTAGGTGCCCAGGCTGACCATACTGATAACAAGACAAGGGCTGACCCCTGTCCTGACTCTGGCTCTGCAGTCTAGCTGAAGATGAAGCAGTTCTCTGACCTCCTCACCTCTGTGGGCAAACTGAAGCCTTGTGGCCCAACTGACCACACTTGTAACAGGTGAACTCCCTTCGATTACCTCTCCCCGAGCCTGCACTCGGCACTGGAAAGGTTGACCTAGCAACACCACCCTGAGACTGCTGAGGGTTAGCACCCCTCTGTCTCCTGTCATCACCCTGACCATTTTGGCTCCTCTTGGAGCCTCTCTGTCCCTCCTCTTCCTGCATCATGATCTCCATATGGACTGCAGCATCAACCAAGCTCCCATAATCTCGAATCATCGAACCTCTAACTCTCATCTTGAGGCCGCGCCTCAACCTCTTCTCAAACTCAATACAACGGCGTTCCTCGGATGCCACAAGTTCAGGTGTGAACCTGGACAAACTAGTGAAAGCAGCCTCATACTCGGCTACTGAAGAACTCAACTGCAAAAGCTGGCAGAACTGGTCTCTCAGTTTCTCCCTGACTGTTGGAGACAAATACTTCTCCTGAAAGGCCTCCATAAAAGCCTCCCACGTGCCAGCAATACGGCCCCTCATGTATTTCCACCACTGACCTACACCTCCTTTAAGCTGGAAGGATGCCAAGGTCACTTTCAACGCTCCGTCTTCGATGCCAAGCATCTCGAACGTCTTACTCATTTGTTCTAACCACTCATCAGCCTTCAGTGGCTCCTTTGGATCCCCAATAAACTCGTCCGGGTTGGACAGAAAAAACTCCCTTTTTCAAAAAAGAAGGCCCTGCTTCAATAACCTAGGCCTGAACTGGATTCTCAGCTCTAAGAATTCCCATAGACTCCCTCAAAGCATCGGCTATTCCTCGGGCTAAAGCGCCCATAGCCTCCTGACCTGCTGGCTCGGCTACATTGGCCTGACCAACTCCCTCCTGCTGTGTCGGAATATCATCCGGCAAAGGCATCTCCTGCCTACCACGTCTGCCACGTCTACCACGTCCTCGTCCTAACATCTTAATAAAGGTAACGAAAAACGTTAGCACATTCATAAATGTGCCAAAACTAAACACTCGCGTCCTAATACATGGACAACTGTAATTCACTCCACGTAAGCACATAAATACATAAGCACTTACGAATTTCATTTCCGGATAATGATAGTCCCGAGGCGTTACTAGAGTTCTGGTTAGAAATAGCATTGATCAAGTGCTTTTCCAACAAGACTCATAGAAACCCAAGGATCCAATCAACATCCTAGAAACTAAATCCCATACCAAGGTAGTCACATAAACATGTTATCAAATAAACACATAATGTCACACATAAATTTCTAACAAGCGAGGCAAACCCATTGTGATACTAATCACTTCTCACGTACCCAAAGTATTCGAACCCGGTATGCTCTGATACTAAGTTGTAACGCCCTCAAAAAAAAAAAATACATAAAACTTATCTCTTTAGACATGCATTGATACAAAGAAACCAACCATCTTTCCATTAATCTGAGTAGTTCTTACAAAGTATTACATGTTAACAACTAAAGCAAATGCCCTACGGGCTTACAGCTTTCCAAGTTAACACTTGGTTACAAAAAGAAGGGTGCTAACTCAATACATATTAATCCCTTGGCTTGAATTTACATGTAATACATCAAAAGAAAACAAATAACAAAGCAGTCTGTCTGCCTCTAGCCTCCCAAGCTATGTCCTTGGAGGTGGCATGCTACCTGTACCTGAAAATGATGTCCCATAAAGGGTGAGCCACAACCCAGTAGAAATACACTAAACCAGCCATGAACAATGACTAAAAGATTAGCAATTGATAGATGGTCAACACAGATACATCCACATATATCACATTTCGATTTCATGACATTAAGTCCATGTTACATTTCATTTCTCATGTCTTTTCCAACTTTGAGTTTGAAAACAAGGCTCAACACCTGGCCAAATAACTTAATGAGATTTAGACTCATCTTTAAAACAATTTAAAAATTCATGAGGGATACACATTTTAGTTCTGTATCAATAACGCATAAACCATTCCCACACTTTGCGAAAGATACACATTTCGGTGCTGTATCAACATAACATAGAATCACTTCTATACCTTACAATTGATAACGATATACATTTTAGTGCTATATCAAATCAATTCAAACACTTCCATAATCAACACTTGATACACATTGTAGCGCTGTATCAAAGTCACACCAAATCCGGTTTAGAGGTCCATCCCCTATTTTCCCCTAAACCGTGGAGTACATCCCCTATCTCCTCCCACACAACACATGTATATAAACATAGATCATATACAATCAATCAATACATAGAATTAATGTATTATTCCAGTTGCTATATTCAATAACATACTCAATCAATTAGTTTTAGTTTGCCTAATCATCATGCAGTATCTACAACAATCAAGACTATCCTCCACCGATAGCCCAAAGCAGTTATTTCTATACTGAAAATAAATGCACCAAATGGATATATAATCAACATTTCAACTAGGTGAGCAATGAACGAATTTAACTACACTCTTTAATCTCATCCACATCCAATTCCAACATTCTCAATTTAATTCCTCTTTTCTTCAAATTAATTATACTAATTAATTTATCAATGTAATTAGAGCATTTCCCATAATTAACATCACAACCCTAAGGTTCCATTTTCATCAATGATCCAATATTGATCTCATTTCTCTATGCCAAACATGCATACAAGTTTATATAAACAAAACCCCAACTTTTGTAAAATTACACAAAGGTCTAAACTTTCTCAAAATTACCCAACAACCCCCAACTCATCAAAACGCTAAAATTCAAAGACAAAACTCATGAGAAGGAGTAGGATATCCCTACCTCGAAGTTAGAGCTCAAACGGGGAAGTTGAAGAAAACCAAAATGCTTCAAACTCAAAGATCCACGGATCAAAATAGAGCCCTTGACGATCCACACACTTTTTACAAAGGCCGGAGGATAGTGAGACACTCTAACTAGATCAAATCCTAGAGAGAAGGGAGTTTCTAGAGAGAGGAGCTCTCAAAATATCTTTTTAGAAAGTAAGAGAGAGAGAGAATGTAAAAAGTGATTTTAAAATGCCCAGCTGCCAACTGATATACGACATTCCCGCTTGGGCGGAGAACACAACGCTCGAGCGTCAAGAACAAAAAACTCGGTATGCTCGAGCGCAAGAAGGCCCGCTCAAGCGCCTAGACACAAGAATAAAGTACATCCGCTCGAGCGTGGATTTCCCCCTCCCAGAACTTACACTAAAAAGTACTACCCGCTCGAGCGCCAGAGTACCCGCTCGAGCGCGACCGCTCGAGCGTAAAGAAACCTGCTCAAGCGTAAAAATCACACCTGCAGAAGTTTTGCAGGGACACGAAATACTAGAAGTGTGCGATCTCCGCTCGAGCGCAACAAGGGCCGCTCGAGCGGAACGGCCAAAAACCTGGCAACAAGATTTTAGACCAAGATTCAACCCACCTGTTCGAAACATGCCCAACACATCCTAAAACTCAAACAAATGGAATTAAAGGACGACAACAAGATAGATACAACTACCAACTCCACGGAACCGAGTCCGGAATACAACAGAACAGTAAATGGACAACCAGGATCGCTATAGATATCAAAATTATCGTCATACATGACTTTTGAAAATATAAAAATTAATTTAATAAAAATAAATATCAAAAAAATTATTTAAAAAAATTATTTCTATCCTCTCAAAAGATAAAATTATGTAAAAATGATGTGTTTTTATTTTTTTTTTCACCAATTTATTTTTAGTTTCTTAGAAAACATATTTGAAAATAAATTTTGAAAACCTAACCAAACAGAACTTTATAACCAAAAAAGTTTCAACATTATTCATTAAAAAAAAAAGCCATTATATTTCAAACAATATAAGTTAACCAAATGGAGTAATAATATCTTTAATTGTCCTTATTTAAAATGAGATTTAAAATTTATAATCAAATATATTACAATTAAAATATTAAGAATTAAAATAACACAAGTCTCAAATTATAAAGACTATTAATATAATTCGGCCTTGTAAATATTGTAGTGTGCTTAATTTTAACTTTGACAGGTTAATTTGACAGCGTAATATTAAAGATGCTCAAAGAACGAGGAGATGGGTTATTTGGGTTCGAAACTCAACTATGAGCTGTTTACACAAGTCTTTACCTGCTGTGGGACTAGTTTGGCATGTACTAAATAAGTCAAAAAGTCAAAAAGTCACTATCTTATTTAAGTCACATCATCTTATTTAAATCACATCACCTTTCTAATACATCACATCAAACCCAACCCAAACCCACCAATAAGTCAAAAAGTGCACTTTTTTAGGACATCCCAAACCAACCATTTGCTCACATAATATGAATTAAAATATGGTCTAACATGTTTCTGAATTTAGAGGGATTGAAAGCCTTCCAACTTTTGAATTATGGGAGAAGGTGGTTGCAAGGGTTGAGGTGCTGTAATTTATCACCCAATTTTTTTTTTTTTTTGCATTTTCTTCCAAGGGTTTACAAAGTAATGCAATATTTGAAAGTAACTTTAGTGGAAGGAATTTGTAAGTGTCACCAATATGAGAGTCTTGATTAATTGAACCATGGTGTGAACTACAGTGCCATCTCTCATGCTTTTAGTCACAATCCAACCTAACACACGGTGTGAATTTATGTTCCCTTCTTTAAAGGAAAAAATATTTTGAACATATGCCCTAAATCAAGTACAACTTTTGGAGCTATTTCCATAGATTGGTATCAAAAGATTGGTATCAAAATTGAATAATCACACCCAACGCATGAATTTGACCCTTTTTTTTTTCTTTCCATTTTACCTATGAATTCATACAATAAATGAATTTGTGACTCTTAGCCCAATCAAATCCATCCAAGTTGCAGCCCTATATGGGACAGGTACATGGATTTGTGACTTCATCCATTTCGGCTCCAAGTCTCACGAGTCTTGACTCCTCGGTGAGACTAGGGTCACACTATAATTCAAACCTGTACAGAGAAAACAATGCAGGTCCACTGTATGGGGTACCCCTTGTTGGGCCGTCTAGATCCCTCCCTCCGGCTTCCTAGTGGGTAAGAGCTCTTATAATCACGACCAGAAAGAGTTGTCACATGCCCCTACTACCCTTTTTTTCACTAGCAAAACAAAGCAGCCAAGACTTGCACATCAAAATGCAACTCAAAAGAAGGCACCAAATTATAACTTCATGTTGATTTTTATGAAGTGTAGGCTGAAGAATATTAATGCCTCTCAACTGCCTAGTTGAAAAGTGAGGGGAAAAAAACAAAAAGGGAAAATGAGACAAAACCAGCAGATTCAAATAAAGGACTTGTCTGTTTCAAGTTGGTGCCTCCTCTACTAAGCAATGTTGAAGGGACATTTTGCTCTGTATAAACATAATAATGGTTAAATGTTTTGGCAAGCAAGTTTCTCAGCTACAATGCTTAGGAAATACTCAAAACAGTCATGTTTTCATGTGGGCAGATGGGGTCCATTAATTCCTTTTCCCAAAGATTTCTGTTTGGAAGTTGGTTTGGGAAAGCACCAGAGAGAGAGCCTATTCTCATCCTCAGACAGGAATTGTTTGTCCATTCCAATTTGTCCAAACAAGCCACCTAACTCCATTGACAATGGTTTCTCAAAATGAAATGCAGTATATATAACAAAACAATCAAAAAGCAAAAGAGAAAAATAAGTGAAGCATTCATTGGGAAACAAGTAAAATATGACAGAAACAGAGCAATAGCAATGGAGATGAATGTAATTCCACTACAAATTTCCGAACTGAATCTAAGCCTTCTTACAGTAAATATCAAAACTTCAAAATACCACTACACGAAAAGCGATTTTTATTTTCCAGCAAGGGTTTAGCGACCCATATGTTGGAGGTTATGTTCCATGAGAGCTCCTTTGGCGCACCCATGTAGAGCAACCAGCTTTTACCAGTACTATACATTGAAGCCCAGGCTATCTAGCTTCCACCCAAAATCAATTTTTAAAAGGGATATTGCATACTCACCGCCCAGAAAAAATCTTTGGAAGTATGGGGTATGAAATTTGCGAATCAGGCGTTGTTGATTCCATACCTTAGGGCCAGCATTGAAAAAACTGAAACATTTCAAGGACACATGCGGGGTATCATGGCCTGCAATTATCTGCTGCAGTCATTCTTATCTGGACTCCAGCATCAGTCCTCGGATCAACTGGACCATGGGAATCAACCTTGTCACTCTGAGACTCAAAAGATGTGCACGAGTCATCTTGATTTTCTTGATCCTCCACATTATTGCTTGAGATCTTACCTGAAAGTTCAAGCAGAGGATCAAAACCACAACCACCATAGAAATTCCCAACATGTGCTGCCGAAACATCATCTATATTGCCTCGCTCATCCTCCTCACCCATTACAAAGCTATGATTCACAGGGTTTACATCATCTTTACAGGTATCTGTTTCAATCTCCTCAATGCCTTCAAGAAATTCCTCTTCACGATTCTCTTGATTATGACCTGGAAATTCTTGATCCAGAGATTCAACTGCGGAGTCATCATCTTCATCTGCCATTCCAAGTTCACTTCCTTGCCACTCATCATTGTCACTGTCGATGTTTAGCGGCTCAAGCCTGTTTTGCTTGGCACGTTTCCGAAGCATATATACATTGAAATAGTAACTGACCAGGTCCTTTTTTGTTCGGGAGGGGAAAATGGCAGGGAGATGGTCCCAGAAGTTCTTACCCTCCGATGCTGCATTTGAGAGTACAACTTCATAGAAGGTTTGCTCTTCCTCTTCATTCCATTTCTTCGCAACCTCCTCTCCCATGTCACAAAATCCCAATTCCTCAAATATCTTCCGCCCAAGGTTTTCTCTCAGTGCCTCTCTCGCTTCCATGACATGTTGCCTCACACATCTAATAGAACCCATGTCAAGACAATTACAGAAGCTTCTCGTTCCCTCATTCCCGCAACAACTGTATCCAGGTAACTCCATATCGGGCGTAGGGATGACACAAGTACCCACCAGCTTCACCCCATTTTCATCATCATCCACGTGTGCATCTGATTCATCTAAGCCGCCAGAAGATTCACTGAAACCCTTCGGGGCCCATTCAGGAACATCAGCTTGATGATCTGGTCCGACAGAAACTAGTTTTCTAGGCAGATGATCCAAAAGAACTGAATAAATGTCACGAGGCTGAACTAATGCTGTTACTCGGTGGTCAAGTTCAAAATAGTGCGGAAAAAAGGGAAAATGAACTGCAGCCTCTGCTCCAGCATATTCATGGATATTATTGCCATTGACCCACCAATAACTCGAGATGCCACCAGAAGGATTTATTTCAAGTTCTTTGTTGGCCCCATTCAGATCTTCACCAACTGTTTCCCTTGCAACCTTTTCATCTTGAGATTTCCTAGCACTATTCTCGCCTTCATCTATCCATAAAATTTGGGTCAGCCATAAAGAAAAATTCAAAATTGAATATCTATGACCCATTCAGTTGTTAGGAAAGGAAAGTAAAGTACTGGGGAATCAACTTTCCCATATAAATTTTGTTGTTCAATTAGCAGGAAACTTATGGGACCCACATCCTTAACATATATATCCAACTGAAAAACTTTCCCATTACTTTTCTTTTCTTGGTAAATGAACTGTTAAATTTTAATTTTCTTGCAAAATATTGATGTCAAATTAACACACACAAATAAAAATTTCAAAAAAGAATGTTCAAGAGCAAGACTGCAAATAAATCTACAAAACCATTCAATAAAACAAATCCAAAGCCACAAGCAATGACATTCCATTTATTTATATCACTAAGAGATCATAAATGCTAAAACATATTTAACCCTAGAATGCTATTTTATTATCACTTGGCTGAAATCTTTTGGATGGTCAAAGAGTATAAACTATACAGTGATTTTTCCAGAGCATGATTTGTAATAATTTCATCCACAAAGGTCATTCATGAAGCAATATATCTAACATAAAGTATCAAGAAAAGGAAAGGTACAAAAATTGCAGCATGTGCTTTTGCCGTAACAGCTTGACTAATACATGATGCTTGGCAATGACAACGCACAATTCCCAGTGTATTTTCGTCTGAAATTAATAATGATAGAAACAACCAATTATTACCTGAAAAGAATTTCTGGGGACTGGTATTACAACGCGCAATTCCCACAATAAGAGATTGCTGAGCTGTGTGTTCCTGTTGTCTCGGGTGCTTACAACCAACCTCGTATGACTCCTCACCATGGAAAGGTCGTTTAGAAACCATTTCACCCCTTCCAAATAAGAAACAGTTTGAAAAGCAAGACACACAATATGCACAAGAGATAACGCTGCGGAACAGCTGCAGTTTCCACAAGAGAGAAGAGGCAAAGAGCAGCCAACCAAGATGTCAGAAAGAAACAAACAACTCAAGTGAAAATAATAAAATAATAATAATAACAACAAAAACGATTATAATAATTAAGAAAAAGGAGGCACAGAGAGATCGATTTTGTGGGCCTTTCTTTCAATTTCAAAACATTTACCTGAAATTTGGACTTAAAGGACCTAAAACTCAACAAACATAATGGACAACATATTTATCTTATTTTGACAACAAATTTCCCACTTACACAAGATTACTCCATAATTTGTCCATCCCTATATGTCTACTATTATTACTTCCTAAGTTTCACAAAACCTTGTATATTGTGTGTAAGTTTTATGAAATATATACAATCTAATGGCCCCGCTTGGTGTAGCTGTTAAAACAGCTTATAGATTATAACTTAACAGATTATAGATTATGACTTTAATCAGAAGTTGTTAATCTGTTTGGTGTAGCTGTTGGATTATAGATTTAAGTTGCTGAGTAGTGTTTGTTAAATAAGCTGTGAAATAGCTTTTTCAATTAGTTTTAATTTTTTGTTTGTCTACATTTCTCATAAAAAATAATAATAATAATCTATAGTCCATTTGGGTCTTTTTCTATTTTTAAAAAAATAAAAAATAAAAAATTTAAGAGTAGAACCAAAAATTAACATGTCCACAGCAAAAACTAATAATCAGAAATAAGGGGTGAGCAGCTTCTCAGAATCATCTTTTTTGAGTTAAAATAAGCTGTTAGAATCAGAAACTGTTTGAAATAAGTTTAACCAAACAGTCCAAAATAACTTTTTCAAAACTAAAAGCCATAAGTTAGCTCTGAAAAGCTAAAACAAACACCCCCAATATGGTGCATCATTGAAATTCAAGTTCCTTCAATACATGTAGATTGTTCTCATTATTTCCTAGCATATATTTAATAGGGATTTATTAATTTTAATAATTATCTAAGTTTTAAACTTGTCCTAACCTGATCACTTGTACTAGCCTTATGCTTTATTTTGGCCCCTCCAATAATCAAATTCAGGCTCCGCCCCTGGCTGTTGCAACTTATTTATTGCCTTAGTAAACAATTCCAATGCAATAGCATCAAATCCTACATAAGATTCGTAGAATCTTTGATAGCAGGGCACTCTTGGCCAAAGGTTGCTAAAACCCAATTAATTCCATTTAAAAGGAACTCATCTCTTTGTAGCCCCCAAAACTATTTTCATGGACTTAGATCCAACTACTCAAATTACTAGATTTTTTCAGCCTATGTTATCTTTCATTGTCAATATGGTCAAGGACATGCCTCAGGACTCAGCATTAGCGTAATGTAAACACCTTATCCTAAATTCTATAGAATCTCAAATTTTCTTATGTACATCCACATTGTACAGATAAGACAAGTGAACACTGTGATAGTAAAACCAAAGAATTGCAACGTCTGTTGTCATACTCAGACCAAAAAGCAACTCTTACATTAAAAAATAATAATACTAAAAATAAGCCTTGATTTATTTGGGTGGGTCCAATTACTATTCAACTATAAAATTAAGCATAACCTGCACAATTAAACTTCTTGACATGTCAAAAGTACAATTAAAACAGTATAACATACAGTTTAACCACGAATCAAAGATGTTATCTTTTTAATCTATGAAATACCATCCTTATTTGCAGATAACAACATTAATCAGATGTAACCTTTTGCTAAGCTACAGTATCAATAGGAGGACTTCACATAAAGTGAAACATCTTATTTAATTAATTTTTGGCATATGATGTTTTTTTTTGATAGGTAATTTTTGGCATACGACAGATGTATTCCATTCTAGTTTAGGAGAAAAACAAAATAGTGATCCACCTAGACTAAATAAGTATAATGGTTTTTTTTTTTTTTTTTGGCATAAGCATAAAAAAATATCAAAGTTCTGCCAAGGTCACAAGGAATCGGCACATGTCACAATAACAGAAAGCGTACGAACAAAAGCACGATACAAACAAGGCACGATCATTTCCATAAATACGGAGATGCACCAAACATAAATGCAAACAAGATCAATTACTTTAACAAATTAACTAAAATGATTAGTAGGCCAGCAATATCATCATATCATCTCAAATTAAGTAATTCAATAAAAATTCTTACAACCATAATAAATTCAAACCATTTAACACCCTAATGAGCAGGCATGGCTAACATTTTAGCACCCAAATATTTATATACCCAAACTTAAAAAACTCAAAACAAAAGTAAACATCGCATAGAATAATAATAATAATAATAATAATAATTAAAGGAATTATGAACGAGCTTTACCTCCGAAATTCCAAAAAACAACAGTAACAGGAACGACCAGGGTACGATTAGAAGTTTACGAAATGATCAAAATTCAAGTCGAAGAACCTAATTTTAAAAATAAAAATAAAAGAAAATTGAAAAATCAACCGTTTTAAAATAAAAATCTAGATCTGTAATTACAGGGAATTCAAGACTGGTTTAAAGGGTTTCGATCCCAGATGAAAATTTTCGAAGAAATTTAATTATTTTCTTCAAATTCGAAAAGAAATAACCTGAATTAACGAAGAACTAGACAGATACAGTGATGGAGTTGAGAAATTACGCAATCTTCGAAACCCTAACCCTAGAATCGAGTACAGGGCACAGAGAGAAGTGAAAAGGGGATCAATCGAGAGAGAATTGAACGGAGAGAGAGATGAGATGAAGATCAAAGGAAGAAACTGGATCGAAAACTGGATCGAGATGAGAGGGAATCCAATTTGGGGGGAAATGGAGCTTCACTTGGGTAAAGTTTTTATAATTGTTCCAAGGTCCAATGATCGAAACTATTTTCGTGCTTCGTTGCGGTTTGTGAAATTACGAAAAAGGGGCACTAAGTTGGTGATAATTACGAAATGTGACACTTTGAGATTCTGAATCTCGGCGAGTTTTCCGACCAGAAGTAAGATTCTGACAACAAGATGATGATGGTGATGATGATGGTATAGATTGTCCACGTGTAAGTTTATGAAAATGTTACACAAATTAATATAAAAAAATTATATATATTTACTAATGTAAAATTAGAATAAGTAAAATTCTTGAAACACAATAAATAATAATTTTATTTTACATTAGTAAATATATATAATTTTTTTATATAGTACTTTTGATTAATATAAAATAAATAAATGTAATTGATGAATAATTCAAATTTTTTATAATACAATTATTATATTTTTAAAATGTTAAATTTTTAAAATTATTCTTTGATTTAAAATTAAAATAATTTTTTTTTGAGAATATTAATTGTCATGAATTTAAAAGAAGAGTAAAATAAAAAAATTTATATTATTTTAGCTCTTAATTTTTGAAAATAAACTAATATTTTGGAATAATAAAAAATAAAATAAGACACTAATATTTTAAAACAGAAGGAGTATGATAATACTAGAGACTTTTTAAAATATTATCGTTAAATTTATCTAGAGGATCAAATCTTAGTTGATTAATTTCCAAACAAGTCAATAACTGATCAGCTTAATTGATTTAGGAACATCATCATGGTCGTGCTTAGAAAATTGGCTATTTTAGTTAACTATTTGACTTTTTTATTATTTTAGCCTGTCTAAAATAGTTATGTTTAGAAAGTTGATTGATTTTTTTTATAATTATAAATTAAATGTGATATTTTATCTTATTAATTATTCTAACTCATTTTATCTTTTAATGAATTATTTTTCCTCTACCCTCTTTTCAAAGAGGGCCTTATATCCTCAGCTCCTGTTGAGCAACTACTACGTATACAAGTACATCCGCATTTTGATTTGCCTCATGAAAAAGGTGCTTAATCAAGCATTCTATATGGTCAATTTGTATGAGTGTCACAAGCTCGGTGTCTTCGACCACTGATCTATATGGTCAATTTGTATGAGTTCCTTCTTGGATCAAGTTCACCACATCTTGGCAATTTGCTTCACTCTTTGCATCTTATCTTCCATTTTCGTGAATGACAGTTATACGAAGGGATTTGAGTACCAAATAAAAAGTTATTTAATTTATTTTTGTCACATTATTTTTTTATTTTACATCGTTTCATAGTATATTAAAAAAATAAATAAATAACACCCTTGAATAATGGTGTTGTTAACTTATGCCCATATGTTAAAAAATTTTGAAAAATCGTACATTATTATTTATTCTATGCATTTTCATAAAATCTTTTTAAGATTTCTTTCATGTACTTTAATAACCTACGTTAACAAAATTTTAAAATTATTACATATATCTCATACTTATCTCACTTTAACAATATACTAATTAATATTTGTCTCATGGTGATGGTATTCCTCCTTTAATTAATTGATGATGATTGTGCAAATAGGAATACCTAATATTTTCATTTTATAATATTTATTTTTAAAAAAATAAATAATAAGGGTTCGTTTGGGCTGTGGATTAATTTTTTGACTTTTTGATTTTTGACTTTTTTAGTCTGGAGTTAAAAAGCCTCATTTGAAATAGACTTTTTAGCTTTTTTGACTTTTGTAAAAGAAAAAATGAAATGATTATGGTTTGGATGTAACATTTTATCTTATTAGCTAAAAAGCCAATTTTATCTTTTTATGGATATTTTAGTCGAAAAACCCCATTTTGTGATATGCCAAACGAAGGCTAAATGATCTTTATTCTTTATTTTTTTATATACATTTTCATTTGTTTTATTTTTTACATGCATCTATATTAATTGTAGGATAAATTATACTTTACCCCTTTATGTTTGATCACTTTTCCACTTTGACCATTAAAATTTATTTTTCTCACTTTGTCCTTTCATGTTTTAAGGTTTTTCTCCAATTTACTTCTAAAGGTAATTTATGTTCAAAAATAAACATAAAAATATCGCATAATATAAAAAATATATTATTATATTAAGGGCTGGTTTGGCATAGACTATATAATCTATCTTTTTATCTTTTTTTCATCACATCACCTCTCTACTTTTCTGTACATCTTTTCGTAAAAAGACAAAAAGTACACTTTTTTAGGACACTCCAAAAATTTGAATTTGCGTTAGAGGTGTGAGTTATATTGTTGGCTACATATTTTGTAAAAGCCAGTTACAGTTCGACACGTGGCAGAATAAGGGTAATAAAGGAAGGTTATTCAAGCCTTCAATCCTGATCGTACACGTGGCAATAGATATTGGTCCTCACGTGATCTGAGTAACACTAGATCAATAACGGGATGCAAGATGACATAGCTTCAACGGTTACTCATATTCAAATTCAAGTACAAGAGGGAAACTCAACTGCCATTAATGACGTAGTGGAGCTACTTGTAAGGAAGCATGATCAGCGATCATGGAGGAGTAGTTCGACAGTTCGAAGTGCAGTTCGAAGGTCATCACTGACGAGTATAAATAGCAGGGCAGCCCCCAGGAGAAAGGGACTCAGATCATACAAATCAGTCATTTACTTCATATATTTTCTTTTCCAATCTTTTACATTTCCAGTCTTTAAATACCTGTTCTTTAAATACCTGCACTTTAAATACCCGCACTACACTTCGATTCATAGGAGTAGCTTCAAGTAGATTCAAGTAGATTGCTGTTGTAAACCTCTCCGAGGCTGAGTTCGAACCATTGTAAGTGTTCATTTTTATGAAATACTTCAATTGTTCTTCATATTACTGTTATTTATCTTAATTTCTCCTAAGTCAAGCCACCAGTAAAAGTCCTCTTCATTGAGGCTGAAAAGAACTAAAACACAATCGTCTGATAATTGGTTGGCAATCACAATTTCTGTAAGGACTGATTGATCCTTGCTGGCACGCTCATATTCACAAAAATACCCTTCGAAAAGCCAAAAAGCCAACATATATTTTTGGCACGCCCGGTGGGACTTAATTAAAAATGGCTAGAAGAAAACGACGAGGAGAAAATGAACGCTTGGAAGAAGGCGTGGAAGGAGAGGTAGAAATACCAAATCCAGAGGATAATGTAGTAACACATCCTGTGGAAACTCCTATATTGTCAGAACCTATGGTCGAACAGACCAGTACTTCTGGACAAGAACCATATGTTCATATTATTGGACGAAACCAAGGAATTGGACCATCCACTGTGCCATTTACTCAACCAACAAATCCATGGGATGGTTTAGTAGATGCCATGGGACAACAATTAATGAACACAATGGAAAGGTGGGCAACATCCTTTTTGGATCGAATGAATAACCACCAACCAACAAACACAAGACACACGGAGGAAGTTGTAAATGTCCCCCAACAAAGATTGGCTAGAGAAAAACAGCCTATGCAAGTTAATGGACATCCTAATGGTCAAACTAGTACCCAAAACTTTGAAAGACCATCACCTCAGTCTTGGTATGAACCCATTTCAAGGCCTATAGCAGGCCAAAATGCCTCAGTACTTAATAATGAAGCCACACAAGTTGGTGGATCTGGCCAAGTACAAGAAACTGGCATAAGAATGGTTACAAATCCCATGTTCGAAGCCATACCTGGCACAAGGGGGTACACTAATCCCTTATTCGAATTTACACCCGGGGGGTTGGAGGGTTTTCCTACAAATGGCAGAGACACAACACCTGTTTCAGCACCTTTTGCAGGTCCTTTCGTAGGTCATGCTCAAAGAGGTTACCCATACCCTCAACAGCAACCTGCACCGCAAGGACAACCAGCCCCAAATTTACCACCTTATGGACCAAGAGGACCACAAGCACAAGTTTGTCTACCAAATCCTGTGTTTACCCCTCCAGTAGTGGTTCAGCAGGCACAAAATATGGTCCCTAGAGACCAGATTGCTGATATTGTTAGGGAGATATGTGGACCAATGGCTCGGGGGGTCCAGACTCCTATATACAGAAAACCATACCCAGAATGGGTAGATAGGGTACATGAATACCCAAGAGGATTCAGAATACCAGATTTTACTCTATTTTATGGAACTGGAAATCAGTCAACTGTAGAGCATATTGCTAGATTTGCTGCTCAATGCGGTGAATTCACTAATCATGATTATATGAAACTGAGATTATTTCCAAATTCTCTGACTGGAGGAGCATTCGTATGGTACATCAACCTTACACCTGGGTCCATTCAAAATTGGCAACAGATGGAAGAGGCATTCCATGCCCAATTCTTCCAATCAAAGCCAGAAGTTTCTATGGCAGACTTGGCTAGATTGAGTCAAAGGCCTGAGGAAAAGGCTACTCAGTTTATTGCCAGATTTAAAAGGGCTCGGAATAAATGTAGAGTCATTCTCCCAGAGCCAGAGTTTGTCAGATTGGCTCAAAATGGTTTAGAATTCAGGCTTCGAAAGAAGTTTGATTCAACCGAATTCAGAGATTTGGTCGAACTGACCTATAAGGTGTCTCGATATGAAGCATTATTAGAAGAGGAACAAGATCGAAATAATGCATCATATAAGACATATTATAGAGATCCTAATTATGAAATAGATGCAGCAGAGATTATAGGCAAAGAACCTGTAATCTGTGAAGCATTAATTCATAAGGATACAACTATAGACCAGCAGTTTAAAAAGAAAGACTTTCACAGAAAATACTCTTTCGATTTAACAAAAGCAGATGACATCTTTAATCATTTGCTCGCGGCCAATTTCCTTAAGTTACCAAAGGGAGTAAAACTGTCATCTCCAGATGAACTTAAAGGAAAAATATATTGTAAATGGCATAACTCTTGGTCTCACTCGACTAAAAACTACATTGTTTTTCGAGACAGGATCCAGGAGCAGATTCAGAAAGGAAGTCTGAAATTCCCAACCAAAACAGAAAAGATCATGGGGATTGATAGTAACCCGTTTCCAGAAGTTGGAGAAGGCACAGCTAATGTGGTTGTACCAAACTTCCAGAATCTATCTCTGCAGGAATTGGAAGAAGTCAACGTGCAAATGCATACTGCCAACCAGACAACTGCTAAGAAGGAGACTAGAAACCCACCAGCTGTTGGACGAGGTTTCTCACATCAGAAGGAGCAATCTGACGAAGAAGCACTAGATGACAATTCCTTGGAAGCAGCTGTAATGCAGAGGATGTGTCCCAGGTGCAGACTGAGTCATAAATGGTTGAGGGGGCTTCCAGTTGATGGAAAGCAATACTACAGAGATGTTCAAAGACATTCTAAGCCAACCAATACTTACAACAAAAGGCCGTATCCAGGTAGTGATAGGCAGCGACCATCAATGGTTGAACCTGCAGTGGACAGAATGCATGCTAAAGGCAAGAGATCCTTGTATGAGTCTAGACCACCTAACTACTACAGAGTAGAGAGCAGCCATTCTGAAAAAAGGTTGGGGAAGAGTTCAGGTTACGGGATTAAAACCAGGGATTGGCCTCCTAGACTAACCTCACGCAGAACTGAAAGTGGCCACTTTCATCAAAGGCCAGAAACAGACTCGAGACATGAAGTCAGGAACAAGCATCTACCTTCACAGCCAGTTTCGAAGGCGGTTTCGAAGGTAGAAAGAAACAGTTCCACATCTGGATCAGTAGGTTCGTGGGTGCCTGGAGTCCCGGATTGGTTTGTAATGCAAAACAAGCCTAGGGAGGTGCTTGCTTATGGAGATGCTGTAAACCAAGGCAGGATGATCAAGCCTCCTATGGTGGCTCCGAATAACTGGGTGCTGCTTAAACACCCAAAGACGAGGGAACCAGACATGGTCCCAGTCATCTCAAGATCACAGAGGAGAAAAATTCAGCGCAGGTACACCCAGTACCAGAAAGATCTGAAGCAAAGTGGAGAAAATTCTTCACCAGTCAAAACGGAAGGAAGGAAGAACCCAAAGTCAGACCATGCTGCAAAACCGGTTCCACAGTGCAAAGTGGTCTGCAGTCGAGAACAATTGGCTAAGGTTCATGCCGAACTAACAGCCAGAGAGAAGGCTAGTTTAGCTGGATTGGAGAAGGCTCTGATGAAGAGTGATAGTGAGACAGAAGAAGAGATTGGCACAAGCCAAAAGAAAGAAATGATGGAAGAAGAGATGTTCGAGGCCTTCATGGCTGAGCAAACGTTTCTGACTAAAGAGCCAGTTGAGAAAGATCCTTCGAAGGGATCAGTTAGCAATGAAATACCAGAGTGCATCATGCAGGATGTTTCTGAGGAAGTCGATCAAAGTGACCAAGAGGGGAAACAGGTACAGCCAGCCATCCAGTTTGGCTCGTTTCCCCCAGTATCAGTGAACATGGTACACATACTACCACAGGAATTCCAAGCTGGAGATGAGAATCAAGAGGGGCAGGAAGCTGACCCAGTTCAGATCTCTAGTGAAGACTCACAAGCAAGTATGGTGCAAGATAACTTCGAAATGGTTACCCCGATGGAAGATGAATATGAGAGCGAGGAAGTGGTAAGCATCAACCTATCGTATCCATTCGAGTATCCCTCGAATTCCATGACACAACATGTTAAGCCTTTGTACATCAAGGCTTTCTTCGATGGGGTACAACTGAATCGAGTCCTAATAGACAATGGAGCAGCAGTAAACTTGTTGCCAAAATCTTCTTTGAAGAAAATAGGGAAAAGGAATCCCAGGTTGATCCCAACCAGCACAACCATCGCTGGTTTTGCTGGAGATAAGCAAATGGCTCAGGGGATTCTACCCATTAATTTAAGTGTGGGAACCAGGGATTGCATGACAGCATTCTTCGTAATCGACAGTAATGCTAAATATAATGCTTTACTTGGAAGGGACTGGATCCACACTAACAAATGTGTGCCTTCTTCCTTGCATCAGAAAATCATGATGGCTTTAGGCAATGGAGAGACAGAGGAAATCGATGCAGATCCTCAACCCTTCATAGCCTGTGCAGACTTTGCGGAGGCTAAATTGTATATTGAGGGAGTGTCGCCGCTCAGTATACTGATGAAAAATGACGATTCAGCCGAAGTGACGGCTGATGAGGAAGTGGCACACTTGAAGCACTTAGTCCAAAAAAGTGCTGATGAAGAGGTTGTCCTTAGAGATGACAATGATGCCTGGTTATAGGCAAAGAGAGGAACCACAAGAAGCCAAGTCCTTGGCTTTGATTAAATTTTCAGCATTGGATATAAAAGCAATAGTCCAGAAAATTCAGGAGCAAGAGAGAGAGGCCATGATAATTGGCTGCAAACAGCAGCAGCAACAGGCTAGAGTCTTGACTCTTGGTAAGTACTGTGCCTTGGACATTGAAACAAAAGTCCAGGAGATACAGGAAGAGGAAGCCTTGTGGACAGATTTTGTCTATGAGGAGGAAGGCAGAGATATTGAATTAAAGAACCTGGGGGCAGAACCAAGCTTGAAGATTACTTCAAAGGTAGAAGAAACCAGAGGGAGTTCTCATGCACAAGACCCTTTAGAATAAGTAAATCTAGGGGAAGGTTCTGTACAACAGCCCACTTATGTAAGTGCTTGTTTGAATGCTCTGGACAGAAACCAGCTATTGGTTGTTCTGAAAAAATACAAAGATTGCTTTGCATGGTCTTATAATGAACTACCAGAATTGGATAGGTCATTAGTGGAACATAGGCTCCCCATGAAGCCTAATTTCAAGCCTTACAAGCAGAAACCAAGGATGATGAGTCCAGAAGTAATTCAGAAGGTCAAGGAAGAGATCCTTAGACTCCTCAAGGCAGGTTTTATTAGAACAGCCAGGTATGTCGAGTGGCTATCTAATATTGAGCCTGTAGTCAAGAAGAATGGCAAAATGAGGGTATGTATCGATTTCAGAAATTTAAATCTGGCAACTCCCAAAGATGAGTACCCTATGCCTATAGTGGACTTGCTGGTGGACAGTTCAGCAGGTCACCAAGTCTTGTCAATGATGGATGGGCATTCCGGCTATAACCAAATCTGCATTGCAGAGGAAGATATCCACAAGACAGCATTCAGATGTCCTGGGAATATTGGCACCTTTGAATGGGTTAAAATGCCATTTGGTCTAAAGAATGCTAGAGCTACATATCAAAGAGCCATGAACACTATCTTTCATGATCTTATTGGAGGATATTTGGAATGTTATATTGATGACATTGTGGTTAAATCCCAATTCATGGAAGAGCACCTGTTTCACTTAGAAGCAGCTTTTGAAATGATGAGGAAGTTCAAATTAAAGCTCAATTCTCTTAAATATGCTTTTGGTGTATCATCTGGAAATTTCTTGGGCTATGTTGTTCACAAGAAAGGAATACAGATTGATCAGAATAAAGCCAAAGCAATCATTGAAGCCAAACCCCCATCAAGTAAGAAAGAATTACAAAGGTTCCTTGGGCAGGTTAACTTTCTTCGAAGGTTCATTTCTAACACTGCAGGGAAAACTAAAGTATTTTCTTCCTTGTTAAGGCTGAAAGATGAAGAGGAATTTGTGTGGACAGCAGAGCATCAAATTGCTTTCGAAGGTATCAAGGCCTACTTGGCTAACCCTCCAGTGCTGATGCCACCAAAGGGGAACAAGCCCTTGAAGTTGTACATAACTGCAGCAGAGGATTCATTGGGAGCTTTCTTAGCCCAAGACAATGAAGAAGGCAAGGAGCAAGCTATTTATTACCTTAGTAGGTTTTTAAATTCTTGTGAATGTAAATATTCAGCTGTTGAAAAGCTGTGTCTTGCTTTGTATTTTGCTGTAATAAAATTAAGATATTATCTTTTGCCTACAACTGTCTTGGTAATTGCAACCACAGATTTGGTTAAATATATGTTATCTAGACCAATGTTGAGGGGAAGAATTGGCAAATGGATACTTGCCTTATCAGAATTTCATCTAGAATATGTCCCTCAAAGGGCAGTAAAAGGGCAGGTTTTAGCCAATTTCTTGGCAGATCATCCATCTCAAACAGAGAGCCAGGAGATAATGGAACTTGGTATGACCAGTGTTGAGCCATGGCAAATGTGGTTCGATGGGTCGAAAGCAAATGGGTTAATTGGAATTGGTATTGTAATTAAGTCTCCACAGGGAACAGAAACTACCCATGGTTTTAGAGTGGATGAAGCTACTTGTTCAAATAACCAGGCTGAATATGAAGCCTTAATTGTGGGACTAGAGATTCTTATTGGATTACAAGTACATGCAGTTGACATATTTGGAGATTCTCAATTGGTGGTTAACCAAGTGAAAAGAATTTTCAAGTGTCAAAGCATAAGTATCCTGCCATATTATGTTGTTGCATTACATTTGCTTTCTCAGTTTCAAATAGCAAATGTAACCCATGTTTCAAGATTCTTGAACAATAGAGCCAATGATGTGGCTCAAAAAGCTTCGAACTTCAAGAGAAGGGATAATACCCAAAGGGACATAAGCCAAACAACATATCAGAGATTAATACAACCTTTGAATAAAAGAAATGTGATCTTGGAAGTCAATCATAATGACTTACAAGAACAAGATTGGAGGCATCCAATAATGCAGTACTTGGCTGGTCCATCTTCGAAGGCCAGTAGAAAAGTCAAATTGCAGTCTATGCAATATATGATATATGGTAATGCTCTCTACAAAAGGGGGGGAGATGGCTTATTGTTAGAATGTCTAGGCCCGAAAGAAGCATTAACAGCCATGGCTGAGGTTCATGAAGGCATCTGTGGTGCTCATCAACCTGGTGTAAAAATGAGGTGGTTGCTTCGAAGGCATTCCTATTATTGACCAACTATCCTTAAAGACTGCATAGAATATGCAAGGGGGTGTCAGGCATGTCAAAAGCATGGCACAATAAGGCACGTGCCCATAACTGACCTACATGCAATAGTGAAGCCTTGGCCATTCAGAGGGTGGGCCATGGATATGATAGGAAAAATACACCCACCTTCTTCGAAACATCATTGTTTCATTCTAGTGGCCACTGACTACTTCACTAAATGGGTCGAAGCTAAGCCATACAAGGCTGTAGACCAAACAGAGGTTATTGGTTTTATTAAAGATTTGATCCATAGATTTGGCATCCCGCAAACCATAACAGTTGATAATGGAACTGTGTTTGATGGGAAGATGGTGAAGTCTTTTGTGGCAGAATTTGGAATTAGTCTTGTTAATTCCACACCCTATTATGCACAAGCTAATGGTCAAGCTGAGTCATCCAATAAGTCCTTGAAAAAAGGAATACAAAAGGTTGTGGAAGACAATCCCAGGGATTGGCATAACCTATTATTGGATGTTCTATGGGCATATAGAACCTCACCAAGGTCAAGCACAGGAGTCACTCCCTATGCCTTGGTGTATGGACATGATGCAGTCTTACCAGTAGAGATTAATGTTAAATCTTTGAGAGTAAGATGTCAAGATCAATTGAATCCTGAACAATACCATCAAAGTATGTGCTTAGAATTAGAAGGCATAGATGAAGCCAGAATTTTGGCATTAAATAGCATTCTTTTCCAAAAGAAGAAAGCAGCCAAGAATTATAATAAGAAAGTCAAACACATTGGCTTTGATGAAGGTGATTTGGTATGGAAGACAATACTCCCAATTGGGATTAAAAGTCATAAGTTTGGCAAATGGTCACCTAACTGGGAAGGACCATATCAAATTCATAGGGTTCTGCCTTTTGGAGCATACCATTTAAGAAATTTGAATGGTTATGTACATCCCAAAAAGATTAATGGCAGATATTTAAAACCTTATTTTCCAACCATTTGGGAAACACAAGGGATAGAGTGAATACCATATGCAAAAACACAAGCTTGCTCAAATGATATACAAAATATTGTGCTTTCATAAAGAATCAAGTACATTGTGCCACAAATTGGCCCAAAAATCATTACAATGCTTTAATTATTTTTGTACAATAGCTTTCCTATTGCTAAGGGAAGGAAATAATTGAATAGCTGCAGCCATGTTTTCTTTTCGATCAGCCAGCCCTTGATTGGTGATGTGCAGTTTCTTATCAGTTCGAACCAAGACTTGGTTTACTGCGGCTAACTCCTCTTCAAGCTGAGCTTTCTTCTCCAGAAGTTGGACTCGAAAGTGGGAGGCAAAAGAGTGTTGTTCTTTCAGAGTTGATACTTCAGTATGCACTTGAGAAACAAAACTCTGGTCCTTAGCCAGCTTCTCATCCGCAGTCTTAGCAGCATGGCAAATGTTGAGATAAAAATCAATAGTAGCTGCAGCCTGTGATAGATGACTTGAGACACTCATGGCAGACCGCTCAGTAATATTACAGCATTGAAGGAACCCATTCCTGATGATAGGCCTTTGTAGAGCCTCGAAGGGGATCCTTGAAAAAGAAGTCAGCAGTTGCAAGCATGTGTCCAAATCTACTGAAGGTGCAAAAGGCTTGTTGCTGGAGGACGGAGAATTCTTGAAGATTTCCAGTAGGGAGTCAGCCAAGGCTAATGGCTCAGCTTCAGCAGTAGAGGTGGGAGAGGTAGAAGGTATGTCAAAGAGACTAGCTAGTCTTCCTTCAAAGATGTCTACCTCGTCCCTTGACATGAAGGGCATAGAGAGTGTTGTGGTGGAAGACACAAAAGGCTGCATGGGGATGGGAGAAACGGATGGAGCATCTTTGGCAGCCTCTATGGTCTTGGCCACCAGCAAATCAAGTGAAGAGGGGCTGGAAGTGGGCATTGGTGATGAGCCATGAATTGAAGAGCTACTAGTGTTCTCTGTGGAAGAATCAACTGCCACTGGGAATGGAGCAACAGTTGGAGTTTCTGTAAAGGATGGAAAAAGAGCAAGGCTCGAAGGAAAAGTAGACTGAGGTAGGTCACGAGCCAAAAAAGGGAGGTATGGCTTTAATCCAAGAAAAGGAGATGCAGGGATACTGGGACTTAAGGAAGGTACGTCAAATATAGGCTTTGGAAGTGGAAGTACGACTCGAACAACCCTGACATTCTGCATTTGATCAACCTCAACCGAAATTGAGGAAGGCCTTATTGGAAAGGTGAGTGCAGTAGTTGTCGCTGCAAAAGGAAGAAATACAGAACAATGTTAAACTTCAATACCACAAGCCGACAAAGTAAAAAACAGCAGAGGTATGAAAGAAATTACTTGTTCCAGAGGCACTGGTACTGATGGGAGAACTGCGGAGAGAATAGTGTCCAGCAGTCCGTTGTTTTCTGGCTAGTTCCCTTTGCAATGCATCGGCAGCAGCAGCTCTCTCTCTTAAAATTTGTTTTTGCTGTCTTTTCTCAGCCCTTTCAAAGACGACTATGGCTTTGGAATGTTCTTGTTCCACGGCCTTGGCGGCTGCCTCATGAAGGGGATCTTCAACCAAGGCAGTAGTTGAAGCAGTCATTTTCCTTCTCTTTCCTATGGCTTGGGCAATTGTCTCCGAATCAGAATCATCATCAAAGTTGGAAGGGGAGATATCAAACTCAGAAGAAGAGACAGTAATCTTTCTTCTCTTTTTTCTTTGAATTGGCTTTGTCTGCCCCTCAATTGTTTTCTCAGCTCCTTCAGCCTGAGGTTCGGATTCCTTAAAAATAATCTCCTCCTCTACTTTCCTAATGGTTGTCTCTTCTTGGGGCAAATCAATCGCCTTTTTTCTCCTCATCAAGGGTGACTCATGCTCTTGATCTTTTGCATCTTCTTTTTCTTCTTCTTGCACCTTAATTGTTTTCTTCTCAGGCTCAAGCAGTCTCTGCTTCTTTTGTTTCTGATTACCTTCAACTAAATAAACTTCCATATTACTCACCCACCAACTCTGATATCTCTTCAAAAAGGAGCCTTGAGGTATGAAAGGGATATACTCAAAAGTGGCCAGATCATCCATAAACTTGAAGGTTGCCTCTTCTAGCCTTGACTTTCGAACCTTCAAATCTCTCTTGGTCAGAGTTAGGTTGGTGTTGCTGCAGAGAGGTATTGGAACTCCTTGTGTGAGGCCAAATTGTCTAGCAAATTGAGCAGGACAATAAGGCTCAGCTATGCATTTATAGGCTCTGGGGTTGGTGGTCCCAATAAACAGTTTTCTAGGGATCAGTAGGGAAGCCCACATATCTTTGTGAATAGGCAAGGCACAGAGCCTGTCACTAAGGAAGTGATTCAACCAGGCTGGACCTACGCTAGCTTCGAAGGGACGAAAACGGTGATCATGAAGAGCAGCTGGTAGTTGACGAAAGAAGGAGAAATAAAAGGCAAAAGTAGCTGGATAAAGTGAAGCATTGGCTAGTTTTATGCCATGAGTGAGAGAGTGTAGCCCAGAAGATTTAAGGCATTTGGATTGTAGTTCAGTAAAATAGGCAAAGAGCCAAAGTTGAAGGATCCAAAATGGTCCCCCTTGACTAGCATCTAAAGGTTTCTCACAAAAGAGGGAACAAACTCTATATACATGACCCAGAATGTATGGGGCTAAGGCCACTCTTTTCTGCAAAACCAAGGCTTTGGCAAGAGGAGCAAATTCAGGCATGATTCTTTGGGAGGAGGTGCAGAATAGAAATTTGCAAAGCCAATATAATAAAAAGGAAAAGAATTCCCTATCAGTTACTGGACCCACTCTTTTGTTCTCAGCTCTAACAAAATCACTGTAAGATGAATTAAGAAAGGGGAGGGAGAAAGGGACTGCTAAGTCAGGAAAATCTGGTGTGATGGGGGTACCAATGGGAGATACTCCTAATAGATGGCAAATATCAAGAACAGTGGGGGCCATCATCCCACATCTGAATTGAAAGAAATTGAAGACGGGGTTCCAAAAGCACAAAGCAGTAGGAACTAGGAAAGGGTCCTCTGAGATAGTTACCCTAGATAGTCGAAGGGCATCGAGGAGGCAGAGCTCTTGGAGATCCAGTGTCTTAGCAGGAATGATCCGATCATACCATTCTTGCCATTCCGGTCTTATCGTGGGCCAGCATCGATGAGGACGATTGCTTTTCCAGTTCTTCCAGTCAAGGCCACCTTCATAAAGGAGACGTTGGTCCACCAGACGCGGATAAAAGGTTGGGAGCTCAGTAAGGACTTCCTTGAAAATTGGTCAGAGCACGTAGTTCTGCTGCTCATGATGACGAGGGACGAAGATACACCCATCGATAGCGCTTTTCTCTCCAGCCTTGTACTTCTCACATTCTGCGTCAATAAGCCTCTTCAAAGCTAAAGATGAGCCTACGCGCTCTGGGGCTGGCACCTTTTGTGAAGAAGAAGCCATTGATGATACACTCTTCAGAAGATGAAGACCAAAGCAAAGAGGAACCAGTAGAGAGAAGGGTTTGTAAAAGGCAAGAGATTTCGGAACACGAAACGAGAGGGTTTTAAAATCTTTGTGTCTGAAATTATACCCCATGAGTCGTTAAGTACTAAAAGTACGAATGCGAGGAATCTCTTCCAATATTGATAGTTTTGGAGGGAAGAGCTTATTCCGGAATTGGGGCCAGCTTCGAAATGAAATATTTGGCTTCGAAGACAAGATGTTGGCGCCAAAAAATCAAATAACAACGGCTTCGAAATACATAAGCCGGCTTCGAAGCCTATTATATGCGTAAAGGTGCTAAATTGCTTGATTATTGGTCTATTTTAAAGGGTTTAAAGACCTGTTTAACGACCTTCGGAGCAAACCCTAATATTCTCTGAGTATGAGAAACACTGTTCAAAGCATCAAAACCAATTGTTGGTTTTTTATTCATATTACTCTTCGAAGAAAAAACTGGTCAATTTGAAATTGATTGATTATTTTAACCATGACCATATGTTGGTTATAATTGTTTTGAGGGGTAATATTGTTAAAATTTAAAGCAATTAGTTCCAGACGATATCGACCAGAATTGTCAATTTTACTCCACAAATTGGAATAAGACATGTTGGTTCTTTTAGTACTTCACTAAACAATTGACTTGAAGGATGAGATTGTTCAATTCGAAGTTATGAGTTGGCTTTTAGAGATGAAAGGAAACAGAGTCAAACAGTGTTAAGTACAGAAAGACTTTGTTTATATTAAAGCCAAGGTGATTACATTAAGTAACCCTATCTGGGTACAAATTCAAGTTCAAAAAAATAAGGAATAGAATAAATAATAAGGTCATGAAATTTTGTCCAGCAATGGTCAATAAATTTCTGTTCTTTCTTTATTATTTCTTCTATCTCTTCTAAAGTTGGTTGCATAAGTTGATGAGCTCTCACTTCATAATAGAGTTCTTCAGCCTTTGTTTCGAAAGCTTCTTCCCTCGATTTTTGTTCCAATTCATCTATAACCAAATCATCCCAGTACGCAGAATCTTTATTCTTGAAGTCATCGAACTCTTCGATAAAATTCTCTGCTTCATACTGGGCATGAATTCAGAGAGATAAAAGTTGATTCAGATTTTGGATGGTGATCTTAGAATTCTGATGCCAGTAGAGGAGCACTGGGAGTTGGTCCAAAAACAAATGGAGCTCTGCTTGAGCAAGAGGGTTGAGAACATGACCCCTATTCAGGACATCACAAGCCCATTGAAAGTTCTTAAGAGGAATGTCATCCTCAAGAACATTAAAGGGCAAGTGGGAGAAAGCCGCGAGCAAAAGTTGAGCTTGCTTTCGCTCGGCTGGAGAAGGGGGTGACGGAGGTTGGTAAGGTGGAAAAACTTTGTCCATTGGAAGGGCAAGTCTTAGTTTCTCTGTCCAGGAAAGGATGGGAGAAGGAGAAGGAGAAGATGGTCCTGCTTCGGAAGATGGGAAGAGAATAGATGGTTCTGCTTCAGAAGACAAAGGGGAAGGAGCAGGTGTTTCTATCTCAGAAGATGTAGAAGAAGGTGTGGATGCTTCTATCATGGGAGATGGCACGGGAGCAGGAGGAACAAAGGCATTAATATAATCAAGCCAATCAGAACAACAAATCTTCGCCTTCTTGGCTAAGAATGAAGGGGTGTACCCTTGTGCTTCCTCTGGGCGCTGGGCAGGGTGTATTATCTTTGTAGGCATGGAAGAAGTATACCAAGCCACAAGCAGAGTCTCCTCCAAGCTACGTCGAAGGTCAATGGGCACGTAAGGGTAGACCACTGAGCTTCGAGCGTAGGAGGGAAACTCCAAGGGGTCAGTAAACTCAACAAAATGGTGATTGATTCGCTCCCTTAAATCATAAGTCTCAGGAGTTGACCAGCTTGTCCAGCCAGAAGCCCCAGAGGATGAAAAGGTTACAGCTTCATCCCATGCAGAGGTCTGTGAAGAAGAGTTTCCTAGATCCATATTTGCAACTTGTCAAAGCAAAGGCTTAAGGGTAGTTCGGTCAGAATACAAAGGGAGCTTAGGGGAAGAACTCCTTGTATCTGTAAGTTTGTAAACCAAGGGATTAAAGGCAATGTGTTCATAGTCCAAAGGTTTATAATCTGCAAAAGCCTCCATTACCTGAATAGAGAAGGGCGGGTAAAGGTGGCTAATGAATGCGTGGAGGTTCTTTCGAGGGGGAACAACATCACTCAAAGGCTCTTCATATGCTTGATCAATAGAAAGGGAAGTTGATGCAGCCATAGCCTGTTCGAATACTAAGGTATTGGGATGTTCGACGAGTTAATGCAGATGATCTCCAAATGGATGACGGTTGTGTTTCCAGAATATGGACTCCATACACGTTCTAGAGGCGCGGGAAAACTGTAATCCACTAATATCGCCAAGTATTGGGTATATTAGTGCGGGGGGTAATGTTGGCTACATATTTTGTAAAAGCCAGTTACAGTTCGACACGTGGCAGAATAAGGGTAATAAAGGAAGGTTATTCAAGCCTTCAATCCTGATCGTACACGTGGCAATAGATATTGGTCCTCACGTGATCTGAGTAACACTAGATCAATAACGGGATGCAAGATGACATAGCTTCAACGGTTACTCATATTCAAATTCAAGTACAAGAGGGAAACTCAACTGCCATTAATGACGTAGTGGAGCTACTTGTAAGGAAGCATGATCAGCGATCATGGAGGAGCAGTTCGACAGTTCGAAGTGCAGTTCGAAGGTCATCACTGACGAGTATAAATAGCAGGGCAGCCCCCAGGAGAAAGGGACTCAGATCATACAAATCAGTCATTTACTTCATATATTTTCTTTTCCAGTCTTTTACATTTCCAGTCTTTAAATACCTGTTCTTTAAATACCTGCACTTTAAATACCCGCACTACACTTCGATTCATAGGAGTAGCTTCAAGTAGATTCAAGTAGATTGCTGTTGTAAACCTCTCCGAGGCTGAGTTCGAACCATTGTAAGTGTTCATTTTTATGAAATACTTCAATTGTTCTTCATATTACTGTTATTTATCTTAATTTCTCCTAAGTCAAGCCACCAGTAAAAGTCATCTTCATTGAGGCTGAAAAGAACTAAAACACAATCGTCTGATAATTGGTTGGCAGTCACAATTTCTGTAAGGACTGATTGATCCTTGCTGGCACGCTCATATTCACAAAAATACCCTTCGAAAAGCCAAAAAGCCAACATATATATAATAAAATATTTTTATATCACATGACTATCAATGTGTCATTTTCTACTTAATTTTTAACATAAATTAGTTTAAAGAGTAAATTGAGAAAAATTTGAAACATGAAGAGTTAAAATGAGAAAAAATAAACTTTAAAAACCAGAGTGAAAAAGTAGCTAAATATAAAGGGGACAAAATATAATTTATCCATTAATTGTGTCTAAAAAGTTTAAATAAATAAAATTGACTAAATATGGAGAAAAAAATTCGTTAAAGACAAATAAAAATACATATAAAAACAAAATTTGAAAAAATCAAACTAAACAGAATAGAGGTATTGCGGCGTCCACAGACTTCAGCAGCCCCATTATTCCCCAACCACTAGAAAGCAAGGTGCTAATCAATCACATCAGCAAATGTAGGATTACTGAAGAGGAATTGTTTTATTTGTATTTGAGAAATATATTTTAAGATAAAAAATATAAAAATTTGTTTAGTTTGATTTTTTTTTAAAGATGTTTGAAAAATTATTTTGAGAGAGAGTTTTGAAAAAAATAATTGATTTGATGTGTATGAGAGAGAAATTTATTGGGAAGACTTGTAAATCAAACAAGTTTTGAAAAAAAATTTTGAAAAAATTTATTTGGTTTAATTACTTTTAAAAATTTATTTGTAGAGAATTTTTCCTAAAATTTTTTGAGAAACACAAAATTTTTTGAGAAACACAAACCAAACAAGGCCAATAAACATCCTCTCTCCCATCCCCAGTGAGTTACTATGAATGATGTGCAAGTTGAAAGTAGTTCTTCACTAGATGAAAGCTGCAAAGCATTTCAAAAGGTTTTTAACCTTCCATAGTTGACCACAAAAGCTAAACTTACCCAGATCTAATCAGCAAAATTGAAGCCATTGAAGTCAATAGAATGAAACAAAAACAAGAAGTTGAACACTAGTATACAGATGGTTTCCAAAATACCATCATTTCAATAGCAAATTAAACAAAATGTAGTACAAATCAAGTTCTATTACAAAAAACAAGTAACAAACAGGAGGGTAATTATTTGAATGCAATGTGAACCAAAAACATGGGGTGTCACAAATAAATCTTCAACAAAGCATCAGAAATGTATTTAAAATTTGAACAAAAAAAAGGAATTGTAAAAAGAATCAGATTGCCTGCCTCGAAACTATAGTTTCTTTGATTGAGCACGAGCCAAATGATCCGAGCATCTTCATTATGCCACGGCTGGCATGTCCTTGAGCCATGCATCCAGAGGCTTACCAATTGAGTACACAATGAAACCAATCTCCCTCAGTTTATCCGCATTCACAACGTTCCTACCATCAAAAACAAAAGCTGGCTTCTGCATATTGTCATATATCCTCTGGAAATCAAGAGTCTTGAACTCATCCCACTCGGTGAGAATGCAAATACCATGAGCTTCTTTTGTTGCCTCATAGGCGTCCCAAACCACACTGACTTGCTTCACAGTGGTGGGACTCATTGGCTGGAGGTGTAGAGGATGGTCCCAATCAAACTTGTTCATTGTAAGGTCCCTCTGGATTTGATCCTCGGTGACTTGTGGGTCATATATGCTCACTCGGGCCTTGTCCCCTAATAGCCCCTTGCACACATCAATAGCCGGGGTCTCTCGGGTATCACCCGTATCCTTCTTGAAGGCGAACCCAAGAATGGCAATCTTCTTGTTTGCAACTGTGTTAAACATAGAGGAAACAACACGGTTCACAAAGCGACTTTTCTGATAATCATTAATTTTGATGACTTGTTTCCAATATTCCGCCACTTCTGGAAGGCCATTGCATTCGCAAATATAAACCAGGTTCAAGATATCCTTCTGGAAGCAAGAGCCACCAAAACCAACACTAGCATTCAGGAACTTGGGACCAATCCTAGAGTCTGTACCCACGGCATATGACACCTGCGTCACATCTGCTCCGGTAGCCTCACACAGAGCAGACATGGCATTAACAGATGAGATTCTCTGGGCCAAGAAAGCGTTGGCAGCGAGCTTAGAGAGCTCTGCAGACCACAGATTGGTGCATAAGATACGGTCTTCGGGGACCCAATGGGAATAGACAGCCTTCAATGCTTGGATTGCTTTCTGGCCTTCTGGGGTATCCCTGCCTCCAATAAGGACCCTGTCAGGGCGGAGAAGATCTTGGATTGCAGTCCCCTCTGCAAGGAACTCTGGGTTTGAGAGAATTTGAAAGTTAATTCCCTTGCTGTTGTGGGTCAGAATTTTTTCTATTGCCTCGGCTGTTTTGACAGGGACTGTTGATTTCTCAACTACTATTTTATCAGATTTTGACACATCAGCAATCATGCGAGCTGCGCTCTCCCAGTATGTCAAATCTGCAGCTTTGCCTGCTCCAAGGCCCCTGGTCTTGGTTGGCGTGTTGACAGAAACAAAGACTATATCAGCTTCGCATACATGTTTCTCCACATCAGTGCTGAAGAAGAGGTTCTTGCCGCGGCACTGCTTCACCACATCATCAAGACCTGGCTCATAGATGGGGAGCTGATCACTGTTCCAGGCTGTGATTCGAGGTACAGAAATATCAACTACAGCTACTTCAATGGATGGGCACTTGAGGGCTATCATTGCCATGGTAGGGCCCCCAACATACCCAGCTCCAATGCAGCAAATTTTCACCATTTTCCTTCTCTATCTAGAACCTGGACAAAGAATAATGTATATGAGAAAAGACACACACACACACACACTAACTAGATTCAAGATGAGATGGCCACTGATGATTAGGTACAAACAACAGGTTTAGTATGTCAAATTAAAACTAGAATTGGAATAATAGCAGCATGAATGTTTTTTGTTCTTCTATTTACAGCATTTGTGAACTTAATTGTCATAACTTCGACCAGATCCAACAACAAAACAATTCATAATTGAGCTAAGAAGTCGATTAAACAGTAGAGATTTATAGATCGAGTACTAAATAGCAGAAATGACAACACAGATCTGGGGATTCTAACTAAAAAGAACAAACAAATAGAAGATCCGTAGTTAAAAACACATTATTATTATTATTATTATTATTATTATTATTATTATTATTAGCACAGAAATCATCAGCTCAAATCAGAAACAATACGTAAAAAAACAAAAAAATACTTCGCCATGAGACGATTGAAGTTCATGAAACAGATCAAATGAGTGAAGTTTTGAGCATCAAGTTTGAATTGAGATTGAAACTAACCTCGTTTCCGAAGAATATCAAGATGGAGAGAGAGAGAGAGTCAATGAGAGAGAGGAAGAGCAAGTAAAATATGAAATGAAGGAGAGCGGGGACCTTTATTATATAGTGGTTGCGGATCCTGGATCTACCCTTCGGATTTTACCCTGGATCTGGAAAGCCCAACACACACAAATCAGTTTTTATTTATTTATTTTTTAAAAATAATTTTATCATTAGTGAATTTTTTTTTAATATTTTAGTTAGATTTTTTTTTTTTTAATTTTAGATGTACTTAGGAGTAAAATATTTGTAAATCCTTTGAAAATATTTGTTTGGGATGTGCGACTTTTTGGTTAAAAAAATAAAGAAAAAAAATTATATATTTGGGATAACTTTTTAACATTTTACGAAAAGATGTATAATAAAATATTGTAATAAAATTAAAATGATCATTTTACCCTTTTGACTTTTTTACTTTTTGGGTAGTTAAATTCAAATGACAAAATAATAATTTTGCCTCAGTGACTTCTCTCACAAGGTACCCTTGAATAGTATAGACTTTTTAATTTTTTTAGTAACATTTTAACTTTTTGATCTTTTTAATTTATCCCAAACAAAGCCTAAATCTTACGGGAATGCGAAAATTTACTAACTACTCGTTTGTGAATTAACATTTTTAGTGTGTTTTTTGGTATTTTACTTTTTATTTTAGTGATTTTTTGGGTTATTAATGACTTTTTTGTTTTTTTCTTTTTTGGTCTAAATTTGATTAATTTAGTAACTTTTTGGCTATTTGGCTAAAATATGAGGTAAAAAAAACTAGTATGTTTGGGATGACTTTTTGACTTTTTACGAAAAGATATGCACAAAGTAGAGAGAAAAAAAAATCTTTGCCTTTTTGGTATGGGTTCTTGGCTTTTTAGCTAATTTAGGCAAAGTTTGGGAAGTCTCAAAAAAGTCAAAAAGTTACTCAAAAAGTTAAAAAGTTATCACATTCACCAAAAGTCAACAATTACGGCTGCACAACTCTCAATTCTAATTTTTCCCTACAAACTAATTTTTACAATTTTTTATTACACATTTTTCCATAAAAAGTCAAAAAGTTAACCCAAACATTCATATTTTCAACCTCAACTTCTTAGTCTAAAAAGACAAAAAGTACACTTATTTAGGACACCCCAAACAATCCCTAGTAACTTTTTGACTTTTTAAGGTTCTCAAACGAGACCTAAATCTAGTAAAATATTTTCAATTTTTTACGAATAATTCGCTTTTAGGTGCATCTAGATTTGTTACATTTGAGAAAATAAAAATATAATTAATTATTAAAATATGAAAATTAATTCACTAAACAAATTTTGAGTTAAAAAACCAAACAAGATATTTTTTTATTTCTAGTTAAAACACTCATCCTTATTCTTATAATTTAAAAAATATCATTGACACACTATTTTTAATGTGTTTTTTTAGAAACTTTTAGGAAAAACTATAAATAAGTAAAATAAAATAAAAAAACTCTGTAATAAAATAAATTTTGAGTTTTTAATTTTGTCAATTTAAATATTAATTTTTTATTTATTTTCAATACCATTTGTCTGTGTTTGTGAAATAAAATTGATGAAAAAAGTTAGTATTTTAGTTAAAATTCAACAAAAAAATTGTATTTTAGACATTTTCTATTGTTAGAATACTATTTTTCATCGATTTTACTTGATGAAAATAGATGAATTATGTAAATTGAAAATAAATCAAAATAATAGAATTTAAATTAACAAAATCAAAAACTCATAAATTATTATTACAATGAGGTTTTATTGAAGTTTCCCCAAACTTTTATTTGTCAATGATTTTAGTTCCTAAATTCATTTATCCCCTACATATATCAAATTGTAGGAATACGTGAAATTTTCCATATATAAGAATCCAAAAATTAATTTAATAATCAAAACTAATGTACATGACAACATATGAATTCAGAGAGAATTCTAATAATCTTAAGCATTTTGGTTAATATTATTTATGTATTATTTAAGAGCATCACATCATATGAATATATGAAATTGATAGTATGGATCTAGCGAATGCATAATTCTAAGCGTTTTCACGTTTGTTGATTAGCAGGTTTTATATAAAAAGTCAAAATTACTATAAAAAAAAAAAAAAAAACAATTCTTGAATGAACTCTAGTTGTACATTCTTTTTTTTCCTTTAAATTTTTGTAAATTAAGTTGATCTCACTTGAGATTTGAAAAAAATTAAATCTTATAATTTTGAATCTTATACTAAATACAATGTAAAATATATATTTTAGTGTATGTTTTAGTGCGAAAGATGTGATAATGTCAAACTTGTGAAATGTATTATATTTTCTCCAAACTTAAGGGAGGCTAATTTATGCTTTAAATTTTGGGAGTGAATTACAATTTTAAAAGAACCCCATATAATTATGTTAAATTTGTAAGACTCACTGTAATTTTTTCTAAATTTAAAGAGAGGTTACTACAATTTACCCCCCCCCCAAAAAATATTCAGTCTGTTTGGTTTTAGTTTTCTGAATTTAGTTTTTTGAAAATTGTATTTTTTATTTTTTGTGTTTTTTTTTGTTTTTAATGAATATTTTTTAAATTTTAAGTAATTTTAAAATTTTTTTAGATGCACCTTACTTAGATGTATCTAAATAGTAAAATATTTGTGGAAAAATGTTTTAAAAAATTAATAAATACACAAAATTTGAAAAATGTACTGAATTTTCATATTATTTTTGTATTTTTTGGCATTTAGTGTATTTTTTTTGTTAAAAAAATCACAAATATTATACTTTTAAGTGTATTTATGCTAAGTGTGTCTAAAAAAATTTTTAAAAAATTAAATATTAAAAAAATTTATTAAAAATATTAAAATACGAAAAAATAAAAAAGTAAAATATTTTAAAAATTATTTCTTGAAAATTAGAGCCAAACAAGCTGATTGTAACTGAAGTCACCAAAAATTTCAAATTATTTTTTTCATTGCTAGCACGTGAAAGAAATCAAAAGAAAAATGACCCTTGACCAAAAAATTTAAGACCTTTCTTATACCTACCAATATATATATATATATATATATGCATATATAACAATGCCACCGGGTGTAATCAAATCATAAGCTAAAATCATTTAATTTAAAAGATTAAATGATCATTATAGTTGTAACATGTCCGTTTGTTTGCGGACAAAAGGAGGCTTCATAACTAAGAATAACTTGCTTGGTGCTCAAAAAAGGTTGTTGAGTACTCTCAAAGTTATGACTAATAAATAATGGCACGTTTTGAAAAGCTTAGGGACTGAAAATAAATAAATAAAGGTAGTGGCTTTGGTTCAGCTTAAGATCGGACTAGATCGTGTTGTTGGGGTCGTGAGACCCACTACGGGTCCCGTTTTGATAATCTGAACCGTTCAATGTGTAGAACTCATCGAGTACTATATGTCTGCAAAAAATCACGTTAATTGGATATCGATAGCTATATAAACAAAACAGTTTTTTATCAACCGTTAATTGTTTCACTGTCCATTTTTTTTTATACAAAACTGATTTGATCACATAGCTATTGATATCCGATCAACGTGATTTTTTACGGGCGTGTAGTACTCGACGAGTTTTACACATTGAACGGTTCGGATTATCAAAACGGGCCCAAAAAATGGGCCCCATGGGCCGAACTGGACGGGTCCAGTCTTGACCTCAACTTGAGACAAGCTGGACCCATAAATAAATAAATAAATAAGAAAAAGAGAAAGAGAAACAAATAAATAAATATCAGTAATTGTAGGGATTAAGATTTTAGATTGTGGGGATGTATTTTTGAGGTCGGAAATCAACACCCAAGGTGCCGCCAAGGTGTTTGCCGAGATGTCACATGGACGAGCCAAATTGTCAAGGTGATTGTATTATTGCCGAGATCTAGTGCGATAATACCGAAATCTGAGATATTTGGATAAACAAGAATCCTTGATAAGTGAGGCGCTTAATTCGGATAGAGATGAGGCTCTTGTGGATTTCTTCTATATCTAATTAAGAGTCTGAGATAAGCGTTGTACTTAAGTCCTATGAAGTGAAACTTATAGGGGACGAGGGCATTACTAGTTATAAAAGTAAGGCACTCCCGTGGGTCTAAGGTATGATTTTACTTGTGCACTGTTAATTAAGTTGATATCTTTGAGAGATAAGTGACTGCCTTGATCATCGGAGTACTTCCGGGTGGACAAGCCACCATGATATTCTTATCTTCTTGTTGGCAGGTGCTTGGCTTAATCTATTCTGTCGTGTGCTCTCCAGCTAAGTTCCCTGTTTGGTTGTGATGTCGAAAATTAACACCCCACAATTTGGCGCCGTCTGTGGGAACTTAATAGGAATAAATGACCAACATCGAGCAAAGAGGCCGAGAAAGATCATCTTGATTCTCGAATCTTGGTTCTTGATTTTTGACGAGTTGACATTTGAGTCTTTATTTCTTGACGTCGACGAGTCATGATCTCAATCAGAGAAATATCTCTAGCATGTTGTTTAGCCAACATGTTGGAAGATTAGACGATATAGGCTCCATCACCTCAGGTTACTGAGGTAATAGAACCTATGGGGCAGTTGTGGGGATGTATTTTTTAGGTCGTGCCACGTGGTCGAGGTACCTTTGAGGTGTTTGCCAATGTGCCATGTGGACGAGCCAGATTGCCGAGGTGATTGTGGTATTGCCGAGATCTGGTGCGATAACATCGAAATCTGAGATATTTGGATAGAGGACAAGAGTACTAGATAAGTGAGGCGCTTAGTTCGGATAGGGATAAGCCTCTTGTGGATTTCATCCATGTCTAATTAAGAGTCTGAGATAAGCGTTGTGTTTGAGCCCTATGAAGTGAGACTTCTAGGGGATGAGGGCACTACTAGCTATAAAAGTGAGGCACCCCCGTGGGTCTAAGATTTGCTTTTACTTGTGCACTGCTAATTAATATCTTTGAGAGATAAGTGACTGATTTGATCATCAGAGTGCCCCCGAATGGACGAGCCACCATGGTATTCTCATCTTCTTGTTGGCAGGTGTTTGGTTTAATCTATTATGCCGCGTGTGCTCCAGCTAAGTTTCCTATTTGGTTGTGAGGTCGGAAATCAGCACCCACAATTTGGCGCCGTCTATGGGAACTTAATAAGAATAAATGACCAACATCAAGCAAAAAGGCCGAGAAGGATTATCTTGATTCTTAAATCTTAGTTCTTGGTTTTTTACGAGGGAACATTTGAGTCCTTCTTTCTTGAGGCCAACGAGACAAGATCTCAGCCGGAGGAGTATCTCTAACATGTTGTTTAGCAGACATTAAAAGATCAGAACATATAGATTCCATTACCTCAGGTTGCCGAGGTAATAGAACTTAGGGGCAGTTGTGGGGATGAATTTTTGAGGTCGTGCCATGTGGCCGAGGTGCCGCCAAGGTGTTTGCCGAGGTGTCACGTGAACGAGCCAAATTGCCGAGGTGATTATAGTCTTGCCGAGATCTGGTGCGTAATACCGGAATTCAAGATATTTGAATAGAGGACAAGAGACCTAGATAAGTGAAGCACTTAGTTTAGATAGGAATGAGGCTCTTATAGAGTTCATCCATATCTAATTAAGAGTCTGAGATAAGTGTTGTGCTTGAGTCCTATAAAGTGAGACTTATAGGGGACGAAGGCACAACTAACTATAAAAATGAGGCATCCTGTGGGTCTAAGGTATGCTTTTATTCGTGCACTGTTAATTAAGTTGAAATTTTGAAGAGATAAGTGACTGACTTGATTGTTGGAGTGCCCCAGGTGGACGAGCCACCGTAGTATTTTCATTTTCTTGTTGGCAGGTGCTTGGTTTAATCTATTTTGCTGCATGCTCTCTAGCTAAATTCCCTATTTAGTTGTGACGTTGAAAATCAACACCTACAGAGATAATGTTAAGTCCATATTAAACTCTTGTATGATGTAATTAGTATTTAAAATAAATCTAAATCATACACTCACATTTAGAATATTTTTCTCTGTCTAAAGCTTTAATTTCTTTTTTTATTGACCTCCTATTTTAATTAATGTAATATGGATTCATAAATATGGCCACAACATAATTGTAGCGAATTAAAATTATATATACTAAAAGTGATATTACATGCAATGTATATGCATAGGATCATTTTTCTTTAGCAAAATAAAATTGTAAAGTATATAATAAATTTAGAATTTAAAAACTGAGATATTTTATAAATCTGAAAAGATAAACAATTGAGAGATTTAAGCTAAAAGAAAGTAAATTTGAATTTATATGGGAATTTTTAAAAAAAATTTAAAAATAATATTCACACCAGCACTAATGTTTGTTTTATATAATATAATAGAAATGTGGGGGGGGGGGGAATGTATTTGGAATTTGACCACTTGTGGCAGTAGATAGATGTTGGGCCAACAGACCCAAGCAGCATAATTAGGGGTTGATCCAGTGACAGAGGGTATTTCTATCAAATTAGTTATTTTTATTTTTAGTTAAATTAGTGAATAAATTATTAAATGGAAGAATTACTCATAAATTTCATATGGAAAAAAGTTGTTTCATTTAACCTTAGAAGTTTTTTTTAAAACTAATTAATCCTTTTTATTTTAGGTATGTTGTATTTCCTTAATTTGGGGGCTTGGAAGTTTACTTGTTTGCCGTTATGCGTGATTTTGTTTGGATTTTTTTTCCTAATGTTGGGTGAGGCAAGGTACTTTTTGAAAAATTATTCAATATTCTCGGAATACCGCATGTCCGTATTCCTACCCAATCATTATTCATTATACCCCCTCACGTCCCTCAATCACCTAACACAATACCCCACCTACCCACATTCTCCACTAATCACAATACTATGAAGTACCACGTGCTTATACTCTGGGATTACTGAATAATTACTCGTAGGTTTTTACGTTTCTATTTTTTTGTGGGAATTTAGTGGAGTGATTTGTAAGTGGATGATGTTACCCCGTTTGTGGTGTTTGTTTCTTTTTGTGGTGTTCGTTCCTATTATAACATTGACATTAATTAGCATCCAAATGACTCAAACCACTAACTAACACTACTATATCCCCAATAACCATAACAATGTCAACAAACATGGGCTATTTCATGTGTACAAAACACATGTTAATACAAATATCACAATGACAAAATGCGGCTAACAAAAATCACAATATTATACAACACAATCATTGTTCGGCAACATAAAGTTACACCAATTTGTCAAATGACATCTACACATATAGAACCCACAACAGAACAATGACCACACCACCAAAATCCCAATGTACTCCAAACCCACATTACCATTCACATACAACAACAATATGATGTGAACCTATAACATTACCAACCCGACATTACATATAAAAATAGACAACGATGTCGACAACACAATTAGCATATTTATCAAAGAAGTAAAATAATAACATTGAAACATATACCTAACGCCGCCGCCGCAGTAAGTGTAACGCCCCAATTTTTATGCCTAATTGGTAAGACAATAGTCATGGCCCTTTAAAGTAAAACTGATAATAAATCCTCATACTTGCATTACATGATGTAAATAGTCTTCATGCGATAATACAATTAATCCAACAACAATTAATTAAACAACAAATACCCCCAAGGGTTTACAAGTTTCTAAGGCTTGAGCCTGGTTACACAAAATGGTTATTCAAACCCACACATACAAAGCCCTTGGCTTATAATCAGAATCACAGCGAATGAGCACATCATGCTCTCTGCACACACTTCCACGCCTTCAGTTAGGCGGAATAACCACACCTTTTCCTGCACAAAATCCCGTGGGGTGAACATAAAGGTCAGTAGGAAATCCTTAATAAAGTATATTCATCTTATACAAGTTTTAAGAGATAAATGCACATGTCATGCCATGCCTTTTGAAAATAAAATACGTCTTCATCTTTTGAAAACCATCATGCTCAATGATGTTATGGCATGACATGTGTTCAAAATTTATTAATTTAGTTCAAGGGGCGGTAAATACAACTCCGTAAATCCCTAGGCCGGTGTCTGCAAGTAGACTATACAAGTACTACCCATTTGTCATTTTTACCAGTGTTAACTGGAAGGCTCGACACCTATAATCTACACCACCTTTCAAGACTTACCACCGTATTTACCCCAAACCATTTCATGAAAACTTGTTTCTTAGCATTCTTTTCTCAATGCAAAGTTTTCAAATCAAATTTCAAAACTCTTCATTATCAATGAATTGATATGTCAATGTATCAATTAATGCAATGCAACATTTTATTCATTTTCCATTCTTCCACACAATATTTCCATTGTGATCAAAATTTCCATTTCTCCTTTCAATACAATTTCACAAGATGAATAAATACACTTATTTCAATTCATCCAAGGGATAGAATAACTCCCACATTTCAAGCCATCTCAACAATTTCCCATATTCCATGAAAATATCATTTATGTAAATATAAAGAAGAAATTTTCCAACATCCATTTATTTTGACATACAAAATAAATATAACAATATCATCCATGATTTCTCAACATCTTTTAAAACTCCTATTTTTTAGGTTTTCTTACCGAAACAATTCATCTCCAAAGCATTTGAAGAAATCTCACCAAAAACATCTTTCTTTAATCAACATAGTTCAAAACCTCCAATTTCTCTCTCAAATGATCAAATAGTAAACTCACTTTCAAAATCACTATTTTTCTTGAATCAACAATTAATTTTCAAAACTAATCAAAGGATGATTTTGAAAATCATCTAGATCTTGCAAAAACATATATATAACTCAAATAAAATCCCTACCTCAAGTTTTGAAGAAAGATTGAGATGAAACACCAAAATTTACGGTGTTGAAACTCGATCTCCACCGCACACAACGAAGCCCTCGAGGAGATAACCAACTTTGGTAAAGAACTTAGGCCTAAATCCCAATGGATTTGGAGAAACCAAAGAGAGATGGTGGCTTATAGAGAGAGAAGTTGCAGATTTAGGTTTTTTGAGTGAAAAGGAGATCAAAGATGAAGCAAAACGGCGTTGCTGGAAACTGATATACACCAGGCTCGCTCGAGCGACCAGACACAAAAAGGTCGCCTCGCTCGAGCGCAAGAAGCATCGCTCGAGCGTAGAATGCAAAGCTTCAGGTCTGCCCCCAACACAGACGCACGCTCGAGCGCAAGAAGTCTCACTCGAACGAAGAAACAATTTCACAAGGCTCGCTCGAGCGAGAAGCGCAAGAAACCTCGCTCGAGCAAAGAAGCCAAAATCTGGACAACAACATTCTAGACCAACTAACAACCAACCTGTTCCAAACACGCCCAACATAATCCAAAACTCAAATACAAAGAATTAAAAGAAGGAAACAAGACATAGACAACAGTATACAATCACGGAATCCGAGTCCGAAACACAACGAAGGTCGGGGTGAAAACCTAGGTTGCTATAATAAGTAGTGTACACACGCTGGTTATACGTCAGTAATGTCAACCCAACAACAAAATGATATAGTTCTCCATTCTAATCATTTTATTGACAGAAATAATGTATTTATGGGGTTTGAGAGGAACCAAACGTTAAAATTGGCAACACAAAGATAAGGTTTAACATTGCCAAAATCAAATAAACAACAAACAAAGCAATCTACACCCATTAACATCGGGAATCCATAATGTTTCCATCTTCGTCTCTCCCATTTTGATTGGGATGGAAGGAAAACAAATGTGAAAACCCACATTTAATTATTCTCAAAAGAAAATAAATAAATAAATTAATTAATTAATTTTATCTAGAGTTTATCTGAAATATATATTAGTGTAAAAGTTAGTTTTAAATTAACCCAATTCAGTCACTAACAAAGACATTATTAAGAATAATAATTTTGTGAGTGTTCAATACTTGTTGTTTACAAAATATTTTAATAAGGATCCAACATGATAATTATTCTTACTAAATAGCTTAGTTAAAAATCTTAGTGTATCAAATTTAAGAAACCCACACAAATACACAAAAAAAACAAAAAAAAAAAGAATATTTCAGCAGAGAACAACACTTGGATTACATGCATATTAACTCAAATACACTCCTGGGAACTAGAATATTTGATTGGACTAAAGGGAATGATTAAAAGAGAGAAAGGGAGCCTCAGGGGAGTCTCTCTATATATACATATATCCATACATGCAGATTTCATCCTCTCAAAAAAAAAAAAAAAAACAAAGAAACTAATCGGAGAGAGAGAGAAAAAAAAAAGGAGGGAATTCCTATGAGCAAGTTTAGTAGAAGAAGAGGAGGAGATTAAGGTTGCATATTTTCCTACCATTTCACTTTTCCATTCAATCCTACAACTAAGTAAGAAAAATCTCTCAACCCTCTCATTTTTTTTGAGTGTTAAAATTTTCAAATTATATTCATATGATAAAATGACTAAATTTATAGATAATTTTTTTTATATGTATATAAATTTTGTGATATGTATATCAAATATTTGAAGATATTAATAGTCTTAAAGTCATGGTATTATTGTGAAAATAGGCTTGCATGTGCAGTTTATACCATTAAAAAGAGGATTGAAGGTTTTATTTGGCCTTTGAATTTGTCAGAACATTTGTACGAATTTTTAGACAATTTTATACTCAAACTTTTGAGATTATTTCATCTACAAAGTAGTTTAGAATGATGTCTACTTTATCCATGAATTTTTTCAACAATTATTGAGTTTTGTACAAATTTATACAGATTTTTAACCAAATCTGGAGTTATAGACAGATTTTACTATGTGTTTGAAAAATCATTAAAAATTTTATATTAAACCAAATCTGGTAATTTCTAAAAAAAAATGAAATTTGAGAAGTCTAGTTTCATAATAAATTTTTATATTATGGAATTGATTTATAAATTTAAGTATGGAATTAATTTAAGAAAATGTGATAAATCTGTGTCATAAACTTTCTTGGAATTTTTAATAATTATTTATAATTTATTTTTCGAAAATGCTTTTTGAAAAATGACCATAACATGTTTGTTAAGTATTCTGTAGATTTTTATGAATTTTAGAGTTGCATAAGTAATTTATTTATAATTTTATTTGCGAGATATACCTTTTGAAAATTTAGGTAGATTTAGGAGGAATCAAAAATTATATCTTCAATTGTTTATTTGGACTAAAATTTAATATTGTGCTAGTCTAATCTTGTAGATTAAAAATCCATGCATGTGTATGATTATGATTTATTTCTTTTTGGTATCTACATTATTATTTCATACCATGGTTTAAATTAATCGTTTATTTAAATTTTGTACATTGATTTAAATTTGGTGTGACATGTGTAACATTTTATGTTAGGAATTTTAATGAGTTGGTACAACATTAATGGTGAATAAAATTGGAATTATTTGTGATTATTATAAAAACTAACTGAAACGATTAACAACTTATACAAAGTTAACAATTAAGAGCTAATACCAGTTGTTCAGGGTGAGCCCTGGTTTTTAATAATTTTTACGTAAATTGTGTCGCAAAATCCTAAGATAGCATGGGGGTTATTTGAACCCTTATCGGTATTTGGTTTTGGAATAAGGGTGGATGTGCGGGTGGCACGCAGGGAAGTAACGTACCCCTGGCAGACCGTTCCCCTTGGGGCAGACCACGGATGCCACGGCTTGGGTATATAACTCCGGGCATAGGCATCTTTAGTAGTTCTTGAATATTTGAACAATGGGGGGTTTTCAAATTAACCGTGGCCATGGCTTAGTGGTTGGTAAGAAAATTTCTTGGGTGAGATTTTGAGTGTCACCTAAACTATTAAAATTGTCAAATTATGATAATGGTTGTTACATTTATCATGTTATTAATTATTATTATTTTAATTATTATGGTTTGATTATTTTTTCTTAAAAAGAATGGTAGGTTGGTTATATTTTCTTACTGTGTTGCAAAACTCATGGCATATATTTTGTTACCCTAGCGTTTTATGCCAGATTATGTCGAAGAAGGGACTGAGGCTGAATTTGGAGCTGCTGCTAATATTGAACCTTGGCTAACTTAAAGTCAAGACTTTATCAAAATAAAATTTTATTACCTCTTGTATTAGTATTTAAAAATGTTGTGACGTTGAATGTGAACTTGTAATTTTATTTTTGTTGTTGAACTTTGACTATGTGAGAATTTAAAATTTCCTAATTTGTTGCTAAAATTTTATTTAGCAAGTTATTTGTTATTTAAATTTTATGACGTTTCGAATAAGAAAATTTGGAGCGTCACAATTTGATATCAGAGCCTAGATTCGAACCTTTGGACCATGGGTAGCATTTATATATATTTTTTAAGTTTAAGAAAGCCTTACGTTAATTTGTAATTTTCAGTGACTTAACTAAGTTAGAACCTTTTTAACTATAGGATGGCAGGGTCATCAGATATTAACTCTAATGATGAAAGGTCGATGAGAAACTATGACATAGAATCTAACCCAAGCGAAGAAGTGGAGTCGCCTATAGAGGACTATGAGCCTGAGTCTGACCCTGAAGAAATCGCACCAGTAGAAGACTATGAACCTAATCCTAAGCTTGAGCCTGAACCTGAGTCTGAGCCTGAAATTGAACCTGAACCCGAAGAGGTTGTACCAATGTACAACCCACTAGAGATAATTGTGATTGAATTAGACATTGAAGAGGAGTCTATAGAAGGCAATACTGATGAGAGCATTAGAGATGTAGGAGCCATGTTTGAGAATTGGTATGTTCGAAATGGGCTGCAGATTGGCTCATTTGTATATATCAGAATTTATCCCTTAGAAGGTTGTGCTTGGAAATCTGAGAGTGGGGTGTGTACCTATATTGGACTTATCCAAATTTTGAGGCAAGTAACTCCCTGGTTATATCAGCTAGACCCTTTCCCGGATGGTTTCATCGATAGGATGGGCAACCTTTTTGACATTTGGAGCCTTCAATATATCATGCCCGACCCAAGCAGAATTGTGAGGAGAGACGGGTCAGTGGACTTCAAGGACTGGAGGATCTATCGGGAGGAGCCGGTGCAGTTGCTAGGGCATTGTGTGCACGAAACTACTGTCACGACCCAACCCCAGGGGCTTAGGGTTGGAAACGCAACTTATTAACTTTTTCTATTTGTAGCAAATTAAACTGCGCAAGCGGAAATAAAAATAATTAAACAGGAAATTACTCTATTTTACTATTTTAACAAGAAAAAATATATTTATAGGGCTTTTATTATTTTATTATTCAGTGACTGGCCTTGAGTAGAACAAAAGGGAGCAAAAAAAAAAAAAAAATGGTTCAACATCAATCCACGTGCGGGTTCCATTTCGTGAGGTTATGGGTTTCTCCTACATCTCGTCACCTGAAAGGGTAATGGCTATAAGCACACAGGAGAGTGAAAAATATTATGCCAAGAGTAAAGGAAATACAAAATAATCATGGATAGTTAGTTAAGCCAAAACATTTACATAACTCAATTTGGTAAATAAATCATTTAAGTGGCAGAAACTGAAATACAAAAATTATGTAAATAAATAACCATAACCACGGTACAGAACAGAACAGAACAGAGATCACAGAAGTGATAATCAGAACAGAGATCAATGGATCCATGATAAACAGAGGACAACAAAGTGGTCAAACAAAGGCCAATAGTTATTTAAGTCCCCCAAGGCATGGGACTTCTGTGGTGGTACTTACAAAACATAATTGTTTATAAGGTTATAGGCAAATATTTTTTAAATTTAAACAACCATATCCATGGGTTCCATTTAAATAAATAGAGTTTAGAAATTAATGCACGTAACTGATATATTTCTAAAACATAACTTGAATTAATATAACTTATAAAATATAACTTGTATAAAATAAATTATGACAGGTCAAAACATACATAAAATATAGTATGATAACTCAAGATATAATATAACTCACCTTAATATTAACCCTTAGCCTTACTCCAGTATCACAACCTTCCTACTATAAGTTTCTTACTTTCAGTACTTACGCCTTTCTCTCTTTTTTTTCCCTTTCTTTGTTTTGTTTCCACATAAATAGGGAGGTAAAACCTTTATCTGGCCAACACATGGCCCACCCGAATCATCCCACAGATTTGTTTCATAGCTCACCTGATTTGTTCATTACTAACATAGATTTATAGTTATCTGAATAAATATTTAAGATAATTACACTTTGGCCCAGTTTCCTAGCATAACTATATAAATAAATTAATCCCTAATTAAATTTCATTTTATCATATACTAACAGAAAATTATTTATTTATTTTACTACCACACCCACTATTATTATTATTATTATTGTTATCAATATTATTATTTATTTACTCTTACTTTTATATTTATTTAATTACTATCTTTAACTCTAACTTGACTCAACTAGTATTATAATTCTATATTTCTGTTAATTTGACCCCAAATAATAATCCCTAATTAATCCCATATTTGATAAGCCAATGCCAAATTAGATTATGTATTTATTATTATTTATTTAATAATATATTATCACATACACTCACAATTATATATAATTATAAATATTTATATTGTATTTAATTAAACGTTCAAAGTGTCACAACTGCTGTCTCCGTAAGAGTGTTGTGGCGATTCATGGGGCTTTTCCAAGCCACATGGGAGCCGGAAGCCCTTGTGAGGAGAGACTTTCCTTGGTTATTTAAGAGATCTTAAGGGAATTATAAACTACGCTAATCGATTGTTTTGTATGCTTACATGTAAAATTGCCTAATTTGGAATTGTGAATCTAGGAGTTAACTTGGATTGTAGGGGCTATCTTTTGCCTATAGTATTTTATTTTATCTTTTCCTTTGTTTTACTTGTATTTTGCTGATTGTAGCTTATTTAATCTAACTAATGAAGTTTCTTTTTCTTTTTTTAACTATCCTTGTACATAATAATAATAATAATAATAATAATAATAATAATAATAATAATAATAATAATAATAATAATAGTAATAATAATAATAATAATTTAAAAAAAAAATAAATAAATAAATGAATAAATCACAAATTACTAAAAATCCCATCATGCAGAATGGCTGGACGAACAAGAAATAGTAACAACGGTAATGGTGATGGAGTGTTTGATGGCGATGTTGCTTGAATTATACGGGCAATTGCTGATAGGGTAGGCAATATACCACCCCGAAACCAAGATCAAAACAAATCTAAAATGATAACAAAATTTGAAAAGCTACATCCCCACAAATTCCTTGGTGGATCAAACCCCTATGAAGCTGAAGCATGGTTAAGACAAATTAAGAAGTTGCTAGATACTTCTGACATCCGAAATGAGCAAGATAGAGTGACTATGGCAGCATTTTAGATGGAAGGGGAAGCAGATCATTGGTGAGAAATGATCAAAAATACTCGACAAGTAGAGACATTAATTTGGAGACAATTCGAAGACTTATTCATGGGAAAGTATTTTCCTAACTCACTAAGACAAGAAATGATTCAAAAGTTCCTTCAACTGAAACAAGGAAAAATGTCAATCACTCAATATGCGAACCATTTTGAAACTCTCTCACGGTATGCTTCAGCCATAGTAGCAAATGAAGAGGATAAGGTAAGATAATTTGAATGGGGTTTGGACACAGACATTAGAGGAAGATTGATCGCAGTGCAGCTTTCCACCTATGCTTAAATGATGGATCGAGCTTTAATTGTGGAACGAGAATTAGAGAATTCCGAACGCATTCGAAATCAGCGATCAAGGAACAATAATTAACCACGCGGAGGAGGTCCAGCCTGCAACACCAGAAACCATCCTGTACCAGCACGTTATGCCAGAGGGTTGCAGCAACAACAAAGGCAGAATCGAGGAAACTAGTAAGGAGGAAACTTTGTAAATGAGTGGAAAGGAAAATGTTTCAGATGTGGTCAGCAGGAGCATCGTCGAAGTGAGTGTCCTCAAGGTGGGAAGTATTTTATGGATCAACAAGGGGCACAACAATACAACAAATGCCAGCCAGGGCCAGGTTCTAAGCCTACTCAAAATACTCAAACCAACAAGGGGCAGCCACAAGCCTTTAGGAATACAGGCCGACCAAGAACACAATCACAAGAAGCTGGAAATGGAAAGAAACCAGGAGGGACTAACCAATAGGCAGTAGAAAGAATATATGCCCTCCAAGAAGAAGAAGATGTCGGTAACCCATCAGTAATTCAAGGTATGTTAATCCTTATGAATTCTTGGGTTAAAGTATTGTTTGATTCCGGAGCTTCTCATTCTTTTATATCCACTACATGTGTGTCAAGTTTGGATTTGGAACCCAAAACGTTGGAGATAGCTATAAGTGTTGCCTCACCCTTAGGAGGTCAAACACGAGTAAATCTAGTATGTAAATCTTGTGAACTAGAAATCTCTGGTTCATGTAGGCAGAAAAGCTATGCAGATCGAAGGAGAAGACCTTTAGCATTTCAAGTTGGAGATCATGTGTTTCTGAAAATACAACCTCGTCGAGGAGTTGTTCGTTTCGGAAAGAAGGGAAAGCTATCACCTCGCTTCATTGGGCCTTTCGAAATTTTGGACAAAATAAGAGAGGTGGCGTACCGTTTGGCTCTACCACCTCAACTGGCTGGAGTGCATAATGTTTTCCATGTCTTTATGCTATGAAAATACGAGCCACACCCTTCACACATCATCAATTGGGAGGAAATTAATCTTGATAAAGATGTGACATTTGAAGAGAAGCCTGTCAAAATTTTAGATCGTCGCGAGAAGAAATTATGAGGTAAAACTATACTGTTGGTTCGAGTTCTCTGGAGACATCGTGGGATTGAAGAGTCAACGTGGGAATGAGAAGATGTGATACGTGCCAATTACCTTCAGTTTTTCGAGTCTAAAGGTACGAATTAATTTTGAGGACGAAATTTTTTTTTAGGACGGTAGATTGTGAAAACCCGCATTTAATTATTCTCAAAAGAAAATAAATAAATAAATTAATTAATTAATTTTATCCAGAGTTTATCTGAAATATATATTAGTGTAAAAGTTAGTTTTAAATTAACCCAATTAAGTCACTAACAAAGACATTATTAAGAATAATAATTTTGTGGGTGTTCAATATTTGTTGTTTATAAAATATTTTAATAAGGATCCAACATGATAATTATTCTTACTAAATAGTTTAGTTAAAAATCTTAGTGTATCAAATTTAAGAAACCTACACAAATACACACAAAAAAGGGAAAAAAAAAAAAAAAAAGAAGAAAAATATTTCAGCAGAGAACAACACTTGGATTACATGCATATTTACTCAAATATATTCCTTGGAACTAGAAGATTTGATGGGACTAAAGGGAATGATTAAAAGAGAGAGAGGGAGCCTCAGGGGAGTCTCTCTCTATATATACATATATCCATACATGCAGATTTCATCCTCTAAAAAAACAAAGAAACTGATCGGAGAGAGAGTAAAAAAAAAAAGAAGAGAGAATTCCTGTGAGCAAGCTTAGTAGAAGAAGATGAGGAGATTAAGGTTGCATATTTTCCTACCATTTCACTATTCCATTCAATCCTACAACTAAGTAAGAAAACTCTCTCAATCCTCTCATTTTTTTTAAGTGTTAAAATTTTCAGATTATATTCATATGATAAAATGACTAAATTTATAGATAATTTTTTTTATATGTATATAAATTTTGTGATGTGTATATCAAATATTTGAAGATATTAATAGTCTTAAAGTCATGGTATTATTGTGAAAATAGGCTTGCATGTGTAGTTTATACCATTAAAAAGAGGATTGAAGGTTTTATTTGGCCATTGAATCTGCCATAACATTTGTACGAATTTTTAGACAATTTTATACTCAAAATTTTGAGATGATTTCTTCTACAAAGTTGTTTAGAATTATCTCTACTTCATCCATACATTTTTCCAACAATTATTGAGTTTTGTACGAATTTATACAGATTTTAAACCAAATCTAGAGCTATAGGCATATTTTACTATGTGTTTGAAAAATCATTAGAAATTTTATATTAAACCAAATCTGGTAATTTCTAAAAAAAAAAAAATGAAATTTGAAAAGTCTAGATTCATAATAAATTTTTAGATTATGGAATTGATTTATAAATTTAAGTATGGAATTAATTTAAGAAAATGTGATAAATCTGTGTTATAAACTTTCTTGGAATTTTTAATAATTATTTATAATTTATTTTTAGAAAATGCTTTTTGAAAAATGACCATAACATGTTTATTAAGTATCCTGTAGATTTTTATGAATTTTAGAGTTGCATAAGTAATTTATTTATAATTTTATTTGCGAGATATACATTTTGAAAATTTTGGCAGATTCAAGAGGAGTAAAAAATTATCTCTTCAATTGTTTATTTGGACTAAAATTTAATATTGTACTAGTCTAATCTTGTAGATTAAAAATCCATGCATGTGTGTGATTATGATTTATTTCTTTTTGGTATCTACATTATTATTTCATACCATGGTTTAAATTAATTATTTATTTAAATTTTGTACATTGATTTAATTTTGGTGTGACATGTATAACATTTTATGTTGGGAATTTTAATGAGTTGGTACAACATTATTGGTGAATAAAATTGAAATTATTTGCGATTAATATAAAAACTAACTGAAACATTTAACAACTTATACAAAGTTAACAATTGAGGGTTAATTCCGATTGTTCAGGGTGAGCCCTGGTTTTTAATAATTTTTACATAAATTGTGTCATGAAACCCTAAGATGGCACGAGACTTATTTGAACCCTTATCGGTGTTTGGTTTTGAAATAAGGGTGGATGTGCGGGTGACACGCAGGGAAGTAACGTACCCCTAGCAGACCGTTCCTTTGGGGTAGACCACGGATGCCACGGCTTGGGTATATAACTCCGGGTGTAGGTATCTTTAGTAGTTCTTGAATATTTGACCAATAGGGGGTTTCCAAATTAATCGTGGCCATGGCTTAGTGGTTGGTAAGAAAATCTCTTGGATGAGATTTTGAGTGTCACCTAAACTATTAAAATTGTCAAATTATGATAATAGTTGTTACATTTATCATGCTATTAATTATTATTATTTTAATTATTATGGTTTGATTATTTTCTCTTAAAAAGAATGATAGGTTGGTTATATTTTCTTACTGTGTTGCAAAACTCATGGCATATATTTTGTTGCCCTGGAGTTTTATGCCAGATTATGTTGAAGAAGGGACTGAGGCTGAATTTGGAGCTGCTGCTAATATTGAACCTTGGCTAACTTTAAAGTCAAGACTTTATCAAAATAAAATTTTATTATCTCTTGTATTAGTATTTAAAAATGTTGTGACGTTGAATGTGAACTTGTAATTTTATTTTTGTTGTTGAACATTGACTATGTGAGAATTTAAAATTTCCTAATTTGTTGCTTAAATTTTATTTAGTAAGTTATTTGTTATTTAAATTTTATGATGTTCTGAATAAGAAAATTTGGGGCGTCACAACAAAAAAAGACCATAGTAAGTTTTTTGGGCACAAACGTAATTTTTACATCACCAAATCCCTAATTTACCCATAATATTTGAAACAACACGCGCTAACACCATGTACAAAAACGTCATTGCCATTCAAATAGGACTTATCATTGCATAAAATAGAAGGCATGACTACATGGTTCAAAGGTTTATGATTTGGGATTCATTCACATTTATTAAATTAGTTATTAAATTATTCATTTTAGTTTTGATAATTTTGACTTAATAAATGTAGCTAATAGTTTACCATAGTCAAACATTAAAAAAGTATTTAGTGTGTTTGGTTTCAGTTTTCTAAAAATTAATTTTTTTTATTTTTCATATTTTTTTGTTTTTAGTAAATATTTTTAAAATTTTAAGCAATTTTTTATTTTTTTAGATTCATCTTACTTAAACATATCTAAATAGTAAAATATTTGTGAAAAAATATTTTAAAAATTAATAAATACACAAAAATACGAAAAACGTATTGAATTTTCTTTTTCTTTTATTTTTTATTTTTTGGTATTTAGTGTATTTTTTAAAGATTTTTTTCACAAATATTACATTTTTAAGTGTATTTATGTTAGGTGTGTCTAAAAATTTTAAAAATTTTGTTTAAAATATTTAAAAAATTTATTGAAAACATTAAAATACGAAAAATAAAAAAGTAATTTTTTTTGAAAATTGCTTTCTGAAAACCAGAACCAAACAAACTGATTACTTTTTATATTTTGGAATTAATGTGTTGAGTTTATAAAAAATAATTTCAAATTAAAATAAATAAAATAATATTTAAATAGTATAAAGAAATAATAAAGAGTTTGTTGGATAATGTATTTAAAAAGATGTAAAATCAAAATAGAAAAATTAACTTTTAAGTTAAAATATAACAAAATTTTAACTAGTTTGATATTGATACTCTAGAGAGTGTTTGGCTAGAGGCTATTTGATTAAAATAACTAATAAAAATAAAATAAGTTAAAATAGTCAATAAAACAAAATGTTACATTTAATCCATAATCATTTCACTTTTTCTCTCACAATTATCAAATTAATTACAAAAAAAAAACTATTATTCCCAAATATAATTTTTTTAGTCAGATTCAAATAGTCAAAAAGTCAAATAATTAACTAAAACAATCTTTTCTCGAACGGGCCTTTAACATGGGCTTGACCCTGTGGCTCGTATGGGCTTGTTTTTTGGGGGTATCAAATTGGGCCTCGGCAACCTACAAGACTAGGCTTATTTTTTATTATTTTTAGAAAATTATTTAACTTTTTATTTTTATTTTTAAGAGCAAAATACAAAAACTCCATTTGGGGTTTGATGACAAAATAAAACAGTATATATATATATATATATATAAGCTGCTGAAATTTAAAGTTAAATTACAATGAATCATAGATTGCGATTAAGGAATGAAAATATTTAATGTTAATATTATTATTGTCAAGTTTAAAAAATTAAAATAACCTTGGACACCACTACTCAAAACGTCAAAAATAAAAATACGTAGTTGAAAGCTTAACATTCATTGAAGGCTCTAGTAGTTTAGTATTTTTGTTCGGTTCAACGGTTAGGGGTATTTAGGCATACTTACACGTATTTAGATTAATCTCCTCTCATGTTTGATTAAAAACAAATTATTCGCTACATTATAAAATATTAAGATCAAAGGGTAAATTACACTGACCTCTCCCGAGATTTATCTTAATTATAAGTACTTCCTCTCTAGTTTCAAAAATTACACTAACCTTTCCTACTTTTGAAAATAATACACAGATTCTCCCTTCTCGTTAAAAGAGTATGAATGACGTTAACTTGACAATCGAATTGACCATAATGCCCTTGTACCATATTGTGAAAAGACAAAATTGACCCCTTCTCCATCTTCATCTTCCCCTTTTTCACAAACCTTTCTCCCAACACCTTAATGGCAAAAAGGCAAATTACACAAATAGTCCTTATAGTTTGGGACTCGTGTCACTTTGGTCTATGAATTTTTAATTGTGATACATTTGATTCTGAATTTTGAATCTTGTTATAAGGACAATTGAGGATACCATTGTTTAATTTCGAGGGCAAAATCGTCAATTTAATAAAATATAAACTAATTTGACAAAAATAAAGGTCAAAAAAATATTTTTAATTTTTTTAAAATTATTTTTATCCACCAATGATAAAATTATGTAAAATTGATCAAAATTACATGATTAATTTTTTAAAATTAATTTTACATGATCATAATCCAAACACATAATAAAAATTAATTTGGTAAAAAAAAAAATGTCTAAAAGATTTATCAATTTTATATAATTTTATTTTTAGTGGGTAAAAATAATTTTTAAAAATTCAAAAATATTTGTTTGACATTTATTTTTGTCAAATTAGTTTATATTTTATCAAATTGACAATTTTACCCTTGAAAAACCTAATGATATCTTCAATTGTCCTTATTTGGAACAAAATTCAAAATTCAGGGTCAAATGTGTCTCAATTGAAAAATCAGGGACCAAATTGACACAAGCCCTAAACTATAAGGACTATTAATGTAATTCACCCATGGCAAAAACCATCTCGGCAATTTCACCCGAAGAAAACTCATTCCCATTCACAAACCTATAATCAAGATTAGGGCAAGAATTCCCATCAATCTTGCCTGAACTCTTTGATCTAAGTCTAGTAGGAATTGAATATCTGTCATTGAATTTGTTGCCCTAAACCCAGGAGGTACCAAATCTTGATCAATTGAGATTTTTGTGTAAAACCCACCATCTGAATCAAAATTAGGTCCAACATTCCCATGAATCTTCTCAAATTTTTTGCTTCTAATTGGGCCTTGAAAATTAGTATATCATTATTAATAACAACAACTACACAAAAGTAAAATAAAATTATAGTACTAAAAAATCCACACCAAAATCCTCTAAAATTCAATTACACCACACCAAAATCCACACCATCCTTATCTAAAATTCAATTACACCACACCAAAATCCACACCATCTCTTTCCAATCTCTCCACCTAGGGTTTCGTTTTCTTCAAACGATGCACCAAGCCTAATCAATCTCCACACTCTTTCTTTCTTTCTCTCTGATACACCTGTACTCTCTGACAATGTCGACGGCGAGACCATCTCATTCTCCGACCGAGAACAACAATAACAATGACGTTGATGCGACGCCGTTTCTCATAGACCAGATCCTCCGCAGCGCGACTCGGTTCCTCCGCCGCGCTAGTAGTCGGAAAATGATACGCGAGCCGTTGTTGCTAGTGTGCAAGTCGACGATAAAGTAGATCGAGGATAGATAGGGCAATTGGGCATATTCACTTCCCGATCATGATTTTCAATCTCGTATAGAACTTGGAGTGGATTGATCTGAGATGTGAGAGATAGAGGAGAGAGAGCATAAAGAGATGGAAGAGAGATAGCGCAAGGGAAAGAGGCAGAGCACAGAGAGAGTGTGCGAAGGAAGAGAGATAAAATGACTGGGTTTCGATATGTATGTATTGATATATATACATGGGTCAATTACACTTACCTCCCATGAATGGTAGTATTGAAATTTGAAGAATAATTATGGATGACATCAGTAGAATCTATTAGAATTTGGATGGGTGAGTAACAGAAGATGGTCATTGTATATTAGTTTCAAAAGTAAGAGAGGTCTGTGCTATTTTTGAAATCACAGGAGATGTACTTGCAATTAAGGCAAACCTCAGGGGAAACCAGTATAATTTACCCAAGATCAAATTATTTTATGCTGTTAATATGAGGGTTGATTGATATCTAACCTCAAATTTATATTTATTTATTTTTGGTCATTTTTAAATGATATATGAAGGAAAAAATTTCAGATCAATGTAAGATTTAAAAAATAACTACAAAAAGTGCCAAAAAAAATTAATATTAATAATTAAAGTTATAATTTTCTTAGGGTAAATTACACTTTGCACCAAATCTCACTTTAACCCCTACACATAAAATGATAACAGTCAACCCTCTTCGCTTCTGGTTAAATCCCACTTTGGTCCCTACGCATGAAATCTTGACAATCAACCCCTTGTACTTTTGTTTGAATCCCACTTTGGTACCTATACAAGTGTAAATGTCCTTATTCTGTTACTTCATTTTTAAATCTTTAACAAAATTCAATTATGTGAAAAAAAATATAATTACGAAATGAAGGTAAGAGAGACAAAACATTCATATTTTCCACCAATACACTTTGTCCTATGTGATAAACACGTGAGAGGTATATAATACAATATATATATACACGTTCGCATGCTAAAAATTGAGACAAAGAGGTAAGAAAATAGAACTTTTGAAATTTTAAAAAAAATGCGACAAAGAAATCAAAGAGAAAGTAAGATGAATAGACAGAAGATGGCGTTACCGTGAAAAATATAATTTCGTGATTCCAATTTATGCAAAATCGTAGTTCATTTTCTTAATCATTCACAATATGTTTTTTGTTTTACCTTAATATAGTCATAATGTGATGTAAATTTTGGGATAAAGTGCGTATTGGTGAAAAATGTAAATGATTTTCCTCTTTTATCCTCATATCGTAGTCATATTCTTGTTACATGATTAGATTTTGTTAAAGATTTAAATAATTAAGTAACAGAAAATGGACATTGACACATGTGTAAGGATCAAAGTGAGATATGACTAAAAGTACAGGGGGTTGACTGTCACAATTTCATGTGTAAAGATCAAAGTGAGATTTAACCAGAAATGCAGAGGGTTAATTGTTATGATTTTATGTAGGGGTGAGCAGTGGATATACTGATCCGCCCAAACCGACTGAACCGAACCAATCTGTCGTATTTTGGACGGATGCATGATGATGAGCGGACGGTCGAAGATTGATTTTTTCCAATCCGCCTAGTTTTGGATGGATGGCGGATTTGAGATTTATTTGGCCGCAACCGAATTGCCAAACCGCCAAACCGCGAACACCCTTGGTAATTTGTAAAACTTTCAATTTGTTTAGATACTCTCTTTGTATTTTTAATTGACAAAAGAGTTTAAATATTCTATTAAATATGTTCGGTTGAAAAAGAGTTTTCAACTTGAATATATTTTTTGATTTTTAAATCTAACTCTAAAAATAATAAATAAAAAAGATGATATATACTGGCTGATTTTTTTTTTCAAAACCATATATACATGTAACAATACAAAGGCATACAATTTCTACTACTACTCTGTTCATGGTTTTAGTAATTTGAATTGTTTTTATTAGGGGTGGGCAACGGTTTATCCGAACCGCTCAAACCGCCCAACCCGCCCAACCTGCATATAAATGGGCGGTTTCGCAAACATAATGCGGGCGGATGCGGTTTGAAATATGACAAATTTGCGGGTTGCGGGCGGGTCGCGGGTTAAAATCGCAACCCGCAAAAACCGCCCGCACTTTAATTAGTATTATTATTATTATTTTTTATATATCAACTTTGTAACTTTAACAGGAGTACCATTATGTTCTCTATGACACTAGGATCCTTATTTTAAAATATTTCTCAATTTTCTTAATGTCGTAGAATTATCAAGTCCTAAACTTGGTTTCTTATATGATTTTCATTGATGACTCATCTACTTTTTCCTAATAAAATTTTTCTTTTGGTGATCGATGAAGCTTCTAGTTTGATTATTGATTACTGAATTGACAATTCTAATTGAGTACAACCTTTAATACATTGATATACATTTTTTTATGACAAAAATGCTAGTGATATTAAATTTTTATTTGTAAACTCATCAGAAAATTGTTATCAAATGATCACAAATATATAAAATGAATCTAATGCTTAAATTCGATGAAAAAAAAAACTTAAAAATTAATTTTTAAAGAAAAAAGTGTAAACCGCACACCGCCCGCACATCTACAAACTCTATCCGCACAAACCGCAAACCGCACTACGGGCGGTTGCGGGTTGACTTTTTCCTAAACCACATAGATGCGGGCGGGTCAAAACGAACCGCAAACCGCACAAAACCGATCCGCGGACACCCCTAGTTTTTATATTTTAAGAAGCACAAATTGTAATATTTTATGTGGATGGAGTATACTGTGATTGTAATATGTGGATGAGGCATGCAGTGATTATAATATTTTAAAGTTTCAACCTTTCTTTTTTTGGATGAGACATGCAGTGATTGTAAATACTTTTTTCTAGTTAATGACTGTAATGCTTTTTTTTTTTTTTTTTTTTAAGGAAGTGCATAAATTGAATTATGTTGAAAATTTATAAAATTTTAAACTGCCAAACTGATTCGCATCAATCTGCCAATCTGCTCAATCTACATCCGTTGGATTGGCGGACGGATGTGGATTGATTTTCTCCATTCCGCCAATTTGGCGAATGGATGGCGGGTTGGAGGTTCCGTAGCCGCAACTGACTCGCGCCCACCCCTATTTTTATGTGTATGGGCCAAAGTAGAATTTAGTACAAAATATAAGGGTGCAAAGTGTAATTTACCTTTTTTTTTTTTATAATAAATATGCAATAAGTTTCTCAAATTACATTTTGATTTCCTCATATTTATTCTTTTTGTAATTTTATAAAATAAAAATAAAAATTTGTATGTTAAATCCCAACGGTCCAAAATCAAGAAGAAAAGTTTAAACCCTAACAATCCAGTGCCCACCAAAATAACTAGCCGTTACTAGAGAGCGTCCAACGCTCACCGTTCGTTCTCTCTCCACTCACGTAAACCCCCCCCTCTCTCTCTCTCTCTCTCTCTCTCTCTCTCTCAAACCCTCTCTATTTCTCTTTCCTTCGGTGACATCACTCTCTTTTTTCCGGCGACTCACCGATGGATTTGAGCAGCAAGAACGCCGGAGCAGTGACGCCTTCGAAAAACCCACAAGCCAATCGATCAAAGATTTCCGAAATCTCAAAACATTCGGAGAATTCCAATCCTAACTTGACAAGCCCTAGCTTGAAATCATCGAAATCACCAGCAATCAAGTCTGGTATGAAGACCCAGAAATCAGCGGCGAAAAACCCTAACCTCGTCGCTTCTCCGTCGCCGAAGAAGAAGATTCGCGAGAGGAAGTTCGTGGTTGCGAAAAGGAATTCGAAGAAAGAGAAAACAAATTCCACAACAGTCTCATGTAAGTGCAAAGACAAAGTTGGGGGTAATTCACAGAAGTGCTTGTGTCTTGCTTATGAGACTCTCAGGGCTTCTCAAGAAGAGTTTTTCAAGAATCGGGGAGCTATCGATGATGGCGATGGAGTTGAAGAAGAAGTGGAGGAAGAGAAGAACCCTGTGATTCAAACCCTAAAAATTTCAAATGGGTATGAAAGAAAACCAGAGGAAATTGATGGTAGTTCACAAATCAAGAGAAGGAGAGACAAGTCAGGAAAAGTGATGCTTTTGGTTAAGGCCTTTGAGGGGCTTCTTACAATACCAAATCCAAAGTCAGAGGATTCAGATCAGAAGGATGAGAAAGAATCAGAAGATGATAAGAAGGGGACTGAACCGGCATCATTGGGACTGCACCATAAGGTGCCTGAAACACAGGTCTCTTCGTCTTCATTCTGCCCATCAGATTTTTTCCTGACATCAGAGAGTTTAGGTTTGGATTTGCTTGTTTCGTCTTCATTAGACAGCAACCATGGAAGGTTGGTGACAATAATTTGATTGATTTTTTTTACATAATTTTTTGAGTTCTCAATTTGGATTTTAAATTGGTTTGTTTCACTATTTCAAGCAGGACTTCTGGTGGTGGCCACAGAAGTCGACGAAATGTAAGCATCTAATTATTTTTTTGAAAGGAATATGTGATAAATTTTCCTTCAAATGATTAATTAATTTTATTTATTTGTTAATGTAGAGCTCTGAATCATGTGGGACCTTTGGTGGAAGCCGTTGGAAGAAGAAGCAGCTCAAAGTGACAAGCCAAAAGCCCTTCAAGCTTCGAACAGAGGTGTGTGTGTTTATTCAGTTATCATTTTATGCCCATGAGCTCAAGCTCTTGGCTATTGTTGATTGTCTATGACACATGAATAATCATACCATCTTTAGTGTTTTATAGCATATGAATCTATATATTTGAAATGAAATGTTTTTATTTCCTATAATATGTTCAGATTTGCATATTCAAGTTAGTGGAGGTCAAATTTGCACTTCAAATAATTAGATTTTTTTCTTTCTTTTTGGAAAAACATGGCTCATAGTCACCTGTTAAGTTTTAAATCTCACCAATGAAGTTCAAATTGGTTAAGGGTGTGTCAAAGGGAAACTATAAAATATTTCCCAATAATGGCTGTTTTGTTTTGTGTCTTTGCTCCATCTCACTTGAAATCATTTTAATTTTGGTAATTGTCTTCTATTATAGCAAAGGGGAAAATACAAGGAGGAAGACTTCATCAAGAAAGTACAACAAATGATGACGGAGGAGGAGAAACAACGGATACCAATTGCTCAAGGTGTGCCATTGACAACAGATGAGCCAGAGGTGAGTTCATATGTAATATTTTATTGAAATGTAGTGAAAATGTGTGCTTACAGTTGATGCATCATGCCCAAAACATATTAAATAGAATTCCGTAGACATTATTAGAGAATTGAAGTGATCTTATTGAACAATTAAAGAGAGAAGAAACTCATTTGAAATGTTGATGGAATTAACAAATTGAAATATGATTTGAGAACTTTCAAATGCCCTTGGGCTCTCTCAAGTTCATTTGATTGATGCGGTGTGTGGTATATGCAGTGCTTGGTAAAACCTCCAGTCAAAGAAACCACAAGGCCAGTTGATCTGATGCTGCATACCGATGTCAGGGCTGTGGAGCGAGCTGAGTTTGAGCAACAGGTACATTTTTAACTTTTTGTAAACAATTTTTACATGCGATTTCCATTTGAGTTTTCAGTACATACGCTCTGCCATTCTTAAACTAGCTAAAGACCCTTCACAAAAACTGAATAAGTTCAATTTACCCTTGCCTTCTTGTGGGCTCTCCGGGAAGAGAGTTTGATTTGTATTAAGATTTTTACCCTTGCCTTCTAATTGTTAACATTTTAAATTTTTTTATTTTTATTTTTTATTGCTTTATGTGTTTTATGAGGTTTTGATTGTGTTCTAATTGTTGACATTTTTTTAATGTGGTAATTAAGTTGTATTTTTGGAATGATGAATGAAAGTTCAGTTGTTATTTTAATTGTTTTTAGTTGTTTTTGCTTTTCTTTTTTTTTTCTTATTGTATATTGTGCTTATTTATCATGCTTTTTTTTTTTTTTTTTTTTAATGCATTTTTTATTCCAGGCTAAGGAATTTGTCATTTCTTCTCTAATATTGAAGTTGTTGCTTTCATACCTTAATTCACCAATTTTTATTGTTGTTGATTGTTTTCTATTTTTTTGAGGTTTTGACTGTGTTCTAATTTTTATCATTTTTTTAGGTGTTAATTAAGTTATTTTTTTTGTTATTTTCTGGTTTTTCCGGTTGGTTATGAGTTGTTTTTTATGTTGATTGCTTTTTTTCTTAATGTTTTTTTGGGTGATTTTGTGAGTTTTTTTTCCTTTTAATTCTTATGATTTTTTTTTTTGCATGCATTGTTGCATGAGTTTTGGGTGTTTTCTATGTTTATTTTTTATTTTAAATTTTACTAGGGTTCTATGCTATTTAAGTTGTTGCTTTCCAACCTCATTTTTATTTTTTGTGTTTTCTAAGGTTTTGATTGTGTTTTAAGTTTTACCATTTTTTAATGTGTTAAATGAGTTCTTATTTTTTTTGGCTATTTTCTAGTTAATTCGAATCATTTATGAGTTTTTTTTTTTTTTTTTGAGCTTTGTTCATTTAATTTTTTTATTCAATTTTAAATTTTTTGTATTCAACTGGATCATAAAGGGTGTGTTTGGTTTGTGTTTGTATAGAGTAGTTTTTGAGATAAAAAGTACGAAAACTTGTTTGGTTTGCCTTTTTTTAGAAATGGTTTTGAAAAATTGTTTTGGAGAGAGAGTTTTAAAAAAAGTGATTGATTTGATGTGTATGAGACAGAGAGTGATTTTGAAAAGTAGGTAACCAAGCAAAATTTTGAGATTTTTTTTGGAAAAATTTGTTTGATTTGATTACTCTTGAAAATTTGTTTGTAGAGAATTTTTTCCAAAACCATTTCTGAAAAACAAAACAAAGCCAAAGGTTTTTAAATTTTTTTTTTTTTTTAATATTGTTTTTCAAATATGTTTTCTTAAGTTATGATTTTAATTGTTTTTTTTATTTATTTTCCAAGTGCTTTTTCTTAAGTTATAATTTTTAAGTTGTTTTTATTTTGCTTTTTGTGTTTTTTGAGGTTTCGATTGTGTTTTAATTTTTACCATTTTTTTAATTTGTTAAATAAGTTCTTATTTTTTTGGCTATTTTCTAGTTAATTCGAATCATTTATGAGTTTTTATTTTTATTTTTTTATGAGCTTTGTTTTTTTATGAGTTCTTATTTTATGATCATAAAGTTTTTTAATTGTTTTTTTTTTTTTTATTGATTTTCCAGATACTTTTTCGTAAGTTATAATTTTTAAGTTGTTTTTTTTATTGCCTTTTGTGTTTTCTAAGGTTTTGATTGTGTTTTAATTTTTACCTTTTTTTTAATGTGTTGAATAAGTTCTTATTTTTTTGGCTATTTTCTAGTTAATTCGAATCATTTATATCTTAAAGTTTTTTAATTGTTTTTTTTTTTTATTGATTTTCCAGATACTTTTTCGTAAGCTATAATTTTTAAGTTGTTTTTTTTATTGCCTTTTGTGTTTTCTAAGGTTTTGATTGTGTTTTAATTTTTACCTTTTTTTTAATGTGTTGAATAAGTTCTTATTTTTTTGGCTATTTTCTAGTTAATTCGAATCATTTATGAGTTTTTATTTTAATTTTTTTATGAGCTTTGTTTATTTTATTTTTTTTATTCAAATTTTAAATCTTTGTATTCAACTGATCATAAAATTTTTTAATTGTTTTTTTTATTATTTATTTTTATTGATTTTCCAATTGCTTTTTCTTATGTTATAATTTTGAAGTTGTTTTTTTTATTGCTTTTTGTGTTTTCTGAGGTTTTTGATTGTGTTTTAATTTTTACCATTTTTTTAATTTGTTAAATAAGTTCTTATTTTTTTGGCTATTTTCTAGTTAATTCAAATCATTTATGAGTTTTTATTTTAATTTTTTATGAGCTTTGTTTATTTTATTTTTTTTTGTTATTCAATTTTTAAATTTTTGTATTCAACTGGTCATAAAGTTTTTAAATTTTTTTTTATTGATTTTCCAGATATTTTTTCATAAGTTATAATTTTTAAGTTGTTTTTTTATTGCTTTTTGTGTTTTCTAAGATTTTGATTGTGAATTTTTACCATTTTTTGAATTTGTTAAATAAGTTCTTATTTTTTGGCTATTTTCTAGTTAATTCGAATCATTTATGAGTTTCTGTTTTTTGTTTTTTTAATGAGCTTCATTTATATCATTTGTTAAATATGTTCTTATTGTTTTGGCTATTTTTTCTATTCAATTCGAATGATTTATGAGTTTTTATTTTATTTTTTTTGAGCCTTTTTTTTTTTTTTTGTTATTCAATTTTTAAATTGTTGTATCATAAGGTTTTTTAATAGTTTTTTTTTATTGATTTTCCAAATACCTTTTCTTATGTTATAATTTTTAAGTTGTTTTCAAGTGTTATGCAATTGTTTTTTTCTTATTATTTTATTGGGTGATTTTTTTCTTATGAAGGATTTTTTTTGGTAAACAAAATTTTTATTTATTTATTGTATTTTTTTCTCCAGGCTATGGAATTTGTCATTTGTTCTAATGTTTTTATCATTTGTTCTAATATTTTGGTTGTTTTATTTTTAAATTTTGTTGGCGTTCTCTGATATTTAAGTTTTGCTTTCATATCTTAATTCAGTCATTTTTAATTATTTTTTATTGTCTTTTGTGTTTTCTAATGTTTTCATTGAAATTTTTTTCCATTTTTTAGGTGTTAATTAAAGTTATTTTTTTGTTGCTACTTGTTTTATGAGTTTTTTTATTTTTTGTTTTTTAAAATATTTTTTCTTATGTCACAATTTTAAAGTTGTTTTCAAGTTTTAATGCAATTGCTTTTTTCTTATTGTTTTCTTGGTTGAGGGGTTTTTGTTTTATAGTTTTTAAGTTGTTTTCTAGTGTCAATGCAATTGCTTTTTTCTTATTGTTTTCTTGGATGATTTATGATTTTTTTTGTTCTTTTAATTTGTAGTTGTTTTAAGTTATTTTGTAGTTATTTTTTGGAAGTCTGTCGAAGTCTGTCTTTTTAACATTGTTTAAAACTCTCTCTCTCTCTCTCTCTATGTTTTGCATTTGGCACCAATCCTTTAGGTTGATTGTATTGACTAATTGAGTTGGGCATGCTGTGTTGTGGTCTTTATTATGATTTCAAGCATGTCTATAATGTTTCCACTAGTTCTTGCTCATAATCATATTTAACTTTTTTTTTTTGTTGTTGTTGTGTTATTTGTAACTTTGTATATTAGATGGCAGAGAAGATGAGCCATGTTGTACAGTACAGGATGGAAAGGGAAAGACAGCAGAAGGTACATATACATGACAGCAACAACCGTCACGGTGTTTTTTCGGTGACATTATTTGTTAATTTTGCTGATATGTGTGCATTGTTGGGGTTTTTGGTCTTGTAGTTAGCAGAGGAAGAGGAAATCAGGAGGCTGAGAAAGGAGCTTGTTCCAAGAGCTCAACCCATGCCTTATTTTGACAGGCCTTTCATCCCTAGAAGGTAACAAAACAAATTCCAGCATTTCTAAAAGCTGAAAAGGAAATTTGGTGGGAAAATAAAGATTTGGGGAAGTAAGGGGAAAGCGAATGGAGTAGGGACCCCATTTTTTTTCACAAAATGATTCTTAAAAGCAAAATGTCGTTTTTATTTCTGAGTCTGTATGGTGTTTGGAGATGTTGGTAGAAAACACATACCTACATAATTTTTAAGGCAAATTTCAAGCCAATCATGCCAATATGAGCATTACTCCCTGTCATTTTTAAATAAGCACGTAATCCCTGATAATTCGTAGATACTGTGCACGCCAAACTACGTACGGACATTTTGTCTTTTTTGTTGGAGGCAAAATTTACTTTAATCCTCTATGCTTTATTTCATGTGCGGTTTACCCTCTTGACATTTTGTCTTTTTTGTTGGAGGCAAAATTTACTTTAATCCTCTATACGTTATTTCATGTGCCGTTTACCCTCTTGACATTTAGAAATGATAACATAACTTCCTTATGGCACGTGTTTTCAGAGTAATTAGCTTGAACATAATGCATTTAGTTTACAAACCACATGGTGTTAAAGCAGTTATGAGAGTAAAATGAAGTTTGCCCTAATTTTTATCCATTTGTGAGTGCTCTATAACTACAAGTAAATGGGATGAATAATTCTTGAAAGCAACGTTTATAATTTTTACTTTGAGTCCGAGTGGTGTTTGGGGAAGTGGATAGAAAAATCTCATATTGTTTAAATTAATTTTTTTTTTTTTTTTAACTTATTTCCAAATATCATTCCACTAACATTGTTGTATCTGTAATTCTTTGTGTTTGTTTTCTTCAGGTCAGTGAAGCATCCCACCATGCCCAAAGATCCGAAGTTCCATATCCCACCACAGCATAAGAAGATCAAGTGTTGCATGTCTTGGAATGATTTGTTGTCTCTACACACAAACAATGAAATGCAATGAAGGAAGATTTTTTTTTTTTTTTTTAATATTCAATTTATTTGTTGTCGATTGCCTAATAAATGCTACTTTTTTTCTTCTCTTCATGCTCTCCAATATTCTTCCCTCTTGTATATTTGAAGTAATCAAATTAGTTGCAATTTTGGTGGAACAAGGATAAAAATCTCATATTCATTAATTTTTCTGCCCTTTTCTAGTGTTAATAACACCCATTAAGAAGTTGCTTTCTTGCTTCAGTTGTCCTGAATGCAGTATTTATGTGAGTCCTGTATCGTTACCTAATGATAGAATAGTAAGTGTTTTTTGATATTCCAGACAGATTATTGAAAATATCGTACCAAAGGCTCAAACAACCCTAAAAACATGATTATCGGTGCAAAGATAGGCTCTGAAGCACCAAAGATAGGGGGTCCTCCACAGTGGGTGGTGCTTATGCAAAAGGGATTGATTCATCTCCCATTTGGCATCAGTTCTCTAGTTTTCCCTATTTCAAGATTCCCACTATTGTACACTTATAAAAGTGTAGGTGATTGGTTACATACGACATTTTGATGGCAACGCCCCTGTACGTTATTGTCATGCCATCATGATGCCTCTGGTTTTTCATATTTCAATATGCTCATTATATCATACAATGTTAATCCTTGAGTAAAATACAAACCTCCAATGGAACTTAAAACTGGCATAATTAAAAGATTGCAGCAGTGAGTGTACAAACTATCGACATATAATTGCAACGTCTACAAATTAAAGCAATAGAACTCGATAATCTTAGTAGAGATTGTAAGAATATGACAAATAATTGTAATTTTATATTTAAACTTTTTTTGTCTTTATCTCTCTTTGTATTTATTTTTATAAAGACATTTTAATCGAACATTGTGTAAAAGTTCAATTCTGGTTATCTGAACACGATGAACAAACTCACCTTCCCAACATACGAATGAGATAAATAAAATCACCCCTCATTCCATTACATTGAAACTAAATCAGAGAATTATTCAATTGAATTAGAACCAAGGGCAAAATAGGCTTTTTATCATTTTTTTTTCTTCTATAAATATACCACTCATCTCCACTTTTTGAACACACTCACACACTCAACCCGTGGTGGAGAGAAAAGAAAGAGGGAGCGAGCTTGGTGGAGGAGGAGAGGAAAGGAGAGGAAGCAAAGTTTTGGCCGTATTGGTGTGGTGCTTGTTAACAAAGTAGATATGTAATAATGTTAGGATGACTTTTGGGTTTTGTTTGTATATACAACATGTAGTCTATAAACAATGTAAATTCCCTCAATCTTCGTTGCCTAAACTTCTCCTTTCCTTATTCTTGTTTTTGCTCCATCATAACTCCATAATAAAAATAGTAGAAAGCTCCTTTCCTTTTTGTTGTGAAATTGGTATCAGAGCCTGGTGAAGAACTTTTGAAAGCAAGATCAAGCTATGTAAGTATTTCTATCTATATACAAATTTTGATATACATATATATATATATATATATATAAGTGTGTATGGTGTTCTTAATGATATTAAAAAAAAAAAAATCCAAAAAATATTATTCGTCAAGTTTACTCTTTAATTGTGTATTCTTTGTATTTTATATCTTCATAATTATTTGTTTCATTTATAATTATTGTAAAACTTATATGCTTAGTGTATGTCAAAACTCTTATGCTCATTAAGATCTTTTGACTAGTGGCCATAATTAGGCATTTTTAAGTCTTTAAGATCATAAAGAGAGGTTTTAGGCACCAGATTATACACTAGGAGGGTCTTAGGTACGAACAATAATCTATAATAGCAATTAACCCTGAAGATATAATATATTTGAAAATACAAAAAATAATGTTAATAATAAATATGATCATAGTTTGCATATTACAAAAGAGTCTGCACATATAAATAGTGTGTTATAGTTTAAACAATATTACAAATATTATGTGTTCTTGGTTTTCTAAATTAGATAAAAATAAAAAAATAAATCAAAATTATTTACAAACCAAAGTTGAGTATATAGAATCTAAAATAGACAATTTAAGTTCTATAATAAATATTGACTTAAACAAAGAAGCAAAAACCCAAATGAACAATTTGGTGATGAAATTAGAAACTATATCCTTTATAAACAATGATGGAATGAATAGTCTAGGAGATAACTCCATTCCTAGGCCATTTTATAGTACAGAAGATATTATGGTACTTCAAACCAATACCTATAATAGGGCTGAATATGAAAATATTGTTGAGTTATTGGATTATTGGAGAAAATTATATAAAGACCCAGATTTAGGTATTGATGAAAGAAATATGCCACTAGATTAAATAAGAGAAACTTATCTAGAACATGAAACCCTTTTACAACACTTTAATTATGATATTAATATGTCAACTAATGATGATGATAGTCAATCATCCTTATCTGAAGAAACATTAGATCAAGATATTTCACCAGAAATAAATAAGAGAAAAAGAAAGGCAAAAGAGGCAATTGATCCCGAATTATTTGGCACATGGAGAGATAGAGAAAATTTTGACTTTATTCAAACAAATGAAGTTAAAAATGATACTAACACTGGAAGTACCTCCAATCCTATACCTGAACCAATAATATCTAGAAAAGATAATAATCATAAGTATCTAATAGCTCAAAATGGTACTTATTTAGATTTGTCTCATGTTCCATTTAAGGATCAGCCACAAGCAATTGATGATTGGGCACAATCGTTGTCCATCATTATTACCAATTATAAAAATAGTTGGTCAGAGGAAAAATTCCTTGATTATATTGCAGCAACTCTCCAGGGAGATGTGTTGTAATGGTTACAACAGTGGGAAAAATATGAAATTAAAAAAAGCCAAAAAACGGCTTTGTTGGCAAATTTTCTCACACTTGATACAATATTAGATGAGTTTGTAAAAATCATAAAAGAAAATTTATGTGGCTTTGCAGGAGATACTAATTTGCAAGCCGATGCAAATTATATTTTGACAAAATTAGAGTTATGTAATATTTGTCTTTTTGAAGATTATGCTCAAACTTTTAAAAAATATTATTATCTTATTGATCCACCAGCAAATCAACCCTGACTAGATCAATTTTTTCATAAACTCCTTAATCCATGGGATGAGTTATGTATTAAAACATAACCAAATTTTCTCAAAAAAATGGGAAATGAATAATATGATAATCTTGGTTTTCGCATTAATTATGTTCTAAGACTGATAGTATATCAGTGTCTAGAAGCACAAATAAAAAAAATCAAATTTTCAATTCACAATATGGTCAAAAATGTTGTGATAAAATTTTGAAAGAAAATTGAAAAATTGGTTATAATGCATTTCCTAAACAAAAAGGATTTTTCAAAAAATGCAAAAAATATAAATGAAAACCTTGGAAAAAGAACAAAACTGTTTCAAAAAAGAAAAGTATATTCGAAAAAAGAAACCAACAAGTGTTTTAAAAAAGAAAACTTGTAAATGTTACATTTGTAATGAAGAAGGTCACTATGCATCCGAATGCCCAAACAGGGAAAAAAAATACAAAGAAAATGATCAAAGTTTTTAAAGAACAAGATTTTGAAATAATAAATGGTGAAGGAATTTCTGATGAATAAGAAATCTTATACGAAATTTCTAGTGATGAAGAAAGTTCAAATGAAGAACTAATCTTCGTGATGACTAATATTAATAGTCAAGAAATATCTCAAGAAGTAGATAGTATATCTCCAGAAGAATTACAAGCAATTCGACTTGGAGATGTAATCGGAGAAGAAAGAACTTTTATCGAAAAAGAATTAACAAAATTCGAAAAAATGCAAGAAGTTGCTGTTCCAGAAATTTATAAACTTTCAAAATTTAACTTTATTTTTTAGCGAAAGTGTTTGAACAATACAGTGGTAACATTCAAGCAAAATAGTCAGAAGAAGGAAATATTGATATCCCCTTTTTTTGATAAGAAAAAGATTGCAAGATGGAAAAAGAAATATCCTGAAATTCAATATATTCATATTGGATTAATTCAAGTAACCATAACAGTCTTATTTCGCAAGGGGATAGATACTCCTATTTTGGCAGTAATTTTTGATAAAAGATTTTCTGATCCAATGAACGCAATCATTGGAGGAATTCAATCTAATTTGGCTAATGGAGTGGTTTGGTTTAATGTTAGACCAAATTTCTTTATTTCCATAAATGATCCTAATCTTGAAGACACAACTAGAATAAGAATTAAAACACAAGGATTAGGAATGAAATCTAATTAACATGATTTGGCTATTCGTTGGAAAACAATTTACAAATTGACCAAATTTCCTGAAAAAAAAAGAAGATCAAACGATAATAAAATCGTTGAAATATTTGAACCAAGACCATTTGACACAGTAATCCAACCGCGTCTAATGAATTGGAGTGGTTTAGAAGTCCCTCGACGATGGTTAATCCATGACCTAGTGGAATAAGGAGAATCTTTTAAAACAAAAAATCCTGTACAATTATAAATGCAAGCATCAGGAAAAAATTTATATATTGAAGATACAATTCCAAAAATTAAAAGATCAACTTCTGTATTTGAAAAAGAGTTTCCTAACAAATCATTTTTAAATTTAAGCATGAGAGAATTGAGTAATAATTCTAATCAAGAATCTATTACTTCAACAAATGTTCAGATTCCTATTTTTCCAGGAACAAGTAGGAATGGCAACGGGGCGGGGCGGGGCGGGGCCGGGGACTACCCCCCCGTCCCCGATCCCCGAAAGTAATACTCCCCCCCGTCCCCGTCCCCGTCCCCGATCCTCGACGGGGACCTCTATCCCGGCCCCATCCCGGCCCCCGATCGGGGATCGCGGATCCCCGACCCCGGATAATCCCCTTTTTTTTTATATTTTTTTATTTATTTATTATATGTAAAAATCTATAAACATCAATAAACATTCTCAATCACCCTTCACTATTGGATGTATAAATTTTGGAATTTATCAGTTGGAATATCAACCCTAATAGCTTCATTTTTTTAATTAATTAGAATTGTAGCAACATCCATAAATCTGTAGCAACATCCATCAGTTGGAATATCATTTTTTTAATTAATTAGATCAATAAATATCAATAAACATCCATTTAAAAAACATCATCTGTAGCAACATCCATAAATCTGTAGCAACATCCATTTAAATCAATAAATATCAATAAACATCTTGTAGCAAAACATCAATAAACATTAATTCAGCAGCCCATACATACACAACCCACACACAAAGCATCCCGTAGCAACAAAATAACACAACCAAAACATGTGTCCAGCAGCACACAAGAAAATTCAACAAGTAGTAAAGAGAATAATTAATCCCAAGCACAACCCGCAAGGGATAGGTTACCCAAAAATTGAAATTAAAAATAAAAATAAAAATATCCATTACAATATAAAAAAGCAATTCCATTGTTTCTTCAAACCCATACAAACCACACAACTTCCATCATCTCCTTCAACTTGAACTCCTGTTAAATAACAAAAGGAAAAAAAAATAAATAATTAATACTAATAATAAAATGTAAAAAATGTTAATTACAACAAAAAAGATGACAACTAACACAAAAGTGGCACATGACTAGTCCGACTCGATCTCATCATCATCATATATAGTTGCATAGCCCACCGATTCCAATGTTGAATTTCCTAAAAAGTAAAGAATATAAATTCAATAGTGAAATTATTCCATGGTAATATAAATAATAAAAAGTGAAATAATAATATGTAAATTGGATGAACTAATACCTTTCATCTCTTCACCCCACAACCAACTTTGTGCACACATTAATGCTTCTAATGTGTTTGGATGAAGTCTATTACGATGTGGACTCACCAACCTTCCACTAGTACTAAATGCTGACTCAGAAGCAACAGTGGATACAGGAATAGCTAAACTGTCCCTAGCTATTGCCTGTAAAGTCGGATACTTTGGTCCACTAGCTTTCCACCAATTCAAAACATCAAAACCTGAAATTCTTGGCAAAACATCATCTTCTAGATAATGGTCCAACTCTGATCTTACATTCTTCATTTTTTTACTTCTCTTTCTACTAATAAACAAATCAAATTCTGAAAGGGTCTCTGTAACAATTTCTGGATGAGCAGAAGAGTCACCAACAACATCGGTCTCCATACCAACTCAGTGCTGATACTCTTGCAACAAATCATAACAAATATGACGAACCCTATCAACTTCATCTTCAGCTTTGTCTCCATAAAGTTTTTCAAAATAAAACTCCAATACACTCATCTTATACCTAGGATCAAGTACAACTGCAACCCCAATAACACCATGTATCACTAACCAATATTTATCAAAATTTTCCACCATTTTTGATGCCATTGTTCTGATCACTTCAATTTCACAAGAGAGCCATTGAGACAGTGTCATCCTAATCTCACATAAAGTTGGGAAACAAACATTGGCTGTGGGATATTTTGTACTAGAAAACAACTCAGTGATAGAAAAAAAAAATCTTAAACCTCCCACTAATCTCTCTAGCAAACTCCCATTCTTGCTCAGTTGGCACAGTCTTATATTGGGGCTTTCTAATTTTCAACCTAGAAAAGACATCCTTATACAATAAGGCTGTCTGAAGCATCAAGTAGGTCGAATTCCACCTAGTTGCACAATCAAGTCCTAATTTCTTAGCATGTGGAATACGCAATTGGTTGACTGTTTCTTCAAATTTTTCTACTTTTTTTGGTATTGCTGTCCAATAAGCTACACTCTCTCGAATTTTCTCCACACCAACTCGTATGACATCCAATCCATCTTTCACTATCAAATTCAAAATATGCGCACATCAACGCATATGAAACAAAGTACCACCCAACAAAAGCGATGAATTAGTTAACTTATCCATCAACATGGTAATCATGGCATTATTTGTGGCGCAATTATCAACAGTAACAGTCGAGATTTTTCTATCAATATTCCAATCCATCATACACTCAAGCAAAGTATCACTAAGAACTTCTTTTGTGTGTGGACATGGAACATAAATAAACCTAAAATATGATGTTCATAAACAAGTATTAATAACATGCAAATTGAACTGAATAAGATAGAATTTTTAAATGATTTGCAAATTTACAAAAATATACCTCAAAATGCGACTTTGCAATGTCCATGAATCATCAATAAAGTGTGCGGTGACAGCCATGAATCCTTTCTTTTGATTGCTAGCAGTCCACATATCAGTTGTGATTGCCACCCTACTTTTATTAAGCTCCACCAAACTCAATGTTTTCACCCTCTCATAATCATAAATCTTTAAAATATCACTCTTTATCGTATTTTGTGAAGGCACTTTAAACAATGGTTGAAGTGTTGCTGAATATCGTTTAAAACCAACATGGTCTACGATAGAGAGGGGATATTCATGCAAGATTATGGCATGTGACAACTCTTTCCTAGCAAAATCTTGATCAAAGATATAAGAATTCATTTTTGGAATCTCTCTACTAAAGTTGTTAGTTAACACTTTTTGCCTCATGCCCATCACTTTTTCCTAGTACAACTCTTATGGTGATCATGCAAATGCCTAGTTCAATTTTTTGAATCACCTCCAAGATACTTATTACAATAATTACATATTGCCTTCCACACCCCATTGACTTGTTGTTTTTTAAAATGTTCCTACACAACACTTGGTTTTCTTTTAGTTCCTCCATAAGTGGTATTTGACTCTTCTAAATCAATAACATGTTGATTAGAGAGGGGAGACGGTGAGTTCGTAGGTGCGTTCGTAGCTGGCGATGAATGTTGTGACGCGTCACTCTCAAATGGTACTTGAGAGTTAACGGGTGCTTCAGAGTTAACTGGTGCTTCAGAGTTAACATCTGACATTTTTAACCTTTATAAAAATAATATGGATTGAATTAATATAAATAAATTAAGTACTTATCATCTTTTAAACAAATTATGACATGATTGAAACATAATTGTAGAAGATTTCAAAAGACAAACATTAATTCAATTGATAAATTTAGCATCTAGAGATGAAGTGAACCCCAAAATAGGAAGAAAGCACACAACATTAAAACTAACCATTAGAAGCCTATATTACATCAAATAGAAGCCTGTATTACATCAAATAGACCTGCTGTTTGAGGTCTCACAAAGAACAAGGGAAGAAATTACCACACTGTAATATATAATATCAATTTGAAATAATGAAACTTGGATGAAAACTAACCATTGAAGACACTAATCCAACTAAGTAAAGGAAATTGCAATCATGGAAGCATAGAATTAACAATTAATCTCTCATGAAGATAATAAAACACTACAATATAAATTAAAGAGGCAAAGAAACCAGATTAAGAAATTAAGAAAAATAAATGAATGTTCTATGCCCTTGAAAGAGAAATACATAATTTGTGATCTACAAAACTAGAGCACTTGATATTCAATAAGCCTTTCTTGTTTCCTAACAATAAACATTTTGTGACCTACAAAAGTAGAGCACTTGGTACTCAATAATCGTTCCTTGTTTTCTAAGAAGTGTTGTGATGCATAAAAACATCAAAGTTTATTTAGTAATATTGGCTGTAAGAGGGCCTTTTTTTAAAATTTTTTTTATGTAGTTAAAAAAAAAAAAAGCACAATCTTTTCTCTTATTTTCTTCTCTCTCTTAACTTGACAAATTATTTCTTTTCTTTTCTATTCTAGCTTGCCAAACATAGTGTAAAACTAGCTTTACTTTACTGAAACATAGCCAATTTGTAGAAACTTTCCCATTCTTCATAACAATCTATGGAGACTAAGATTAACATGAATAGGCTCCACATGCAAGGAAGCAATAGAATCAAAATACCAAATAATTTACATTTCTGGAGACTAAGATTTGAATTAGATAAATTTTTCTTAAACTCTGCAATCAATCAGTGTTATTTCATGGATAAGTGAAATTGAATTAAATCTGGTTTCATGAACATGTGTAGGAGAATAAAACAAGGCTAGTAGTACAAGTCAAGAACAATTCTAATTGACCAAATAATTTGATAATCAGAATAAGGGTCCATCTTTTCCATGAAAGCAAACCTGTACACAACCCCTGTGAAGAGCACCACCTCCAAGATACTTGTTAGCAAAATCCACTTCAAGAGCTTCACAAGATTGATCTTCTATCAAGCCAGACCAGTAAACCTACAACAACAACAAAGATGAAAAACGTCATATCCTTGCAGTAAACCATTGAAAGTTGGGTTACTAAACCAACAAAAATGTACACACAAATTAAACAAGTATATATGTTCCTTTGTTACCTTGAAACGACAGAGAGGAATAGAAAATGTGCTCAAAAAATCAGCCTTTGGATAAGAAACACAAGGAAAGCTATTTTCCAAACAGATTCAAAGACTCCTAATCCAGCTGAAAAAGGTTCAATATAAAATAGATTAAAAAAAAAACAGATCTATATATATCGAGGGACAGATCTATAAAATAGATTAAAAAAAAAAAAGATCTATAAAATAGATTAAAAAAAAACACAAATCCAGCTGTGAGAGAGAGAGAGAGAGAGAGAGAGAGAGAGAGAGAGATACCTAAACAGAGATGGGAGGCGCGGTGGTGACGGAGGGAGGATCGCCGGTGACGGAGGGAGGCGCGGCGGTGACGGAGGGAAGAGAGAGGGACAGACCGGTGGCGAGAGAGAGAGAGAGAGAGAGAGAGAGAGGAGCCACGTGAGTGTGAGAGGCTTTGAGTGTGTGTGTCTGTGAAACCCTAACAAAGACAAGCATATGAATATTTATATATATCCAGACAAAAGGGTCATTTTACCTCGGGGACTATGCGGGGCGGGGCTGGGCCGGGTCCGGTTCTGAAACACATATCCCCGTCCTCGGCCCGAATATCATTGGGGATGGATTTTTGAATACTGTCCCTAGCCCATAGAGGATATTTTTCGGTGAATAACAGCTGAATTCGGGGTCGGGGGGTCAGGTCACCGTCGGGCCGGTTTCAGATTGCCATCCCTAGAAACAAGAAGACAATGTGAACATGTTAAATCCACATATATGTATCATTTTCAAACAAAAAATGATGATATTAATTTTTCTCCTAGCCAAGAAAAAAGAAGATACACATATGTATTGGAAACATTTAATTTTGCAGGTTATAAACTCTATAGCCTAAGTGTTCTCATAGACACAGGAGCTACAATCAGTTCATGTAAATGAAATGCCATACCAAAAGAAAAATGGTCATTAATGAAACATCCAATTTTGGTTACTGGAATTGATGGCAACCATAATTCCATACAATTCAAGGCTAAAAATATAGTTATTTCGTTAAATGATAGCAAGTTTATTATACCAAAAATTTTATGTTTTCCTTATATGCATAGGGATTTCCTTCTAGGAAATAATTTTATCTATAAATACCTTCCAATGCAAATATGGGAAAAAACCATTTCATTAAGCATAAACAATGTCTTAATTCATATTTCCTTATTAGAACAACATAAATATATTTGTGATAAAGAGTTTGTGCCCGTTCCGCATGGTGATTTAACTCCCATCATCAAAACTATTGATGAATCACATTAGATTTATAAAATTTTGGAAGAAAATTTTAGTGAAAATCCATTAAAACTATGGCAACGTAGTTCGCGTTATTGTAGTTTGAAATTAAAAGACCCTAATGTTATTATTAGAGTTTGACCAATGATCTATACTAGACAAGATATAGATGAATTTGATATTCAACTTTAGGAACTTTTAAAAAAAAGTTAATCGAAGTCTAGAAGCCTTCACTCTAGTCCAACTTTTATGGTAAGAAACCATGCTGAAATTAAAAGAGGAAAAACCCGAATGGTAGTTAACTATAAACGGCTAAATGAAAATTTAGAATTTGATGGATATTTTATTTCATGAAAAGATGTTTTGATTAACTTAACCAAAGGATCAAAAATATTTAGCAAATTTGATTGTAAGAGTGGATTTTGGCAAATTCAATTGATTGAAGAGTCAAAAAAATTGACAGCTTTCAGTATACCTAGAGGACATTACCACTGGAATGTTATGCCTTTTGGGTTAAATATAGCACCACAGGTATTTCAACGGTGGATGGATACAATTTTTAGAGATCTTAAAGATTGTTATGTAGTTTATATTGATGACATACTTATCTTCTCTAAAATCCGGGAGGAGCATAAGAAACATTTAAAATTATTTTGTGAAAAATTTTAAAAACATGGAATTATTTTCTCACAAAAAAAGATTGAACTAGAAAAGAATCAATTGAATTTTTGAGGATAATTTTAGACCAGAAAAGTTTAAAATTACAAGAACATATTTTGTCCAAAGTACGGGATTTTCCTGTTACTCTTGAAAATATAACACAATTACATAATGTATTAGGTATTTTAAATTATGGACGAAATTTTATCAAAAATCTTTTAAAAATAGAAATTCCTTGGTTAACTAAATTAAGGAAAAATGTTATTTTTAAATGGATGACAGAAGATGTTGCTTTAATTAAACAAATTAAGAAAATGTTAAAACTTTACTAGATGTTTATCTTCCTAAAACAGGTGATAAATTAATTTTAGAAACAGATGCCTCAGAAGCATGCTGGAGATGTGTTCTTAAAGCAATACCAAGTAATTTATTGCATGATAAAGAGATACCTTTATTAGAAAATGAGATTAGACCAAGAAGAAATTCAATAACCATAAAATTACAAAAAAGAAGAATTAATTTGTGGATATAATTCTGGAACATTTAAACCAAATAAATAGAAATATATTATTTTTGAAAAAGAATTACTTGCGATAAAATTGGCAATAAATATTTTTCATATTTATTTAGCCCCAGAAAATTTTATTGTACGCACTACTGATAATAAGGCAGTAAGAGATTTCTTGATCAATAAAAAAACCTATTGAGCAAGGAAGAAGATTAGCCTGGTATAATAAAGGTTGCGTTTGCTAGAGTTTTGTAAGTATGATTTGAGAGTATGAGTTGTATTTTGAGTTTGTGAGTTTTGGAATTATGATTTGAGTGTGAATAATTTGTTTGGTAAAAGAGTTTTGAAAAGAGTTTTGAATTGAGTGGAGAATTTTTGATGTGACATATGATATTTGATTAAAAAACTTACAATTTATATCCAAACATACAACTCAAAATTCTATTAAAGCACATAAATTTTTTTAAAAAATTCGAAAAATATTTTTTTCGAATATATAAAAATTAACATATGTCAATTGTAAAAAAAAAAAAAAATTGCACGGTTCCGGTCAACCGGTGGGACGTCCGGTGGGACGACCGGTTAGACCAAATTTGATTTTTTTTTTGAAAAACGTGCCCCACACAGAGTTTTTAGCAGAGTTGTGGAAATGTGATTTGAGAATTCATTCCAAACATCATATTGGAATATGGGTGTAGAATCATTGTTTGGAAACACAACCAAGCACAGCCAAAATTTCTAAATATACTTTTGAGGTAGAACATCTTAAAGGTACTAACAATTTTCTTGCAGATTTTCTTAGTAGGAATTGTTTCAAAAAAAATTAAATTACTAAACAAGTAATTTTAATTTTTGCAAAAGACCTCTAGACCAAGAGGAAACAATGGATAAGGATAAACAATCCGCTCAAAGAGATTGGATGACAATTGCTAAACAAGTAATTCCCAGACAAGAAAAAGTTTATGTTGTGTTTTCAGGAAGACAACCTGAAATTTACACAGAATGGAATGATTGCAAAACGCAAGTTTGGAAATTTTCAGGAGCAAGCTATAAATCTTATGATAGCATGACCACAGCTAAAAAACTTTTTATAGTGCACCTGCTATGCCTGGTTATCAAAATAATTTTTGTCAAATGAGAACTAACCCAATTATAACTAATATTTAGACATCTAAACCAGATAAATCTGAAATAAAAGATTTTTTCAACCCTAGTATATCTAGAGAAATTTATACAGAACTCAAGGTAGTTTGGAAAACTCACATTGTAGACAACAAAGTGAAATTTCGAAAGCACATGGGAGTTCTAGCCAACAAATTAGCTAAGTAAACGTCTAAATTAAAAGATTTGGAGTGAAGATTTTTTTCAACCATACCAGATTTGGTACCTCAAAGAAACCGAAGATTTTGAATTTGAAGATGATTATTTGGATGAAGATCGCCGGAGGGAGCGATTGAAAAATATTCAAAAACTTTCTTTGACAGAATATTAGATAGACAGTCTAATATCTATTTTACAGATAACGTCCAATATCCATGGCTCAACAAAATTGCCATTAATGGTCATAGATGGTAGAAGACTATTTGTAACCCATTTTCCTATAACATATCAAAGGTCTCTTACACAAATTAATGAAGCTCTTGACATTTTATTAAATCTCAAAAAGAGAAATAATTTGGATCTTCCGTTGTAACTAACCATGACTGCAGATGATGTAGAACATTTTCGGAATGAGCAATACAGCCAGGATCTTGATTCGCCTCCATTAAAGACTGATGAAGAATATCATAATCTCATCAACGAGATGGAAGCATAGTGAACCCCACTATCACATGTAGCTGTCTCCTAATCGACTCCAACCTTATCTAGGATACGTGGAGCAACCTGTATTATTAGGCAGAAAGTAGTCAGACAAATCCTTTCAGCCGACGCTACACGACAAAAAAGATCAGCAAAATCTTATCTGTTTCAGTCTATCCCTTTGAAAATCGGGGAGGGTAGACAGTGTATATAATTGTAGAAACTATAGAGATTATCAGAATATGGCAAATAATTGTAGCTTTGCATACTTTTTTGTCTTTATTTCTCCTTGTATATATTTTTATGAAGATATTTTGTAAAAGCCTATACATAAGCTTGTAGACTTTGCAAAGTTTTGGCCGTATTGGTGTGGTGCTTGTCAACAAAGTAGATATGTAATAATGTTAGGATGACTTTTGGATTTTGTATGTATATACAACATGTAGTTTATAAATTGGCTTTCTAGCCAACATAATAAACAATGTAAATTCCTTTCATCTTCGTTGCCTAAACTTCTCCTTTCCTTATTCTTGTTTTTGCTCCATTATAACTCGTTGGAGTAACTAGCTCGTGAAGCACCTAGCTCTGATACCATAAAGAAGAAAAGAAACCGAATATTATCTCAATTCATTCCATACTGAACATACATCCATTACCTCTTATATACACACAAGTGCTATATATCTAAACTATATCTATCTGTCTAACCAACTGATTAACTAACTAACTGTTACAATAACTGTTTACAAGTATATATTATCTACACCTCTTCTTCACCTTTGTTACTATGTTCTATTAGTTTGATTTGATCTGTTTTAGTATGAATCTCATCAATTAGAACCCTACCCCAAAAAAATATACATATATTGAACCTACATCAGTAAAATTATTTACCATTCATTATATATTCATAATATTGTTTCCCTCGATGAGTGGGGTCTCCCTTTTCAACTCCGCGATTTACCTGGTCATACCATTCAGTATAGTTGTTCTGGTTATATGGATGCTTGGTTCAAAACTCTCTTACATCAAAATGAGTCATATACTCACTCTTGGTTGCTCTAATTTGATCACAAATTCAAGTCAACAATTCCTACATGGTTTCTCAGATGGTGGTCTCAACATGGTGCCATTTCTGAGATTATTCCATCTGCATTAATGGAACGAATTCACTATTTCTCTTTTGTTTATAAACTTAGCCAGCATCAAAGTCAATTTCCTTTATTACTCATCTTTATGTCCAAATACAAAGTCTCTTGGATATTCAAATGGCAATATTCTAGTTCTGAAAATATAGTCACCAGACTCCATTTTGCCAAATGGTGGGATACATTTAAATCTCATCGGATTATTGAACAAGTCCAACAAGAATTTCTAGTCAATTCTCATGCTCCAACTCCGGCCATGGTCAAAGCTCAGCAGAACCCAACTGCTTTAGTTACACAAGGTAGCCCAATTCTAACAGTCAGACTTGGAAGCCCAACAACCAGCTTTTCCAAGCCCAAGTCATCCAAAAAGTCAGCTTAGTCAAAGCCCAAAGCTAAGCCTAAATCATCTAGTGATGAATTAATCTAGATGGCCAAACTATTGACCTTTTCTAGGTAAAATATGGTTTGGCTTACGCCTTATTCACTGTATCCATTGCATCCATCGCATTGTATTTGTTTTGTTGCATTTAGCATTTAGGATCACGATCTTTCCTCAGCAGATCATTCCTCACTTATATCATCCCACCAAATTACTTGTATTCTTTTTGCGAAACATATAGTTCTGCATGTGCACACGCCTATTCTACTAAGAGAATTTTGGTTTGAGGGTTCCGGCACCTTTTCTGTGTTAAACGTGGTTTGATGTTGCATCTCCATCCCTTTATGATATTTGTGTGGTTTCGCACTGCTCGTGGTTTGATTATATTATTGCATTGCATTTTATATCATTTTAACTAGAACACAACGAGGCAATGAGGCCGTTTGGGTGATTGTTGATAGGTTGACTAGGTCTACACATTTAATTCTGATGTGCACCAGCGACTTAGTTGAACGCTTGGCAGAGTTGTACATTAGAGAGATAGTTCAACTTCATGGAGTCCCTGTGACTATTGTGTCGGATAGGGATCCTCATTTTACTGCCTAGTTATGGCAAAGCCTTCAAGAGGTGTTGGGAACTAAGTTGACTCTTAGCACCACTTATCACCCTTAAACCGATGGACAGTCGGAACGTACCATTCAAATTTTGGAGGACATGCTTAGAGCTTGTGTCCTTAATTTTAAGGGGCCTTGGGAAAGGCACTTACCATTGATTGAGTTTACTTACAACAATAGTTACCAAGCTAGTATTGGGATGGCACCATTGGAGGCCTTGTATGGCCGACCTTGTAGATCACCAGTTTGTTAGAGAGACAATCGAGAAAGTTGTTCTCATTCGAAAGAGGTTAGTTACGGCCCAAAGCCGACAAAAGAGTTATGTCGATAAGAGGAGACGACCTTTATCATTTGAAGTTGGTGACCATATGTTTCTAAAAATCTCACCAAGGCAGGGTTTGATGGGATTTGGTAAGAGTGGCAAATTATCTCCAAGGTTCATTGGGCCTTTTGAGATCATAGAGCAAATTGGGGAAGTGGCATACCGGTTAGCTTTCTGCCATAACTTTCAGGAGTTCACAACGTGTTTCATGTAGCTATGCTTTGGAAGTATGAACCCGGCCCTTCTCATGTGCTTGATTGGGTTGACTTAGAGGTAGATGAGGATGCCTCTTACGAAGAACGACCGGTTCAAATATTAGACACCCGGGAGCAAGTGCTACGGGGCAAAACTATACCGTTGGTAAAGGTGTAATGCTCCAAAATAATTTAACAAAACCCAACCACATCTATAAATATTCATTCAATATAGACAATAATTCTTCCATCATTACATGATTAAATAGCAAGATATGACAAATGTTTCACATGCGATTTATACATTCATTAGTGAGTAAACCTATGAATCTATAGCATGTGAAACGTATAGTCTCAAAATAAATAAAATACCCTTACGGGCTACAACTTCCGAGACTTAAGCCTGGTTACACAAAAGCGGTCTCTCGGACCCATACAAAATAGCCCTTGGCTTTACAAAAATTTTACAACAAAACAGAGTATTCCTCTTCATAACATTCCCACGCCTTCAATTCGGCGGGATCACCACATCCTTACCTGTACCAAATCCCATTGGGGTGAGCACAAAGCCTAGTAAAGATTTCCTTAACAAAGTATATGCATTTATGTAAGATGACCAATATTACATGCAATGCGAATGCTATGCAATTCTTTTTCAAAAATAAGCTTATGCCATGCTTTCTCAAAAATTCTCATGCTTTTAATAACGTTGTGCAAATCTCATCAATTTCAAACTTCCAATCTAAACACAAGGGGCGGTAAATACGACACTGGTAATCCCTAGGTTGGTGTCTGTAAGTAGGCTCTACAAGCACTACCAAACTCTCATTTTTACCGGTATTAATCGGAAGGCTCGACACCTATCCGCGCGGCTTTCTGGTCTTTCACCATGGACACTCAGGCCAACTTATCAAATTCAACTACACCCCTTAACCGGACTTACCACGTATTTACCCCATAACACATTTCCATAATTCCCATTCACAATATTCTTTTCTCAAATGAATGTTTTCAACTCAATCAAGATGCACAAAGGTAATAAATGATTAATGAGGATATGATGCGATAAGTAGCACCTCATGCTTAACCAATATTATCAACACATGACAATAATTTCTCATCATGCTCAATTCTCATCAGTCTAGTCATTCCAACACATTACCATAACAATTACATTCCCGATTTTCTTTCACATTCTAAATACTTCCAAAGTAAGGGTAATTGTTAGAACAATAATATCCTTTCCCCACAATACTCATATATCATGGAACACAAACAATATACAATTTATAATCACAAGCGTATGGGTAGATGGCCAATGAAAATTTAAATGAGGTCTTCAATTTCTATACATCTAGAATTTATCACACACAATCAACATCATGCAATTCTCACTCACTCTTTAATTCATTCCAAGAAAATCCCTTGATTTTCCCCATCTTCCCCAAAATCCCCAAATTTCTAGGTTTTCACCAAAACCCCTAATATTTTCCATTTCTTTGGTAAAAACACCTTACACACTTCAATCTCTACCCATGTTGTCCAAAATTTCAAGAAAATCTTTAAAAGAATACAAAAATAGAGTTTTGTTTTCCAAAATCATCAATTTCTTGAGCCATCAAACCCATTTTCGAAATAGCAAGATCAGCTCACCAAAACAACTCAAAACTCACATAAATACATATATAACTCAAAGGAAACCCTACCTCAAGGTCTTGATAAAGAAGAGAGTGGAAACTCTAACTTCAAGGAGGAGAAAGCTTGATCTCAACCATACCAAGTGAAGCTCTAGCTTGAGTGTCAAGATTTAAGGAGTTGATAATGACCTAAACCCAATGGATAGCAAGAGAATCAAGGTGTTTAAGTGTTTTGGTTGGGGTTTCTAGAGAGAAGAAGGAGAGAAAATGGTTTTATAATGAGAGAGTGAAGCCCTAAAAGTGAGATACAACTTGGCCTAAAAGATACAAAAATGCAGATTTTCGGACCCAGGCCAACTGCACGTGCTGCGCCCTTCCCCGCACGTGCGGAGTGTACCCTCCCGCAAGTACGGCTATCCCTCCCGCACGTGCAGCACCTCCCCCCACCTCACTCACGCATGTGCATTTATTCCAGCATTTTTAAAGGTGTTGTGGAGACACCATGGGATTGAAGAAGCGACGTGGGAACAGGAGGCAGAAGTCCGCTCTAAGTATCCGGATTTGTTTGAAAATGCTTAAGTTGTTTTTCATTGTAATATTCCCTACTGTTTGAGGGAAATGTGTTAAAATTGGTTGAGAGTTAATATTGTGATTTTAAAATGAAATAGCGTGGTTTTGATCGCTAGAAACCCTTTGTTTGGGTAGTTTGATTTGAAATTTCGGGGATGAAATTCTTTAAGGGGGAGGTTGTAGCGATCCCGATTTTGACCCGGTCAACTTACGGTGGTTGTAGCAAAATGCATTCGAAATTGCTTACGGGAAAGTGTATTCACGCTCGATTTTCTCTCTTTGATTCCTCCAAATCCATTGGGAGCTAGACCGAAGTTCTTCATCAAAGTCGTGTAACTTCTCGAGGGCTTCATTGTGTGCGGTGGAGATCGAGTTTCGACACCGTAAATTTTGGGGTTTCATCTCATTTCTTCTTCAAAACTTGAGGTAGGGATTTTCTTAAAGTTATATATATATTTTTGCAAGATCTAGATAATTTTTGAAATCATTTTTCAATAGCTTTGAAAATTGATTGTTAATTAAAGAAGTTGACCGATTTTGAAAGTGTGTTTGTCTCTTGTTCTTTTAAAGTGATCTTATGGGTTTTGATCTTCGTTGATTGAAGAAAAGATGATTTTGGAAAGTTTTGTTTCAAAAGATTTGAGTTGTATAGTTTTGGTGAGAAAACCTAGAATATGGGGATTTTTTTTAAAGGGACTGAAAATCCATGAATGATATTGTTATATTTATTGTGTGTGTCAAAATAAATGGATGTTTGAAAAATTTCTTATTTATATTTATATAAATGATGAATTTTGGGGAATATGAGTGTAGCAAAGTTGTTTGTCCGCTCGAACAGCCATTTATGTGCTCGAGCGGAGAATGTTTGGTTTCAGAAGTTTAACCCGTTTACAAAAGTACTGGGTTAGTGTATTTGATGCTCGAGCAGGGCATTCCACGCTCGAGTGGACCATGTTATATCAGTTCGTGAATCTGATATTTCAGATCACTTTTTCAGTCCTCTCTCTCTCTCTCTAAAACTCTCCAGAATTCCAAATTGGGAGCTTCTCTCTCTAGAAGTCATCTTCTCTCTTTGATTTCTCCAAATCTATTGGGATTTAGACCTAAGTTCTTCACCAAAGTTGGTTATCATCTCGAGGGCTTCGTTGTGTGCGGTGAATATCGAGTTTCAACACCGTTAATTTTGGGGGTTTCATCTCATTTCTCTTCAAAACTTGCGGTAGGGATTTTCTTAGAGTTATATATATATTTTTGCAAGATCTATATGATTTTCGAAATCATCCTTCGATAGCTTTGAAAATTGATTGTTGATTCAAGAAGTTGAACGATTTTGAAAGTGGGTTTGTCTCTTGTTCTTTTAAAATAATCTTATGCGTTTTGATCTTTGTTGATTGAAGAAAAGATGATTTTGTAAAGTTTTTTTTCAAAAGATTTGAGTTGTATAGTTTTGGTGAGAAAACCTAGAATTTGGGAATTTTTTTAAAAGAGACTGAAAATCCATGAATGATATTGTTATATTTATTTTGTGTGTCAAAATAAATGGATGTTTGGAAAATTTCTTATTTATATTTATATAAATGATGAATTTCAGGGAATATGAGAATTGTTGTTCATTTTAGAAATTATTGTTCAAAATGTTGAAATAGTCTTGAAATGACTAATTGTTAAGAATACTTGAGAAGATGGAATTGTGTTATTCCTTGGATGATGAATTGGAATAAAAGTATTTATATTCATATTGTGTTATTGGTATATCAATTCATTTGATTACATTAAACTTTGAAAGTTGATTTGAAAACTTGCATTGAAAAAAGAATGTTGAGAAACAAGTTTCTATGAATTGGTTTTGGGGTAAATACAGTGGTAAGTCTTGACAGGTGGTGTAGATAAAATTGAATAAGTGTCGAGCCTTCCAGTTAATACTGGTAAAAATGACAAATTGGTAGTACTTGCATAGTCTACTTGCAGACACTGACCGAGGGATTACCAGAGTCATATTTACTGCCCTTGAAATAAATTGTTAAGTTTTGAACAATTGAAATTGCATGATATCATTGAGCATGATGGTTTTCAAAAGATGAAAATTTGATTTATCTTCAAAAAGGGCATAGCATGGTATGTGTATTTTATCTCTTGAGACTTGTATAAAATGTATATACTTTGTTTAGAAGTTCCTACTGGGCTTTATGCTTACCCTACAAGATTTTTGTGCAGGAAAAGATATGGTGATCCCACCCAACTAGGAGAGTGGAAGTATGTATGTTGGGAATACAATGCTCTCATTTGCTGTGACTCTGTGTGTAAGCCAGTGACTGTGTTTGTGTGGGTTTGAATAACCATTTTGTGTAACCAAGCTCAAGCCTTGGAAACTTGTAAACCCTTGGGGGCATTTATTTGTTTATTTACTTGTTGTTGGATTAATGTATTGTTGCATGAAGAACTATTGTATCATGTAATGTAAGTTTGGAGATTTATATTCAGTTTTCCTTGAAAGAGCCATGATTGTTGTTTTATCATTTGGGCTAGAAATTTGGGGTGTTACAATGAGAATTATTGTTCATTTTGGAAATTATTATTCAAAACGTTAAAATAGTCTTGAAATGAATAATTGTTGAGGATACTTGAGAAGAGGGAATTGTGTTATTCCTTGGATGATGAATTGGAATAAAAGTATTTATATTCATCTTTTGTTATTGGCATATCAATTCATTTGATTACATTAAACTTTGAAAGTTGATTTGAAAACTTGCATTGAGAAAAGAATGTTGAGAAACAAGTTTCCATGAATTGGTTTTGGAGTAAATACGATGGTAAGTCTTGACAGGTGGTGTAGATGAAATTGAATAGGTGTCGAGCCTTCCAGGTAACACTGGTAAAAATGACAGATTATAGGTGTCGAGCCTTCCAGTCAATGCTGGTAAAAATGACAAATTGGTAGTACTTGTATAGTCTACTTGCAGACACCAACCTAGGGATTACTAAAGTAGTATTTACCGCTCTTGAAATGAATTGTTAATTTTTGAAGAATTGAAATTGTATGACATCATTGAGCATGATGGTTTTTCAAAGATGAAGATGTGATTTTCTTTCAAAAGGGCATAGCATGGCATGTGCATTTCATCTCTTGAGACTTGTATAAAATGTATATACTTTGTTAAGGATTTCCTACTGGGCTTTATGCTCACCCTACGAGATTTTGTGCAGGAAAAAATGTGGTGATGCCGCCTAACTAAAGGCGAGGAAATGTGTGTTGAGAGTACGAGACTCTCATTTTTCTGTGACTTTGTGTGTAAGCCAAGAGTTGTATGTGTGTGGGTTTGAATGACCGTTTTGTATAACCAGGCTCAAGCCTTGAAAACTTGTAAACCCTTGGAGATATTTATTTGTTTATTTACTTATTGTTGGATTAATGTATTGCTGTATAAAGAACTATTGTACCATGTAATGTAAGTTTGGAGATTTATATTCGGTTTTCCTTGAAAGAGCCATGATTGTTGCATTATCATTTGGGCTAGAAATTTGGGGCGTTATATACTAAAACTAGAAAATTAATTATAACATACAATAATTTTATTTTCCTTGTTACTAAAACTAGAAAAATAAAATGCCACAATAATTTTTTGTAACACAAATTAATGTTCTGCAATTGTTAATGACACCAGTATATTACTACTAGTTGTCAAAGAAAATAAACAGTATATTGCTACTATTTGTCAAACAGTATATTACTACTATTTGTCTTTTCCAACCAGAATATTGCTTTATGAAAACACAGAAAATTAAATACAATGAAGACACCAAAAAACAATAATCTGTCTTAAGATTGTTGGACAATCTTCACTGTATTTAATAAAATAAATTCTGTTTATTTATTAAACAACAAACGGAATACAAAAGGAATAAAGGAATGGAGAGAGATTGTTTGATTACAAAAATCAAACCAGTAAATGAAAATAGATTTTTATTTTGTTACAAAAATAAAATCAAAATCTGATTTAAATAAATAATAATAAAACAGAAAATAAATTAACAACTTACTTGATTAATTTCTTGAACAAATTTTCTGATCAAGTCCAGTGTTTGACACTGTGTTCTTAAGACATATTCATTATCTCCACGGTGCTTTCAGAATGTAGACGCCTATCTCCTAGGATAAAATAATCAATTAACGAAAAATTGCAGCACAACAAATTTTTCGTACAACGAACGCACTTAGCGTTTACACTCTTTCTCACAGAAAAATAATGGAATTAATGTAGCAAAATGCAGAGATGAATTGTGTAGACCACCCGAAAATCTACTTCGCGCACGAGGGCACAAATTGTAGTTCTTAGCTACTACAGTTCGGACTCCTATCACGGTTTTGAATCTAATCTTACAAAGTGCAATGTAAGACTGATAAATCACCAAAGAGTCCAAATTCGAAAAATCGTTTTGGAAAATCGATTTTAATCAAAAAGGGCCAAACATGGACTGCTCTGCCAGATTTCAGAGTCGCCACCTAAATATTTTGTTTTTGAGAAATTTAGGAAACCCTGACTCGTGCTTAAGGCCACGTGTTCGTCATCACCAAAGTTTCCTAGGCTCAGGAACTTGGGTATGAGAGGGGAAGGTCCTGAAATGAGCACCCCTGCTCGCCCGATCAAAGGATCGGCCTCTACTAACATGATATGCTGTTTTTGAAAACACATGTGTTCTTATTCCGGTTTATTAGCTAACATTACTACGTGATGCGCACATCACACAAGTATAGACGCAATCACTCAATTTGGAACAAAACATCTCATGTTTGTTTTTCGAAAATGGTTTGAAGGTCCTACTCGCAAGTAGGCTAAAACGTGGATTTGCCACACGCAAATGGGCTTAAAACATGATTTGCCACTTCAAGGGGACTTAAAACGCACATTTTGATGAATTGTTCCAATTCAGGCAATCAAGCCTCCACCCACAGGTATTCATGCAGTTAAGCAATTAAGTACATAGCCTCATGGCAAGCATGCTAGCATGGCAACATACACATCTCATGCAGTATGCTAAAGCGTAAACACTTACAGTGTATTCCGAGCCAAAGAAAGAAAACTAGTTAGAAATCAATGCATGATCCTAGCTAAGTTAAGATGCCTAATGCAACACATGCACAATGCAACTAAGTAGGCTCGACTATCTAGAATGGCATATGAATGCAACACTTGACAACATGCTTTGAAACACGTATTCAAGAAAGTGTATTAAAGTACAATGCAGTTTATATGATGCGTCGAGCCCGGTGCATGCAAGACAAAATGAATGATGCACACATGCAAACATAAGTATGCTAATTGAAACATGCCCTAAAACTAACCATCAAAAGCTGATAAATAAAAGGGAGAAAGACGTGGGGTTGGAAGACATGCACACACTCGCGCACATTTATTACAACATTTGCCCTCTCGACGGAGGGTCCGAATGAAAGCTAAGCTAGCTAATCTAAGCTAATTTAAACTAATTATTACAAAACGAAACTAATTAATTAACAAGTTAACTAAATATTACAACACAAATGAATTTGAACAATTAGCTAATCTAAGCTAATTAAAGCGCTAATCTAAGCACAAAACGATTTAATTAGTGAAATGCATTAACTAATTAATTACAAAACCGACGAATGCTAACTATGATAACAACTTATTCTAAGTTAACAAAAGCTCTGAAATGGCCTGGGGATGAGAAGTGCATGCATGCTCGGTCGCCTTGGAAATCCATTGCCATGCCACCTATTGCCTCTGTTTGCATTTGGTTTGATCTCAGAACACTGCACAAACCTCCAGATAGCTTCTACTCCAACAAGGGGACTTCCTGGTGGGCTGCCGACCAGAAAATGGTGTTATAGACCACCTGTAGACCACCTAAATTTGCTGTAGACCAAAAAAAGTGGTCGGCCAGCCACTTTTACTGGTCTGTCGACCAGAAAATCTTCCAAGTTCCAGTTTTGCTGCAACAAAGAACAAGAAGGGGCACAACAGTGTATTTGCAAAGTATGTGTTCACAACCACCCTCCCTATCATTTCTCAAGCTCAAGGGAGTGCGACACTCGACTCTCGGGCCACCAACCGAGCATCTCAATGCACAATGGCTGAGAAGCCAAGTTTGCACAATTCAATGTCAATGAATGCACAAATAACACATAAAAGCCTCTGCCTCTATCATGCTTGATCAAGAGGGTCGGCAACCAAGAAACGTAACACGTTTCATCACTTCAAGTACGAAACGTGCCACATTCCTTGTATTTGGATCAACGCTCGATCCAAACACAATGCAACACATATAACATGATCAACCTATCAATGCTAATGGCATGCACAAGACCCTATCATGTGAATAATGCATGCATGGCATGTTTGAAGGCTAAAGGCATCAAAGCTAGTAAAGAGTATCTCACAAGAGGCATGCAATACCAAGTTTAAGTGGCTAAACCAACTATGGACAGAGCTCATGCATGCCAAAAACAGTGGCCAAAATGCTCCGAAATGCTACCATTACAAGCAAGAAAACGCATGCTCATGCGATGGCCCATGAACTAGGCATAAGAGCATAACTCTCAAACATGATGAAGAAGTGAAAAATGTGAGAGTGTAGCTACACTATATGCACTGAAATCATGTGTGAAATGATGTCAAATCACTCAAACAATACAAGTATAGCATGCAAGAGGGCCTAAGACACAAGGCTACTAAAGGGGACTACACAAGAGGTATGCAATACATGGCACAAATGATTGAACCAACCATAGACAGAGCTCAATTAGGTCAAAACAAAGACCAAAACATGCTGGGATGGGAGCTCAAGAGCCTAGACAAGCATGCATACGCATTGGCCCATAATCGAGGCACAAAGGCACAACTCTTAAAAGCACTCAAAGAGTGATAGAAGTGAGAACATGGAAATACTATATGCTCTGAAATAACATGTTAAATGATGCCATGACATGCAACTATCACAAGTATGGCATGCTATGGTGCTCAAAACTCAAGACTAGCAAAGGCACTTGCACTATAGCCACATCAAGGAAGCCTCAAAGGGCCAAGGTGACCCAAAATAGTCCCAACGCAGGTCAAAACAATGCCATCACATGCATGGTTTAGAGCCAACACATGCTAGGATTAGAGGCATGAAGCATGGAGCATACTAGGCCAATGAGCATGATTACACTACAAGTGTAAGAAGCAAATGAGGGATGCTTTGACCAACCAAAAACAGAGTTGTATCATGGTAAAATAACACCAAAAATACACTGATATGGTAGCCCAAATGCTTAGACAAGGTGGCATACATATTGGCTCATATTTAAGGCATAAAGCACAACCTTCCAAAAGCAGTGAAAGAGTGAAAGATGTGAGGACATGACAGTGAAACATGCTCTGAAATAACATATCAAATGATGCTAAATCATGCAAATAGCCTAAGCAATGTATGCTGGTGACTTGAAAACTCAAAGCTAGTGAGCAAGATTGCACTATGGCTATACAAAGCAAGGCATGCATGACCAAAACAACTTAAAACAGAGCTTAAGCATGTCAAAACATGAGTAAAAGCTTGTTAGAGTGGAGCCAAAAACATGCTAGAATGATGGTCCAAAGCATGATGCATGTTAAGGCTATAGGGATGATTGCACTACAAGGGTACGAAGCATGCAAGAGGCAATCAAACTGACCCAAAACAGAGCTATAACATGTTAGAATAGTGCCTAAAACGTGCTAGGATAGAGCCAAAACATGCTAGAAAGACATGCTACTTTGATGAGCCATCAACACAAGCAAACAAGAGAAGAGGAGGGGGGACAACCCCCTCCTATTTGGGGCCTCAAAACACACTTTCTACCATTGAAAATCCACTGGATTTCAGTGGCTAAAAGGCCAAGAGAAGATGATCTCAAAGGCCTAAAGAGATGGCACCCAGCCTAAGAAAATAAGGCACAAAAGGGGGTAGACCACCCCTAACACCAAAGAGGCCTTAAACAAACACTTTAAGCACTTGAAAATGAAGCTTTTTATAGTTTAAAGTTAGGCCTAAAACAACATGCCAAGGTGGCTGAGTACTTAAGAAAAACAAAGCTTAAAAGAAGATATGGGACTAACCTTTGAAGAACAAGAACAAGGCAGCAACTTTTGAGGCAAAACCAAGCTTTTGAGCTTCAAACAAACCTCCAAGAACCTCAGCTCAAGAATGAAGGTGTTTCACTAGGTGTTTAGTGCAAAAGTATGAACAAATCTCACTTTTAGGCACAAAACAACACAAATATAAAGAGAGAGGAAGAAATATAGAGATAGAAGAATATGTATAGCCCTAAGCAATATTTCTGAACCTGAGACAAGAGGGAGGAGGCTCCTTTATATAGAATTCCAAGCTTTAAGCTTGTTGAACAAGCTAGAAGCTTGGTGCAATCCCTCCATACACGTGTATGGAGGATGCTTTCTGTGCCCAACAGCTGGTAAGAAAAATATCTGCAGAAAATGCAGAAAAGGTGCCGACTAGTTGAGGTGGTCAATTGACCACTTCCACTGGTCGACCGACCACAAAAAGTGGTCTGCAGGGACAAAAAGTGGTTGACAAGGGGGGAAAGGTGGTCTGCACAGAGAGAGGAAGGTGGTGGCATGGTTGCTGACCACTTTAGCTGGTCCACAGACCACCCACCCTAGTTGGCCGACCAAAAAACTGGCTGGCAGGGAAAAAAAGTGGTTTACAGGGGGAGAAACTGGTCTACACCCCTGTTCCACCCTTTAGGCAAAGGATAACAAGGCTTGGTTCAAAAAAAAACCAAAAAGGAAGCAAGATGAGAGTTCGTAAGGCGAGGCACTGAGCCGAAAGCCTCGAAAACTAGTCTACGGGTACAAAAAGTAGCGTACGAGAGGGAAATGTAGTCTACAACTACAAAAAGTGGTCTACAGACCTCTGTTTCCCTCTACGCAAGAGCAATAAGGCATGGTCCAAAAACCAGGCCAAGAGGAGAATGTTAAGAGGTCCCGAGACAAGGCGCTCAGCCGAAGGCTCCGGAAACTCGAAACGAGCACAAACATGAAAAATCACCGAGTGCACAGACGATGACATCTGAGTCTTAAGGTCGGTCAAAAATGGGGTGTTTATAGTTGCCCCTCTTTGACAGAACTCGGAAGTTATGAAATAACGGGAGTGAATGTCAAAGCCCAGAGACGACCCATTTTTGACAAGGCTGAAGACTTAGACAAATATGCAAGATAATAAAGAGATGCGCCCGCAGGCAGGGGCAAGATGCAAATGACATGCACAATGTCGAACATAACTTATGATCATGCAAAGAGGACTGTAATGAAGCATTTATGCAAAATAAATACAACATTTTAAGCAAAAATTATGCAAAGAAATGCTACAGCAAACTCGTACATAAGCAACTAAACATAAACCAAACTACATCTCATGCAGAAAGGATGTAAGAAAATTATACAATTCTCACTGCGTCTCACGCGGAGAAGGCTAAAGGCGACTATCGGGAACACCCAAAGTCTCAAACGAAACACCTTTTAGCGTATCAAATGCAAAAGGAGATGGACTGTGCAAGAAAGCAAAGTCATCCAAACGCGTGTCAAACGCGAGACGATAAAGGTAAGTCCAAACGCATGTCAAATGCAAGTGGAGAAGGGTACGTCCAAACGCTTGTCAAATGTGAATGGAGAAGGGTAGCAGTCAAACTGAACTGGAACTTCTCTTGAATGAACCGTACATACAATATCGTCTAGTTTTACCAACTTCAAATGAACCGTACATACAATATCGTTTGGTTTCACCAAAGTCAAATGAATCGTACATACAATATCGTCTGGTTTCACTAACGTCAAATGAACTGTACATACAATATCGTCTGGTTTCACCAACGTCAAATAAACCGTACATACAATATCGTGCCTGCACAAAAGAGAGATTTTGACAAGTACAATGTGATAGGAACACATGATCAACGCTATATCAAGATACAATTTCAATACAAGATAAACGTGTGCACATATGATGCCAATGAAAAGGTGTATAACAATGCATGGGAGATATGCATAACAATACAAGTGAAACGATGTATAATAATGCGACTAGAACAATGCAAAATAATGTAAGTGAAAAGGTGCATAACAATGCAAATAGAACGTACGTGACAATGCAAGTGAAGCGTGCATAACAATGCAAGTGCAGTGTGCATAACAATGCAAGTGGAACGTGCGTGACAACGCAAGTGAAGAGGTGCATAACAATGCAACCGGAATGTGCGTGACAACGCAAGTGAAGAGGTGCATAACAATGCAACCGGAATGTGCGTGACAACGCAAGCGAAGAGGTGCATAACAATGCAACTGAAGCGTGCATAACAATGCAAGTGAAAAGGTGCATAACAATGGAAGTGGAACGTGCATAACGGTGCAAGTGAAAAGGTGTATAACAATGCAACAGAAGCGTGCATAACAATGCAAGTGAAAAGGTGCATAACAATGCAAGTGGAACGTGCGCGACAACGCAAGTGAAGAAGTGCATAACAATGTAACTGAAGTGTACATAACAATGCAAGTGAAAAGGTGCATAACAATGCAAGTGGAACATGCATAACAATACAAGTGAAAAGGTGCATAACAATGCAAGTAGAACGTGTGTGATAACGCAAGTGAAGAAGTGCATAACAATGCAAGTAGAATGGGTGCATGACAATGCAAGTGGAACGCGCATAACAATGCAAGTGAAGAAGTGCAAAACAATGCAATTGAAAGGGTGCATAACAATGCAAGTAGAACGGGTGCATGACAATGCAAGTGAAACATGCATAACAATGCAAGTAGCGGGTGCATAACAATGCACGTGGAGAAAGCTGCATGTCTATGCAAAACTGATATACGTATTCTACGCAATGAGTGCATGTTCGATGCAATGTAATAGGTATGGACAATTCCTACACAAACGTAAAAGCACGCAAAATGAAATACGATGTGACGCACATACTCTGTGGAGACATAAGAACTTGTGTAGTGCAATGCAACATAGCACACACATTCCATGCATAACAACAATGTATTTTCAGTGCAACATTAACAGCATGTTTGAAGTGAAATGTCGAATAAGGAAATACACGCCTTAACGAGACCAATTCAAACACAACCTCTGATTTATCTCTCGGAGGGGTCACAACGTACTTGAAAAGGATACACCTTGCTCCTGACGAGTGACGATGAGCCGTGCACTGAAGACATGAATCAAAGTTCTCGCGGGGACATTTTGAGTTGAAAATAGTGAACTTTTCTTGCACTTTCTTGAGAGCCAAGGACTCTAATCAGCATAAAAACACACAGGGAGGACAATGGGACCTTGAAGACCACCCAGGAGGGCTGCCGACCACCTAGACCAACTGCAGACCACCTGCAGACCACTTAGGTGGTCGGTCGGCCTGAAAAACTGGTCGGCCGACCAGTTTAGTAAAACTGAGGCAGTTTGGTCTTTTGAGGTTCGGCCCTTTAAGTACACAACTCCAAAACACATTTGCTCACACCCTCAAGGCCGGAAATTCACTCATTTTCCTTCCTAGATCCTTTTCCCTCTTAGATCTGGGCTTTGCATGCGTTTTCCAACGTCCCACGTGAAGTTGAATCACTAAAATCTTTCGATTTCCTTCACTTTGAACAGATCAGAATTTGTTTTCGGAGATTCTTTCTTCATTTTCACCACTTGAGGTATGTTTCTCTCGAAGTTTAGCATCTTCTTTTCAAATGGCTGACGATGTTCCACACGACGAGGGTCTTCCGGGGATGGAGAGGGAGCCTGACATCATCCCACTGTCGCCTAGGATCCAGCCCTTCGACTCTACGACATACCATCCCGAGGAGCACATCTTACCCACCAGCACTTTTCATCATTTTACAGACTTTGCGCGACGAGCTCCCACAGAATTTCTACTACGGGAGCCGGAGTCTCACCTATCTCACTACGCGCGCGAGGTGCATACCGCACTTTTACGTTTTCTGCAATGTATTTTGTGTTTCTTGCACACTTCACGCTTTCGCTATGTATTTATCTGCTCGTTCTAAACACATTTACATACATAGCACTTCTGCTCATTCTGAACATAACTCACACATTGCATTTCTGCTCATTCTGAACACAACTCACACACTGCATTTCTGCTCATTCTGCACACAGCCCACACACTGCATTTCTGTTCATTCTGAAACTGATCACATCTGTTCATTCTGCACACAACTCACACACAGCATTCTGTTCATTCTGAAACTGAATACATCTGTTCATTCTGCACACAATTCACACACAGTATTCTGTTCATTCTGAAACTGAATACATCGATTCATTTTGCACACAGTTCACACACAACATTCTGTTCATTCTGAAACACAACTTACACTATATTTCTGCTCATTCTGAACACAGGTGGCTTCCTGTTTCACCCGGGGATATGGGTCGATTATAGCGAGGGAGTGGTACATGGAGCTCCCAGACGGTGTTCAACAGATTGTTGATGAGGCAGGGTTCGGCCCGTTTTGTATGGGGTTATCGCGTCTCGTGGCGAGTAGGACCCTCCTAGGTGCACTAGTAGAGAGATGGTGGGACACCACCAACTTTTTTCATTTCTCAGCTATCGGGGACATGACGATGGCCCCATACGACTTTGCGATGTTGACGGGCCTCAACGTGGGAGGTCGGCTGATCCCATATGATTCCGATATGGGTGAGTGGGTGGCAGCCCGGACTTATCTACTTGGAGCCCATCCGCCGATCTATCGATCATCAGGCATGGTTAGGTACACCCGGTTCACCGAGCAGTACAGAGGGACTATGCCTGAGACTGTTGAGGCCATAGAGCAATATGCCCGTGGATTTCTGATGTTCTTTCTTGGGACCACATTGTTCTCCGACAGGGGGAACATGGTCGAGCTACATCTTCTGAGTGCTCTAGTAGACCTATCACAGGTTCGGCACTTCGATTGGGGCGGCACTGGCCTTGCTACCCTTTATTGCTATATAAGCGTGACCTCCCGCGGGCACGGGAACATAGTAGGCGGCTATTGGAGAGCCTGGGAGGTACATTCTGCCATTTTGATTTACATTTCTGCTTTTCATTATCTGTACACTGCACCCTCTGCACATTGCACACATTACATCCCATACTCCGTATTTTGCGCCTCGTATTCTGCATTTTCTGTGTATTCTGCATTTTCATTGCTACTGTCTTGCCTTTCATAGCTGTGGGTATGCGCCTATTTCCCAATGCTTGCCCCTGATCCGGAGGTTGAGGCACCACTTGAGGTGCCGTACTCGCGCAGATTTGAGGGTCGATGCCGGCCTAGACCCTGAGAGACCTTGCCATATCTCAGGCATTATTTTGACATAGTACGGGCGACCGAGGTAATTCAGAACTCTCAGTTCTTCATGCTTTCAGCTTCGGTTCATCTTGCATATTTATCGCAACTAAGCAATTTATGCACTTGCTATCCGCAGATCACCTAGCAGCCTTGGATAGCAATGCCAGGGTTTTTTTGGTTTCAGTTTGCTGGGGCATGGGGCGCCTCCCGATACCGGAATTTGTTTGAGGGACCAGTCGGTAGAGCCTGGTTTCTCGGGAAGCGCTTCATGCACCAGACATTGGGCCATCCCGCTCAGGAGATCCCTTCACCGTCTCTATTAGACATGCGGAGAACAGAAAGTCTCTCTCCCCAGGAGGTTAGCGACCTCATGTAGGGTGCTGACGCAGTTTTTTTCCATGAGGAGGGGGAGTGCACGACATACTTCCACACATACCTGATGCCCCCGCTGACAGGTGTTCGTACCCCCGTGAGGAGAGCTGCTAACATTCCTTTATCGAGCCACACCCGAGCTACAGACATCCCTTAGACTAGCAGGGCCAGCACATTGAGAGGTAGGACTAGGGGGATGCCCCCCACTTGGCAGTGTGCTAGGTGGCCAGATCCTCTGACCGAGCTGACAAGCTGGCTGTATGGGACGCCTTATCAGATTCCGCTGGAGCCTCCACTGTCAGATCATCGATATGTCAGTGCCCCTGACTCATCATCAGTATGCTCCACAGCTTTCATCTATCATTAAGATATTTAAACATTCATTCATTCATTGATGATTTGAACTTGTATCTGCAGCCTCCTAGAGGATATGTTGAGGGATTGCTCGAGGCGATGGCCTCACTCGAGGGTATGGTCTTGCGGAGGGAGACGATGTTGTATGCCCACGGCATTCCGGTACTTTTCGGTTTCCTTGCATTTATCATAGTTCTGATGATATATCGAAACTGAACATTTCACCGCACTGATTCGCTGCATGTGTAGATCACATCCGACACATCACATTCACATACTATATCTGCATGCACTCGCTCTATGTACCATACTTGCATCTGCATCTGATATACATACCCTGGCTGATGTATTCAAACTCCCTCTTTAGGTCACACTTCTACAGCCCAGGCCACCCGGGCCTTCTCGAGTAGCAGGGAGAGGGATCTCGACACGCGGCCGAGGGAGACGTCGAGCGCCTGCCAGACGCGATAACGAGTCCAGTGAGGAGGAGGAGCCAACACATCCTCAGTCAGAGACATTCGCGGGCAAAGGTGATGACACCGGTTCAGGTTCTAAGGGCGGAGACGACACCGAGGAGGATTCTGAGGATGGCGGCTCTGGTTCAAACGAGGGTGCCGACGGCGGTGGTGTAGAGGCTGCTCAGCTGAAGAGGGTGAAGAGGGCCTCTCAATCTTGAGCCGGATAGCACCGACTCAGATGTTTTGCTTTGTTTTCTTTTTTTTGCTAGTAGTTATAGCACATTGTACAGTGTTAGGCAGTTTTATTTTCCTTAAAACTTGTACCTTGTTGTAAAAAGAAACCATGATGGAATGAAAACAGCTTTTTGTTCAAAAAGTGTTGCATTTGTATTCTAAGCATTGCATCGCATCATTTTGCACAAAAATAAGATTGATAGAAAATGAACATTCGTGTATTGCCAAGTCAGATAGTAAACCAATGTAACAAACAAAACAACTTAAAGAACAATTCGATAAACGAATTATAACAACTCGATAAGCAAGGAGCAACAACTCGATAGACAAACTGCAACAACTCGATAATCAAAGAGCAACAACTCGAAAACCAAAGAGTAACAACTCGATAAGCAAATGCATGTCGGATAAACAAAGCTAGAGGACGCATCCGAAGTAGAAATAAACTCAGACCTTCAGCATTCTCAGCACATAGGAAGGCTAGGGACTCTCTGCGAGAGACAAGAAGTGGCTGTAGACCACTTTTTGCTCACTGTCGACCACCAAAACAGGTTGTTGACCACTTTTGTGATCTGTAGACCAGAAAAAGTGGCTGGTTGACCAGAAAATGTGGTCGGTCGACCAGTGAGGCTGGGGACCTCCAGATTTTGGCCACCTGTCCTCTAAACAGTGCCTTATCCTCTATAAAGGTTCCAGCTTCGTGGTTCCCTCATTCTAACTCAATCTCTCCTCCAAATGGAAGCATTTCTTGTCCAAAACCTCACAAATTGGATTACTAACTTGGATGGCTCGGAAAAGCTAAATTTCTGAGGCTTCGAAATAAATGCACTATTCGTGCTGAGCCGCACCCCGCTGCGTTTTCCGTTCCTCCATGCTGCGGCAAGGTGTTGGAATCCGGTAACTTATGTTTTTAGCTTTGGCGGACAAGAGATGTGTCCCACTTTCGAAGACTTTCAAGCTTTCATGGAATCTCAGCGCGATGAAGAGATCTTGCCTCAATTCCGCTTCGGCCACATCCAAGCCTTAGGACAGATGTGTGGACTCACTTTGCATGACGCTCGATCTTTGATTCGCGACGGAGAACTAGACATTCCGAGCCTAATTCGTCGATTTTCTGATGCTGGCGACCGCGGCGATCATCACTGGTAGGGTTTTCGGCGACATTCACTTTGCTTGTGCATGTTGTCTCATTTCTTTCTTGCCCCAGGCTCCGCAAGGCTTAAAAGAGGGTAAGAGTTGTATTGCCATGACGCTTGCTGAGACATTGATGGGTTTGGATGTCTTCCATTGCCGAGAGACAACTGGATTTGCGAGGAGTCCACTACTGCTGTAGGTAATGTTTTCCACCCTATCTCACATATATTTCTCACATGACTCGGCCCTCAGGCTCGGTTTTTCTCTCAAAACCCTTTTCTCACTTTTCTCTCCACGTACACCTCTCTATTCTTTAATCTCTCACTTTTCATCCCTCCCCAGATATGGTTGATGGATAAGTTGAAGGTTGTGGACTCATGCCCAGCATATTCAGCACACGCTATTTCTTTCGACGATGCCTAATTGATGCCCCAGATGAGGGATGGTGGTGCGAATGGATGTATAGTCTGTCTGCTGTCAACATTGCTTGGCGCTGCCCCTGGCTTAATCTGCTGGCGATGAGTTACACCATGTCTCGCTAGCCCGGCATTCAACTAATCAGCCTGACACACTGTGTCTTTTACTTCTCGTTCCAATTCCAGTGCCAATTTGGGCATGATCAAACTTGTCCGGAAGAAGGGATAGAGTACCCTGCCGCATATTCAGTCCAAGGTGCACAACTAGCTCGGTATGCCACATCATGGAGGATGAGAAAGCTTCTGGCCCTCGCTCCCACTTTCAGTTGCATCCTCTCTGATGAGTGCATAGCTTGGCTCGATGAAGAGGTGCAGATTGGGCCTACTTTGGTATCAGAGGCTTCCACAAGCTCTGGGAGGGGGCGCAGGAACACCTGACTTACCCATGCCCCGAATTTCTTGCTTTATCAGTACTTTCAAGTTTTCTTTATGAATGTAATAAAAATAACTTCAATTTGTATTCAAGAGTAGGAGAACCCTGTATTGAAATCAATGTAATTGAAAGTTGTGGGTACTGAAAATTTTCTGTTTGGTCCAAAAATGGTCTAAGTTGTAAAAAGATTAATTTGAGCAAAATCAACTTTTATTAAAACTTCTCAAAACCATTTTCGATATGGATCAAAACTGGACACGCCTAAAATCTATCCTTGAGATGTACAACCCCGGATCCAGCAACTGTTGTCCCTAGTCAGAATAGCATTGCATTGGAGATCACAACCGAGCTCTTGAATACAGAATAGACAAAGATGACCAACATGATCACGAGGACAAAGTTGATTTGGAAGTGTTTATGGCTGGACTTCAGAATGAAATTGCCTACGTATCCCAAAGATGGGAATCAAGCCTTACATAGTTCGGTTCAGTTTCACTCGTGTATTAACCCTCTCATTTTGCGCTCTAACTTTTTCCAAGGCCGCCCTTTCTAGGTTTTCAACCTTGCGAGCTCAGTTTTTATTATTTCCCATAAACCAAGGAATACGGAGTTGCCCCAGTACAAGTTTGAATTGAAGTCCGGTAGCCCCAAAGAGCAAATGGTAGCTTATCTGGCCAGTCCCTGTAGGTTTCCACCATCTTCTGCAGAATGTGCTTGATGTTCTTCTTGGCGGCCTCAACTTCTCCGTTGGTTTGCGGCCGATATGTAGATGACTTATGAAAAGCCACGTTGTATTTCTCCAACAAGTCGATCACCTCCTTCTTGAAGTAGGAACCATTATCTAAAATAATCTCGTTCGGGACCCCGTAGCGACAGATGATATTGTTTCTGATGAACTTAGCGACATGCGATGCCTTTAACACCGCGTAAGATTGGGCCTCAACCCACTTCGTGAAGTAGTCTATCGCTACCAGAATGTACTCATGCCTGTTGGACCCCTTTGGAGTGACAGCCCCAATCACATCAATTCCCCAGACTGAAAACGGCCATGGCGAAGTTATGTTGTACAGCTTCGATGGTGGAATGTTCATGTGGTTCGCATGGATCTGGCATTTGTGGCATCGCCGGACAAAGCCAGTACAATCCTCCTCCATGGTGGACCAGTAATAACCTTGTCTAAGGATCTTCCGGGCTAGCATCACCCCACTCATGTGCGCTCCGCACTCTTCTCCATAGATGGCCTCCATCTGGCGCTTGGATTCTTCAGCATCAACGCACAGCTTGTGCATCCCGAGATGACCCCTCTTGTACAGTTTACCTCTGTAGACGATGAACTGAGCAGCCATTCTTCAAATTGCCCTCTTATCTTTGGCATTTGCCCCTGGTGGATACACTTCCTTTTCCAAGAAGTTTTAGATGTCGTAATACCAGGGGTTCTGATCTTGTAACTCATTTATGGCAGCAATCAGCTCGTAGGCTGGCACGAATTTCTGTTCGATGATGATCGGACGCATCCGGACTCTGAAATGTATGTCTATCATAGAAGATAGAGTTGCCAATGAATCAGCGAACCTGTTGTTCTCTCTTAACAGATGAGGGAAGTTTAGTTTCTCAAACAGAGGAATTAGAACGTCCAAGGTCTGGTGATAGATTCTCATCTTTCCTTCTTTAACTTTCCAATCTCCTTTAGCTTGAGATACAACAAGGTTCGAGTCCCCGATTTCATCCAACCGTTTTGCCCCTTGTTCCAGGGCGACTTCTAGTCCAACAATACATGCCTCATACTCTGCCTCATTGTTTGACACTTTGAACCGGAGTTTGAATGCTAAGGGTATGCAGGAATTGTTGGGCGCTATCAGCAACACCCCTATCCCATACCCGTATTGGTTTGACGCTCCATCAAAGTACATCGTCCAAGTCTCTTCTTTGACATACAGAATGGCCTCATCTGGAACAGCTATTCAACTGCTTCATCCCCTTCAACTGGGTGGTCGGCTAGGAACTCCGCTACCGCTCTCCTTTTCACTAACTTGCGCGTCATGTACTTCAGATCAAATTTGAAAAGTAGAAACAACCAACGGGCTAGCCTACCCATAAATGCTGGTTTCTCGAAGAGATATTTGATGGGATCTAATCTTGAAACCAGTATTATAGAGTGAGCTAACACGTAGAGCCTCAACTTCCTGGTAATCCATACCAAAGCCAGACAAGCCTTCTCCAACAGAGTGTAGCGGGTCTCGTAATCCAACATTTTCTTGCTTAGGTAGTAGATAGCCTTCTCTACTTTGTCCTCAGACTCCTGTGCAAGCATGTAGCCCATTGTCGTTTCAGTCAATGATAGGTATAGAATCAACTGTTTTCCCGGCTTAGGCGATGACAACACAGGTGGGTTCTGTAGATATTGCTTGATCTGCTCGAAAGCAACTTGGCATCGGTCGTCCCATTGGAACTTCTTTCCTTTCTTCCGGAGACCAAACAATGGTTCATAAGTCAAGGTTAATTTTGCAATAAACCATCTTATGAATTGCACTTTACCTAGAAAGCCTCGCACCTCCTTTTCAGTCCTCGATGGTGGCATTTCTAAGATGACCTTGATTTTAGAAGGATTGACCTCAATACCTCTTTGTGTGATAAAAAAACCCATCATTTTCTCTTCTGTAACACCAAATCTACATTTCTGAGGATTCAGCCGCAACCGATACTCTCTGATCCGTTGGAAGAATTTCTTCAAGGCGGTGTAGTGGCCCTCTCTTTCCTTGGACTTGACAATCATGTCATCCACGTACACTTAACCTCTTTATGGATCATGTCATGCAAGATTGTGGTCGTACCCCGTTGATACGTAGCCCTAGCATTCTTCAGCCCAAACGGTATCACCGTATAACAATAGGTTTCCCATGGGGTGGTGAAAGCAGTCTTCTCCCTGTCTTCGGGTGCTATCAAAATCTGATTGTAGCCTGAAAACCCATCCATGAATGAGAGCAGCGCATGCCCAACAGTGAAGTCCACTAATTCATCGACATGCGGTAGAGGAAACTCGTCTTTCCGACTGGCTTTGTTCAAATCCCTGAAGTCCACACATACTCGAATTCTGCCGTCCTTCTTCGGCACCGGAACTATATTGGCCAACCAAGTAGGGTATTCAGATACCAACAGGAACCCTGCGCCAATTTGCTTGGTGACCTCTTCTTTGATCTTTAGAGCCTAGTCCGGGCGGTTCCTTCGGAGTTTCTGCTTAACAGGTCGGGCCTCTGGGTCAAGAGGGATCCGGTGCTGTACAATCTCAAGATCGATTCCAGGCATGTCTTCATAGGACCACGCGAAAACATCTTTGAAATTTTTTAATAAAGCGACTAAGTGCTCGCGCTCCTCAGAAGACAACGTGGACTCAATCTGGACCAACCGCGGGTCCTTCTCAGTACCAACATTAATTGTGGTGATTTCATCAACCAAAGGTTTTACAAACCTCTCTTGCTCTTGATCAATCAAACGTTGTAAAACCGAAAGAATTTCTTTCTCGTCGTTTTTATCAAAATTTTGAAAGTCTTGATTAATGCAATAAATTAAATGCACAGAAAAGTACTCAAAAGCCACAGCCGTACCATTCTCATTAATAACATCCAGTTCGCTTGATTTCTCTGTTACAATAGACTCAAAGGAAAAAGAAAAAGATGACCTGGACAGGACAATGGCATCCGGGTTATCACCCCCAAGAATACCGGACTCTGACTCAGACGAGCTGGAACCTGATTCCGACACCACAAACTCAGTGGAATCAGATTCCGGTTCACTACCAGACCTGGAACTGCTCGATAAAAAGCCTTCCTCGTATTGCTAGACGAGGGAGGGTGCGATGGATGCATCAAGAATGCCTAAAGATGGGCCCACAGCCGCTTCATCCTCGATCATGGAAACTGAGAAGTTATCCCCCAAGCACTCCGATACAATCTGAGGATCTTTGAGGAGACAAGCCAGTGCTACCCCTATCTCAATTTCTGTGCTCTCAAAATCCTCCTCCTTGCACTGCTCAGCCTCAGCTGGTGGGTCTGTCTGCTCTTCGGCAACTTCAACCTTGGATAACTGAAGATCAAAGAAGATTTCGAAGCCGGGCAAGCGCCGCTTCTCTGAATTTATCCAGGGCTCCGGAAAGCCACAAAATGGGAAGTCTTCCCCCTCCCAGACAAAGCATCCGTTCAGGGTCCCCTGGATAGGTCGGTGCACCAACTCATAATGCTTCCCGGCTTGCTTTGCCTTGGCTCTTCCGGCCATCTCTCTTCCTTTCCTTGCCCAATCTTCTTTAGTAGGCAGGTAACCTAGGCCAAAGGTATATGGGTTATGCGGCACTTCGACCAATGCTGCAACGCCCTTCTGGCCACTTCGTCCTAATCCCATTTCGGGCATGTTCTGAAGCTTGTTCATAAGGTAGACAGACTGTGCACTGACGTATAGCCCCTTATCAACAACTAGCATATTCTGTACAACCTGGGCCTCGGCTAGGGTGAATCTTGACAAAAACACATCCTCCGCGCCATGCTCAATCTCCAGAACTGGTGTAGAAACCTCTGGCAGTGGATGGATCGAAGAATTCCCAAAAACGATTGCCACCCCCTTCCCGTGGGGGTACCTCAGCATTTGGTGTAAGGTGGAAGAGACGACTTTCACCTGGTGCAGCCACGGCCGCACAAGGAGTAGATTGAAGGTTGCGAGAACATCCAAGAGATGAAAATCAATATCCTGTTGCCCTGGACCAACCTGAGTCCAAATCTGTACAATCCCCATCACCTTTCGGCTAGTATTATTATAGACCCGTATCACCTGGGCAGTAGGCACGAAATCCGCGGGCTTCAACCCGATAGTATATGCCGTTCTCGACGGACACACATTGATAATAGATCCCGTGTCAACAAGGAGCACCAGTATCCATTTCTCTCTACACTCGATAGAGATATAGAGCGGTTTGTTATGATTTGAGCCCTCAGGCGGCAGTTCCTTGTCAGTGAAGGTCAAGGTCGAGGAAGCTCCTCCCGGGAAAACCAACCCTACCAACTGCTCAGGAGTTGTATCGATTGAAAGTTTAGCTCTGTCCATTGCGGAAAGGATAGCTTGTCTATGAACTCTTGAAGCCATAAGCAGTTCACAGATGGAGATGTCTGCTTGAATTTTCTGAAGCTGTTTCAGTATAGCCTCCTCCTCGAGCAGTTTTTCTTTCTGCCTCTCTGCTTCTTTGTCCTTCCCGGACGCCTCCGGTTGATCCAAGTGTGGGGGCTTAAAATACCGCCCACTCCTGGTCATATGGTCAACCTCCTTAACGTACCAGGTGTCATTCGGTTGGTTCTTCCCCTAATCTTCGTCAGTGTGGGCAAGATGTAAGTCGTCGTCTTCCCACCACATCCCGTCAGTAACTGACAGACAGCTGTCCGGTTCCATTGTAACTGTTTCTGTGCTCACAGCACATTCCGTCTCCACAGGGACTTTGGCCTTCCTAGCCCTCTCAAGATCCTCGATTTTTTCTTGCTCAAGATGCTTCAATGTAGCCTCCTGTTCAGTGTCTACTGTACTCAAACTGTCCGGATCCCGAGCAAAATTCTTAACGTCGGTGCTCTCTGGCGATTCTTCCTGATTCTCGGCCATTCCAGCCACTGCTGATGTTCTCATTCTTGACGGTCCCTATTCGGGCTGAGGTGCCTCAACAACATCTGCCTGGTCACTGAGTCACCCGGTATTTTCTGCCGATCCATCCAAGTCGAACCAATTGATGTTCACATCCCCTAAGTCCTGCTCTTCAAAGAACTATAGATTTGCACTGTCCTCTTCCATCTCTGCTAGGTCATCTAGCCCCTGACTCGGTCCATCTTCCCAAACCACATTGATCTCTGCCCCAACCGGCAACTCTACCCTCGGCTTAACCTGATCTGTTGATGTGATATAACCACTCAGGTTGTATGCAAAGCTCCCAGACCCCTCGGGCTCCAAATCAACATCCCCATCTGCCTCCAAAGTTATCCCAGTTCTGTCTTCGACAGTCACCACCACCGGTTCGGGTTGGGTTAGGGAGGTGTTCAACATGCACAAGTCCGTGCTGTCTAGGATGAACACCTCAAGCTTGGGTAGGTGGGAGGGCATGATGTATATGCTCGGGTCATATGGAATGGCCGTGGTTTGGATAAGGTTGATGTGTTTTGGGTGGTGGAGCTTGGTTATGTGGTGGAAGTGGGTTGGTGGTGACATTCGGCTTCTCTGGAGGCGAAATCACCTTGTTGTCAATAAGATCCTGGATCTCATTACGCAGTCTATAGCACTGATCGGTGTCATGACCATACTGTTGGTGAAAGGTACAGTATTTAGTCGGGTTATGGGAGGAAGAGAGTTTGTCTGGTAACGGCCGCGGCTCCAGGGGCTTCAGATGTCCTTTTTTGATCAGGACCTTCAGGGCCGTTGACAGAGACATATACAGTGGGATGAAGGTTCTCTGGCCTCGGGGTGGATATCTGGCTGTTTGTGAGCTAGTTCTGGACGCACCGGTGAAGGGTGTAGCTGTAAGTGTTTTTGGAGTGGTGGTGGTGACCATGCCCACATCAGAAGTTCTGGCAGCTACATTCGAACTGCGTGTAAATGCCCTCTTGGGCTGCTCTCTCTCATGGTCAATAAGACCTTGCTTCATGGCGTCCTCAATCTGTACCCTAATCTCGTGTAAATCAGAAAAGGTGGAGAGGGATAAGATGATCATCTTTTGCATCAGTTTGGGTTGGAGGGCCTGGTGGTCATTGTAGAAGCTTTGGCTCTCCAACGGGTTACAAAGTTAGAGAAGCCCTCTTTTGGCTCCTGTCTGGTTGTCTCGAGATCACGAGTTGTGATCTCGATCTGCGTGTTGTAGGAGTATTAAGCTATAAAGGCCTCAGTTATCTCCTCCCAGCTTCTCTTGACAGTATCTTCCAACTTCGCATACCAGATGGCTGCGACACCCAACAGGGTCCGGCCGAAGAGGGAAAACTTTTGCAATTTGGAGAGGCCTATTGGCCTTAGGATATCCGAGAACAATCGTAGATGCACCATGGGATCCCCAGAACTGTCAAAACGGTCTATATGCGGTATCTTGAACTGGTCTGGCAAAGTCACCGCCGAATCGGTGTATCCATCCTCTATGTCCGAATGGAATTAACGCCTTGAGCCTTTTTGAACAGCTTTTCTAACTTGCTTACTTTCAGCGTTGTTGGATCCACCTCAAATTCAAACGGTGTATCCACTAGATTAGCCAGTGCTTTGGACAGCTGAGGTAGGATTGGGGGTGGAACTGGCCCCGTTGGGACGTTCGTATTCTCCTGGACGTTTGCAGTTTCCCCGAGTGTTGGAACTCTAAGTGGGGGTGGGAGTGGATGCGAAGCATATGCTCCGGCTTGTTGTGGTTGTTGCTATTGTTGTGGTTGTTGCTGTTGTTGAAGCCTGGCAATCAGCTCTGTCTGTTGAACCATAACCTCTGCCTGATGCGTGGCGAACTCTGCCTGGCGGGCAGTATCCCGCTGCATGGCTTGCATAGTCTCTTGGAGCTGACGCATCATGTCCTCCATACTTGCCATAAGATGCTGATCTGACTGAACAACGGGTATATCTCTCTCTGCGGTAGAAACGGAAACCTCAGCCCGACTACTCACTGGTGGGGTGGATAAGGACCGCTGATATGATAACCGCTGTACTGATGAACTGTGCCTAACTGACCTCCGTCTAGTAACCGGGGGTAATGAACAAAACACTGTTTGTCTGTCAACTAGATCCTCAGATCGATGAAGCCTTTGACCTTTGATCCAGAGTGCTTGGGGAATATCTGACTGGTCGGAAGCAATGATGATAAACTACCTTGCAAAAAGATAAATAAAGCATAATAAGGAAACAATAAGCAGAAAAACGGACAGCACTTCGCCTTAAATTAAGACAACACACAGTTGACATTGTAAACTGAAACACATTGTTCTCAATACTGATCACTGTTCCAAAATCACTGCCCCAAATCTGATACCCTCAGGTAAAACTGATTCCCCCAAATACTGATGTCCTCAGACTGATACTCGGACTTGCAAATTGATACATGTATTCCCTGTAGAGACACACTCTAAAAGCACATATCAAGCAAGTTAGAGCCAAAACACCCTTATGGAGGGGTAGGGTTTCCCTATCCTATCTTGTTAGGAGCTAGGGTTTTACTACGCACGCAGCGATTTCAAACAATCTATAATCGGGTAAGCAACCTGTCCTAGTTTTGGAATGGTCTTTATGGATTTCGATATGCACTAGGTCGAATGGTCAAAAAGGGTGCCTTGGTAACAACCGAGGTTTGTGTTCCCATCGTGGCAGAGCCCGTAACCAGTCAGCCTTATGGCACGCTATTCCAAGCAAGCCTCTGGCAAACCGTTCAGGAATAGCAGACGGCAAACACGGTGTTCTAAGCACACTAATGCAAATGCAATGCAAAGAAACACATAAGTGTAAACAAAACAACATATCATGATGTTTGAGTCAAGTTCTCTAAGTCCCCAGTAGAGCCGCCAGAAACTGTAGACCGCCCGAAACTCCGCTCCGCGCACGAGGGCGCAAATTGTAGTTCTTAGCTACTACAGTTCAGACTCCTATCACGGTTCTAAATCTAATCTCACAAAGTGTAGTGTAAGATTGATAAATCACCAACGAGTCCAAATCTGGCAAATCATTTTGGAAAATCGATTTAAATCAAAAAGCGCCAAACATGGACTGCTTCGTCAGATTTCAAAGTCGCCACCTAAATATTTCATTTTTGGGAAATTTAGGAAACCCTAACTCATGCCTAAGGCCACGTGTCCGTCATCACCAAAGTTTCCTTGGCTCGGGAACTTGTGTACGAGAGGGAAAGGTCCTGAAATGAGCACCCCCGCTTGCCCGATCAAAGGATCGGCCTCTACTAACATGATATGTTGTTTTTGAAAACACGTGTGTTCTTATTCTGATTTATTAGCTAACATTACTACGTGATGCGCACATCACACAAGTATAGACTCAATCACTCAATTTGGAACAAAACATCTCATGTTTGTTTTTTGAAAATGGTTTGAAGGTCCTACTTGTAAGTAGGCTAAAACACGGATTTGCCACCCTCAAGTGGGCTTAAAACATGATTTGCCACTTCAAGGGGACTTAAAACGCACATTTTGATGAATTGTTCCAATTCAGGCAATCAAGCCATAGGCATTCATGCAGTTAAGCAATTAAGCACATAGCCTAATGGCAAGCATGCTAGCATGGCAACATACACATCTCATGCAGTATGCTAAAGCGTAAACACTTACAGTGTACTCCGAGTCAAAGAAAGAAAACTAGTTAGAAATCAATGCATGATCCTAGCTAAGTTAAGATGCCTAATGCAACACATGCACAATGCAACTAAGTAGGCTCGGCTATCTAGAATGGCATATGAATGCAACACTTGATAACATGCTTTGAAACACGTATTCAAGAAAGTGTATTAAAGTACAATGCAGTTTGTATGATGCGCCGAGCCCGGTGCATCCAAGACAAAATGAATGATGCATGCATGCAAACATAAGTATGCTAATTGAAACATGCCCTAAAACTAACCATCAAAAACTGGTAAATAAAAGGGAGAAAGACGTGGGGTTGGAAGATATGCACACACTCACGCACACTTATTACAACATTTGCCCTCTCGACGGAGGGTTCGAATGAAAGCTAAGCTAGCTAATCTACGCTAATTTAAACTAATTATTACAAAACGAAACTAATTAACTAACAAGTTAACTAAATATTACAACACAAATGAATTTGAACAATTAGCTAATCTAAGCTAATTGAAGCGCTAATCTAAGAACAAAACGATTTAATTAGTCAAACGCATTAACTAATTAATTACAAAACCGATGAATGCTAACTAAGATAACAACTTATTCTAAGTTGACAAAAGCGCTGAAATGGCCTTGGGATGAGAAGTGCATGCATGCTCGGTCGCCTTGGAAATCTATTGCCATGCCACCTATTGCCTCTGTTTGCATTTGGTTTGATCTCAGAACACTGCACAAACCTCCAGATAGCTTCTACTCCAACAAGGGGACCTTTTGGTGGGCTGCCGACCAGAAAATGGTACTGTAGACCACCTAAATTTGCTGTAGACCAGAAAAAGTGGTCAGCCAGCCACTTTTATTGGTCTGCCAACTAGAAAATCTTCCAAGTTCCAGTTTTGCTGTAACAGAGAACAAGAAGGGGCACAGCAGTGTATTTGCAAAGTATGCGTGCACAACCACCCTCCCTATCATTTCTCAAGCTCAAGGGAGTGCGTCACTCGACTCTCGGGCCACCAACTGAGCATCTCAATGCACAATGGCCGAGAAGCCAAGTTTACACAATTCAATGTCAATGAATGCACAAATAACACATAAAAGCCTCCGCCTCTATCATGCTTGATCAAAAGGGTCAGAAACCAAGAAACGTAACACGTTTCATCACTTCAAGTACGAAACGTGCCACATTCCTTGTGTTTGGATCAACGCTCGATCCAAACACGATGCAACACATACAACATGATCAACCTATCAATGCTAATGGCATGCACAAGACCCTATCATGTGAATAATGCATGCATGGCATGTTTGAAGGCTAAAGGCATCAAAGCTAGTAAAGAGCATCTCACAAGAGGCATGCAATACCAAGTTTAAGTGGCTAAACCAACTATGGACAGAGCTCATGCATGCCAAAAACAGTGGCCAAAATGCTCCGAAATGCTACCATTACAAGTAAGAAAATGCATGCTCATGCGATGGCCCATGAACTAGGCATAAGAGCACAACTCTCAAACATGATGAAAAAGTGAAAAATGTGAGAGTGTAGCTACACTATATGCACTGAAATCATGTGTGAAATGATGTCAAATCACTCAAATAACACAAGTATAGCATGCAAGAAGGCCTAAGGCACAAGGTTAGTAAAGGGGACTACACAAGAGGTATGCAATACATGGCACAAATGATTGAACCAACCATAGACAAAGCTCAATTAGGTCAAAACAAAGACCCAAACATGCTAGGATGGGAGCTCAAAAGCCTAGACAAGCATGGATACGCATTGGCCCATAATCGAGGCACAAAGGCACAACTCTTGAAAGCACTCAAAGAGTGAAAGAAGTGAGAACATGGAAATGCTATATGCTCTGAAATAACATGTTAAATGATGCCATGACATGCAACTATCACAAGTATGGCATGCTATTCTGCTCAAAACTCATGACTAGTAAAGGCACTTGTACTATAGCCACATCAAGCAAGCCCCAAAGGGCCCAGGTGACCCAAAACAGTCCCAATGCAGGTCAAAACAATGCCAAAACTTGCATGGATTAGAGTCAACACATGCTAGGATTAGAGGCATGAAGCATGGAGCATACTAGGCTAATGAGCATGATTACACTACAAGTGTAAGAAGCAAATGAGGGATGCTCTGACCAACCAAAAATAGAGTTGTATCATGGCAAAATAACACCAAAAATACACTGATATGGTAGCCCAAATGCTTAGACAACATGGCATACATATTGGCTCATATTTAAGGCATAAAGCACAACCTTCCAACAGCATTGAAAGAGTGAAAGATGTGAGGGCATGACAGTGAAACATGCTCTGAAATAACATATCAAATGATGCTAAATCATGCAAATAGCCCAAGCAATGCATGCTAGTAACTTGGAAACTCAAAGCTAGTGAGTAAGATTGCACTATGGCTATACAAAGCAAGGCATGCATGACCAAATCAACTTAAAATAGAGCTTAAGCATGGAAAAACATAAGTAAAAGCTTGCTGGAGTGGAGCCAAAAATGTGATATCCCGGTTCCGTAGTATGCTAATTGGTCCTTAATATGAATATGATTATGTGTTTGATATGATTTTGTGTCCCATTATGTGAAAATATGTGGTTTTGAATTTCTATCTGTTCACCGTAGGAATATCTGTTTGATTATCTGCTTTGGAAATTAAATTGAAGGCCCTATCGGCCACAAAAACCAAAATTGATTGCGCCATTGTGATTGGCATAATTTTTTGAGCCTACGGTAAAATTTAATTGAAAATTGATCTGGATCGAATTAAATAGATTAAATTACTGACTTAGTACTCAAATATGTAATGTTGATAATTTTAATTAAGGGCAATTGTATATAGTGGGGCACTAAGCACTCAACCTCTCTCTCCTTATACATTTTGGCTGATAATAACTTTTAAAAGAGAGGGTGAGGGTCAATTAGAGAGAGAGGGAGCTCAAAAATTGGAGTTTTGCTCTTGAAGCTTGGAAATCTTGAAGATTGCTCAAGAATTTGTTATAGATTGGAAGAATTGAACCTCTAGGTGAGCAACTGAACATGAATTCATGAGTATATGTTTGTAGATTTGTGTATTCAAGCTAGTTGAGTAATCAAGAGCAAGAATTAAAATGGAATTGAGTTGGTTTTGGTGAATTGGAGATCAATGAGTGCATGCATGTGTATAATTGCCATGAATTGTTATAGTTGAGTATGAAAAATATGATCCATGTAGAATTTTGGTTAGAACTCATGCTTGTGATCACCATTTGAGTTGAAATTGGAGTTATATTCCACATGCATGTACAATTTATGAGGAAATGAGTTTGAAATATATGGAATTGTTATCATGAAAACAAGTTGGGGTAATTTGGGTCATGCATGTAAGTAATTCATGGAATTGAGCTTCATAATGTTGTAATTTGGTGTTTGTACCATGTTAGTACATGTTTATGTGAAGATTGAGCCATAAAATGCAAGATGTATTGATTTGAAGGTTGAATTTGAGCTCAAGAACATTGCTGGAAAACCCAGAAATTTTGATGTCCGCTCGAGCGGGGGAACCGCTGCTCGAGCGGGAAATACGAGCTCCCAGTATTTTTGCACACATGGTGTCCGCACGAGCGGGGAAATTTCACGCTCGAACGGGGAGCTATGTAGATAGGCCTTCAGCTCGAGCGTTTGAGTTCGCGCTCGAATGTGGAATTGATGTAACCAGTACTTTTGCAGACCTCATGGGTCCGCTCTAGCGGGGAAGTCCACGCTCGAGCAGGGACCCCTGTTTCTGAAATTTTAAAAAGACATTCTGTGTTTCGTTTTCTGTTCTCTTTCACTTCTAAGTACTCTTAGGCATACATTGAGCATTGTAATTGAATTAAAGGGATAAGAATAAAGCCTAAAGAGGAATATGTGAATTAAAGAACGGTTTGAATCATTTGTGACCCGCATGTGTTATGTGATGTGTAGGGTCAAGCTCCAGGGCAAACCAACCAACCGATCACTGTGAGTAATATCTTGACAAAGATATCTGAAATATGTTGTTGTCCAATTGCTTACTTCTATGTAAGTTTATAAGTTTGTTGATTTGATTGGTGGACAATGCTTGCTATGCCAAATGAATGGGCCGCAGGCTAGTTTGACATGAAAGTATGAATGGGCCAAAAGCCAGTTTGACATGAATGAATGAATGAATGGGCCGAAGGCCAGTCTGACATAAATGAATAAATGGACCAGAGGCCAGTATGATTTGAACGATAGAATGAATGGGCTAGAGGCCAATATGATTTGAACGAAAGTATGAATGGGCCAAAGGCCAGTTTGACATGAAAGAATGAATAGGCCAAAGGCCAGTTTGACATGAATAAATGAATGAATGGGCCAGAGGCCAGTATGATTTGAATGGTAAAATGAATGGGCCAGAGGCTAGTATGATTTGAATGGTAAAACGAATGGGCCAGAGGCCAGTATGATTTGAATGAAAGAATGAATGGGCCAGAGGCCAGTCTGACATGAATGAAAGACAAACGGGCCAAAGGCCAGTTTGACATGAATGGATTGGGCCCGAGGCCGTCCAAAGTGTTTGAAACTGAAGTTACTTGATCCATATCTATTTATGTACTAGATAGAAATATGAATTGGGCCTAAGCCCGTCTGATGTATATTGTTCCAATGCATCTTCTTTCATTAATATTATTCACTGGGCTTTCGCTCACGCTCATTCATGTGTTTGTAGGTGAGCCAAGAGAGGTCCAGACCCAGCCTCCATAAAGTCTGTGTGGAACAACCAAGGTTTTGAAGAGTTAGCCCTTGCGTCTCACGCACGAGACTCGTCTTCGCCCTTTTGTTATGTATTTATATTTTGTCATGTTGGCGAAGACTTTGAATCTGTTGTGCATAGTTTCATGGATTGACTTAGACTTAAATGATCCTGTTTGTATAGAACTTTATGTTACTGTGTTTTCTGTTGTGAGTTATTAATACGTCTATGTATGGTTTGTTATGATGTGCCATGTAAGCACAGCTCTATGGACAAAGATTTAAATTTTGCTTCCCTTTGGCCCCTTTTACTCTGATGAGTTATGTCTGGTTTGGTTTGAGGCCGTAGTTAATCTTATGATTACTGTCTAGCTATGTCCTTAACCTTTGGGGGTGGGTTCGGGTCATGACAAAAAACATGCTAGAATGATGGTTCAAAGCATGATGCATGTTAATGCTATAGGGATGATTGCACTACAAGGGTACGAAGCATGCAAGAGGCAATCAAATTGACCCAAAACAAAGTTATAACATGTTAGAATAGTGCCTAAAACATGCTAAGATAGAGCCAAAACATGCTAGAAAGACATGCTACTTTGATGAGCCATCAACACAAGCAAACAAGAGAAGAGGAGGGGGGACAACCCCCTCCTATTTGGGCCTCAAAACACACTTTCTACCACTAAAAGTCCACTAGATTTCAGTGGCTAAAAGGCCAAGAGAAGATGATCTCAAAGGCCTAAAGAGATGGCACCAAGCCTAAGCAAATAAGGCACAAAAGGGGGTAGACCACCCCCAACACCAAAGAGGCCTTAAACAAACACTTTAAGTACTTGAAAATGAAGTTTTTTACAATTTAAAGTTAGGCCTAAAATAGCATGCCAAGGTGGCTAAGTACTTAAGCAAAACAAAGCTTAAAAGAAGATATGGGACCCACGCTTGAAGAACAAGAACGAGGCAGTAACTTCTGAGGCAAAACCAAGCTTTTGAGCTTCAACAAACCTCCAAGAACCTCAGCTCAAGAATGAAGGTGTTTCACTAGGTGTTTAGGGCAAAAGTATGAACAAATCTCACTTTTAGGCACAAAACAACACAAATATAAAGAGAAAGGAAGAAATATAGAGATAGAAGGATATGTATAGCCCTAAGCAATATTTCTGAACTTGAGACAAGAGGGAGGAGGCTCCCTTATATAGAATTCCAAGCTTTAAGCTTGTTGAACAATCTAGAAGCTTGGTGCAATCGCTCCATACACATGTATGGAGGATGCTTTCTGTGCCCAACCACTGGCACAGCTGGCAAGAAAAATATCTGCAGAAAATGTAGAAAAGGTGCCGACCAGTTGAGGTGGTCGACTGACCACTTTCATTGGTCGACCAACCATAAAAAGTGGTCTGCAGGGACAAAAAGTGGTCGGCAAAAGGGGAAAGGTGGTCTGCACAAAGAGAGGAAGGTGGTGGCATGGCTGCCGACCACTTTAGTTGGTCCACAGACCACCCACTCTAGCTGGCCGACCAGAAAACTGGCTGGCAGGGAAGAAAAGTGGTCTACAGGGGGAGAAACTGGTCTACACCCCTGTTCCACCCTCCAGGCAAAGGATAACAAGGCTTGGTTCAAAAACAAACCAAAAAGGAAGCAAGACGAGAGTCCGTAAGGCGAGGCACTCAGTCGGAAGCCTCGAAAACTAGTCTACGGGTACAAAAAGTAGCCTACGAGAGAGAAAGGTAATCTACGACTACAAAAAGTGGTCTACAAACCTCTGTTTCCCTCTAGGCAAGAGCAACAAGGCATGGTCCAAAAACCAGGCCAAGAGGAGAACGTTAAGAGGTCCCGAGACAAGGCGCTCAACTGAAGACTCCAGAAACTCGAAACGAGCACAAACATGCAAAATCACTGAGTGCACAGACGATGATATCTGAGTCTTAAGGTCGGTCAAAAATAGGGTGTCTACACATTGCAGTAGAGAAGAACGAAAATTAGGAGTGAAAAAACCAAATGAGGGACTGGGTCCCGCCTAAAAATTACCACGTGAATCATAACGTGGCATAGAATGTGTTACCACTTAGACCCGCCAACTTTGGTGCATGGGTCCCACCTAAAAATTAGACAAAAGTTCAAGAAAAATTATGTTTTCCCAGAATTTCCAAAACCATTTCTAACAGAATCATCAGCGTCGTGTGATCCAACCTAAATTGTGCATTGCAGAGAAGTTTCAGAAGGTAATCCTTTCATGTTTGCCACTTTGCTGACTATGTCGGGGATCGAGTTACCCAGTAAGCTTGCTGTGGGTCCAGGTAGCGCCCCTGAAGCAAAAAGCAAAATTACGGTCAAAGTTGTTTGTCCGCTCAAGCGGCCATTCCTGTGCTTGAGCGAAGATTGCGAGCTTTCAGAAGTTTCACTTGCTTGCAAAAGTACTGGGAATTGTATTTTTCTGCTCGAGTGGCCATTCTTGCGCTTGAGCGGAGATCGCAGAACAGTTTGCTATAAAAGGTGTGGTTCAGTCAATTTTAGGGTTATGGCTTCCAGGTCTTCTTCTTGGGTGTTAGGGTTTATATCTGGAGCTTCTTTACTAGTTTCTTTGATGTTTGTTTGAGTTTAAATCTGGTTTGAAAAGTATACATCAAAGGATTGTTTGTTTCGCTCAATACAAAAGAGAAAGTTGTTCTTCGGTGTGTTCGGTGGAATTCGGGCCCAAAGCTTTGGTGGATTCCAGAGTGGCTCATCGTCATGATTCGACATCGGCGTTGTGGATTCAACGTTGGGCAAGGCAATTCTGAGGTGAAGACAGGGCTGGAAGAGGCACATAGGGGTCGGTTCGATTCGGGCGTGGATTCGCTAGATAATTAAGAGTACACTTGTGTAATTTCTTATGTCTTTTTAGTGGATTGTTTTGTGGCTTTTGCCCGTGATTTTTATCACAATTAGAGGCGCTTCAATTGTGATTTTTCCACGTTAAATCGTTGTGTTGATTTGTCTTTGATTGTTTGATTGGGATTGCTATTTACTCGTTAAAATTGATACATAATTACAAATCAATATCTAGGGGATTTCTAGATTTTTCATTATTAGAATAGAAGATGGACATATGTACATGTAATTTTCCCAATTTTCTTGTTATCGAAAAAATTAATTTTCAAAATTTTAAATAAATACTTCGAGAAAATAATGACTTTTAAAAGTATACTTAGAAATGTGAAAATCTGCTAGTTGTGACAAATAATACTTCAACGAAAAAAATCTTCCTTTGATTTTTCATTCATGTACTCGGTGAAAATGAAGATGAAGATTGATTTGAACACATGAATAGACTTGGGAATTTGAAACTTGCACTTGAAATGAAGATGACCATTGCAAGTAGAGCAGTACTTCCAAAGGAAAATTCTTCTTTTCATTTTCATTCAATGCATGATATTAAAAAAGAATAAAAAAATTATAATGTGTCTAACTCTATAATTAGTTTCTATGTTCGTAACAAGTAAATATTAGATATAAATGATACCATGAGATCATATAATTAATTTTGTGATGAAAAACACGACATATTTGGATAAGTGGAGAGAAAAGACTGGTCCACTTAATCTCAATATATGATATTTTTTGCGTGGAAACAATATTTTTTTGTTCAACCCCTCTTTACGGGATTCAAACATGTCAAGGCATATTTTTGACAGTATTAATCATGTTAATCAAACAAGGCCATTATGTACAATGCTCTTCAATTCTGACAGTTCATGCCAATTCTGCAGCATGGCATGGTCTAAATCAACTTGAATTTGCCATGCTATTTTTTTGTGCAACCTTTTATTTATTTATTTAAATTAACTTTTTGGTAAAGCAGTCTTGATTTGTGCATAATAACATTCACATGTATTTGTGCATTGCATACATATTCATCTTTATAAACATAAATTTGCAGAAGATGTGATTAGAATAGAAGATGTACGTATGTACAAGTAATTTTCTCGATTTTCTTGTCATTGAAAAATTAATTTTCAAAATTTTTGACAAATACTTTGAGAAAATGATGACTTTTAAAAGTAAACTTAAAAATATAAAAGTCTGCTAGTTGTGACAAATAATATTTCAACGAGATTTTTCATTCAAGTACTTGGAGATAATGAAGATGAAGACTTTCTTAAACACATGAATATACTTATGAATTTGAATCCTACACCTCAAATGAAGATGACCATTGCAAGCAGAGCAGTACTTCCAAGGATAATTCTTCCTTTCATTTTATTCCAGGCATGACATTAAAAAAGAAAATATATACATATATAATCTGTATGAAGGAATAAGATTTTTTTACTTATAATTGATTTTTTTATATTATTTGTCTAACTCTATAATTAGTTTTTATGTACGTGACAAGTAAATATTAGATATAACGTGATATCACGTGATCGTATAAATCTCATTTTGTGATTAAAAACACAACATATTTGGATAAGTGGAGATACAAGATTGATCCACTTAATTAATCCCCATTTATGATATTTTTTGCATGGAAACAAATTTTTTTGTTCACCCCTCCTTACTTACAGGACTTAAACATATCAAGGCACGTTTTTTGTGAAAATAACATTACAATGTATAATTAATCTTATATTAAACAGATTATTTGTGTCAATTTGGTATTAAGCAAGTCCAACACTAATCTAAATCATTTATTATCCTCTGTTTGGCAAGATGGTTTTCAGGCTTTTTTGGCTATTTTAGCCACAAAAAACAAAATAGGCTATTTTAGTCATAACAAACAAAACATCACATCCAACCTATAATCATTACATTCTTCTCTCACAAAAAAAGTCAAAAAAGCCAAAAAGTCAAAAAGCTCTTCCCAAACCAAGCTTTTTAGCCCAGGCTAAAATAGCCAAAAAAGCCAAAAAGCCAACCTACTTTCCAAACCAAGCCATAGTGTTGACGCCATAATTAAATTTGGATTGGAAAAAATTATCACTATAATTGCTAATTCAAAGTATACTTTTCATAGTATTAATATGCCGCGTGGAAATTTGCAATCTTTGTAATGAAGTTCGACAATTGACGGGCATGTGTGGTATGTATTTATCAGGATTGTGATATTTTTTATTTTAAAATTGTAATGAAAAATATTTATTACATTATTCAATTATTTCACTTATATTATTGAAGGATTTTATTTTCATTATAGTACAAGCATAGTATCATTATTCAATTGCGGTCAATTATTCCAACTAGGAATCTCAAAACTTCTTCTACATTAACATTTTACATAGGGTAGGGAAATAATATATAATATGAGAAATACATATAAAACTTAGAAACAATAGCAGAATATATATATATATATATATGGAATTTAGATAGAAATTTAGAAAGGAAAAAGAAAAAGTGAGATATTATGGGAATTGTAATAATTCAGATTTTTAATTATTCTGTAAAATTTATACTAATATTATTTAATCACAGTTAAAAAAATATATAATTTATTATATATTATTATGTGTAATTTTATAAAATAATATAATTATTAAGAATTTAAGGGCCAAAATATAAATAAATAACTAAGTTAAGTTATCCATTAAATAAGTCAAAGATAAATTTGAATTAATGGGTTTAATGGGAAGACAACACGTGGCAGCCCGTGCGCTGCTGCCATTCTAAATAAGGGGAGAATGTGCTCAGAAAGGAAAACAAGAGAAAGAAAGAAAAGGGAAAGAGAGGAAGAAAAGGGAAAGAAAAATAATAGAAGTTGAAAGGGTTTTTGGTAGTAGAAAGAAAAAGTGAGGTATTAAAGTTAAGGTGAGTTATATTATATCTTGAGTTACCAAAATATATTTTACGTATATTTTGACTTACCATATTTATTTTATATATGTTTTATACATTATTATAAACTATATTATTATTTCAGTTAGGTGGATTTTTTCTGAACCCTATTTGTTAAAAGGAAACCTATGGATATGTTTGTTTATATTTTAAAGAATATTTGACTATGACCTTATAAATAATTATGTTTTATAAGTACCACCACGGGAGTCCCATACCTTGGGGGACTTAAATAACCATTGGCCTCTGTTTGACCACTTTGTGATCCTCTGTTTGTCATGGATCTATTGACCTCTGTTCTGTGCGGAACAAAGTATTGTACGGAGCTAAGTGCTACACTATGGTGGGAGCCACCTCTAGAGTTCGTACGAGCTACCTCTTGAGTCTATACATTTGTCTGGTTCTGTACCGTGGTTATGACTTCTGGTGTGGAGCAAAGTGCTATACGGAATTCAGTGCTACACTATGGTGGGAGCCACCTCTAGAGTTCCTACGAGCCACCTCTTGAGTCCATACATTTGTCCGGTTCCGTACCGTGGTTATGACTTTTAGTGTGAAGCAAAGTGCTATACGGAACTAAGTGTTACACTATGGTGGGAGCCACCTCTAGAGTTTGTATAAGCCATCTCTTGAGCCCATACATCTGTTCTGTTCCGTTCTGTACCGTAGTTATGGTTATGTATATGATTTCCGTATTTAATCTCTGTATTATATATTCTGCATTTTAATATCAAGTTCTGTTTAGCCAATAATTATCCATGGTGAATTTTATGCCCTTATACTCTTAGTATAATATTTATCATTCTGCCATATGCTTATAGTTGTTTACCAATTTCAGGTGATATGTCAGGGCCAGTGCGTGGGGTAGGCACGAAGCACTTTGTAGAGATAGTCCAGTTCTGACAATTTAATTAAATAGAAGCTCCAATGATTATTTTGGTATCCTCGTTTAAATATTTCTTCCGCTTGCGTTATTAATTTGTTTAAGAATTGGCTTGAGGTAACCTCAGTTACTGGCCATCACGATGCTTAACCATTGGGTACGAGGAGCGAATCGTGACAAATGGTATCAGAGTAATGGTATATAATAATAATAAAAAATCATCATTGGAGCATAGGATACACGCACATTTAAGAAGTAGGACAGCGGGTAATTAGTACCTAAATATTATATTTTGTTCGTCGATTTAATTATATTATAATTTTATATGATTATATATATATATATATTATTTTTTGTGTATAATTTGTGAAGGATAATAGATATAATTTATATTTGTTATAGCAAAAGAAAGAAAAGAAACAAAGGATGTCGGGCTCAAGCACCTACCAAAATTATAATATAATTAAATATATATAATTTTCAGTTCAGTATTAAAAAAAAAATTTATTTCAAATTTTTAAAAGTGGGTTTAAATTTTAAATATACTAATTTTGAAACTATTTTCAATCAGTGAAAAATTAACGGATAAAAGAATTGAGAGTGCATCTCAAATTTTTTTCAACTCTTGCATATGATTCTGTCATTGTGTCCTCATTTTATTTTATTCTTTTATTTATTTTTATCATAAACAAAACGAGTCAAAAGTTTTTAAAGTCACCAATTATTTTGCATTTTGGCCCAAACCAATTTTTGACAACTAAACAATGAGTTGTTTTTGGTAAAGTTTTTTTGAGGTAATATTTTCTATCGGATTAATCATCTAATATATATTTATTAGAGTGCGTAGCGGATAGCTTACATATATGACAAATTTCGAGGACGAAATTTTAAAAAGAAGGAAGATTGCAACAATCCAAATTTTTAATTATTTTGTAAAATTTATACTAATATTATTTAATCACAGTTAGAATAATATATAATTTATTATATATTATTATGTGTAATTTTATAAAATAATATAATTATTAAGAGTTTAAGAGTCAAAATATAAATAAATAACTAAGTTAAGTTATCCGTTAAATAAGTTAAAGATAAGTCTGAATTAATAGGTTTAATGGGAGGGCAACACGTGGCAGACCGTGGCTTGATGCCCACGGCTGCCATTCTATATAAGGGGAGAATGTGCCCAGAAAGGAGAGCAAGAGAAAGAAAGAGGAGAGAGAAAAGAGAAAGAAAGAGATGAAGAAAAGGAAAGAAAAAATAATGAAACTTGAAAGGGTCTTTGGTGGTAGAAAGAAAGAGTGAGGTATTAAAGTTAAGGTGAGTTATATTATACCTTGAGTTACCAAAATGTATTTTACATATGTTTTGACTTCCCATATTTACTTTATACAAGTTATGTTTTATAAATTATTATAAACTATATTATTATTTCAGTTATGTGAATTTATTTCTGAACCCTATTTGTTAAAAGGAAACCCATGGATATGTTTGTTTATATTTTAAAGAATATTTGACTATAACCTTATATACAATTATGTTTTGTAAGTACCATCACGGGAGTCCTACGCCTTGGGAGACTTAAATAACCATTGACTCTCTGATTAGTCACTTTGTGACCCTTTGTCTGTCATGGATTCATTGACCCTCTGAATTTCTGGTGTGGAGCAAAGTATTGTACGGAGCTAAGTGCAATACTATGGTGGAAGCCACCTCTAGAGTTCGTACGAGCCATCTCTTGAGTCCATACATTTGTCCGGTTCTGTACTATGGTTATGACTTCTGGTGTGGAGCAAAGTGCTATACGGAACTAAGTGCTACACTATGGTGGGAGCCACCGCTAGAGTTCGTATGAGCCATCTCTTAAGTCCATACATCTGTTCTGTTCCGTTCTATACCGTGGTTATGATTATGTATATGATTTCCGTATTTGATCTCTGTATTATATTTTCTGCATTTTAATATCAAGCTCTGTTTAGCCAATAATTATCCATGGTGAATTTTATGTCCTTATACTCTTAGTATAATATTTCTCACTCTGCCATATGCTTATAGTTGTTTACCACTTTCAAGTGATATGTCAGGGCCAGCGCGTGGGGTAGGCACGAAGCACTTTGTAGAGATAGTCCAGTTCTGGCAATTTAATTAAATAGAAGCTCTAATGATTATTTTGGTATCCTCATTTAAATATTTTTTCTGCTTGCGTTTATTAATTTGTTTAAGAATTGGCTGGAGGTAACCTCAGTTACTGGTCATCACGATACTTAACCCTTGGGTACGGGGAGCGGGTCGTGGCAGGAATAAAATATAATTACCTTTCACACATTTTTCACACACACTCTTAATTTTCCTGTCCAAACTCTTACCCAAATTCATGAACCAAATACAACGCTACTGTCACCATCCATTTAACTTTTTATGAACCCAATTTTTTTTAGGGTGATTTATAGCTAAGTCCCATTTTAGGAAATAATGGTACATTAAGTCCTACATCAAAATTTTTTTACCAGTAAGTCCCATCATAAGTTTAAATGACGAAATTACCCTTACCAAATCAAAAACACAAAAAATAAATCGCAATTTCACGATTTCATTCTCACAGTTCATCCCACCATTTCTAACCCTCGCAGATTTGATTCTCACCTTCATCAATTTCACGTCACATTTCATCTTACCTCATCAATCTCGTCTTAGATTTCAGAAGAACAAACTAGATCATCAAATATTCTAAGATCCAAACAACCAAAAATGGTGAAAACAAGTAAGATTCAAGTATCTTAAACCCTAGTTTTTGCGAAATCTTTCATTTTTGAAACTTTTTTATTTATTTATTTATTTCCATTTCAGTTTTAATGTTGAGTTCGAAACTCTTGTTTTCGAAACTTTTGTTTTTGTTTTTGTTTTTGTTTGTGAATCTCATAACATTCACTGTAATGGCACCAAAATCATGTTCTCATTCTTTCAGTTTAGGTTTCATTGTTTATTTTGGTACGATTACTGTGAATGTTCTCAGATTCTGAATCAATTTGAGTGAAAAACCCTAGTTAATCATCTTCTCTTGCTTTCAATTTAAGTTTTAAAGTTGATTTTGCTGTCATTGTTGTTAATGTTCTCAGATTCTTAGTGAATTTGAGTGAAAAACCGTAGTTGATCATATTCTCTTGCTTTCAATTTAGTTTGCAATGTTGATTTTGGTACCATTGCTGTTAATCATCTTCTCTTGCTTTCAATTTAGGGTTCAATGTTAATTTTGGTACCATTGTTGGTAATGTTTTCAGATTCTTAACGAATTTGAGTGAAAAACCCTAGTTAATCATATTTTCTTACTTTCAATTTAGGTTTCAATGTTGATTTTGGTGCGATTGCTGTGAATGTTCTTATATTTTGAGTCAATTTGAGTAAAAAATTCTCATTAATCATATTCTCTTACTTTCAATTTAGATTTCAATGTTGATTTTGGTACAATTGTTGTGAATGTTCTCAGATTTTGAATCAATTTGAAAGCAATTGGTACGATTAATTAACTAGGTTTCATTGTTAATCACGTTTGGTAGCTCCAGCACCCTGATCATTTAGGTTTCATTCTCATATTTTGAATCAATTTAAGCGAAAAACCCTAGTTAATCATGTTCTCATGCTTTCAATTTAGGTTTCATTGTTGATTTTGGTAACATTGTTGTTAATGTTCTCAGATTCTGAATCAATTTGAGTGAAAAACCCTAGTTAATCATATTCTTTTGCTTTCAATTTAGTTTTCAATGTTGATTTTGGCACCATTGCTGTTAATGTTCTTGGATTCTTAGTCAATTTGAGTGAAAACCCTAGTTAATCATGTTCTCTTGCTTTCAATTTAGTTTCAATGTTGATTTTGATACCATTACTGGTAATGTTCTCAGATTCTTAGTCAATTTGAGTGAAAAACCCTAGTTAATCATATTCTCTTGCTTTCAATTTAGGTTTCATTGTTGATTTTGGTACCATTGCTGTTAATGTCTCAGATTCTTAGTCAATTTGAATGAAAAACCCTAGTTAATCATGTTCTCTTGCTTTCAATTTAGTTTTAATGTTGATTTTGGTACCATTGTTGTTAATGTTCTTAAGTTTTAAATCAATTTGACTTAAACATCCTAGTTATTCATGTTCTCCTCTTTTTTATTTAGGTTTCATTGTTGATTTTGATACGATTGTTGTTAATGTTCTCAGATTGTTAGTCAATTTGAGTGAAAAACCCTAGTTAATCATATTCTCTTGCTTTCAATTTAGGTTTCAATGTTGATTTTAGTATAATTCCTGTGAATGTTCTCAGATTCTTAGTCAATTTGAGTGAAAAACCCTAGTGAATCATATTCTCTTGCTTTCAATTTAGGTTTTAATGTTGATTTTGGTATGATTGCTGTTAATGTTCTCAGATTCTTAGTCAATTTAAGTGAAAACCCAAACTTAATCATATTCTCTTGATTTCAATTTAGGTTTCAATGTTGAGTTTGGCATGATTGTTGTGAATGTTCTCAAGTTTTGAATCAATTTGACTGAAAAACTCTAGTTATTTATGTTCTCCTCCTTTTGATTTAGGTTACATTGCTTATTTTGATACGATTGTTGTCAATGTTCTTAGATTCTGAATGAATTTGAGTCAAAATCCCTAGTTAATAATATTCTTTTGCTTTCGATTTCACATTCAATGTTGATTTTGTTTTTATAGCCGTGAATGTTATCAAATTTAGACTTCATGAGAATGACATTGGATTGATTCTTTTAGGACACATTCTCAGTGTTAATATGTTGTCTATGTTGATTTTCTGTACAAGAAATCAACTCATGAAAATGCCAAGACTGAAGAGCAATGCAAGGAAAACAATAAGAACGCATAAAGAATCAACTTCGAGGGAGAAAAAGCTAAAAGGGAAAGTGTAAAGAATGGAAAGTAAGTTTCAGATCAAACATGGGGACAATAGTGAACCTATTACAACACACCAAACTCAAGAACGAGCATATTAAAGGGTTGAAGAAAACCCCATTCTAGTTATTGTTTGATGCAATATTGAAGAACAAGTTGAATTATAAACAATGCAGAAAATATGATGATATTGCATTCAAAATAATTCAAACATACTAGCCAGGTAACAGTGGTTCTTTCCAGTTAGGACCAGAAACTGTAAAGCTAACAACAGAAGACATCAAGTCCATTTTCGGTATATCTTGTGGAGATGAGCCGATGCATCTTGGTTATGGAAATAAAAGTATATCGTCATTTCTGACAAGAAGATCTGTCACACCCCAAATCCGGGCATGATTGGCCGTGGCCCAGAGGGACTCAGCCCAAGGCACACGTAAGCCTAAACATGAACCCAAAATCACAATGAATAAATGTAACGATAGCCCATAAATAACTACGTCAAAACCCAATCCAGTGACAAGTCACAAGTATAAATGGTAAAACCAACCATAACCAACTTCCAAAAATATATACTAAATGGAACACAAACCGCCCACAAAATGAAATAATTCTTAATAAAAATCCAACCACAATGTATGCACAAAACCTGACATAACAAAATAAAACAAAATAAATGAATGTCTTAGAGGTCCATGCAATTGAGTCCCCGTTACGCCATAATTCCACTCTAAATCCTTCTAACACCTTGAAATGATAAACAACTAAGCCAGCTGATAGCTCAGTGAGTAGCAACATGAATAGTATATACAGGTTTGAAAACAAGGTTCAATTCCAAAATAAGATATATATCACAGCAACTAGATTGGCATACAGTTTTGATAAAGATAATATGTTTAAAAAAAAAAGGTTTCACAGGTCAACAATTAAAATACTCATGTCTCTCAAGAACATGATAAATGACATTTTCCACTTAAAACAGATTACAACATGAACACCAATAATTTTCTAGGTACCAAGAATAACAAGTAACATGCCACACAGCTCTCAAGGCAATAAGCTCATTGGATCCAATATTGAACCAAGAGTCATCCTCGGTGTGGCAACCCGACCTTTTTTCTAAGATGATCCGATTGAAGGTCATCTAGCCTAGCCCAGGTTTTTTTCTTAAAATCGTTGAGCACTAGAGTCATCACGGCCCAACCCGGTGCAGACACCCCATTTTTGACCGTCCTCAAGACTTGGACGTCATCGTTTGAACACTCGATGATCATCCATGTTCGTGTTCGTTTTGAGTTCCTAAAGGTCTCGGCTGTGCTCCTTGCCTTGGGGCCTATCAACTTGTCTGTTTTGTACTTGGTTGTGGACCAAGGGCTTGTAGTTTTGCTTCTTGGGGAAGAGGGTGGCCTCTCGGCCAACCTTAGAACCCATCGGCCATGGATTGTGTCCATCAGCCATCAATAGTGGCCGGTCGGCTACACTGATGGCCGGTCGGCCTCATTAATGGCCGGTCGGCCACTAATGGTGGCCGGCGGCCTTTTTTTCTGCTTTTTTAGATATTTCATGTGCCAACTGTGCTAGCTGTTGAACACTGAAGCCATCCTCCATAGGGGTGTTTTGGGAAGTTGGTAAAAAGCTGACTTTTTGGCTTTTTGGCTTTTTTAGAGGCTTTTTTGGCAAAAAGTTGGGTTGTCTTGGGTAAAAAAGTTGGCTTTTTTTGCTAAAAAAGCTAAAAAGCCAACTTTTTGGCTTTTTACCATTGTTCCCAAAAGAGCCCATAGTGTATGATGGGGTGGAAACAATCTTTTAGCTTGTCAAGGAAGCTTTGGCTTGCATTTTCTATATAAGGGGAGGTCCCTCCCCCTTTAGAGGGGTTCAGAATATAGAGAAGCAAAAAATCTTACTCTCTCTCTACAATTCTCTCTCTCTCTCTCTATATATATATATATATATTGTGCTTGAAAGTGTATTTTCTTCACATATTTGCACTAGTACACCTAGTCAAACACCACTACCTTGGAGCTGAGGTTCTTGAAGGTTTGTTTGGAGCTTAAAAGCTGGCTTTGGCTCAGAGGAAGACCTGTCTTGCTGCTGTTCTTCAAGGGTAACAACTTGTCCCTCTTAAGCTTTGTTTTGATTAAGTGTTTGATCACCTTTGCATACAATTTTAAGGCTGGTTTTAACCTCTTAAAAACTCTGATTTTAAGGCTTTAAAATGTTGGTTTGAGTCTTGTTTGGTTAGGGGGTGTTTTTCCTTTTTTACTCTTTGGCTTGTAAAGCCTCTTGAGCTACCTTTCTTAGCCTTTGTAATCACCTTTGTTTGGCCTTTCTACCACTGAAACTCAGAGGAATTTCAATGGTGGAAAGGTGGTTTTGAGGTCCAAAATAGGAGGGGGTGGTCCCTCCTCTTCATGTCCTGTTTGCATGTGTTGATGGCCTACAAAGTGAGCATGCTTTTCTACCCTTTTGAAGCTTGGTTTAAGTATGTTTTTGCCACTGATTTTCCATGTTGTCGCTCTTTCTTGAGCTGGTTTGATCATTTGAGCATCGTATTACATGTCTCTAGTGTTGTATCCTTCACTAATTTCATTATATTTGGCTCTTAGCATGTTATACATGAAGTGTTTACATGTTGTTTGCATTGCTTGTGTTTGGATCGGATATTAATCCAAACACAAAAAATGTGAGACGTTTCATACTCAAAGTGATGAAACGTGTCACATTTCTTAGTCGTTGTCCCCCTTGATAGTGCATGAGAGGGTGGAGGCCTTTCGAGTCTTATGTGCTCATTCATTGAACTTGTACAAGCTTGGTCCTTTGGCCGCCATGCATTGAAAATGCTTGGTTGGTGGCTTGAGAGCCAAGTGCCACACTCCTTTGATCTTGAGACATGATAAGGAGGGTGGTAGTACACATATTCCCTTGCAAATACATTGCCATGCCTTTGTTTGCTCTTTGGTGTAGCAAAAGGAGGAAATGTAGGGAAGCAGTGGTCGACCGGCCACCAGTACTAGCCGACCGGCCATCAAATTTGCCGATCGGCCACCAGTTTTGGCCGATGATCACCAACCATGGCCGATCGGCCATCAGTGTGTTCTTGAGATCAAACAAAAGCAATCTGGAGGTTGGCACAATTTTCAGAGGTTCAAAGATGTGCGAACAGAGGCATCTAGAGGCAAGGCAATGGATTTTCGGGAGAAAGCAATCGAGCATGCATGCCTCCCTCGCCCGTGAGGCCATCCTTATCGCTTTATTAGCTAGTTGTAGTTAGTTACATGTGCTGTAATTAATTTAGCTTAGTTCATGTTGTAACATTCTAATTAGCTTAGATTAGCTAGTTATTGTATTCGGTTTGTAATAATTAATTAGGTAGAATAGTTAATTAGTTGGTTTGTAATAATTAGCTTAGCTTAGTGTAGCTTAGCTTAATTATTCGAACCCTCCTTCGAGAGGGCGTATTGTTGTAATAAGGGTGCGTGTGTGTGTGCATGTCTTCCAACCCTACTTCTTTCTGCCTTTTACTTATCAGCTTTCGATGGTTAGTTTTAGGGCATGTTTTGATTAGCATCCTTATGCTTTGCATGCGTGCATCATTCATTTGTCTTGCATGCACCGAGCTTGACGCATCATTCAAACTGCATTATATTTCAATACCTATTTGAATACGTGTATCAATTGTTGCTTCATATGCCATCTTAGATAGCCGAGCCTATTTAGTTGCATTTTACATGTGTTGCATTAGGCATTTTAACATAGTTAGGATCATGCATATTTCTAACTAGCTTTTGTTTTGGCTTGGAGTACACTGTAAGTGTTTACGCTTTAGCATCCTTGCATGAGTGTGAGTGTTGTCATGATGGCATGCTTGCCATGACTCCATGAGGCTATTTTCTTAAGTGCTTACCTGTCTGAATGTCTGTGGGTGAAGGTTTTATTGCCTGAATAGGAACAACTCGATGATTGTGAGTTTTAATCTCATTTTGCGAAGTGGCACAAAATCATGTTTTCAAGCCCACTTGAGGGTGGCAAATTCACGCTTTAGCCTACTTGCGAGTAGCACTTTCAAACTATTTTAAAAAACAAACATGAGTTGTTTTGTTCCAATTCTCGTGATTGAGTCTATACTTGTATGCTGTGCGCATCACATAGTAAAGTTAGCCAATAATCTGGATAAGAACACATGAGGTTTTTAAAACAACATATCATACTTAGTAGAGGCCGATCCTTTGATTGGGCGAGCGGGGGTGCTCATTTCAGGACCTTCCCCTCTCGTACCCAAGTTCCCGAGCCGAGGCAACTTTGGTGATGACGGACACGTGGCCTTTGGCACGAGTCAAGGTTTCCTAAATTTTTTTAAAATAAAATATTTAAGTGGCGACTCTATAATTTGACAAAGCAGTCCATGTTCGCGCTTTTTGATTCAAAATCAATTTTCCAAAACGATATGCCAGATTTGGACTTTTTGGTGTTTATTAGTTTCGCATTGCACTTTGTGAGATTAGATTTAGAACCGTGACAGGAGTCCGAACTGTAGTAAGACCAAATTTGCGCCCTCTCCGTAAGGGGGGCGCGCGAAGAAAGTCGGGTCTACACTCGTATCTGTTTCCTAGTGGCCAGAGTCACCACACACAATGAAATAATTTCCCTAGAATAAAATACACAAATGGTCCTGATAATCAATACAATTCAGTTTCGCAAAACATGATAGTTCACCATTATAAACATGAGACCATAACAAATAGTTTACAGTATGCCAAGTTTATGCATGTTTCAGAAATAATTTAATTCCACTAATACTATAATAATTTATCAAAACAGTTTAGTCTTGAAACAACAATTTAATTTTTCAACAGTTCAGGGTAGGGAAACATTTATAAAAATATGTAGCATGCAACTACTCACCTAAAAAAGAAATAATATAATCCTAGAATAGAGTATGAAAGTCCAACTAGTGCCATGAACCAATTATGAAAACTACATGTCACTACTAATTTAAAAATACTAAAGAATAAGAACTAAGTAACCCCAAACTAAAGCACACCAACATGGCTCAACCCACAACTCATCATTACTCTTAAATATTACCTAAGCTCGTATTCTTCAAGGTCTAAAATCACCCAAGGCATGGGTTCAAATCAAAACTTAATTAAAAGTAACTTTAAAATAAAACAAAATTTTAAACAAGCTTTCCAAATCGATTCGCTAATTTTGAAAATCACAAAACCCACTCCACGCTGTTTGAAAAAATTCCAAAACCCTCCAGATATCAACTGATATATCATAAGTTTCAAACCCAATTGGTTTTACTTGATTTGCTTATCAAAATAATTATCTACAATTAATTATATCTAAACAGGTTGTTTTCTGCAACACTTTAAAGAAATTAATGGTTCTCTTAGTATACATGAGCAATCAACACAAGACCAAAAATTTAAGAAACTAGACTCATAACCGGTTCTAATGACACTGATTTGACAACTTTCAGATTTATACCCAAAGAGAACTATATTTTCGAAGCTACTGTTTTACACCAGTTTTCTGGACAGATTTAAATGCACCAGTTAATATAGATTTTGACTCCCAAAAATTATGAGAAAATTCTGATATGCAATTTAATATTTAATTAATCTAATGTAAAATTTTCAATTTAAAATTCATTCGCTTACTATGTTTTCTTGATTTTTAAAGTTTATAGCTATGTGCAGAATTTCAAACTTATAAATTGCACCCTCAACTTTATATACCCGTTTAATTCCTTAACTACATAAAAAAAACCATGATATTCACACGCAGTGGTGGCTAAGTACTTCTGTCTATCCCATGCTTCACTCACAAGGTCCACCATTACAAGCAAAAACACTCACTGAATATAACCCATGCCATATACTTCATTTTCATACATCCACAATACCCATTACACTATTCCACACCAACTATTAACCTGATCAATCCTCCAGACACCTAATTAGTGAACCCATTATCCTTTTTATTTCTTCCAATCACTACACCGAAACATCTATACACAATAATCAAAGATATAATATATTATAGAAGAACAATACCTTAAAGTTGTAGAATCACAAGATGATGGAAATTTCTCTCTCTCTCTCTCTCTCTCTTTCACACGCGCACACACACACACACACACACACACAATCACTCATGACTGCTAAAAAACCTAAAGTGGCTGCTGTTGTGTTGTGAAATAATAAGAGAGTTAGGGTTTTTTGTTATCAATATATATACATAACTAACAATCAACTTATTATTATTATTTAACATTATTACTATTATTTATTTTAATAGTAAATCTTACCTCTAAATTAAAGATTTCCACCATAAATTTATTGTAGGTTTAAAATTAATTAAAAACCTTCCAAATATTTAATTTGCACTTTAGGATTTACCATCAAAATATTTGAGATTGTAAAATTATTATTATTTAATTATTTACTTGATTTTTATATTCGGGTTCTCACAAGATCCATACAAACTGAAAGGCTATCGAGCACAGCCATCATGGACTTGTTGCAAAAAGCATTGAAAAGGCAACAAGAAAGAAGACACTAAAGATGTAATTAGGATGTTGTGTATGTATACTTGTTTGAATCTTTTTTTCTCTACATCAGGAACAACAGTTGGATGGGTATTTCTTAGTTACATGGAAGACATAAACTTAATGAGAAAATACAATTGGGCAGAAGCAATAAGGAACATACTGATGTCTTCAATTGAAAAATAGCACAAAACTCCAGCAAAAGTCACAGGATGTGTTGGCTCTCTTAGTAAGTACATCTTTACTCTATTTAATTAGTTTGTTGTTAATAACAAAAAGTATTATTTCTTATTCAAATGAAATTTTTTTTTACAATTGTTTGTAGTATTGGTTGTGTGAGCACACACTGATCATCTACCCTGAAGTTAGCGAAGCATGCCCAAGGGTGATCAAGTGGAATCTTATCAAATTACATAAATGTATGAAAGTCATATCACTACCTGAGCTGACAACAAGACAGGTCACATCCTCATCTTATTTGAATTTCAATTCAAGTTAGGAAAATTCCCTATTTTTATACACTGAATTATTACTGAGAAACTTTTTAGTTTCTGAAACTTCAATTATTTCAAAAACTAATATCTACTGTATGTTGACCTACAGGTAACTAGTGCTCAATTGAGTGAGGAAAGTGATGAAGAACTTGATGACACTAAAGAAGAAGAAGAAGAAGAAGAAGAAGAAGAAGAAAAGAAAGAAGAAAAAAATGATGCTGGAAATATTGAAGAAGAAGAAGAACAAGAACAAGAAGATGCTGAAGAAGAAGAAGAAGAAGAAGAAGAAGAAAATGGTCAAGATGCTGAAGAAAGCCATCAAGAACAAATGCCAGCAAATAAGAAATTGCAAAATTCTGAAAGCACAGAAACTGCCAGCTACATGAGAGATGAATGGAATGTCAATCAACAAGAGACAAATGAAGACTTTGATGGCTTGTGCAACATTATGATTAATGATGCACCTAAGGGAGAAGAACACATTCATCAAAAAACACTTGAGAAACTTCAAACTAAGAACTACAATTTGTAACTTGACAACACAGTGAAGGTCGTCTGCATAAATAAACTTGGAGAGGATAACAGCCTACTCACCGCACAAATATAACAATTAAAATATGGAAATTCTTGATTGCATAACCAATTGGTTGAAAAAGAGGTCCATGAGATAACTCAAGAAGTTTATGGAGGAAAGAATTCTGGGACAGATGTAAAGAATGTAGGTCATACTATAAAAGATGAAAATTCTCAAGTGGTGCAGAAAGAGGTCCATGAAAATTTTGAAGTGGTGGACAAAGAGGTCCATCAGAAAGAGGTCCATGAGATAACACAATAAGCTTTTGCAACAAAAGATTGTGAGACAAATACAAATGCAAAAGATTGTCAAAATTCTCAGTTGCAGAATCAGTTAATGGAGGAAGAGGTTAATGACTACAAGTTTGTGCAATAAAAGCCGATGATTTGACAGAATCAAGACAAACAAATCTGTAGAATTCCATGATTAAAAAGATCAAAGCTAAAGTAAGGAAGACTACAGAGATATCAGATTATGAGTATGGAGCCAAGAAAGTTAAAGTTGAGAAAGAGAAGGAACACAAAGATGAGAGAATTTCTAACAAGTATGTTGTGGCTCAATTGTTACCTCCTGAAGATAAGTATAAACTACAATTCTTTGGAAACAAAAGCAAACAGAATCAAGGTATAACCTTATATAAACCTTGCGATTTTTCATGTAGTAATGAAACTGAGAAATAGCTCTATTTTCTAAAAATATTCTGAATTAATTATTAACACATTTAATGATATCAAGAGCTTGGTAAAGCGGAACGACATATCCAACCGTGTATGTATAAAATTTGCAATATTTTAACACTAAAAAACTTCTCATTAATTTATTAACATCACTTTTGTGTTCCAATTTGACAGACAATTGGTACATATACTGAGATTCTTGAAAGAGAACCACAAGCACAGAATTCTGGTAATAGAGTAGAGCACAATGGCAAGTCTTTCGTATGGTCAAGTCTATATTGGGTAAGGAATAAATGTGCATGCGTTAATTCTATTCTTTATCTTCCTTTCGATTTTGGTTTCAAAGTTTATTTTTTGTAGCGATCCCGATTTTGACCCTGTCAACTTACGGGGGTCGAGCATTTTAGATCAGTTTTTGACCCTGTCAAAATGCACTCGAAATTGCTTACAAGAAAGTGTATTTCACACTCGAGCAGACCGTGTCACATCAGTCCATAATGGGAGATTTCAGATCACTTTTTTAGTTTTCTATTTCTCTAAAACTCTCCAAAATTTCCAGATCTAGAGCTTCTCTATCTAGAAGACATCTTCTTTCTTTGATTCCTCCAAATCCGCTGGGAGTTAGACCGAAGTTCTTCATCAAAGTTGTGTAACTTCTCGAGGGCTTCGTTGTGTGCGGTGGAGATTGAGTTTCGACATCGTAAATTTTGGGGTTTCATCTTATTTCTTCTTCAAAACTTGAGGTAGGGATTTTCTTAGAGTTATATATATATATATATATATTTGCAAGATCTATATGATTTTCGAAATCATCTTTCGATAGCTTTGAAAATTGATTGTTGATTCAAGAAGTTGAGCGATTTTGAAAGTGGGTTTGTCTCTTGTTCTTTTAAAATGATCTTATGGGTTTTGATCTTAATTGATTGAAGAAAAGATAATTTTGGAAAGTTTTCTTTCAAAAGATTTGAGTTGTATAGTTTTGATAAGAAAACCAAGAATTTGGGAATTTTTTTTAAGAGACTGAAAATCCATAAATGATATTGTTATATTTATTTTGAGTGTCAAAATAAATGAATGTTTGGAAAATTTCTTATTTATATTTATATAAATGATGAATTTCAAGGAATATTAGAATTCTTGTTCATTTTGGAAATTATTGTTCATAACGTTGAAATAGTCTTGAAATGACTAATTGTTGAGTATACTTAAGAAGAGGGAATTATGTTATTCCTTGGATGATGAATTGGAATAAAAATATTCATATTCATCTTGTGTTATTGGCATATCAATTCATTTGATTACATTAAACTTTGTAAGTTTATTTGAAAACTTGCATTGAGAAACGAATGTTGAGAAACAATTTTTCATGGAATGGTTTTGGGGTAAATACGTTGGTAAGTCTTGATAGGTGGTGTAGATGATATTGAATAAGTTGGCCTAAGAGTCGGGGGTGAAAGACTGAAAACCCGCGCGGATAGGTGTCGAGCCTTTCGGTTAATATCGGTAAAAATGACAAATTGGTAGTACTTGTATAGTCTACTTGCAGACACCAACCTAGGGATTACCAGAGTCGTATTTACCGCTCTTGAAATGAATTGTTAAGTTTTGAAGAATTGAAATTGCATGACATCATTGAGTATGATGGTTTTCAAAGATGAAGATGTGATTTTCTTTCAAAAATGGCATAGCATGACATGTGCATTTCATCTCTTGAGACTTGTATAAATGTATATGCTTTGTTAAGTATTTCCTACTGGGCTTTATGCTTACCATACGGGATTTTTGTGCAGGAAAAGATGTGGTGATGCCACCTAACTAAAGGTGAGGAAATGTGTGTTGAGAGTATGAGACTCTCATTTTCCTGTGACTCTGTGTGTAAGCCAAGAGCTGTATGTGTGTGGGTTTGAATGACCATTTTGTGTAACCAGGCTCAAGCCTTGGAAACTTGTAAACCCTTGGGGACATTTATTTGTTTATTTACTTGTTGTTGGATTAATGTATTGCTGCATGAAGAACTATTGTATCATGTAATGTAAGTTTTGAGATTTATATTCGGTTTTCCTTGAAAGAGCCATGATTGTTGCATTATCATTTGGGTTAGAAATTTGGGGCGTTACAACTTGGTATCAAAACTACCGGGTTTGAATACTTGGAGCTCGTGGGAAGTGGTTGTTTAACCATAATAGGTTCATTTAGCATGCTTAAGAAGTGTTATGCATTTTGTGACTATGTGATAACATACTAATGTGACTAAATGGGTATGGAACTGGACTTTTGGGATGTTGTTTGTGCCTGTTAAATTTCTTGAGGTCTCATTAGAAGGATACTTGATCAATACTCGTTCTACTAAGAATTTTTGTTTTTTCGTGGGATGGATTTCATTGTAAAAAAACAGTCCGTCTGTGTTTACATGACTAAGTGCTTATGTGGAGTGAAATTGAATTGTGTATATGGTAGAGAAATATATAGAATTGTTGTAGTCGAATGTGTGAGTCAAGTTACGAGCACATATGAGTTAATGTGCTAAATTATTTCTCTTGTATCCTTTATTAGGATGTCAGGAAGGGATCAAGTTCGTCGTGGTAGAGGCGGGAGGCGTGGTAAGGCTCGCCGAGGTGTGCATGAGGTACCGGTCCATAGGGTTCCGGTGCAAGAACAAGGGTTCAGCCAAGCTAATATGGCCGAGCAAGCAGGCCAAGCTAATGTGGCAGAGCAAGTGGGACAAGCGGGTCAAACAACAATGAGGGCCCTAGCTCGAGAAATGGCAGGGACTTTAAGAGAGTCTATGAACTTGTTGAAGGTGGAGAATTAAGCCCGAGAGAACACTATGGAGTCAAGGGTGAGTTTCCTTTCTAGAGAGTTTTTGCGGGCCAAACCGGATGAGTTCCATGGTGGTCCCGAGCCCAAGAAAATGGATGAGTGGCTCGAACAAACTGTGAAGACATTTGAGATGCTTCACATCGAAGAAAGTGAACTAAAAGTGACTCTAGCGAGTTACTACCTTAAGGGAGACGCGGGTCAATGGTGGAAATATGCCACGGGTAGAGTGGAGCCAACATGGGAAGCCTTTGCGGTTGCTTTCCAAGATAAGTACATACCTCACACTGCTAGGGAGAGATTGAGGCAAGAGTTTAAAGACCTCAAACAACTTGACATGCCCGTGGTTGAGTTTGAGGAAGTCTTCTCTAGTTTGTCTTGATTTGCACCAAAGTTGGTGGCAACGGAAGAGCGCCATTACATTGAATTTGAAAAAAAAAATATGTTCAAGCTTGTCAGAAATATGATTCGGGAATATGACTGTCTTGTGGAGACGACGATGTAACACTTGTGTCCTTTAAAGCTTTGGGGAAGTGTATTCGAATCCTTTATTTTTATTTTGGAAATCTTTGGTGTTGTTATGGATTGGTTTTAGAGGAGTATAATCCGATTTAAAGTTGTTGGGTTTGGTTGTTTGCACTTGTTCTTGTCAAAAGTTTCTTGGAGACTTAGAAATTCTATTCTAAGGTCGACACCAGCCTTCCTAAGGGTCAACCCTTACCTGTTGGTGCAGTTTCTGGAAGTGTTGCTGGAAAATAGGGTAGGCACCAGCCTGGGGAGGGTTGACCCTTTTATGTCTGTGTGTTAGCCGTTGGAAAATAGGATCGACCCCCTCATGTCTAAGGGTCGACCCGCTTGCATGCTGTCAAACATAAGTTTCTTCATCGGGTCGACCCCTGCAGACATTTTTTTTAGATTTCAGTCCGGTTTTGGGCCTACTTTTTTGGGATTTTGACTTGATCTTTTGGGTTGACTTTGGGACTTTATTTCATTATAACCTAGCACTATAAATGGGTCCCTCACTTAACCTTTTATTTACTTTTTCTTCTCTTTCTCCTTCTCCAAGCCGTTAGTCACTCTCTCCCTCTCCAAAATCACTTTTTGCTCAAAGATATTTAGATCTACTCTCTTGGAAGCATCTTCTTGCCTTGCTCCTCTGAGATTACGTGTAGAGCTTGTCAAGAGCTTCGTTTTGATCCAAGTAGAAGTTGGTTTCGACATCTTTGGATTTTTAACCTTGTTTTGCTCATCTTCTCTTCTAAGCTTGAGGTAGGGATTCTTTACACTCTAATATGGTTTTTAGCTTAGTTATTTGCTATTGTGTATAGATGATGAGATTTGGTTGTGGTTTGAACAAATCTAGGATTTGGTTGTGAAATGAAAAGAGGGGTTTTGATGAATATGAGGTAAACGAGTATGAGGCTTGAATATAAGATCATATTGTGCCAAAATAGTTGACTTTGGTGTTTGGGTTGATATTTGGTGAAAGGGGGATTTTGCCCTAATTTTGATTAAATTATTATTTTATATAAATAATTGGGATTAATATTGAAAATGTGAAATTGGAAGGTTGTGGTTATAAATGGTGATATTGGATATGTATTATCTCACCTATAGAAGTTTTGAATAAACTATTTATTTTGATATTGAACATCTCTTTAGAAATAATTACATTGGGTTATCGGTGGAGGGTAGCTATGATTGTTGTAGAAATTACATGAGGATTAGGCGATTTAATGCTAATCCAATGTTGGTGTCATTTAATATGACCATGTTATAAATACATTGTATATGTATTTTTATTGGGAGGAGAAAAGGGATGTACTCCATATGTGATTATATTTATAAATACATTGCATATGTATATTTGTTTGGGAGGAGAAAGGGGATGGACTCCATTTAAAGCAAGTTGGCCGGAGTGTCTTGGGTGAAAGACCCGAAATTTTATATATAAATGGGTGCCGATTCCTTCGGACGAAATATTCGTAAAATGGCAGATTTGAAGTGTTTATGTGTGTTTTGCATAATTGGAAACCATTGAGTTGTAGTCTCATTTTGGTTGTTGAAAGATAATGAATTTAACTCATGAATTGAGTAACATATATGAACTTGAAATGAATTGAAAGAAAATGGAAATGATGTTTGGTCTTAGTGGCATATGAATATACAGGCCTTGTGGATGTTTTAGTATCGGTATTGTTTATGCACGTGGTATTTATACATTTACTAAACCTCATATATTGTGTTAGATTATTCTTGTTAGGCTGTTGGCTCACCCTATACGGGAATACCATTTTCAGGTGCAGGTGAGATGTTTCCTCGAAGGCAATAGCGAGGATGGACTTTCGGGAAGCAAGAGCTTCTTAATTATGTCTTGTTGTGTGTATGTTTGTTATTTGTAAAGCCAAGGGCTTAAGATGTAATGAGCGAGACTCAATTTGTGTAACAAAGCAATGACTTGGAACAATGTAAGCCTACATGGCATTTAACTGGTTGTTAGACAGTGAACTCTGATATATGAAAGTATGTTGTTTCTCATATTTATTCCGCATATAAGTTATCTTTATCGTATTATTTTGGGGGCATTACAAGCGACACACGTAGAAATTTCCATACAAGCCGAGGAGGAGAGGCTTCAGAGTTCGAGGTCTAGGGGCCAAGAGTCTCAAGCAGACTATAGGCAAAACAAGAAAAGCAGGAACACCTATCCATCCCAGTCCCAACCACAGTAGTCTAGATCTACTTTTCCTTTGCCTAGTGTGGGTTCGGGAAAAAGTGCATCGAGTAGCTTCTCGTGTTTCAAGTGTGGCCAACCGGGTCAGAAGGCCTTCTCTTGCCCAAAGAAGGGAGGAGGGCAGTTAATGTTACCACCACCTAACCGATCTCAAAGTCAGTCTCAGTCCCAGAATAAAGGTCAAAGGTTTAATTGTTATCAGTGTGGTCAGCTGGGGCATATGAAGAAAACTTGCCCACAGTTGGGAGGCGCATCTGGCGCATCAGGGTCGAGGCAGACTCAGAGGAGTTCATCAGAAGCCACAAGGGTGCGTGTATGCTGTTACCGTGCTAGAGCAGTGGCCAGAATCCTTAGTTGTGAGAGGTATTTTTGTTGTGTGGAATTCTTTGGCTAATGTATTGATAGACACGGGTGCGTCTCATTCATTTATATCTACTGCATTGGGGTTAGAGGTAGCACGGTTAGTGCCTCTACTCAGAGTAGAGTCGCCTGTTGGGGGTACAGTTGATTTAGACCGGTGTTGTTGTGATTGTGAAATAGAAGTTGCCGGGCGTCGACTTCCATTTGCTTTTATGTTGCTAGATATGTTAAGTTTTGATGTCATTTTAGGCATGGACTGGTTGTGTTCTTATCAAGCTGTGATTGATTGTTACCATCAGAGAGTTACGGTGTGCACTTTGGGTGGTGATCGTTTCTATTTTCTGGGGAACCGAGTTGATAGAGCCTTGTCGCCAGTTGTTGACCCTCGTAGTAGGAGCAAACTTAGTGGCCTTCTTGCAACTCTCTTGGATAGTGAGAGTGACGAGGCTTGTGTTGAGTTACCAAGGGTAGTTTGTGAATACCCAGATGTCTTTCTAGAAGATCTTACTAGTTTACCACCTTACCGGGAGATCGAGTTCTCCGTTGAATTAGTGCCTGGCACGGCACGGATTTCCATGTCATCGTATAGATTTGCACCTGCCGAATTGCATGAGTTGAAGATTCAACTCCAAGAACTTTTAGACAAGGGCTTCATTCGCCCTAGTACATCACCTTGGGGAGCGCCGGCTCTCTTTGCAAAGAAAAAGGATGAGTCATTGCGGTTGTGTATTGATTATCGCAAGTTGAATAGAGTTACAATTAAGAACAAGTACCCTCTACCCAGAATAGATGATTTGTTTGACCAACTTAGAGGATCTCATTGCTTCTCAAAAATAGATTTGAGGTCGGGGTACCATTAGTTGAGAGTTCGGGAGGAGGACATTCAGAAGACGACCTTTCGTACTCGTTATGGCCACTCTGAATTCCTTGTAATGCCTTTTAGGTTGACCAATGCACCAGCTTCCTTTATGGATTTGATGAACATAATTTTTCGGGAATACTTGGACTGTTTTGTAGTCGTTTTTGTGAACGACATCTTGATTTATTCAACCTCTGAAGAGGAACACGAGACTCACTTGCGGGTAGTGCTGGGTTTACTTAGTGAGCACCAATTGTATGCCAAATTTGAGAAATGCGAGTTTTGGTTAACTGAGGTGAAGTTTTTGGGGCATGTAGTGTCTAGAGAGGGAGTAACTGTGGATTCCTCAAAGATAAATGCCATACAGGATTGGGAACAACCCAAGAATGTTTTTGAAATCTGGAGTTTCTTGGGATTAGCAAGGTATTATCGACGTTTTGTAAGGGACTTCTCTAGACTAGTTGCACCTTTGACTAGGTTGACTAGAAATGGTATCAAATTTGTGTGGAGTGAGGTTTGTGAAAAGTCATTCCAAGAGCTTAAGACTAGATTGACTACCGCACCGGTTTTGATAATTTCGGAAAGGGGTTTGAATTACACTGTCTATTGTGATGCGTCCGAGGATAGACTTGGTTGTGTCTTGATACAAGAGGGAAAAGTTGTGGCCTACGGTTCATGACAATTGAAAACTCATGAGAAAAATTACCCCACCCATGATCTAGAATTAGCAGCGATGATTTTTGCTTTGAAAATTTGGAGGCATTAGTTGTATGGTGAGAAATTTGAAGTCTTCTCCGATCATAAGAGTCTAAAGTATTTGTTTTCTCAAAAAGATTTGAATTTACGACAACGGAGGTGGATAGAATTTATGGAGGATTATGACTTTGAGTTACATTATCATCCAGGGAAGGCCAACGTGGTGGTCGATGCTTTGAGTCAAAAATCTGTGAGTAGTTTGGCAAGTGTGGTCATTCGGGAATGGGATATGCTAGATGTTATTGGCAAGTTTGATTTGCACTTGGGGAGTCCGAAGAGAGTGCTACCTTGTTTACTTTGAATGCTCAACCTACCTTGGTTAATAAGGACATAGAGGCACAACGAGGAGACCGTGATGTGGAATTAATCTGTGTTAAGATTTCCAATGGGAAGGAGGAGAAAGGATTGAACGTTCACTCGGATCTGAGTGTATGTTACCTAAACCGTTTGTTTGTACCAGAATCTTGTAGAGAAGAAGTACTTCGGGAGTTCCATTACTCACACCTTGCGATACACTCGGGAGGCACTAAAATGTATCATGATCTTAGTCGTTAGTTTGGTGGAGGGGTATGAAGCGGGATGTCGCTTTATTTGTATTGAAGTGCGTTACTTGTCAACAAGTGAAGGCCGAACACCAAAGAGCAGCGGGTTTGTTACAACCCTTACCGATAGCCGAGTGGAAATGGGAGCGTGTTACCATGGATTTTGTAGTTGGGCTTCCTAGAACACAACGAGGCAATGATGTCGTTTCGGTGATTGTTGATAGGTTGACCAAGTCTACCCGTTTCATTTCGATGTGCACCAGCGACTCAGTTGAACGCTTGGCATATTTGTACATTAGAGAGATAGTCCGACTTTATGGAGTCCCTATGACTATTGTGTCAGATAGGGATCCTCGTTTTACTACCCGGTTATGGCAAATCCTTCAAGAGGCGTTGGGAACTAAGTTGACTCTTAGCACCGCTTATCATCCTCAAACCGATGGACAGTCAGAACGTACCATTCAAATTTTGAAGGACATACTTAGAGCCTGTGTCCTTGATTTTAAGGGGCCTTGGGAAAGGCACTTACCATTGGTTAAGTTTGCTTACAACAATAGTTACCAAGCTAGTATTGGGATGGCACCATTTGAGGCCTTGTATGGCCGACCTTGTAGATCACCTGTTTGTTGGGCCGAAGTAGGTGATGCACCGTTACTGGGTCCAGAAATTGTTAGAGAGATAACCGAGAAAGTTGTTCTCATTCGGAAGAGGTTAGCTACGGCCCAAAGCCGACAAAAAAGTTATGCCGATAAGAGGAGACGACCTTTATCTTTTGAAGTTGGTGACCATGTGTTTCTAAAAATCTCACCAAGGCGGGGTTTGATGAGATTTGGTAAGAGTGGCAAATTATTTCCAAGGTTTATTGGCCCTTTTGAGATCTTAAAGCGAATTGGGGAAATGGTATACCGGTTAGCTTTACCACCACAGCTTTCGGGAGTTCACAACGTATTTCATGTAGCTATGCTTAGGAAGCATGAACACGACCCTTCTCATGTGCTTGATTAGGTTGACTTGGAGGTAGATGAGGATGCCTCTTACGAAGAACGACCGGCTCAAATATTAGATACCCGGGAGCAAGTGCTACGGGGCAAAACTATACCATTGGTAAAGGTGTTGTGGAGACACCATAGGGTTGAAGAAGCGACGTGGGTACGGGAGGCGGGAGTTTGCTCTAAGTATCTGGATTTGTTTGAAAATGCTTAAGTTGTTTTTTCTTGTAATATTCCCTAGTGTTTGAGGGAAACGTGTTAAAATTGTTGACCACATGCTGTTATGTATGTTGTTATGTTAAGCATGAAGTAGTTACGGATTATCAGTTCTTTACTTCATGTTTAGGTTGATGTGGATGGTTGTTGTTAATGAGATAACCATGGTGGAAATGGCAAAAAAAATTGGTTGAGAGTTAATATTGTGATTTTAAAATGAAATAGCGTGGTTTTGATTGCTTGAAACTCCCTTTGTTTGGGCAGTTTGATTTGAAATTTCGGGGACGAAATTCTTTAAGGGGGGAGGTTGTAGCGATCCCGATTTTGACCCGGTCAACTTACGGGGGTCGAGTTGCCCGGTCAGCTCGCCAAAAGCAAAAATGCAAAATGCATTCAAAATCACTTACGGAAAGTGTATTTCACGCTCGAGTGGACCATGTTCTATCAGTCCGTAAAGGGAGATTTTAAATCACTTTTTCAGTTCTCTCTCTCTCTAAAACTCTCCAAAATTTCCAGATCTAGAGCTTCTCTCTCTAGAAGTCATCTTCTCTCTTTGATTCCTCCAAATCCGTTGGGAGTTAGACCGAAGTTCTTCATCAAAGTTGCGAAACTTCTCGAGGGCTCCGTTGTGTGCGATGGAGATCGAGTTTCGATACCGTAAATTTTGGAGTTTCATCTCATTTCTTCTTCAAAACTTAAGGTAGGGATTTTTTTTAGAGTTATATATATATATATATATATTTTTGCAAGATCTATATGATTTTCGAAATCATCTTTCGATAGCTTTGAAAATTGATTGTTGATTCAAGAAGTTGAGCGATTTTGAAAGTGGGTTTGTCTCTTGTTCTTCTAAAATGATCTTATGGGTTTTGATCTTCGTTGATTGAAGAAAAGATGATTTTGGAAAGTTTTCTTTCAAAAGATTTGAGTTGTATAGTTTTGGTGAGAAAACCTAGAATTTGGGAATTTTTTTTAAGAGACTGAAAATCCATGAATGATATTATTTTATTTATTTTGAGTGTCAAAATAAATGAATGTTTGGAAAATTTCTTATTTATATTTATATAAATGATGAATTTCAAGGAATATTAAAATTCTTGTTCATTTTGGAAATTATTGATTAAAACGTTGAAATAGTCTTGAAATGACTAATTGTTAAGGATACTTGAGAAAAGGGAATTGTGTTATTCTTTGGATAATATATTGGAATAAAAGTATTTATATTCATCTTGTGTTATTGGCATATCAATTCATTTGATTATATTAAACTTTGAAAGTTTATTTGAAAACTTGCATTGAGAAAGGAATGCTGAGAAACAAGTTTTCATGAAATGGTTTTGGGGTAAACACGTTGGTAAGTCTTGATAGGTGGTGTAGATGATATTGAATAAGTTGGCCTAAGAGTCCGGGGTGAAAGACCGAAAACCCGCGTGGATAGGTGTCGTGCCTTCCGATTAATACCAATAAAAATGACAAATTGATAGTACTTGTATAGTCTACTTGCAGACACCGACCTAGGGATTACCAGAGTCGTATTTACCGCTCTTGAAATGAATTGTTAAGTTTTGAAGAATTGAAATTGCATGACATCATTGAACATGATGGTTTTCAAAGATGAAGATGTGATTTTCTTTCAAAAAGGACATAGCATGACATGTGCATTTCATCTCTTGAGACTTGTATAAAATGTATATACTTTGTTAAGGATTCCCTACTGAGCTTTGTGCTCACCCTACGGGATTTTTATGTAGGAAAAGATGTGGTGATGCCACCTAACTAAAGGTGAAAAAATGTGTGTTAAGAGTACGAGACTCTCATTTTGCTGTGACTCTGTGTGTAAGCCAAGGGATGTATGTGTATGGGTTTGAATAACCGTTTTGTGTAACCAGACTCAAGCCTTGGAAACTTGTAAACCCTTGGGGGTATTTATTTGTTTATTTACTTGTTGTTGGATTAATGTATTGCTGCATAAAGAACTATTGTATCATGTAATGTAAGTTTGGAGATTTATATTCGATTTTCCTTGAAAGAGCCATGATTGTTGTATTATCATTTGGGGTTAGAAATTTGGGGCATTACATTTTTTGTGTTCGTTATCATTGCTATGAATATTCTCAAATTTTGAGTTTGTTATCATTGCTGGGAATATACTCAGATTTTGAAACAATTTGAGTTACAAATCGTACTTAATCATGTTTTGTTGCTTTTGATTGAGATTTGAATATTGAGTTTCGTACCATTACTGTGAATATTCTCATATTTTTTGTAAAAATAACCAATGTTGAAGAAGAAAACTTCAGAAAAAATGAAAAAGATTTTGAAAAATACTTTGCAAAAATCTTTCACATGTAGATACATCCATATCCCCATCCACAATTCATTGGACATTATTTGTTATCAACAAACACTTGGAGACTTGGAAACATTTCATTTCTTTCAGACCAAGAAAAGGAAAGGACAAGCACTACAACGTTGCATATCAATTGGTAAGAACAATTTCAGATTACCATTACAATAATCAAATGTAAATCATTACATACTTTATATTGATGTTTTTTACAGCAAAAAATCATTAATGAATATATAAAGGATACACCTTGTCAAGCAGAAAAAGCATGGAATCCTGATGTGAAGATTGAATCAGTCAAAGACAGCCCTCAACAAGAAGCAATGACGTATGTTATGTTTATTGTAACTAACAAATTTTAATATATTTTTCAATTTTTTTTTGTTTTTTCCCTAATTGTGTCAAAAATGATTTCTGTAGGGCTGATTGTGGAATTATTGTTTACTACATCATAAGACAATACATAAGGCATCAACCAATTCTAAACACATTACCACCAGGCACATCCATAAGACTGAGAGCAGACATGGTACATGAGTTCCTCAGTGATCCACAAAGATTAATCAGAGTCAAGTATAGTCAAGATTGCAACATTCAATGAAATCTTTTTTGATGTCCAACTCAATGAACTCTTTTTTGTCACAATCTGATACAATGACTAATGTTTTTGTTGATAGTTGCAAACATATTGCCTCACAAACATATTACAATTTCTATGATGTGTAATAGAATATTTTGTCATACTCTCAAAGATATATGCACCAGGGCTTTCTTGATGTTTTTGTTCATATTTTCACTTTTAGTCCACTGTTACTTTATTCAAAACATAGAGCATTGATCACATCTATTTAGAATATCAATTCACATTCATTCAATTGATCAAATTTATAACTAGTTTCAATTCATAACAAGAGCCTCACACTACTATCACAAAATCAGCTATTTTGAACTAAAAATTTAAACTGAGAATATGTTCACTTTTGTTACAGTATTCACATAATCTTCAAAACAAACATTCAACAGTCAAGCTTATTTACAAAAGCTAACCAAACAAATAATTCACATTAAAAACAAATAAAAAGCCAACCAAACAATATTATCACAAACAATTTCAAAACTAAAATTCGAAACTAAGAATATTTTCACTTTCAATTCAATGTCACTTTATTCAAAACATAGAAGATTATTATTTAGCTCTCAACAGTACAAACTGCTACTTTAAGAAATTTATGAATATGAAATTTTTACAATCACAAAGCAATTACAAAAAATCACAAAGCCTCCTTGCACGATTTCTTATTGTGATTGCCAACCTTCCCACATCTACCACAAGTAATTTGCCTTACTTTCTCACCATTGGAACGAATCCTCTTCTTATTTGGCCTTCCTGGTTGCTTCCTACACAAAGGAGGAAGAACAACATCACTATAACCATCAACATTACAACCTGGTTTCCAAATTGAAGGAACATGATATATCGGAAAAGAATAGGACTCTCGATAACTTTGAACATAGAAGTATTGATCAACAAATAAACTCAAATCATGTCCACTCTTTTGTATAGAACCAACTCCATGTGCACATGGAAACCCTTTCAACTGCCACTCGTCACAAGAACATATTCATCTACTAATGTCAATTGAAGCAGATGGATATGAATGCACCTCATAGACATTATTCCCAGATGAACTAACAATCCATGGCCTCGAAGTATTAAAAGCATCATGCAACTTGGACTCCATTTAGGGGCATATCGAACCATTCTATTTATTAACAAGCTCCATCCTCTTAGCAATTTTCCTCATCAACTTAATTCTTACACTATCAATCAACTTTGTGATAGGTAAATGGTGTTCCTCCCGTATCCACGAATTGAAATATTCAGCTACATTTAATCATATTTCTCCAAAGTGTTGCCCTCGAAAATTTGCATTACTCCAATGATCATATGGTATGTCATCTAAAACCTTTTCAACTCTTGACCCACCTTCAGTCTTTAACTCAACCAAACATTGATGAAATGTTTCTTCAGTTGGAGCATATGCACATTTCCCAAACAAAGTGATCAGCTTTGCTTTCAATCCATGATGCATACCACACAAATGATGCCTCAAGTTCATCTTCAAATGATAAAAACAATAAGCATGGAAAGCCATTGGGAAAACCTTTGGCAAAACTTCAACTAATCCAAGGTTACGATCTGACACGAATGTAATAATTCATTCTGGTGAAATAATTGTACTCAAATACTCCAAAAACCAATGCCAATTGTCTTGATTCTCTGTGCCAACAATTGCAAAACAATCAAGAAAAAACCCTGTATGTACAAAACAAAAAAAGAAATGAGAATATTCTATTATTCTTAGAATATTCTATTATACTTCAAAATATCAAACACTAAAATGAATAACTATAAAGATAAAAAATGCATATACAGCAACAATATTATATAAAATTTAAAAAATTCAATCATATTTCTAAACAGAGAACTATCTCAATTCCAGAACAGAGAAAACAGATTTCTTATATACCTTGATTTCCATCTTTTCCTGTAGCGGCAAATAAATTTCCTCTAATTCTTCCCTTAAAAAATATGCCATCAAGGAACAAAAGAGGTCGACAATAATCAAATCCACTAATGGAACCATAAAAAGCAACGAATAATCTCTTAAACCGTTTAGTATCATCGTCACACTCAAACTCAATGTAACTCCCTAGATTGCAACTCTTTGCAACATCAACATACCATCTTAACTGGTCAATTGGCATTAAGTAGTCTCCAAAAATATCACCATTTTCTTTCTTTACCCCCAACCAAGCTTGGCGATCAATAACTCTCAGCCCATACCCCAACTTAAAATCTCGAACAACATGAACTGGACATGTCAATGGATTATCACGAACACCTTCAACAATCAAATCAGCAACTAAATTAGAACTCATATGAGAATGATTCATTGTACGTACTTCAGCACCATATGTGTGGACATTGTTGAGCTTCCTTATATAAAAAGAACCCATTAGCATTCTCCACTCTACCATGAACATTCCACATACAACCATTTGTCTCTCTAAACAAACATTGTGCGGTAACACGAACTTTATCATTCTTAACAAATATGAACTCAAATCCACACTCAATAGAAAACTTTGACAGTGCATTACAAAATTCAACAATTCCACCTTCAAATTTATGTCCTACATGTGTAATACTAATTGCCCAACCAGCAGACAACAGTACTTTTTCCGTGTGTCGACATAATGATGATAGCATATCAACCTCTTCTTCAACCTCCAACCTCAAATTCCTATTGGATGATGTAGATGCTCTATTTGACAAGTTCACAGACTTATTGTTGTCATGAGACAATGCAATATCACAAACTTCAAGCTCCAACATTGACTCTCTTTCTCCATAATCCAATCTTTTGTTGAGATTACCACAGTCAATGATTAAGTTTTTTCCTCTCACAATAACATCAATACATTTTGAATCAATCTACACAACTATTGCCAACAACAATCTAACTTCCCATTGTTGTCCAACGTACAACTAGGATGTCCAAGCAATCAGTAAGATAGGCAAATGTTATCAGATTGCAAGCTATCCCATTTCAAACATAGCTTATCAACCAACTGATCATATGTAACATTTCGATCGATGTTAATTGCATATGTGCAACCATTATACTTGTACAACAAAAAAATCAGGACACTTGTAGAACCTTCACTCATCTTTCAATCTAAACAAAGAAAAAGATCGCATCAGTGAAAGCTAGCACAATACTTAGTTTATTGAAACTACAAAACCAAAACAAATACTTCATAACAATACTAAGAACTTTTTCAGTTTTCACAAATCACGTTTTCAATTCATAAAATACCAAACCAAACCAAGAAATCATCCAGCAAATCACGTCTTCAATTCATAAAAATCCAAATTATTCAACATATTCTCATAAATAAATTCAATCAAAACTAAAAAAAAAATTCTAAAAACACATAATATAAAAAAATCAAAACAATACATACCTATAAACCAGCAAATCAATTCTTTAATTTATAACTCGAAATTGCACATAACAAACTTCAACATATTTCAACTCAAAAAGCCCCAATTATGAATTTGTCAAAACCGAGAAATCAATTTACGTATAATAGCGAACCAAACTGAGAAATCCCTTAAGATCCTTCGCGATTTGAATCTTCATCTACTTCCATAACTGATTTGTTTTTTCTTTCTACTAAATAACGTCAATGCTATTATATATACACTTGTTTGGGTTAAAGGACTTATTAGTTCAAAACCTTTTTGTCAGAACCTAAGGTACTACCAAATATGTAGATAGGACTTTTAGGTAATTAATCTTTTTTTTAAAACCCATTTTTCCTTTTTATACCTATAGCAAATTTAGTATTAAAAAGGAGATCTAGAGTATAAATTTATATTATAACTCACAAAGTTGAAACTCTTTCTTACATTATCATACCTGTTTTGGGAACTTGGCTAAAAGTCATTTTTTGACTTTTAACCTATTTTGGATCATATCACTTCTCTACTTTTTTACATGTTTTAAAAAAAAAAAAAAAAACTAAAAGGCCAGATGTTTTGAAATATAACTACATTTAACCTTCTATGAATGTAATCTATCCATCATGTTTATTCTACTTCTCATTCTCAACAATTAAATCATAATTTTAATATTAATTAAAATTAAAACAATTTTCTTTTGCCAAAAAAAAAAAATCAGCAAATTTTTCAAAAAATGTGTTCGACTTTATAACTTAGGATGAAAACTTTCCAAAACCAAAATAAGAATTTATGAAGCATTGAAAAAATCTAAGGTACATTTCATTTTTAAACATCATTGCTAGAATTTATATATTTATTACTAACATACGAGATACTAACATACAAGATATACATATCAGAAGCCAATTATTGCAATATAATTTAATTTATTCATAATAAATAAAGGTGAAAATTTACTCTATCTATTTGAACTTCTAAAACAAAAATTGAAACAATTCAAATGGACAGTTTAATCATATAAAATAATATATAATCACATGACATTTTTAATATTTTTATTTTAAACAAAATTAACATATAAAATTTAAAAAAAAAATTGTATTGGCCAAGGCAAGCAACCTTTTTAAAAAGTACGAATGTTAGGTCAATTTACCAAAAAAAAGGAATGGACACTTTCGACAGGCATTACGTGTCTTTAGGGGTGTAAATCTGGCCTGGCCCACCCAGGCCCGGACTCGGCCTGGCCCATGTCGGGCCTTGCGGGCTCTATCCAAAATTTGGGCCAGCCCACGGGCCAAAAAATTAGGCTCAAGCTCAGGGGTATTCGGGCCTTGGGCGGGTTGGTCCGATGGGCCTAGGCCTAGCCTCGAGCTTGGGCTGGGCTTGGGCGAGCCTAACCATTTTTTTTTGTTTTTTTTAAATTTTTTCTACCAAAATTTTATTATTTTTCACTAAAAAAGACACTGGGCCTAGGGCGAGCCGACCTTGAGTGGGCCTTAAGGGGCTAATAGGTTGAGCCACGGGCCAAGCCGGGCTTCAAAATGATGACCCAGGCCCAGGCCTAGGGGCACGGGCCTAGACCCAAACGGGCTGAGTCCATCCTAGGCCGCGGGCTATTTTTACACTCCTATGTGTCTTACTTTTATTCCTCCATTTTTCTCCGCCATTGGATATTAGGACGAAGCTGCACAAAAACAACAATGCTAGAAAGAGATAGGAAGGGATGTAATAATGGCCCGGCCCAACCCATTCGGGCCCAGACTCGGGCCGGTCCAAGCGGGCTTTACAAGCTTTTTTTTTAGCGGGCCAGGCCAGGCCAACCCATAATCCAAAAAGTGGAGCCCAAGCCCACTCATAATAGGACATGGGCTCGGGGCCGTGGGCCGGGCCTAGTCGGGCTTTTTTTTTTTTTTTTGAAAAATAAACGATAAATACATTATCTATGTAGATTATTTATTAGGAATAAAAAATAAAAGAAAAATTATATTAGAGTATTTTAGTTAAGATTAATGAGATGTTTTGTTTGGTTATGTTTCATGGTGGTATTTAAATTTAATTATGTATGATTTATATTTTTTTAATTATGAACTTATAACTAAAAAAGTATGCAATTATGTAATTTTTTTCTTTTGAAATGAATAATTATATATATATGAAATTGAAACTTTCAATATTACAATATTAAATTAATTATATAACATTTATTGAATGAATAATTTTTATTTCCAAATGAAATAAAATATTACAAAAATTTATATTATTAAATAAAATAGGTGTAGATTATTAATGATAATAGAGCAATTGTATCACTATAAGTCAAGTACATCCCAACTAGGTTGGCACCTGCTAACCTACCAATCATGTGCATTATACTCCACTTCAAAAAAAAAATGAAATGAAATGAAATAGTAAACAATAAATTGTTGATCAATCATCAGAGGAGACAGACATATCAGTCGCGTTGCCCGAGGATATGTCATCCAAATCATTTTGAATTCGCTCATTTTCACTATAATTTTGTCTTCTTGTAAGCACATGCATATGATCTCTAAATACCATCAGTGCCTCAACCATTTGGAGTGAAAGCCTACTCCGGTAATCGCTTAGCACCCATCCACCTGTATTAAAAGTTGTTTCCGAAGCAATTGTAGAAATAGAAACGGTTAGTATATCACGAGTCATATGTGAAACCACAGGCCACATAGTTTCAATTTGTTTCCACTATTCCAAAACGTCAAAATCATCGGAATCATCCACTGACGGGCTTTCCAAATAACGTTGTAATTCAGAACTACTTACACTTATATGTTGAGATATTCTTCTACTTTTTATTGCTGAAAAAACACTTAATCTCCCACCTCGAGATGAGACTGCTAGTGTAGTGTGTATAGGTGTATTTACAGATGCAACTGCCCTGTATTCTTCAAATAATCTGTTGCAAGTTTGCATAATAGGGGCAAACTGTGCTTGATCAATGAAAAGACGTTCTAAAAATTCTTGTAAACCAATTTCTTTACGCCTAGGATCAATTATAATGGCTAAACCTAAAAGATGAGCAAAGAATCAAAATATTTATCAAAGTTTGCTTTCATTGAAATAATAATGGTTACATAATATTCATTACCTATATATTTTACGAAAAATTTAATTATTGCAACTAACATATGTAAAACAAATGGTGAAGTAGGAATATATATATATATAAGAAAATAATTTTGTTGAAGCATCAAAAACTTTTAAAAAAATCTTTATACAAGGCTACTTGACGCCAATTAAGTTCTGTGGGAATCAGTACTCCTCCTATTGATGTTATTGCAAAAAATAAATCTATTGTTTTTCTTTGTTTATAAGCTATTTTTAACATGTTTTATGTTGAATTCCACCTACTATCTATATCTAAAATTAATTTTTAAATGGCATATTTTCTCGTTGACAAATTTTTCTATATTCCGAAATTCGATTAGCTGAAAACATAATAGTAACAACTGCATTTTTTATTACAAGTATAGAAGCCTCGTATACATGCATAGCTTCTTTAACAATCAAATTTAAAATTTGGGCACAACAACGAATATGAAATAATCACCATCAACAAGTAATTGTAAAGTTGATTTTAAATGGGATACAGTTTGATTATAATATGCTGCATTATCTAAACTAATCGTAAATATTTTATTTTGTAAAGCCCACTCATATAATACATTTCTTATTTCTACAACAAGTGAATGACCAATATTTGGAAGTTCAACTAATTTAAATAAAATAATTCTTTTATTTAATTTCCAATCATTATCAATAAAATGTGCAGTGATACATTGATATTCAAAACCATTATTTGACCACAGATTAGATGTTCAACAAACTCTTCCATTCCAATTTTTAAAGATGTCAAATAAATCATTTTTAACATCGTCAAATTTCTTTAAAATCCTATTTCTAGTAGTATTTCTTGAAAAACTTTAATATTGCGGTGCAAAACTTTTGTGAATCATTTCGATAAAATCAGGACATTAACTAGTAGTAAGAAGTTGTTCTTTTTTAATAATATAATCAACTACAAAATTTTGTGCACGTATAGGATCATATGAAAATATTTTCAAATTACCAGTTGATGAAGCCCCTAATTGTATTTGACTTAGAATATCAGGTTGTTAACTTTGTAAATATTTTTGGCATGCTTTTTTAGATGACTAGTACCCCTTGCAAATGCAGCATTAAATAAATGTGCACAATATTTACATTTTGTTTTAAATGTAATTGTACCATCAGGATTATTTATAAATATTTTTTTAAAATGTTCCCAAACACTACTACTTCTGCCCCTAGATGATGATCCAACTATTGAAAAAATGGATATTAGAAGGAGAATCAACAGATTCATGTTGTGTAATATATGTATCAACATCGACATAAACATTAGGAATATTAGGGTCCATAGTAATGTAATACAAGAACTAACAATTAATTTAAATAATGTGTAAATACAATGAGTAAAAAATAATAACTAATATATATGCACAAATAATTAATAAAAAAAATAAGTAGCCAATAAATTTAATTAAACTAATTAATGTTACCGATTGGCGAATGCGATACAAAAATTAACTTCTTCTGATAAAAGTTTCTTTTTGCACAATTTGTCACTTAGGGATGACACTTCAAAGTTAATTGAGAGTTGAGAGAGATTGAGAGAGTTTAAGAGAGAGAATTATTTGTGAGATTTATTTTGGAAAAGGGGGATATTTGTAGTAGTTTGAAAGGTTAAAATAAATGTATAAATGAAAAAAAAAAATATTACCGTTGTATTAAACGGTAATATGACAGTTAAATTTTTTTTTTAATTTAACTGCAGACATTTTTTTTTTTTGCATTGCAACTTAACTTGATGTGACGTAAAGAGTAAGGTGACACATGATGCAAAGGAAGGGCAGGGGGTAGGGTGGGGGCAGCAGGTGCATACAGACAATTTATTATTATTATTGTTTTTTTTTTTTTTTTTTTTTGTTCATTGCAAGTTGCAACTTGATGTGAGACTCAGTCAAGAGGGATGTGATGCATGCGAGGGGCAGAGGTAGGTAGGCGGGCGGGGCCAGTAGTAGAGGTGTTTTCACTCATTCATTGTAAGGAAATGACCGTTGTTTTGTTTTATTTTGTTATAATTTTTTTTTTGCAAGATCAAGCTTTTATTTTTATTATTTTTTAACTGTTCCAAGTTGCCTTTTATTTTATTTTTTTTGAAATTTGATCTTTGTCAGAGAGAGGGTTAGGTGGGCCAGGTCGAGCCGGGAAATTTTTTTTGAGTTGAGCTGGGCTTCAAATGGAAGGCCCAGGCCCAAGCCCAAGGTACTGGACTTGGCAGAAGCCTAACCGGGCCGAAACGAGTCGAGCCCACCTCGAGCCAATTTCGGGCCGCCCACGGGCCTTGAGCCATTTTTACACCCCTAGATATGGGAAAAAAAGAAAGTCAAAATTTGATTTGGATGAAAATGGTAGAAAGTAAAGGAAATGAAAAAAAAAAATTGAATTTAAAAAAATTTATTTAGTATAAAAGTGGTGGAAATTATGAAAAAGTAGATTTTTCTATTCAAGTCATGATACTATAATAATAAAGCTTTTAGTTACTTGTAAAAAACATAAGAAAGTTTAAATTTAATAACAGTAGTTATTTATAATTAGAATTCCTAATTTCTCTTTTTCTTTGCAAAATTTTCATCTTAATCAAATTTATACAAGAAATATATTTTCTTTTTTTGACACTTTTGAAAAAAAATGACAAATTACACTCGTAGTCCTAGTAGTTTGTTTGTCAATTTGATTATTGTAATTCTAATTGTATCAATTTTTCCTTTTAATCTTTTACATTGTGTCAATTCGTCCAATTGATAACAACCTTCAAAAAATTAGATTGAAATCAAAGGGTGAAATAATTTTTTGATCAACCAAACAAACTTTATTGATGAGCATAGACTACACAAGATTTCAGATTACATCAATAAAAAGATAAAATAGTTGCACAAAACATTACAACAAGCTACCACAATTCCAACTAGGTTGGCACTACAGGACTCACCAAATCATATACTAAGCAACTGCCCACTGTTGGTGAGAAACCAACACAGCAACAACCCAAGAGAAAAGAAATTACAAACACCACAAATCCAACAACCCAATAGACCCACCAATGTCCAACACCAAAAGAAAACGAAATTACAAGCAAAATCTGACCTCCCTTATGTTTGAGACCATATCATAGATTGAAAAATGGACACCCTTCAAACTTGATTTGGCCTACATTGCCACTCTTACCTTTACAATCTCCTCCACCTCATCAAAATTCGAATCAAGGCCATTGAAAACATATTCATTCCTTACCTTCAAAGTGGACCACAACATTGGAAAAGGTAACAGTTTCCAAACCTGCAATTCCAACTCTTTGAACTTAACCCACATCCACCAATTCATTAGACCCTCTACATTTGCTTGTGTTACCCAACTGATTCCCCGCCAATCCAGCAAATCTAACCACACCTTCCATACTCTTGGGCAATGAATAAGCGCATGAGAACCTGTTTCAGCCTCAGCTTTCCAAAAGGGGCACATAGAATCTTCACTGCTTCTAATGACCCCAATATTGTGCAAGAACCCTGCCATTTTAACCCTGTCTTTCCAAGCTAACCACCCAAAAAATTGTACCTTTGGTGGAGCTGCATTTTGCCACAACCACTTAGCTACTTTTAACCTAGACCCACACCTAGCTTCACACCAATTTCTAACTGATGCCATAGAAAAAAGACCTAAAGAGGCAGCCACACAGATCAATTTATCAGGGCTATTTGAACTGTGATATGATGCATTTGATAGCAGCCCTTGTAATCTAATAACCTCATCCTCTTCCGATGCTAAAAGGGGTCTTCTGAAGTTGAATAACCAATCCCCAGAAGTCTGCCTTCTTTGAGAAAACTCCTTCAAAGATCCTTTCTTATCCATGGATAGGCTATACAACCTAGGAAATTTCTCTTTAATTTGGATATTCACGTGCCACTTGTCATTCCAAAATTGAATTCTACAACCATTACCAATCCCTATCCTTATATTACTTGCATAAAAATCATACAATGGATAGTTAGATCTTACTATATGCAATATGTCACTCCAAATCCAGGAAACCTTCCCTTCATCTGCAATGATCAACTCAGGCAACCATCTTCCCCCTTGAGAGCCATACTTGCTAATTAACACTTGTTTCCACAAAGCATTGTCATCCACCTCATACCTCCACCACCATTTCAATAGCAGAGCCTCATTAATCTCCCTAATCCTTCTAATACCTAAACCTCCTTGCTCTCTTGGCTTCGTCACTTCCCCCAATTTAAACATATGCACCTTTCTCTTTAGATCTAAGCCCCCTCCCCCCCCCCCTCCCCAAAAAAGAAAAAGAAAAGAAAAGATGCCTAAATCTTATCAATCACCTTGGCCACACCTTTAGGAATTACAAACAAAGACAGGTAATAGCAAGGTAAATTAGACACTACTGACCTTATCAATGTCAGCCTACTAGCAAACGACATAAATTTTCTCCTCCAAGATGCCAACTTACACCTAATCTTATCAACCACAAGTTGCCAAATCTTCCTACTTCTAGGACTAGCACCAAGAGGAAATCCTAGATACTTAAGGGGTAGTTTCTGACTTGTGCAATTCAAAATAGAGGCGACCTCCTGAATGTTCTCATCATCCACACCAACACCATACACAACACTTTTGTGAAAATTAATCTTGAGCCTTGATATCACCTCAAAACACCTAAGGATCCTCTTGATGACTAAAATTTCTTCCTCCTCGGCTTCACAAAAGATTATAATGTCGTTCGCAAACTGAAGATATGATAGCTTTAACTCAGCTAGCCCTACAGATGCACCTTTCAATAGTCCTAGCTCCTTTGTCCTTTCTAACAAAATGTTGAGACCTTCGGCTGCTATGTTAAATAAGAAAGGTGAGAGTGGATCACCTTGCCTAATCTCTTTCTGAAGGGATAACTCTTCCATAGGAGACCCATTTACTAACACTGAAATTCTAGCTTTGGTTACACAAGATATCATCCAATTTTTCCATTTATCTCCTAACCCCATATTAGACATCATAGAAAACAGATAATTCCAGTTCACTGAGTCGTAGGCCTTTTCAAAATAACTGCCTTTTTCTTTGTCTTCTTCCACCAATCAACCACCTCATTTGCAATCATCATCCCATTGAAAATGTTTCTACCACCCAAAAATGCTGATTATACCTCACCAATAACATCTGGTAGAACCTTTCTAATTCTTCTTGAAAGTACTTTAGCCAAAATTTTATAAGCTGAACTAACCAAGCTAATATGTCTATAATCACTCAATCCATCGGGACTATCTTTTTTTAGGGATCAAGGTTATTAATGGGTAATTCAAACCTTTCACTAGCTTTCCATTGGAATGAAAGTCCTTCATAAATTGAATCACCTCACCCTTCATCTATTTCCAACACTTCTAGATACAAGACAAGTTAAAACCATCAGGCCCAAGAGCTTTGTTTCCATTAGAATCCTTTACCACTTCCCAAACTTCCATATAAGAAAATTCAGCTTCAAGTATCTCCACAAGCTTTGATCTACTCATTGTTGACATAGAACCTACTAGCTTTGGCCTTGATACCCACTCTTCTTTGATTAGCATAGAAAAATGCCTTAGCACTTCATGTTTCACTTGATCAGGCTCCTCAACTCTAACCCCATTAACCTCCACTGAATCTACTAGATTTTTGGTGAATCTCCTATTAGCACTTAAGTGGAAGAACCTTGTGCTTTTATCCTCATTTAATGTCCAATCTAATCTTGACTTCTGCAACCATATCCACTCCTTTCTCCTTTTTAATTTCCACACCAGGCTTTTGACCTCCCTTCTCCTTAACACCTCCTATGGTAGCAATGCTCTTAATTTAGCCATCAAGTCAAAATCATGTAATTCATCCTCTGTAATTCATCAAAGGGCGAAATAATATTCTTCACTCTTGTCAAAGTGATAGGGAAATTGTGGTCTAATTTAAAATGGTTCATTAAATTTTGAATGAACCATTTTGCTTTTGATTTCAATTAAATTTCTTAAATGTATCAAAACTACATAAATGAAGACTGACTTAAACGTAGGAATAGACTTAAGAATTTGAAACCTGCACCTCAAATGAAGATGACCATTGCAAACAGAGCAGTACTTTATATATATATATATATATATAATCTATATGAATGAATAAGATTTTTGTAGATATAATTGATTTTTGTATTTTATGTGTCTAACTCTATTATTAGTTTCTATGTTCGTAACAAGTAAATATTAGATATAAATTATACCACAAGATCATATCAATTTCATTTTGTGATGAAAAACACAACATATTTGGATATGTGGGGAGATAAGGTTGGTTCACTTAATCCCCATTTATGATAATTTTTTGCATGGAAACAATTTTTTTTTTTTTTTTTGTTCAACCCCTCCTTACTTACGGGATTTAAACATGTCAAGGCACATTTTTGGCAATATTAATCATGATAATCAAACAAGGCCATTATGTACAATGCTCTTCAATTTTGACAGTTCATGCCAATCCTGTAGCATGGTTTGGTCTAAATCAACTTTAATTTGTCATGCTATTTTTTTGTTCAATCTTTTATTTATTTAAATTAACTTTTTGGTAAAGCGGTCTTGATTTGTGCATGATAACATTCACATGTATTTGTGCATTGTTGAGTTCACCCGTGTGGATAGAGGTAGCCACCATTGTTGACGTTGGTCGGCATGAATGCATAGTAGCCACCAAGTGTTGACGATGGTGGAAGAGAAGCTAGGGAGATAAGCTGTACATAGAAAGGTGGCAAGTTAATGCTTTCATATGGGAGTGGGATGGACTGTGGTCTCCAACTCCCTCTATATCTTGAGTTAGCTTACAAGAGATAAGTAGAACACAAGTGAATTGGTAGCAGGAATACACAAGTAGGTGTGTATCTCTACGAAGGTGAGAAGAGAGCAGTGAGTGTAAGATAGTAGAGAGTGTGTGAGTTGAGTGAGAGAGGTCTCCTCCTCTGTTGTAATCTTTATTTGTTTTAGTGGAAATCTCTTATTCCCTCCGTGAACGTAGGCATTGAGGCCGAACCACTTAAATATTGTGTGTCATTATTGTGTGGTTTATTTCAGGTGGTTTATTTTGTAGCCGAGATCTAAGTTCTTTTGGATCTCGACTATAAAATCTAGTTTGGTTGCGAAGTTAAAAATTAACACTCACACAATTTACCTATCTTCTTCACCAATCATAATACTATGGAATACCACGCGTCCATATTCCGGGACTACTAATATAGATGCATCCTGGATATTTACATATCAGTAATGATAGAGACCCCCACAAAACACAACCCCCACAACCCGCAAAATGATCTGAATAATTCATGTCACTGTCAGACACCACCCGCCAAAAAAATTCAAACACATCAATGGTCAATACATGAGTGGGGGTCCTCCTTTGTGGGGATCCCAAACATTTTCCTTTACATATATTAGTTGAATTCAGTCTAGAACATTAGCTACATACATACATACACTTTATGATGACAAATTAATCTAAAAAAAAATGTTTGTATTCAAATGGAAAATAGATAAATGAATTAGACATAATTGATTTTTTTGCATGCGCTAAATTTAGGTTTGGCCAAATAAGAAAATATCAAAAACTCTATGCAATGCCACTGGTCAATCTGTCTTCACTCAACTACTTGTTAAAAGATATTTTATAGAATACATCTCAAACATTTTACGCACATGTAGAACATAAGCCATTCATATATTTAGACAATTTTACACTGTTTGATCTAGAATCTTAAAGTAACTTTAACATAGTTTGCTAAGTTTTGTACTATAAATTTGTCCAATAAATAGATTTCCTGAAGAGAAAATAACATTGACTTGCATGTTTGGGTATGTATAGATTTCTTGAAGAGAAAATAACATTGACCTTGCATGTTTGGGTATGTGTATTTGTGTTGCGTGGTACTTCCTCTGTCGTAAATTGATAATTCCTTTGGAAAATTTAAACTTTTTAAGGAGAGATAATCATTACATTTTAAATTTAAATTTTAAAAGATCAAATTTTAAAAATATCTTTCTATTTTTATTTTTAAATATATTTATAATTACTTTATAAGGGATAATTTTGAAAATTTTTAAATTTAAAGTTTTGATTTTTCAAAGTGGATATATATTTTGAAATAATAAAAAATAAAATAATGTACCAATAAAATGGAATAGATGGAGTATGTATTTATCACTTTGTGATATTTTTCATTCTAAAATTGTGGAGGATATTTATTACATTGAGGCAGTATTTGGCATAAACTAAATAAGTACACTTATTTAGATAAATACATTTATTTGAGTCATATCAATCCCTATTTTTCTATATATCTTTTTATAAAAAGTCAAAAAAGTATAATTATTTAAATCCATCCCAAAACTACTGAATATTATCCCTCAATATTATTCAAGGATTGCATTTTCTTTCTCGAACATGAATAGTATTAACATATAGAAAGAGTCAAACATGTAGTCGAGAGTCGCGGTCAATTATGTCATCTAGGAATCTCAAAACTTCTACGTAAACATTTTACACGGGGAGAGGGAAATGTTTATAAATATAAGAAATACGTATAAAACTTAGAAACTACAGAGTAAAAAAAAAATGGCTTTGCAGAAAAGCTCCTCCTCCTCCTCCCCCCCTCCCCCTCTGCCTCCTCCTGGCGCTGCAGTTGCTTCTATGGCTGATAAAAACATCAGCGCAATCTTATGCGAAGCCTGGTTGTCAAGAATACTGCGGAGATGTTAGAATTCCATATCCTTTTGGAATAGGTCCCAATTGTTACTTAGATAAATGGTTCTCCATAGGGTGCAAGAACTCAAGCAGCAACAACAACGGAGTCGCGCCTTACTTGATAAAGATCGATCTTGAGGTGCTGGAAATTTCATTGAATGGAAGCTACCTTCGAGTCAACAATCCAGTAACATCTCCCAACTGCCCCATCAACAACAACTCAAGCTTGGATTCAAGCATTGACTTGAGATCTAGCCCTTTTCGCTTCTCAGAAATAAACAACGTCTTCATGGCCACGGGCATTAAATGCGGCACGAGGGCCAAATTATGTGATTGGACCGACAAGGAGATTACCAATTGCATGTCTACTTGCGATTCTGCTAATAGTTCTACTTGCACGGTCGGATTCTCAAGCGCGCAGTATCTGCAGGGCTACAAGGTGAATTTCGAAGCCTTAACACGCATAGGAATTCTGGATGTATCATGTACGCATGCGTTCGTGGTAGATATGAATAATAGTTCCGTCAACTACTCCGCTGAGCAAACTCATGTCCCTGCTGTTCTCAATTGGGTTGTACACAATATCACACAACTCGGATTGGTTCCCGACAACAATAACAATAGCTACTCCTGTATTCAGGGGTCGTCGGCTTATTCTTCTATCTCGCAATTTTATTTTGTTGTTCAAAGCCTCAAGTGCGTTTGCAATTTTCCATTCTCTGGAAATCCTTATTTTTCCAATGGATGCGTAGGTACGTCTTATGCTCTCTCAACCCATCTAAGTAACCAACCAACCAACCAACTAATTGGGATATTTTTATTTGTTTATTTATTTATTTAGGAGGTAACTAATCAAATCAAACGGTTGACTTTTTGGACAAAGGGTAGGTTTGAAGTCGTTCTATAGTGATAGTGGTGTGGTGGTAGTGTTGGTGGTTGGGGAAGGGATGGATGAGTGATTGAATATGACCTATATGATATTTAAGATTAATTTCAACTACACTAGGTTTGTTTGATTATAAGGATTATAAATATAGGATTGTGATTGTTAGTACATAAACTCACAATCTCATGCTTGAATGAGAATCATAATTTCAAGTATGAAAGAAGAAAAAAAAACAAAAAAACAAAATGAATACATAATAAATGGCTATTTCACTAATTTAATTGAATAATTAATCATATACTAAAGCATGAGATTATTAATCTGCTCACTATTAATCTTGTTAATCAGACAAGGCTATTATGGAGTGATTATTGTCCAGTATTTTGTAAAGTTTGTTTTTTGGTTGATAGCTGCTTTAAATTTCTGATATTGCAATTGTATGCAGAGACGTTCATTAAACCTCAGTCAAATGCGGGTATTATCATTGGTAAGCTCATTTTTCTTCCAAGTGTTTAACAACATAGAAATGGAAGGATTGTTTGGTGTAATTTATGAAGCTGTTTATAACTTATTTTATTTTATTTTTAAAATTTTATGATGGAGTATTTGGTATAGTTTATGTGTATAATCTATGAAATAAAAATAATTTAAGTAAATTTTAAAAAAAAAAAATTTGTTTACAAAGAAACGAGAATATAAATATTTAGAAGTGGATTCCCTCTAGTCCATAATCTGGATTGTAGGGTGTTGTTCAGGTCCGTGGAGCTGAGCTCATCACGAGTTATGTTTCAATAATCCAAATCGTTCATTATATCGTGCATTTAGTGTATTTCATCCACAAAATTTTTTTTAGTAAATCTAATAATCATATCTTATTCAATTTATTACTTTGCCTTTTCCTTTTTGCTTTTAAGTCATTATTGATTTAAAATCAATATTTAACATTCCTTTTTAATAATTTTTTAAAATTAGAAATATTGATTGCAGTACTGATTTAAAAACTTGATTAAAATTTATGTTAAAAAAATTACTCTTATCAATATTTATCATTCATTTTTTATTTCTTTAACTTCAAATTTTAAAATCACAAACAAACAAATAATTCTAATAAATTAATGTTATTGTTTAAAATAAATATTATATACAATTGCTTTTGACAACCATAATCTTAATTGAGTTTAAAATCAGCTCTCTTTTTTTTCTTTCTTTCAAATTTTGTGTCCAAATAATTCGGCATAAGTTATGTTTACGAAAAAATGCCCAGTTTTATTGTTATTTTTTTATGTAAGGATAGATTTTTAGTAAATTTCTTAATACTTAGAAAAATAATGAGTATAGAGTTGATGCATTTTGAGTATGTCCACACAACATCAACTTTAAATATGTATACCATCCATTTCAATTGAATTACACATGACTTTATAAAATTGAAAAAAAATTAAAACTTTTGCTAGACCTGATATTCAAATATTAATTTTTTAATTTTGGTTCTATATATATTGATTATGGAGTTGAGTTCTCTACAGGTGTTTGTGCTGGATCAGCAGGATTATTGTTTTTACTTATTGCTTCATGGTGGCTGTACAAAGTAATGAAGAAAATAAATGACAAGAAACGCAAGGAAAATTTCTTCAAGCGAAATGGCGGTTTCTTGCTACAACACAAGTTATCCTCATGTGATGGCAGTGAAAAAATCAAATTGTTTGATTCGAAGGAGTTGGAGAAAGCCACCGATCATTACCATGAAGATCGTATTCTCGGCCAAGGAGGCCAAGGTACAATTTTGTTATCCTTTCTTTATCTAAAGCTCACAAATAATTTCTTATCTTGCATTGATTTATTATCAAACATCTTGAGGCCTTTTATACATGGATCCTTCTTTGGGTTGGATAAGGGTCAAGAATATGAGCGCACTATGAATTTTTTATGCCAAAAGTCAGTACAACACTCGTGTAATATATTTACATATACATACAGACATGTGTTGGATTGGTATATAGCGCGGTGAGCGCGTATGAGCCAATATTTGTCATAATATTTTTATTGAAAAATCAAATACAATCTTTCCAAATTAATTTAACCATAATTATGTAGTTATGCTATTTCATAAATCCAGGATTTGATTTGTAGCAAAATTTATGATTTTTGTTTTCTCTAATTTCAATAAGATTTCTTTATTGTTTATTTTTCTAAATTTTTTAATTAACCACTTACTTTCAATTAATTTTCCAACAGGTACTGTTTACAAAGGCATGTTGTCAGATGGAAGAATCATAGCTGTTAAAAAATCTAAGGTTATCGACGATGGACAAGTTGAGCAATTCATCAATGAAGTCGTCATTCTTTCACAAATTGTCCATAGGAATATAGTCAAGCTCTTAGGTTGTTGTTTAGAGACCAACGTTCCAATACTAATATATGAGTTCATTCCAAATGGAACACTCTCTCAACATATTCATGATCCAAACGAGGAGTTCCCACTTTCATGGGAGATGCGCTTTCGGATTGCTACAGAAGTTGCTGGAGCTCTTTTCTACTTGCATTATGCAGCTTCCATACCCATCTATCATCGAGACATGAAGTCAACCAACATACTCCTAGACAATAAATACAAAGCAAAAGTTTCTGACTTTGGAACTTCAACATCAATTGATGTTGATAATACTCATTTGACCACACGAGTACAGGGGACATTTGGGTACTTGGATCCAGAGTACTTCCAATCGAGCCAATTTACTGATAAAAGTGATGTTTATAGTTTTGGAGTTGTTATTGTTGAGCTTCTAACTGGGCAAAAACCAATCTCTTCCACCAGATCCCAAGAAAATAGGAGTTTAGTCACACATTTTATGGAATCAATGGAGGAAAATTGTCTACTTGAGATTCTTGATCCACGAATTCTCAAGGATGGTCGGAGAGAAGAGATGATTGCTGTTGCTCACCTCGCAAAAAGATGTCTAAACTTGAATGGGAAAAAGAGGCCTACAATGAAAGATGTAACAGTTGAGTTGGAAGGAATTAGAATGTCACAAGGAAGTTCAACCATTCACCAACACTATGAAGAAGTTGAATACAATACAACCGATTTGACTAGGGCTTTGGATGTTGCTTCAACAACAACAGGGACATTTTTAGATAGTGGGAGTGGCACAGCTTTATCATTTGATGTCCGACCACTATTACATACTATGTAGTGAAGTATAAACTATACATACAATGCTTGTCCATGCTAGATATTTACCATAAAGCTTTGTTATTCAAATGTTAATTATGTACTAGTATGTAATGTTACAAACATATGTGCTAATTACTTATGCTTTGGATTGGCAGCAATAGTAGTTTTCTATACTATATTTTCTATTGATAAAATCATTCACCAAGAACAAACTGGATTCATTTGTTTGATCGAATACCCAAAAGACTGTCTGATCTTGATCAAATCCACAACATTAATCCAACTAGATTGAGCTCTATTGAAGATGATATCATTCTTGTGTAGTCCATAAAGTCTCACACAGTCGCAAAGAAAAGTTATGTCCATATTTGTTTCTCCAAATTGGAGTAACCCCACCTAAGCCACCACTCTCAAAATCTCAGTCCAGACTTTCCGAGCGAAGTTACATAAAAGGAGAGGATGTTTGGTTGATTCCTCATGTGCAATATAAATCGCAAAAAGACTTAATAGGAAAAATAAATAAATAAGTAAATAAATACACCATCTTTGCCTCTCTTCCAAATTAAGTTGTCCTCAGAATTGAGTCTCAATTGGACTGCTTCCAATAAGTTGAGTAATACTCCACATGATTCTCTTTTTTCTCATTCAAATAAAGATCTTCTAAATCTGAAATCTCAAACTATGTTGTTGTTCTCATCAAAATAACAGACCTTAGCCATACTTTACAATCTTTTTGCAAAGAAAGTTTAAAAAGTCCAGAAAATCTGTGTTTGAAGAAACAATTATGAGACCATTTATCCTTCCAAAACCTTATTTGCAATCCGTTTCACAGTTTTAAGTTAAATTTTTCGTTTTAACAGTGTCCTAACTCTATCAATCATATGACTCTGGCCAACCTCCACAATTCCTTTCCATAAACCAGAAGCAACACCTTCCCTTATTTGCAATGGGATCGATCATTCATTCCCATTCCCATTATATTTGTGAACAATAAGCTTCCTCCATAAAGAGTCCTTTTTTCTCTCCCAAATCTCAACCATCATTTTGACAAAAAGGGATGAATTCTTTAGTCTTATAGGAATAACACCTAATCTGCCAAACTCCTGTATTGTTGTCACTTTTTCTCAATTCACCGAATTAATCTCTTCACAACCACCCCAAAGAAATCATCTCTATAACTTTTCCAATCTATTTTCCACTGTTACAGACATTCTAAAAAACAGATAAGTAGTACATTGGTAAATTGGACAATGTTGCTTTAATCTGTGTCACCCTTCCAACAATTAGCTAGTCTATCCCTAAATCGTCAAATTTCTCTGCATATTTGTAATCTAAAGGACTGCTATTGTGGTTCCTATGGTATTGGCTTCAAACTCTTACATTTAATGGAGTTCCATGTCAAATGGTGAGGAATGCCGGTGAAGTCTTCCGTGCTCTAAAGAATTTCTCAAAAAACTTTATCTATTTATTTATTTGTTATTAGAGAAATATTATTTATCAATAGTAAACTATTTTGCTGATATATAACAGAAGTCTTTTTATTATTAGTGTAGATTGTGGTCAATTATGACAGCTGAGGCATCTCAAGCCTTCTTCTACATAAACATTTGACAGAGGTTGAGATGTCTCTGTTTAATTAAATTAAATTAGTATATTACACATACGCTACTACCTAATCAAGAGGGAAATAACATAAAATATGCAAAATAAAAACAACATAAAAACTATAGACGAATAAGACCCAAAAAAAAAAAGAAAAGAAAAGCATGGTTTTGCAAAAAAACTCCTCTTCTCTCATCCTCTTGCTGCTGCAGTTGCTGCTATGGCTAACAAAAACATTTGCGCTTTGTTATGCTAAGCCTGGTTGTCCAGAATACGACGGAGATGTTAGAACTCCATATCCTTTTGGAATAGGTCCCAATTGTTACTTAGATGAATGGTTCTCTATAGGATGCAAGAACTCACGCAACAACAACAACGGAATCGCACCTTACTTAATAAAGATCAATCTTGAGATGCTGGAAATTTCATTCAATGGAAGCTACCTTCAAGTCAACAATCCAGTAACATCTCCCAACTGCCCCATCAACAACAACGTAAACTCAACTTCAAGCATTGACTTGAGATTTAGCCATTTTCGCTTCGCAGAAACAACCAATGTAGTCATGGCCACGGACGAGAAGTGCAACAACCAGGAGGCCATATTGATTGATCTGGACAACAAAAGAATCACCAATTGCGCGTCTACTTGCGATCCTATTAATAATATTAACATTAGCTCCTGCGCTGTCGAAATCTCACCATATGTGCAGTACCTGCAAGGCTACAAGGTGAATTTGCGAAGCAGAAACAACAATACTCGGAGTGGAGGTAGAGGAGTCCAAACATCATGTGTATATGCGTTCTTGGTAGATGCCCAAACACAAGTGTTGATTGGTGTGAACAAGAGTTTCAGCGAGGCTGTCCAAACTCATGTCCTTGCTGTCCTCGAATGGGTAGTACAGTACAATGCCACACAGCTCGGATTGGTTCTTGACAACTACAAAAATAGCTAAGCAAGATCAACTCCATTGTCACATGGAATTGCCAAACTATTTATTGGCTTGATACAGTACAAAAAGGCCACTTTTTTATTTTCTTTTATTTTTTATACCACTGAAAACGGTTCTTATGTTATTTTGGCATGCCTAATTCTATCAATTTTGCTACCGTTTGATCTATTTTTCAAAAAAAAAAAAAAGAGCATATAGTGGTCATAATTGTTAGAAAAAAAATTTGTGAAAGAAACACTCTAAAATTTACTGAATATTGTAGTGTTTACAAATGGTTGCAGACATCCCTAAAATAAACACTCAAAAGAGTTTAAATAAACTCTTCTGTTAGCTACGCGATGCACCACTTCCTTATTTTTTTTCTACCAGATTAAATTGACAGATAATAAAACACCTAAAAACTCTCAACCACTAGGCAATTAATCTTAGAGACTCTCAACCACTAAGTCCACTATCACATATTTGTAGAACAACAATCAACAGGTGTCCCACATCAGATCTGCTACAACTGTCCCTTTAGCCCACGTTTGAATTGTGTTCTAACATTTCCCCCCTTAATTCAACGAGGGCTTTCACTCCCATCATGGACCGAAATTTCTTGAATTTATCTTCTGCAAAAGCCTTTGTGAGAATATTAGCTGGTTATTTCTCTATGTTGCAATGCGGTAGCTCTATTTCGCCTTTAGAAACCAACTCTCGAATGAAATGGTATCGAATCTCAATGTGTTTTGATCTTCCTTGCTGGATTGGATTCTTGGTCAATGCAATTGTGGATTTGTTGTCACAAAATATCACAGTAGGACCATCTTGCTTTTCCTTTAGATCTTCCAAAATTCTCCTTAACCAACTAGCATGACATGCCGTGGTTATGGCTGCTATGTACTCTGCTTCTGTGCTTGACAAAGCTATACTCTGCTGCTTCTTTGATGCCCATGAAATGATTCCTGAATCAAGGCTGAATATATAACCTGTTGTACTCCTCCTATCATCTGCACAACCAGCTCAATCACTATCAGTAAAAGCAATAAGATTATTGGGTTTGCCTTTCATATACGTGATGCCATAATTTGAACTGCCTCGAACATATCTCAAGATTCTCTTAGCTGCCCCCAAATGATGTTTGCTTGGACTGTGCATAAACTTGGATATGAGACTTACAGAAAATGCTATATCTGGTCTTGTATGAGTGAGATACATGAGTCCTCCCACTATACTTCTGAAATATTTCTTATCAACCTTTTCAACCCCATCATTCAAAGAAAGCTTTTTATTTGCATTTAATGGTGTCTTGGCAGGCCTGCAATTCATCATTCCAAATTTTTTTAACAAATCATCTACATACTTCTTTTGACAAATAAAAATACCGTCTAAATCTTGTACAACTTCAATACCCAAAAAATAATGCAAAACACCCAAGTCAGACATTTCAAAAGTTTGCATCATCGACTCTTTAAATGCTTCTATCATTTAAGAAGAACTTCCAATATATATCTGTGGAGAAGTGGCTTGGAAATACTCTTCAGATCCTGGGGGACGCTAGTGATCCTCAGCTAGTCACCTGACAAAGAATTAACACTCCGGTCGGGGGTGCCGGAATTAGCACTCTAACGGGCAAGTCAGTCTCGACTCTTTGAATTACTTGTATTTTAAGTAAAGTGTAATGGTTCACACATGCCTCTTACTTGCTGATGTTCTTCTATTTATATATTTTCTTTCTTGGGCCTCCGGATTGGATCCACTTTCAATTCGCCATTCGGCTTCAATTGTAGCAAACCGCTTTTTACTCGGCCCCTTGCTCGACCGGCTATTTGGCCGAATAGGATAGGATTCGAGAGTGCGAGACGGCGCCGAGTGCTATATATTTCGACTCCAAGTTCGACTATTCGGCATCTCTACAACTCCCATTATTCGGCCCCCACAATTGCGCCCCAAGCACTCCACTAACGACAGTTGGCTGGATCGTTTGGTTTCGAACTCGAAAAGTCATAGCCGAAATTCAGCGGCTGACCTCATTCCAACGCAAATGTCTGAGCATACGCTTCTCGATTATCATTTCAACTTCCCCCCTTCGTACACTTCTATTTATTGTGATTTAAAATTTCGACGTCTTTTCAAATACATACACACTTTTAGACGCTTGTCGCTGGATTGCCTTCTGAATTACCTCTGCAACTTCCTCTTCTTCACTATCCTCTTCGTCTCTTGTAAGTTCTCTCTCTCTCTCTGCCCTGAATCTTTTTTCTTGCTTTGTTTTTGGCTTAGCATATTCCTATAGACTAAACGAAATGGCAAAACACTTAAAAGATCTCCTTTCCTTGGATCGAATTTCTGGCTTCCGACGCCATTTCTCCATTCCTAATGACGTCCGTCTATCACTTATGACAGACGGCACCCTCGATATGGAGAGGGCTGATGAAACCACGATTGTCTTCCCTCTCCTATCAATCGCAGAGGGTGGAATCTGTTTCCCCCTTCACCCATTCCTTAGGGCTGTGCTTTGCCATTGGGGTTTAATCCCTTCCTAACCTAATGTCAACTTTTTTAGAATCGTAATGGGGATTATCGCACTAAACTGTTGCCCTAGGATTAACCTCAGCATTCTTGCTATTCGGCATTGTTATGCCTTGGCCAAGTCTTCTAGTCGGCACGGGCGTTATTTCCTTAGGGCCAAGGACACCGACCATCAACTAGTGACTATGCTTTCCAGTCCTGGGAAGCGAGTCGATGATGTTATGGTCGTTGTCCAAGGTAACTGGAAATTCGGCGAAGGCGAGGATCGCCTCGATCCTATTCTTAGACGAAGGGGCGAACCAAAGCTTCATTTTCGAGACCTCATTGTTTTGCTTGTGCAGGAAACGATTTGAAGAAAGTCCTGACATCAACCGACGACACCGTTCTTTCAGAAATCAAGGTCGCACCCAAATATTTCGGCCGATCGAGTCTTCAGAAACAGGGAAGGGCGACCAACGTTCTACTCCGCTACGAGCCGACTTATATGACTTTCTCGGCGGTAGAAAACATCCCAATTCCGAAGGGTGAGGACTTTCTTATCGTTCTTATCTTGACTGATTTCAAAAACTTGAGGCAAATTGGTTTCGAGGGGTCCGATTCGGAGCGACCAGAAGTAGCTGAGGTCGCCGACTCAGATCAGTCCGAAGTCGAAGTCGACGAGGCTTTGAAGTTGGCCTTTGAGGAAGCCAGCCTCAATTCAGCCGACCCGCCGTCCACTTCGGACTGAGAGGACCTTCCACTTGATGACATTTTTCACGGTCTAGAGGACCTTCCTGATGCGTACCCCAAAGATATGGCTGGGTTAAGCCTCACACAACTTGCCAAGAAGGCGAACACGGAAAGGATGGCCGTGCGGCGAAGAGCAGAGGCCATTTGAGCTGGAGTGCCACCTGTCGCCAAATCTCAGCCCTCCCTGCCTGTTAGCGAATCTCAGCCTTCCTTGCCTGTTTATTGAGGAGGGAACGGAAAAAAACCGAAGTGCCGAGGTCGAGGCCGGCTCAGAAGAAAACCACGCTGACAAATGACCTCGTTTGGAGGAATCGGATATGATTGTGCCTTTTGTCATTCAGCTGAAGATAAAAAACACGTCGATCCCCCCTGATGCTTCGGTAATTAAAGATCCAGCGGTCGCACTCAGCATGGCTACGTCCGTCTCATTGCCGGCTGACAAGGTGGCTTTCCGGGCGGAACCGGATCTGGTTGCAATAGCATTGGCCGCGCAATCGACTCTTTTGGTATATATCTTGACTTTGTCTTTTCACTTTATGCAAATACTATTTTGGTCTTAATTTCCTGTTTTGCAGACCATCAGAAGGATAGCCGAAATGGGCCGTCGCTATCATGATGCCGTCGAGCAGCTTGGCCGTCTACAAACGGAAGTTGAGGGCCAAAGGAGCAGGGCCGAGTTCGAAGCTTTAAGGGTGAAGATGGAAGGCGCGCGGGCCGAGGCCGAAGTGGAGAGGGCGCGTAACACGGATCAACTGAGATCGGCCGCTAAGAGGAGGGCAGACGCGAGGGAAGACGGGCTCAACTTGGCCCATGAGGCGGTCTCCAAACTGGAGGCTGAGTTAGAGGGAGTAAAGAAGGCAAAGGAAGCAGCCGACTCGGAGGCTTCCAAGGTATTCGAGGCCTGGAAAAGTGCTGCTTTCGCCGAATATGTAGACGAAGTCCCCAAATTTGAAAATCGGATATTCAAACACGGCTGGCTCAAAGTCCTTGTTGCTGCTGATGTGACATTGGCTATGCCAATTCCATACGAGCAAGTGGATGTTGAGCCGCTGGAGTCTGACTCCGAGGATTAATTTGGGCGACACCTGTTTTTGTTTTAGGAATTTTCGAATGTATTTTTACAGCTTTTTGTTTGGTAATTTTCATGTATTGCTACAGTCATAGTTTTTTGCTAGGCATTTTCATACAAACTTGTAGCTTTTTGTTTAGTAATTTTTGTATGTAAAATGGCTACAATTTGTGCCCAATTTACTAATGAAAATTTCCTTTTTTGCCTTGATATTATTTGTGCTAAATTTTGTTATTGATGAATGGTATTGCTTTCAATTATAAAATGGCTATATTTTGTTTTCAATACCAAGTATCGATCGGCATTCGGTTTACGTACTTGGCCGATCAGATTAATAAATCTGCCCTTGCCCCAGCCAGTGCAAGAGCTTCAGAAGCTGAATAGGACTAGTTCCTGGAATGGCTGCGGCATAAATCGATCGGCATTGGGTTTAAATACTTGGCCGATCAGATTAATAAATCTGCCCTTGCCCCAGCCAGTGCACGAGCTTCAGAAGTCGAATAGGACTAGTTCGTGGAATGGCTGCGGCATGAATCGATCGGCATTGGGTTTAGATACTTGGCCGATCAGATTAATAAATATGCACTTGCCCCAGCCAGTGCATGAGCTTCAGAAATCGAATAGGACTAGTTCGTGGAATGGCTTCGGCATAAATCGATCGACAGTGGGTTTAGATACTTAGCCGATCAGATTAATAAATATGCCTTTGCCCCAGCGAGTGCACGAGCTTCAGAAGCTGAATAGGACTAGTTCCTGGAATGGCTGCGGCATAAATCGATCAGCATTGAGTTTAGATACTTGGCCGATTAGATTAATAAATCTGCCCTTGTCCCAGCCAGTGCATGAGCTTTAGAAGCCGAATAGGACTAGTTCGTTGAATGGCTGCGGCATAAATCGATCGGCCTTGGGTTTAGATACTTGGCCGATCAGATTAATAAATCTGCCCTTGCCCCAGCCAGTGCAGGAGCTTCAAAAGCCGAATAGGACTAGTTCATAGAATTGTTGCGGCATAAATCGATCGGCATTGGGTTTAGATTCTTGGCTGATCAGATTAATAAATCTGTCCTTGCCCCAGCCAGTGCATGAGCTTTAGAAGCCGAATAGGACTAGTTCATGGAATGACCCGATCGGCATCTGGCTTTTGGCGTTTAGAATTAATGACAGCACCTCAGGGGCGCTGCATACATTGAGAATAAATAGGGTGAGTTCGCGCCAGTGATTCCACTTATTCTTATTCAGACTTAATTTAAACTAGCTTGAGATAACTGTGAATGTCAAACAGACTGTTCTTCAACAGCAAAGAGGAAGGACGAACATTGGCTGAGCTAGAGACTATAATGAATCGCAGTAGCGAGCCTACATGCACGGGAGGAAGGACGTCCAAGGAACGGGAAAAATGTCAGCCCCCAAGTCGTCGAAGCAGATCACCCCAAAAAGAAAAATAGGAACGGAGAAGCTCCCCGCGACCGCGATCGAAAAGCGAGCTCGATACGACGCCACGACCGTTGAGTTTTGCGGTTTTCGTGGGGAATAAACCAATGACGGAGGCGGATTCCATTGTTAACGATCTAGGTGTAGCAGTCGAGTTCGCTCGACAGATCTTTCCACCGGAGGTCCAACAGTCGATGGTTGGACGGCAAGATTTTGAAGTATTTTGAGAAGGCATCCATGGGGCGGTGAAGGGGCTGTACACCACTTATGAAGTCAACATGCATCTGCACGCCGCGCGACGAGAAATAGAAAAGAAGGACGAACGAATCCGCAGTTTGGAGGCTCGCATGGAGAAAGCCAAGCGTGAGCTTAGGGAGCTTAAGAAAGCTCAAGCCACCGAGCCGTAAGCGGCAGGTCAATCTAACCCGATCGTGGAGGAGAGAGTGACCCAACGCTGTTAAGTCACGCCATTGCCGACCGAGATACGGCAAGCATGTTTGCCGTAGAAAATGCGAGGACCATGGGTTATGAACAAGGCTTCCATGCGGGCCGGAAGGTTGGGATCGACAAAACAAAAGAGAAACTTGTAGAGGAGGTCTGCCGATGCAAGAACCGAAGCTTTAGGCACGGTTGGATTAAGGCACTTCAAGCCGCGGAGGCTCTTCGAGCAGAGGGTGTTAATTCGGCGTTGCCGCGGTACCAACGTGATCATTTTCCCTTCTCCACCTTTGAAGTCGAAAAGAGTGACGATGAGGGAAAAGCCGGATAAAAATACTCATTGTAATGCTCAAATGCAGATTGCGTTCAAAACTATGTAATCATTGGCTAATCGAATAAAATGTTTTATTTTCAATGTTTGTGTTTCGTTTTATATTCGGCACACACGTGTCTGCATGTCTCATTGTATAAATGTTTGAATAAATGTATTTTAAATGGTTATGTAAATGGTTTTTGCCGGCTCGACATAACAGAGCATTCTACATAAAATATCTATTTGGCATACACTTGTTACGCACGACCCCGGCCCCGGCCCAAAGGTGTCATGCGCCGAGGGGGCTTCGAATTCGGAGACTTAGTTTGGCCAATCGTGATATCCACGGAGGGCGTAACGAATTTGGAGGCTTTTTCGGCCTAAAGGCGTCATGCGCCGATGGGGCTCCGAATTCAGAAACTTAGTTTGGCCAATCGTGATGTCCACGAAAGGCGCTCCGAATCTGGAAGCTTTTTCGGCCCATAGGCGTCATGCGCCGATGGGGTTCTAAATTCGGAGACTTAGTTTGGCCAATCGTGATATCCACAAAGGGCACTCCGAATCCAGAGGCTTTTTCGGCCCAAAAGCGTTATGCGCCAATGGGGCTCCGAATTCGGAGACTTAGTTTGGCCAATCGTGATATCCACGAAGGGCGCTCCAAATCCGAAGGCTTTTTCGGCCCAAAGGCGTCATGCGCCGATAGGGCTCCGAATTCGGAGATTTAGTTTGGCCAATCGTGATATCCACAAAAGGCACTCTGAATCTAAAGGCTTTTTCAGCCCAAAGGCGTCATGCGCCAATGGGGCTCCGAATCCGAAGACTTTTTTGGCCAGTCGTGATATCTATGAAGGGCGCTCTGAATCCAAAGGCTTTTTCAGCCCAAAGGCGTCATGCGCCGATGGGGCTCCGAATCTGGAGACTTAGTTTGGCCAATCATGATATCCACGAAGGGCACTCCGAATTCGGAGGCTTTTTCGGCCCAAAGGCGTCATGCGCCGATGGGGCTCCGAATCCGTAAGTCTTTTCGACCCAAAGGCGTCATGCGCCGATGAGGCTCCGAATTCAGAGACTTAGTTTGGCCAATCGTGATGTCCACGAAGGGCGCTCTAAATCTGGAGGCTTTTTCGGCCCAAAGGCGTCATGCGTCGATGGGGCTCCGAATTCAGAGACTTAGTTTGGCCAATCGTGATATCCACGAAGGGTGCTCCGAATCCAGAGGCTTTTTCGGCCCAAAGGCGTCATGCGCCGATGGGGCTCCGAATCCGGAGACTTCGTTTGGCCAATCGTGATATCCACGAAGGGCGCTCCGAATCCGAAAGTTTTTCAACCCAAAGGCGTCATGCGGCGATGGGGCTCTGAATTCAAAGACTTAGTTTGGCCAATCGTGATGTCCATGAAAGGCGCTCCGAATCCGGAGGCTTTTTTGGCCCAAAGGCGTCATGCGCTGATGGGGCTTCAAATCCGGAGACTTAGTTTGGCCAATCGTGATATCCACGAAGGGCGCTCCGAATCCGAAAGTTTTTCAACCAAAGGCATCATGCGGCGATGGGGCTCTGAATTCGGAGACTTAGTTTGGCCAATCGTGATGTCCATGACGGGCGCTCCGAATCCGGAGGCTTTTTCGGCCCAAAGGCATCATGCACCGATAGAGCTCCGAATTCGGAGACTTAGTTTGGCCAATCGTGATATCCACGAAGGGCGCTCCGAATCCGGAGGCTTTTTTGGCCTAAAGGCGTCATGCGCCAATGGGGCTCCGAATTTGGAGACTTAGTTGGGCCAATCGTGCTATCCACGAAGAGCGCTCCGAATCCGGAGGCTTTTTCAGCCCAAAGCCGTCATGCATCGATGGGGCTCCGAATCCAGGGACTTAGTTTGGCCAATCGTGATATCCACGAAGGGCGCTCCGAATCTAGAGGCTTTTTCGGCCCAAAGGCGTCATGCACCGATGGGGCTCCGAATTCGGAGACTTAGTGAGGCCAATCGTGATATCCACGAAGGGCAGTCCGAATCCAAAGCCTTTTTCGTCCCAAAGGCGTCATGCGTCGATGGGGCTTCGAATCCGGAGACTTAGTTTGGCCAATCGTGATATCCACGAAGGGCGCTCCGAATCCGAAGGCTTTTATCAGAAATCTTTTGAACTGGATTGCACAATGAGTAAACAGGAATCTTTGCATTACAAAAGTGGAATGTGTACATGGTGAGCCATTCAGAACTAATATCATTCCCCACAGGTCGGGTTTAATGATAGAATTTGCGCAAGTGTGTTGAACTCCAAGGCCGTGGCAAGCTCCTTCCGGACATGTCTTTGAGTTGATATGCCCCTACTCCTACGATCGAATCAATCTGATAGGGGCCATCCCAGTTAGGACCCAATTTTTCATCCTCTAGTTTCTTGGCAGCTGGAAATACCTTCTTCAGGACCAACTCTCCTGGTGTGTAGCAGCGCAGCTGAACACGTTGATTATATGACTTGGCAAGCTGCTGCTGGTACCGCGCCACAGACGCAAGGGCATGGTCTCTTCGTTCTTCGATCAGAATCAAATTCAAAGCCAGCATCATGTCGTTTCGGCCCATATCAAAAACTTGCGATTTCAGGGTTCGGTGGCTGATCTCCAGGGGTATGATCGCCTGGGTTCCAAAGCATAGAGCAAACGGCGTTTCTCCAGTGGATCGCCTCGGCGTAGTTCGATGAGCCCACAATACACTCGGCAATTCTTCGACCCATTTGCCTTTAGCTTTCTCCAACCTCTTCTTGATGCCGTCCAAGATGGATTTGTTAGAGGCTTCGGCTTGACCATTGCTTTGAGAGTAAGCCAGTGTAGAAAAGTAAGGCCGGATACCATACTTGCTGCACAGCTCTCGGTGGACGCCACAATCAAACTGGGTGCCGTTGTCTGAAATAAGAGCTCTTGGAATGCCGAATCGTGTTATGATATTTCTCCATACAAAGCGTTTAACATCGGCATCTCGAATGTGCGTTAATGACTCCGCTTCGACCCATTTTGTGAAGTAATATGTCGCGACAATCAAGTATCGCTTGTTCCCTAGGGCCCTCAGCAATAGTCCTACGATATCAAGTCCCCACTGGGCGAACGGCCAAGGACTGGTAATGGAACTTAACTCTTCAGCAGGCAGATGGGTTAACGGGGAGAACTTCTGGCACTGTTCACATTTCTTCACATAGCATTCAGCATCAGCTCTCATTGTCGGCCAGTAATACCCCTGTGTTATAGCTCGATGGGCCAAAGAGCGCCCTCTAGAATGGGCACCACAACTGCCTTCATGTATTTCAGTCAGAAGCTCTTCAACTTTGTCCGGGTGTACACATTCTAGGTATGGACCAGAAAGGGATTTTTTATAAAACTTTCCTTGCAGATCCAAGTAGTATCGCTGGGCTTTGTTTCGCAGCTTGTACGCTTCTTTTTTGTCCGCTGGGTGCTGTTCGGAAGATAGGAATGCAGCAATGGGGTCCATCTAACATGGTCCTGACTCTACGACATTGACCTGGATTTCCTCCGAAGGGCTAATGCTCGACTCCGGGATGAACTGTGATAACCCTCACCACTGATTAGTGCTAATCTATGATTAAGCATGTTAAGTGACTGATAGACTGAAATTCTGAACTGATTGATTGAGTGTATTAGTTTAAATGCAAATCTATCTGTTTGATTGCTAAATTATCTGTTCATGTTTTATGTTTTAAACTGCAAATCGAAGGCCTTATCGGCGGCCGAATCCGAAACTGATTAGTGTTTTATGCTAATTAGAATTTATGTGATTTTATGATAAATTTAGTTAGAATTTGATTTGGTATGATTAAATTAGATTAAAAAGTCATATGACATCAATTTGAGTTATTTACCAAATTGCCATTAGTGGACAATGCTAGGCCATCTATTAGTCTTGATTTACCTAGGCTTGGCATCACATTTCTTCAGCCTTTTCTTGAGCCTAAACTGATTAGAGAGAGAGAGAGAGAGAGAGAGAGAGTTAGGAGAGCTTGGTTTTATCTAGGGAATTGCTTAGAGAACTAGAAGAATTGAAGAGTAAATTGCATAATTGAGCTTCTAGACTTGAAATTGAGGACCTAAGGCAGGAGAATCATCCTCTTGAACTTGAATTCTAGTTGTATCTTGCATGTTTTATGAAAGTTTGGTGATTAGAGTCTAGAATTGGTTCAAAATGTTGAATTGAAGCTTTAATCATGCATGCATGTATACATTGTAGAGTTTTAAGGTTGTTTTCATGGAAATTCTTACATGCATGTCTTTATTCTAGCTATGGTCCATGAATTCATCATGTTTTAGAGTGAATTGACTCATTTGATCATGCATTGGAAGCTTTGATTTCAATTGAACACTTGCATGTTGCATGTTCATCATGTTCTTGAAGTTTTGTTTGAAAATGGGTTCAATTGACTCACCATTGGACTTTGATTTTACAAATTGATCTTCAAACATGTTATATTATGGGTTTAAAGTGTTTTTCCAAAAAATGGGCCCAAGAGGTTAAGTTTTGATGTGTTGAATGTTGAGTTTCATGCTTGGAGACAAATCTGGAAATTCCAGATTTTGGATCCACGCTGGAGCGAGAAACTTCACGCTCGAGCGTACACTCTGAGTTCATGCAGTCCGCTCGAGCGAGGAAAGTAACGCTCCAGCGTGAAATGCGTGTATCCAGTACTTTGCATGTGTTTACAGTCCGCTCGAGCAAGGGAATACACGCTCGAGTGAGGACTTGTGTCTCACGCTCGAGCGGGGGTCGAGCGCCTGTCGAGCGTGAATTTCATGCATCCAGTACTTTTGCAGTCCGCTCGAGCGAGGAAAGTCACCCTCGAGCGTAGCTCCTTTGTCTGCATGTCCGCTCGAGCGTAGAAATCCACGCTCGAGCGAGACCCTTGTTTTTTGAAAATTTTGAAAAGTGTTTTAAAGTACATCTTTGCATCCTCATTTCATCATAGGCATTCCTAGACCTTGTTTAAGGCATCTTAATGAGGATATTGATGTAGAACCACACCGAGTCAAGTTAGGGACTAAGTCATTGTTTCCCAAGTGTGTAACTTAGTGTGTGTTCGCTCTGTAACTGTGTAGGGTTGGCATCCGAGGACGCTCACTAGCCTATCTGTAACCCAAAACTCTGTGAGTAACAATGTTGTAAAGATATATTCAATCATGAATATTTTCTGAATGATCTACTGTACTGCTTTCTGAAATGATATTTCTTACTGAATGAATGCTTGCCCTATTTGCGAACTGTATTCGTGGCATCCATAGCAATTTACTGTTACTGTATTGTACTGCTACTGTCACAGAGATCTCTGTCGGTTCCCATGTTTGGAACCACTACTGTTTACTGATAATGATGGCCATCAATTGACTGTTCGGTCTATGAAGACCTACTGTATTGTTTGCTATTAGATGTACCACTTATGACTGCTATGATCGAATAACTAATATACTGTTCAAATGACTGTTTTAATACTGAAAGGACATTCATTCCTAACCTCTTTACGCATATGTTATTCACTGGGCTTTAGCTTACTGTTTATATATATATGTAGATGTCCAGGCACCGGATCGGAGCTAGTAGCGTTGGGTTAAACTCCTTTTTTGTCAAGCCAACCAACATGCCTCACTGCGAGGTTCCAAGTGTGTCCAAGCCAAGGCTGCTTCGGGGTGTTTTAGATCCCCATTTCTGTCTCTGTTTTGTATAGACTGTATAGACTTGTATTGTACTGTTATGGTAGGGATTTGGTCCCTAACTCGAATACCTGTATATGATGTATGTATATACTGTTTTGATTCTGAATGTGTATATGTATGAAAAGTCTTTTTGCATACAGACTGTCACAGCTCATTAGACATCTTTTTATTACTGTTTTGGCTTCCGCCAGCCCCTGTACTCTGTATTATTGTTTTTACTGTTAAGCAGGCCTTCGGTAATCACAAATTACTAGCCGGTTATGGTGCTAAACCCATAGGGGTGGGTTTGGGTCGTGACAGAGTGGTATCAGAGCGATACTAAACCACGAGTTATACCGCACACACATGTCCAAATGAGCTATAGGATGTCCTAGAAAAGTGAATAGGGCATTACATGAGCAGTGATAAGTGTGTGTGGCCATGACATGAATATATGTGCTAATGTGTTAATATGTTATGTATGCAACTGTTTATGTTTATAATTGCCATAATTGTCTATAGTGAAATGGATAACGCAAGAAATGCTAATGAACCTGAATCATCTGAGGCTAGAATGGCAAGGCTCGAAAGAACAGTTGAACTGCTAACTGAGGCCTTAAGGCTACAATAGAACCAATAGCCCCCACCTCTTCCGGTACAGCCGGAACCGAATGTGAATGATGGCATAATTGCTCTAACACAGAAGTTTAGTAAAATGAAACCATCGTTATTCCAAGGAGGCCTTGAACCGCTAAAGGCCGAAGCATGGGTCCTAGAGACCGAGAAATTATTTGAAGTCTTTCCATGTTCTGAAGCACACAAAGTGCTACTGGCTACCTTCACCTTACAAGAAGAGGCCAGAAGGTGGTAGATGCTGGTCCGCGACACCAATATTGCTATGAATTGGGCTCAGTTTAAGGGAGCCTTCTTTGAGAAATACTTTCCACAATGTGTCAAGGATCGCAAAGTGACTGAGTTTGAACAACTGAAACAAGGCACTATGTCCGTAGCTAAGTACGAATCGAAATTCACTGAACTCGCCAGATATGCACCACACATGGTGGATACCGATTACAAAAAGGCCAGGAACTTTGAATGCGGCCTTAATATTGAAATACTTGACAGAATCAATGTTCTGAAACTACTGAAATATGTAGATGTTCTTGACCGAGCAATAATGGCTGAGTCGAACATCGAGGCACTAAAACAAACTGAAACACCAGCGACCGAGTGGCGTGGTAAGAGACGAGGCTTCAAGTTTAAGAAAGGCCGGAACAGTTAATTGAATAAAAAGCAAAATACAAGGTCAATAACCAGTTCCAGTCAGGGAAGTGGTTCCTTACCGCCCTGTTTTGAATGTGGTAAGAAACATAAAAGGGTTTGTTATAAAATATCTGGTGCTTGTTACAGGTGTGGCAAGGTGGGCCACATGGTCAAAGATTGCCCTTCTACTCCTCAGGGCAATAGTAAAGCTGCAGCCAGCATCGCAGCATCAACTGTTGCACCAAAACCTAATCCCAAAGCAACTGGAAAAGAGCCTATGAGGCAAGGCTGAGTGTTCGCACTTGTACCGGGAGATGTACATAATACCGAGACCGTTGTGTCAGGTATACTCTTAATTTGTGCTCAAAATGCTTATGTTCTGATTGATTCGGGGTCTACACATTCATATGTATCGCATACTTTTTCATGAAAATTAAATAGACCACTGGAACCTATGAACTATCTGTTAGTTGTATCTTCACCTGTTGGGGAATCCATGACTTGTGCTTATATGTACCCTGCATGTGAGATTATTGTTGAAGATGCGCATTTGTATATTAATTTACTGCCATTGAATATTGATCATTTTGATGTGATATTGGGAATGGACTGGTTAACAAAATATCATGCTACCATAGACTGTGTAACAAAACAAGTTGCTTTCCATCCACCTGGACTGCCTGAATTTGTGTTTGACGGAGTTGGAATAGTACCTCCCCCGTATCTGATTTCATCCATGAAAGCTTTTAAACTGATTAAAAAGGGGTGTAAAGGGTATCTGTGTTATGTATTGACTGTACCTACTGATGCTAAAACTGATGTGAACAATATTCCTATTGTCAGAGAATTCCCAGATGTTTTTCCAGATGATTTGCCAAGGGATTTGATTGATAGGGAGATTGAATTCACCATTGATGTGATTCCGGGTACACAACCAGTATCTAAAGCTCCTTACAGAATGGCACCGACTGAATTGAAAGAGTTGAAAGTCCAACTGCAAGAACTGTTAGATAAGAAGTTCATCAGGCCCAGTACATCGCCATGGGGCGCTCCAGTTTTGTTTGTAAAGAAGAAAGACGACTCATTGAGACTTTGCCTCATGTTGATGACTTATTTGATCAGTTACAGGATGCCCAAGTTTTCTCTAAAATTGACCTTAGATCTGGATACCACCAGTTGAAAGTCAAGACAGGGGACATTGAAAAGACTGCCTTTCGAACGAGGTACGGACATTACGAATTCTTAGTTATGCCTTTCGGAGTTACCAATGCACCTGCTGCATTTATGGATCTTATGAACAGAATTTTCAAACCATTCCTAGATGAATTTGTAGTTGTCTTCATAGATGACATTTTGATTTACTCCAAAAGCATAGAAGAACATGAACATCATTTAAGAATTGCCTTGCAGACCCTAAGAGAACAGAAACTGTATGCTAAACTGACAAAATGTGAATTTTGGCTTGATAATGTTATGTTTTTGGGACATGTAATCAGTAAGGATGGAATTTCAGTTGATCCACAAAAATTGAAGCAGTAATGAATTGGCCTAAACCGACGAATGCTACCGAAGTCTGAAGTTTTCTAGGCTTAGCCGGGTATTACAGAAGGTTTGTCAAAGACTTCTCCAAAATTGCCCTACCACTGGCTCAATTGACTCAAAAGGGGATATCATTTGACTGGGCCGATCAGAGAGAATCAGTCTGTAGACATCCTCCGAACGTCCCAGGAGGGATGAATCCCCCCCCCCCGGTTCTTGTTCGTTTGTGGGTTCACTACAGTTCGGACTCAAATTGTCACAGTCCTAAATCTAAACCAAAGAGTCCAAATCCGGCAAATCGTTTTGAGAAAATAGATTTTTAGAAAGAAGTGCCAAACATGGACTACTTTGCCAGATACAGAGTCGCCACCTAAATATTTTTTATGGGGGAATTTAGGAAACCCTAACTCGTTTGCCTAAGGCCACGTGTCCGTCATCACCAAAGTTTCCTTGGCTCGGGAACTTGGGTACGATTAGGGAAGATCAACTATGAGCACCCCTGCTCGCCCGATCCGAAGATCGGCCTCTACTAACCATGATATCTAGTTTTGAAAACGTTATGTGTTCTTATTCTGATTAATTAGCTAATCTTACTGTGTGATGCGCACAACACAAAAGTATAAACTAAATCGCCTAATTTAGAACAAAGCATTGCATATCCGTTTGTTCGAAAAATTGTTTGAAATTTGCTACTCGCAAGTAGGCTAAAATACGGATTTCAACGAGTTGTTCCAACTCAAGCAATCCAACCTTCACCCACAGGCATTCAGGCAGTAATATCACATAAGCACATAGCCACATGGTAAGCATACTATCATGTTAACATTCGCACTCATGCGAGATGCTAAAGCATAAATACTTACAGCGTACTCCGAACCAAAACAAAGAACATGTTAGCAATCAAACGTATGATCCAAGTCCATGTTAAATGGCTAATGTGTCACAGGCAAAATGCAATCTAGAATAGGCTCGGCTCGGCTAATCCTAGGATGGCATGTGAAATGCAACAAGTAACATGTATTCAAGTTAGATTTGAAATACTATGCAGTTAGCATGATACGCCGAGCCCGGGGCATGCAATACTGATGAATGAATGCACGCATGCATAACATAAGGTATGCTAAATTAAATATGCCCTAGTACTAACCATCAAAAGCAAGTAAGTAAAAGAGAGAAAGAAATGGGGGTTGGAAGACATGCACACACACACCCACACTTATTACACATTCGCCCTCGCTCGGAGGGACCAAAAGAATAATACAAATTAATTAACCTACAAGCTAATTAATTATTACAGACCACTTAACTAGTTAAGCAAATTAACTAAGCTAAGAAAGCAATAAAACAGCCTCGGGAAGAGGGTCCAATGCATGCGTGCTCGAGTTTGCTCGGAAATCCGTCACCATACACAAGCTGCCCCTGTTTACCCTGCTCTGCTCTTTTGAAAATTGCACAAGTCCCCAGGAACACTCTTTGAACACTGTGGAGCATCACCGACCAAGGAGAAACATCACCGACCATGGTAGAAGGGTCATCGACCAAATATTAAGCTCTCAAACTCAAATGTTTGGTCGGTCGACAATAGAGATGGTCGGCCAACCATGTATGCCTGCAGAATCTTGTTTTGACAGTAGCAGAGGGCAAACATGGCATGGCAATGCATTTCAAGCAAATGTGTGCACCAACACCCTCCTTATCATGTTCGTGACTCAAAAGAGGATGGTCCTTGACCCTCGGACCATCAATCGCGCATTTCAATGCATGATGGCCAAATGAGTCAAGTTGTGCATTTTGATGTCAAATGTAATGCACACAAACACATAAGGCCCAACCTCTATCATTTGATCAAGAGACAAGGCATGCATGCTCAATGCAATGCAACCTAGACATGTGAGCTAAGTGTGCAATCATGAGCATGAAAGCAAGTAATGTGTACTAAGCATACAACCTAAACAAACAAACATGCAAGGCATGTAACAACATGTGCAAGCCAACAAGCATGCAATATGCAATGCGAACATGCAAACATGCAAGACACATAACATGTTAAGCAACCAAGACAAAAGGAAGAAAACATGCTAAATGCAATGTGATTCAAGCATGCAACACATGTGATAGGCCAAGTATGCAACAACACACAAGGCGAGCATGCAACAACATGCAAAGGAGGGACTTACACCAAGATGGACAGCTCTCTACTAGGTCCAAAACAGTGGCCAAAATGCTAAGGAAATGAAGGCCAAAACACATACAAACATACATGCACACCTAGCCCAACTCTTAAGCATAAAGAAGCAACTTTTAAGCACACTTAAAAGAGGATAAACATGGACTAATGGCAAGCATAGCAAGCTCTGAAAATACATGAGGAATGATGCCAAATCAACCTATTAATGCAAGCAAGGCATGCAACTATGTCCAAATCTCAAGGTAAGCCAAGGGGCTTAAACCATAGCTATATGAAGCAAGTCCCAAAGGGCCATGGGGACTCAAAACCACCCCAAGGCAGATCAAAACAAGGTCAAAAGCACACCTAGATGGCATCTAAATGGCCTAAGTCTAGAGGCATGCAAAAGGGTCCAAACATAGAGCATAAGACACCAACCTTTTAAAGTATTAAAGGAGCATCAAATGCAAACATACAAGCATGCCACAAGGACTGAAATGACATGATAAGTGGTTCCAAACCACTGAAACAAAGCAAGTAAAGCATGCTAGAGGGGTCAACACTCAAGGCCTACAAGGGAGATTGTATGGTAGCTATACAAAGCAAAGCATGGATGACCCGAGTAACCAAAAATAGACCTCAAGCACACCAAAACATGCATAAAAACTTCATAAAGCTAGGCTAAAAACATACTAGAAACAAGGCTCAAAGCACAAAGCATGTTAAGGCAATTCATGGCATTACAAGACAAGTATGCAAAGCAAGCATGGTGTGTCTAAACCAACTTAAAACAGTGTTATATCATGGCAAAATAAGCATAAATACTAGCTAAGACATGGCCAACATGAACTCAACAATGGTGCTCACACATGAGGCTAAAATGACAACTTTTGAAGACAACAAGGAGAGGGGATGGCCCTCTCCTTCTTAGGACCTCAAAGCACCATCCCCACCACTAAAATCCCTCTAGATTTCAGTGGTGAGGAGGCCCAAACAAGGTGGTCCCGGAGCTCACCAAAATAGCACAAAATGGTGGCCAAACAAGGCCTAAGAGGGGTCAAACAACCCCAAACACCAAAGCAACCTGAAACAACTATTTTAAGCACTTAAAATTAGAACTTTTATATTTTATAAGTTAAGCTTAAAAACAGATGCAAGGATGGCTAAAAGCCTATGCAAAAATGGGAAATACAGGAGTAAAGTTCTTACCCTTGAAGACTTTCTTCACAAGGACCACTCCAGCCCCTTCTCCAAGCTTAGACCAACTCAAAAACTCTGAAAATCACTCCTTAGTACCTCAGTAGCCAAAGGAAAGTGTAACTCTAGGTGTTTGTGTGCAAAACTATGAACGAAACACCTTAATACACACACAATATGGAAGAGAGGGAGATATAGAGATAGAATAGATACAACTATTCTAACCCTAATCCAGAGCTCTGGAACTCAACCTTCTAACCCTTGAGGAGGGAGGAGAAGGCCTCCCTTTATAGAGGATCACTCTTGCAAAGCTTACAAAACAAGCTAAGAATAGATACAAATATTTTGGCACAAAATATCTGCCAAAAATAGATGCATAGTGGTCGGCCAGCCAAAAATGCCAAATTGACCAAACAAATGGCCGATCGACTAAACAGAGTGCCGACCGACCAAACATTTGGCCGATGGCAACAAAACAATGGCTGGTTGCCTCAATTCATGGCCGGTGAGATGTGGAGATGGCCAACAAGCCATTCCCTACTCCTCAAAAGCAAAACACAAGTGTTTGGTGCAAAACCAAACACAAAACAGGCAAGTTGAGAGGTCTTGAGGCAAGGCGCGTAGCCGAGACCTCCGAGAACTCAAGACGAACACGAACATGGATGAACACTGAGTGTTCAAACGATGACGTCCAAGTCTTGAGAATGGTCAAAAATGGGGTGTCTACAATTGCCCCTCTTTGACAGAACTCGAAAGTCATAACAATGACGGGAGTGAGTGTCAAAGCCCAGAGACGACCCATTTTTGACAAGGCCGAAGACTTAGACAAACATCCAAGACAATAAAGATATGCGCCCGAAGGCGGGGGCAAAATGCAATTGACAATGCAAGAAGCCAAACATAACTCATGATCATGCAAAGAAAGTTGTAACGAAGCACAACATGCAACAGTTTTAAACAAGGACCAAGCTACATTACAATGTAGAAAGGATGTAAGAAAATTATTCAATTCTTGATACGTCTCACACGGAGAATACAATACCTGTGCGGCTCGTCTGGTTGCACCAGCTTCAAATGAACCGTACATACAATATCGTGCCTAAAAGAGAAAGAAAGCTTAACAGGTACGATATCGTTAGCAACATGGATAACAATGCAATCTAAGCTGCGTAATAACGCAAGTGAAGGAGTGCATGACAATGCAACCTATGTGTGACAACGCATAACAATGCGAAATGGATGCAAAATGATAATGCAATATATACAAAACTATGTATAAACAATGCAAATGATATGCAATGCAATTGAAACACGATCAAACCATAAGCAGTTCAAGACCACACAAATATCATAAAGATGATGGAGATGCGAAGTCCATCTACCATAGAAAAGGTGCCGACACCCTCAAACTACAATACCAGCAATGGAATAGGCACGTACACATGCAGAACTATGAGTGTGTAGACGGAACACAAGATACAAGTAATTGGGTGGGATGATATAAGTGGGGAATGCTCTGCTCAGGAGAGATCGTGATCCTAAATGCTGGATGCATAACACTACACTACAATGCAATGAATGAAATGGATAAGGCGCATGGCCAAACCGTATCTTGCCTAGGAAAGGCATGAACACATACAAACCATGTTTAACACAGAAACGGTGCCGTCACCCACAACACTAGGTGCGTACACATAATATCATAACTGTGCTTCAACGCGAAAAGTATGAGCATATACCAGACCAAGCTCAACATGGAAAGGCACGAACCATAGATGGAGGTGATGCAATGAATGCATGCAAGCTGCAATGCAATATAATGAATGCATGACAATGTACTATTTACAATGAAATGTACATACTAAATGATACAGTAGGGAAATGCATGACAATGTAAAGTAAGGAAGAATGCACTACAATGCATGTAAGGAAAGATGCATGACAATGCAAGCTATGTACAATGCAATATTTACTAGCTAAAATGCAATGGATGTAGTGGATAAAGCCTGCGACCAAAACGTATCTTGCCTAGGAAAGGCATGGACACATACAGACCACGTTTAACACAAAAACGGTGCCGTCACCTACAACACTAGGTGCGTACACATAATATCATAACTGTGCTTCAACGCGAAGAGTACAGGCACATACCAGACCAAGCTCAACATGGAAAGGCGCAAGCCGTAAATGGAGGTGATACAATAAATGCATGCAAGCTACAATGCAATATATACAATATACAATGGAATGTAATGTTTACAATGGATAAGGCTTGCGGCCTAACCGTATCTTGCCTGGGAAAGGCATGGATACATACAAACCACGTTTAACACAGAAACGGTGTCGTCACCCACAACACTACGTACGTACACATAATATCATAACTGTGCTTCAACGCGAAGAGTACGGGCACATACCAGACCAGGCTCAACATGGAAAGGCGCAAGCCGTAGATGGGGGTGATGCAGTGAATGCATGCAAACTACAATGCAATATATACAATATGCAATGGAATGTAATATTTACAATGAAATGCATGTCAATGCAATATTTACAGTGATGCATGACATATGCACTATTTACAGTGAATGCATGACATATGCACTATTTACAATGAATGCATGACAATGCATGTTTGTGTTTTTTTTTTATTTTTGTTTGAAAATGCATGATAATGCAGATGAAATTGAACGCGTGACAGCGCATGTCTTTTGAAATGCATGACAATGCACATGAGTAGCGTATAACAATGCGAGTGAGGGATGCATGACAATGCAACCTAGGATAAAACCCGCCAAGAGTCGTTCGGGCACGACAAACACCAAAGGACTTGCACCTTCAGAGGATTTAAGGTCTCCTAGACCGATATTAAAATGCATAACAATGCAAGTATGGCGTGCGCTACAATGCACAAGGTGTGTGCATAACAATGCGAGTGCGGCGTGCATGACAATGCAACCTAAGATAAAACCGGCCAAGAGTCGTTCGGGCACAACAAACACCAAAGGACTTGCACCTTCAGAGGATTTAAGGTCTCCTAGACCGAAATTAAAATGCATAACAATGCAAGTAAGATAAGCATGACAATGCATGATAGAGAAAATGCATGACAATACAACTAGAATGTGCATGACGATGCAAGGGGACTCAAATGCGCGACCACGCATGTTCTCTTTGAAATGCATGACAAATGCATGTGAGGTACGCATGATGATGCGTGACAAGGACCATGCATGACAATGCATGTAAGGTGCGCCTGACGATGCGACCTAAGATGAAACCTACCAAAAGTCGTTCGAGCACGACAGACACCAAAGGACTTGCACCTTCAGAGGATTTAAGGTCTCCTAGACCGATATTAAAATGCATAACAATGCAAGCATGGCGTGCGCTACAATGCACAAGGTGTGTGCATAACAATGCGAGTGCGGCGTGCATGACAATGCAACCTAAGATAAAACCCGCCAAAAGTCGTTCGGTCATAACAAACACCAAAGGACTTGCACCTTCAGAGGATTTAAGGTCTCCTAGACCAATATTAAAATGCATAACAATGCAAGTAAGATAAGCATGACAATGCATGATAAAGAAAATGCATGACAATGCAACTGGAATGTGCATGACGATGCAAGGGGACTCAAATGCGCGACCATGCATGTTCTCTTTGAAATGCATGACAAATGCATGTGAGGTACGCATGATGATGCGTGACAAGGACCATGCATGACAAATGCATGTAAAGTGCGCCTGACGATGCGACCTAAGATGAAACCTACCAAAAGTCGTTCGGGCACGACAAACACCAAAGGACTTGCACCTTCAGAGGATTTAAGGTCTCCTAGACCGACAGGATTTAAGGTCTCCTAGACCGACGGGAGGTGCATAACAAAGCAAGTCGTGCGCGTTACAACGCGTGTATGCATGCATAACGATGCAAACTATGTATGCTAACCGTTAACAAAGTAAAACATTGTAATGTGATGCATTCAAAGCAGTTACTGAATCTCGTAAGATATCAAAGGATACGAAAAAGGATACACCTCGCACGTATTCGAGTGCTACGCACAAAAGACACGGCACGGAGACCGGTTAAGCTTCGGAAATGTATTTTCTTGCACTGTGTTAAGCAATGGAGGCCCCAAACCACATCAAAGACCCAAACAAAGGTGTTGGAGGTTCACCGGCCATCGGGGGAGGTCACCGGCCACAAAACAAGGCCATCGGCCAAATATTTGGCCGACCGGCCAACAATGTGGCCGACCGACCAAATATGCCTAAATCAGGGCAGTTTGGTCAATTCGGCACGGGTCTTTAAATATAGGGCTTCTAGCCCTATATTTCTCACTTCCTCTTGCTCGAAAAATCCTTCCCTCTCTCTCTAGGTTATTTCCCAACCTTCATTTCCCTATTTTTCTCGATTTTTGGGCCCGTTTCGACGTTCGATTCGCGAAACCCTCATCGTTTCGAACATTTTGAACCGAACAAATATTTGTTTCAGTACCTTTTTCTTGATTTCCACCACTCAGGGTTTGTTTCCCTCGAGTTTTCCTCGATCTCTGTGCCTTTTCCGCACCCCGACCTTTTCGGTCATTTTTCATCCTCCCGGGGTTGACTTTTCAGTTGATTTTTCGTATTTTTGCCCAGTTTTCACTTTTTCGGCCATTTTCACGCTACCCTTGAGATGGCAGACGATATTCCAGGTGGTGGGGCTCCCCCGGAGATGGATGTGGACCTAGAGGCCGAGCTCTTGCCTCTTCACATCCGACCGTTCGATCCGGCGGCCTATAAGCCGGCAATTCACGTGTTACCTCCTGATGGTCTTCGCCAGTTCAGGACTTTTGATAGGGGTGTGCCACGAGAGCTTTTTCTGTGCAAGCCAGAGTCACATCCGTCTTACGGCGCTTCTGAGGTACAGTCTTCCCTCTGTTTTATTTTTCGCAATATAGAACATAACTGCAATAGTTGATTCTGTTCTTTAACTACTTAGCTCGGATACACCGATATATTACACACTGTAATTCATCAGTGAGCACACTGATACCCGATATCTATTTGAACCTGAAAACGTGCACACACGCTGCATTTTCACTGAACCACTTGAACACACTGATACATTATATGCTGTAGTTCACTTCGAGCACACCAACACCCAATATCTGTTTGAATCTGAAAACGTGCACACACGCTGTATTTACGCTGAACCACTCAAACACACTGATACATCATATGTTGTAGTTCACTTCGAGCACACCGGCACTCAATATCTGTTTGAATCTGAAAACGTGCGCACACGCTGTATTTGCATCAATTTTGACTGTTCTTCAAAACTGTACATTTAATATTACTTCGCAACTATTTGCTTTTGAATACAGGGGGGTTCCCATGCCTTCCGGGGGTATGGGAATGTTGCCGCCAGAGGATGGTATATGGAGCTACCAGACGCGGTCCGCCACATTGTTGATCAAGCTGGCTTCGGCACTTTCTGCAGGGGACTGTTGCGCCTTACTGCGAGCAGGCCTCTTCTTGCCACTCTGATGGAGAGGTAGTAGGACACTACCGATTCTTTCCACTTTTTCGCTATGGGAGACATGACGATGACTCCCTTCGACTTCTCGATGCTCACCGACATCGAGGTAGGGGGTGATCCGATCCCCTTTGATACAGACATGGACGAGTGGGAGGCCACTCAGATGTACTTGCTTGGCGACCTACCGCCTCTTGCCCGTCCAGGATTTGTCAGATATTCGTGGTTCGAGGACCACTTCAGGATTCAGCCAGCCTTAGCTGAAGAGGCGCCGATGGCTCAGGAGGAGGCGGAGCAGTATGCACGCGGCTTCCTTATGTTCTTACTGGGGACGACCCTCTTCGCCGACCGGGCGAACACTGTGCCCCTCTGTCTGTTGAGCGCTTTAGTGGACGTCACTGGGGTGGCGCAGGCTTGGCCACACTGTACGGCTACATGAGTTCATCCTCTCACCTCAGCAGACAGTTACACAGAGGCTACTGGCAGGCTTGGGAGGTACATCCTCTTTCTTTGTTTTACATTTCTGCTCTACATTATCTGTATTTTGTACACTGCACACACTGCGGTCTGCCTCACGCTGACTGTATACTGCACACACGGCACACATATAATCTTCTTTACACTGACTGTATACTGCACAATACTTCACATACTGCACAATCTGATGCCAACTGACTATACACCGCACATACTGCAAACAAGCAATCTACTTTACACTGACTATATACTGCACACACTGTACACTCTGCACAATACACGGTTTTGCAATTTCTGCTTTATTCTGCATTCTGCTTTAGCTGATAAGCATACTGATATTTGCTCTGCAGTTGTGGGTCTATGCCTACTTCCCGAGGCTTTCCCCAGTGCCGGACGAGGAGACCCCCCTCGGCGTTCTATTCTCCCGCCGCTTTGACGTGAGATGCGTGCAGAGACCCCGAGAGTCTTTAATATTCTTCCGCCGCTATTTCGACACCATCACCGCCGCAGAGGTATGTTCAACCTTAGAGTTTATTCCAAGCTTCGCTTTGCATTGTTCTTTCGATAACGGTAGATAACCAACTGTGTATCATTTACTGATCACCTGGCAGCCTTGTGCTCTGTTGCCAGCCGCAGTTCGGGAGCGGTATGCTGGTGCTAAGAAGACTGCCCGATTCAGGATTCTGCTGGAGGGCCCGGTCTGTCGGGCTTGGTACTTGGGCGAGCGCTTCCTGCGCCAGACCTTAGGTTTACTAGACCAGATAGCCCCGGGTCCACCTCCTATCGGCATGAGGCAGACAAAGAGACACCCTCCACATGAAATGGCCGATTGCACGATCGGATGGGAGGCGGAGGGCTTTAGAGGCGAGGGCGACTACACAGAGTACGTCCAGACCTACATCATGCGGCCTTTGAGCAGTGGCCGTCGAGCTGAGAGAGAGAGGCCTGCGGCGCCAGCAGCTAGAGCAAGAGCGGGAGTAGGGGCAGGAGCACCTAGGATGGCTCGGGCCCGTAGCAGAAGTGGGCCTCGGAGAGGGCGGGGAGTTGGATGGCCGGCGTTGCCCACGATGATGACATATAGAGGGCAGAGTGGAGAGACTCATCAGATCCCCATTGCTCCCCCCCGGCTAGTCGGTTTCTACGACTTGCCCCCGGTATGTACTATTGCATTTTGTACAGTCATTTCATTTCATTTCTCTTGATATTCCGCAGAATACTGATACTTCTAACATTTTTGCAGGCTTCCTCCGAGTACACTCGCCAGTCCCTGGAGTTGAATGCCTCCATGATGAGGATGCTCCAACGGAGCTTAGACCTGCTGGCCCTTTACAGTATCCCAGTAAGTCTTTCTGACCACTGACTCAAACTTTACACAATCTGATGTATCGCACTATCAACACAGCACTTGATACACGGCCCTCACAGCATTCATACACTGCACTTAGTCTCTGCATTCCGTACTGATATACTGCTCACAGCATTCATGCTCTGTATTTATACACTGCATTTTGTACTGATACACTGCTCACAGTATTCATACACTGTACTTGATATTCATACTCTTCTTTTATGTAGCATACTGATGCGTTTGCCATTTGTACTTTTCAGTCTCCATTCCAGATTCCTATTACAGGAGGTGCTCCAGCTGGGCCTTCTCTTCCTGCTCGAGGAGGAGGGCGAGGTGGCACAGTATTTCCCCGCACCAAAGTGGGGCGCACTCATGTTGGGAGTAGCTCTCGGGCACCAGTTCCCGATGATGATGAGTCTGAGGCAAAAGCAGAGGCAGAGGCAGAGTCATCTGAGGAGGAGACTGGAAACGACTCGGACTCGGGCTCAGATGATGGTGCTAACGATGATGCTCCTAGACCTTCGTCCAAGAAGAGGACGAGGACAAACTCTCAGGCCTGAGATGATCGATGCTGATCCAGATTTTTGCTGTTTTTCTTCTTTTTGTTTTACTTTTTCTTTTTTGCTGGTAGCTTGAGTACCTTGTACTGCGGCAGGCAGGTTTTACTTTCTTCAAAACTTTGTACTTGAAAAAATGATGAAATAAAACAAACTTTTTGCCTGAAAAAGTGTTACATTTGTGTATTTCATGCATCGCATCGCATCACATCGCATCGCATCGCATCATATTACACAACAATGTAAATGAGATTGATCTTTTGTCTGAAAATCAAATACTTGTATTGTAATAACCAAGTAGTGAACCAGCTAATGACAAAACAACTCATACAACCTACTGCTCATTCTGAACACACAGCCCATAACACAGTGCTTTGTTTACTCTACATACAGCCTATACACACTGCTTATTCATTCTGAAAACTACTCATTCTGAACTCATAGCCCACAGCAGCATATTGCTCATTCTGAATACACGGTTCATTCTGAACTCTGCAGAAGTTGAAACACACTCAGATGCTCCAAAATTTCTTGCTTCGCAATCTGGAACCCAAAAGCTTCAGATAGGTCCAGGTTCTGTTCACACTTATCGGGGGTGGACCTTGCAGTTTTATGAAAGAACCAAATTATGTTTTGCACAAATGTGGGGAATGGCACAGCACTCTGAGCACAAAACGATTTGAGGAAAAGGTTTTCAATCAGGTATTGAGCCTACGACTGAACACAGTGAAAAGGACTCAACAGAGAAAACAAAAAGGCACTCAACCTAAACAAATCGAGTAACACTCGAGACGACTCAAGACAAGAATCGAGACAGTCAAAACAAAAGACATGACACACAGACATGTTATAAAAGACAAGAGACCTCTTAGTTTGCGAGGAGCCAGTTTCTCTGAGTATTGTTTCCCACTCTCTTCTCATTTGTGATTCTCACATCACTCGGCCCTCAGGCTCGGTTTTTCTCTCAAAACCCCTTTTTGCTCACTTTTCTCTCGACTTACACCTCTCTATTCTTCAATCTCTCATTTTTCATCCCTCCCCTGGGTGGTTGATGGATAAACAAGAGGTTGTGGGTTCATGCCCAACACTGTTAGCTCGTAGCTACTTCTTCCGGCGACGTCTAGTCGATGCTCCGGACAAGGGAGTGGAGTATCTTGATCCATTCCGGTTCGTGCTTCGCACTTGGCTCGATACCTCCTTGCTCAGAGGTTGAGAGGGCTTTCAGCCCTTTAATGACAGCTTCAGCTGTGCCCTTTCTAGCAAGTATGCTAGCGATGGGGGAAAGACAGGAAGCCTGACTCAACCGTGTCTCTAGTTCATCATTTTGACCATTTTTTGTTTTGGTTTTCTACTAAAACAATTTTCACCAAAATGAGAGTTAGATTAACATACTTGTTCGATTTTTGATTTAAAATCATGCAAGTCAGGCTATGAGTACTGAAATTTTTCCTTTTTTGGGTCCAAGAAAATGGTCCAGTTTTGGAAAAGATGGAATAATTTTTGAGAAAATAGTCAACCTCAGTAAAAATTCTCAAAAACCGTTTTGGCAAACAGCCAGTGCTCAACGAGCATGAAACTTACTCTTGAGATACACAACCTCGAATTCGAAGGAAAGTTACCCCTTGCCTGAAGAGAGCTGCACGGCAATGGAAAGTTGCCCCTTGTTTGAATGGCGACTCATGGCAACGGAAAGTTGCCCATTGTCTGGATAACGCCGCAGCATACTGTAAACAGTCCTCGTTAGTGATGATTGTAACTGAACTCTCGAATAAAGAGAAGACGAAGATGGTCAAAACCAATATATAAACACAGTCACTTTGAAAGTGTTGGTGGCTGGACTTCAGGATGAAGTTGCCTACATATCCCAAATATAGGAATCAAGCCTTACGTAGTTCCTGTTGTGTCACAACCGAACTATCAGATTCAGAAAAGGCAAGGATGATCAAAACCATTGCATGGACACACTTGATTTGGAAGTGTTTGTGGCTAGACTTCAGGATGCAGTTGCCTACGTATCCCAAACATGGGAATCAAGCCTTACGTAGTTCCGGTTAAGGTACACTAGCGTATTAACCCTCACTTTTTAGGCTCTAACTTTTGCCAAGGCCCTTTATGAGTTTTCAACCTTCCGAGATTTTTCTTCTTTTCTTTTCAATTCCTTTTTTATTCATTCATTTTTTGTCTTTTCTTTTTCAAATCTTTTCATTCTCTTTTTTTTTTTTGCATTTTTTTTTCTCTTTTTTTTTTCTTTTTTGATCTTTTTTTTTTTTTCTTGCTCTAACTTTTGCCTGGGCCGCCCTTCCGGGTTTTCGGCCCAGCGAGCCTCTCAAAGGGTAAAAGTGTAACAAGTCCATGCCAAATGGTTTTAAGATTTTGAAGCCATCCGTATCCAAGAGAGTGACTGTTGTATTGATTTGCAGAAGGATCCATTTTTGGCTCTTCGAGCACATCGGACACTTTTGCCCCTAGTTTGAGGGGTGCTTCTGTTCTAGCTTCGCAAGCTTCTTTTAATGAGGTCTGATCATCTTGATCTGACTTTATTGGCCTCTTGTTCGAAGGTTGCTTCAAATTTGGCCACACAGGCCTCATGTTGTAGTTGACCGTTGAACATTCTAAACTAAGGTCCAAGGTTTGAAAGCAAGGACTCAAGTCTTAAGGCTGAGAGCGATCCTAAGCTGCACAATCTCAAGAGCGATTCCACACAGGTCTTCACAGGACTGCGCAAAACATTTGTTTTTGAAATTTTTTTAAGAAAACGACAAATAGCTCGCGCTGAAGATAGTGTGGAACCAATCTGGATCAAGCTAGGGTCCTTCTCGGTACTCACGTTAACAAACATGATTTCAATCATTAAGGGCTTAGCACGCCTCTCTTTCTCTCAATTTGATCAAAGTTTTGTAAATCCCAAGGAATTCCTTCCTCTTCGTTTTCATCACCACAGTGTTAAAAAAGTTTTGAAAAACTTAGGTCAATGCAATGAATTCGAGGTACAGAAGAGTAAGTGAGATGCTCCGTCGTTTCATTCAAATTTTCTGGCACAACTAGCTCGAAGTAGCAATAAGCACAGAAATCATGATAGCCGCAGCTGTTTCATTCAGATTTCCTGGTTGCAACTGGCTCCACAGCAGAGACAGACTTAAAAGAAATCAAAAGGATAATTACAAAACAAAATAATGATATCCGAGGCAACAGCCCTGGAATCACCTGGTTTCTATACAATGGGACTGACTCGACACAACAAGACAGACCCTTAAGCAAAAAGACTGACTCAAGACAATGAGACAAACCCAAAAACAAAACAAGGAACTGACTCGACACCCAAGCCAGAAATTACAAAACTGCATTCGCAAATGCTCCCAACAGTGCGTGCCAAATGCCACATCTGAAATACACCGAGCGCCGCCCGCAGGTGGTCCAACCCCTGATCACGTACTTGCTGTATCCTCGAAGTCCAACAACTCAGCGGTGACAGACTTTGCTGAGGTAGGTGAGAGGATGACCTCATTGTCAATCAAATCTTGCACTTCGTGGCGAAGGCAGAAACAACCGTCGGTGCTGTGACCGATTTGCTGGTGGTACGCGCAGTACAAGGCAGCATCATGTGTGAGAAAAAGATTCTTGGAGAGAGGTCGAGGGTCGAGGGGTTTAAGATGCCCCTTTTTAGCCAAAATTTGAAATGCCCTAGACAAAGGTATGTGGAGGGCATGAAAGACTCTGCGCCATCGAGGCAGATACTTCGAATTTTGAGGGTTCTTGCTAGACGCACTAGCGAAAGGGTCGGCAGGCATTGCCTTGGCTTTCTGATCTTTTCCCAGTGCAGGGTTGGGAGCGGAAGGAACTGTTCTAGCATGACGGGGCCTATCCCGATTTTTCGCCTCGCTTGAACTGCCTTCGGTTGGAGTGGGGAAAACATCATCCACAGTCTTAGCCATGACTGTGAGTACTTGTTGCTCATTCATCCCCCCGGCTTTCAAAGCCTCGACTGCCCACAGCAGTTGTTCAACGGGATCAGCATCTGTTCCCACTTTGTTCTTACCTCTAGCCTCAGCCTGATCGAGGGTTTGGGTTGCTATATCAGAGCGGAACCCGATTGTTGTTGACACGTCATTGCTATAGCTTGAAACAACCTCAGGTTGGTTGAGCTCGATCACAATTCGCCCCAGTAGGGGCTCTTGCGGTATGAAATTCCTGGCATATGGTGCAGCTGGTGGCAAAGCCGACATTCCGTAAGTGAGATCAGCCATAGACCTCTGAAGGTCACCAATCATTCCCATCAACTCAAATGTGGTGGGCTCACGAGCTTGAAACAACTGGGGTGTCCAGATCGGGTGTGCAACAAGCGACCTGGGCGGATGTGGTAGTTCAACATTGGTCTCATCCTGCAAGATGATTCCTTGGTTTAATGCGGCTGCCATAACCACAATTTCCTCTGAACTTTGGGTCATCATAAGCCCGCTGAACTCGAACGGTGACTGACGGATCAGATATCTGTCTTGCCTCAGCAAAGAAGAACACTGGCTATTCTGAACTAACTCTCTGAACTGAAAGAGAAAACACACAACGTTTCAGCCCAATCATAATAGACACAAGCATAGCTGAATAACTGTACTCTACTACTGATCACTGTTCCTCAAAATCACTGCCCCAAAACTGAATCGGATACCTGCAAATATAACTAATTCTCAAAAACACTGATACTGATGCCCTCGGGCCTGGTATTCAAACTTGCAAACTGACATGCGCATTCCCTATAGAGATACACTCTAAAAGCACATAGCAAGTAAATGAGAGCCAAAACACCCCTATGTTGGGGTAGGGTTTCCCTGTCCTATTTTGTCAGGAGCTAGGGTTTCACTACGCACGCGGCGGTTTCAAACAACCTATAATCGGGTAGTAACCTTTCTTAGCTTGGCATGGTCACTATGGATTCCGAATATGCACTAGGTCGAATGGTCAAAAGGGCGCCTCGGTAAAACTGGGGTTTGTGTTCCCATCGTGGCAAAGCCCGTAACCGATCAACCTCATGGCACGCAACCTCAGGCTAACTGCTCAGGAATAGCAGATGGCAAACACGGTGTACTAGGCGCACCAATGCAAATGCAATGCAAAGAAACACATAACTATTGTCAAAACAAGATATCATGAGTTCGAGTCAAGTTCTCTAAGCTTCCCAACAGAGTCGCCAGAAACTATAGACATCCCTCGAACGTCCCGAGAGGGATGAATCCCCCCCCTCCGGTTCCTGTTCGTTTGTGGGTTCACTATAGTTCAGACTCAAATTGTCACGGTCCTAAATCTGAACCAAATAGTCCAAATTCGGCAAATCGTTTTGAGAAAACAGATTTTTAGAAAGAAGTGCCAAACATGGACTGCTTTGCCAGATACAGAGTCGCTACCTAAATATTTTTTATGGGGGAATTTAGGAAACCCTGACTCGTTTGTCTAAGGCCACGTGTCCGTCATCACCAAAGTTGCCTTGGCTCGGGAACTTGGGTACGATTGGGGAAGGTCAGCTATGAGCACCCCCGCTCGCCCGATCCGAAGATCGGCCTCTACTAACCATGATATCTAGTTTTGAAAACGTTATGTGTTCTTATTCTGATTAATTAGCTAATCTTACTGTGTGATGCGCACAACACAAAAGTATAAACTAGATCGCCTAATTTGGATCAAAGCATTGCATATCCGTTTGTTCGGAAAATGGTTTGAAATTTGTTACTCGCAAGTAGGCTAAAATACAGATTTCAACGAGTTGTTCCAACTCAAGCAATCCAACCTTCACCCACAGGCATTCAGGCACTAATATCACATAAGCACATAGCCACATGGTAAGCATACTGTCATGTTAACATTTACACTCATGCGAGATGCTAAAGCATAAATACTTACAGCGTACTCCGAGCCAAAACAAAGAACATGTTAGCAATCAAACGTATGATCCAAGTCCATCTTAAATGGCTAATGCGTCACAGGCAAAATGCAATCTAGAATAGGCTTAGCTAATCCTAGGATGGCATGTGAAATGCAACAAGTAACATGTATTCAAGTTAGATTTGAAATACTATGTAGTTAGCATGATGCGCCGAGCCCGGTGCATGCAATACTGATGAATGAATGCACGCATGCATAGCATAAGTTATGCTAAATTAAATATATCCTAGTACTAACCATCAAAAGCAAGTAAGTAAAAGGGAGAAAGAAATGAGGGTTGGAAGACATGCACACACACACCCACACTTATTACACATTCGCCCTCGCTCGGAGGGACCAAAAGAATAATACAAATTAATTAACCTACAAGCTAATTAATTATTACAGACCACTTAACTAGTTAAGCAAATTAACTAAGCTAAGAAAGCAATAAAACAGCCTCGGGAAGAGGGTCCAATGCATGCGTGCTCGGGTTTGCTCGGAAATCCGTCACCATGCACAAGCTGCCTCTGTTTACCCTGCTCTGCTCTTCTGAAAATTGCACAAGTCCCCAGGAACACTCTCTGAACACTGTGGAGCATCACCGACAAAGGGGAAACATCACCGACCATGGTAGAAGGGTCATTGACTAAATATTCAGCTCTCGGCCTCAAATGTTTGGTCGGTCGGCAATAGAGATGGTCGGCCGACCATGTATGCCTGCAGAATCCTGTTTTGACAGCAGCATAGGGCAAACATGGCATGGCAATGCATTTCAAGCAAATGTGTGCACCAAAACCCTCCTTATCATGTTCGTGACTCAAAGGAGGATGGTCCTTGACCCTCGAACCATCAATCGTGCATTTCAATGTGTGATGGCCAAATGAGTCAAGTTGTGCATTTTGATGTCAAATGTAATGCACACAAACACATAAGGCCCAACCTCTATCATTTGATCAAGAGACAAGGCATGCATGCTCAATGCAATGCAACCTAGACATGTGAGCTAAGTGTGCAATCATGAGCATGAAAGCAAGTAATGTGTACTAAGCATACAACCTAAACAAACAAACATGCAAGGCATGTAACAACATGTGCAAGCCAACAAGCATGCAATATGCAATGCGAACATACAAACATGCAAGACACGTAACATGTTAAGCAACCAAGACAAAAGGAAGAAAACATGCTAAATGCAATGTGATTCAAGCATGCAACACATGCGATAGGCCAAGTATGCAACAACACACAAGGCGAGCATGCAACAACATGCAAAGGAGGGACTTACACCAAGATGGACAGCTCTCTACTAGGTCCAAAACAGTGGCCAAATGCTAAGGAAATGAAGGCCAAAACACATACAAACATGCATGCACACATGGCCCAACTCTTAAGCATAAAAAAGTAACTTTTAAGCACACTTAAAAGAGGATAAACATGTACTAATGGCAAGCATAGAAAGCTCTGAAAATACATGAGGATTGATATCAAATCAACTTATTAATGCAAGCAAGGCATGCAACTATGTCCAAATCTCAAGGTAAGCCAAGGGGCTTAAACCATAGCTATATGAAGCAAGTCCCAAAGGGCCATGGGGACTCAAAACCACCCCAAGGCAGATCAAAACAAGGTCAAAAGCACACCTAGATGGCATCTAAATGGCCTAAGTCTAAAGGCATGCAAAAGGGTCCAAACATGGAGCATAAGACACCAACCTTTTAAAATATTAAAGGAGCATCAAATGCAAACATACAAGCATGCCACAAGGACTGAAATGACATGATAAGTGGTTCCAAACCACTAAAACAAAGCAAGTAAAGCATGCTAGAGGGGTCAACACTCAAGGCCTACAAGGGAGATTATATGGTAGCTATACAAAGCAAAGCATGGATGACCCGAGCAACCAAAAACAGACCTCAAGCACACCAAAACATGCATAAAAGCTTCACAAAGCTAGGCTAAAAACATACTAGAAACAAGGCTCAAAGCACAAAGCATGTTAAGGCAATTCATGGCATTACAAGACAAGTATGCAAAGCAAGCATGGTGTGTCTAAACTAACTTAAAACAGTGCTATATCATGAAAAAATAAGCACAAATACTAGCTAAGACATGGCCAACATGAACTCAACAATGCATAAAAGCTTCACAAAGCTAGGCTAAAAACAAGGCTCAAAGCACAAAGTATGTTAAGGCAATTCATGGCATTACAAGACAAGTATGCAAAGCAAGCATGGTGTGTCTAAACCAACTTAAAACAGTGTTATATCATGGAAAAATAAGCACAAATACTAGCTAAGACATGGCCAACATGAACTCAACAATGGTGCTCACACATGAGGCTAAAATGATAACTTTTGAAGACAACAAAGAGAGGGGATGGCCCTCTCCTTCTTAGGACCTCAAAGCACCATTTCAGTGGTGAGGAGGCCCAAACAAGGTGGTCTCGGAGCTCACTGAAATAGCACAAAATGGGGGCCAAACAAGGCCTAAGAGGGGTCAAACAATCCCAAACACCAAAGCAACCTTAAACAACTATTTTAAGCACTTAAAATCAGAACTTTTATATGTTATAAGTTAAGCTTAAAAATAGATGCAAGAATGGCTAAAAGCCTATGCAAAAATGGGAAATAAAGGGGTAAAGTTCTTACCCTCGAAGACTTTCTTCACAAGAACCACTCCAGCCCTTTCTCCAAGCTTAGACCAACTCAAAAACTCTGAAAATCACTCCTTAGTACCTCAGTAGCCAAAGGAAAGTGTAACTCTAGGTGTTTGTGTGCAAAACTATGAACAAAACACCTTAATACACACACAATATGGAAGAGAGGGAGATATAGAGATAGAATAGATACAACTATGCTAACCTTAATCCAGAGCTCTGGAACTCAACCTTCTAACCCTTGAGGAGGGAGGAGAAGGCCTCCCTTTATAGAGGATCACTCTTGCAAAGCTTACAAAACAAGCTAAGCAAGAGTGAAATCCCTCCATACACGTGCATGGACGGGAGGCAAAGTGGGTGCCAGCTAGCACAGCTGGCATAAAATATCTGCCAAAAGCAGATGCACAGTGGTCGGCCGGCTAAAAATGCCAAATCGACCAAATAAATGGTCGACCGACCAAACAGAGTGCCAACCGACCAAACATTTGGCCGATGGCAACAAAACAATGGCCGGTGGCCTCAAGCCATAGACGGTGAGATGTGGGGATGGCCAACAAGCCATTCCCTGCTCCTCAAAAGCAAAACACAAGTGTTTGGTGCAAAACCAAACACAAAACAGGCAAGTCGAGAGGTCTTGAGGCAAGGCGCGTTGCCGAGACCTACGAGAAGTCAAGACGAACACGAATATGGATGATCACCGAGTGTTCAAACGTTGACGTCCAAGTCTTGAGGATGGTCAAAAATGGGGTGTCTATACAATCTTTCAAGAGTTAAAGACTCGACTTGTGACTGCACCAATTCTTACCCTACCCTCAGGTACGGATGGTTATACTATATTTAGTGATGCTTTTTATAAAGGTTTGGGATGTGTTTTAATATAGAATGGTAAAGTGATTGCATATGCTTCCCGACAACACCTGAGAGAACTTCCAACACCTGAGTCTCAAAGGCAGAGTTGCCTTGAGGAACAGGCGGGAGTTGTGGTTGCCGGTACGGTTGTAGGGGTCGATAAGGTTGCGGTGGTCGATAGGATGATTGGTTGGCAAAATTATTAAAATTCTGCCTTGGTGGTGGAGGATTGTAAGAAGTGCCTTGTGAAGGGGGTCTCCATGAGAAATTAGGGTGATTTCTCCATCCCAGATTGTATGTGTTGTAGTATGAATCATTACCCGAGTTGGAGAATCCTTGAGCCGCATTCACATGCTCTTGGACTAACTCAGGAAATTGTGATGCCGAAAGGCACTCACTCAAGTCATGAGCAGGGCTCGCACAAATAACACATGCCTCGTGAAATTGAGGCTGATCTTGCTGGGTAGGGGCATGTCCCGTAGCTAATAATTGGTCCATCTTGCGGGACAGTGCCTCTACCTGTTGGGCTAACTCTAGGTTTTGCCCGACCTCATAAATGCCCCCTCTTTTCGGGGCTCTAACTACTGGTTGCCGGACTTGCTGGGATGCGGAGGCATGGTGAAGGGAATTATCACTTAAGTTCTCAAACAATTGCCATGCCTCGACATCATTTTTAGACATGAATGTCCCACCACAGGATGAATCCACCATTTGGTGGTGCGGCTCAGTTAAGCCATAATAAAATGTTTGAACAAGTTGCCAATTAAGCACTTGGTGGTGAGGACACTGTTGGAGAAGGTCTCTAAGTCTTTCCCACGTCTCATGGAATTGCTCGCCATCCATTTGAGCAAAGTTTGTGATGGCTCGCCTAAGTTGGTTGGTTTTACCTATAGGAAAGTACTTCTCCAAGAACCGTTGCTGTAATTGGTCCCAAGTTGTGATTGAATTAGCAGGTAAAGAATTTAGCCAGTGTTTGGCTTTATCCTTTAACGAGAATGGAAACAATCGCAACATTAAGGCTTCATTTGTGAAATTCTGGATCCTCACTGTTGAGCAAATTTCTAGAAATTCATTCAAATGCTTATAAGGATCATCATGAGTTAGTCTATGGAATGATGGGAGCATTTGTATGGTGCTGGACTTAATCTCATAATGAGCAGCAATGGTGTTGGGTAATTGGATGCATGATGGTGATGTATATGCAATGGGTGTAAAATAGTCCTTAAGGGTCCAGTTAGGCACATTCGGGACATCAGGATTTGCCATCTCTAATGGCTCAATGTATGAATACGAATACTCAAGCCTAGGAACACGGGCAGAGGCCCTAAGTCTCCTAAGAGTCCTTTCTAGTTCAAGGTCCAAACTCCACAATTCAGGGCGACAAGAATGACGCCCATGCATACACTACCCAAACACACACACAAGCTCCGACTCTGTGCACTAAGAATGAAAGCAAAATACCAAAGGAGAAATACTCACAGCGGTTCAACGAAAACGCTTTACTCGTCTTGCGGGTGCTTGGCGTGTAGACATTGTCTCCAACCCCCGATTAAGCTTTGACTTTCGTTTTAGCACTTTGGTGCTTTGCTTGTGAGTGTTTGCTTCTGTTTACTCACTCTAGTGCTTCGGTTTTTTTTTTTTTAAGCTCGGTTGCGCTCCGCTTGCACTTCAATGATAGCTCCAATTTCAAATGCTCTGCACACTTAGCAACACCAAAAGTATAAAATCCTAAACTAAAAATTAAAATAAGAATGTAACTTTAAATTAACTAATTTTGCCAGAAGTCCCCAGCAACAACGCCAAAATTTTGATGGGTCGTTGAACACACCAAAATTAAATACTAAACTATACCAAATTCAATCAGAATAATGGCAAGTTCAGGTATCGATCCATAGGGACTATTGTGAAATTAAATTAATTCAATCGCAAAATTCCTAAATTAATTTTGATTAAAAAGATAAGATTGATTATATACCTAAACAGCAATTAAATAAAATTGAAGAATTATATTGACAATTAAAATCTAGGGTTTGAGATATTAATTTTCGGGAAAAAAATCCTAGGGTAGAGAATTTACCACTAACCACATGAATGAGACTTAACATCAACCATCAATCGCAATTCGGTTTGAATTATCCAATATTTTACAACTACAAGTTTGAAATATTGATCAAGAGAGTTGTTGCATTCAATGTACAGGCACGAATCATCCCGAGTAGTACGAGTCGTTTGTTCTAAACTATGTTAGCAAAATGACTCGTCTCTCATAGCATGACTCGTCTCGTACTTTGAATACAAACACAAAGAATACTAATGTATGGAAAACATTACACAATCACAGAGAGTAAAATACTTGAAGAGAAAAACGAAACAATTATTTATAAACTTCTAAAACATCCATACATTCATTCAAACCAAGTTACAATGAAAGCTCGTGAAAAATTTCATTACATGGCTAGGGTTTCATCAAAACCCTAGAAAAGACGACTAGCCACTCATGGAGGAGTGGAAAGAGAAAGAAGATGAAGAAGAAGCCCCCATGGAAGTGTTTTCCAAGCTTTGGTAGTGTCTCCTCCTTTGGAACCCTAGCCTCCCTCTTTTCTATATTCAATTTTCGAACCCTAACTGTGACTGATTTTTTGTCTTTTATTCGGAGCAAAATAGACCAAAAAGTCTGTGCACGCGTCCCTAGGTGGGCCACTCGTGCGGTGGTGTGGGCTGCTCGTGCGGTGGTGGGCCACACGTGCGGTGAAACTTGGCCGCACGTGCGGTGGCCTGGTGGACTCGGATTTTTCACGTCTCACTTGGAGAATCTGATTTCGCGCCCCCTTTTGATTGAATTTTCATATTTCCTGTCAAATCTGTACAAGTGCACGAAACACATTATCTCCACCAAATAAATAGAATTAAAAGATAAAAAATGTAGCTTAAGTGGCCTCAATGTGGTACTTTTCGGCCTACATCACACCCCCCAACTTACATTTTGCTAGTCCTCAAACAAAAGAAAAGAAATAGGAAAAGTAAAATACTCTCAGTCACTTTCATAGGGAACACGATTGCATTTAGCATATGCAACAAGCCTTTAAACCACAAGGTTACCCCAAGTGGACGAGTATAGTCTCGTGAGGGTTTTCAGAAATGATACCCACAAACATCAACATATTCAAATCCGCTCAACAACAATTAACCACACTACTCCACACAACAACCAACTTATGTGCCACTACAGTGTGATATTAAAAACATGATGATTCATTAAAGGCATAGTGGATAAGTATGAAGGAATCTATTGAGCTTAAACCACAATTCAGTTAATACAAAAGTAGAGTCCCATGTACTGGTGAATGCTAGTAGACACATCATTAGTACCCTCGGTGTAAAGTGCAATCACTATACTAGTTAACTGTCCACTATAATAGCCCAGTGTAACTCATAATAACACTCAACATATACAGAAAAACTAAACTGTTGCAACCAAGCTTCTCAATTTTTTTTCTTTTTTTTTAAAAAAAAAAAATTTTTTTATGAAAGACTGTGCAATGTCCTGATCCATTAAGCTTTCTACTCAGCCCATGTAACAAGCATTGGGCCAATGACTCCCAAACCAGACGGTTTTAGGGCACTAGGTGTAGAGACACCCCTATGGGCTTAATAACTCGAGTTGAAAAGGCTACGAATCCAAACTAGTCATTCTCTTTATTTTTCCTTAACTGTGCTATGTCTAGGTCCCTTAAGCTTTCTAATTAACCCATGTAGCAAGTATTGGGCCAATGACTCCTAAACCAGACGGTTTTAGGGCACTAGGTGTAGACACACCCCTACGAGCTTAATAACTCGAGTTAAAGAGGCTACGAACCCAAACAAGTCAAGTTTTTTTTTTTTTTTTTTTTTTTTAGAGAGAATCTTGGCTACTCATTTATTCTTTTCTGCAATCTCAACCATTATCAATGATGTACACCAGGGATTATAATAACGAGGTCACTGCTATGATAGTGTGTTCATGTGAATTAAGGCATACTCATGACAAGTGTACTAATACCACAAACACAAACAACTATCCTAATGCAAACATCGCATGTGAGTATTTACCCAATAAACCCTTTTCATACAAGCCCACTATGTTCTCCAATTAACATATGTTCATATCATTACCATACTGGCACAAAGTAAACATTAAGTGAAGTGGTGCAAATCAAGTGCAGCAAGTACAAACATGAATATTTATTACAAATACCCTCACCCCCCAACTGGAATATAACATTGTCCTCAATGTAAGCAAGTAGACACGAGATAGTAAAATGAGAGAGAGGATCTTACCAGACATCATGGGCGCACATCCAGCGAGGCAAGGACACCCAAACACAGTTTTTGAATTTTTTTTTTTTATAAGTACATATAAAAGAGAAAGGAAAAGAAAATAAAACAAAATGAAATGAAAGAAAATAAAGGAAATATACAGAAATCACTGATGTGGATCTAGTGGTGGTGGTGGGAAATGCTGCTCAAATAGGGCATGCATCAGTGTCCGAGTCTCGAACGCCTCATCATGAACCCTAGTTTCATGCTGATCAAATTGCCGATCAAACTGATCAAACCGCTGATCAAACTGATCAAACCGCTGCCCACTCGAATCCCGGTATACATAGAAGTCAGTGTGCAAAGAGGCAATTGACTGCTGATACCCATCAAATGCCACCCGTGAATAATCCCGGTCAGCCTGGTAGTCGTTTCGGAGATCAACCATAGATTGCTGAAGGGCGGCTTGATTATCCATAATAGCCTGATATTGCGCCCTCGTCATACGGAATGGCGCTGGTGCTGGCGCTGGTGCGGCTGCAGGCTCGACTGGGGTATCATTAGGATTTGTCGGGGCCTCGGGAAGAACTAGTGGAGGCGCAGGCGAGCAGTGGTTTGACACCAGTGAGTTTTACCATAAAATAGGGGCGGCGGAAGCTGAACCTCAATGGCCTGCAGTGGGTATGTCCCTTGGGCTTTTATGAGCACTGTAATGAGGTTGGCAAAAGGGAGGGCCCATGTAGAACTACCCCGTGTGTTGCGGATTTTGACTTCATTTAGGATTCTATACATCTGATTGTAGATCAAGGTAAGGATGTCAATCCAAAACCCGAGGTCAAACCGATACAAGGCACGGAGGAAGTCCCCTCTCCGCTCTTCCTTGTGGCCAATAGGAATGACATTTTTTTCAGGACCACATCGAGGAAGAGAAGGCGACGTGCTAAATTAGCCCGCCTGATGCTCGTATGGTTGTCATCCTCCTGACGCCCCTCATAAAACTCAGTCACCAATTCTGGGATGGTGAGTTCCCGAGTGAATACCGAGAACTGTTCTGCATTGATAGGGTCCATGGAATAGTGGAGGACCTCGGCAATTGAAGTTGGAGTGACCACTAACTCCACTCCGTCAACAATGGAGCAAAGAGCTCCCGGGGCCTCGTCGCTGACGTACATATGCTGATAAAAGAGGCGCACAATGCGCGGGTATGCCGGTTCAGTGACAATGCAGATGCCCAGGAGGCCCCGGTCTTCAAGTTGTTGAATACTCCATGTAGTGGTTTGATGCCGACGAAAGAACTCCACATTAAAGGATGTATCACATACCACCAGTTCGGTGGCCCAAGCATCTGTTGGCATATCCCTGAATGCAATGTTGGCAATGCAAGGCCGTTTGGGTGCTCGGCGGGATGATGAAGCCATATCTACACAAAATAGTTCAACCAACACAACCAAAAATGTGGAACCATTATATTAACATTCATCAGAAATAGCATGTAGGCATAAACCATTCAAAACCGAATCATCCTCACACCACCAATTTTTTTTTCTTTTTTTTGTTTTTTGTTTTTCTTTTTTTTTAAAGATAAAAACGAAAATAATTAAATAAATGAATAAAAATGACATTAAATTAAATTAACTAAACTATAAAATAAAATAAACTAAACTAAGCTATAAAATAGCTAAATTACAGAAGAGGCTAAAGTATAGAATAAAATAACCTTAACTAAACATAAATTTTTTTTTTTTTTTTGGTTAAGAAAACAAAATAAAATGAAATAAAAATTCATGAAATAAAATAAAATAAAAAAAATAAACTACTTAATAATTAAATGAACAATTACATCATAGAGTAAAAAATAAAAAATAAAAAAAAAATGAAATCACTAACTAAACAAACACAATAAAAATAAAAATAATCCACTAACTAATTAAACTAACCAGAATCACTAATGAAATTATTTAAACTAAACAAATGGAAGAAATAAAAATAAACTAAATTATTATTATTAACTTTATTTCTGTTTTTTTTTTTTTTTTTTTTTTTTAAGAGTGGGCCGCTCGTGCGGCGAGATTGGGCCGCTCCAGCGGCCGTAGACAGTAGCCAAATTGGTATGGGCCGCTCGTGCAGCGAGCCCAACCGCTCGAGCGGTTTGGGCCGTTTTTTTTTTTTTTTTTTTTTTGCTTGGCTTGGACCTGGGCCGCTCGTGCGCCGAGTGAGCCGCTCGAGCGGTGATTTTGGGCCACTCCTGCAGCGCATTTGGGCCGCTCCAGTGGCGCTAAGCAGTATACATCTCGAGCTGGGCCGCTCATGCGGCGAGCCCAACCGCTCGAGCGGTCTGGGCTTCTTTTTTTTTTTAAAACAAGTATAGCACCCCATTATTATTATTATTATTATTATTAATTTTTTTTTATTATTAAATGAACAAGTATAACACCCCCCCTTTTTATTTTTTATTTTTATTTTTAAACACAAAGAAATTAAACTAAGAAGCATGCTTTTTGACAAAAATCACAAAGTTCTAATCATCTAAAATTGCTCTTAAATATGACTGAGACCACAAAGAGCTAAGCATCTCAGAAATTAGTTAATAAGAGATGTGCCACAAACTAAAAATAAAAACACACATCAATGCCTTACGCAGACAACGAAGGGTCCCTTCCACCCACACGCATGCAATGACCTTTTTCTTCTACATCACAACAGCATAGCTTAACAAAAACACGAAGCACTCGCAAGCTTACATGTTTCAAGAAAATGGAAAACTAACTCTCAACACCTAACAAAAGGAACCAAAGCTATGGCATAAAGTTGCCACTTCAGAATCCCCCAGGTAATAAAACCCAGCGTAGTTTATAGCCTTCGGGCTAGTACAACCCAAAGTTTACTTAACCATCTCTGCCTTCAATTGACATCCGAAATAAATATAGCACATAAGAAAATAACGGAATGCCCACTAAAGGTATAATCTTCACGCGAAAACCACGGCTACTACTTTTCTCCCTAACTATGTTTGTAACTTTCCCTATTCTCCAACAGGGTGATAGACTAGGTTGATTCAGTATCCAGAATCAAGGCGCATAAAGCTACCTCAACCTATGGGGCTGCCATACAGAGTTCAAGCCGAGGTAGTTTTGAAGCAATCTCCACACCCCTGGGTATTAAACCAGACTCTAGTCTCAGAAATCCCAAACCATTGTGTTCTAGGCTTTGCCATTCGAACTCTAGTTTCCACTGTCTCAGTTGGTCTCCTAGGAACTCACTACAAACACGGTTAGGTGGCTATACCAGACCATCAGATACCGCTCGGGCACGGCAAACACCAAAGGAATTACACCTTTAGAGGATTTAAAGTCTCCTAGACGCAAATATAGCATGACGAGAACAAAGAAAAACAAAATAGCAAAAAAGAGAAAGAAAAGAGAACAAGAAATTAATCTATTAATCGTAGTAAAATGGGTCCATCAAAGCAATGGACTTAATCATATCTCCATTCCCAATCCTGTCTATATATGGTTTCAATCTTTGGCCATTCACTTTGAAAGTGTGGCCAGTCTTTGGATCTCGTACCTCAACGGCGCCATGAATAAATGCCTCAACAACTACAAAGGGGCCATCCCATCTTAATCTTAACTTACCCGGAAAGAGTCTCAATTTTGAATTAAAAAGCCACACTTTTTGGTCGGGTTCAAAGGATTTCCTATTGATGTGTTTGTCATGGAATTCTTTAGTCCGAGCTTTAAAAACTCTCGAACTCTCATATGCATCATTTCGGATTTCCTCCAACTCATTGAGTTGCAATTTCCGGTTGAGCCCAGCCGCGGCCATATCGAAGTTAAACTTCTTTATGGCCCACAATGCTCGGTGCTCAAGTTCAATCGGGAGATGGCAAGCTTTACCGAACACCGCTCTATATGGTGACATCCCAATGGGTGTCTTATAGCCAGTACGGTAAGCCCATAATGCATCAATTAACCGTTGTGGCCAATCTTTCCTATCCGGTCTCACAGTTTTCTCAATTATGTGTTTTACCTCCCTATTTGAGACTTCCACTTGGCCACTAGTTTGAGGGTGGTATGGAGTGCCAACTTTATGAGTGATAAAGTATTTCTTAACTACCGACTCAAAGAACCGGTTACAAAAATGTGTACCCAGATCACTTATTATGGCTCTAGGAAACCTAAAACGACTAAAGATGTTTTCATGCAAAAATTTGATTACCACTCTATGATCGTTTGTTCGGGTAGCTATTGCCTCCACCCACTTAGACACATAATCTACTGCCAAGAGAATGTACTCAAACCCGAATGACGACGGGAAAGGGCCCATAAAATCAATCCCCCAAACATCAAATATTTCTACCACAAGAATAGGGGACATTGGCATCATGTCACGCCGAGACATCGAACCCATTTGCTGACAGCGCAAACAAGTTCTACAAAATTGATGGGCATCTTTAAAAATTGTGGGCCAATAAAACCCACTCTGTAAAATCTTGGCGGCCGTTTTATGCCCACTAAAATGACCGCCATATGCAGAAGAATGACAAAATGTAAGAATGCTATACACCTCACTCTCCGACACACACCATCGGATCACTTGGTCGGAGCAATATTTAAACAACTCCAGATCCTCCCAAAAGTAATACCTGACCTGCGAAAAGAATCGATCTTTGTCTTGCTTAGACCAATTCTGTGGAATTTGCCCAATGGCCAAGTAATTCACAATATGTGCAAACCACGGGGGGCTTGCTTATGACAGCTCAAAGAGTTGTTCGTCCGGAAACGAATCATGCAAAATAAGAGGGTCACTATTATACTCAACAAGGATTCGGGAGAGATGATCCGCCACCATATTCTCGGATCCTTTCTTATCACGGATCTCTAAGTCAAATTCTTGAAGCAACAAAATCCATCTAATCAATCTAGGTTTGGTCTCTTTCTTTGATAATAAATACCGCAAAGCGGTGTGATCAGTGAAGACTATGACCTTGGAACCTAGGAGATATGACCGGAACTTGTCTAAGGCAAAGACCACAACTAGCAACTCTTTCTCAGTGGTAGTGTAATTCAATTGTGCATCCGAGAGAGTGCGACTAGCATAGTATATAGCAAATGGTGCCTTATTGACCGTTTGGCCCAACACAGCCCCGACAGCATAATCAGAGGCATCACACATGATTTCAAAGAGAAGCGACCAATCTGGTGATTTCATGATTGGGGCGGTGGTCAAGGCCATTCTTAGTGTTTCAAATGCCTTTAAGCATGCATCATCAAAGATAAAAGGCGCGTCCTTAACCAGTAGACTACACAAAGGACGTGATATCTTACTAAAGTCTTTGATGAACCTACAGTAAAAACCTGCATGCCCTAAGAAAGACCTAATTTGACGTACGGAATTGGGTGGAGGAAGGCCTGCAATGAGGTCAACCTTAGCCTTGTCAACCTCTATACCTCGAGGGGACACAATGTGTCCCAACACTATACCCTCACGAACCATGAAATGGCTCTTTTCCCAACTCAAGATTAGGTTTGCCTCAGTACATCGTTCTAACACTCTAGTCAAGTTCCTAAGGCATTCCTTAAAAGATGGTCCAAACACCGAAAAGTCATCCATAAAAACCTCTAAGAATTTCTCCACCATGTCGGAGAAAATGGCCATCATACACCGTTGAAAGGTCGCCGGTGCATTACATAGCCCGAAGGGTATGCGCCTGTAAGCAAAAGTGCCAAAAGGGCATGTGAATGTGGTCTTTTCCTGGTCAGCGGGGTACACCGGGACTTGATTATACCCCGAGTAGCCATCAAGAAAACAATAGAACCCCTGCCCCGCTAACCACTCTAGGATTTGGTCAATGAAAGGTAAGAGAAAATGGTCCTTCCTAGTCGAGGAATTTAGTCTCCTATAATCAATGCACACTCGCTACCCAGTAGTGGTTCATGTGGGGACTAATTCTCCTCTCTCATTCTCAACAACAGTGATGCCCGATTTCTTGGGCACCACTTGTGTGGGACTCACCCACTTGTTATCTGAGATGGGGTATATGATACCCACATCCAAGAATTTCAAAACCTCATTTTCACCACCTCTTTCATGTTAGGATTCAGTCTCCGTTGCATTTCGCGAGAAGGTTTGGTGTCCTCCTCTAGGTGTATATAATGCATGGACACGGAGGGATCTATCCCTTTCAAATCAGCCACTAACCACCCTATAGCACTCCGATGTGCCATGAGAACACTCATTAACTGACTCTCCTGCTCCGCAGTCAAGTCAGATGCAATGAATGCATACTTGAGTGTGGCCGGAAGTGGCTTCAACTCAAGTGTAGGTAGTGTGACCAAAGATGGTGCGGCAGGCTCTCTCGACAGAGGAGGAAGTGACTCAAACCGTGCTTTCCATGGAGGAAAATCCGGTATAAAAGAAGAATTAAGCAAGATATTCACCTCCTCAACTGACCCATCTATATCAAAATTTTCAAACCCAAAATGAGCTAGACAAGCCTCTAAAGGGTCCTCTACAAGAATGGAGGGCAAAGCCTTCTCAACAATCTCATCCACAACATCCACTAATAAGCACTCCTCTCTCTCATGAGGTTGTTGTGATGCTTGGAAAACATTAAGTTTCACTTGCATGTTACCAAATGAAACTTCCATAACCCCGGTCCGACAATTAATGCATGCATTGGCCGTAGCCAAGAAAGATCGACCCAAAATCACCGGGATTTGTTTCCTCGAACTGGCTACCTGTTCCATATCTAAAACCAAAAAGTCAACAGGGAAGTAGAACCTATCAACCTTAACTAGCACATCCTCAATCATGCCTCGTGGCACTTTGAGGGACCGGTCAGCCAATTGAAGAGTGACAGTAGTGGGCTTCAACTCGCCAAGCCCAAATTCCTCGTACACAGAGTACAACAACAAATCTACACTAGCCCCTAAATCTAATAAGGCTCTATCAATGAAATGGTCCCATATAATGCATGCAATGGTTGGGGCACCTGGGTCCTTAAGCTTAGGAGGTGTGTCATTCAACAAGATGGAGTTTACTTGCTCCGTGAGTAGGATCTTTTGGGACACATGTGTCCTAGATTTACGCTTTTGCGTACAAAGGTCCTTCAGAAATTTGGCATATGATGGTACTTGCTTAATCGCCTCCAACAGGGAGAGGTTGATTTTTACCTGTTTAAAGACCTCCATCATTGCCTCCATAGATGTCGCCTTCTTATTAAAAGGGGACGGTGTGTCAAGGCACTGGGGAAAGGGTGCCTTAGGCACATATGGTGCCTTGGGCTCAAATGAAGTGCTAGGGACTAAGTCATCCCTCTTAAGTGTTTCCCCCTCACCCTTACTCTCACTAGGTGAACCACCATGGTCACCCTTCCTAACTCTAGTTGCATCAGACGCAACTGACTGAGGCTCTAACGTCCTACCACTTCTTAAAGCAACCACCGCCTGCACTTGCTCATGTTGTTTCCCATTCCCACCCGAACTCTCTGCCCCGTATTGTCCCTTAGGGTTGGCCACAGTTTGACTTGGTAATTTTCCCTCCTCTCTTTGATTCATGTTGATAGCCATTTGACCTAATTGGGTCTCTATCTTGGCAATACAGTGAGTGTGGGAGTGAACTATCGGTGCTAACCCCTTAAGTTCTGAGAGAACTTCCAACACCTGAGTCTCAAAGGCAGAGTTACCTTGAGGAACAGGCGGGGGTTGTGGTTGTCGGTACGGTTGTGGGGGTCGATAAGGTTGCGGTGGTCGGTAGGATGATTGGTTGGCAAAATTATTGAAATTCTGCCTTGGTGGTGGAGGATTGTAAGAAGTGCCTTGTGAAGGGGGTCTCCATGAGAAATTAGGGTGATTTCTCCATCCCGAATTGTATGTGTTGGAGTATGGATCATTACCCGGGTTGGAGAATCCTTGAGTCGCATTTACATGCTCTTGGACTAACTCAAGAAATTGTGATGCCGAAGGGCACTCACTCAAGTCATGAGCAGGGCTCGCCCAAATAACACATGCCTCATGAAATTGAGGTTGATCTTGCTAGGTAGGGGCATGTCCCGTAGCTAATAATTGGTCCATCTTGCGAGACAATGCCTCTACTTGTTGGGCTAATTCTAGGTTTTGCCCGACCTCATAAATGCCCCCTCTTTTCGGGGCTCCAACTACTGGTTGCCGGACTTGCCGGGCTACGGAGGCATGGTGAAGGGAATTATCACTTAAGTTCTCAAACAATTGCCATGCCTCGGCATCATTTTTAGACATGAATGTCCCACCACAGGACGAATCCACCATTTGGCGGTGCGGCTCAGTTAAGCCATAATAAAATGTTTGAACAAGTTGCCAATTAGGCACTTGGTGGTGAGGACACTGTTGGAGAAGGTCTCTAAGTCTTTCCCACGTCTCATGGAATTGCTCGCCATCCATTTGAGCAAAGTTTGTGATGGCTCGCCTAAGTTGGTTGGTTTTACCTATGGAAAAGTACTTCTCCAAGAACCGTTGCTGTAATTGGTCCCAAGTTGTGATTGAATTAGTAGGTAAAGAATTTAGCTAGTGTTTGGCTTTATCCTTTAACGAGAATGGAAACAATCGCAACGTTAAGGCTTCATTTGTGAAATTCTGGATCCTCACTGTCGAGCAAATTTCCAGAAATTCATTCAAATGCTTATAAGGATCATCATGAGTTAGTCCATGGAATGATGGGAGCATTTGTATGGTGCTAGACTTAATCTCATAATGAGCAGTAGTGGTGTTGGGTAATTGGATGCATGATGGTGATGTATATGCAGTGGGTGTAAAATAGTCCTTAAGGGTCCGGTTAGGCACATTCGGGACATCAGGATTTGCCATCTCTAATGGCTCAATGTATGAATACGAATACTCAAGCCTAGGAACACGGGCAGAGGCCCTAAGTCTCCTAAGAGTCCTTTCTAGTTCAAGGTCCAAACTCCACAATTCAGGGCGACAAGAACGACGCCCGTGCATACACTACCCAAACACACACACAAGCTCCGACTCTGTGCACTAAGAATGAAAGCAAAATACCAAAGGAGAAATACTCACAGCGGTTTAACGAAAACGCTTTACTCGTCTTGCGGGTGCTTGGCGTGTAGACGTTGTCTCCAACCCCCGATTGAGCTTTGACTTTCGTTTTAGCACTTTGGTGCTTTGCTTGTGAGTGTTTGCTTCTGTTTACTCACTTTAGTGCTTCAGGTTTTTTTTTTTTTTTAAGCTCGGTTGCGCTCCGCTTGCACTTCAATGATAGCTCCAATTTCAAATGCTCTGCACACTTAGCAACACCAAAAGTATAAAATACTAAACTAAAAATTAAAATAAGAATGTAACTTTAAATTAACTAATTTTGCCAGAAGTCCTCGGCAACGGCGCCAAAATTTTGATGGGTCGTTGAACACACCAAAATTAAATACTAAACTATACCAAATTCAATCTGAATAATGGCAAGTCCAAGTATCGATCCATAGGGACTATTGTGAAATTAAATTAATTCAATCGCAAAATTCCTAAATTAATTTTGATTAAAAAGATAAGATTGATTATATACGTAAATAGCAATTAAATAAAATTGAAGAATTATATTGACAATTAAAATCTAGGGTTTGAGATATTAATTTTCGGGAAAAAAATCCTAGGGCAGAGAATTCACCACTAACTACATGAATGAGACTTAACATCAACCATCAATCGCAATTCGGTTTGAATTATCCAATATTTCACAACTACAAGTTTGAAATATTGATCAAGAGGGTTATTGCATTCAATGTACAGGCACGAATCATCCCGAGTAGTACGAGTCGTTTGCTATAAACTATGTTAGCAAAACGACCCGTCTCTCATAGCATGACTCGTCTCGTACTTTGAATACAAACACAAAGAATACTAATGTATGGAAAACATTACACAATCACAGAGAGTAAAATGCTTGAAGAGAAGAACGAAACAATTATTTATAAACTTCTAAAACATCCATACATTCATTCAAACCAAGTTACAATGAAAGCTCGTGAAAAATTCCATTACATGGCTAGGGTTTCATCAAAACCCTAGAAAAGACGACTAGCCACTCATGGAGGAGTGGAAAGAGGAAGAAGATGAGGAAGAAGCCCCCATGGAAGTGTTTTCCAAGCTTTGGTAGTGTCTCCCCCTTTGGAACCCTAGCCTCCCTCTTTTCTGTATTCAATTTTCGAACCCTAACTGTGACTGATTTTTTGTCTTTTATTCGGAGCAAAATAGACCAAAAAGTCCATGCACGCGTTCCTAGGTGGGCCGCTCGTGCGATGGGGTGGGCCGCTCGTGCGGTGGTGTGGGCCGCTCGTGTGATGTTGGGCCGCACGTACGGTGAAACTTGGCCGCACGTGCGATGGCCTGGTGGACTCGGATTTTTCACGTCTCGCTCAGAGAATCTGATTTCACGCCCCCTTTTGATTGAATTTTCATATTTCCTGTCAAATATGTACAAGTGCACAAAACACATCATCTCCACCAAATAAATAGAATTAAAAAACAAAAAATGTAACTTAAATAGCCTCAATGTGGTACCTTTCGGCCTACATCAGAACATATCACTATGGATTTCATTGTTGGTTTACCTCGCTCCAGTAAAGGTATGGACTCAATTTGGGTTATTGTTGATAGACTGACTAAATCTGCTCACTTCTTACCTGTCAAAACAATTTATAATGCAGACAAATTGGCTATAATCTATATTGATGAGATTGTTAGATTGCATGGAGTGCCTGTGTCCGTTGTTTCTGATAGGGACTCGAAGTTTACATCGAGATTCTAGCAAAGCCTACAGATAGCATTGGGTACTGAACTGAGACTAAGACTGAGTAGTGCATACCATCCTCAGACAGATGGCCAGTCAGAAAGAACCATCCAGACTCTGGAGGATTTACTGAGAATGTGTGTCCTTGATTTTCAGGAAAATTGGGAAAGCCACTTATCGTTGGCTGAATTCGCCTACAACAACAGCTTTCATTCAAGCATTGGTATGGCGCCTTTCGAGGCTTTGTATGGCAGAAAATGTCGATCTCCAATTTGCTCGGCAGAAGTTGGAGATGGGCTTTTGCTTGGGCCCGAGATTGTACAGGAAACCACTGAAAAAGTGAAACTGATTCAACAGAGACTGAAAATCGCACAAAGCCGACAGAAAAGTTATGCGGATGTCCGAAGGCGAGACAGAGAGTATGAAGTAGGTGATCACGTTTTTGTTAAAGTGACACCGATGAAAGGGCAGACCCGTTTTGGGGTTAAAGGCAAGCTAGCGCCGAGATATGTCGGACCGTATGAGATTATTGAGAAAATCAATCCGGTGGCGTATCAAGTAGCGCTTCCTCCTGAAATAGAGCGTATGCATAACGTGTTCCATATTTCAATGTTGAGGGATTACCTCCGAGATCCCTTCCATGTGATTGAGCCTACCCGTGTAGTGTTAAGTGATGACTACACTTATGAGGAACGACCTATTCAAATTGTAAACAGATAGATCAAGAAGTTGAGGAACAAAGAGATTCCGTTAGTAAAAGTTGATTGGCAAAACCATGGGGGCGTTTACGCCACTTGGGAAAGGGAAGACGATATGATCAAGAGATATCCTGAACTGTTTCCTCTGAATCCAATATTCTTCCAACATGAAGGTAACCAAACTCTTTGTAAGGAGGGGAGACTGTGGCAACCCTCACCACTGATTAGTGCTAATCTATGATTAAGCATGTTAAGTGACTGATTGACTGAAATTCTGAACTGATTGATTGAGTATATTAGTTTAAATGCAAATCTATCTGTTTGACTGCTAAATGATTTGTTCATGTTTTATGTTTTAAACTGCAAATTGAAAGCCTTATCAGTGGCCGAATCTGAAACTGATTAGTGTTTTATGCTAATTAGAATTTATGTGATTTTATGATAAATTTAGTTGGAATTTGATTTGGTATGATTAAATTGGATTAAAAAGTCGTATTATATCAATTTAAGTTATTTACCAAATTGCCATTAGTGGATAATGCTAGGCCATCTATTAGTCTTGATTTACCTAGGCTTGGCATCACAGTTCTTCAGCCTTTTCTTGAGCCTAAACCGATTAGAGAGAGAGAGAGTTAGGAGAGGTTGGTTTTATCTAGGGAATTGCTTGGAGAACTAGAAGAATTGAAGAGTAGATTGCATAATTGAGCTTCTAGACTTGAAATTGAGGACCTAAGGTTGGAGAATCATCCTCTTGAACTTGAATTCTAGTTGTATCTTGCATGTTTCATGGAAGTTTGGTGATTAGAGTCTAGAATTGGTTCAAAATGTTGAATTAAAGCTTTAATCATGCATGCATGTATACATTGTAAAGTTTTAAGGTTGTTTTCATAGAAATTCTTACATGCATGTCTTTATTCTAGCTATGGTCCATGAATTCATCATGTCTTAGAGTGAATTGACTCATTTGATCATGCATTGGAAGCTTTGATTTCAATTAAACACTTGCATGTTGCATGTTCATCATGTTCTTGAAGTTTTGTTTGAAAATAGGTTCAATTGACTCACCCTTGGGCTTTGATTTTACAAATTGATCTTCAAAACATGTTATATTATGGGTTTAAGTGTTTTTCCAGAAAATGGGCCCAAGAGGTTGAGTTTTGATGTGTTGAATGTTGAGTTTCATGCTTGGAGACAAATCTGGAAATTCCAGATTTTGGATCCACGCTCAAGCGAGGAACTTCACGCTTGAGCGTATACTCTGAGTTCATGCAGTCCGCTCGAGCGAGGAAAGTAACGCTCGAGCGTGAAATGCGTGTATCCAGTACTTTTCATGTGTTTACAATCTGCTCGAGCGAGGACTTGTGTCTCACGCTCGAGCGGGGGTCAGGCGCCCGTCGAGCGTGAATTTCATGCATCCAGTACTTTTGCAGTTCGTTCGAGCGTAAAAATCCACGCTCAAGCGAGACCCCTGTTTTCTAAAAATTTTGAAAAGTGTTTTAAAGTACATCTTTGCATCATCATTTCATCATAGGCATTCCTAGACCTTGTTTAAGGCATCTTAATGAGGATATTGATGTAGAACCACACCGAGTCAAGTTAGGGACTAAGTCATTGTTTCCCAAGTGTGTAACTTAGTGTGTGTTCGTTCTGTAACTGTGTAGGGTTGGCATCCGAGGACGCTCACTAGCCTATCTGTAACCCAGAACTCTGTGAGTAACAATGTTGTAAAGATATATTCAATCATGAATATTTTCTGAATGATCTACTGTACTGCTTTCTGAAATGATATTTCTTACTGAATGAATGCTTGTCCTATTTGCGAACTGCATTCGTGGCATCCATAGCAATTTACTGTTACTGTACTGTACTGCTATTGTCACAGAGATCTCTGTCGGTTCCCATGTTCGGAACCACTACTGTTTACTGATAATGATGGCCATCAATTGACTGTTCGGTCTGTGAAGACTTACTGTACTGTTTGCTATTGGATGTACCACTTATAACTGCTATGATCGAATAACTGATATACTGTTTAAATGACTGTTTTAATACTGAAAGGACATTCATTCCTAACCTCTTTACGCATATGTTATTCACTGGGCTTTAGCTTACTGTTTATATATATATGTAGGTGTCCAAGCACCGGATCGGAGCTAGGAGCGTTGGGTTAAACTCCCTTTTTGTCAAGCCAACCAACGTGCCTCACTGCGAGGTTCCAAGTGTGTCCAAGCCAAGGCTGCTTCCGGGTGTTTTAGATCCCCCTTTCTGTCTCTGTTTTGTATAGACTGTATAGACTTGTACTTTACTGTTATGTTAGGGATTTGGTCCCTAACCCGAATACCTGTATATGATATATGTATATACTGTTTTGATTCTGAATGTGTATATGTATGAAAAGTCTTTTTGCATACAGACTGTCACAGCTCATTGGACATCTTTTTATTACTGTTTTGGCTTCCGCCAGCCCCTGTACTCTGTATTACTGTTTTTACTGTTAAGCAGACCTTCGGTAATCACGGATTACTGGCCGATTACGGCGCTAAACCTATAGAGGCGGGTTTGGGTCGTGACAGAAACCTACTTTGATGGTCCGTTTAACCTCTGAGTTAATGGCGGAGGCTAGGCAAGCTAGGGCGTCTGCATGTGTGTTCTGGTCACGTGTTATCTGATTCAATTCATGATGGTCAAATTTGGCCAGCAAGGCGCTAGCCGATTTCATATAAGCCGCCATACGGTCATTTTTGGCTGCGTACTCCCCCTTTAGCTGATTGATCACCAATTTTGAATCACAAAATACCAGCAAACGCCGAGCACCCAGAAGGTGTGCATTCCTCAAACCGGCCAGAAGGGCTTCGTATTTTTTTCGTTATTTGATGCTTCGAAGCCGAGTTTGACGGCCTGCTCAATTATTGCGCCGTCGGGAGCCATGATTACTACTCCGGCTCCGCTGTCCCGTTAATTGGATGATCCATCACAGTACAACTGCCAAATGTCTCTAACATAAATTCTTCAATTTGACTTAGGTCGAACGTCATCACATTTGAAGTCGGCAAGACCCCCAGTGAATTCGGCCACAAAGTCGGCAAGCACCTGTCCCTTGATTGAGGTTCTAGGTAGAAACTGAATGTCGTACTGGCCAAGTTCAAGAGCCCACTTTGAAACACGTCCTGATGCTTCCGTACTGCGTGGCATTGATCGGAGGGGGTAATCTGTTAGCACCCTGATGCTATGCCCCTTGAAGTAATGCATCAGTTTTCTTGCCGCCATGACTAGGGCGAGGATGAGTTTTTCTAGCAGAAGATAGCGTGTTTTGACGTCGACCATTGCCTTGCTCATATAATATACTGGCTGCTGCTCCCCCAGCTCTTCCTTTATCAGTACGGCGCTGACGGCCGGTCGGAAACTGCCAGATACAAAATGAGCGGGTCACCTGCCGAAAGTGTTGTCAAGAGTGGAATTGATCGGAGGTAGGTTTTGAGGCCATTGAAAGCAGCTTCGCACTCGGCGGACCATTCAAAAGCCTTGCCCCTGCCGTAGTGTATAAAAGAATTGTCGGCAGCGGTCTGTGGAACGACTGATGAACCTGTTAAGTGCGGCGGTCATCCCCATTAACTTCTGAACCTCCTTGACCAATCAAGGGGAGCCAAGTTCCAGGATTACTGTGGTTTGCCTTGGATTGGCTTCGATTCCTCGGTGGTTGACAATGTAACCCAAGAATTTGCCAGAGCCGATCCTAAACGCACATTTGGAAGCGTTCAGCTTCATTCCATATTTGCGTAGAATGCCGAATGTCTCCTCCAGATCAGCTATATGATTCTGCTTTTCCTTGGATTTGACCACCATGTCGTCAATGTACACTTCCATAGTATGGCCGAGTTGCTCCTTAAACATGGTGGTGACTAGTCTCTGGTAAGTTGCCCCTGCATTCTTCAGCCCAAAAGGCATAACCTTATAGCAATAGGTTCCTCTTGGGGTGAGGAATGCAACTTTGTCTTGGTCCTCCGGATGCATGGCAATTTGATGGTAGCCTCTGTAGGCATTGAGGAAGCTCATACGATGATGACGTGCTGTAGCATCTACCAGTTGGTCTATCCTGGGGAGAGGAAAACAATCTTTGGGGCAGGCTTTGTTTAGGTCCGTGAAATCAACTCAGACTCGCCAGGTCTCAGTTTTCTTATTCACAACCACAGTATTAGAGAGCCATGTAGGGTAAGTCACTTCCCTGATTGCCCCGACGTCAAGCAACCGGTCAACCTCTTCAACAACTGCGGCAGTGTGCTCTGTGGCTGATCACCGGCTTTTCTGAATGATCAGCTTGCATTTAGGGTCAACATTTAAACGGTGTTGCGAAACAGATGGATCTACACCCGGCATCTCATATGGAGTCCACGCAAATACATCAAGGTTGCCGAGCAAGAAGGAAATTAACCGCTGTCTATCGGCTTGATTGAGGGAGGCGCCGACCATGAAGAACTTGTCTGGGTTGCTGTTGATTTCAACTCGATCTAGGTCTTCCGTGGCCTTTTCATTTGGGAGCCGCCCAACATCGTCGAGGCTCTCCCGATCTGTCAAACTTCCCATAGACGACTCCAATTGTACGGGGAGCAAATATTTCGGTAAGCTCGTACTCCTTTCTTCCAAGCTCCTGCTTGTCCGATCGACTTGCGAGCACAACGGCGGTGAGCTACCCGGCGGTGTATGGCCGGAATACCCCTCCGACGATCAAGTTAGACACACACAGGGACATAGAGAGAGAGAGGATTGAGTGTTTAGTATAAATCTCACCAAATGTTCATCTGTCTCAGCGTGGGGGGCGCAGGCTCGCTTATATACCTTCTGCGCCCCAAATCTACTCTCATTAGTCTCTCGACACGTGGTGCTGCTATCCCATCTGTCAGTACGAATCTAGCTGAACATCACCTAACTGCCAGCCCACACCACCGGGGGCTCGGCAGCTGGGCTGCAGCATCTCAGCTGTCAACGGCCGCGCTGCGCAGCTAGCCAGAGCGCGCCGCTCGCCAAGCTCAATGACGACCGAGCTCGATTGCATTCCGGCTTAGCCAAGCTCGGGACAAGTCATGCTGGTTAGCCGTCAACCTTCCTGCCGAGCTAACGCATGAACCGTGGAACCCAGTGAGGCAGCGGACATCTCAACCGAACCTCACTTGACCGCTAGTACGACATCAATTATGCAACTATGCCATTACCGAGCAACTATGCCATTATTGAGCAAGTAGCTCGGTTTCACAGCAACTGTGCCATTACCGAACCAAAATCCTTTCTAGATGGTCTAAGGCTGCCACGGCCCAAATGTGTTTGGCCCACAATTTGTCCGGCCCCTACCACGGCCCAATCCAAATCATAAATCTCCCTCTCACTTTATGTATGTAGATGAGGCATGCTGTGATTGTAGTATGTACATAAGGCATATAAGAATTGTAATATTCTAAAGTTTTAAACTTTCTTATTTTGGATGAGGCATGCAGTGATTGTAATATTTTTTTAAGTCATTAACTATAATACTTTCTTCTTATTTATTTATTTATTTTTTGAGAAAGTGCACAAGTTGAATTGTGTTGAAAATTTATAAAATTTTAAACCGCCAAACCAATTCGCATTCATCCGCCAAACCGCCAATTCGTTCAATCCACATCCGCCGGATTGGCGGACGGATACGGATTAATCTTCTCCAATCTACCAATCTGACAGACGGATGACGAATTGAAAATTTCGTAACCGCAACCGACCCGAGCTCACCCCTAACTACGACGTCGTCTAGTGAGCACTCCACGAGTCTCTTCCCGCAAAACACAGTTCGTTGCTTCTCGGTTGTCGGTTCACCCCATTTCTCTGTTGATCAGAGCTCTCTTCTGTATCACAAATCACACCCCTCAACAAACCCTAGAACAAGAAGAACACGAAGAAGAAGAGCAGCCATGGCGATCCGCCACCTCCTAACCCTAGCTCGCCGTTCCCATTCTCCTCTCACCCACACCCTCCGCCCATTCTCCACCTCCTCCGCCGTCTCTGCCACCGCACCACCACCACCAACCCCCTCTCCTCCTCCTCCAAACGTCATGATTTACGACCGCTTCGCCGAATCCGTCAAACACAAGCTCAAACAACTCGACAACCCCGACCGTAGGTTCCTCAAGCACAACTCCCCTCACCCAACCCTAACCGATCACACCTCAATCCTCGCTACCCCTCTCACCCGCGTCACCACTCTCCCCAACGGCCTCCGAGTTGCCACCGAGTCAACCCTTGCCTCCAAGACCGCTACCGTCGGTGTATGGATCGACGCCGGAAGTCGGTTCGAGACCGATGAGACCAACGGAACTGCTCATTTTCTGGAGCATATGATTTTCAAGGGGACTGAGAAGAGGACCCCGAGGGAATTGGAGGAGGAGATTGAGAATATGGGGGGGCATTTGAATGCATATACTTCGAGAGAACAGACTACGTATTATGCTAAGGTTATGGATAAGGATGTGCCTAGAGCTTTGGATATATTGGCGGATATATTGCAAAATTCCAAGTTTGATGAGAAGAGGATTAGCAGAGAGCGTGATGTGATTTTGAGGGAGATGGAGGAGGTAATCATCATTGACTAATTTGTGTCTTAATTCAATTTTCCCCATCAAAATTGATTTTTTGGTATTTCTTAATTTTGGTTGATGATGAGGAGATATTACTAATAATCATTGAATAAGTTTGTTTCTTAATTCATTTTTTCCCATAAATTTTGTTTTCTGGGTATGGCTTAATCAGGCTGAGATTTTTTATACTAAATTTATCTTCTTTATTTGTTTATTATTTTTTATGCGTTGTGGAATAGTTAGAGAATTCATGAATTCAAAATGTTTGCGTAAAGTGTTTTTTTTTTTTCCCCCCTCGTTTGTTTGAGGTTCTCACAAAACCAGTTGTTTGATTGGTACATGGTTCATTTAAAAATTTAGGTCTGTAGTGTTCTATTCTGACCAGTGATTTGTAAATTGATTAGTAGGATCGACATTTGAGAAAATGATATTTTTTGTTCTCTCTCCCAAATAGTTATATAATATATGGGGAAAATAGCAGTGCTGAAGTTTAATGTTTAAGGCATGGCAGAAGTTGATTGAAATTAGATTTTGAATGATCTGATTTGTGGACTAATAGTTTTGAGTATTCTTTGGTGGTTTCTTCATTTCATCAACTAAATCATCTCTAGATGTTCTTTTGATTCAGTCAAATCAAATTACTTTATTATTAATTGTTTGAGTGCTTGCTCCTTGTGATTATTGTATTATTCTTTATAGGTTGAAGGCCAAACAGAGGAAGTTATTTTCGACCATTTGCATGCAACCGCTTTCCAGCACACGCCTTTAGGCAGAACCATTCTTGGTCCTGCTCAAAATGTCAGGACTGTCACCAAAGATCATCTTCAAAAGTATATATTGACACACTACACTACATCCAGAATGGTAGGTGGTGACATAAAGTTCTGAGCATTTTGTCTATTCGTAATTTATTGCTAGTTCTATTTAGATGTTAACATGTTGGCTTTGCCTTCATTCATCTATCAATTATTCAATGCCATCAATTTACTTTCTTGAAGTCCTAAACATTGGGTGTTCTTCCTGGAGCTACTAGGTAATTGCTGCTTCTGGAGCTGTGAAGCATGAGGACCTTGTTGAGCAAGTGAAGAAGTTGTTTACCAAATTGTCATCGGATCCAACCACAACTTCTGAATTAGTTGCTAAAGAGCCGGCAATTTTTACAGGTTCCGAGGTGTGCTTGTTTCACAGGAATGCTTCTTGAATTGTTATCAGGGCAACAATACAATATTCTCGTTCTGCACTTCTTAACAATTTAACAAAAAATTATTTACTGGTAATTGTTGTGTGAAAATCAGGTGAGGATCATTGATGATGATATGCCTTTAGCACAATTTGCGGTTGCTTTCAATGGGGCTCCTTGGATGGATCCAGATTCCATTGCTTTGATGGTCATGCAGTCTATGTTGGGATCCTGGAATAAGCATGCAGGTGGTGGGAAGCACATGGGGTGAGTCATTGGACGTCATTTGTTGGGAACTAATAAATAAAGCTGAATATTCACTGTTGAATTATAACTTGTGAGCAGTTGTGTTAACTAGTTTTGATAATTTGTAAACAGTTCTGAGCTTGCACAGAGGGTTGGCATAAATGAGATTGCTGAGTCCATGATGGCATTTAACACCAACTATAAGGACACTGGTCTTTTTGGCGTTTATGCCATTGCTAAGGTGAGATGCATTCCAGAATTATGATTTTGTTTGTACGAGGGCCTTTTTCCTCTTGTTGTAAGAGTGTTGTTCTATCTTTTTTTCTTTCATTTTTTTATAATTTTTTTTTGCTGTTATTCCCATGACTCAGATTTAAGCTTCTCTTCTGAAATTATTGGGTTTTATTTTCCCTTTCACTCTTCTATCTTTCGTTCCTTTCCCCCATTCACTTTTTTGATGGGTGACATGGGTCTAGGGTGAAACATAGTTGTTGAGATTGGGTACCCTTTGGTTGCTTCCATTTTGGGAGAGCTCAGACTTGAAACCATAGTCAATGAAAGCTTTGGTTGGTACCATTAATGGTAATTTTAGGCTTGCCTACAAAGGGGGGAAAATGGTGTACTCTGCTTAAGACTCTAGTTAAAAGATTTGTTCCATTTTGTGTCCAAGTTTCAAATTTTTAAAAATTTAATTATTATTTTTCCTTATTACCCATTTTTAAATATTTTTTTGGTAAACTGCCTATTCAAAAAAATTTCTTCCAACTATGTATATACAGTCATCTGTCAAAATAATATTTTTTCCCACAAATGAATCAGGATCAAACACTGAATTTCTTAACACACCTTCGGCAACTCTCTAGATTATAAGGGTAGAATGTTTTGTACGTTAGTAATTACTAAATAGTTTCTGATACATAGATGCATGTGCAATCACTTATCGAGTTTATATCGAGTTTCTGATACATAGATGCATGTGCAGACACCTTGAGCAGCAATATTGTCTGTTAGGTTTTAATACTTGTGTCTTTTTTCTTGCGTGTGTTTCATGCTGAACTTTATTGATTGATTAAAAGTGACAATTATTGCTGCAATTTATACTTCAATAATTGTAGTTATTTATTTTATTGTAACAGCCTGATTGTGTTGATGATTTAGCCTATGCTATTATGTACGAGCTGAGCAAGTTATGTTATCGAGTTTCGGAAGCTGATGTTACTCGTGCTCGTAACCAGGTTAGCTACCAGTTTTTGTACTTTCCCTTGTTGTCTATTGTTTATGCGCAGGTTTTATCTATTTTAATGAACGTAAACAGCATATATGTACACATATCAATACTCACGAAAACACTAATATCCTAGTGATTTATGATTTGGAATGCACATCCCATTCCAAAATAGTGAATTTAGCGAGCTGAAGTGATCCAAAAATACTTTCCTATTCATTTTCTTAACATTTCCATAGAAGAAAAAGTTGAATATGATGTTTGTATACGAGTTGCACCCCCTAGGTGCCTCCTTTTTATATAATTTTTTTTTATTGGCTATTGAATATAATCAATTAAAATCTAGAGAGAGTGGTGTTTTGGTAGTATAAAATGTAGGAAAAAGGGTGTATAATACTCTTGGAAATATGTTTTCATGTGATATCTAATAGTGTGATCTATATCAACTTACCATTACTTTTTAGAGCATTTGCCAAATTGCCATACCATGTTCTCGTTAACATTGATTATATATATTTGATCCAAAAAGTAAAGAGCATGTATTTCTACCACTCTATTTTGTGGATGATATACGCGCCATATATAAACCAAACCAAGCCTTAAGTCCCATCAAATGGGTTGGCTACATGAATCTTTCTTCTCCATGCGGCTCTATCAAAGGCCATTTTGTTAGTCAAATTAAGTGGATCCATGTCTCTATTTATAACGTTAGCCAACGTTGGGGGGTCAGGTAAAATACTAGATGATGAAGGTAAGATGTTCCAAAATAGTTTATGATGGTGGGTCACAGAAGACATCTACTACACTTTTCTGACTATCAAATGTTGTGCGGTAGATGAACTTATATCTTGGGGTCCATCGTAATTCATACCGCAATCTCTGGGTATCCATTATTGTTGTTTGTGATCTGCTCTGGTTTAGAAGAGGAAATTAATTTTATCTAAGCCAGCTGTTCATTTATGTTGTACTGCAGTTGAAATCTGCTCTGCTGCTTCACTTGGATGGAACCAGTCCTATTGCTGAAGATATTGGGCGCCAGGTAAAACACTAGATGCATTCATAAGTCAATAAAATAAAAAGTGTCTTTTTAGGATTTGCATACAGTTTGGTTTCAATGCGACTTGGGCCGACTAAAAAGAAACTTGTTTTTTTGAATCTCACCGCATGGATCATCTATTTGAGCGTCTGCTAAGACAGTAGATCTTAAAAAATGTCTCTGAAATGTGAACTCTGGTTATATAACAGTAACCAGTCTCTTTAAAATGTTTGTGAGAGAATAAGAGATGCTTTAGTTATTAAATTCTTTCCTTAAAATGTAAAGTGCTTCTTGTTTGACTTAATTCTTTCTGTTCTTGCAGCTACTTACATATGGACGAAGAATCCCGTACGCAGAATTGTTTGCCAGGATCGATGCTGTTGATGCTAGCACTGTCAAACGTGTTGCAAACCGTTTTATTTTTGACCAGGTAAGGACAAATGGATCCTGTTGCTAATTGCAAACTCAAATACTATGAGGGCAGAATGTTGAAACTTTCCCCAGGGTTCTCATTTGATTCGATAGTTGGTCTAAACTATCTTTGGTCTTTGTTCGGTCTTTTCAGGATGTTGCCATTGCTGCCATGGGGCCTATCCAGGGTCTACCCGATTACAACTGGTTTAGACGCAGGACCTACTGGCTCCGTTACTAGGTTCTTTTCTTCTGTTGGGTTTTCTTCTTTGTTTTTGCTCACTGTTTAACCTTCTCAAATCAAATTGTCTAAAAAAAATCTTGACAGGCCCCTTTGAGGGTGGCCTTTTTATTTATCTTTTTTTTCTGGATTTTCTTTCCTGTAATATGCCTCCATCAGTCGAAAATAAATATATGCTGGATTCAGTTATTTGAGCCAGGGGAGATCCAATTGTATTCCATCCCATCAAGTTGGTTGTAGCCAGGCAGGCATTGAACGTTTGATTGTTTTTGAGATGCCGCTCTCCTGTAATTATTCAAATAGTCTGCTGATTTATGTTTGGCACTGCATCACTTTCATATGGCAGAGCGATGTCATCATGTTTGACATCCATCCTCATTAGTCGTCAACTACCAATTTTGAAGTCCATTAAACAATTGAACGAGTTCAATCCTGATATGTTTGGCATTGTCATGGCTGGGCATCATTTTCCCAAAATATGTGATCAATCCTTGAAAATAAAAATGTCTGAGATTTTTGTCTTTCAAATGATCAGAACTTTTGTGCATTTAAAATTTGTACGCCTTTCAGGTGATCAATTTAAGTAGATCAATAAAGTTTGCATTCATGGCCCCCCCAAGAAATGGAATTATCGTTACCATTTAACCCAAGCAAATTCATTTAAGAATAATGCTTGGGACCCCCTTTTGGGGGTCACCCCTTCACCCTCTTGCCACGTGGCGGGTGGTGATTGGAAGAGTAAGAAAAAAAAGAAAAAGAAAATGTAGCCAATGGGAGAGAGAGGGGGTCAAAGGGGGTGGAGGAAAAAGGAGGGATGAATCATTGTTGTTCATTTAAATTCGACAGTTCTGGTTCCTCTAAAATGCGAGTGTGTACCCAAGTAGATGGAAGACTGGTACTTTGTGAAACCAATGATATCATCCACCAAAAGTGTTGTGAAGCTTTGTCTTCACCAATTGCATAATGCAACTATATGATAATTGCTCTATTTTGACAACTTCATTATAAAATAAAATTCATAGAAAAAAGAAAAAAGAAAAAGAAAAAAAAAAGTAACATTCAATACATTTTAATTTTTTGAAAATTAAACTATTCATTTTTCAAATTTTTTTTTTGTTTTTAGTAAATATTTTTTAAATTTTATTTATTTATTTATTTTTAGATGCACTTTACTTAGATATATCTAAATAGTAAAATATTTTAAAAAATTAATAAATACACAAAAATATACTGAATTTTTGTTTTTTTTTTTTTGTATTTTTTGGATACTTAGTGTATTTTTTAAAGATTTTTTCACAAATATTATACTTTTTAAGTGTATTTATATTAGGTGTGTTTAAAAATTAAAAAAATTGTTTAAAATATTAAAAAAATTCATTGAAAATATTAAAATACAAAAAAAAAAGAGTAGAATTTTTTGTAAACTATTTTTTGAACCAGAACCAAGTTATTCTTATAAATAAATATAGGGTAAATTACACTGGCACCCCCTGAGGTTTATGTTTATTACAATTCTCCCATTCCTTTTTGGAAATTACATCTCCCCCTTGAGGTTTAAAGTTTCATTACAGATTCCCCCCATCAGCAATTTAATTTTTTTAAATACCAATTTTATCTTCATTGGGTAAATTACATTGACATCCCTCACATTTTAGAAATTACAATCCCCTTCCTAAGGTTTAAAGTAGCATTACCAATTGCTCCCTCGGTTAGTATTAGTTGGAAAAAAAATTCATTGAATAAAAAAATTAATTGAAAAAAAATTATTTGAAACAAAATTTTGTTAATAAAATTTTAAAATTTTTGTTTAAGAACCAATGTAAACTTATTTTTTAAATTTACATTTTTTCCTCATATTTACAAACTGAGACAATTATTTATAAACCAAAAAAAATTATCAAATAAGTTTTTATGACAGTTTTTTTAATTTTTATAAATATAAATTGAAAACTGAAAGCGAAATGGTTACCAAATAGGCTTTAGATGGTAAAAATGTCGTAAAATTAACAAATAATTAAATAAGTTACCAACGTAAGAAATGATTTATCAAAAGATTCTTAGGCTATGTATGGTTTGATTTTTAGATTTTTTTTTTTAAATTAAAAATTAATTTGGTTAAGAAATAAAAAATAAAAAATAATTATCATTTAAGGGTAAAAAATAATTATTATTTTAACTGTTGGGCAGGTTATACACATACGTATAACTGTTTCAATTTAATTTGTAAAAAATTATTTCTAACCACTCAAAAGATAAAAATTATATAAAAATTATAATTATTTTTTATTTTTTTATTTATTAACCATATTAATTTTTAATTTTTAAAAAAAATTTCTAAAAATCAAATCATACATAGCCCAAAAATCTTTTGATAAGTCATTTCTTATATTGGTAACTTATTTAATTATTTGTTAATTTTACGATATTTTTACCATCTGAAACATGTTTGGTAACCATTTCATTTTCAGTTTTCAATTTATATTTACAAAAAATTAAAAAAACTATCATAAAAACTTGTTTGATAATTTTTTTGGTTTATAAATGGTTGTCTTAGTTTGTAAATTTGAGAAAAAAACGCAAATTCAAAAAATGAGTTTATGTTGGTTTTTAAAGGGAAATTTAAAAATTTTATTAACAAAATTTTTTTTCAATTTATTTTTTTTTCAATGATTTTTTTTCAACTAATACTAACTAAGGGGACAATTGGTAATGCTATTTTAAACTTAGGGAAGGGATTGTAATTTTTAAAATGTGAGGGGTGTTAATGTAATTTACCCAATGAGGGCAAAATTGGTATTTAAAAAAATTAAATTGCTGAGGAGGAGAATCTGTAATGAAACTTTAAAGCTCATAAGGGAGGTGTAATTTTCAAAAATTGAAGGGAGAACTATAATAAATATAAATCTTAGAGGGTATCAGTGTGATTTACTCATAAGTATATCTTCATGAATATTTTTATTTTAAGATGAAAAGTTTATGTTACGTCATATCATCATAAAAGTTTTATTTGTATATCACTACTCTATCAATAAACCCTTAAGAAACTAACTAATTTTATTTTATTTGTTTCTCTTCCCATCTAATTCTAAACCAAGTGTAATAGGCCATGTTGGGGATGTAGAGATTTTAGCAAAAGAATTAAAAAGTTATTATAAATTATTAAATTATTATTTTTATTTTTTCTATACACCTGTGTGTAAAAAATTATTAAAAAAAAACAATTATCAAAAACCCTTAATACTAGAACACTAAAAATTGACATTCAAACAATTATTCACTTATTTATTCATAATCCTACATCTTTTAAATCACACAACTTATCTGTCATTTTTATTAGTAATATTTTTATTTATAGAGTTATTCACTTATTTATTCATAATCCTACATCTTTTAAATCACACAACTTATCTGTCATTTTTATTAGTAATATTTTTATTTATAGAGTTATAAAATTAATCCGTACCCCGCCTGCCCATTTGTAATTGGGCCCCTGACCCGTTTCACTACCCGGAATAAAAAAACCAAAAACAAACACAGAAAAGGATATTTCAAAAGTCACTCCAGTAGTAACCCAGACAGTTTACGACACCCTCTATATTGCGCTAGGGTTTTCGTTCGATTCCCCAGTTCCCGCGCTCCTTCTGCAATCCGAATTCCCATTTCCAGGTAATTCGATTATCCATTCTCGCTATACCTTAATCTACTGTGCATCTTCAAATTCAATTTTTTATTTTTATTTATATATTTTTTATGTGAAGAATTTCGAATTGGTATTAGAAAATTTTCCATTAAAACAAACAGGAATTGTTAATTGGGTCATTGAAACGCTTCTTTGTTACCCATTATGCGTGTAAGGGCATTTTGTTTCCACCGTATTGGGACAATCTATCCAATTTGCAGTGTAATTGTTTCTTGGTTTATACTTGTGTTTATATTGAATTTTCTTGCCTGTTATTTTGCGCACAAAATTAGTGTTTTTTTTTGGTATTACTGAACTAGTTTTCTTTTCTAAGTAGTGATTGCATAAAACGACAAGTGAGACAATTTTTGTGTCATTTACTCCGATTGTTTGGGCAGAAAATATTTTTCTGTCTTTGGTGGTGGCGTGGTGCTGGGGTGGCAGTGGTGGTAATGGAAACTGTGATGGTGGCAGTGGTAGTGTGGTGACATTGGTAAGACTTGAGTTGGAAAATATTTTCCGCCTTACAAAATTAAAAAAATATTTTCTGCCCAAATATGTTTTATTTATTTATTTTTTCATTGACCATGAAAAATATTTACTGTTGACTTTCCTTTTCCATTGTACCAAATGTCAGAAAATACATATGTCCTTTTCATAAATTACCATAAAAAATGCAAAAAAGTCTTGCTTTCACTCAATCTTTAATTTTCCTTAATGAAAGCCGAAAGCAAAAATAAGTTAGGGAATACGTAACCAACAAACGTAGGTAAATGCATATTTTTTATTGATATTTTGTGACTATATTGCCTCTTATTCTGACTTGAGCTTATGCTTGATAAAGTGTTCTTTGGTAACAATGTTTGCATAACTTTCCATGTTTAGATTTCCTGACCTTTATACAGGATTGACATTGTTTGTCATTCTATTTTTCAGATGAGTCATCCGCTGGATCATCATTCAATGGACCATCGTAAGTAACTATCTATCATATTATAGTAACTATCCTCACATTGTTGTCTGATCTAACACAATTAAAATTAAATTGAAGTATAATTGATATGGATTTTAGCTACATCTTTTAAATCACACAACTTATAAAATTGATATGGATTTTAGCTACAATCTCTTCATATATATATATTTGCCTATGCTTATGTCTATATATGATATATCTATTTATAGTTCCTATGAGTCATTGATAAGCTTAATTTTTAAATGCAATTTCTTTGTGGTTTTGTATGTCATTTCTAGAAATTGTCATGTCACTAATGGGTTGGTTTATGCTTCTTTTTTTGGGGCTGTGAAGAACATGCAATCAGAGGTTCAGAGGTTTTTGTTGGTGGTTTGTCCCGTAGTACAACCGAAAGCAAGATTCATGAGGTTTGTCATTTACTTTGTAGATTGCTATTTTTTTGTTGAAGCAATAGATGAGTTATACATTGGTGCCAACTACAAAGTCTTCTTTGAAGTCCTCACGACTTAGGCCTCGTTTGGGAACCCTCCTTTTTATCCAAAAAGCCAAAAAGTTACTAAATTAGCCAAAAAGCCAACAATCTATACCAAAAAGTTAAAGATTCTCTTTTCTCTCTACGTTTTACACATCTTTTTGTAAAAAGCCAAAAAGTCATCCCAAACATACTAGTTTTTTTTAGTTCATATTTTAGCCAAATAGCTAAAAATGTACTAACTTAGCATGTTCCCAAACGAGGCCTTAATACCCTTACAATTCTTTCTTAATCAAACTACATGATTGGTTGATTTTACAAGTATTGAATTTGACTATACCTGACTATCATATTGCTATGCATTTCATTGAGGAAATGGCTTTTCATAGAGCCAACCGTAGATGGATCCATTTAGCCAACCCCTAGTAATCAGGATTAAAGCTTGTTTGTTGAATTGAGTCGCAAAAGACCCTATTTTATGAATTAAATTGCTCATGTGAGTGTATCGAGTAAGATATCGTGAATCTTGTGGAGTTCTAATGATAAGTGATACCCTACTAGGATTTGGACATTGTATTTTAGTAACTAATGTCCCATCAGGATTCTTGTATTCTTGATGGCGGTTGTAGGACATAGTTGACACATAGACAAGCTAAGATATATCTCGGTTTGGCCTAGCGGTACTCCTGGCCACTTCTCGGAGTGCGGTCCCGTCCCAAAGTATATTTACCCTTCAAAGGTATAGTAACATGTTGTCCAGTAATAAGAATGAAATATTTTAGGTTGGAAGAGTCAAGGTTTGTAGTAGCTTGACTAGATGACACATGTTGTTACCTTAACTATATATTTGTCTCTTTCAGGTATTTTCTACTTGTGGGGAAATTATGGAAGTACGTCTAATAACGGACCAGAAAGGCAATTCCAAGGTTTTTCCTTGTCTCTTCCTTTTTTTTTTTCCTCTTTAGTTTTTTGTTTTTTCCGGTTGTGTTTATTTTGGTATTCTTATCCTTTCTTTAAATGTACGTCTGTTGTGCTCTTACCATTTCATTAAAATAATCATCTGGGTATCCTGTTCATTTGTTACACAGGGATATTGCTTCATACGTTTTGCAATGAAAGAGGCTGCAGACAAAGCTGTGAAGGAAAAATCTGGAATTACGGTAAAAGCAAAAACTGGGCAGATTAGGCGAATAATGATAATTTCATAGGGGAAAACTACTTATTTACTCTTTCCATGTTGAGTTTGGAATTATTTTTTCATTGCGATGCCTTTACCTTTACCGCATAAGACTGACCAAATTGTGGGCAATGCAATGGATTTCAAACTTCAAAAGATAATGTTAGGGTGGATTGATACAGTTGAAGCTGTGTGTAAACTAGCTTTATATTTCAGTAACTCTTAGTCTTTTTTACATGGACTCCTCTAAATTGGTGAATGACCCATGTCAGACGATTGATGGTTGGGTAAGGGTGTGAGATATATTCTAATGTGGTTAGTTGCAGATAGACCAAACAAGTATTTATAACTTATAAGTAATTGAGTTTATTACATAGCTATGCATAAAACTTCCATTTTATACCTAAAATGTTATATTTTAGTTTTTACACATCACTTTACCCTTGAATATTTAAAAAGTATGAAATATAGCCATGTCATTTTTTTAATAAGAAACAAATAATTTTTTTATTAATTAAAAAAGAAAAGATACAAGAGGATGCGAGGACAAGAAGTCCATGAAAAATAGAAAAAAAAAAAAAAATACAAATTACACAACTCTCAAAATCCATGTTAATAAAAAAGAAAGTGACATTAATTATAGAAGTAGTCTTTTCTTAAATCTGCATAATTTATGATGTATTGGTCCATTATAGTTAAATTCATTATGACTTTTTTGGTTGCTTATCATTTCATCCATAACTTACAGGATGTTCGCAACTAATCTGTTTTTAACTCGTGGGCCTTTATGTTTCAGCTGGATGAGAAAAAGATTGGTGTTCTTCCATCTAACGAACAAAATTCTTTATATTTGGGAAACCTTCACAAAGGTTGGTTTTATTTTCACACATTTCAGTTTCTAGTATCTAAGGTACATTTGCAAGTGCCAATGCTAGGTACTATATGTTTAGTACTTTTGAAGTTCTTTGCTTGCATCTCAAAGCAAGAGCCATGGGATCTTTTTGTGCCCCCTTCTATCTCCTTCATGGTTTTGTTTTATCAACCAGTTTTTCACTTCAGTGGAATCTTTTTGTTGCCCCCTCCTAGGTTTTCTTTTATCATCCAGTTTTTTAATATATGGATTTGTTCCTTTTTTCGGGGTTTTTTTTTTTTTGGGGTGGGGGGGTGGTGGTTATATGCTTTTTTGGTTTCTGATGACATTGTTTTTATTGGTATATGTGTATTGGTGGAAGTTTGATAATTCTATTCGTAGTCATTACTTTTATTATAGCTTTGTCCTTATGAAATAATATCATTTCCTTTTTCATGTCAAATAAAGCATTTTCGTACTTTTATTTTGTACCGCATGCTTTATGGAACTTTGTTGTGTGTGAAAATATATTGATGTTATTGTCTTCTCATGTATCAGATTGGAGTGCAGATGAATTTGATAAAATTGTACGCCAGGTATGTGTTTCAGTGGGTTATTTGAAATTGATGTTGACTCAGATAGGCTACATTTGAATATTTTTTTTGCATGATAGGCTTTTCCAGATGTTGTATCTGTTGATCTTGCGAGGCCCTTCAGCAGTGGAGACACCCCTCTTGGTCAAAAGCAACAGAATCGGGGTTTTGCTATTGTGAAGTTCTCATCACATGCTGTAAGTTGCTTTTTCTTTTAGTTTGATCGTTATTCATTTTCAATCTTGGAACTGTTCCTTTTTTTGACAATTGCATCACATTAATTGACTCACTTGTTGCATCTCAAATCATACAGGGTAGAAGCTCAGGTTGGTGGTTTTGATTCTGGTTCCATCATCGATCTTTCCTTTGTCACTTAAATTTTCTTTTTTAACAAGTTAAAATCGAATCTTAAAAGTGAAAACTATGAATCCGTTTATACGAAGGAATCTAGTTTCTCTTCAAAATTCAGACGTGATTTGGGAGAAGGATTAACCTCCCCACGCACCAGACTTGAAGCTCCAAAATGCTGCCTTTATTACTTTATGAATCAGCTCCTCCTAATGACTGCTAATTAATTACCCTCTTCCTAAATGTACCAGAACAGCAGCTGCATCCTAAGTCTTGCTTGTCCATTAGTCCTTCCTCCAACTAAGAATTAGGTCCACTATTCTTAGCAATACCCACTACATCTCCAAAAAAAACAGCAGAAGGGACCAAACCTCCCTGGCCGGTGGCCACCACCTGATTGCAATTCCCTAGCCTCCTGGCCCATAAAAGACCAGTTAGGCCAAATCTTTCCTTAATTTGTTATATTCTTCAGTGTCTTAATCTTCACAAAGAAATGCACCTTGGGCAAAACTCCAGCTCCTTAGAAATTAGATGCACTTTTAAGAAAAGGTGATCTGCGGCTCTAACCAACTTCTGATGATAAGATTTTACCTGAAACCTTATGCATATTCCTCCAGAATTTAACATCCCAACTCACTTTCTTCCTATGATGCTCTGATAATCTGCTAGAAGAGCATCCTTAACTGCCCAAGTTAAAATAACTTGAAAAATAACATCCATAAATATATTAATATTGCTTGAAAACTTGCCGAAGTTGGTTAAATTGTTCTATAACAAACTTGAAATTTGAAAGGGGGAGTTATGGGGTCAACTCTCAGTTGGGATAGGCTGTGTAATGTCGCAAATGGCTTAATATCAAAATCATATGTCAACATTTTTTGAAAATTTTGAAACCTTTCTTATGTGGCATCCATGGTTCTTTGTATTCAATTTTATTGCCTTTTGTTTCTGATAAAGGTCCAGTTTGTTTGCTATTTCATTTACGAGTTTGTAAAAGCTACATACCTAGTCCTATTTGTTTGATCACCAAGACTTAGAGGTGCGATAAAATATCTGTACCAATTGATATTATAAGATTTTATAGTACACTACTTTGTAGTTGCCGTTGTAAAAATAGGTTTTGTTCCCTTGATTGGTCAGGTTTCTTTGTGTCATTTAAATTTTTGTTTAGTTATCATGGCATTTAGGAGTTCTGCTTCACTTGATAAATTTCCAAATAACATCTGTGCTCTGGTGCAAGTAGCCATTATTTTGAGTTTGTCCCACTAAAACACAATTCCCCCCAAAGAAATTTAAAGTTAACTGCTAACAACTCAATCAGCAATGTGGGGTTTCTTCTAGTTAAGTTCTTTAATGTGGCAAATAATGATCACTAGTTGTGACAATTCAACAGGCAGGTTGCCCCAAACTATATTAAAGGATTGAATCAATCTGTACCAACTGTCGGGGAACTTCTTTGTACTCAATATATATATATATTTTTAATTCACAGTCTGCGCTCCATATTTATGGTGTTTCGTGTTTGAAATTATAAAATGAACTTCCTATGAAGGTGATTTTTGGTTTTTCTTCCCTTGAGTTATTTGTCGCTACAACTGTTGGAGAACTTCTTTGTACTCAATATATATTTTTTTTAATTCACAGCCTGCGCTCCATATTCATGGTGTTTCATGTTTGAAATTATAAAATGAACTTCCTCTGAAGGTGATTTTTGGTTCTTCTTCCCTTGAGTTTTTTGTTGCTACATCCGATCCTTTCACATTGGTATGTGTACATTTTGGATACTTCTATGAATGTGTTCCTCCCAACCTTAGAGAACTCACGGTGTGTCTTGCATTTTTACTTGGAGTTACTGGTGAGGGGTTTGCCTCATGAATTGCTTGCTGTCTGGGGTATTCCATTGGTCTCTTTTTATCAGATTTGTTCTTAAGTTGGCTTGGCTCCTTATTCCTGTTAGTGACGGAGCTGCTTCTTTTTGCTTTATGATCTGACATGCTAAATACTGGTCTATCAATCTGCCATTTGAAGTTCTCTTCTTTCTATTAGGGTGACCATTAAAGTTCAATCGACCACCACACTAGTACCTTAAGTCTCTGGTGTCTTAGTTCGTCTTTCTTTCACATTCAGTGGATTCTTTGCTGTTATGTTGCTCATGGTTCTTAATTTTTACTTTATGTTTGATAGTCGGTGCTAGAGTTCATGTACTATCCGCTTTTAAATTAATTTTCTCGAATTAAGTTGGTGGACCTTTTTGGTGTATAGTTGTCTATTCATCCATTATAATTGTGACTGTAGATTGAGCTTTTGTGGGTTGACGTATGCAACTCGTACTACAATCCATATTTCTTGATGTGAATCATTTCTATTGTTGTGCTCTTTTTTTTTTTTTTTTTTTTTTGTGTGTGTGTCTTATTTCAAACACTTCCTTCTTCCCTAGTTGGATGATTTCATCCGTGTTATATCCAATATCAAAGTTTTTCCTCTTCTGGACTCTGCTTTGTTTAACTGTATTTTTTTTACCCTTCCAATATGTATTATCTGATCTGTGTAACAGGATTGCTCAAAATAGTTCCCAAAAAATCAAACATCAATGACTTAACTGCACCACGGTCACTCAAAAAAAATTAGGAGCATTGATGCATTAGCCTTGCATCTTTGTCAATCGACAAATTTTAACCCTAAATACTTGAACTCTGTATCAAGTTTATAAACCAAATTGCTAATATAGTCATGGAGGCTAATCAGATCAAACAATCATGCGATCCATGCTTTTAGAAATTTGAACCTGCCTCCTTGGAAATTCTAAATCACAGGCTGCTGCACGAGCATATCGGTTGGGATCCAATTCAGATTTTCTTCTTGCTGCTAATTGTCATCCAGCTGTAGAGTGGGCTGAGGAGGAACCTGAAGTTGATCCTGAAGAACTTGCTAAGGTGCATCATTCATTGTCTTTTGAATTTTAAAACAAAGCTTATTAGAATCAGTCCATTGCAGCTTACTTTACCCGGTCATTTTTGCACTTGACAGACAAAAATAGCATTTGTTCGGAACTTTCCTACAGATGCTGATGAAAACTACTTGAAGAGATTGTTTGAGCCACTTGGAAAGGTCTGTCAGATTACAATCTTGATTCCTTTGAACATAATGATGCGTTTGTAAATTAGCTATGGTACAATATCCCCTTTTCAGTTGGACAGAGTCGTACTATCTAAGAAGAGTCGCTCCCCAGTTGGGTTTGTTCACTTTTCCAAACGATCAGTAAGTTGCATTTATTCTTATTTATTTACTGCACCAAGTTTTGTTGCTATATTTCACTAGAAAGTCCCTGCTTCTGTTTTGCCTTTTTGCTGAAATTTCTGTTTTTAATATTTTGATAGAATGTATATTTAGGGAATCATTTGATAAAAGTACAATATTATCTAATGTATTTAATTCGATTTGAGACCAGATCAGTCTAGTGCATGCCTCTTCTGTTTCAGTGTTATCCAATAAATCTTATTGCAAAGAAGTACAATGTTATCCTAATATTGAACGTAAAACTCGATTATGTTCTCTTCTTGTTGAACTATCAGAGAGAAACCATGTTGTGCTTAAATTGCCATTTGGTTTTGTAAGTAGTCTTGGAAACTAGGGCTTCTCTCTCTCTCTGATGATGATGTATACCCCTACACCAAGGAGCATGTACTAATAAACTAGGGGACAAAAGGGTGCCCTTTCATGCCTCACATGTGTGCTTGTCTATTCAAGAATTCTCCGCTTGTAGAGTTTAGATAGTTTGCTGGCGGTTTTTCATTTATTTTATTTTATTTTTTGGTTGAGGGGGTAGTGCGATATTTAATTTCGTGGTATCTTTGTTGTGCTTAGTATTGCCCATGGTGCTTATCAATGGAACTTTCTGGATTGGGTCAAAGATCTTTGCTATAAATCTTTCAAGTCTCGAAGACCGCCGGAGAGTCTAGACGACCCTCCGTCCTCGAAGGACGGTCTTTAGTCCAGCATATAGTACCTCAGATCAATTGAGTACTTATTGACGTATGTCGCTTCTTCACGTATCGGTCAAACAGAAACTGGAGGGTCCGTCGTCCGGGGCTTGAGTGCAAAAGAACAGCTCCAGACGAGAGTGCAACGTGGATCAGCTACGATAGGACCCCTTGGATCAAATGAAATAGCCCCATAGCCCCATTAGAGTAAAGGGAGTGATACGCCCTGCACATGGCGAATGAAGAA